>NC_091977.1:341696204-342896204 GCF_044704955.1 Pristiophorus japonicus | reverse complement strand
AATTTACATCAGAGAATATGGATGTCTCTGCGTGAAGGAAATGCAAAATTCACAAGAACCTGTCCCCCAGTGTTTGGGCTCATTCGAAAGGAAATTTGATTTGGGACTACCAACCAAAAAGTTTGGAACTCTAAAGTGCTTACGGAAGAAACTATGAACTTTAATAGAATTTTTTTTTTTTTTACAAGACAAATTCAAGGCTGTGGGCGGGCCTAAGAAACGAGCAGGAGACAGTCTGATTAAGTGAGGCTACCAGAGTGTGAGGACTAAGTTAATCTGTCTGGAGGAATGAGTATTCGAGAATCCTTCTCCACAAGAGACATTAACATCACAAAATCACTCAGAGATAGCTAGCCATCAACATGGGTCTGGAAAACCATTTCAGCATATACATCACAAAGAGGCCCAATCCAGCCTGCATGCGAAAACTAAGCACAAAAGGACATTGCAATTACCAAGCTAATATTTCCATCAGGAAACAGTTTTCGAACATCAACTCACCCAAAACATATCAACTTTTTACGAGACCACCAAAATATTACAAAGAAGAGCCAAGCCCGCCAAATTTATACTAAGGATTTTGAACTGGTTTGGCGCCAAGATTAGAACCACTGAAATCGTATAACTGGCCCATGTTTTCAACAGAGGTTAGGTTGTTAGGTAGCAACAAGGCTGCTACTACCTCAGATGACAGACTTGGCTATACAACCGAGACCACGCTTGTGTCATCACGACAAGGAGAGAAACCAACGCGACAGTTGTAAACTAACTTCTCCAGCCTCGAAGTCCTGAAGTCCTGAAGGAAGGAAGAACATCACCATCGTGGCAGCTACCGACCACAGTCAACGTGGTATCAACGGAAAACTACCGTGATCGACCAAACTCGAACAAAACTCCAACGGCAAAAAACCGAAGAATCGAAAAGTTTCCACTCTACAATCTAATCCTGACCTACCAATGGGTAAAACATTACCTAAAAGACTGTAGAAAACCTATTTCTAACCAAAGAAAATGGGTACTTACCCCATAGATCCAAAATGCGCCTTAACGCATCAGCGGACTCAACCCAACTGAAGATTGCGCAGCAAGAAGTCCTCTCCGACGTTCGGGGTACAGCAAGAAGACCCTATCACATCTAGCGAACCCTGAAACCGTGATCTACCATTAACTGTCAAAAGGATTGGAAGCATAGTCCCTGCCTGCCCTGGAGTCCAACCTAGCTAGAATTAGGTATTGGGAGGTGGGAGGTATAATTTTACTGTAACCCCCTTTGAATATGTGATGTATTGTTCTCTGTAAGAGTCATTATAAGCTATTGTAACCCCCTCTGAGTGTGTAAGGTATTGTTCTTTAATAAGTTTGAATAAGTTTTGACATTGTACTTTCTTATTAGAGTAATTATAAGTTTGTAATTTCTTGACTGTAATAAAATCAAAGTTCTTTTGCATCAAACCAATGTCCTTTGCACTTTGTCACATCCACCCAAATAAATCCAGAGTCTAAAACCCAAGGGAGTAGGAGCGATTCGAACCGTTCAAGTTGGTCTGAAGGGAACCTGACCCCCTCATAGAGACCACCCCTTTACAAAATGGCGACTGCGGCAGGACTCTGGTACAAGGGGTGTGATGTGGAGAGTGCTGGTTTGGGGCAAAGAACCAAGATGGAAGAGAGGATTTCCTCCTATGTGTATAAGAAATTGAATGCAACTAAAGAATGGATGCTTAGTCTATTGCGTGCTGAGCGTCCAGCTGACGCTGCAGCCCAGTTGACAGCAAGCAAAGATCACAAAGAAGGAGTAGAGAAGGCAATTTGGTTGGTCTGTCTACAGCGACAGGTCCAACTCCTAGACAGAATGAATGAAACATTACAGGCAGAGTTATGGGAATGCGCAGAGAACTACCAAGAAAGGGTTATGTCAGAAGAAAGATTATCGGGAGAACTCCGTAAGCTAAAACAGGAAAGGACCCAGATAATGGAAAGGTTTATAAACAGTCAGGACTATTTTCAATGTCAGGTTACCGAGGCCAAAAGTAATGAAAAGTCACTGAGTGAGGAAAGCACTCGCCTCACCCGACAAGTAAAAGAGCTCCAGGAAAGATTAAAAGATGTGCAGGCAGCGTATAAAGTAGCTAGCACTATTGGGTTTGAATCGGGAGACCATGGTCCCTGCCAGCAACAAATTAAAAGTTTAAACCTTGCTCTATCCAAGGCAAAAGGCATGGTATGCCTAATAAGCCCAGGTAAACCTGGAAGAGAAGGAAGAAACTACCTGGCCACTATCTGTGGCACCGGTGACTACACCAGTTCAGCAGCAGGAGGGGCAAATCAGTTGCGGGGCGGACAGGGATAGTGAACCACCACCACTTGTAACACCGAGTTTCAGTTCGGCTTGGCAGCAGGGAGGAGAGGGAGGCGAGCCAGAACAGGGAGAGCCAGAACCAGGGCCGATGTTCCGGGTCTGGCAACAGAAGTTTGGCCCTCCCACCAGTGCCGGGGTCCAGGGTCCCTGGAAAGTCAGTTTGGGGTCCCCCACACTTCCCACCAGTTTAGGGTTGTGATAAGCCACCTGGGAAAGCTAACTCCAAAGGGAGACCCTCGGTTCACTTTGTGGAGGTGGAACAGGCAGGGGATATTAATGGGTGTGATGATGCAGAAATGGCAAAGATGCTTCTCCTATCCCTAGACAGCAAACTGTACCAGTCCCTTTCTACTGAGAACAAAAGAGGACAGAAAACACGCTGCCATCCAAAAGGACATTTTAGAAGCCATGGGCTGCAATGATGGGAGTCCCTTCTCTAGAGTAGAGAAAACGGTGCAGCTCACAGGGGAAACCCCACAAGTGTTCGCAGACCGACTGTGGCCGGTGTACCAAAGCGCCTGTAGTGGGGACATAGACAGAGAAAACCTAAGCACGGACGAATTAGCACACTGGCTCCGAAGCCTAATAGCTAAAAGTTTACCCAGAATAAGAACCAAGGCTGAGGCCTGGTTCGACCCCAGAGATCCCCAAGCCACCGAACAGGGACTGCTTAGACAACTGACCCTAGCTTACAGAAACGGCAGAGGGACAGAAGATCACCCACAAAAGGGAAGGGTTCACGAAATCCGACCTAGCCAAGATAAGAGGGAATGGCACCATGAGGGGGGCAACTCCTCCGATACAAAATGTACCTGCTTCGGGTGCGGAAAGAGTGGGCACTGGAGAAAGGATTGCAGAAATCCTTGGAAGAATAGCCAGGAAAGAATTCTCCAGCCCCTGCCCAAAAAAACGAGATCGAGAAGCCAGTCCCTCCCCACTCATTTGATACTTTTCTAACCGCACTCCGAGCCATGTTCGATGGCCCTGGGATGGTAGCCACCGCCACCGGTACCAAGATCCCATCTGCCCTCTCCCAACCAAAACTGTGACTAGGACAGGCACAGCCTGTCCACCTGTGTTCCCTCGTGTATGATGGGGGAGACCGACCATGCAGATGGAAGTGGAAAAGGCGAAAGGGACTTACCTGCTGGACACCGGTGCCTCAAGCACCCTTGTCCCTATGCAGCTAACCCCGCCACCTCACCTCTGTCTGACGGGGTCCCCTACAGCTTGGTGGGTTTCACAGCCACTGAACAGACTGGCTCATTCTCCGTTCCGCTCTCCATTCATTTAGGTACACTCCACAATAGGTGGACCTGTGTCCTGATGAAGTGGGAGCAGGAAGGGAGAGAGATCCTGGGTGTCATGTTTGTAACCTTCACATAACTGTAACCTTTATGTAACAATACTGTGCACTGTATACACCTGAGAAATGCACACCTTGACCACAGGGGGTGAACTTGTGGGAGACACACCTCACCTGGTCATCCAGGTATATAAAAGGAGGTCCCACACAGGGTCAGCACTTCTTGGTCCTGAGAATAAAGGTTCAGGTCACACAGTGACCTTGTCTGCAGTACATGCCTCGTGTCATTCTATAGTAAGGTGTAAGGACACTATATTTGGTGACGAGAAACGGGAATCAACGACCCACGAGGATGGCCACCGGTAGCACAGAGGAATGGTACAGTGTTGGTGAGGACTGGGACGATTTCATTGAGAGGCTCCAGTAGAGCTTTGTCACGAAGGACTGGCTGGGAGAGGAAGCAGCTGGCAAGCGGAGGACGCATCTACTGACCAGCTGTGGATCCAAGACCTGCCCAAGAAGCCGGTGGACAAGTCCTTTGAAGAGCTCAGCACACTGATCGGTGAGCACCTCAAACTGGCGAGCAGTATACACAAGGCTCAGCACCGGTTCTATACACACCGGCGTCAGGAGGGACAAAGCATATCGGACTTTGTTGCAGACCTTTGGCGTTTGGCCAGCCTCTATAAGTGCACAGAGGCCTGCAGTGGGGAGATGTTAAGGGATTTCTTCATTGAGGGCATTGGTCATGCCGGGATTTTCAGGAAGCTTATTGAGACCAAGGACTTGACTTTGGAAAGGGCAGCGTTGATAGCTCAGACCTTCATGGCAGGGGAAGAGGACCAAGATAATTTACGTGTGCAGCCTTGGTTCCAACGTGGCGATGGACCAGGGAGTTAACATTGTAAACACGACTCAGAACCCCGCAGGCAGGCAAGGGCAATTCGACACCGCCCAGGCAGCAACAGACTCTAGGGTGGGCCAGCAACAGAGACAATGGCAGGGGGATCGGCAATTCACACCATCACAAGGGACAATGCGTCCCGTGATGGGACCATTGACACTCAGCAACAGAGTGCTCAGGAGTAATCAAAGAGACAATCAGAGAGGAATGCCTGTTAATAGTTCCTTTGTTCACAACAATCTCAGCTCATGCTGGAAATGCGGTGGCAGACATGCTGCGAAAACCTGTAGGTTTCAACAATTTATCTGTTGAAAGTGTAACTTCAGTGGACATTTAGCCAGAATGTGCAGAAAGCCCGTAGCGAGGCTAGTTTACGAGGCAGAGGAACCAGACGAGGGGTCTGCAAGACAGGTTGATGCTTGGGGCAAAACTATGGACGCTGAAGTCCAGCGGGTTCAGGTGGCAGACATCCACAGCTCGTATACCAAAACGCCACCTATGATGATGAAAGTCCTATTAAATGGCATCCTGGTATGCATGGAGCTGGACACAGAAGCCAGCCAGTCACTTATGAGTGCCCAACAATTTGAAAAACTATGGCCACTCAAAACTAACAGACCCAAACTGGAACACATTGACACACGGTTACGGACGTACACCAGAGAGATCATCCCAGTACTAGGCAGTGCAAACTTGGTGGTCACACACAATGGATCGGAGAACCGTCTGCCACTCTGGATTATCCCGGGGAATGGTCCCGCGCTCTTGGAGAGGAGCTGGTTAGCCGAGATGAACTGGAAATGGGGGGATGTGCACGCCATTTCATCTGTGGAGCGAAGTTCATGCTCACAGGTCCTACAGAAATTCGAGTCACTTTTTCAACCAGGTGTCGGGACTTTTAAGGACACCAAAGTAGTGGTACGCATCACCCCGGACGCCAGACCAGTGCACCACAAAGCCAGAGCAGTGCCGTATGTGATGCGTGAGAGAATTGAGAGTGAGTTGGACAGGCTGCTAAAAGAGGGCATAATTTCGCCTGTTGAATTCAGTGACTGGGCAAGCCCCATCGTTCCTGTCCTTAAAGCAGATGGCTCGGTCAGGATTTATGGCGACTACAAGGTCACTATCAACCAAGTGTCACTACAGGACCAATACCCGCTTCCGAGAGCGGAGGATCTTTTTGCCACGCTGGCAGGTGGCAAGCTGTTCACCAAGTTGGACCTCACTTCAGCCTACATGACTCAGGAACTCGCTGAAGAATCCAAGCTTCTGACGACCAAGCTTCTGTCCGTTTGGTATTCGTTCAGCGGCCGCTATCTTCCAGAGGAACATGGAAAGCTTGCATAAATCCATTCCTGGAACAATCGTATTCCAAGATGACATCCTAATCACGAGTCGAGACACCGAGGAACACCTCCACAACCTGGAGGAGGTGCTACGCCGACTGGACTGGGTAGGCTTGCGACTAAAGAAGTCCAAGTGTGTGTTTTTGGCCCCAGAGGTCGAGTTTTTGGGCAGGAGGGTTGCCGCAGACGGGATCCGGCCTACTGAATTCAAAACGGAGGCGATCCGTCGTGCGCCCAAGCCCGGCAACACATCGGAGTTGCGGTCATTCCTGGGACTCTTGAACTACTTCGGGAACTTTCTGATGAACTTAAGCACATTGTTGGAGCCAATACACGTGCTCCTGTGTATGGGTTGTGAATGGTTTTGGGGGGACTGTCAAGAACGGGCTTTCAATCGGGCGCGGAACCTGCTTTGTTCTAACAAGCTGTTGACCTTGTAAGAAACTGGTTTTAACGTGTGATGCATCATCCTATGGGGTTGGGTGCATGTTGCAGCAGAGTAATGATGAGGGCCAACTCCAACCTGTGGTTTATGCCTCCAGGTCGCTCTCCCAGGCAGAACAGGGATATGGGATGGTTGAAAAGGAAGCATTCGCATGTGTCTACAGGGTGATAAAGATGCACCAGTACCTTTTCGGCAGAAGGTTCGAGTTAGAAACGGCCCACAAGCCATTAACATCCCTGTTGTCCAACAGCAAGGCTGTCAATGCCAATGCGTCAGGTCGCATACAGCGGTGGGCCCTCACGCTGGTTGCGTATGACTACACCATACGGCACCGGCCAGGCACCGAAAATTGCACTGACGTGCTCAGCAGCATCACATTGGCGACCACTGAGGGGGCGTCGAAGCAAAGCGCGGAGATGGTCATGGCCGTTGAGGCTTTCAACAGCGCAGGCTCCCCCATCACAGCCCGCCAGATCAAAATCTGGACCAACAGAGATCCCCTCCTATCCCGATAAAGAAATGTGTTCTGACTGGGGATTGGGCGCCCGCACACAGAGCATGCCCCGAGGAGGTCAGACTGTTTCACAGACGGATGGACGAGCTCTCCATCCAAGCCGACTGCCTGCTATGGGGCAGCTGGGTAGTCATGCCCCAGAAAGGAAGGGAAGCATTCATCAGGGAACTCCACAGCAAGCACCCAGGCATCGTGCTAATGAAGGCCATTGCCCGGTCACATGTATGGTGGCCGGGAATTGACTCAGACCTGGAACACTGAGTTCGCAGGTGCACGACGTGTGCTCAGCTGGGAAATGTCCCCAGGGAGGCCCCACTCAGCCCGTGGCCCTGGTCCATCAGGCCATGGTCACGTATTAACGTATACTATGTGGGCCCATTCATGGGAAAATGTTCCTGATTGTTGTCGATGCATACTCGAAATGGATCGAGTGCATCATATTGAACTCGTGCACGACATCCACCACTGTGGAGAGTCTGCGTACAGTCTTTGCGACCCACGGCTTGCCGGATATCCTGGTTAGCGACAATGGCTCGTGTTTCACTAGCTATGAATTCCAGGAGTTTATGTCGGGTAATGGTATCAAACACATCAGGACAGCGCCATTCAAGCCGGCTTCCAATGGCCAGGCGGAACGTGCGGTCCAAATCATAAAACAGGGCATGCTCCGGATTCAAGGACCATCCCTTCAGTACCGCCTATCGCGCCTCCTGCTGGCCTATAGTTCCCGCCCGCAGTCGCTCACGGGAGTCCCGCCCGCGGAACTACTCATGAAACGCACGCTTAAAACGCGGCTGTCCCTCATTCATCCAGCCCTGTCAGACATTGTTGAGGGCAAGCGCCAGTCCCAAATCGAGTGCCATGATCGCAACTCAGTGGAGAGATGCATAGAAATTGATGACCCTGTATTCGTTCTCAATCATGCTTTGGGACCCAAGTAGCTTGAGGGTACTGTAATTGGCAAAGAGGGGAATAGGGTCATAGTGGTCAGACTTAACAATGGGCAGACATGCCGCAAATATCTGGACCAAGTAAAGAAAAGGTTCAGCATGGAAACTTAGGAACCTGAGGAAGATCATGAGATGTTACCCACACCACTGCCAGTGGACGAGCAACAAGGACATTCACCAACATGCACAGTCCCTGCGGCCAGCCCGGACAGGCCGGAATCACCTCAGGTGACAGAGATGCATGCCAAGGCTCAACCACCAGAGCCCCAACTGCAGCGCTCCACGAGAGAGCGTCGACCACCTGAAAGACTCAATCTTTGATCCAAAGACGTTGGGGGGAGGTGATGTCATGTTTGTAACCTTCACATAACTGTAACCAATATGTAACAACACTGTATACTGTATACACCTAAGAAATGCACACCTTGACCACAGGGGGTGAACTTGTGGGAGACACTCCTCACCTGGTCATCCAGGTATATAAAGGGAGGTCCCATGCAGGGTCAGCACTTCTTGGTCCTGGGAATAAAGGTACAGGTCACGCAGTGACCTTGTCTGCAGTACACGCCTCGTGTGATTCTATAGTAAGGTGTAAGGACACGACTCTGGGGGCTGACTTCATCCTAGGCCACGGGATCCTAGTGGATTTAGGATCAGTCTGTACGGGACAGGAGAGTGAGGTGATGGTTATCCCGGGAAAACAGGGAAAAGGGACAGTGTGCACCATGAAACCAAGAGAGGGTTACAACCTTGAATCACTGGTCAGTAACACTCCGATAGAATATCAAGAGTGTGTGAGGAAAAACCTTGCAGCTTTTGCCACTCACAAACACGACTGTGGGAGAATAAACGGGGTCGAGGTTAGCATAGATTGGGACCCCATGACCCGACCACAGAAACCGTACAACTTCCCCAGGGAGGCGGAGGCAGACATGGAAACAGCCTTGGGTTCACTGGTTAACCAGGAGGTATTGGGACCCATAGCTACCCATGTGAACTCTCCATTGTGGCCGGTTAAGAAACCGGACAACTCCTGGAGAGCCACGGTGGACTATCGAGTACTCAACCGTAACATCCCCGCCTGTGCACCCACTGTTGCTGCTGTCGCCGACCTCATTGGAAGTATCCCAGCCGCCGCGACCACCTTCACGGTGCTGGATATTTCCAATGGGTTCTGGTCCATATCTTTAAGAAGGGAAGATCAGTACAAGTCTGCTTTTACCTTTAAAGGGCAGCAATACACTTGGAACTGTCTCCCTCAGGGCTTCCACAACAGCCTCAATATTTTCCATCAGCGTATGGCCAACTGTTTAAAGAACTTCAGCAGACCCCAGCAGTGAGTACAGTATGTAGATGACCTGCTCCTGTTCACCGATGAGGGGGAGTAGCATGGCCCACTGCTGGTTGAACTGCTGGAGCTGCTGAAAGAAGAAGGATTTAAAGTAAACCCCAAGAAGGCACAGATCGGCCTGAAGGAAGTAAAATTCCTGGGACTGGCTGTGCGTGCTGGGGAAAGAGCCATTGACAAGGCTAGAAGGGAAGCAGTGCAGAAGTTACTGCCCCTCAACACAGTGACAGGAGTAAGATCTTTTCTAGGGCTAACCGGGTACTGCAGAGATTTCATTGAGGATTCTGCAGCCACAGCAGCCCCTCTGCTCCGACTCCTACACAAGGGAGTGGAGTGGGAATGGGACAAAGGTTGCGAGGCAGCATTTATCCAACTCAAGAAAGACCTGCAGACCGCGCCAGCTCTAGGGGCTATCGATGGGGGTAAAGAGTTTTTCTTGGAAGTAGCAGCCAGTGGGGACAGCCTGAGTGCAGTACTGCTCCAAGAGCGACACGGCCGGCTGAGATCAGTGGTCTACTCCTCCAGGATACTCACGGACGTGGAGAAGGGATACTCCAACTGTGAGAGGCACCTCCTAGCCACTCACTGGGCTGTGAAAAGATCATTGATCTTCACAGGGGGGTCCCCTATCACACTCCTTACCCACCTCCGCCCACCCAAATGCTCCTGGACGGGAGAATCAAGGACGGGCCAGTGAGCAGTGCCCGCATTGCTCGCTGGACCCTGCTCCTCTCGCAAATGGACCTAAGGGTAAAGGGTCTCAACGAGCCAAGACTCGCAGCCAACATGATTTATCCACGGATAGTCCCCGGGGTTCCGTAGAAGGGGTATGGGCAATTAACATAGGCTTTCGGGCTATGTTACACCCCCAGGCCGAGAGATCTATGTGGCCGGTTCAAGCATGGTATCTGCAGGTGAACGACTCACAGGCTGTGGAGTTTATGACCCCGAGGCAGGCATTGCCTGGCGATTAAACTCCCCAGTACTATGAGCTCCCAGCACGCTGAACTGTCTGCGGTGGTCTACGTAGTCACACACCCCGAAGAATTCCCTACCCCATACACGATTTGCTCAGACAGTATGTTCACATGCAATTCATGTACGGAGTACCTGGCTATCTGGTCCCACCGCGGATACACATCCGCAGACGGGAGACCCCTGGCAATTATGCCCCTTCTGGAAAAGATCAGGAAAGCTGTAGGGGAGGAATGGAATATCTACATACATAAGGTGAAGGCACATTCCACCACTGAACTCTGTAGCGAGGGAAACCAGCAGACTGACATGTTGGCCAAGCAAGGTGCCCTTACGGGCAAATTCTGGGACCCGTACAATCCAGGACCCATTGCAGCAGTCAGGGGCAGGATGGGGACGGCAGGGAAGGCAGGGATAGCTTTGCCCCCGGAACTAAAAACGGTTCAGACCCAAGACCCCGCCCTCAAAACTGTCCTGAACAGACTAGCTAAAGGGGAAAGAATAGACGGCCCGTATGGCACCGCAGCAATTGCCAGTAAAGAAGGCATGCTGTTCAGGAGGGAGCAATGGGTAGTACCGCAACAACACCGGAGAGAATTCCTCCAGCTGTCCCACGAGGGTCCAGGAGTAGGACACCCCGGACCTGAGACTACTTGGCAACAAGTGGAACAGGCAGGGTGGTGGCTGAGACTTAAGGAAGATGTCCGCGAGTTCTGTGCTAGCTGTCTGGTGTGCGCTGCCAACAACCCCGACCCCCAGAAAAGAAAGGTGTCAATGGGACATATCAGGAGGGTAGAGGGACCCTGGCAGTCGATCCAAATTGATTACATTGGGCTCCTACCCACTGCCCAGGGAGGCTACAAGTACTGCCTAGTATTGGTGGATGTATTCACTAAATGGGTGGAAGCCTTCCTATGCCAAACAGCCACTGTCCTGGGAACAGCCAGGATCCTGGTCAGAGAAGTGTTCTCCCGATCGGGACTGCCACAATACATGGAGTCCGACCAAGGGAGTCACTTCACCGGGCAGGTGATGCAGGAGACCCTTAAGGTGCTCGGCATCAAAGGAAAATGGCATGTCGCCCACAACCCGCAGTCATCCGGGCCTGTGGAGCGTTTAAACCGCACTATTAAAGAAAGGCTGCACAAAGAGACAGGGGACTCACCCTAAGGGTGGGTAGAGGTCCTACCACTAGTCCTCATGGGGATCCGGACCAGCCAGTCAAAGAGCACGGGGTACTCCCTGTACAAGCACATGACCGGCAGAGCCATGCGAACCCCCACCCATGTGTCAGCCCCGGTACTCACAGAAGGTCAGCTTAGGGAAGCGAACCAGGACAGCTTTGTCAGGAATCTGTTTGAACACCTTAAACATATTCACTGGCAGGCTGCTAACAACATGGGAAAACAGCATCGGAGCAACCGACTGCTGCTAGAATCCTGCAAACACCACGAGTGGGAGATAAGGGACCAGGTTATGGTGAGGAACGACGCTAGAGTAGGGGTCTTTGAGGCACTGTACATGGGACCGTACCACATTGTCGACAAGGCAAGCCCCATGGTCTATGCCATAAAATTGCCCCGCCGAACAACGTGGTTCCACATAAATCAGTGCAAACTTTTCAACCCTGGGACAGCAGCTAAATGTAAAGGACAGCCAAAAACCGCAAACCGTACTAAAGACAGGGACCCACAGCCATCAGCCCCTGACTGTGGAATTCCCACAGGGGTCGTGGCAGACCCACAGACTGCACCTCGAGGAGCGGTGAACTGTGTTACTGGAGGAGCTGTCCCCCCAATCATTTGGGACTCGGACGCACTTCTAGCAGCCGGAGCCTTAAGAAGGACTCCACGCACACCACGGCCAAAGACACCGTGGTCACCAGCACTCCAATTTAAATGGCTCAGCCCCGGGAAAGGGACCAGCCGCAAAAAGGTACCTAAGGTCAGAGACCAGCCCGCGAACAGGGACACCCAGCCGGTAGCCTCGGGCAACAAGGGACCTCCAGAAGAGATAGCGGTGGAACAACCACCAAGTGAAAGTCCCTAGCCCGTAGCCCTCAACCAGGCAGAACCCCCAGGGGAAGAAATGAACCAGGCAGCCACCCCCAAAGGGTGTGCTGTAGCACCGGAGGGGACATTCCCCCGATAGTGTGGGACTCGAACCCACCTCCAGTCAGGACACTCCGGGTCCGGCGGTGCAGACCGACCTATTACCGACCTCGCTGGACACTCAGCGGAAGAAGAAGAAAGAAAGAAGGCAGGAATTAACCTGGCCACCCGGAGATGGGTGGCAGATGTACATATATAGCGCTATGTTTGTTTGTTTGGTGAATAATTTAGAGTAGTGTAAGATTGTCTGTAATGATAAGTATATATATGTATTAGTTAACTGGGGTAAGGAAAATAATCTACCTGTTAAAAGAAGCACAGGCCGGGTAATACCCGGGAGTAAGAAGAATCTACCGGCATGGCTATTAAGGAAGCACCGGTGAGATAACAAGCAAAACGACTGTGAGATAAAGTTAAAAGCAGACATCAGCCCACAAGGAACTGAATAAGACAGTCAGTCAATTCAAGACTATGAGCCCAAATTGGAACTCGGTCACCTTTGTCAAGCCAGAGAGTTTTCTCAGGGCTAGACGATCTGTTTCATGTGCCCCTACAGGAAAGAGAACAGTATTGAAAGGATCCTGTTCCTGCTCGCCCTGATAGAGGTGAGCAGCAGCGACCGAGGAGACGTGGAAGAATCCCTCATTTACGGGTGTTCAGGAGGGAGAGCACCGATCGTAACCGCCGGGGGTGGCCCCCGAGACGTGGAAGAACTCACCGTTTCCCTGGGAAGATGGTGATGGCTCAGAAAACTCAGCAAGGATGCATGGGACCAAGAATTGGACTGGGAAAGACCCGGTAATGATACGTACTGCACCATCACGGGAACACGGGGAGGAGTAAAAGTGTGTTGGGACAAATGGTGGGAATCCGAACAAGGAATTCATGTTTGCATGTGGGGATCAGAGAGTATTTGTCCCACAGGCATATCTATCACCTTCGACAGGCAATGGCAAGATGAAGGGGAAGGGATGGGGTGGGATTCTCGCCTACACGGGTGCGCGGTCCCACACTCCCCACTCCCAATTAACGCCACCAAACTAAGAGCACACATTAAGAAACCCCTGCCCACAAGCCCGCCAATACGCACAGTAATAGAAAGGTGTCCTACCAGCACCAAGGGACCTGGGAACGGATTAGTATTGGTACCGAACGAAAAGGTGTTATACTAGGGGGTACATTATGCAGTAGCTTTAGTCATTTTAAACCTTACCGAGGTACACCTACCTGAATGGTGTCCGAAGGAAACAGAGCTGCTATACCAGGCCCGACTCAGAGTCATGTTTAAGAAATTTTATGAGTTAGACTTTGGTAATGTAGACAAAGCAGACCTATACACCCTAAGCGCTAGGGACACCATGGGCTCGGGGAGACCTAGAAGGGGAATCATAAATTACGTTTTCAGTACCTACAATACAGCATCCTCTGTAATAAATAGCCTAGATGACATAGAACTGCAAACACAGATAAACAGTTTAAAGACCCAATTGAGAAAAATCCTGAAACAGGAGAACACCATAGTAGGATCAAAATTACTTGAGGACCAGGCTATGACTGTCCATTTAAAAGAAATAGTGGCTGAGCTGGAAAAACATGCACAGACAGTGAATGCACTCATACGGGAGGATAGGAATGCTTTGGACCAGGCTGCACAGAACGAGGTGTGCGTATTGTATGGGGCATGGTTGTTGGGCGAGGGCCGCAACAACCTGGAGGATTTAAAACAAGGTGTAGTCCCGTCTTGGATCAGAACAAGCATCTCGCAGCCCTCCACCCGTACAGCAATTCACTAAGCCCGTGCCAGCTCCGCCTAGCCTCTGAAGCCTACCTTGTCCCAGTAGACTGTGGGAAATCTAACCACACCATTATGGGAACTGTACTAAGGATGGTCATGGGTGGGACAGCCCGACCCGCACCGGTGTACCGGGTGGAAAAAATTGGAGTTATTCAGGGAGGTGCACACATTCGTTTTGCAGTGGTCCCACCCTATGTCATAAAGTGGGAACACGCTGTAACGGGTACTGATCTCTCCGGGTGCCGGAGCTGGGGTGCACACGTAATACTGTGTCCCCAGCACTTGAGTGCCCATTTTAAGTCACAGTGTGGGTTTAAAGCTGCTGGCGCACAGCCTTTTCACTGCACCATGGAGGTAATGGCAGAAGACCATGTCCCTCCACAGGTAGCATACATAGCGGGTGGGACATATTGTGTCACACCAGTGCGTCCCACTACCAACATGGACATTTCTGGAGTCCGATAAGTGACAGCAGTTTTTGCTTCAAACCTGAGGCATCAGTTCAAGTGGCCCAGGAACGGATTGTCCCCATTCCTGATCCCTCCACTGTCCACCTCACTGTGAAGGAAAATATTACAAACCTGCAGGATTATGTTATACATTTTGGCTATGCAATTCCCCCTCTACCCGAACATCTTACCGCTCTGCTAAAAGCTGTTAATTGTCTCACAAAAACACTTCTATACTCTAGAACAGAAAACAATTGAGATAGGGAAAAAGATTCTCGAGATCACAATTCCGCCTTGGTGGGACCTTTTCAGAAATACAGAAGTCCCAATATGGATCCAAATCGCTTCCCACACTTTAGTTTTCTGTCAACTCACAATTATTCTTTACTTATGGTGTCTCACTTGCTGAGTGAAACGCAGAGGCCGTCAAGTCAGGCACCAAAGGGTGCTGTACGCTCCTTGGCCGAACTTAGGAATCGCGCAGGGAGGGGTGACACCATACTACCATGTTTAATTTGTGTTTGATTTTACCTGCTGTAAACCGCAAAATCGCAAGTGTTGTAAGAGTGTTACTGAAATGTTTTGACCATGTACCTTTATTTTACTGAACTTAAAATATGTTTAACTATGGACCTTTATGTTACCTGAGAATGTGTTTGACTATGCGCTTTTACTTTTTTTACTTAAAATTGTGTTTGACTGTATGCCGTTATTTTACTGTAAAAATTGAGTAAAAGAGGGACATCATACCTCCTCTATACTGCAACTGAATTGTAATGATTGTATTTGCCTGTAAATTGCATTGCGTTTCAACGGGGGATGCACATTAATGTTTAGCTAGTAGAAATGCAGGGAAGGTTGACTCTCGGGAGCAGGAATTTTGCTTACCTTGATTGACACTCAAGAGTGTGGAGTGTCAACAGGGGAAACTGAAGGAGCTGCAAAATACACAAGAACCCTCCCCCCCCCCCCCCCCCCCCCTCAGTGTTTGGTCTCATTCGAAAGGAAATTTGATTTGGGACTATCTACTGAAAAGTTTGGAACTCTAAAGTGCTTACGGAAGAAACTACGAACTTCAATAGAATTTTGTATCTGTCTCAGGAACTAGCAGGAGACAGTCTGATTAAGTGAGGCTACCTGGGTGTGAGGACTACGTTAACCTGTCTGGAGGAATGAATATTTGAGAATCCTTGTCCACAAAAGACATTAACATCACAAAATCACCCAGAGATAGCTAGCCATCAACATGGGTCTGGAAAACCATTTCAGCGTATACATCACAAAGAGGCCCAATCCAGCCTGCATGTGAAAACTAAGCACAAAAGGACATTGCAATTATCAAACTAATATTTCCATCAGGAAACAGTTTTCGAACATCAACTCACCCAAAACATATCAACTTTTACGAGCCCGCCAAAATATTACAAAGAAGAGCCAAGTCCGCCAAATTTATACAAAGGATTTTGAACTGATTTGGCGGCAAGATTAGAACCACTGAAATCATATAACTGGCCCCTGTTTTCAACAGAGGTTAGATTGCTAGGTAGCTGCAAGGCTGCTACTACCTCAGATGGCTATACAACCGAGACCACGCTTGTGTCATCACGACAAGGAGAGAAACCAATGTGACAGTTGTAAACTAACTTCTCCAGCCTCGAAGTCCTGAAGTCCTGAAGGAAGGAAGAACATCACCATCGTGGCAGCTACTGACCACAGTCAATGTGGTATCAACGGAAAACCACCTCGATCGACCAAACTCGAACAAAATTCCAACGGGAAAAAAACGAAGAATCGAAAAGTTTCCACTCCACACTCTAATCCTGACCTACCAACGGGTAAAACATTACCTAAAAGACTGTAGAAACCTATTTCTAACCAAAGAAAACATTTGACTGTGATGCCTCTTCTGGTCAATTAGCCTGTAAACTGGAACTGTTCTATAGGATGCACTGCAGCAACTTATCAAGGTTACTTGGACAACATCTCCTCTCCTGCTACTCTTACCATCGAGAAGGACATCGGCATCTCTAAATTCCCTTCTGAGTCGCACACCATCCTAACTTGGACATATATCGAAAGTCTTTCATTATCACTGGGTCAGTATCCTGGAATTTCCTACCTTACACCATTGTCAAGCACTAAATAAATGTGGCTTGCCAGTGTTGTCCACATCCCAGGAACAGATAAAAAGCTGTCAAATAATTCAGTGACAGAAAGATGACAGAAAGAATCGTGAATCGATCAATATCTGTTGCAAAATGTGGGTTGTGAATGATTGTCAAATTTCTTCTTCCTTATTGGAAAAGTGTGTGAAGTCTCTGTTTGTCTCGATTCTAACTGGCTATTTGCTGTTTTGTATATATTGTGCAAATATCATTCCTCAAAGTTTCTCCCAGGCAGATATGTAGTCACACTGCACCATAAAAAAATTCTCTAATATAAAGGTTTAGTTATACAAAAGGACTAGGAACAATCAAACATGAAAACAAACTCAATTCGAGGCTAATTGCAGTGGGTTGAAAGGAATGTGGCCCAAGTGGATCGGAATTAAAGATTAGCAGGCAAAACAGTAAATGACCAATGGGAGGCCTTCAAAGTGGAGATAATTCGGCTACAGACTAGATACATTCCCACAAGAGGGAAAGGAAGAGCAGCCAAAGCTAAAGCTCCCTCGATGACTAAATATATAGAGATTAAAATGAAACAGGAAACGGAGGCTTTTGCTAAATGATAGGTTCATAGTACAGTAGAGAACCAAGTTGAATCCAAAATGTACAGAGAACTGAAAAAGGAAATAAGAGGGGCAAAGACAATGTATGCGAATAAAATAGTGGGCAACATAAATGGAAACCCAAAAGTCTTTTATGAACATATAAATCGTAAAATTCAAAGGAAGGACGGGGCCAATTAGGGACCACAAATGAAATCTTCATGCAGAGGCAGAGGGCTTGGTTGAGGTATTAAATGAATACTTTGAATCTGTCTTCACTAAAAAAGAGGATGAAGCCAATATCACAGTAAAGAAGGAGGTAGTAGTGAAATTGGATAGGATAAAAATGTTACACCCCTGTTCAAACTACAGCCCAGTCAGCCTAATGTCGGTGGTGGGAAATTTTTAGGGACAATGGGCCTAAATTTCCCCATGAGTTGCACCATTTTTTTTTGGTGTAACTTGATTTTTCTGGTGTATCTTTTTAGTTGCAAATATGGCCATTTAATTTGCGCCAGTGTAAGTGAGTTAGTTAGGTTTTTTGTTAGGTCAGTTTTTTTTTCAAAAGGGAGCGTTCCAGCCACTTACACCATTTATGCCAATTTGGCCAGAAATAAGTTGTACTAAACTAACTTATGGCAGCGTATGTGTCCACTTTTGTCTGCACAGAAAGACCTTACTTACAGTTAAGGAATCGGCGCAAGTAACTACATTTAAAGCATCACCTAGCACCAAACAAAGCACAAAAACTAATAAGCAATTAATTAACAAATAAAATAGAAGGAACCCTGCACCTAAAACACCAAGGCCAAAGTAATAAGCAATCAATAAATAACACATAAAAACATAGAAGGAACCCTGCACCTAAAGCACCAAAATCAATCAGTAAATAACAAATAAAAAATCGAAGTCCTACCTGAGGGAACGCAGCGGGCCACCCATGAGAGAGCCCATTCAGCCCGGGCTAGGGACGGCGTGCTTTGGCCCCTCCGACACAGCCTGCAACACGCATTTGCAGAAACGGCCTGCCAGGAGCTACTGCACATGCGCACAGAATCTAGCGCGCATGTGCAGAGGTCCTGGCACTGTTTTCAATGCCGGGACCTGGCTCCGCCCCAATCCATTGGGCCACGCTGTGCCATGATAGAGGAGAGGCTGGGGAGTGGCCAAAGTATGGACATCTTTTTTCGGTGCACTTGGAGGTGGGCAAAGGCGGCGCAGCTCGAGTGAGGGCGCCAGAAAAAGAGGTTAGGGAAATTTGGGCCCAATAATCCGAGACAAAATGTCACTTGGAAAAATATGGGTTAATAAATGACAGACAGCACGGATTTGTTAAAAGCAAATCATTTTTGACTAGCTTGATTGAGCTCATTGAGAAAGAAACGGAGAGGGTTGATGTGGGTAATGAGGTTGATCTTGTGTAGATCGATTTTCAAAAGACATTCGATAAAGTACCACATAATAGACTGCCCACGTGATTAAAGGGACAGTGGCAGCATGGATATGAAATTGGCTAAGAGACTGAAAGCAGAGAATAGTCGTGAACGGTTGTTTGTTAAATGGGAGGGAAGTTTACAATGGAATTCCCCAGGGTTGGTAATAGGACCACTGCTCTTTTTGATATATAGTAATGACCTGGACTTGGATATACAGGGTATAATTTCAATGTTTGCTGATGATATAAAACTCCGAAATGAGTGAAGAGGATAGTAACATACTTCAGGAGGACATAGACAGACTGGTGAAATGGGCAGATACATATGGCAGATGCAATTTAATGCAGGGATGTGTGAAGTGATGCATTTTGGTTGGAAAAATGAGGAGTGGCAATATAAACAAAATCGTATAATTTTAAAGGTATTGTAGGAACAGAGATCTGGGGGAGTAAATGCATAAATATTTGAAGATAGCAGGACAAGTTGAGAAGGCTGTTAAAAAAGCACATAGGATCCTTGGTTTTATAAACAGAAGCATAGAGTACCAAGGCAAGGAAGTTATACTAAACTTTTATAAATCACTGGTCAGGCCTCAGCTGGAGTATTGTGTCCAATTCTGGGCACCACACTTTAGGAAGGACGTCAAGGCTTTGGAGAGAGTGTAGAGGCAATTTACTAGAATGATACTAAGGATGTAGGACTTCAGTTATGTGGAGAGACTAGAGAAGCTGGGGTTATTCTCCTTAGAGCAGAGAGGTTTAAGGGGAGATTTAATAGAGGAGTTCAAAATCAAGAAAGGTTTTGATAGTGTAAATCAGACGAAACTCTTTCCAGTGGCAGAACAATCGGTACCCAGAGGACACAGATTTAAAGTAATTTGCAAAAGAACCAGAGGGAAGATGAGGAGAATTCTATTTACTCAGCGAGTTGTTATGATCTGGAATACATGCTCTAAAAGGGATAAATAATTGAAGAGGAAACATGTGCAGAGCTATGGGGAAGGGCAGGGGAGTGGGACTAATTGGACAGCTCATTCACGGACACGATGGGTTGAATCGCCTCCTTCTGTGCTGTATCATTTTAGGGTTCTATGATTCTATGAAAACCATTACGACGGTTCATCCACCCTGCCATGTACCCATAAAGGTAAAATATTAACAATTTAGGGGAGAAAAACAGTAACTCACTCAATCTCTCTTCCAATCTCACCAACAATTGCCCCCATTATAACCCAATGCAGCCAGTCAGGATTCATGCACATCCCCAACCTTGGATACAATCAACCTTGACACTTCAGAGCCTGGTTCAGGTCACCCAGCAGAAACTATTAAAAAAATTTGTCAGTGAGTCAGTAATTAGAGCACATACATTTATGATTATCGCTAAAAGAACAAGGGGAGAGGTAAGGAGAATATTTTTTATGGAAAGTGCCATCATAGGCAGTCCCTCAAAATCTAAAAGTGAGTTCTTAGGTGACTGAACAGTTCAATATGGGAATTACAATCTATGTCACAGGTAGGACAGACAGTTGTTGAAGGAAAGGGTGGGTGGGGCTGGTTTGCCGCACGCTCCTTCCGCTGCCTGCTACATGGAAAGTGTATTTAAGACCTAGAATTCTCTACTAGAAACAATAGGGGAAGCAGAATTTTTAAACAATTCGAAGGTCTCAAAGGTAATCACACAACGGTGCCAACTAGCTTGGAGAACAAGCCTGGTAGCCTCAATCAGTGGTAAGTAAAATGAATGGGTAAGATTCATCTTGACAATATAATCTGGCAGAATTGGTGAAGTTGAGTATCCCATGCACTCAGAGCCCTGGGGACAAAAGAGAGAATAGATGAAAATTAAAGTGTGTACCTCAATTTAAGGAGATTGTTATTTCTAATGGGATTGGGATTGGTGTGACACTGTACTATTGTCCTTGTACTTCCTCTGCAAGGTGAGACTCCTGTTTGCCCACTAGTTGTGCCCCTAGAGTGAGGGGCGCATATATATCTGGCGGGAACCTGGCCATTTCAGCACAGGTGAGAAGGGGAGAACCACTCTGTGGTATCTTATCACAGGGTTAGAGAGCCAGCTGAGCCAGACAGAGATTTTTAAAACTGTAGTAAGATTGGACTATTTCTAAGTAGGTCGGTTTTGCCAGTGCAAACAATCGCTCTTTGATCAATTGCAGTAGTTTAAATTTTAAGTCTCCACCACTGCCCTTAGCAAGCATTGGATGTCAGGGATTCACATGCATCCCTTACAGCCATAGTTTTTATTCGAATGATGGAATTCTGGGTAGCATCGTAATACATCTGCCCATTTGTGCACCAGCCCCAAATCATCCAGGAACTTTGATGGATGGAAACCTGGCATAACTGGCTTCTGCATCATCCAGATTCCACTGCATTACAGCCCCAAGTTCACGGAAGATGGGTTCCTTTCTGCAGAGTCCACTGTCTAGCTGCCATCTTCCACCAGCGGGAATGTGGCAACAGTTAGAAATCAGAGCCTGGTATGGTTAGTGTCAAATGAACCCAGGGAAGTGGCACCATTGATAGAAATATCCCACCAGAAAGAAAGCATCAATATTCAGTCCACATGTGCAGTATAATTCTTAATGGATCTGCCCCTGCTGCTTTCAGAGATGACAGGACAATAAAGGTTCAAGAAAGTGGGTGGCTAATAAGCCCTGTTATGAGGAAGGATTAATTGAAAACAGATTGTAATCAAACAGGCAATTATGTGTTGAAAAAGTAATTATGATGAGTTAGCACAGTTGATCCCATCTAGAGTTCTCAACCAAAACAGATAGCTTTTAATTTGATAAAGCTGCTGCTTTTAGCACTTAACAAAACAACATTTATTTTTGTGGAAAATCACTGAAAAAAGTTTGGGGCAGAGTATGAGACCTGAATAATACTCATTGGGCCTGAAAGTGCGGACTCACCGGGTCCATACAGAGTGTGTACGGACCTGGGACCTGGGAAGGACCCGCAAAAGCCGGTTTTCGGTGCGCAATGCATATGCGCCGAAAACCGGCTTTTCCGATCTGTCAAGGTTTAGCTTGACAGATCCTCCACATCTTCGGGAGAGGGACATTCGCATAGGCGAGATTGCACTGTTTGCCCATCTCTTGCCCAGCGAATGTCCTTCAAACTCTTGCACGTGGTAAAAGCAGGCGCATAGCCTACATTTACCAGCATACGAGTTTTAAAACATATAAAAAACATATAAAAATAAAATGTAAACATACATTTTTATGTTAAAAACCTTATCCACTAAAGTAAGTTTATTTTAAACTCTAATTACAACACTTACAAAAAAATCCAAAAAATACATATTTTTTCTAACACATTAATGTTAAATATGTGAGGTGTTTTAACATTTTTTTAATGTGTTTGGGTGTTTGGGGAGGGTTCTCATTCATAATAATTCGTGCCACTTGATTCCAGCTTTTCCCTCCGCATCTTCAAGACATGAGCGCGCTCCGATGCGCAGGAAGAGGAGGCCTCTGACCGGAATCGCTGGAGGGCGCAGGAGCAAAAGGTAGGTGCGGATCTTTTTTCTTATTTTCAGGCGAGCGCCCGCGGGATGCCCAGGACCAGGATTTCAGGCCCAGTATTCACTACTCAACATCTTCGCTATCCTCAAACATCACTCATAGATAAAACTAATCTGCTACTAGCTGCTTATCATTTCATGTTGATTTGAATTATTTACCTAATTTACCTGGTTAAAATCATCCAACATCATTGTCTGCTCAGGCCTAAGTTACCATGACTAGGATAGGTTGATAAAGCAGTTTTCACTCTTAATGTATGTTCATTTTACTCATACCTCAGTCACAAATTTAAATCTGCTAAAATAGAATTATTAAATAACCTGTGGGTTTGAGGTCTAATTGTGAGGGAGTATAATTTGCTTTGAAGGTAAGTCCAAATTTGTAGTCCAAGAATATAATCAATCGAAACGTATTTTGTTACTGAGGGAGCCTTTAAAATCTGTAATTGTGCAGTAAAGGATCCATGGATGTGGGCATTACTGGCAAGACTAGCAATTATTGCCCATCCCTAATTGCCCTTGAGAAGGTGGTGGTGAGCCGCCTTCTTGATCCGCTGCGGTCTGTGAGGTGAAGATATGCCCTCAGTGCTGTTAGGGAGGGAGTTCCAGAATTTTGACCCAGCAATGATGAAGGAATGACGATATATTTCCAAGTCAAGATGGTGTGTGACTTGGAGGGGAATTTACAGCTGGTGCACCTGCTGCCCTTTTCCTTCTAGGTGGCAGAGGTCATGGCTTTGGGAGATGCTCAAAGAAGCCTTAGCGAATTGCTGCAGTGCAGCTTGTAGATGGTACACACTGCAGCCACGGTGCGCCGGTGGTGGAGGGAGTGAATGTTTAATGGTGGTGGATGCGGTGTCAATCAACTGGGCTGTTTTGTTGAGAATGCTGTCGAACGTCTTCAGTGTCATTGGGTCTGCATTTATTCAGGCAAGTGGGAAGTATTCCCTCGCACTCCTGACTTGTGAAAGGCTTTGGGAGTCAAGAGGTGAGTCACTCGCTGCACAATACCCAGCCTCTGACCTTCTCTTGTAGCCACAGTATCTATGTGGCTGGTCCAGTTTAGTTTCTGGTCAATGGTGACCTCCAGTATGTTGATGGTGGGGGATTCGGTGATGGCAACCCTATTTCATGGCTAGATTCTCTCTTGCTGGAGATGGTCATTGCCTGGCACTCGCATGGTGCAAATGTTACTTGCCACTTATCAGCTCAAGCCTGAATGTGGTCCAGGTCTTGCTTCATGTGGGCATGGACTGCTTCATTATCTGAGGATTTGCAAATGGAACTAAATACTGTAATCATCAGTGAACATCCCCACTTTTGACCTTATGATAGAGGGAAGGTCATTGACGATGCAAATGAAGATGGTTGGGCCTAGGACACTGCCCTGAGGAACTCCTGTAATGATATCCTGGGACTGTGATGATTGATCTCCAACAACCACAACCATCTTCCTTTGTGCTAGGTATGACTCTAGCCAATGGAGAGTTTTCCCCCTGATTCCTATTATAACATAAGAACATAAGAAATAGGAGCAGGAGAAGGCCATACAGCCCCTCGAGCCTGCTCCGCCATTTAATACAATCATGGCTGATCCGATCATGGACTCAGGTCCACTTCCCTGCCCGCTCTCCATAACCCCTTATTCCCTTATCGTTTAAGAAACTATCTATTTCTGTCTTAAATTTATTCATGTCCCAGCTTCCACAACTCTCTGAGGCAATGAATTCCACAGATCCACAACCCGCTGAGAGAAGAAATTTCTCCTCATCTCAGTTTTAAATGGGTGGCCCATTATTCTAAGATTATGCCCTCTAGTTCTAGTCTCCCCTATCAGTGGAAACATCCTCTCTGCATCCACCTTGTCAAGCTCCCTCATAATCTTATATACGTTTCGATAAGGTCACCTCTCATTCTTCTGAATTCCAATGAGTAGAGGCCCAATCTACTCAACCTTTCCTCATAAGTCAACCCCCTCATCTCTGGAATCAACCATGTGAATCTTCTCTGAACTGCCTCCAAAGCAAGTATATCCTTTTGTAAATATGGAAACCAAAACTGCACGCAGTATTCCAGGTGTGGCCTCACCAATACCCTGTACAACTGTAGCAAGACTTTCCTGCTTTTATACTCCATCCCCTTTGCAATAAAGGCCAAGATTCCATTGGCCTTCCTGATCACTTGCTGTACCTGCATACTAACCTTTTGTGTTTCATGCACAAGTACCCCCAGTTCCCGCTGTACTGCAGTACTATTGACTTCAATTTTACTAGGGCTCCCCAATGCTACACTCGGTCAAGTGCTGTCTTGATGTCAAGGGCAGTCACTCTCACCTCACCTCTGGAATTCAGCTCTTTTGTCCATGTTTGGACCAAGGCTGTAATGAAGTCTGGAGCTGAGTTGTCCTGACAGAACCCAAACTGAGCATTGGTGAGCAGGTTATTGGTGAGTAAGTGCCGCTTGATAGCACTGTCAATGACATATTGTATCCCTTTGCTGAGAGTTGAGTTATGAGGCGACAATTGGCCAGATTGGATTTGTCCTGCTTTTTGTGGACAGGACATACCTGAGCAATTTTCCACATTGTCGGGTAGATGCCATTGCTGTGGCTGTACTGGAACAGCTTGACTAGAGGCACGGCTAGTTTTGAAGCATAAGTCTTGAGCACGACAGCCGGGATGTTGTTGGGACCCATAGTCTTTGCTATATCCAGGGCGCTCAACTTTTTCTTGATAACACGTTGAGTGAATTGAATTGGCTGAAGACTGGCTTCTGTGATAGTGGGGACCTCAGGAGGCGGCCAAGATTAATCATTCACTCATTAATTCTGGCAGAAAATGGTTGCAAACTCTTCAGCATGTGTTGGGCTCCTCCTTCATTGAGGATGGGGATGTTTATGAAGCCTCCTCCTCCGGTTAGTTGTTTAATTGTCCACCACCATTCACAACTGGATGTTGAAGTACTGCAAAGCTTTGATCTGATCTGTTGGTTGTGGGATCACTTAGTTCTGTATATAGTATGTTCTTCCACTGTTTAGCATGCATGTAGTCCTGTGTTGTAACTTCACCAGGTTGGCATCTCATTTTTAGGTACTCCTGGTGCTGCTCCTGGCATGCTCTTCTACATTCCTCATTGAACCAGTGTGTTCCCCTGGCTTGATGGTAATGGTAGATTGAGGGATATGCCGGGCCATGAGGTTACAGATTGTTGTGGAATAAAGTTCTGCTGCTGCTGATGGCCCACAGCACTTCATGGATGCTCAGTTTTCAGCTGCTGGATCTGTTCTTAATCTAGCCCATTTAACACGCTGGTAGTGCCACACAACATGATGGAGGGTGTCCTCAGTGTGTAGATGGGAATTCTTCTCTACAAAGATTGCGGTGGTCACTCCTACCAATACTGTCATGGACAGATGCATCTAGGACAGGTAGGTTCATGAGGACGAGGTCAAATATGTTTTTTCCTCGTGTTGGTTCTCTCACCACCTGCCGCCAGCCCAGTCTGGTAGTTATATCCTTTAGGACTCAATCAGCTCAGTCAGTAGTGATGCTACTGAGCCACTCTTAGTGATGGACATTGAACTTCCACACATTGTGTGTCCTTGCTACCCTCAGTGCTTCTTCCAAGTGGTGTTCAACATGGAGAAGTACTGATTATTCAGCTGAGGGAGAGCGGTAGATGTTAATCAGGATGTGGTTTCCTTGCCCATGCTTGATCTGAAGCCATGAGACTTAATGGGGTCTGGAGTAAATGTTGTATGACTTCCAGGGCCACTCCCTCCCGACTGTATATCACTGTGCTGCCACCTCTGCTGGGTCTGTCCTGCCGGTGGGACAGGACATACCCAGGGCTGGTGTTGGAGGAGTCTGGGACGTTGGCTAAAAGGTATGATTCTGTGAATATGACTATGTCAGGCTGTTGATTGATTAGTCTGTGAGAGAGCTCTCCCAATTTTGGTACATGTCCCCAGATGTTAGTGAGGAGGACTTTGCAAGGTTGCCTGGCTGGATGTGCCTTT
The DNA here is from genome assembly GCF_044704955.1 of Pristiophorus japonicus. Taxonomy (NCBI): domain Eukaryota; kingdom Metazoa; phylum Chordata; class Chondrichthyes; family Pristiophoridae; genus Pristiophorus; species Pristiophorus japonicus. Next base: position 342,869,989 of record NC_091977.1, on the reverse strand, counting down.
GACGTGTCCGAGTCCGGTACCTAGGTTGATACCAGGTGGTTCACCCAGTCTTATTCTTACTGTTTTTCATACTGGTTTGATATGACTGAGTGGCTTGCTATGCCATTTCAGAAGGCAGTTAAGAGTCAACCACGTTGCCGTGGGTCTGGAGTCACATACAGGCCAGAGAGGGTAAGGGCAGCAGATTTCCTTCCCTAAAGGACATTAGTGAACCAGAGAGCACTGAGAGTGAACTGAGAGCAGCCGTAACTGGAAGATCGTGAGTGCAGCATCAATTCAGTGGAGGTGTAACCCAAGCAGGGTGCCTTTTACTGAGAAACAATATGGGGGAGAAATTCGTGTGGCTTGCACCACATCTTAATGCCAGGAGATAGAGCTAAAGTGCCGATGACAGCTGTAAGACTGCTGATGCCGGTTCTAGTGCCCCACGCCATATCGGTGGTGCCAGTAGCCCTGCCGGTAACAATCGCCAGCGAGCACGCCATGATGGAGAACGTGAAGTCAGTGAGTGTGCAACTGGACACCCGGTCTCCAAACTTCATTCTAGCCAATGTACTTACTGTCTGCAGACAGCAATGACAGCTTCAGGTGGCATGCAGTGGCAGGAAGCCGGCTTCGGTGACGATATTTAAAGGGATCCTCACCAATCACTTGCACCTGTCAGAGTTTTGCAGTTTGAGCAGCTGTGTGTTACGTCCTGCTACTAGAAGAGTTTTCTTTAGTCATTTTAAGGTTCTTTGGTATCAGGGAGTATTCTGGCAAGTACAAAATTCCCTCATTATTTTTGAAAGGCTTCAAAGTACAACACTTGCTAAAAATCACTCACTCAGTTAATGTGCAGTTGGTGTGTGACCACAAACAATGAATCCTCAATGTCAATGCCCGCCATCCTGGCAGCAGCCATGATGTGTTCATCCTGTGTCAGACCGGTATGCCAGCAATCTTCTAACCACCATATCAAGCTTGAACGTGGCTGCTCGGAGACAGGGGCTATTCGCTCTCCACCTGGCTCATGACTCCCCTCTGCAATCCCAACACACGTACCCAGCACTCATATACTGAGAGCCATGCTGCCACCAGGAACATCATCGAGCAGACCATCTGCTTATTGAAGCTACGGTTCTGCTGCCATGACGTTCGAGAGAAGCCCTCCAGTACTCACCAGAGCGAGTGTCCCATTTTGAGTTGGTCTGCTGTATGCTCCACAACTTGGCCATCATGAGGGCGCAGCCAGCAGGGATTGCAGGACCACCTCAGGAAGAGGACAAGGCAGAGGAGGACAAGGAGGATGAGGATGTGAAGGAGGAGGACGAGGAGGAGGAGGAACAAGAGGAATGGGAGGGAGGGAGGAGGCAGCGAGACAATCAGCCTTCTGGACAGGCTGTCCATGAACGGCTCATCAGACTGTGATTCAAATGAATGAAACCCCAGATCCCTGTTCCTCACCACATCCCCATCATACTATCCCCGTTTCACGCCATATCACAGCATCCTCCTGAGTGCAAAGGTGGAATGAGAGAGACCACAAAATATTCCAAACACCATTGATGAATGTATCTATAAACATATCATACATATCACATGAATTCTAATAACTAATGACCCTTGTGTCTGCCACAGTTGAACAGCTGTCATTGTGTGGAAGGTGTGAGATGTGTGTGTGTGAGTGTTTCTAGGTGGAGATTGCTGGTGGGTGAGTGCTGGGGGTGTGGTACATTGAGCAGTGTGTGAAGCTTGTGGTACAGATGGTGGTATGTAGCATTTATTGAAGCCTTCACTCACTCTGACCACCCATGTGAGGTCATTAAACTTCTTCCTGCACTGGGCGTGGGTCCTGGGGAGCACAGTGCTGCCTGTGATGTGGTGTGCAACCTCCCTCCACATAGTCCAGCAGACTTGTGGCGAGGGCCTTCTGTCAATAGGTACAGGACCACCTGCCTTCTCTCCACCGCTAAAACCAATGCCTCCAAAGCTTCCTCGGAAAACCCTTGGGCTCTCTCCCTCGGACAGCAATCTACCATCTACATTTGTAAATGTGCTTTGTTCTTCTTCTTATAATTGTTGAGGCAGCTATTCACCCAACAATGCTGAGAATTTGGTGCTGCAGCATCAGTGGACCTCCCCTTCAAGTCGTGAAAACAGCCTGTGGCAATCTTTTCAGTGTAACACCTTGGGTTTTTAAATGACTACAATCATTGTAATGAATGAGGACAAATTTTGCGTGCAGTCTAGACGATTTCTAACTGCCGCTACATAACCATTTTTAGGGGCCGAAAGTACCCCTTTGCGCCGGCGGTAATAGTGCGCTAATGAGTTAACATCAACCCACATAGATTTGCCTCCAGGGCTCCGTCAGCTAAAAGTGGTTTGCGCCACGCCCCATGATTAGCGCACACCTTGGTGGCACACGCATGGTGTTGATGACACCCAGCTCTACCTCTCCACCACTTCTCTCGATCCCTCCTCGGTCTCTAAATTGCCAAACTACTTGCCGGACATCCAGTTTTGGATAAGCAGAAATGTTCTCAAATTGAATATTGGAAAGACTGAAGCCATTGTTTTCGGTCCCAGCCACAAACTCCATTCCCTTGTCACTGACTCCATTCCTGTCCCCAATTTCTGTCTGAGGCTGAACCAGATTGTTCGCAACCTTGGTGTCATATTTGACTCTGAAATGAGCTTTCGACCACATATCTGCAGCATAACTAAAACCACCTATTTCCTACTCTTCACTGCCCGTCTCTACCCTTGCCTCAGCTGATCTGCTGCTGAAGCCCTCATCCATGCCTTTGTTATCGCTAGACTTTACTATTCCAACGCAGTCTTGGCTGGCCTCCCACATTCTACCCTATGTAAACTTGAGGTCAACTAAAACTCAGCTGCCCATGTCCTAACTCGGACCAAGTCCTTCTCTGATCACTGATCTACATTGGCTCCCGTTTTCAAAATTCTTATCCTTGTTTTCAAGTCCCTTTATGGCCTCTCCCCTCACTATCTTGGTAATCTCCTCCAGCTCCACAACCCCCCGAAATGTCTGCACCCCTCTAATTCTGCCCTCTTGAGCACCAACCATTAGTGGCCGTGCCTTCTGTTGCCGAGGCCCCAAGCTCTGGAATTCCCTATCTAAACCTCTCCACATGTCTACCTCTCTTTCCTCCTTCAAGACACTCTTTAAAACCTGCTTCTTTGATCAAGCTTTTGGTCACCTACCCTAATTTCTAATAATGCAGCTCAATGTCAAATGTTTTATCTTATAATATTCCTCCAAAGTGCCTTGGGACATTTTACTACATTAAAGGCACTATATAAATACAAGTTGTGGTTGTTGTTGTCACCGCAGTACGCGTCGACCACTATGCGCCCCTCAGGGGATATTGCCCCGTGGGACGCAAGGTCGGCATGCGGCGATGCCACCGACAGAAGCTGTGGTGGCTTGGTGCCCCGGTCGCCCTTAAGGGGAAGGTGGTAACTCGCTGGCTGCTATATTTTTTCTGTCAGCCAACTTTTCAGTCGGCCTAACAATGGAGGCCGCTGGTGTGGCTGGGCCGCCAACACGCAGACCGGCACCCCCTCTTGGATGACAGGCCACTAGCCCGGCTGAAACCCTCCCTGGTGGCCCAGTGGGTGATAATAAAAGAGGCTTCAGAGTTTGCAGTGGTCCTCCCCTTTGAAAGAAGGGGAGGGACATTGTGAGGCATCAGCATGACGCAGCAGGTCCGCATTGCGCTGATGTCATCAGCGACGTATTGATGTCATCAGCGCATGCTGATGTGCTGAGCGTGGCGCAAACACCCCGTTAGCATAACTTTTTTGGTCACACAGCCTAAATCCGCACAGGTGCCTGCGCTTCCTGCGCCAGCGCAAAAAAAAACTAATTCGTATTATGTGCTCCAAACCCAGCGCGGGGCAAATTCGGCCCCGAAGGCTATAACAAATTTCTAGCCCACCTTAACGGGTTGAATGGGCTAAACGGTTTAAAGAACGTTTCAAACAGTCCAGACTCAATTATTCCAATACTCTCCTGGCCAGCCACCCACCTTCTGCTCTCCATAAACCTGAGCTCATTCAAAGCTCTGCTGCCCATATTCCAACTTGCACCATTGTCCCACTCACCACTATGCTCGTTGTTCTACATTGGCTTCCAGTCTACCAGCACCTCAGTTTTAAAATTCACATCCTCGCATTCAAATCGCTCCCTCTCCTCACCCTTCCCTATCTTTGTAACCTGCTCCAGACATACAACATTCCCTGAAACTTCCACAGCATTGGCGGCCATGCTTATAGCTACCTAGGCCCTATGTTCTGGAATCCCCTCATCGCCTCTCCATCTCTCTCTCTACCTTTATGTCCCTCCTTAAAATCAGGGGAGAAATTGAGCTCTGTAGCACCCATTTTTTAGACTCTGCACAGCCTCTTAACACTCGAAAATGGCGCCGATATGCACTGGCATACTTCCAACTGGAAGTGTACTGGATGCCATCATAATAAAGGGGCTTGCAAATGCATCCAATGACCACCAGCAACATGCATAGCAGCCAGATTATGATGTCAATCAGTGTGCAACGCTGATGTAGTGCTAGCGCTGTCATTTTCAATCCTCACACTCCAGCCTACGTCCTATCTTAACTTCACACAGCTGAACATGACGTTAAGAACATAAGAACATAAGAAATAGGAGCAGGAGTAGGCCATTTGGCCCCTCGAGCCTGCTCTGCTATTCAATAAGATCATGGCTGATCTGATCATGGACTCAGCTCCACTTCCCTGCTCGCTCCCCATAACCCTTTACTCCCTTATCGCTCAAAAATCTGTGTATCTCCGCCTTAAATATATTCAATGACCCAGCCTCCACAGCTCTCTGGGGCAGAGAATTCCATAGATTTACAACCCTCTGAGAGAAGAAATTTCTCCTCATCTCAATTTTAAATGGGCAGCCTCTTATTCTATGTCCCCTAGTTTTAGTTTCCCCTATGAGTGGAAATATTCTTTCTGCATCCACCTTGGCGAGCCCCCTCATTATATTATGTTTTAATAAGACCACCTCTCATTCTTCTGAATTCCAATGAGTATAGGCCCAACCTACTCAACCTATATTCATAAGCAACCTCATCTCCGGAATCAACCAAGTGAACCTTCTCTGAACAGCCTCCAATGCAAGTATATCCTTCCTTAAATACGGAGACCAAAACTGTACGCAGTACTCGGGGTGTGGCCTCACCAATACCCTGTACAGTTGTAGCAGGACTTCTCTGCCTTTATACTCCATGCCCCTTGCAATAAAGGCCAACATTCCATTTGCTTTCCTGATTACGTGCTGTAGCTGCATACTAACTTTTTGTGTTTCATGTACAAGGATCCCCAGGTGCCTCTGCACTGCAGCTCTTTGCAATTTTTCTCCATTTAAATTATAATTTGCTTTTCTATTATTTCTGCCAAAGTGGATAACCTCACATTTTCCCACATTATACTCCATCTGCCAAACTTTTGCCAACTCACTTAGCCTGTCTATATCCCTTTGCAGATTTTTTGTGTCCTCCTCACAATTTGCTTTCCCACCCATCTTTATATCATCAGCAAACTTGGCTACATTACACTCAGTCCCTTCATCCAAGTTATTAATATAAATTGTAAATAGTTGAGGACCCAGCACTGATCCCTGTGGCATCCCACTAGTCACTGTTTGCCAACCGGAAAATTACCCATTTATCCCTCTCTGTTTTCTGTTAGTTAGCCAATCCTCTATCCATGCTAATATATTACTCCCAACCCCGTGAGCTTTTATCTTGTGCACTAACCTCTTATGTGGCATCTTATGGAATGCCTTCTGGAACTCCAAATACACCACATCCACTGGTTCCCCCTTACTCACTCTGCTCATTACATCCTCAAAGAACTCCAGCAAATTTGTCAAACATGATTTCCCTTTCATAAACCCAAGCTGACTCTGCTTGATTGAATCATGCTTTTCCAAATGTCCAGCTACTGCTTTCTTAATAATGGACTTCAGCATTTTCCTAATGTCAGTTGTTAGGCTAACTGGTCTATAGTCTCCTGCTTTTTGTCTGCCTCCTTTTTTAAATAGGTGCGTTACATTTGCAGTTTTCCAATCTGCTGGGACCGCTCCAGAATCCAGGAAATTTTGGTAGATTACAACCAATGCATCCACTCTCTCTAGCCACTTCTCTTCAGACCCTAAGATGTAAGCCATCAGGTCCAGGGGACTTGTCTGCCTTTAGTCCCATTATTTTACCGAGTACTACTTCATTAGTGATAGTGATTGTATTAAGTTCCTCCCTCCCTATAGCCTCTTGATTATACACTATTGGAATGTTTTTAGTGTCTTTTACCATGAAGACCGATACAAAATATTTGTTCAACGTTTCTGCCATTTCCCTGTTCTCCATTATTAAGTCCCCAGTCTCATCCTCCAGGGGACCAACATTTATTTTATCCACTCTTTTCCTTTTTATGTACCTGTAGAAACTCTTACTATCTGTTTTTATATTTCGTGCAAATTTACTTTCATAATTTATCTTCCCTCTCAATCATTTTTTAGTCGTTCTTTGCTGGCTTTTAAATATTTCCCAATCCTCTGGCCTTCCACTAGTCTTGGCCACATTGTATGCCTTTGTTTTCAATTTGATACCCTCCCTTATTTGTTTAGTTAGCCACGGATGGTTATCCCTTCTCTTACAGTCTTTCCTTCTCATTGGTGTTATATATGTAAACATGTAAATACCTTGTGTAGCCACCAGAGGGCTCATCCCCTGGAGTCCCAAGGGATCCCACAATCCCTTGAGAGCACCTGTACTTAAGGAGGCCTCACAGGCTGGAGAGGCACTCTGGAGACCTGCAATAAAAGACTAAGCTCACACTTTACTTAGAGCTCACAGTATCTAGTCAGACTCTTTACTCATACATAACAACTGGGATATATAAACAGCATGAAGGACCTCCCACCGGTTCTACTTAAAGGGATCATGAACTACTTGCAGATTAATTGCTGGATTATTTCTTCTGGCTGCTGATGCAATTCTACACATTTTTGGAGCTTTCCTACACTTGACTAAAGTTTCAATAGTGCACAGGGAGTAGTCTGGCTGGCACTGAAGTACTTTGCTGTTGATTTAAGAGCTTGTGCTGAAACAAGTTGCTTCCAGACATGAGTGGCCTGGTACAGCTTCCTCTTGGAATTGAGCATGACTGGGAGAATGAAGAGAGGCCATGCAGAGCAGGACAAGCTGCTAGAAGAGGAATTGGTGGAGGAGATGGGCTCTAGCAGGAGACCATGGGGCCGAAATTCAGGGTCTCAAAGAGAACCATCAGTGCCCGTTTGCGGTGGTCAATCTGAAAAATCGAATGGCCGCTGCTTTGGGGTCAACAGGCCGACGCGACCTAAATTCAGGTCGGGGATTTTTCGGCCTGGACCCCATACCGCCCAAGTGATATCACTGCCAATAAAATAAAAAAAACTACAATAAAAATACTTACGTAGCGATTTTCACCTCATTCTGTGGATCCCCCGCTGCACGGTGCCCCCGACCGGTTTCCCTCTCGGTGCACCTCTGTAGAATGACTGCGGGCCCGGCAGCACGGTGGCCCTTAAAGGGGAGGGCCCACTGCTTCGGCTGCAGTTCAAGAATTTTTGCCAGTCGACTTGACGATCGGCCGGCAAAATACTAGCCCCGGGTTTGGCCAGGCCATTGGCCTGGCTGAAACCCTCCCTGGTGGCCCAGTGGCCAAAGTTAAAATATAGCCAGAATCTCTCCCCTTTAACAGAGGGGAGCGAGCGTAGTGACGCACACGCGCTGATTGACAGCGGTGGGTGGGCCTTCTGACCCATTTTCAGCCAGTCAGCCTGGCTTTGAGTCTAAGAAAAGCCCCCATTATGAAAAAAATTCAAAGTCCTGAGAATGGATCAACTCAAGAGTTTGAGCAGTAAGAACCAGCTTAAAACTCATAGGTATGCCACCTGAATTTCTGCCCCCATTTCTCCTAGAGGGTCTTTAGGGAGCAACTCTCTTACATCAACTTCAGCGAGGACCAATGCTTGAGACATCTTCCCTTTACTAAAGAGGTCAGGATTGAAACCTGTCAACTACTGCAGCCACAGCTGCAACCTCAAAGCAAGGCTAGGACTGCAGTGCCTGTGCTGACCATGGCTCTGAACTTTTATGCATCTAGCTCCTTCCAGGCTGCTGCTGATATAAGCAACATCTCAAAGTTTGTAGTTCATTGCTGCAGAAGAGAGATCACTGAGGCCCTCTATACACAGAGAGACAGCTTCATCTCATTTCCTCTTGCCAGAGACAAGCAAGTGGAGTGTGTTATATATGTGAACTTGAATTTACTCTATACAGCCACCAGAGGGCTCCTCCCGTGGTGTCCCAAGGGATCCCATAATCCCCTGGGAGCACAGGTATTTAAGCAGGCCTCACAGATTGGAGAGGCACTCTGGAGACCTGCAATAAAAGATTACAGTCACACTTTGCTTTGAGCTCACAGTGTTCAGTCTGACTCTCTCTCCATACATAACAACTGTCGACGAGATACAGATAGCGAATCCAAAGATGCAGAGGACAGTGGGCATTCTGGAGAAATTCTCGGAGGGAGATGATTGGGAAACTTTTGTGGAGCAACTCAACCAATACTTTGTAGCCAACGAGCTAGATGGGGAAGAGAATGCTGCCAAACGAAGGGCGATCCTCCTCACCATCTATAGGGCACCAACATATGGCCTCATGATGAATCTGCTCACTCCAGCGAAACCCATGGAGAAATCATACGACGACTTGTGCACACTGGTCCGAGAGCATTTGAACCCGAAGGAAAGTGTTCTGATGGCGAGGTGCCGGTTCTACACCTACAAAAGGTCTGAAGGCCAGAAGTGGCGCATTATGTCGCCAAGTTAAGATGCCTTGCAGGACATTGCGAATTTATACTTCGCAAACTTTTGACTGTAGAGATCCCAACCTTGCTATAGCCCAGGCGTTCATTGCTACCAGTGACAATACGAAGCAAATCTCTCAGCACACAAGTGCTGCTACAAGTTCTGTGAACAAAATGATGTTGTTTTCGAATCGTAATGTACAGGGCAGGTCACACATACCTGCAGCTGCACATCTGCAGATGTCTCAGAGTCCACCATCAAGGGTGATGAATGCAAGGCCATTAAGAACCTTGTTGGCGCTGCGGGGGTGATCATCATTTCCATTCATGCCGATTCAAAGGGTACGTTTGCAAGGGCTGTGGAACAATGGGACACCTCCAACGAGTGTGCAGGCGAGCTGCAAATCCTGTTAAACCTGCAAACCATCATGTTGCAGAGGAGAACAGATCCACAGAGGATCACGATGAACCAGAGCCTCAGACCGAGGAGGCAGAGGTACATGAGGTGCACACATTCACCATGAATTTTCCCACGATAATGCTGAATGTTGGACTAAATGGACTCCCGGGTGCGATTCATCGTGGGCAAAAAGGCTTTCGAAAGATTGTGGTGCAACACGGTCTCAAGGCCAGTCTTAACTCCAGTTTGCACGAAACTAAGAACTTACACAAAAGAACTGATTCTTGTAATCAGCAGTGCTATTGTAAAGGTCTCCTACGATGGAGCGGTGCACAAGCTACCACTCTGGGTGATACCGGGCAATGGTCCCACGCTGCTCAGCAGGAGCTGGCTGGAAAAGATACGCTGGAACTGGGAAGACGTCCGAGTGCTATCGCTCGCTGACGACACTTCGTGTGCCCAGGTCTGAAACAAATTTCCTTCGCTGTTTGAATCAGGCATTGGGAAATTCCAAGGAGCAAAAGTGCAGGTCCACCTAATTCCGGGGGCGTGACCCATCCATCACAAGGCGAGAGCAATGCCGTACATGATGAAAGGGTAGAGATCGCGCTAGACCGCCTGCAAAGAGAGGGCATCATTTGACCGATCCAGTTCAGCGAGTGGGCCAGTCTGATTGTTCCTGTCCTCAAGGGAGATGACACCATCAGAATCTGTGGCGATTACAAAATAACAATCAATCGTTTGTCCCTGCTGGACCAATACCCACTACCAAAGGCCAATGACCTCTTTGCAATGCTGGCGGGAGGTAAGACGTTCACGAAGCTGGATCTGACCTCAGCCTACATGACACAGGAACTGGAGGAATCATCGAAGGCCCTCACCTGCATCAAAGGTCTTTTTGTTTATAACAGATGCCCGTTTGGAATCCGATCAGCGGCGGTGATATTCCAGAGAAACATGGAAAGCTTACTGAAGTCGGTCCCGCACACCGTGGTCTTCCAGAATGACATCTTGGTCACAGGTCGAAACACAGTCGAGCATCTGCAGCACCTGGAGGAGGTTCTTAGTCGACTCAATCGCGTGGGGCTCAGGTTAAAATGCTCGAAGTGCGTTTTCCTGGTGCCTGAAGTGGAGTTCTTGGGAAGGAGGATTGCGGCAGACGGCATCAGGCCCACCAATGTGAAGACGGAGGCAATCGAGACCAAATCAAATTCAGATTTACGGACTATCCTGAGCAACCCACCTTGGACCCTACCATTTTTGATCCCCCAACATACACACCAGTGGCAACTGGCACCATGGCTGACCACGAAGCAGAACCCATCACCCACAGCAGCCCAGCAGGACTCACCACACCAGACAGCTCAGCAAGGCCAGCTGCACAGCAACCCAGCGAGGGCCCAACAACTGATTCAACAACACCAGCTTTCACACCGAGACAATCAACCAGAGCAAACAGGGCCCCAGATCGACTCACATTGTAAATAGTTACACTATTGACTTTGGGGGGGGAGTGTTGTTATATATGTGAACTTGTATTTACTCTGTACAGCCACCAGAGGGCTCATCCCCTGGAGTCCCAAGGAATCCCATAATCCCTCGAGAGCAGAGGTATTTAAGGAGGCCTCACAGGTTGGAGAGGCACTCTAGAGACCTGCAATAAAAGACTAAGGTCACACTTTACTTTGAGTTCACAGTGTTCAGTCTGACTATTTCTCCATACATAACAGAGTGAGCACAAGGGATTGCACAGATTGCAGGCATCCCCATGGTGCAGGGATTGCATGGACTTTAGGTTTTTACATGGAGCAGTGTATCATTGACTGCACGCATATTGCCTTGCGTGCGCCTCATCTGAACTCGGCCAGTTTCCTAATCCGAAAGTGATTCTACTCCCTCAAGGTACAGCTGGTGTACAACCATAGGCATTGCATCATGCAAATGCCTGTTACCCTGGCAGTAGTCATGATTCCTTCATTCTGCAGCAGTCCTCTGTGGCACCTGTATTTGACCCACCTTGGCAAGTCAAAAGCTGGCTCCTGGGTGACAAAGGTTATTCACTCATGACATGGCTCATGACTCCAGTCCAGAGCCCACGCACACGTGCACAGTAGGTACACAATGAGAGCTATTCTGCCACAAGGAACATTGTAGAGCACACCATCGTCATCCTAAAACAATGCTTCTGCTGCCTGGACCGCTATAGAGCAGCCCTGCAGTACTCAGCTGAGCGGTATCGAAATTAGTGGGAGTGTGCTGCACCCTTCACAACCTCACCATTATAAGGGAACTGCCCTTGCCACTACCTATCAGCTGAGATGTTGAGGAGCTGGAGCATGAGGAGGAAGAGGAAGAGGAAATGGAGGAACAGAAAGTGGAAGGGAGGCTATAATGTAGACAACCCTTTTTTGCCCGGGCTCTATGTGATGAAAGAGGAGATTAATGCAATAGTTAGGGAGGACATTAACTTGGATGATGTGGAATCTATATGGGTGAGCTGCAGAACACCAAAGGGCAAAAAACATTAGTGGGAGTTGTGTACAGACCTCCAAACAGTAGTAGTGATGTTGGGGAGGGCATCAAACAGGAAATTAGGGGTGCATGCAATAAAGGTGCAGCAGTTATCATGGGTGACTTTAATATGCATATAGATTGGGCGAACCAAACTGGAAGCAATACAGTGGCGGAGGATTTCCTGGAGTGCGTAAGGGATGGTTTTCTAGACCAATATGTCAAGGCACCAACTAGGGGGGAGGCCATCTTAGACTGGGTGTTATGTAATGAGAGAGGGTTAATTAGCAATCTCATTGTGCGAGGCCCCTTGGGGAAGAGTGACCATAATATGGTGGAATTCTACATTAGGATGGAAAATGAAATGGTTAATTCAGAGACCATGGTCTAGAACTTAAAGAAGGGTAACTTTGAAGGTATGAGGCGTGAATTGGCTAGGATAGATTGGCGAATGATACTTAAGGGGTTGACTGTGGATGGGCAATGGCAGACATTTAGAGACCGCATGCATGGACGAACTACAACAATTGTAAAAATAAAAAAAGGGAAGGTGGCTCAACCGTGGCTATCAAGGGAAATCAGGGATAGTATTAAAGCCAAGGAAGTGGCATACAAATTGACCAGAAATAGCAGTGAACCCGGGGACTGGGAGAAATTTATAACTCAGCAGAGGAGGACAAAGGGTTTGATTAGGGCAGGGAAAATAGAGTACAAGAGGAAGCTTGCAGGGAACATTAAGACAGACTGCAAAAGCTTCTATAGATATGTGAAGAGAAAAAGGTTAGTAAAGACAAACGTAGGTCCCCTGCAGTCAGAATCAGGGGAAGTCATAACGGGGAACAAAGAACTGGCAGACCAATTGAACAAGTACTTTGGTTCAGTATTCACTAAGGAGGACACAAACAACCTTCCAGATATAAAAGGGGTCAGAGGGTCTAGTAAGAAGGAGGAACTGAGGGAAATCCTTATTAGTCGGGAAATTGTGTTGGGGAAATTGATGGGATTGAAGGCCAATAAATCCCCAGGGCCTGATGGACTGAATCCCAGAGTACTTAAGGAGGTGGCCTTGGAAATAGCAGATGCATTGACAGTCATTTTCCAACATTCCATAGACTCTGGATCAGTTCCTATGGAATGGAGGGTAGCCAATGTAACCCCATTTTTTAAAAAAGGAGGGAGAGAGAAAACAGGGAATTATAGACCGGTCAGCCTGACATCGGTAGTGGGTAAAATGATGGAATCAATTATTAAGGATGTCATAGCAGCGCATTTGGAAAGAGGTGACATGATAGGTCCAAGTCAGCATAGATTTGTGAAAGGAAAATCATGCTTGACAAATCTTCTGGAATTTTTTGAGGATGTTTCCAGTAGAGTGGACAAGGGAGAACCAGTTGATGTGGTGTATTTGGACTTTCAGAAGGCTTTCGACAAGGTCCCACACAAGAGATTAATGTGCAAAGTTAAAGCACATGGGATTGGAGGTAGTGTGCTGACGTGGATTGAGAATTGGTTGGCAGAAAGGAAGCAAAGAGTAGGAGTAAATGGGTACTTTTCAGAATGGCAGGCAGAGACTAGTGGGGTACCGCAAGGTTCTGTGCTGGGGCCCCAGCTGTTTACATTGTACATTAATGATTTAGATGAGGGGATTAAATGTAGTATCTCCAAATTTGCGGATGACACTAAGTTGGGTGACAGTGTGAGCTGCGAGGAGAATGCTATGAGGCTGCAGAGTGACTTTGATAGGTTAGGTGAGTGGGCAAATGCATGGCAGATGAAGTATAATGTGGATAAATGTGAGGTTATCCACTTTGGTGGTAAAAACAGAGAGACAGACTATTATCTGAATGGTGACAGATTAGGAAAGGGGGAGGTGCAACGAGACCTGGGTGTCATGGTACATCAGTCATTGAAGGTTGGCATGCAGGTACAGCAGGCGGTTAAGAAAGCAAATGGCATGTTGGCCTTCATAGCGAGGGGATTTGAATACAGGGGCAGGGAGGTGTTACTACAGTTGTACAGGGCCTTGGTGAGGCCACATCTGGAGTATTGTGTACAGTTTTGGTCTCCTAACTTCAGGAAGGACATTCTTGCTATTGAGGGAGTGCAGTGAAGGTTCACCAAACTGATTCCCGGGATGGCGGGACTGACATATCAAGAAAGACTGGATCAACTGGGCTTGTATTCACTGGAGTTCAGAAGAATGAGAGGGGATCTCATAGAAACGTTTAAAATTCTGATAGGTTAGATGCAGGAAAAATGTTCCCAATGTTGGGGAAGTCCAGAACCAGGGGTCACAGTCTAAGGATAGGGGTAAGCCATTTAGGACCGAGATGAGGAGAAACTTCTTCACCCAGAGAGTGGTGAACCTGTGGAATTCTCTACCACAGAAAGTTGTTGAGGCCAATTAACTAAATATATTCAAAAATGAGTTAGAAGTAGTCCTTACTACTAGGTAGATCAAGGGGTATGGTGAGAAAGCAGGAATGGGGTACTGAAGTTGCATGTTGAGCCATTGAATGGCAGTGCAGGCTCGAAGTGCCGAATGGCCTACTCCTGCACCTATTTTCTATGTTTCTATGTTTCTATGAAATAATTAATGAGTGATACCAGGAACCACAACCATACCTCCCCATTCACAAACAGTCCCACACTCCCTACCTTTCCTCTATCACAAACCATCATATCATCCTCTTTCCGACAACACAAAAATTGCTTCCAGTCGATGCATGAGTTCTTAGGTGACTGAACAGCCCAATACGAGAACCACAGTCCTTGTCACAGGTGGGACAGACAGTCGTTGAAGGAAGGGGTGGGTGGGACAGGTTTGCCGCACGCTCCTTCTGCTGCCTGCGCTTGATTTCTGCATGCTCTCGGCGGTGGGATTTGAGGTATTCAGCGCCCTCCCGGATGCACTTTCTCCACTTAGGGCGGTCTTTGGCCAGGGACTCCCAGGTGTCAGTGGGGATGTTGTACTTTATCAGGGAGGCTTTGAGGGGGTCCTTGAAACATTTCCTCTGCCCATCTTTGCCTCGTTTGTCGTGAAGGAGTTCCGAGTAGAGTCTCGTGTCTGGCATGCGGACAATGTGGCCTGCACAGCGGAGCTGACCAAGTGTGGTCAGTGCTTCATAGTGCTTCAGGTTAGTGGGAAAATAGAAGATTGGGAAAATTTTAAACGACAGCAAAGAATGACTAAGAAAGCAATAAAGAAAGGAAAGATAGATTACGAAGGTAAACTTGCACAAAACATAAAAACAGATAGTAAAAGCTTTCACAGATATATTAAACGGAAAAGACTGACTAAAGTAAATGTTGGTCCCTTAGAAGATGAGAAGCGGGATTTAATAATGGGAAATGTGGAAATGGCTGAGATCTTAAACAATTATTTTGCTTCGGTCTTCACAGTGGAAGACACAGAAACCATGCCAGAAATTGCTGGTCACAGGAATGTGGGAAGGGAGGACCTGGAGACAATCACTATCACTAGGGGTGTAGTGCTGGACAGGCTAATGGGACTCAAGGTAGACAAGTCCCCTGTTCCTGATGAAATGCATCCCAGGGTATTAAAAGAGATGGTGGAAGTTATAGCAGATGCATTCGTTATAATCTACCAAAATTCTCTGGACTCTGGGGAGATACCAGCAGATTGGAAAGCAGCTAATGTAACGCCTCTGTTTAAAAAAGGGGGCAGACAAAAGACAGGTAACTATAGGCTGGTTAGTTTAACATCTGTAGTGGGGAAAATGCTTGAAACTATCATTAAGGAAGAAATAGCGGGACATCTAGATAGGAATAGTGCAACCAAGCAGACGCAGCATGGATTCATGAAGGGGAAATCATGCTTAACTAATTTACTGGAATTCTTTGAGGATATAACAAGCATGGTGGAGAGAGGTGTACCGATGGATGTGGTGTATTTAGATTTTCAAAAGGCATTCGATAAGGTGCCACACAAAAGGTTACTGCAGAAGATAAAGGTATGCGGGGTCAGTGGAAATGTATTAGCATGGATAGAGAATTGGCTGGCTAACAGAAAGCAGAGAGTCGGGATAAATGGGTCCTTTTCGGGTTGGAAATCGGTGGTTAGTGGTGTGCCACAGGGATCGGTGCTGGGACCACAACTGTTTACAATATACATAGATGACCTGGAAGAGGGGACAGAGTGTAGTGTAACAAAATTTGCAGATGACACAAAGATTAGTGGGAAAGCGGGTTGTGTAGAGGACACAGAGAGGCTGCAAAGAGATTTAGATAGGTTAAGCGAATGGGTTAAGGTTTGGCAGATGGAATACAATGTCGTAAAGTGTGAGGTCATCCACCTTGGGGAAAAAAAATTTAAAAAGGGAATACTATTTGAATGGGGAGAAATTACAACATGCTGCGGTGCAGAGGGACCTGGGGGTCCTTGTGCATGAATCCCAAAAAGTTCGTTTGCAGGTGCAGCAGGTAATCAGGAAGGCGAATGGAATGTTGGCCTTCATTGCGAGAGGGATGGAGTACAAAAGCAGGGAGGTCCTTCTGCAACTGTATAGGGTATTGGTGAGGCCGCACCTGGAGTACTGCATGCAGTTTTGGTCGCCTTACTTAAGGAAGGATATACTGGCTTTGGAGAGGGTACAGAGACGATTCACTAGGCTGATTCCGGAGATGAGGCGGTTACCTTATGGTGATAGATTAAGTAGACTGGGTCTTTACTCGTTGGAGTTCAGAAGGATGAGGGGTGATCTTATAGAAACATTTAAAATAATGAAAGGGATAGACAAGATAGAGCCAGGGAGGTTGGTTCCACTGGTCGTGGAGACTAGAACTAGGGGGCACAGCCTCAAAATACGAGGGAGCCAATTTAAAACCGAGTTGAGAAGGAATTTCTTCTCCCAGAGGGTTGTGAATCTGTGGAATTCTCTGCCCAAGGAAGCAGTTGAGGCTAGCTCATTGAATGTATTCAAGTCACAGATAGATAGATTTTTAACCAATAAGGGAATTAAGGGTTACAGGGAGCGGGCGGGTAAGTGGAGCTGAATCCACGGCCAGATCAGCCATGATCTTTTTGAATGGCGGAGCAGGCTCGAGGGGCTAGATGGCCTACTCCTGTTCCTAATTCTTATGTTCTTATGTTCTTATGATACGGCTGCCGATCGTGGTACCATTATTGCCATTGCCTTCTGGTTTCGACATGATCATTGAGATCCGGGTGTACAAGGGAGAGCCTGGTTTTGAGGCCTCTCTTCATTAACAGCTCGGCAGGAGGGACCCCAGTGAGCGAGTGGGGTCTCATCCGGTAACTGAGCAGAATGCGGGACAAGCTGGTATGTAGGGAGCCGTGAGTCACACGTTTTAGGCTCTGCTTAATGGTTTGGACAGCCCGCTCCGCTTGACCGTTAGACGCGGATTTGAAAGGGGCAGACCTGACATGCTTGATGCCATTACGGGCCATAAACTCGTGGAACTCCAAACTGGTGAAACACGGTTCGTTGTCGCTGACAAGGATGTTAGGCAGGCCATGGGTGGCGAACATGGCCCGGAAGCTTTCAATAGTGGCTGTGGACGTGCTGGATGACATGATTACACATTCAATCCATTTGGGGTAAGCGTCCACTGCCACTAAAAACATTTTGCCGAGAAAGGGGCCGCAAAGTCTATGTGGATCCTTGACCACGGTTTGGATGGCCATGATCACAGACTCAGCGAAGCCTTCACAGGTGCGTTACTCAGTTGCATGCAAGTATTGCACTGATGCACGCATGACTCCAAGTCCGAGTCAATGCAGGGCCACCAAACGTGAGACCTGGCAATGGCCTTCATCATGACAATGCTTGGGTGGGTACTGTGTAAATCTTGCACAAAAGTTTCCTTGCCTTTTTTTGGCATAACAACATGATTACCCCATAACAGTCAATCAGACTGAATAGACAATTCATCTTTGCGGTGGCTATGAGGCTTAATTTCATTCTGCATTTCCCTGGGAATGGCAGACCAATTTCCATTTAGGACTCACCTTTTTACGCTTGACAGTACAGGATACTGGCTGATCCAGGTCCTAATTTGGTGAGCCGTGACGGGTGACCCCTCGCTCTCGAAGGCATTCATGACCAGCAGCAAATCTGCGGGTTGCGGCATTTCCACCTCGGTTGTGGGCAATGGTAGCTGGCTAAGCACATCAGCACAGTTTTCAGTGCCTTGTCTATGGCAGATGACATAAGCATAAGCGGATAATGTCAGTGCCCATCTTTGGATGCGGGACGAGGCATTGGTGTTTAGACCTTTGCTCAGAAAACAATGAAATGAGCAGCTTGTGGTCTGTTTCAAGTTCAAACCGAAGCCCAAACAGATATTGGTGCATTTCCCTAACCCCATATACGCATGCTAAAGCCTCTTTCTCTACCATACTATAGGTTCTTTCAGCCTTAGACAGACTTCTGGACGCGTTTGCAACTGGTTGGAGTTTGCCTGACACATTGGCTTGCTGGAGCACACAACCGACCCCATATGATGAGGCGTCGCAGGCCAGCACTAACCGCTTACATGGGTCATAGTGTACCAGTAATTTATTGGAACATAGCAGGTTCCTGGCCTTCTCAAAGGCTCTGTCTTAAGATTTGCCCCAAATCCAGTCATTACCCTTTCTCAGCATCATGTGCAAGGGCTTTAGCAATGTGCTTAAACTTGGTAGAAAGTTACTGAAATAGTTGAGAAAACCCAGGAACGAACGCAGCTCCGTCACACTCTGGAGTCTGGGTGCATTCTTGATGGCCTCTGTCTTCGAGTCCATAGGCCTGGTGCCGTCTGCTGCAATCTTTCTCCCCAGGAATTTGACTTCTGGTGGCATGAAAACGCACTTGGAGCGTTTTAGCCTGAGTCCCATTCTGTCCAGACGACGTCGAACCTCTTCCAGGTTGTGCAGCTGTTCAGTGGCCTGTGATCAGGATGTCATTTTAGAACATGACGGTTCTCGGGGCAGACTTCAGAAAATTCTCCACGTTTCTCTGAAATATGGCTGCTGCCGAATGAATTGCGAAAGGGCAGTTGTGGTATATAAACAGTCCTTTGTGCGTGTTGATGCACGTCAGTTTTTTCGATGATTTGACCAGCTCCTGTGTCATGTAAATGGAGGTCAGGTCCAATTTGGTGAATGATTTCCCACCCCGCTAGTGTTTCAAACAGATTGTCAGCCTTGGGTAATGGGTACTGATCCTGTATCAAGACTCGGTTGATCGTTACCTTGTAGTTGCTGCAGATCCTGACCGTGCCATCACTTTTCAACACCAGGACAATTGGACTGGCCCATTCGCTGAACTCGACTGGTGATATGATTCCTTCCCGTTGAAGTCTGTCCAATTCGATCTCGACCTTCTCCCTCATCATGTATGGAACCGCCCGAGCCTTGTGATGGACGGGTCTTGCATCCGGGCCTAGGTGGATCTGCACCTTGGCTCCAGTGAAGTTGCCGATGCCTGGTTCGAACAACGAGGGAAATTTGCTCAGCACTTGAGCACACGAAGCGTCATTCACTGATGATAAGGCTTTAATATTGTTCCAGTTCCATTTAATTTTCTCAAGCCAACTCCTGCCGAACAGCATTGGGCCAACGCCCGGAATGATCCACAATGATAAATCATGCACAGCTGCATCATACAATACCTTTACTGCCGCGGTGCCAATGACTGGTATGAGCTCTTTGGTGTAGGTACACATTGGGCTCAGTTTGAGTCTTTTTGCCTTAGTGTCCCACAGCTTTTCGAAAGCCCTCTGGCTCATTATTGTCTGACTCGCACCCGTGTCCAATTCCATGGATACTGGAACCCCATTTAATTTAATTTCCAGCATTATCGGAGGACTTTTGGTTAAAAGAATGTACACCATATACTTCTTCATCCTGTACCTCGGGTTGAGTTGCTTGTGCCGCTTGATCCACGCTGGATCGATCATCCTCAGCCACGTGGTGTGTCACAGCACGCTTGCTCGGTTACGGACACATTTGCTGAATGTGCCCCGTTGTTGCACAGCCTTTGCACACGTATTGCTTGAATCGGCAATGATGGGCCCGATGATAGCCCCTGCAATGCCAACAAGGCGAAATTTGATTCACCCCGATGGCGGACTTTGAGCAGTTACAGGTCGTACGAACACGGACGAGTATGCCCTGCCATGTGCAGCTCTGCCTGCCGACGATATTATTTTATGCACAATACTTGCCAGTGAGTTTCGATGCTGGGAAGATATCTGTTTCGATATTTTGTCGATGAACATGCATGCCTGGGCGATCGTGATGGCCCTGCTCAGGTCTCGAGATTCAGCAGCCAGCAGCTTTCGAAGGATGACCTCGTGGCCAATGCCAAGCATGAAAAAGTCCCGCAGCATTTCCTTCAACACAGCTCCGAAGTTGACCAGAAAGACGTCTCAGGTCCGCGACAAATTCCGCCATGTCCTGGCCCTTGGAGCGATTGTGCGTATAGAAACAATACCTCGCCATGATGATGCTTTCTTTCGGTTTAAAGTGGTTCTGAACCAGCGTACACAATTCATCGTAAGTCTTATCCATTGGTCAAGTCGGTGAGAGTAGGTTCTTGATAAGGCCATAAATTTTTGACCCAAAACAGTGAGGAGAACCGCCCTGCGCTTAATTGCGTTATCGGTTCCTTCCAATCCGTTGGTTGCGTGAAAGTTTGTATTTTTAACTCGTCGCCAATTATTATGTATCGAATAACTCCACGAGGCTAAGTGTGATGAGCTCGTTCATGCATGACCTTACTCCAGTTTATTTATTCTCAAAGTGAGGATTCAACAAGGCTGCCAAAATTATATACACGGCTTGCACGTGTCTGCCAGTGACCATTAGGATTCCGACAGTCGCGTCCTCCGGTGGCATGTAAAACCCAGTTAACATACATAACAGCAAGTTCACATCCTGAGTCTGCTGAAGGTACAGAGATGCAGACTTCAGAGAACCAGCCTTTCAAAGAAAGATGCTTTTTGTGCACCTGCAGTTGATCAATGCTTTTATTGCCTGCCACGGAGCTTCCAAAATGTGTTGGAGAGTGCAGAGGGATCTACTACAAACTTGTGCCAGATTCTTGCACTTGACATTCTGCAATCAACCGTAAAACATGTGGTCACCTCAGTGAATGCTGCAGCTAAGCCCACCCTGTACGAGTCCGTTGCACCAGTAATAACACCTCTCAGGGCTATTCATACTGGACTGAACTATGCCTTTCACCTTGGATAGGCTGGGAGAATGAATGGATAGGGACTTCCTTGAGATCATGTAACTCTTACAGTTACCTGAGGATCAGTAGGTGAGCTGAGCCACAGCCTGATAGCAGGGGCAGCATTGTAATGGAAAGGGAATGTGCTGCCCTCTCTCAGGATGTTAGCACACCTGAACCTTTGTAAACATCCTGGTGCCAAACTCCCCTGGCAGCCGCCAAGTTACTGTGGTCTGCAGCCAGACCTTCTTAGGCCTGAATTCCTAGAGATGGCCAACCACAATCATCTCGAGAGGCCTTGAGGAGCTGCAACAGCCTTCCACCTCCCACTAAGCAGCCACTAGGGGATCATCATTATAGGCATTCCCTCTACTTCCACTTTAAACATGAGTTCTTAGGAGACTGAACAGTCCAATTCGAAAACCACAGTCCCTGTCACAGATGGGACAGACAGTCGTTGAAGGAAAGGGTGGGTAGGACAGGTTTGCCGCACGCTCCTTCCGCTGCCTGCACTTGATATCTGCATGCTTTTGATGATGAGATTTGAGGTGCTCAGTGCCCTCCCGGATGCACTTTCTCCATTTAGGCCGGTCTTTGGCCAGAGACTCCCAGGTGTCAGTGGGGAGGTTGTACTTTATCAGGGAGGCTTTGAGGGTGTCCTTGAAACATTTTCTCTGCCCAGCTTTGGCTCGTTTGCCGTGAAGGAGTTCTGAGTAGAGCGCTTGCTTTGGGAATCTCGTGTCAGGCTTGCAAACTATGTGGCCTGCCCAGCGGAGCTGATCAAGTGTGGTCAGTGCTTCAATGCTGGGGATGTTGGCCTGGTCGTGGATGCTAATGTTGGTGCATCTGTCCTCCCAAGGGATTTGCAGGATCTTGCGGAGACATCGTTGGCATGTCCACTGGCATCTCATTGGAGCACTTCGGTAGGTAAGGGAACATTTAAGACAGGCTCTACGAGCTCACAACAGGGTGATAATTAGTGTTAGAGTTTTGTATAAGCCATACAAATTATAGTCCTTTTTGAAATATTTGTGTGCAGAGTGCTCCTGCAGTAGCTGGTGAAGCTGCAATGTTAGCTGGTGTGAATATTAATGCTGGCCTTTGGGCGAATCCAGTTTATTTGATGTTGGAAGGATTAGGACAGATAATGGACATTACTGTTAAAGTCGGGGAGCAGAGATTGTTCAGCTGAAACCCTCTTCAGTGAGCTGCTGCTGAAGAGATCTGGTGGGGAAGCTCAGTCAGAGTTGATCTGTACTTGGACTTCACACGTTAAAACCAGGCAAAACAGATCAACCTGAGCCAAACTGAGAGATCGCACAAAAGGCGCAGTATTTGGGACACAGGGCAAGTTGTACGAAACTCAGTCAGCACCAACATTTCTAAACCACTGACGAAGGGTCATCGACCTGAAACGTTAACTCTGTTTCTCTCTCCACAGATGCTGCCTGACCCGTTGAGATTTCCAGCATTTTCTGTTTTTATTTCAGATTCCAGCATCCGCAGTATTTTGCTTTTTATTTCTAAACCACTCCTTGGGCTTGCACACAATAAAGGAGAGTTTTCATAGAATGATAGAAAATAGAGCACAGGAGGAGGCCATTCAGTCTGTGTCATTGCTAGCGCTCTCTCCTGTAATCCACCATTTGCTGCCTCAATAGCCACTTGTGGTGGAGCCTCCCATGATCTAATAGTCTTCCAGTTCAACAGCCTTCCTTCTCTTTTGCTTCTTCCAGTAAGAATCAGTATGGTAGCATCATGGTTATGTTACTGGGCTACTAACTCAGAAGCTTGGACTAATAATCTGGAGTTATGATTTCAAATATCACTAGGGCAGCTGGAGAATTAAAATTTTGTTTAGCAAGCAAATAAATTTGGAATAAAAAGCGAGTTTCAGTAATGGTGACTTTGGGCCCAAATTTGGCCTTCCGGTTTATCGCCGCACCTCCGAGCCCCCTGTCGGCATTTTACCTCAGAAGCAGCACCAAAAAAAATCCTTCCGATCATGGCCGATTCTCCGGCCGTCTTTGGCACTGGCGTGACGCAGAAGAAAGATGGGGGGGCGGAGCTAGGTCCCGGCGCTGTTTTCAGCGCCGGGACCTCTGCACATGCGCACTAGAGTCTGCGCGCATGTGCAGTAGCTCCTGGCAGGCCGTTTTTGCAAACGCATGCTGCAGACTATGTGAGACGGCCTGAAACACGTTGTCCCTATCCCGGGTCAAGTGGCCTGCCGCACACTTTGATATCGAAGGATCACAGACCGGTGCGAGCATTAACTTGGCGCAGAGACAAGATGGCAAGGAGAATTCACAGGACACTGAAGAGGAGATAATTGACAGCCAAAAGTGCCCAGTGTGTGAGGTCAACTTCCCGCTCAACCTGGAGGATTTTGATTTCGAGCAGCACGTTGTGAAGCACTTTGTTTACGAGTGTCCAGTGTGCCAGAGGACCTTTCCAGAGAACAGACAAGCTGTCTATGAAGACCATGTGCAGTCCCATTTTATGGAGGCCAATTGAGGGGCAAACAACAAACCACTTTGAGTTCTACTTTATAACGATGCCGCCGAGCCCAGCTTTTCCTCTCCCTCCCCCCCCTCCCGTTGCCACCAAAACCAGCCTTTCCTCTCCCTCCCTCATTGGCAGCTTGCCATGTTCCCTATGGTAGGAGTTCTATTTCTTATTTGTTATTTATTGATTGATTTTGGTGCTTTAAGTGCTGGGTTCCTTCTATTTTATTTGTTAATTAATTGCTTATTACTTTTTGTGCTTTGTTTGGTGCTTGGTGGTGCTTTAAATGTAGTTACTTGCACCGATTCCTTAACTGTAAGTAAGGTCTTTCTGTGCAGACAAAAGTGGACACATACGCTGCCCTAAGTTAGTTTAGTGCAACTTTTTTCTGGCCAAATTGGCATAAATGGTGTAAGTGGTTGGGAACGCCTCCTTTTGAAAAAAAAACTGACCTAACAAAAATCCTAACTAACTCACTTACACTGGCTCAAATTAAATGGCCATATTTGCAACTTAAAAGATACACCAGAAAAATCAAGTTACACCAAAAAAAATGGTGCAACTCATAGGGAAATGTGGGCCCTATGAATCTACTGAATTGTCGTAAAAACCCATCTGGTTGACTAATGTCCTTCAGGAAAGGAAATCTGCCATCCTTACCCAGTCTGGCCTATATGTGACTCCAGACCCACAGCAATGTGGTTGACTCTTAACTGCCCTCTGAAATGTTGTACTGTTACAAGAAAGTATAATAAGAATAAAACCGTATGGTTCACCCGGCATCGACCTAGGCATCGGATTCGGACATGTCAAAGGCACACCCAGCCCAGTCGACTCTGAAAAGTTACCTCGCTATCAACTTGGGACTTGTGCCAAAATTAGGAGACACTAATCAAGTCAAGTAACGGCCTGACATAGTCACACTCACAGAATCATACCTATCAGCCAATGTCCCAGACTTCTCCATCACCATCCCTGTCCCACCGGCAGGACATCCCACCAGAGATGGAGGCACTGTGGTATACAGTTGGGAGGGAGTGGCCCTGGGGGTCCTCAACATTGACTGTGGATCCCATGAAGTCTCATGACTTCAGGTCAAACATGGACAAGGAAGCCATCAGCTGATTATCACCTACCACTCTCCCTCGCTGATGAATCAGTACTCCTCCATGATGAACACCACTTCGAAGAAGCACTGAGAGCAGCAAGGGCAGAGAATGTGGGGGACTTCAATGTCCATTGCTAAGGGTGGCTCGGTAGCACCACTACTGGCTGAGTCCTGAAGAACATAGCTGCTGGACTGGGCTTGCTGCAGGTAGTGAACACAAAGGAAAAACCTAATTGCCCTCATCCTCACCAATCTACTTGTCGCAGATGCCTATGTCCATGACAGTATTGGTAGGATCGACCACTGCGCAGCACTTGTGGAGACGAAGTTCCGTCTTCATACTGAGGACACCCTTCAATGAATTGTGTGGCACTACCACCATGCTAAATGGGATAGATTCGGAACAGATCTAGCAGCTCAAAATTAGGTATTCATGAGGTACTGTGGGCCATTAGCAGCAGCAGAAGTGTATACCAGCACAATCTGTAACTTCATGGCCTGGCATATCCTCCAATCTAATATTACCATCAAGCCAGGGGACCAAGCCTGGTTCAATGAGGAATGCAGAAAAGCATGCCAGGAGCAGCACCAGGTATTACCTAAAAATGAGGTGCAAACCTGGTGAAGTTATAACACAGGACTACATGCATGCTAACCAGCAGAAGCAGCATGCTATAGACAGAGTGAAGCGATTGCACAGCCAACAGATCAGATCAAAGTTCTGCAGTCCTGCCACATCCAATCATGAATGGTGGTGAACAATTAAACAACTAAGGGGAAGAGGAGGCTCCATGAATATTCCTATCCTCAATGATGGCAGAGCCCAGCATGCAAGTGCAAAAGACAAGGCTGAAGCATTTGCAACCATCTTCAGCCAGAAGTGCCGAGTGGATGATTCATCTTGGCCTCCTCCTGAGCACCCCAATATCACAGAAGCCAGTCTTCAGCCAATTCGATTCACTCCATGTGATATCAAGAAGTGGCTGAGCGCACTGGATATAGCAAAGGCTATGGGCCCCAACAACATCCCGGCTGAAGTGCTCAAGACTTGTGCTCCAGAACTAGCAGAACCTGTAGTCAACTGTTCCAGTACAGCTGCAACATTGGCATCTACCCGACAAAGTGGGAAATTGCCCAGGTATGTCCTGTCCACAAAAAGCAGAACAAATCCAATCTGGACAATTACCACCACATGGGCCTATTCTCAACCATCAGCAAAGTGATGGAAGGTGCCATCGATAGTGCTATCAAGTGACACTTACTCACCAATAACCTGCTCACCAATGCTCAGTTTTGTTTCCCCCAGGACCACGTGGCTCCAGACCTCAATATAGCCTTGGTCCAAACATACACAAAAAAAAAACAAATTCCAGAAGTTAGGTGAGAGTGGCTGTCCTTGAATGAAAGCAGCAATTGACCAAGTGTGGCATCAAGGAGCACTAGTAAAATTGAAATCAATGTGAATCAGGGGGAAAATTCTCCACTTGTTACAATAAGGGAGATTCTAACCAACACCGCTTGACATTCAAAGGCATTACCAAATCCCCCACCATCAACATCCTGGGGGGTCACCATTGACGAGAAACTTAACTGGACCAGCCACATAAATACTGTGGCTGCAAGAGCTGGTCAGAGGCTGGGTATTCTGTGGCGAGTGACTCACCTCCTGACTCCCCAAAGCCTTTCTTTCATCTACAAGGCACAAGTCAGGAGCGTGATGGAATACTCTCCACTTGCCTGGATGAGGCAGCTCCAATAACACTCAAGAAGCTCAACACCATTCAGGACAAGCAGCCTGCTTGATTGGCATCCCATCCACCACCTTAAACATTCACTCCCTCCACCATCGGCGCAGCGTGGCTGCAGTGTGTACCATCTACAAGCTGCACTGCAACAACTCGCCAAGATTCTTTCATGGCACCTCCCAAACCCACAACCTCTACCACCTAGAAGGGCAAGGGCAGCAGATGGATGGGAACGCCATCCCCTCCAAGTTCCCCTCCAAGTCACACACCATCCTGACTTGGAAATATATCGTCGTTCCTTCATTGTCACTGGGTGAAAATCCTGGAACTCCCTTCCTAACAGCATTGTGGGAGTACCTTCACCACATGGACTGCAACGGTTCAAGAAGGCAGATCACCACCAGTTTCTCAAGGTCAGTTAGGGATGGGCAAGAAACGCTGGCCTTGCATGTAATGCCCACGCTGTGAATGAATAAAAAAAGCACAACCTTGATCTTTGTCCACAATTCGCTCACCAGTGGAAACAATCTTTCACTGCTTACCCACAGTAAAGTTACAGGGTTCTCGCATCCCCTTATTGGCAGCTCCACTCCCTGCACTGCTCCCACTCACCGCATTGCTGCTGCTGCTCCCAGCTTTGCAAGAAATGCTGCCCAAGTCTCAAATCACTGGTCAACCGCTCCTGCCCCCTGCCCGAGCCACAAACCCTATCCCCGATCCCTAGCCCCTCTTGACTGTAGCCCCACATCTCTCCCCGCTCCATCTTTCCTTCTCCCCCAAACTCCTGGCTATTTTTCCATCAGCTGGTCTTGTTTGCATTGATCCCTAAGAGGGGCCGGTTGTCTGCGGTGGTGGTGGAGGGGCGGTTATGATGTCACTGAGGGGGTTAACGTCACTGAGGGTGGGGCGGCTCACGTCATCGAAGGCTGGGGGGGTCGTGGGGGGAGGTGGGGTGGGGACTGGTGCTGCCACGGCGAGAAATTTAAAGACTTGGTTCTCCTTGGCTACGAGCAGCTGTGCCCAGACAAGTCATGCCCCATTCTAGGATACTCCTGGCACTTCAGAAGATTTAGAAACCGTAATCCCTCATCATGCAGAAGGTCTTCATCCAATGTTCTCCCCATTGCAGAGCCCCGTTAAATAGCATACAGCAAACAACTATCATAGGGGACACTTTCTGAGCTGCATTTCAGGATGCCACTAGATAATGCTTGACGTTTTCAATAGTCTGCTTCATGAGGACTCTATTTGATCCATGGATCTGATTGTAGATTAGTTCAGCCATCATGAGGAGGCTCCTGATAACGAGTCAAGTGTGCCCTTATCTCCAAACAGCCAGCCTCTCACATGGTGTGCAATGGCAAAGAGTGGAGGAATGGAGAACTGCCACAATATAAAAGCACCATGGCAGATGCAATAACAACAACTTGTATTTATATAGCACCTTTAACATAGTAAAATGTCTCAAGGCACTTCACAGGAGTGTTATGAGACAGAAAATTTGACACTGAGCCACATGAGGAGAAATTAGGTCAGATGACCAAAAGCTTGATCAAGGAGGTAGTTTAAGGAGTGTCTTAAAGGAGGAAAGAGAGGTAGAGAGATGGAGAGGTTTAGGCAGGGAATACCAGAGCTTAAGGGCTAGGCAACAAAAGGCACGGTCATCAATGGTTGAGCGATTATAATCATGGATGTTCAAGAGGGCAGAATTAGCGGAAAAATGGTCACGGATTTGGGAGGCGACAACATTATTAAAGAAGCAGTAGCAGGACATTTGGAAAAGCAAAATATGGTCAGGCAAAGTCAGCATGGATTTATGAAGGGGAAGTCATGTTTGACAAATTTGCTGGAATTCTTTGAGGATGTAACGAATGGGGTAGATAAAGGGGAACCAGTGGATGTGGTATATTTGGACTTCAGGAAGGCATTTGACAAGATGCCATACAAAAGGTTACTGCACAAGATAAAAGTTCACGGGGTTGGGGGTAATATATTAGCATGGATAAAAGATTGGCTGACAAACAGAAAACAGAGAGTCGGGATAAGTGGTTCATTCTCTGCTTGGCAATCAGTAACGAGTGGGATGCTGCAGGGATCAGTGCAGGGACCCCAACTATTTACCATCTTTATTAATGACTTGGAAGAGTGGACTGAGTGCAACATAGCCAAGTTTGCTGATGATACAACGATGGGAGGAAGGGCAATGTGTGAGGAGGAGAGAAAGAGGCTGCAGGAGGACATAGACAGGCTAAATGAGTGGGCAAGAATTTGGCAGATGGAGTATAATGTTGGAAAATGTGAGGTCATGCACTTTGGCAGAAAAAAAATCAAAGAGCAAGTTATTATTTAAATGGTGAAAGTTGGAAAGTGCTGCAGTACAGTGGGACCTGGGGGTACTTGTGCATGAAACGCAAAAGGATAGTATGCAGGTACAGCAAGTGATCAGGAAGGCCAATGATATCTTGACCTTTATTGCAAAGGGGATGGAGTATAAGAACAGGGAAGTCTTGTTACAGCTGTACAGGGTATTGGTGAGGCCACACCTGGAATACTGCGTGCAGTTTTGGTTTCCATATTTACGAAAGGATATACTTGCTGTGGAGGCAGTTCAGAGAAGATTCACTAGGTTGATTCCGGAGATGAGGGGGTTGACTTATGAGGAAAGGTTGATTAGGTTGGGCCTCTACTCATTGGAATTCAGAAGAATCTGAGGTGATCTTACAGAAACATATAAGATTATGAGGGGGCTTGACAAGGTGGATGCAGAGAGAATGTTTCCACTGGTGGTGGAGACTAGAACTAGAGGGCATGATCTTGGAATAAGGGGCCGCCCATTTAAAACTGAGATGAGGAGAAATTTCTTCTGAGGGTTGTGAATCTGTGGAATTCGCTGTCTCAGAGAGCTGTGGAAGCTGGGACATTAAATAAATTTAAGACGGAAAGACAGTTTCTTAAACAATAAGGGGATAAGGGGTTATGGGGAGCAGGCGGGGAAGTGGAGCTGAGTCCATGATCAGATCAGCCATGATCTTATTGAATGGCGGAGCAGGCTCGAGAGGCCTTATGGCCTACTCCTGCTCCTATTTCTTATGTTCTTATGTTCTTATGTAACATGACTTTGCAGAGGAAAGTGAGGTTGGAGATGGGCGGTAGATTGCAAGGATGGAGGGGTAAACATTGATTTTTTGAGGAGAGGGGTGATGCCAGAAAAGTGGGTACAGACCTGAATGATACGCTGTTGGTGATCACACACCAGGTACACATTAATTGAGTAGAAATCCTTGCAATTCATGAAGGCAGTGGGGTCATCTTTAGCAGCCTGGAGTGCTCTGGGGAAGCCTGCAATTGGTGCAATACCCAGAGCTTTATCCTGCTGTTTACAGATGTCCATGAGGAAAGTGCTTTGGCAAACATGGCATCAGTCACCTGCTTAATGCAAGCATGAATTGCAGATTGAACAATATTACTGATATCCCCTGTGGCAGTCTGGAAGGAGCCGGAGACAAAAAAAAGTTCAGGGCTGCATTGACCTTGACTGCAACAGGCACTGCAATGGTTGCTGTTTCATAAGAACATAAGAACATAAGAAATAGAAGCAGGAGTAGGCCATGCGACCCCTCAAGCTTGCTCCGCCATTTAATACGATCATGGCTGATCCGCTCATGGACTCAGGTCCAGTTCCCTGCCTGCTCCCCATAACCCCTTAATCCCTTATCGGTTAAGAAACTGTCCGTAATGACTCAAGAGTCTGGTTACTGTAAACTCACTCAGGTGCAACCTGATCCATCTTTATTCCAGCCCGAGAGTGCCTATGTAACAAAGACACCCAGCTTATATACAGGTGACCAAGTACACATGCCACATGCGTACAGCCTGATAACCTCTGACCGCGGCGCCCTCTGGTGTCTGGTGACCCCAAGCATTAATACATAACAACATCCCCCTTTTAAAATCTTTACAAATTAAGACGGTCTGGGGCTTTCCTCTCACGAGTTGATCGTCTCAGTTCAACTTTGGCTCTGGGCAAGCATTCTGAGTCCATTGAGACTGAGGGCTGAGTAGCCAATCTGATGGGAGTGGTCATGACCACATCAGAGACTGAAGGTTCAGAGTCAGTAATGTCAGCAGAGTCCTCTGATGAGTGAACAATGGTTGGTTGGTCACTGACTGCATCTTCCTCACTCGGTTCCAGTTCATCCGTATGCCACAGTTTAACCTGGTCAAGGTGTTTCCTGCATGTTTGCCCATTCTTAAGCACGACAATAAACAGTTACCCTCCTTGGCTGTAACAGTACCGGCGATCCACTTTGGACCTTGACCATAGTTCAGTACATAAACCGGATCGTTGACCGAGACGTCACGGGACACGGCAACACGATCATGACACCATTGCTGACTTCGACATCTGTTTTCAACACGATCTTTCAAATCAGGATGAACAAGAGAAAGCCTGGTCTTGAGATTTCTCTTCATCTGTAGTTCAGCAGGAGGAACCCCAGTAAGCGTATGAGGTCTTGACCTGTAACTGAGCAATATACATGACAACCGTCTCTGCAGTGAGCCCTGAGTTACGTTTCATACTTTGCTTGATTGTTTGAATGACATGCTCTGCTTGACCATTAGAAGCAGACTTGAATGGAGCTGATATCACATGTCTGATACCATTGAGTTTCATGAACTCCTGGAAATCAAGACATGTGAAGCAAGATCCATTGTCACTCACAACAATGTCAGGCAAACCATGAGTAACAAACATGATACAAGGGCTCTAAATGGTAGCTGTAGACGTGCTGGATGACATAATAACACACTCTATCCACTTAGAATATGCATCCACTACAACAAAATCATCTTTCCTCGGAACGGGCCCACAAAATCAATGTGGATCCTCGACCACATTGATGGCTTTACCAAAGACTGAGCAGAGATTCCGCTGGTACTTTACTTAGCCGCATGCAAGTTTTGCACTGATGCACGTATGATTCCAGATCAGAGTCAATTCCAGGCCACCATACATGAGACCTAGCAATAGACTTCATCATGACAATACCAGGATGAGTGCTATGAAGTTCATGTACAAATTTTTCTCGACCTTTCTTAGGCATGATTACACGATTACCCCACAGTAAACAGTCTGACGGAATGGACAGCTCATCCTTGCGACGGTTGTAAGGTTTGGTCTCATCATGCATCTCCATCGGTATGGCAGACCAATTACCACTGAGTATACACCATTTCACAACCGATAAAATAGGGTCATGGCTGGTCCAGATCCTAACTTGTTGAGCAGTGACAGGGGTTCCTTCACTCTCAAAAGCATCCATTACTAACAGTAGGTCTGCAGGTTAAGGAGTCTCCATCTCAATTGTGGGTAAGGGCAGATGACTCAGTGCATCGGCACAATTCTCAGTTCAGGTCTATGACGGATGACGTAATCATAGGCAGACAATGTCAGCGCCCACCTTTGAATGCGGGACGATGCATTGGTATTAATACCTTTGTTTTCCGCAAACAATGAAATGAGTGGCTTGTGATCCGTTTCTAGTTCAAAACGAAGACCAAACAGGTACTGGTGCATTTTTTTTACCCCATACACACAGGCCAAAGCTTCTTTCTCTACCATACTGTAAGCTTGTTCCGCTTTAGACAGACTTCTCAAAGCATACGCAACAAGTTGTAGCTTGCCCGATTCATTTGCTTGTTGAAGTACGTTACCAACCCCATATGATGAAGCATCACAGGCCAGTACAAGACCCGGATCATAATGAACAAGCAACTTGTTTGAACATAGCAGATTCTTGCCGTTCTCAAAGGCTCTTTCTTGGGATGCACCCCAGACCCAGTTGTCGCCTTTTTTTAGTAATGCATGCAGTGGCTCTGGTAAAGTGCTCAATCTGGGTAAGAAATTACCAAAGTATTTGAGTAGCCCAAGGAACAAATGTAGCTCCATTGCATTCTGAGGCCTGGGTGCATTTTTGATGGCCTTGGTTTTCGAATCACTGGGCCTGATGCCATCAGCAGCAATCTTCCTCCCGAGGAATTCGACTTCAGGTGCCATAAATACACACTTCGAGCGTTTCAGCCTGAGTCCCACTTTGTCCAGACACTGTAGGACTTCTTCAAGATTGTTCAGATGTTCAGCAGTTTCGCGACCTGTGACCAGAATGTCATCTTCAAACACGACAGTTCTAGCAATGGACTTCAGTAAACTTTCCATATTCCTATGAAATATGGCTGCAGCCGAACGAATCCCAAAAGGACACCTGTTGTAGACAAACAGTCCTTTACGAGTGTTGATGCAGGTGAGTTTCTTCGAAGTGTCGCCAAGTTCCTGGGTCATGTAGGCCGACGTTAGATCCAGTTTCGTGAACGACTTTCCACCAGCTAGCATGGCGAACAGGTCATCAGCCCTCGGTAACAGATACTGATCCTGTTTTGAAAATCGGTTAATTGTAACCTTGTAGTCTCCACAAATCCTGACAGTGCCATCACTCTTCAACACAGGAACAATGGGACTAGCCTACTTGTTAAACTCGACCGGTGATATGATCCCTTCATGCTGGAGTCTGTCAAGCTCAATTTCAACCTTCTCCCTCGTCATGTATGGAACAGACCAAGCTTTGTGATAGACAGGCCTTGCTTTGGAGTCCAGGTGAATCTGCACCTTGTCTCCCGTAAAATTGCCAATGCCCGGTTCAAACAAAGAAGGAAACTTTTTCAATACTTGAGCACACGAAGTATCATCCATCGAGGAAAACATCTTGACATCATTCCAGTTCAGCTTGATTTTTGAGAGCGAATTCCTGCTGAACAGCGTTGGACCATTACCTGGGACGATCCATAATGGTAGCTCGTGAACCACACCGTCATATGACACCTCGATTGCTGCACTGTCGAGCATCGGTATGAGTTCCTTAGTCTAAGTACGCAACCTGGCATTGACTGGACTCAGCTTCGGTTTCGCAGCCTTAGTGTCCCACAGCTTGTCGAATGTCCTTTGGCTCATTATCGACTGGCTCGCACCCGTGTCCAGCTCCAATGATACAGGCACGCCATTCAGCTTCACATTAACGACTCTTGCTCAGGAACGAATACAGTCCATTCACATCCTGCTCGGGTTGCATATCCGGGCCATCACTAAACTGGTCCTCATCAACCACATGGTGAGCCACACCAGGCTTGCTCCATTGTGGACACATCCTGTGAAGATGCCCCACTTTCGAACATCCATTGCATGAGTATTGTCTAAACCGACAGTGATGAGGCCGATGATTGCCCCCACAATGCCAACAGGGTGAAATCTGGTTCGAACCAGTTGGCGGGCTCTGAGCAGCGGCATGTTTTGCATAAGCAGTTCCGCCCGAAAACGACGCCATCTTGTTTACAGTACTTGCCGTGGAACTTCAATTCGTCGATGATATCTGCCTCAAATTACCATCCATCATCATGCATGCCTGGGCAGTCGCGATGGCCTTTTACAAATCCAGCATCTCTGCAGCCAACAGCTTCCTGAAGATCACATCATGGCTGATGCCTATCACGAAGACATCACACAGCATGTCTTCCAGCATGTTCCCGAACTTACACGGCTCAGCAAGACGTCACAGGTCGGCGACAAATCCCGACACGACCTGGCCCTCAGCACGAACATGCGCGTAGAAACGGTAGCGTGATATGATGATCCCCTCTTGTGGCTTCAGATGGTTATCTGCCAACATACACAATTCCTCGTACTCTTTTTCCACCGGACGTATAAGCGAGAGAAGATTCCTCGTGAGGCCGTAACTTTTCGGACCACAAACGGTGAGGAGAAGTGCCCCGCGCGTAACTGCGTAGGCCTCTGCCTCCGTGCCGTTGGCCACAAAATACTGCTCCAGGCGGTCGACAAAATCCACCCAATCCTCGCCCTCCACGAATCTCTCCAGGATTCCAACCGTGCCCATTGTGCGAAGATTCTTAAATTACCTCGTCGCCAATTGTAATGACTCAAGACTCTGGTTACTGTAAACTCACTTAGGTGCAACCTGATCCATCTTTATTCCAGCCCGAGAGTGCCTGCGTGACAAAGACACCCAGCTTATATACAAGTGACCAAGCACATATGGCACAGGCGTACTGCCCGATGACCTTCGACCACGGCGCCCTCTGGTTTCTGGTGACCCCCAAGCATTAATACATAATACTGTCTATCTCTGTCTTAAATGTACTCAATGTCCCGGCTTCCACAGCTCTCTGAGGCAGTGAATTTCACAGATCCATAGCCCTCTGAGAGAAGAAATTCCTCCTCATCTCAGTTTTAAATGGGCGACCCCTTATCCTAAGATTATGCCCCCTAGTTCTAGTCTCCCCTATCAGTGGAAACATCTTCTCTGCATCCATCTTGTCAAATCCCCTCATAATCTTATACGTTTCGATAAGATCACCTCTCAATCTTCTGAATTCCAATGAGTAGAGGCCCAACCTACTCAACCTGTCCTCATAGGTCAACCCCTCATCTCCGGAATCAACCTAGTGAACCTTCTCTGAACTGCCTCCAAAGCAAGTATATCCTTTCTTAAATATGGAAACTAAAAATACACACGGTATTCAAGATGTGGCCTCACCAATACCCTGTGTAACTGTAGAAAGACTTTCCTGCTTTTATACTCCATCCACTTTGCAATAGAGGCCAACATTCCATTGGCCTTCCTGATCACTTGCTGTACCTGCATACTAACCTTTTGTGTTTCATGCACAAGTACCCCCAGATCCGGCTGTACTGCAGCACTTTGCAATTTTCTCCATTTAAATAATAACTTGCTCTTTGATTTTTTTCTGCCGAAGTGCATAACCTCACACTTTACAACATTATACTCCATCTGCCAAATTTTTGCCCATTCACGTAGTCTGTCTATGTCCTTTTGCAGATTTTTTGTGTCTTCCTCACACATTGCTTTTCTTCCCATCTTCGTATCATCAGCAAACTTGGCTACGTTATACTCGGTCCCTTCATCCAAGTCATTAATATAGATTGTAAATAGTTGGGGTCCCAGCACTGATCCCTGCAGCATCCCACGTGTTACTGATTACCAACCCGAGAATGAACCATTTATCCCGACTCTCTGTTTTCTGTTAGTTAGCCAATCCTCTATCCATGCTAATATATTACCCCCAACCTCTTGAACTTTTATCTTGTGCAGTAGCCTTTTACGTGGCACCTTGTCAAATGCCTTCTGGAAGTCCAAATACACCACATCCACTGGTTCCCCTTTATCCACCCTGTTCGTTACATCCTCATGAATTCCAGAAAATTTGTCAAACATGACTTCCCCTTCATAAATCCATGCTGACTCTGCCTGACCGAATTATGGTTTTCCAAATGTCCTGCTACTGCTTCTTTAATAATGGACTCGAACATTTTCTCAACCACAGATGTTAGACTAACTGGTCTATAGTTTCCTGCTTTTTGTCTGCCTCCTTTTTTAAATATGGGCATTACATTTGCAATTTTCCAATTTGCTGGGACCTCCCAGAATCCAGGGAATTTTGATAAATTACAACTAATGCATCCACTATCCTTGCCGCTACTTCTCTTAAGACCCTAGGATGCAAGCCATCAGGTCCAAGGGATTTATCTGCTTTTAGTCCCATTATCTTACTGAGTACCACCTCCTTAGTGATTGCGATTGTGTTAAGTTCTTCCCCCCCACTCCCCCGCCCCCCCCCCCCCCCCCCCAATAGCCCCTTGACTATCCACTGTTGGGATATTGTTTGTGTCCTCTACCGTAAAGACTGATACAAAATATTTGTTCAGAGTTTCTGCCATTTCCATTTCCCCATTACTAATTCCCCGGTCTCGTTCTCTAAGGGACCAACATTTACTTTTGCCACTCTTTTCCTTTTTATATACCTATAGAAACTCTTGCTATCTGTTTTTATATTTTGTGCTAGTTTACTTTCATAGTCTATCTTCCCTTTCTTTAATCATTTTTTTAGTCATTCTTTGCTGGCTTTTAAAAGTTTCCCATACTTCTGTCCTCCCACTAGTTTTGGGCACTTTGTATGTCCTTGTTTTTAATTGGATACCGTCCTTTATCTGTTTAGTTAGCCACGGATGGCTATCTTTTCTTTTACACACTTTCCTCCTCACAGGAATATATTTTTCTTGAGAGTTGTGAAATATCTCCTTAAATGTATGCCAGTGTTCATCAACCATCCTACACTTTAATCTATTAGTTGTTTGCAGGATCTTTTTGCAGAAGGTGATATAACTCTGACAGCCACCTTAGAGAGGCACAGCCTCCTTATGCACTGCTCCTCAGAGAATTGTAGGTACCTTGCCCTGGGTCCATACACTCTGTTGCGAGGGTAAGGATTCCTGTAAGCTCCTCTGCTGCCATTTGCTCTCTGTAGCTGCAGTTCTGTGTACTCCTTCCTCTGATCTACCTCTTCCTCCTCCTCCTCCTCTTGCCAGAATGGAATTGCCAGAATCCTCCATGAAGAAAAATAATGTGTTGCCAGAAGCCCCTTAAGATTTCCAAATGTTCTACAGCCGCTATAAGCACGTTGAAATGGCCAAAACCCACAGCAAGCTGTCTTCTAAAACTTTCCAGCATTTTACCTGACAGCAGCTGAGGATCCTTTTAAATACCACGAACAATGGCCGCCTTCTAACTTGTAATGCCCATGATTTGCAGGTGAAGTGAGGAACTGGCAGGAGCAACACGTGCTGAGATTACCCTGATTTCCATATATTCATTAGAGTCCCAGCTGTTTCCAAGGGGCCCTAATGAATTTACACAATGTGAGGTCAGCCCAAAAATCTGAACCGGTGGACAACCAGCTGTAAGTCGGCAGGTCTGTGTTCAAAGCAACTTTAATCCCACTACCACCCTTTCTCAGGTATAAACAGGGAATAACAAAATGAAATTCACCCCACACATTTACACAAAAACATGTATAGCATCAGCATAATAGCATCTTCTATGTACCCCTCAAAAGAAAGGAACACCTTCAATGTGATTTGATCCCTACTTCAATTACTTCTGTGAATTTCCCTTTGTTCTGATGTTCTAAGCTACTTGAATTTAAAATGTAATATCCAAACTGTCAGCATAAACATATGTCAGATTCCAGGAGCATCTCCTGTCGCCCCCATAGTGCTTTAAAATAGACTGTGATGAAAGAAGATTCAAATTAGGCCAGGGTAAACATTTCGATTTGTCATGGCATGACACATGGATTGGATATGTAACCCATTATCTTTCCCAATGTATCTTTTCATCACCAGCATCATAGGCAGTCCCTCGGAATCGAGGAAGGCTTGCTTCCACTCTTAGCATGAGTTCTTTGGTGTCTGTACAGTCCAATACGAGAACCACAGATTCTGTCACAGGTGGGATAGATAGTCATTGAGGGAAGGGGTGGGTGGGACTGGTTTGCCGTACGCTCTTTCCGCTGCCTGCGCTTGATTTCTGCATGCTCTCGGCGACGAGACTCGAGGAGCTCAGCGCCCTCCCGTATGCATTTCCTCCACTTAGGGCGGTCTATGGCCAGGGACTCCAAGGTGTCAGTGGGGATGTTGCACTTTATCAGGGAGGCTTTGAGATCTACCAGTTCAGGTGGATCAGATTTATTTCAGATCACCATCATCCAACTGAAGTGCTAAGGCATTTTGTCAATTACAATCAAGAAATGAATCAGTAAGCCAAAGATTATCTCTGGAACTCTTTAAAATAAATAAGAGGATATAAATATAGAGAAGACATAATGGGGAACAACTCCAAGTCTACTTACAAGGCTGGACGACTATAATTCACCCGTGACAGATTATACCACACTCTGAGCTGCTGGGTATAGCATGCTCTACTCAACCATATCTCCCTGATCTGGGTTTTGCTGCTTGCTCAGTTAAATTTGTTTAATGTTAGGAAATAAATTTAGAAATGTTTAACCTCAAGCCAAAGCATAAATGAAGAAAGAGTGGCCATCAGAGTATGCTGACTAATAGTGCTCCATGCAGAATGAAATTCCAGGTGTTGCCTAGTTCCAGAAAAATGGAAGAACAGCACACTTATTAGAGAGGTAGTGTTTGAAAACTCACAAGAAAGACAATTTGTTGGAACAGCCACATAGCTAAGACAGACCAGGGTGAAATTCAGGTACTGTGGGGGGTGGGGGGAAGGGGGGGGGGCGGTGTCGGGGAGAGGTCAATGTAAAAAGTTAATGATTGTACCTACAGTTTTTTATTTGCTCTCGAGACATGGGTCACACTAGC
This sequence comes from Pristiophorus japonicus, assembly GCF_044704955.1. Taxonomy (NCBI): domain Eukaryota; kingdom Metazoa; phylum Chordata; class Chondrichthyes; family Pristiophoridae; genus Pristiophorus; species Pristiophorus japonicus. The sequence goes on along the minus strand of NC_091977.1, from coordinate 342,831,372 downwards.
AAGGCTGCATTTATTGCCCTTCCCTACTTACCCTGAGAATGGGGTGGTGGACCTTCTTCTTGAACTGTTACGGTGTTTGTGTTGATGGTGCTCCCACAATGTTGTTAGATTGGGAATTCCTAGGTGTTGAATCAGTGGCAATGAAGGAATGGAGATATATGTCCAAGTCAGGATGGTCTGTGACTTGGAAGGGAACATGGAGGTGATGGCATTCGAATTACATTACTGTTCTTCTCGGTGGTAGAGGGAAATGCTGTGGAAGTAATCTGAGCTTACACAAACACACCCAACGTACTGAATGGCTGGTTTTATACAGTCTGCAACTTACAAAAAGAAGTATTATCATGATAAGTTCTCTTCAGATTTGAGAAATTCCAGCAGTTAGTGAGCCAGGCAATCTCACCAATAGGGCATGATTTTGAGTCTTGGGCGACTGACCGGTGGGAATACTAGTCAGTCGTCCATGCTCGAAGAGAGGAAACAGCAGTGATTTTGAACTGTGGCCTCATTAATATCGGGCTCGTGAGCTGCAGGAGGCAACAATGGGCATCCCAATGCAACTCGCCGGATTGAGGTCTACCAGTATCGATCCACTATGGCCGGCAGAAAAGGTAAGTGTCGGGTGGGGATCCTGGGTCTGTGCTTTATCTCCTTTACCACCCATGGAAATAATCAAAGTGTGCACGGTGCCTGCGCTGACCATTTCCAACCTAAACTGAAAATCGGGGTCCTGCCAACCCTGATTTATTTATTAAAATTGGCCTACTGCTTGAAACAGGCAAGCGCTGTGTGCACCCAGAGGTAGGCCCCTTTCAAAATGGTGCCGGCCATGTCATCAGGGTTAAGGTAGCAGTAAGGCTACTGACCCTATTTTGAGGATATTAACCACCTTGTTAATGCCAGGGTAAGCAACTTAAAATTGACCCATAGTGCTTTTCTCACTCTAGTGGACAATATTCTATTTTACATTTTTATTGCATTTCCATAATCAAACTCTTCCAGTTACTAGTCAAAATAATATTAGCAACAAGTTAAATGGTAATTAAATATTTATTTTTCCAGTGTCAGTATCTTATGCTGCATTTCATTTGAGTAGTCTTTGTTCTGATGTTCCAAGCTACTTGAGTTTCAAATTTAATATTCAAATAGTCAGTATCAACTTACTGTGACATCAAATTGCAGGAACGTCTCCTGCTCCCATAATGCTAAACATAGACTTCATGAAAGCAGATTCAAATTAGATTGGTGTCAGTGCCACTTTAGTTTTGTATAAAATCTTTTAATTTGACCAATAAACTAATAACATAAAAGGTACTGGAACATCAAAGTGTAAACGTGATTAATCATTTCATGAAGTTCAACAATGCCTTCTCTATAGTATGGCATATCTTCAATGCTACTGAATTTTATCTAAATTAATCAATCACATGATCACGCCGTGCTGTAATTATTAATTGGCTCTCAATGAGGAAGAATACATACTAAGGGCAGATCCAGTTTTTAGACTTCTTCAGTATTATCAGTGCACACATAAGTTTGGACTTAAGATTAATGTAAGAATATTTCATGGCCTTGTTGATGAATAATTAGTCAATAAAGAAGATGATTGACTAACCATCACATGAACTTTAATGAAGCCAGTTAAATCAGAAAATAGAAATTAGCAAAAAACACATACTAAATCATTCATGGACCTCACATGCTCCATAGGATAGTAATGAAATGAGACTATCCATTTTCATCTTAGACTTTTCTTTGCACTTTGTCTGTGTTTATACCTCTCAAAATGTTGTGCACCACATATATCCTGGTCTACCAAGGTACGTTTTACTTAGTGGTTGTCAGACCAAGGCTTGCTCAAGAAGATAGCAATCATCCTTTCACAGTGCATGGCCATAAAATGACCATTGATTGAGTCTCATCCTCTCCAGCACAGAAATTGTCTTCTCCTTCTTACCTCCTTATCGGCCACTAGATCTTCAAAGTTATCTTCATACATTTGCTTTAGAGAAGACAACATATGCCATGAAGTACAGTCCAATTGAATGTCAAGGAGATACTGGAAAACAGAAAGGAGTGTGCTGTTGTTGAAGGGATTGATGAGGTTCAAGTGCTACTCTGCAACAGCCACGAGAATATTACCAGTTATGCAGATAAACATTGTTGTTTAGACAAATATCTTGTCAAAGAGTATTCAGGCTTGTGTTTTATCCAGTTAAATAAAAGAAAGACTTGCATTTATATAGCACCTTTCACGACCTCAGCACAACACAAAGCATTTTACCGCCAATTAAGTACTTTTTGATGGTAAGCATTTATGTAATGTTGGAAAGCAGCAGTCAAGTTGTGCACAACGAAGTCCAACAAACAGCAATGTAGTTGTAGTGTATGAATAAAGAGTCTGACTGGATACTGTGCGCTCAAAGTAAAGTGTGACCTTAGTCTTTTATTGCAGGTCTCCAGAGTGCCTCTCCAGCCTGTGAGGCCTCATTAAGTACCTGTGCTCCCAAGGGATTGTGGGATACCTTGGGACTCCAGGGGATGAGCCCTCTGGTGGGTGTACAAGGTATATACAAGTTTACATACATAACAACACTACTCCCGCCCCCGCCAAAGTCAACAGTGTAACTATTTACAAGGTGAGTCGATCTGGGGCCTTTCTTTCCCTGGTTGATCGTCTCGGTGCAAATGCTGGTTTTGGTGAATCATTTGTTTGGCCCTCGCTGGGCTGCTGTGCAGCTGGCCTTGCTGAGCTGCCTGGTGTGGTGAGTCCTGCTGGGCTGCTGCGGGTGATGGGTTCTGCTTCGTGGCCAACCGCGGTGTCGGTTGCCGTTGGTGTGTATGTTGGGGGGGTCAAAGAAGGTAGGGTCCAAAGTGAGTTGCTCAGGGTAGTCCGTGAATCTGAGTTTGATTTGGTCCAAGTGTTTCCGGCGAATCAGTCCATTTGAAAGTTTGACCCGAAACACCCTACTCCCCTCTTTGGCCACAATAGTGCTGGGAAGCCACTTGGGACCTTGTCCATAATTTAATACAAATACAGGATCATTGATTTCAATTTCGCGTGACACATTTGCACTATTATGATATGTACCTTGTTGAAGCTGCCTGCTCTCTACCTGTTCATGTAGATCAGGGTGAACTAACGAGAGCCTTGTCTTAAGTGTCCTTTACATGAGCAGTACAGCAGGTGGAATCCCAGTGAGCGAGTGGAGTCTCGTGCGGTAGCTAAGCAGGACTCGGGATAGGCGAGTCTGCAGTGAGCCTTCAGTTACCCTCTTCAAGCCCAGCTTGATAGTTTACACTGCTCTCTCTGCTTGACTATTGGATACTGGTTTAAACAGGGAAGATGTAACATGTTTGATCCCGTTACGGGTCATGATCTCTTTGAACTCGGCACTGGTAAAATATGGCCCGTTGTCGCTCACAAGGACATCAGGTGGTCCGTGCATGGCAAACATGGCCCACAGGCTTTCAGTGGTGGTGGCGGACATGCTTGCCGACATTATCTCACATTCAATCTATTTGGATTACGCATCTACAACCACAAGGAACATTTTACCCCAAAATGGGCCTGCATAGTCGACATGGATCCTGGACCATGGTTTGGAAGGCCACGACCATAAACTTAGTGGCGCCTCCCTGGGTGCATTGCTTAACTGCAAGCATGTGTTACATCTATGCAGGCAGGACTCTAAGTCTGCATCGATACACATGGGATCTGGCTATCGCTTTCATCATTACGATGCCTGGGTGGGTACTGTGGAGGTCACTGATGATAGTGTCTCTGCCCTTCTTGGAAACCACTACCCGATTGCCCCACAGAAGGCAGTCTGCCTGTATAGCCATTTCATCTTGCGCCGCTGGTACGGCTTTATCTCTTCCTTCATTTCCACTGGGACACTGGACCAGCTCCAATGAAGCACACAATATTTTACTAGTGACAGTAAGGGGTCCTGGCTCGTCCAGGTTCTAAACTGTCGGGCTGTGACAGGTGATTGCTCACTCTGAAATGCTTCCATAACCATGACTAAATCTGCGGGCTGCACCATTTCCACCCCTGTGGTGGGCAATGGCAGCCTACTGAGAGCATCGACACAGTTTTCTGTGCCTGGCCTGTGGCGGATGGCATAGTTGTATGCGGACAACGTGAGCGCCCATCTCTGAATGCAGGCTGATGCATACGTACTTATCCCTTTACTCTCGGAAAACAGGGATATTAGTGGCTTATGGTCCATTTCCAATTCAAATTTTAGCCCAAACAAGTATTGATGCATTTTCTTTACCCTATGGACACACGCTAACATTTCTTTTTCAATCATGCTGTAGGCCCTCTCAGCCTTACACAGACTTCTGGATGCATAAGCAACTGGTTGCAATTTCCCAGATTCATTAGCTTGTTGCAATACACACCCGACGCCATACGACGATGCATCACATGCTAGTACCAAACGCTTACATGGATCATACAACACAAGCAATTTGTTTTAGCATAACAATTTTCGAGCTTTTACAAAGGCATTTTCTTGGCTTTTGCCCCATACCCATTCATCTCCTTTACACAGTAAGGCGTGCAGTGGTTCTAGCAGTGTGCTGAGACCCGGTAAGAAGTTACCAAAGTAGTTCAGGAGTCCTAGAAATGACCGCAGCTCCTTCACGTTCTGTGGCCTCGGTGCGTTCTCGATTGCCTCCGTCTTCGAATCGGTGGGCCTAATGCCGTCCACCACGATTCTTCTCCCCAGGAACTCCACTTCAGGTGCTAGGAAAACACACTTCGAGCATTTCAACCTGAGCCTCACGCGATTGAGTTGACTAAGAACCTCCTCCAGGTTCTGCAGATGCTCGACTGTGTCGCAACCTGTTACCAAGATGTCGTCCTGGAAGATCACTGTGCGCGGAACTGACTTCAGTAAGCTTTCCATGTTTCTCTGGAATATCGCCGCGGCTGATCGAATTCCAAATGGGCATCTGTTATAAATGAAGAGACCTTTGTGCGTGTTGATGCAGGTGAGGCCCTTTTATGATTATTCCAGCTCCTGCGTCATGTAGGCCGAGGTCAAGTCCAACTTCATGAACGTCTTTCCTCTCACCAGCGTAGCAAATAGGTCGTCAGTACTGATCCTGCAGGAAGAAACGATTGATAGTTACTTTGTAATCACCATAGATTCTGACGGTGCCGTCTCCCTTGAGGACTGGAACAATTGGACTGGTCCACTCGTTGAATTCAATTGGCGAAATGATGCCCTCTCGTTGTAGCCAGTACAGCTCGATCTCTACCCTTTGTCTAAGTTCTCAGTTTCGTGTGAATGGGAGTCAAGACTGGCCTTGAGGCCTTGCTGCACTACAATTTTTCGAAAGTCTTTTTGCTCATTTTTGCTTCAAATTCCTGGAACATTGGAACCAGTTCTGGGGGAGGTGGGACCAGTACAAACCAGACGGTCCACACCTGGGCAGGACCAGAACCAATGTCCTCGGGGAAGTGTTTGCGACTGCTGTTGGGGAGGGGTTAAACTAATATGGCAGGGGGATGGGAACCTATGAAGGGAGACAGAGGGAAGTAAAATGGGAGCAGAAGCAAAAGATAGAAAGAAGAAAAGTAAAAGTGGAGGGCAGAGAAACCCAAGGCAAAAATCAAAAAGGGCCACATTACAGCAAAAGTCTAAAGGGACAAAGAGTGTTAAAAAGACAAGCCTGAATGCTCTGTGCCTCAATGCGAGAAGTATTTGTAATAAGGTGGATGAATTAACTGCACAGGCAGCTATTAACGAATATGATATAATTGAGATTACGGAGACATGGCTCCAGAGTGCTCAAGTCTCGGAACTCAACATCCAGGGGTATTCAACATTCAGGAAGGATAGACAGAAAGGAAAAGGACGTGGGATGGTGTTGCTTGTTATAGAAGAAATTAACGCAATAGTAAGGAAGGACATTAGCTTGGATGATGTGGAATCTGTATGGGTAGAGCTGCAGAGTACCAAAAGGCAGAAAACGCTAGTGGGAGTTGTGTACAGACTATAAAACAGTAGTAATGAGGTTGGGGACAGCATCAAACAAGAAATTAGGGATGCGTGCAATAAAGGTACAGCAGTTATCATGGACGACTTTAATCTACATATAGATTGGGCTAACCAAACTGGTAGCAGTACGGTGGAGGAGGATTTCCTGGAGTGTATTAGGGATGGTTTTCTAGACCAATATGTCGAGGAACCAACTAGAGGGCTGGCCATCCTACACTGGGTGATGTGTAACGAGAAAGGACTAATTAGCAATCTTGTTGTGCGAGGCCCCTTGGGGAAGAGTGACCATAATATGGTAGAATTCTTTATTAAGATGGAGAGTGACATAGTTAATTCAGAGACTAGGTTCCGGAACATAAGGAAAGATAACTTCGATGGTATGAGACGTGAATTGGCTAGAATAGACTGGCGAATGATAATTAAAGGGTTGACGGTGGATAGGCAATGGCTAACATTTAAAGAGCACATGGATAAACTTCAACAATTGTACATCCCTGTCTGGAGTAAAAATAAAATGGGGAAGTGGCTCAACCGTGGCTAACAAGGGAGATTAGTGATAGTGTTAAATCCAAGGAAGAGGCATATAAATTGGCCAGAAAAAGCAGCAAACCTGGCAGACCAATTGAACAAATTCTGTCTTCATGAAGGAAGACACAATTAACCTTCCGGAAATACTAGAGGGTCTAGCGAGAAGGAGGAACTAAAGGAAATCCTTATTAGTCAGGAAATTGTGTTAGGGAAATTGATGGGATTGAAGGCCGATAAATCCTCAGGGCCTGATAGTCTGCATCCCAGAGTACTTAAGGAAGTGGCCCTAGAAATAGTGGATGCATTAGTGATCATTTTCCGACAGTCTATCGACTCTGAATCAGTTCCTATGTACTAGAGGGTGGCTAATGTAACACCACTTTTTTAAAAAGGAGGGAGAAAGAAAACAGGAAATTATAGACCGGTTAGCCTGACATCAGGAGTTGGGAAAATGTTGGAATCAATTATTAAAGATGAAATAGCAGCGCATTTGGAAAGCAGTGACAGGATCGGTCCAAGTCAGCATGGATTTATGAAAGGGAAATCATGTTTGACAAATCTTCTGGAATTTGTTGAGGATGTAACTAGTAGAGTGGACAAGGGCGAACCAGTGGATGTGATGTATTTGGTCTTTCAAAAGGCTTTTGACAAGATCCCACACAGGAGATTGGTGTGCAAAATTAAAGCACAAGGTATTGGGGGTAATGTATTGACGTGTATACAGAACTGGTTGGCAGACAGGAAGCAGAGAGCCGGGATAAACGGGTCCTTTTCAGAATGGCAGGCAGTGACTAGTGTGATGCCGCAGGGCTCAGTGCTGGGACCCCAGCTATTTACAATATACATCAATGATTTAGATGATGGAATGAGAGTAATATCTCCAAGTTTGCAGATGACACTAAGCTGGGTGGCAGTGTGAACTTTAAGGTTGCAGGGTGACTTGGACAGGTTAGGTGAGTGGGCAAATGCATGGCAGATGCAGTATAATGTGGATAAATGTGAGGTTATCCACTTTGGTGGCAAAAACACGAAGGCAGAATATTATCTGAATGGCGGCAGATTTTAAAGATCATAAGGACATAAAAATTAGGAACAGGAATAGGCCATATTGCCCCTCGAACCTGCTCCGCCATTCAATAAGATCATGGCTGATCTTCGACCTCAACTCTACTTTCCTACCTGATCTCCATATCCCTTGAATCCCTGAGAGTCCAAAAATCTATCGATCACAACATACTTTGAATATACTCAACAACTCCTCATCCACAGCTCTTTGAGGTAGAGAATTCCAAAGTTTCACAATCTCTGATTAAAGAAACTCCTCCTCATCTCAGTTTTAAGTGGTCAATCCCTTATCCTGAGACTATGCCCCTTAAACTGGGACTAGACTTATATTCTCTAAAGTTTAGAAGAATGAGAGGTGATCGCATTGAAACATTCTTCCTGCATCTAACCTGTCTAACCCCGTCAGAATTTTATATGTTTCTATGAGGTCCCCTCTCATTCTTCTGAACTCCAGTGAATACAAGCCCAGTTGATCCAGTCTTTCTTGATAGGTCAGTCCCGCCATCCCGGGAATCAGTCTGGTGAACCTTCGCTGCACTCCCTCAATAGCAAGAATGTCCTTCCTCAGGTTAGGAGACCAAAACTGTACACAATACTCCAGGTGTGGCCTCACCAATGCCCTGTACAACTGTAGCAACACCTCCCTGCCCCTGTACTCAAATCCCCTTGCTATGAAGGCCAACATGCCATTTGCTTTCTTAACCGCCTGCTGCACCTGCATGCCAACCTTCAATGACTGATGTACCATGACACCCAGGTCTCTTTGCACCTCCCCTTTTCCTAATCTGTCACCATTCAGATAATAGTCTGTCTCTCTGTTTTTACCACCAAAGTGGATAACCTCACATTTATCCACATTATACTTCATCTGCCATGCATTTGCCCACTCACCTAACCTATCCAAGTCGCTCTGCAGCCTCACAGCATCCTCCTCACAGCTCACACTGCCACCCAACTTAGTGTCATCCGCAAATTTGGAGATACTACATTTAATCCCCTCATCTAAATCATTAATGTACAGTGTAAACAGCTGGGGCCCCAGCACAGAACCTTGCGGTACCCCACTAGTCACTGCCTGCCATTCTGAAAAGTACCCATTTACTCGTGGAGCAGCTGAGTCGGCCAGTGCGGAGCGAGAGTCCAGTTGGAGGGCCCTTGGTTTTAGAGAGGTCAACCTGGAAGGCAATTCAAGATTGGGGGATGGGGGTGGGCAGTGGGCCCTTCCAGCACGGGTTTTAGGGGCAGGAAAGTACTTTGGGGGAGCAAAGTTAGAGCCAGAAGGGGCTTAGACAGCGAGACGGAAAGGTTGAGAGAGAGAGAGATGAAGGATGGCAGCAGATGGCCAAAGGGAAGGATTGTTCGGGGAGAGCTCCCTAAGGAGCCGTTATCCCATCCGCCATCTTGATTCTGGCCACTGGCCCCACTCAACTGCGAATTCTCTGTCGAGCACGTGGTATGCACAATGGCTGTGGTAACTCTGATCTATTTGACCTCTCCTCCTCCCACAATGTGAACCTCTGACCTTCCCAATGCATGCCCTCAGCCAGGCCTCAGTATTCTCACCACCTCACCGAAGGTCGATGCTCAGCGCTGAGCTTACGGCTTACATCCCGCCGTAGGCAACTAGGCTCATATAACAGTGCCTGGTCTCCAGTGTCTTGGACCCCCTTGCAACTAGACCAAGACCTTGCTCTGCTAAGCCCGTGTGGTAGCTGGTGAGCAACGTTAAAAGAACTCACGCACAGGCATCTTCCACCTTTCAAAATGAAGTTTGGGACCTGGAACATCAGGACCCTCATGGAGAACTCCAACAACGACAGACCGGAATGCTGCACCACCATCGTTGCCAGGGAACTTAGATGCTTCGATGTCGACATTGTCACCTTAAGCGAGACCCGGCAGGCAGGGGAAGGCCAGCTCAAAGAACAAGGTGGAGGTTATATCTTCTTCTGGAAAGGCAAACCAGAGGAAGCACGCCGCCTCCACGGAGTCAGTTTTGCCATCAAGAACGAGCTGATCGACCACCTCAGAGACTCCCACTATGGGATTAGCGAACGTCTCATTACTCTCCGACTCACCCTATCCCAGAACCAGTGCGCCACAGTCATTAGCGCGTACACCCCAACACTCGACGCAACATATGAGGCCAAAGAGAGTTTTTACCCAGCCTCGAAAAATCCCTGTCCCACATTCCTACTGACGACAAACTGATCCTCCTCGGCGACTTCAACACCAGAGTCGGTAAGGACACAGACCTCTGGGAAGGCGTGATCGGCAGAGAGGGGGTAGGGAAAACCAACTCCAGCAGTATCCTGCTCCTGACAAAATGTCTAGAACACGACTTTGTCATCACTAACACCTTGTTCCACCAGAGGGACAAGTACAAGGCATCATGGCAACACCCTCGCTCCAAACACTGGCACCCGCTTGACTATGTCATCGTTTGAGCCAGGGATCGCAAGGATGTGCACATCACTCGCACCATGACATGAGCTGACGACTGCTGGACAGACCACCGCCTAATCCATTCCATCATGAACATCAACCTCATCATCATCATTGGCAGTCCCTTGGGGTCAAGGATGACTTGCTTCCACACTAAAAATGAGTACTCAGGTGACTGATGAGTTCATTTTAAACAGTGCAAGATGCCTGTGCATGAATTATTTTAACGTGGGGTGGCCATTGCACACCAGCCACCACACAGGCTTGACGGAGCAAGGTCTTGGTCCAGTGGCAAGGGGATGCAAGACGACTGGAGACCAGGCTCCGTCACATGTGCCAATACAGACACACAAACTCACACATACTCCGAGTGTCCTCCTTCCTTCCTCCTTCCCACAGGACCTCTCTCTACGTGGAATTCATAGCCCCAAAGCAGCAATGGCAGCAGAAGCAGTACCGCAAAAAAATCAACACCGGGGCACTCAAAGATCCAGCTAAGATAGCCCCATACAGCCAGCGCCTCATTGCTAACCTGGGGACCCTTGATGACTCCAAGACGCAGAATGCTCACAGTGCTTGGTCTGCCCTCCAGGCCACCATAAACAGTGCCTGCGAAGAGATGCTCGGTCACTCAACCAGGAAACACCAGGACTGGTTTGATAAGAGTGACCAGGAGATCCAAGAGCTAATAAATCGTAAGAGCACGGCATTTCTGATCCTCTTCTCGATCTTCATCACTGCAATGCTCCACCTCACACTCAACGAGCTTCCTGCTGGAGTGGAACTAAACTACAGAACCAGTGAGAACCTCCAGGTCAGATCCAAGACCATCCCATCCTCTACGCAGATGATGCTTGCATCTGCGCACATTCAGAGACTGAACTCCAAGTCATAGTCAACATCTTTACTGAGGCGCATGAAAGCATGGGCCTTACACTAAACATCTGTAAGATAAAGGTCCTCCACCAACCAGACCCCGCCACACAGCACTGCCCCCCAGTCATCAAGATCCACGGCATGGCCCTGGACAACGTGGACCACTTTCCATACCTTGGGAGTCTATTATCAGCAAGTGCAGACACCGACGACGAGGTTCAACACCGCCTCAAGTGCGCCAGCGCAGCCTTCGGCCACCTGAGGAAGACAATTTTCGAAGCTCAGGCCCTCAAATCTAGTACCAAGTTTATGGTCTACAGGGCTGCAGTGATACCTGCCCTCCTGTATGGCTCAGAGACGTGGACCATATAGAGTAGACACTTCAAATCGCTGAAGAAATACCACAAATGATGTCTCCGCAAGATCCTGCAAATCCCCCGAGAGAACAGATGCACCAATGTTAATGTCCTTGATCAGGCCAGCATCCCCAGCATTGAATCACTGACCACACTCAACCAGCTCCGTTGGGCGGGCCGCATTGTTCGCATGCCTGACACAAGACTCCCAAAGCAAGCACTCTACTCGGAACTCCTACATGGCAAGCGAGCGCCAGGTGGGCAGAGGAAACCTTTCAAGGACACCCTCAAAGCCTCCTTGATAAAATGCAACATCCCCACCAACACCTGGGAGTCCACGGCCAAAGACCGCCCTAAGTGGAGGAAGAGCCTCCGGGAGGGTGCTGAGCATCTCGAGTCTCGTCACTGAGAACATGCACAGCGCAGGCAGCGAAAGGAGCGTGCGGCAAACCAGACTCCCCACCCACCTTTTCCTTCAACGACTGTCTGCCCCACCTGTGAAAGAGACTGTAATTCCCGTATTGGACTGTTCAATCACCTAAGAACTCACTTTTAGAGTGGAAGCAAGTCTTCCTCGATTTCGAGGGACTGCCTATGATGATGATGAAGGCATGTATTTCCTTTCTCAGATAATGAGACCAAAACTGTGTACAGTATTCCAGGTGTGGTCTCACCAAAGCTTTGCAGAACTGTAGTAAGACTTCTTTACTCCTGTACTCAAACCATCCCTTGCCATAAAGGTCAACATGTCATTTGCCTTCTGTCATGTATGTACATGCTGCTTGTAGCCACCAGATGGTGTCATTGTTGGAGGCCACTGAGCAGCACGTATATGCTCAGCCATTTTGAGAGTCAGGCACTTTGGGCCGTGATAAAGCAGAAACAAGGTTGTACCTTGCTTAGTTAAACAGTACTCAGTTTGTACCTTTATTGCATTCATAACATTTGGTGAAGAGAATACAAGAACCTTTGTTTGCAAAATGAGCACAATTGGATTTTTAGAGCGATTCGTAGAGGGAGAAGATTGGGCAGACTTTGTGAGCCGTTTGAACCAGTACTTCGTGGCCAACAAAATGGAGGGGGTCGACGATGCATATCGGCTTCGGGCCGTGTTCCTCACTGTGTGCGTTCAAAGATCTACAGTCTGATAAAGAATCTACTCATGCCTAGTGATCCAACAGAGAAAACGTACGAGGAGTTGTGTATATTGGTACCGGAGCAACTCAAGCCAGACAACGGCGTCATCATCTCGAGATACAGGTTTTATACACACGTTCGATCGGAGGGCCAGAGCACGGCGGAATTCGTTGCCGACCTGAGACGTCTAGCAGGACTGTGCAAGTTCGGGGCGGTGTTGGCAGAGATGCTGCGGGACTTCTTCGTTATCGGTATCAACCACGAGGTGATTCTGCGCAAACTTCTGGCGGTGGAGGAGTTGAATTTAAAAAGGGCCATCCAGATCATTCAATCATGTATGAGGAGTTTAAAGCAAATATCTGTGAAGAACCGAACTTCGCCAAATACTGTAAATGCGATTGATTTGGCGTTCGGTAGAGCGGCACATGGCAGGGCCTATCCGGCTGCGTTCGCGAATGATTCGGCATTTGGCAATGCGGCACATGGCAGGGCCTATCCGACTGCGTTCGTGAAACCTGTGGCTGCCCAAAGTCCACCAGCGGGAATGTATTCGGCTTCTCCGTGTTGGCGTTGTGGGGGAAATCATCGGCACCAGCAGTGTTAATTTAAGCAATATAGTTGCAAAGGCTGTCTGAGAGTAGGGCATCTCCAGCGCATGTGTCCGCAAATGAGCAAGCGAGCTGCGACACATCACATGGAGAATGAGCGTCAGACTAGCATGGATCCGGATATGCAATCCAAGATGCCAGAGGAGAAAGTGCATGGACTGTACTCTTTCATAACCAACAGTAAACCAATTTTGATTAACATGAAGTTTAACGGAATACTGGTATCGATGGAACTGGACACAGGGGTGAGTCAATCGATCATGAACGAGAGGGCATTTAATAAGCTGTGGGATACTAAGATTGTGAGGCCCAGGCTGTGCTCTGTCAACGCCAAGCTGCACACATACACCAAAGCACTGATAAAGGTGATAGGCAGTGTACAAATTAATGTGTCATTTAACAATGCGGTTCACGAGTTACCATTGTGGATTGTTCCAGGCAATGGCCCAACGCTGCTTGGCAGGAGCTGGTTGGAGAAAATCAGATGCGACTGGAACGCCATAAAGGCGTTGTCATCGGAGGAAGATGCATATGCCCAAGTATTAAGCAAGATCCCCTCGCTGTTTGAACTAGGTATCGGCAACTTCACGGGAGCCAAGGTGCAGAACCACGTGGACTCAAATGCAAGACCCATCCATCATAAAGCTCGGGTAGTGCCGTAAATGATGAGGGAGAAGATCGAAATTGAACTGGACAGATTCCAGCGTGACGGGATCATATCACCGGTTGAATTTCATGAATGGGCCAGCCCCATTGTTCCTGTGCTGAAAAGTGATGGCACAGTCAGAATCTGTGGCAACTACAAGGCTACGATCAACAGGGTTTCAAAACAAGATCAGTACCCGTTACCAAAGGCTGATGACTTGTTTGCGACGCTAACCAGAGGGAAGTCGTTCACAAAACTGGACTTGACGTCAGCCTATATAACGCAGGAGTTGGTCGAGACTTTGAAGAGACTTACATGCATTAATACACACAAAGGACTCTTTATTTACCACAGGTGCCCGTTTGGAATTCGCTCGGCTGCAGCAATATTCCAGAGGAATATATAAAGTCTACTGAAGTCTGTTCCCAGAACCGTCGTGTTCCAAGATGACATCCTGATCACCGATCGTGACTCCAAGGAACATCAGAACAACCTGGAAGAGGTTCTACTGTGTTTTGACAGAGTGGTACTCAGGCTTAAATGCTTGAAGTGCATCTTCATGGCACCGGAGGTAGAATTCCTCGGGAGGAAAATCTCCGCTAATGACATCAGACCTACTGACGTGAAAACCAAAGCCATCAAGAATGCACCCAAGCCGCAGAACGTGACGGAGCTGCATTCGTTCCTGGGTCTACTCAACTACTTTGGTAACTTCCTACCTAAATTGAGCACCTTACTTGAACCACTGCACATGCTATTGAAAAAAGGCAACAACTGGGTGTGGGGCGCATTGTAAGACAGAGCTTTCGAGAAAGCCACCAATCTGCTTTGCTCGAACAAGCTGCTGGTACATTATGACCCATGTAAACATTTAGTTTTGGCCTGTGACGCATCGCCATATGGAATTGGTTGCGTGTTACAAGCCAATGAATTGGGGAAACTTCAACCTGTCGCATATGCATCCAAAAGTTTGTCTAAAGCAAAAAGTACCTGCAGTATGATAGAAAAAGAAGCTTTAGCGTGTATGTACGGTGTTAAAAAGATGCATCAAAACCTGTTTGAATTAGAGACTGATCACAAGCCGCTCATTTAACTGTTTTCCGAGAGCAAAGGTTTCATCCCGCATGGAAAGGTGGGCGCTGACATTATCTGCCTATGATTATGTCATTCGCCACAGAATTGTGCCGATGTTTTGAGCCGGTTGCCATTGCCCACACCGGAGGTGGAAATGCCACAACCTTACATGTTTTATGTCGTTAAGTTTTACAAACTCCTGAAAATCCTGACTGGTGAAGCACAACTCATTGTCGCTCACCACTATGTCAGGCAGATCATGTGTAGCGATTTAATGTTAACCATGGATGCTTTTGAGAGTAAAGGTACTCCTGTCATGGCTCAACAAGTTAAGACCTGGACCAGCCAGGACCCGATATTATTGGTAGTAAAGGGTTGCATCCTCAAAGGGGATTGGTCTGCCATACCTAAGCAAATTTGCGAGGAGGCCAAACTGTACATTTGTTGCAAGGACGAACTGTCTATTCAAGCAGATTGCATATTGTGGGGCAATTGAGTTGTAATGCCTAAGAAAGGGAAAGAGAAGTTTGTGCGTGAGTTACAGAGCACACATCCTGGTATAGTAATGATGAAGGCCATCGCCAGGTCCCACGTATGGTGGCCAGAAATTGATTCTGAGCTGGGAGCATGCGTGCATCAGTGCAACACCTGCATGCAGCTCAGCAAAGCACCAGCGGAATCGCCGCTGAGTCTGTGGTCGTGGCCATCCAAACCTTGGTCCAGGATCCATGTAGATTTTGCAGGTCCCTTCCAGGGCAAGATATTTTTAGTGGTGGTGGATGCATATTACAAGTGGATAGAATGCATAATCATGTCATCCAGTACGTCCACGGCAAGCATAGAGAATCTCAATGTCATGTTCGCTACACATGGTCTGCCTGACATAGTGGTGAGCGACAATGGGTCGTGCTTCACCAGTCAGGAGTTTCAGGAGTCTGTAAAACTTAACGACATAAAACATGTAAAGTCAGCACTGTTCAAGCCTGCATCCAATGCACAAGCAGAATGTGCAATACAAATTATCAAGCAAAGCATGAGGAGAGTAACCCAAGGGTCACTGCAGACCTGCTTGTCTTGCATACTGCTGAGTTACAGGACAAGACCCCACACACCCACAGGAGTCTCGCCTGCTGAACTCATGATGAAAAGAGGTCTTAAGACCAAGTTATCTCTTGTACACCCAGATTAAGTAATCATGTTGAATACAGAAGACAGAGTCAACAAGGATACCATGATCGCGCAACTGTATCACGTGAGATTTCTGTTAATGGTCCTGTATATGTGTTGAATTATGGTCAGGGTCCCAAATGGATCGCTGGTACAGTCATGACCAAGGAGGGCAACAGAGTATTTGTTATTAAGCTCAAGAATGGGCAAACTTGCAGGAAACACTTGGATCAAACAAAGCTGAGGCACACAGACGAACCAGAGCAGTCGGACGAAGAAACCATCGACGACCAACCAACCTACCAGCAGACTTCAGTGGACTCAAGGGTCATCAGTGAACCTGGAATTTCCATCACTACTTGTTCAATAAAAATGGACTTGCAATTCCTGACATGGTCACTGCCACCCCCAACAAGTCAGCCATCCAGCCACCAGCCACAACAGACTCAACACAGTCACCCAAGGTCGGAATCGAACTGAGACGGTCAACCCGGGAGCGTAAAGCACCGGACCGTCTCAACCTGTGAAAGACTGTGATAAGATCTCAGAGGAGGGTATTGTCATGTATGTACATGCTGTTTGTAGCCACCAGATGGTGTCATTGTTGGAGGCCACTGAACAGCACACACATGGTGCGGCTCTGGTATAAAAGGCCAGCCATTTGTGAGTCAGGCACTTTGGGCCGTAATAAAGCAGAAACAGCACTCAGTTTGTACCTTTATTGCATACCGTCCTAATTGTTTGTTATACCTACATGCTAACTTTCTATGTTTCCTGCATGATAACACCTAAATTACCCCAACCTCATGAGCCCTTGGGCTCAATTTTCCTCAAAGCTTTTTTTTGGCGTACTTGAAGAGTTCTGCCCATTTTTGGGGGGCTCAAGTATGCCAAAAAAAATGTTTTATGTTTACCCACTGGATTTCTTCAGTTTGGCACAGTCTAACCGGTCCTTTAGTTTTGGGGGTGGAACCTTGATCTGCGCCAAAAAGATCGGGTTGCCACGGTAACCAGGAACACAATGCGCGCTGAGGCTGTAAAGTGAAACATACAGCCAGCTCGCAACACATTAAAGCATATTGCATCAACTTAATAATACATTAAAATATATTGCAGCAACTTATCTCCAATTATTAAAGCCGGTCCAAGTCCCCCTCCCCTAGCCCTGGCCGAAGGGCTTGCCGGTTCGCTCCCCCACCCAACCCTGGCCCCGAGTGTCTTGCCGGTCCCCACTGCCCACCACCCCCGTCCCGCAGCCCCGAGTGCCGTGCCGGTCCGTTCCCCTGCCCAATCCTGGCCGAAGGGCTTGCCGGT
Organism: Pristiophorus japonicus; assembly: GCF_044704955.1. NCBI lineage: Eukaryota > Metazoa > Chordata > Chondrichthyes > Pristiophoridae > Pristiophorus > Pristiophorus japonicus. The sequence goes on along the minus strand of NC_091977.1, from coordinate 342,814,139 downwards.
CCGTTCTCCCATCTGACCCTGGCCCCAAGTGCCTTGTCAGTCCGCTCCCCCGTCCCTAGCCCTGGCCAAAGGGCTTGCCAGTCCATTCCCCTGCCTGATCCTGGCCCCGAGTGCCTTGCTGGTCCGATCCCCCGCCCCTAGCCCAGGCTGAATGGCTTCCCAGTCCGCTCCCACAACCCTAGCCCAGGCCGAATGGCCTCCTCCCTCCCGATCCCCGCACCTAACTACACCTGAAAGGCTTCCCAGAACCCCTCTCTCCCCCCACTTCCCACCTCTCTCTCCCCCCCCACCTCTCTCTCCCCCCACCCCACCACATCTCTCTCTCCCCCCCATCTCTCTCTTCCCCCCCTCCCCCCCTCCACCTCTCTCTCCCCCTCTCTCTTACCTTTCCTGCTGCTGCTCTCTGGGCATCTACTGCACTTACCTGTGTCGATTTCCTTATCTGTGCCCATTTCTTTAACTTTCCGGAAGGTTTTTCTGCAGGGGTCCCATACGCTGGTCTAAGCAGAACCGGAGTAACTCTCAGCTGGTCAAACTTGCCTAAATGACCAGAATTGGTGTGGGTGGCAGGTTACGTCCCCTTTGGCTGATAAAAAAACTTACCTAAAAAAATTGTAACTAACTGAGTTACGCTGGTGCAAATTGATTGGGGAAATTGTGTTTTTTTTAAACTTAGGCCAAAAAAAGCAGCCTGCTCCAAAAAGCAGCGCAAATCACTGGGGAAAATTGAGCCCCTTATCTTACGTAACAACCTTTTGTATGGCTCCTTATCCAATGACTTTTGAAATCCAAATATACTACATCCACTGGTTCCCCTTTATCTATCTTGCTCGTTATATCCTAAAAAAACTCCAATAAATTTGTTTAAAACAATTTCTCTTTCATAAAACCATGACTCTGCCTAATCATTATAATTTTTTCTAAGTGCCCTGTTACCACTTCCTTAATAATGGATTCAAGCATTTTTCCAATGACTGATGTCAGACGAACTGACCTGTGGTTCCTTTTTTTCTCTCTCAATCCTTTCTTGAATAGCGGGGTTACATCTGCCACATTCCAATTAGCTGGGACCGTTCTAAATCTCGGGAATTTTGGAAGATCACAACCAAGCAACCAATATCTCTGCAGCCACTTCTTTTAGAATTGTAGGATGTAGGTCATCAGGTCCAGGGGATTTGTTGGCTTTTAGTCCCATTAGTTTCTCAAGTACTTTTTCTCACTGATCATAATTACCTTAAGTTCCTCTTGCCTGCCCTCTCAGAGAGATGTCAAAGATCCCATGGTACTATTCTTACATTACAACATTTCAAAGTACTTGATTGGCTGTGATGTCGTGAGGTCATATAAGGTGCTATGTAAATGCAAGTTCTTACTGTAAAATAAACTTTGTCAAAATGTATGGATGGAACATGTGTTTTCGAAAGTTTCGAACAAACCATCCTAGAAAACTATCAAATAGCTGGCACAGCCCTAAGAAAGCTGATGGCTCAAAGAAGCAGAGCTGAATATAGGCCTTGCGACGTGTGAAGACATAAAATTAGACTGGGAATGCAGTGTGACAGTCTTTAATAAATCTAATAAGGAATTCAGGAGAAACTTCTTTACTCAGAGGGTGGTGAGAATGTGGAACTCGCTGCCACATGGAATGGATGAGATGACTAGCACAGATGTATTCAAGGGCAAGCTAGATAAGTAATGACAGAGAAAGGAATGAAAGGATATGGTAATATGGTGAGATGAATTAAGAGAGGAGGAGACTCATGTGGAGCGTAAATGCCGGCATAGATCTGTTGGGCTGAATAACCTGTTTCTGTGCTGCAAATTCGATGTAATTCTAGTTGCTCCATTGAGTTCTCATTTAGCTGTTGTGTGAGGGATAACATACAAACTCAATATTTACAGCAATGTCAGATGAAACATGTCACAGTTTTGAGTCACAGAAAGCCTAATGGTATTGCTACATCATCACTGAGCTTTATCGAGTCATGTCATAGACATTCGATAAGGTGCCACATAACCGGTGTTAAGCAAATTAGGAGCTCATGGGGTTGGGGGTAAGGTATTGGCATGGATAAAGGTTTAGTTAACAGACAGAAAATGTTATGTATGTAAACTTTAGTAGTGTGTAAGACTTTCCACCAGGGGCGCACATGTGGGAGACCCAAGGGTCACCTGCACACCCTGGGCAAGCAGCTATAAAAGGCAGTCCACCATGCTGCTTCCAGAATCTGGAGTTACATTAAAGAGCCCAAGATCACAACAGTTTGAGCTTACAGTATACAGTCTTGTGGAGTTATTCTGAACATAACAATTGGCGACGAGTAACAGATCATGAACTTTCACGCGGTTATGGCTGCTGTTGGTATTCTTGAGAGATTTGTTGAGGGTGATGATTGGGAAGCCTTCGTTGAGCATCTTGACCAGTACTTCGTGGCCAATGAGCTGGATGTGGAAGAGACCATGGTCAAGCGCAGGGCGATTCTCTTCACCGTTTGTGGGTCCACAATATATGGCCTCATCAAATATCTGCTAGCACTGACGAAACCAATGGAGAAGATGTATGCAGAGATGTGCACACTGGTTTGGGAACACCTCAAGCCGAAGGAGAGCATCTTAATGGCCAGGTATCATTTTTACACGCACCATAGCTCCGAGGGCCAGAACGTGGTGAGCTATGTCGCCGACCTAAGACGCCTTGCGGACCGTGCATGTTTGCTGGATTTTTGGGGGAAGTGTTACGGGACTTTTTCGTGCTTGGAATCGGCCACGAGGTCATTCTTCATAAACTGCTGTCTACCGAATCCCTAGATCTGAGCAAGGCCATCACGACAGCCCAGGCTTTCATGTCCACGAATGATAACACTAAACAGATATCTTCGCAGCACCGAAGCTCACCGGCAAGTATTGTGCATAAAATAATGCCTTCAGCAGGCAGAACTGTACATGGCAGGGACAACACAGCTGCAGAGGCCTGACCTAGGATGACTCAGAGTCCGCTGTGGGGCGTGAATGCGAATCCATTAACACCATGTTGGCGCTGCGGGGGAAATCATCGGGCCCATCAATGTCAATTCAAGCACTACGTGTGCAAAGGCTGCGGAACAATGGGGCACCTCCAGCGAATGTGCAAACGTGTTGCGACTCACCACGTGCCAGAGTCAGCAGAAGATGACCGATCCAGCGTGGATCACGCTGAACGAGTAAGAGAGGCAACTCAACCCGAGTCTGAAGACGGAATGTATGGGGTACACACCTTCACTACCAAAATCCGTCCGATAATGTTGGAAGTCAAATTAAACGGGATTCGAGTTTCCATGGAATTGGACACGGGGGCGAGTTAGACCATTATGAGCCAGAACGCTTTTAAGAAACTGGGGCAACAAGGCACAAAAAATAAAACTAAGCACGGTTCACACCAAGCTGCGCACTTACACCAAAGAGCTCATACCAGTCATTGGCAGTGCGACAGTGAAGGTATCGTACGATGAAACATAGAAACATAGAAACATAGAAACATAGAAAATACGTGCAGGGGTAGGCCATTCGGCCCTTTGAGCCTGCACTACCATTCAATATGATCATGGCTGATCATGCAACTTCAGTACCCCATTCCTGCTTTCTCTCCATACCCATTGATCCCTTTAGCCATAAGGACCAAATCTAACTCCCTTTTGAATAAAATCTAACGAACTGGCCTCAACAGGTTCATAATTCTCTCAGATTAGGAGACCAAAACTGAACACAATATCCCAGGTGAGGCCTCACCAAGGCCCTGCACAACTGCAGTAAGACCTCCTTGCTCTTATACTCAAATCCCCTAGCTATGAAGGCCAACATACCATTTGTCTTCTTCACTGCCTGCTGTACCTGCATGCCAACTTTCAATGACTGATGTACCATGACACCCAGGTCACATTGCACCTCCCCTTTTCCTAATCTGCCGCCATTCAGATAATAATCCTCCTTCCTGTTTTTGCCCCCAAAGTGGATAACCTCACATTTATCCACATTATACTGCATCTGCCATGCATTTGCCCACTCACCTAACCTGTCCAAGTCACCCTGCAACCTCTTAGCGTCCTTCTCACAGCTCACACCGCCACCCAGCTTAGTGTCATTTGCAAACTTGGAGATATTACATTCAATTCCTTCATCTAAATCATTAATGTATATTGTAAATAGCTGGGGTCCCAGCACTGAGCCCTGCGGCACCCCATTAGTCACTGTTTGCCATTCTGAAAAGGACCCGTTTATCCCGACTCTCTGCTTCCTGTCTGCCAAACAGTTCTTTATCCACATCAGTACCTTACCCCCAATACCATGTGCTTTGATTTTGCATACTAATCTCTTGTATGGGACCTTGTCGAAAACCTTTTGAAAGACCAAATACATCACATCCACTGGTTCTCCCTTGTACACTCTACTAGTTACATCCTCAACAAATTCCAGAAGATTTGTCAAACATAACTTCCCTTTCATAAATCCATGCTGACTTGGACCGATCCTGTCACTACTTTCCAAATGCACTGCTATTTCATCTTTAATAATTGATTCCAACATTTTCCTCACTACTGATGTCAGGCTAATCAGTCTCTAATTACCCATTTTCTCTCTCCCTCCCTTTTTAAAAAGTGGTGTTACATTAGCTACATCCAGTCCACAGGAACTCCATCATGACTATGCCTGGGTGGGTACTGTGTAGGTCACGTATAAACGTTTCCCTGCCTTTTTTTGGCAAAACCACGTGATTCCTCCATAGGAGACAATCCAAATGGGTGGACATTTCATCCTTGCTTTGGTAAAACGGCTTAATTTCATCTTTCATTTCCCCAGGAACAGCCGATGAGCTCCCATTAAGGATGCAGCTTTTTACTAGTGATAGCACAGGGTCCTGGCTAGTCCAGGAACTGATCTGGCGAGCTGTGACAGGTAACCCCTCGCTCTCAAAAGCATCCATTACAAGAAGCAAGTCTGCGGGTTGCACCATTTCCACCCCGGTGGTGGGTAATGGTAGCCGACTGAGGGTATCAGCACAGTTCTCAGTGGCTGGTCTGTGGCGGATTACATAGTCATATGCAAATAATGTGAATGCCCAGTTTTGGATGCGGGATGAAGCATTGGTGTTAATATCTTTGCTTTCTGAGAACAGTGAAATGAGCGGTTTGTGGTCGGTTTTGAGCTCGAACCGGAGTCCAAATAGGTATTGGTGCATTTTCTTAACCCCGTATACACATGCTAATGCTTCTTTCTCAACCATACTGTAGGTTCTTTCAGCCTTAGATAAACTTCTGGATGCATATGCAACCAGTTGCAATTTGCCTGACACATTGGCTTGCTGTAACACACAACCGACCCCGTATGAAGATGTGTCACAAGCTAGCACTAAACGTTTACACGGGTCATACAATACAAGTAACATTTTAGAACATAGCAGGTTTCTGGCCTTATTAAAGGCTGTCTCTTGAGATTTACCCCAAACCCAGTCGTCACCCTTGCACAGCAATAAATGCAAGGGTTCCAGCAAAGTGCTCAACCCCGGTAGAAATTTAGTTGAGGAGTCCCAGGAATGAACGCAGCTCCATCACATTCTGTGGTCTGGGTGCATTCTTGATGGCCTCTGTCTTGGAGTCCGTGGGTCTGATGCTGTCCGCTGCAATCTTTCTCTCCAAAAATTCAACCTCTGGTGCCAGGAAAACACACTAGGAGCGTTTCAGCCTGAGTCCCACTCTGTCCAGTCGCCTTAGAACCTCTTCCAGGTTGTGCAAGTGTTCGGTGATGTTGCGACCCATGATCAGGATGTCGTCATGGAACACCAAGGTGCACGGAACCGATTTCAGCAGACTCTCCATGTTCCTATGGAAGATGGCCGCAGCCGAGCAAATCCGGAGCAAATCTGTGGTATATGAACAGTCCTTTGTGTGTGTTGATGCACGGCAATTTTTTCGACGGTTCAGTCAGCTCCTGTGTCATGTAAGCAGAGGTTAGATCCAGCTTGGTGATCGACATCCCCTTTGCTAGCGTTGCGAACAGGTGATCCGCTTTGGGTAGTGGGTACTGGTCCTGTAACGAGACTCGGTTGATTGTTACCTTGTAGTCCCCGCAGATTCTGACCGTCCCATCGCTTTTCAACACCAGAATAATTGGACTGGCCCACTCGTTGAACTCGACTGGTGATCTGATCCCCTCTCATTGAAGTCTGTCCAGTTCAATATCGACTTTCTCTCCCATCATTTATGGAACCACTCGGGCCTTGTGATGAACAGGTCATGCACCAGGGACTAGATGGATCTGCGTTTTGGCACCTGTGAAGTTGCCGATGCCTGGCTTAAATAACGACGGGAATTTGTTTAGCACTTGGGCGCACGAGGCGTCATCCACCAAAGACAATGCTTTGATGTTGTCCCAGTTCCATCGGATCTTTCCTAACCAGCTTCTGCCAAACAGCATTGGGTTATCGCCTGGTACAACCCATAATGATAAGTCATGCACATAATTCTAAAAGGTCAAAGAGTGTTTAAAAAACAAGCCTGAAGGCTCTGTGTCTCAATGCAAGGAGCATTCATAAAAAGGTGGATGAATTAACTGCACATGTAGCTGTTAACGGATATGATGTAATTGGGATTACGGAGACATGACTCCAGGGTGACCAAGGCTGGGAACTCAACATCCAGGAGTATTCAATATTCAGGAAGGATAGACAGAAAGGAAAAGGAGGTGGGGTAGCGTTGCTGGTTAAAGAGGAGATTAACGCAATAGTAAGGAAGGACATTAGCTTGGATGATGTGTAATCTGTATGGGTAGAGCTGTGGAACACCAAAGGGCAGAAAACGTTAGTGGGAGTGGTGTACAGACCACCAAACAGTAGTAGTGAGGTTGGGGATGGCATCAAACAAGAAATTAGGGATGTGTGCAATAAAGGTACAGCAGTTATCATGGGTGACTTTAATCTACATATAGATTGGGCTAACCAAACTGGTAGCAATACAGTGGAGGAGGATTTCCTGGAGTGTATAAGGGATGGTTTTCTAGACCAATATGTCGAGGAACCAACTAGAGAGCTGACCATCCGAGACTGGGTGTTGTGTGATGAGAGAGGATTAATTAGCAATCTTGTTGTGCGAGGCCCCTTGGGGAAGAGTGACCATAATATGGTAGAATTCTTCATTAAGATGGATAGTGACACAGTTAATTTAGAGACTAGGGTCCTGAACTTAAAGAAAGGTAACTTCGATGGTATGAGACGTGAATTGTCTAGGATAGACTGGCGAATGATATTTAAAGAGTTGACGGTGGATCGGCAATGGCAGATATTTAAAGATCACATGGATGAACTTCAACAATTCTACATCCCTGTCTGGCGTAAAAATAAAATGGGGAAGGTGGCTCAACCGTGGCTCACAAGGGAAATTAGGGATAGTGTTAAAACCAAGGAAGAGGCATATAAATTGGCCAGAAAAAGCAGCAAACCTGAGGACTGGGAGAAATTTAGAATTCAGCAGAGGGGGACAAAGGGTTTAATTAGGAGGGGGAAAATAGAGTATGAGAGTAAGCTTGCAGGGAACATAAAAACTGACTGCAAAAGCTTCTATAGATATGTGAAGAGAAAAAGATAAATGAAGACAAATGTAGGTTCCTGGCAGTCAGAATCAGGTGAATTTATAATGGGGAACAAAGAAATGGCAGACCAATTGAACAAATACTTTGGTTTTGTCTTCACTAAGGAAGACACAAATAACCTTCCAGAAATACTAGGGGAGCGAGAGTCTAGCGAGAAGGAGGAACTGAAGGAAATCCTTATTAGTCAGGAAATTGTGTAAGGGACATTGATGGGATTGAAGGCCAATAAATCCCCAGGGCCTGATAGTCTGCATCCCAGAGTATTTAAGGAAGTGGCCCTAGAAATAGTGGATGCATTAGTGATTATTTTCCAACATTCTATAGACTCTAGATCAGTTCCTATGGATTGGAAGGCAGCTAATGTAACCCCACTTTTTAAAAAAGGAGGGAGAGAGAAAACAGGGAATTATAGACAGGTTAGCCTGACATCGGTAGTGGGGAAAATGTTGGAATCAATCATTAAAGATGTAATAGCAGCGCATTTGGAAAGCAGTGACAGGATCGGTACAAGTCAGCATGGATTTATGAAAGGGAAATCATACTTGACAAATCTTCTAGAATTTTTTGAGGCTGCAACTAGTAGAGTGGACAAGGGAGAACCAGTGGATGTGATGTATTTGGACTTTCAAAAGGCTTTTGACAAGGTTCCACACCAGAGATTAGTGTGCAAAATTAAAGCACGTGGTATTGGGGGTAATATATTGACGTGGATAGAGAACTGGTTGGCAGACAGGAAGCCAAGAGTAGGAATAAACACGTCCTTTTCAGAATGGCAGGCAGTGACTAATGGGGTACCGCAAGGTTCAGTGCTGGGACCCCAGCTATTTACAATATACATTAATGATTTAGACAAAGGAATTGATTGTAATATCTCCAAGTTTGCAGATGACACTAAGCTGGGTGGCAGTGTGAGCTGTGAGGAGGATGCTAAGAGGCTGCAGGGTGACTTGGACAGGTTAGGTGAGTGGGCAAATGCATGGCAGATGCAATATAATATAGATAAATGTGAGGTTATCCACTTTGGTGGCAAAAACAGGAAGGCAGAATATTATCTGAATGGTGACAGATTTGAAAAGGGGAAGTGCAACGAGACCTGGGTGTCATGGTACATAAGTCGTTTAAAGCTGGCATGCAGGTACAGCAGGCGGTGAAGAAGGCAAATGGCATGTTGGCCTTCATAGTGAGAGGATTTGAGTATAGGAGCAAGGAGATCTTACTACAGTTGTACAGGCCTTGGTGAGGCCACACCCTGAATATTGTGTACAGTTTTGGTCTCCTAATCTGAGGAAGGACATTCTTGCTATTGAGGGAGTGCAGCGAAGGTTCACCAGACTGATTCCCGGGATGGCAGGACTGACATATGAAGAAAGATTGGATCGACTAGGCTTTCTTCACTGGAATTTTGAAGAATGAGAGGGGGTCTCATAGAAATATATAAAATTGTGATGGGACTGGACAGGTTAGATGCAGGAAGAATGTTCCCGATGTTGGGGAAGTCCAGAACCAGAGGACACAGTCTAAGGATAAGGGGTGAGCCATTTAGGACTGAGATGAGGAGAAACTTCTTCACTCAGAGAGTTGTTAACCTGTGGCATTTTCTACTGCAGAGAGTTGTTGATGCCAGTTCATTGGATATATTCAAGAGGGAGTTAGATATGACCCTTATGGCTAAAGAGATCAAGGGGTATGGAGAGAAAGCAGGAAAGGGGTACTGAGGTGAATGATCAGCCATGATCTTATTGAATGGTGATGCAGGCTCGAAGGACCAAATGGCCTACTCCTGCACCTATTTTCTATGTTTCTATGTTTCCAAGGCTATCGCTAGGTCTCACATTTGGTGGCCCGGCATTGACTCAGAATTGGAGTCATGCGTACATCAATGTAACACTTGCTCACAATTGAGCAATGCACCAAGGGAGGCCCCACTGAGTCTGTGGTCATGGCCCTCCAAACCGTTGTCCAGGGTCCACGTAGATTTCGCTGGCCCCGTTCTAGAAATATACATAGAAACATAGAAAATAGGTGCAGGAGTAGGCCATTCGGCCCTTCTAGCCTGCACCGCCATTCAATGAGTTCATGGCTGAACATGCAACTTCAGTACCCCATTCCTGCTTTCTCACCATACCCCTTGATCCCCCTAGTAGTAAGGACCTCATCTAACTCCTTTTTGAATATATTTAGTGAATTGGCCTCAACAACTTTCTGTGGTAGAGAATTCCACAGGTTCACCACTCTCTGGATGAAGGAATTCCTCCTCATCTCGGTCCTAAATGGCTTACCCCTTATCCTTAGACTGTGTCCCCTGGTTCTGGACTTCCCCAACATTGGGAACATTCTTCCTGCATCTAACCTGTCTAACCCCGTCAGAATTTTAAACGTTTCTATGAGGTCCCCTCTCATTCTTCTGAACTCCAGTGAATACAAGCCCAGTTGATCCAGTCTTTCTTGATAGGTCAGTCCCGCCATCCCGGGAATCAGTCTGGTGAACCTTCGCTGCACTCCCTCAATAGCAAGAATGTCCTTCCTCAGGTTAGGAGACCAAAACTGTACACAATACTCCAGGTGTGGCCTCACCAATGCCCTGTACAACTGTAGCAACAACTCCCTGCCCCTGTACTCAAATCCCCTCGCTATGAAGGCCAACATGCCATTTGCTTTCTTAACCGCCTGCTGTACCTGCATGCCAACCTTCAATGACTGATGTACCATGACACCCAGGTCTCTTTGCACCTCCCCTTTTCCTAATCTGTCACCATTCAGATAATAATGGGTGACTTTAATATGCACATAGATTGGGCTAACCAAACTGGAAGCAATACGGTGGAGGAGGATTTTCTGGAGTGCATAAGGGATGGTTTTTTAGACCAATATGTCGAGGAACCAACTAGGGGGGAGGCCATCTTAGACTGGGTGTTATGTAATGAGAGAGGATTAATTAACAATCTCGTTGTGCGAGACCCCTTGGGGAAGAGTGACCATAATATGGTGGAATTCTGCATTGGGATGGAGAATGAAACAGTTAATTCAGAGACCATGGTCCAGAACTTAAAGAAGGCTAACTTTGAAGGTATGAGGCTTGAATTGGCTGGGATGGATTGGCAAATGATACTTAAGGGGTTGACTGTGGATGGGCAATGGCAGACATTTAGAGACCGCATGGATAAACTACAACAATTGTACATTCCTGTCTGGCATAAAAATAAAAAAGGGAAGGTGGCTCAACCGTGGCTATCAAGGGAAATCAGGGATAGTATTAAAGCCAAGGAAGTGGCATACAAATTGGCCAGAAATAGCAGCGAACCTGGGGACTGGGAGAAATTTAGAACTCAGCAGAGGAGAACAAAGGGTTTGATTAGGGCAGGGAAAATGGAGTATGAGAAGAAGCTTGCAGGGAACATTAAGACGGATTGCAAAAGTTTCTATAGATATGTAAAGAGAAAAAGGTTAGTAAAGACAAACGTAGGTCCACTGCAGTCAGAATCAGGGGAAGTCATAACGGGGAACAAAGAAATGGCGGACCAATTGAACAAGTACTTTGGTTCGGTATTCACGAAGGAGGACACGAACACCCTTCCGGTTATAAAAGGGGTCGGGGGGTCTAGTAAGGAGGAGGAACTGAGAGAAATCCTTATTAGCCGGGAAATTGTGTTGGGGAAATTGATGGGATTGAAGGCCGATAAATCCCCAGGGCCTGATGGACTGCATCCCAGAGTACTTAAGAAAGTGGCCTTGGAAATAGTGGATGCGTTGACAGTCATTTTCCAACATTCCATTGACTCTGGATCAGTTCCTATGGAGTGGAGGGTAGCCAATGTAACCCCACTTTTTAAAAAAGGAGGGAGAGAGAAAACAGGGAATTATAGACCGGTCAGCCTGACATCGGTAGTGGGTAAAATGATGGAATCAATTATTAAGGATGTCATAGCAGTGCATTTGGAAAGAGGTGACATGATAGGTCCAAGTCAGCATGGATTTGTGAAAGGGAAATCATGCTTGACAAATCTTCTGGAATTTTTTGAGGATGTTTCCAGTAGAGTGGATAAGGGAGAACCAGTTGATGTGGTATATTTGGACTTTCAGAAGGCGTTCGACAAGGTCCCACACAAGAGATTGATGTGCAAAGTTAGAGCACATGGGATTGGGGGTAGTGTACTGACATGGATTGAGAACTGGTTGTCAGACAGGAAGCAAAGAGTAGGAGTAAATGGGTACTTTTCAGAATGGCAGGCAATGACTAGTGGGGTACCGCAAGGTTCTGCGCTGGGGCCCCAGCTGTTTACACTGTACATTAATGATTTAGATGAGGGGATTAAATGTAGTATCTCCAAATTTGCGGATGACACTAAGTTGGGTGGCAGTGTGAGCTGCGAGGAGGATGCTGTGAGGCTGCAGAGCGACTTGGATAGGTTAGGTGAGTGGGCAAATGCATGGCAGATGAAGTATAATGTGGATAAATGTGAGGTTATCCACTTTGGTGGTAAAAACAGAGAGACAGACTATTATCTGAATGGTGACAGATAGGAAAAGGGGAGGTGCAAAGAGACCTGGGTGTCATGGTACATCAGTCATTGAAGGTTGGCATGCAGGTGCAGCAGGCGGTTAAGAAAGCAAATGGCATGTTGGCCTTCATAGCAAGGGGATTTGAGTACAGGGGCAGGGAGGTGTTGCTACAGTTGTACAGGGCATTGGTGAGGCCACACCTGGAGTATTGTGTACAGTTTTGGTCTCCTAACCTGAAGAAGGACATTCTTGCTATTGAGGGAGTGCAGCGAAGGTTCACCAGACTGATTCCCGGGATGGCGGGACTGACCTATCAAGAAAGACTGGATCAACTGGGCTTGTATTCACTGGAGTTCAGAAGAATGAGAGGGGACCTCATAGAAACGTTTAAAATTCTGACGGGGTTAGACAGGTTAGATGCAGGAAGAATGTTCCCAATGTTGGGGAAGTCCAGAACCAGAGGTCACAGTCTAAGGATAAGGGGTAAGCCATTTAGGACCGAGATGCGGAGGAACTTCTTCACCCAGAGAGTGGTGAACCTGTGGAATTCTCTACCACAGAAAGTTGTTGAGGCCAATTCACTAAATATATTCAAAAAGGAGTTAGATGAGGTCCTTACGACTAGGGGGATCAAGGGGTATGGCGAGAAAGCAGGAATGGGGTACTGAAGTTGAATGTTCAGCCATGAACTCATTGAATGGCAGTGCAGGCTAGAAGGGCCGAATGGCCTACTCCTGCACCTATTTTCTATGTTTCTATGTTTCTAATAGTCTGTCTCTCTGTTTTTACCACCAAAGTGGATAACCTCACATTTATCCACATTATACTTCATCTGCCATGCATTTGCCCACTCACCTAACCTATCCAAGTCGCTCTGCAGCCTCATAGCATCCTCCTCGCAGCTCACACTGCCACCCAACTTAGTGTCATCCGCAAATTTGGAGATACTACATTTAATCCCCTCGTCTAAATCATTAATGTACAGTGTAAACAGCTGGGGCCCCAGCACAGAACCTTGCGGTACCCCACTAGTCACTGCCTGCCATTCTGAAAAGTCCCCATTTACTCCTACTCTTTGCTTCCTGTCTGACAACCAGTTCTCAATCCATGTCAGCACACTACCCCCAATCCCATGTGCTTTAACTTTGCACATTAATCTCTTGTGTGGGACCTTGTCGAAAGCCTTCTGAAAGTCCAAATATACCACATCAACTGGTTCTCCCTTGTCCACTCTACTGGAAACATCCTCAAAAAATTCCAGAAGATTTGTCAAGCATGATTTCCCTTTCACAAACCCATGCTGAGTTGGACCTATCATGTCACCTCTTTCCAAATGCACTGCTATGACATCCATAATAATTGATTCCATCATTTTACCCACTACCGATGTCAGACTGACCGGTCTATAATTCCCTGTTTTCTCTCTCCCTCCTTTTTTAAAAAGTGGGGTTACATTGGCTACCCTCCACTCCATAGGAACTGATCCCGAGTCAATGGAATGTTGGAAAGATGTTCCTAGTAACAGTGGACGCTTAGTCTAAATGGATTGACTGTATAATAATGTCACCATGTACGTCCATTGCCACCATTGAAAGCCTCTGGGTCATGTTCGCCACCCGTGGTTTGCTCGACGTCCTTGTTAGTGACAATGGACCATGCTTCAACAGCTCGTAATTCAACAAGTTCATGACCCGCAATGGCATAGAAACATAGAAACATAGAAAATAGGTGCAAGAGTAGGCCATTCGGCCCTTCGAGCCTGCACCACCATTCAATATGATCATGGCTGATCATGCATTTCAGCACCCCATTCCTGCTTTCTCGCCATACCTCTTGATCCGTTTAGCCACGAGGGCCACATCTCACTCCCTTTTGAATATATCTAACGAACTGGCCCCAACAACTTTCTGTGGTAGAGAATTCCATATGTCCACAATTCTCTGAGTGAAGACGTTTCTCCTCATCTCGGTCATAAATGTCTTACCCCTTATCCTTAGACCGTGACTCCTGGTTCTGGACTTCCCCAACATCGGGAACAATCTTCCTGCATCTAACCTGTCCAATCCCGTCAGAATTTTATATGTTTCTATGAGATCCCCTCTCATTCTTCTAAATTCCATTGAATACAAGCCTAGTCGATCCAGTCTTTCTTCATATGTCAGTCCTGTCATCCCGGGAATCAGTCTGGTGAATCTTCGTTGCACTCCCTCAATAGCAAGAATCTCCTTCCTCAGATTCGGAGACCAAAACTGTACACAATATTCAAGGTGCAGCCTTCCCAAGGCTCTGTACAACTGTAGTAAGACCTCCCTGCTCCTATACTCAAATCCTCTTGCTATGAAGGCCAACATACCATTTGCCTTCTTCACCGCCTGCTGCACCTGTATGCCAACCTTCAATGACTGACGTACCATGACACCCAGGTGTCGTTGCACCTCTCCCTTTACCAATCTATCACCATTCAGATAATAATCAGCCCTCCTGTTTTTACCACCAAAGTGGATAACCTCACATTTATCCACATTACATCGCATCTGCCATGTATTTGCCCACTCACCTAACCTGTCCAAGTCACGCTGCAGCCTCTTAGCAACCTCCTCACAGCTTACACTGCCAGCCAGCTTAGTTTCATTTGCAAACTTGGAGATATTACATTCAATTCCTTCGTCTAAATCATTAATGTATATTGTAAATAGCTGGGGACCCAGCACTGAACCTTGCGGTACCCCATTAGTCACTGCCTGCCATTCTGAAAAGGACGTGTTTATTCATACTCTCTGCTTCCTGTCTGCCAACTAGTTCTCTATCCAAGTTAGTACATTACCCCCAATACCATGTGCTTTAATTTTGCACACTAATCTCTTGTATGGGACCTTGTCGAAAGCCTTTTGAAAGACCAAATACATCACATCCACTGGTTCTCCCTTGTCCACTCTACTGGTTACATCCTCAAAAAATTCTAAGATTTATCAAGCATGATTTCCCTTTCATAAATCCATGCTGACTTGGACCAATCCTGTCACTGCTTTCCAAATGCGCTGCTATTTCATCTTTAATAATTGATTCCAACATTTTCCGCACCACCGATGTCAGACTGACCGGTCTATAATTCCCTGTTTTCTCTCTCCCTCCTTTTTTAAAAAGTGGGGTTACATTAGCTACCCTCCAGTCCATAGGAACTGATCAAGCATGTCAGGTCTCCCCTGTTCAAGCCCACATCCAATCGTCAAGTGGAACAGGCAGTCCAAACTATCAAGCAGAGCTTGAAACACATTCCCTGCAGACGCGGTTATCTCGGATTCTGCTCAGCTACCGGACGTGACCCCACTCGCTTACTGGTGTTCCCCCTGCAGAATTGTTAATGCAGAGAGCACTCAAAACCATGCTCTCCTTGGTCCACCCAGTTCTCAATGATCATGTAGAAACCCGGCGTCACCGGCATAATGTGTACCACGATCGCGCGCCTGGATCGTGTGATATTGAGGTTGATGACCCTGTGTTTGTTCTTAATTACGGTCATGGTCCCAAATGGGTTGCTGGTATTGTTTTAGCCAAGGAGGGGAATAGAGTGTTTGTTGTCAAACTTTTGAATGGACAAACGTGCAGAAAGCATTTGGATCAGACCAAACTGTGATTCACTGACAACCAAGAACAGTTTGAAGAGGACATTACCATCATTGATCCACCAACACACACCCAACCAGCAATCGACCTCGCGGTCAACCATGAGGATGAACCCACTATGCCCGACAGTCCGATCAGACCAGCCACGCTTCAGTGCAGTAATGATCCGACTGACTTACCCATACCAGGTCTTCAACTAAGATGATCAACCCAGGAACGTAGAGCCCCGGATCGCCTCAACTTGTAAATAACTTCTATTTAAGACTTTGCGGGGGAGTGATGTTATGTATGTAAACTTTACTAGTGTGTAAGACTTGCCACCAGGGGGCGCACCTGTGTGAAACCCAAGGGTCATCTGCATACCCAGGGCAAGCAGGTATAAAAGGCAGTCTACCACGCTGCTTTCTGACTCTGGAGTTACATTAAAGAGACCAAGGTCACAACAGTTTGAACTTACAGTATACAGTCTTGTGGCGTTATTCTGAACATAATAGAAAACAGAACAAAGCAACATAAAAACCTAAGAAATAGGAGCAGGAGTAGGCCATACGGCCCCTCGAGCCTGCTCCGCCATTTAATACTATCATGGCTGATCCAATCATGGACTCAGGTCCACTTCCCTGCCCGCTCTCCATAACCTCATATTCCCTTATCGTTTAAGAAACTGTCTATTTCTGTCTTAAATTTATTCAATGTCCCAGCTTCCACAGCTCTTTGAGGCAGCGAATTCCACAGATCCACAACCCGCTGAGAGAAGAAATTTCTCCTCATCTCAGTTTTAGAAGGGCGGCCCCTTATTCTAAGATTATGCCCACTAGTTCTAGTCTCCCCCATCAGTGGAAACATCCTCTCTGCCTCCACCTAGTCAAGCCCCCTCATAAACTTATATGTTTCGATAAGATCACCTCTCATTCTTCTGAATTCCAATGAGTAGAGACCCAACCTCGACCTTTCCTCATAAGTCAACCCCCTCATCTCTGGAATCAACCTAGTGAACCTTCTCTGAACTGCCTCCAAAGCAAGTATATCCCTTCTTAAATATGGAAACCAAAACTGCACGCAGTACTCCAGGTGTGGCCTCACCAATACCCTGTACAACTGTAGCAAGACTTCCCTGCTTTTATACTCCATCCCCTTTGCAATAAAGGCCAAGATTCCATTGGCCTTCCTGATCACTTGCTGTACCTGCATACTAACCTTTTGTTTCATGCACAAGTATCATCTGGTCCTGTTGTACTGCAGCACTTTGCAATCTTTCTCCATTTAAATAATAACTTGCTCTTTGATTTTTTTCTGCCATACTCCATCTGCCAATTTTTTTGCCCACTCACTTAGCCTGTCTATGTCCTTTTGCAGATTTTTTGTGTTCTCCTCACACATTGCTTTTCCTCCCATCTTTGTATCATCGGCAAACTAAGAGAGTAGGGATAAATGTGTAATTTTCAGATTGACAAGCTGTACCTAGTGGGGTGCCACAAGGATCAGTGCTTCTGCTTCAGCTACTTACAATCTAGATGAAGGGACCGAGTGCAATCTATCCAAGTTTGCTGATAATACAAAGCTAGGTTGCATTGTAAGATGTGAGGAGCTGCAAAGGGATATAGACAGGTTAAGTGAGCGGGCTATAAGGTGGCGGCTTGGGACATTTTGTTACATTAAAGATGCCTTATAAATCTAGGGAATTGTCCACTTCCCAGGCAGAAGTCACCATTCTTTTATCTTGTACCTGGTTTATTTGAAGACCAAAGTAGACATAAATGTTGGTTCCTGGGAGACCAAACCAATACTTTGCAATCATCCTGAATGATGAAAGCCACAAACAGAAGGTGAATGCAAAGTTTTTTACGCGGCAAATGGTTAGGATCTGGAATACAGGCTACGGGGAGAGGGCAGTGGAGTGTGACTAACCGAAGCGCTCTTGAAGAGAGTTGGCATGGGCTCGATGGGCTGAATGATCTCCTTCTATGCTGTAACCATTCTATTCTTCTATGGGTTGGATTTTGCCCGCGCTCAGAGGGTGGGTTTGGAGGTGGGTCCTCTGTCAAAATCTAAAAGATTGACTGTGGAGCGGTACCCTGCTCTGAACCCACCTCCTTGTAAGTTTCCCAAGTGCCATCTCTGCCTGTGCTTTGCGGACCTAGCACTAAGCGGTGGGTCAGGCACTTGAAATGCTTAAGAGGGTGTTTAAAGGCATTTTACCAGCTGCTAACCATTTTTCCAACTTTTTCACGAGGCTCCCGTTGCTCGGGGATCACATCAGGTAATTATGTTGGGTTTTTAAGAACTCTCCATTGCTTTGAATAAATAGGTGACAGCTGCAAAACTTTATAAAAGCTACCATTTCACAGCTGTTTACTTTCTAAAGTTAGAAGATGACGCCTTCAGTATTTGGAAGAAAATTTTGAGCTTTATGCAGTTTGGAAGTGTTTGGAGTAAACTCTCTATTCACTGTCAGCTCCTTGGAGCAACTTATCTCACCATTGACCGATCGCTTCTGTCATCTCAAATTCATCTGTCATCTATTCCATCAGCATCGGTGCCCTTGAGAAAATCTCACTTTGGTCCTCAGAATCTCACCGCGATCAGCCCCAACACCAACATCACCAGGCACACCAGCAGCACTAACAACAACGCCAGCCTTCTCTGCAATCACCTAATGCTGGACAGAACACAGGGCATCTGCACATGACCACATTGCTGCCCGGGAGGCCAGGGAAGGCCTCACCATGGCCAGATTTACTTCAGTTGATGCTGTACACCCTGGCTGCCACATAATGCGCCAGGTTGGCATCACCCCACACCCACACTATAAAGCATTCCCACAATGCCCAAGCCATTCCTTTCACCCTCGTTACCATTGCGGGGTGGGTGGGGGTGGGGGGGAGGGAGGTACTTTTATGCCTCACTAAACCACTTCCAAAAGAGCACGCAAATCTGTCCAATAAGGCAAAGTGTTGAAAATAAAGATTTCAATGTTTGACAACACATTAACAGAAACTTGACATGAACATTGACAAGACCCAAATGCCTTCCCTTGTGTGTTGTTGGTTGGCATGATTGCATTAGGATGAAGGGTGAGACGTGGCTAGTGAGATGGGAATGTGATAATATAGATAGAGACGGATGAGTGGATGTGTAAGGTAAGTTGGTGTGAGTAAGGACGTGCAGGAGTAAGGTGGGGAAGGCAGAGTGATAGGGATGTGATGAGTGGCACAGCAGGATGAGGTTGAGTGTGGCTTTGCAATAATGTTTCGTGATCTACTGAGCTACTGAGATCATTAAAAGGTTTACACCACTGCAGCCAGGTCCTCCTGATGACATCCCTGCTTGTGCCCTCCTGTGCAATGTGCAACCAGGCTGCATTGGTGTCCTGGGGAGGTCTCGTCCACCCATAGGAAGGGAAGAGGACCATCCTGCATGGGAGAGCCTGGGTGCAGCCGTGCACTTGTGTGCAGTGCTTCTCAGTGTTTGCAGCACCTCAATGCTGTAGAACACTGACAGCACAACTGTCAAAATGAATTTGGACATAGTCTCTTTAAGGAAACCGACTGATGGTGCATCATCAAATGACGTCATCAGACCCGCTTCCTTCAATTGGCTGGGAACTTTGTAGGGTGGGCTTAACAAGCCCCATCATGGCAAAATCACTTCAACAGAGCACGATGGAACCGGGGGCGGGGTCGCAGTCCACCACCTACCTCGGCCGCACTTAGCCGACTCAATAAGTAAAATCACAGCCTATGATTCTATAAAGAGGTCCATAAATATACCAAGAAGGTAAAAGATCAAAATAATAGAAGTACTTCACTTATATGGAGAGAGTTCGGAGTGTCCTGCAATAAATCCCACCAGAATCAACAAGATCAATGGAGCAAAGGAGAACACCACATAAAAAAAAATTTGAAAGATTCTGGAAAGATTTTGGAACACATTGGGGGGAATTTTAACCAAAACGGGTGAGATTGGGTTGGTGGGATGTTAAAAACCCACCAACTTATGGTTGTAACGAAGGTGGGACAGGGGGCGAACAATTAACCTGCTCCCAGGAGGCTGGTTAGCAACTTAAATATAACGATAGCAGATGACACATTATATGGATACATACTTTTCATTTGGAACCTGGGTCCCATGAGTGCATCTTGAAGGATCTCCCCACAATGTGCATTGGCACATTAATGGAAACCATTATGTAAATCATAGAATATCACAATAAAAATGTAAATAGCAGGAGCTCTGCACTCTTCTCCAATTTCAGGAGACTCTAGAGCCTCTGAGCTCTCCTTCCTGAATAATTCAGCAATCCTTTCCTCACATGTTATGCTTTCACATGGCATGGTCCAACAACCTCAATGCACCCTGAGGTTATACATTTGTTTTGTCTTTAAACATAAAAACAATGGTGATTCCTATCTGAACTGCACTGTCTTTCCCATCATGACTGTAATGTTCCTTTTCTAGCTATGACCTTACTTGTTACCTCCTTGCTAACCTATCTCTGTGACAGTACATCCTTTTTTAAAGAAGTGAAAATCTTGCATTTATGTAGCTCTTTTCACATCCTCAACATTTCCCATAGTGCTTCACAGCTATAGAATTACTTTTGAAAGAAAGAATGACATTTTATATAGCGCCTTAGAAACCTTAGGACGTCTCAAAGTGCTTTACCACCAATGAAGTACATTTGAAGTATAGTCACTGTCGTAATGAAGTAAACACGGCAGCCAATTTGTGCACAGCAAGGTCCCCCAAACAGCAATGAGATATGACCAGATCATTTGTTTTCTTGTGAATGTTGGTTGAGGGATAAATATTGGCCAGGACACTGGGGAGAACTCCACTGCTCTTTTTCGAAATAGTGCTATGGGATGTTTGAGAAAGTAGACAGGGCCTGGGTTTAACATCTCATCCATAAGGTGGCACCTGCAGCAGTGTAGCGCTCCCTTAGTACGGCACTGGAGTGGTCAGCTAAGATTATGGGCTTAAGGGCTAGAAATTCGACATGTTTGTGCCCATTTATCGCCATTTTACCGCCGTTTTTGGAGAAAAAGTAATATTTTGGGCGGTAAACGCAATGCATAAAATTTAGCGCTGGGGCGGAAAATTCGCCAGCGGTTATGCACTGCCGGTAAAAAAATACCACCGGCCCTTTTTTTCACTGTTTTTATGACGTCAATTGGTGTGCAATGCCCTGCTTTCATTGCAGGCGGATAATTCGCCGATACCGCCATTTTTACCGCTAGCCAAAAAAACACGCCGTGAAAATTCATGTCTTATCTGCTCGGACCCACAATGCACCCAGTGCTAACTATGCTATTTTGAAAAACAGAGCATAAGTTCAGTGCATAAAAGGATTTTGAGAGAAGGCTATGTTTTACACAGTGAGCTTTATGTGAGTTCATAGTTCATTTTTAAGGCTATTTGAAGCTATTTTAGGCTATTTGAGGCTATCTGAGCACATTGGAGGACATTTTGAGGACAGAGCTCACAGATGTATGAGGGAGGCCTTACCCCCCACGAGTTTACGGGAACAGCACTCATACCTGCAGCTGTCTGAGGCACAGTGTGTTTGAAGGCTGCCCTTTTGAAAAGAGGTGGGGTCAGAGATATGTCAGCTCATAAAGGCAGACCTATAGCCTACCAGCGGGAACAGGACTGCACTACCCGTCGAGCTGAAGGTGACTGCGGCACTTGCCTTCTATGCCTCCAGCTCTTTTCAGGCATCAGCAGGGAACATATGCTGCATCTTGTAGTTTGCTACACATAGCTGCATTCACCAGGTGACTATTGCACTGCATGCACGCAGGATGGACTTTATAAAGTTCCCAATGACCAAGGAGGCACAGAATGAGAGGCTATAGGTTTTGCACAAATTGCTGGCTTCCCCAAGGTTCAGAGTGCCATTGACTGTACGCACATCGCCATGCGATCACCTTTAGAGGAGCCAGAGGTTTGCTGAAACCAAAAGTGATCCCGCTCCCTGAACGTACAGATTGTGTTCGACCATACTCAGCACATCATGGCAGTCAATGCCCAGTTTCCAGGGAGCATCCATGATGGTTTCATCTTACGTGAAAACACTGTCTCTGACCTGTTTGAGCATTAGCCACAAGGTCAGAGCTGGATGTTGGGGACAAAGGTTCCGGCCTTGCCATCTGGCTCATGACCCAACCTCCGGAACTCGCAGACAGAAGCTGAGCATCGCTACAATAACAGGCATATAGCCACACGCAATATCGCCGAAAAGACAATTGGAGTGCTCGAGCAGAGCTTCCGATGCCTGGACCCCTCAGCAGGTCACTGAGTTCATTGTCGTGTGCTGCATGCTACACAACTTTGCCATCATGAGGGGACAGGAATTGCCAATGGGGATTGCAGGACCACCTGAGGAGAGAGGGGAGGAGGAGGAGGGGGATGACAAGGAGGAAGAGGAGGACAAGGTGCCTGGCGATGAACCCATACCACCACTCCCACCACCACGATAGGGGAGGCCTGTGGAGCTTTCACCACTGCATAAGTCTTATGTCAGCAGCTCATAAATCAACACTTTGCTTGAACAGTGAAAGGCACGTTTCACCTTTGCCTGCCCACTCTATCTCACTATGTTGACTATTACCCCTCTTATTCTATAAATGAGAAACTGCACAAGAATGGCTAAGTTGAACAAAATAATTCATAAAACATTGTTAAATTTATGAAACAATTGTACATTTTTGAAACTTGGTAAACTTTAATTGTGAAACTTAAATACATTTTTTACTTGAAACAATTTGTAAAACTTTTATAAAATAACCAAAACAAACAGCAACAGAACAACAACAACAACAACCTCCCCGCCCCACCTTACCGAATTTCTATTTAAGTGCGGCCACCTTACCCCCCCTGATCTTAAACCCCTTCTCGCAACTTGCCCCTACCCTTACCCGTGTTGGGACCAAGACGGTGAGCAGCAAGGTACGCAGGGCACAGCTGTTGTTGGGGGAGAGGCAATGGAGACGCCATACCCCTGGAGAAGCTCAGGATATGGAAGGCCCGGCTTTTGAGTCGGAAGGCTCGTGTTCTGCCTTCCCACTCACAGGTGCTTTCGGTCTGGGTGGTATGATACTGGGGACTGCAGTGCCAAAAGTCGAGACCATCAATTACCGAAGGGCATTGACAGCCTCGGTGTTCTCCCGCAATGCAGTAGCAATCTGCGACATGTCTGCAGATTGTGTCGCAGATTGTGCACCGATGTTGCCGGAAATGCTAGCCAAGGCCTGGAGGAGCTCTCGACCGAGTTTGACGCTCTCCCTTGACAGTCCCACCATATCCAGGTGTGCCTCTGCCTGTCTTTCAGCAGACCGGCTTTGCCGACTCAACCTCCGCAGAGACAGCATACAGGTTTCTACCCTGGGTGTGCGTTGCTGCGCACCACTTGGGTCCTGCTGCCATGGATGGGACAAAACCTATAAATGTGGCTTCCTCCGAGGAACTTGTGGCTGCAGCTAAAGGACGTGCTGACTGTATCGTCCCGTCCACCCCCACCCCCCCTCCGCCCCCACTACCCACTCCACCACCTCCACCCCCATCACCCCCTCCACCCCCACTACCCCCTCCACCCCATCACCCCCTTTCCCCCTCCACCCCCACTACCCCCTCCACCCCCATCACCCCCTATGCCCCCTCCACCCCCACTACCCCCTCCACCCCCTCCACCCCATCACCCCCTCCACCCCCTCCACCCCATCACCCCCTCCACCCCCTCCACCCCCTCCACTCCCACCCCCCCTCCGCCCCCACTACCCCCTCCACCACCTCCACCCCCATCACCCCCTCCACCCCCTCCACCCCCACTACCCCCTCCACCCACTCCGCCCCCACCCCCCCTCCACTCGCACTACCCCCTCCACCCCCATCACCCCCTCTGCCCCCTCCACCCCCACTACCCCCTCCACCCCATCACCCCCTCCACCCCCTCCACTCCCACCCCCCCTCCGCCCCCACTACCCCCTCCACCACCTCCACCCCCATCACCCTCTCCACCCCCTCCACCCCCACTACCCCCTCCACCCCCTCCGCCCCCACCCCCCCTCCACTCGCACTACCCCCTCCACCCTCACTACCATCTCCACCCCATCACCCCCTCCACCCCCTCCACCCCCACTACTCCCTCCATCCCCTCCACCCCCTCCACCCCCTCCGCCCCCATCCCCCTCCACCCCACCGCCCCCTCCACCCCCAATACCCCCTCCACCCCCATCACCCCCTCCACACCCTCCACCCCTACTACCCCCTCCACCCCCTCCACCCCCTTCGCCCCCACTACCCCCTCCACCCCCTCCGCCCCATCACCCCCTCAACCCCCTCCACCCCACTACCCCCTCCACCCCCTCTACCCCCTCCACCCCCACTACCCCCATCACCCCCTCCGCCCCATCACCCCCTCCACCCCCTCCGCCCCCACTACCCCATCACCCCACCACCCCCTCCACCCCCACTACCCCCTCCGCCCCCACTACCCCCTCCATCCCCTCCACCCCCACCACCCCCTCCGCCCCCACCACCCCCTCCACCCCCTCCACCCCCTCCGCCCCCACCACCCCCTCCACCCCCACCACCCCCTCCGCCCCCACCACCCCCTCCACCCCCTCCGCCCCCACCACCCGCTCCACCCCATCCGCCCCCTCCGCCCCCTCCATCCCCTCCACCCCCACCACCCCCTCCACCCCCACCACCCCCTCCACCCCCACCATCCCCTCCACCCCCCACATCCCCTCCACCCCCTCCACCCACACCAACCCCTTCACCCCCACCATCCCCTCCGCCCCCACCACCCCCTCCACCCCCTCCACCCGATCACCCCCTCCACCCCCTCCACCCCCTCCACTCCCACCCCCCCTCCGCCCCCACTACCCCCTCCACCACCTCCACCCCCATCACCCCCTCCACCCCCTCCACCCCCACTACCCCCTCCACCCCATCCGCCCCCACCCCCCCTCCACTCGCACTACCCCCTCCACCCCCATCACCCCCTCTGCCCCCTCCACCCCCACTACCCCCTCCACCCCCTCCACCCCATCACCCCCTCCACCCCCTCCACCCCCTCCACTCCCACCCCCCCTCCGCCCCCACTACCCCCTCCACCACCTCCACCCCCATCACCCCCTCCACCCCCACTACCCCCTCCACCCCCTCCGCCCCCACCCCCCCTCCACTCGCACTACCCCCTCCACCCTCACTACCATCTCCACCCCATCACCCCCTCCACCCCCTCCACCCCCACTACTCCCTCCATCCCCTCCACCCCCTCCACCCCCTCCGCCCCCACCCCCCCTCCACCCCACCACCCCCTCCACCCCCAATACCCCCTCCACCCCCATCACCCCCTCCACACCCTCCACCCCCACTACTCCCTCCATCCCCTCCACCCCCTCCACCCCCTCCGCCCCCACCCCCCCTCCACCCCACCACCCCCTCCACCCCAAATACCCCCTCCACCCCCATCACCCCCTCCACACCCTCCACCCTTACTACCCCCTCCACCCCCTCCACCCCCTTCGCCCCCACTATCCCTCCACCCCCTCCACCCCATCACCCCCTCCGCCTCCACTACCCCCTCCGCCCCATTACCCCCTCCACCCCCTCTACCCCCTCCACCCACTCCGCCCCCACTACCCCCTCCACCCCCTCCGCCCCCACTACCCCCTCCACCCCCTCCGCCCCATCACCCCCTCAACCCCCTCCACCCCCACTACCCCCTCCACCCCCTCTACCCCCTCCACCCCCACTACCCCCATCACCCCCTCCGCCCCATCACCCCCTCCACCCCCTCCGCCCCCACTACCCCATCACCCCATCACCCCCTCCACCCCCACTACCCCCTCCGCCCCCACTACCCCCTCCATCCCCTCCACCCCCACCACCCCCTCCACCCCCACCACCCCCTCCACCCCCTCCACCCCCTCCGCCCCCACCACCCCCTCCACCCCCACCACCCCCTCCACCCCCACCACCCCCTCCGCCCCCACCACCCCCTCCACCCCCTCCACCCCCTCCGCCCCCACCACCCCCTCCACCCCCTCCGCCCCCTCCGCCCCCACCACCCCCTCCGCCCCCTCCATCCCCTCCACCCCCACCACCCCCTCCACCCCCACCACCCCCTCCACCCCCTCCACCCCCACCATCCCCTCCACCCCCCACCATCCCCTCCACCCCCTCCACCCACACCATCCCCTCCACCCCCACCATCCCCTCCGCCCCCACCACCCCCTCCACCCCCTCTACCCCCTCCACCCCCTCCATCCCCACCACCCCCTCCACCCCATCACCCCCTCTACCCCATCACCCCCTCTATCCCCAACACCCCCTCCACCCCCTCCGCCCCAGCAACCCCCCCACCCCCAGAACCCCCCTCTACCTCTTCAATCCCCAGCACCCCCTCCACCCCCAGTACCCTCTCCACCCCACCACTCCCTCTACCTCCTCCATCCTCAGCAGCCCCTCCAGCCCCTCTACACCCATCACCTCCTCCACCCCCACCAACAACACCACGCCCCCCCCGATAACAGCTTCCTGTGGAGGGACTTCAGTACACCCCTCATCTTCCTCTGTGACCCACACACGATGGGCTGAGGTGGAGGCTTGCATTGGATGATGTGGTGCCTCAGAATCCTCATTTACAAAATAGAAAACAACAGACGAATGGTTATCAGCAGGGGAGGGGGCAGGGTGACATGAGTAAGGTCACATAGCGCAGGCTTATTTGAAGGACCACCACTGCTGCATTATATGTCGTCGAGAGACATTACCCAAACCCAAGGCCACAGACACTACATGTCATGACCCCAACCCAGCCCGTGGATTTTGCAGGACTTACTCTCAGTTCCGAACATGGGCTCCGCACCCGCATGGGTAGTTGATCTCCCGTGGGTGCCAATTAAGCCTGTCATGCATTCCTCCAGGTCAGTCAAGGGATATGTATTGGGTGGACTACTGCCTGTCCATCGCTGCTCGCGCCGATTGTATGACATCTTTTTCTGCAAAAATGACAAAGCAATGGTTATCAGAGTGCCTTTCTGCTCTTGTGGCACACACACATAGCCATCAAAGCACTTATACCATACTGTATGCATTTAATACAGTCCTCTGTTTAATGGTCCTGGAAGTTGCACGTGGTGCATGAGGAAGATATCGAAGTGCAGAAACATCTTTTAAGGTCTCAGAAAGCAGTCTTAATAATGTGTAAAGATCATTCATGACAAATAAGGTGTAACACTAAGCCTACCTACAGCAGCATGTGTCAGATTTACAATTTATGTAATCAAGGAGTGCATGAATAAAAATATTACGTAGTCTCACGACCCTGCAATAGTCAGTCCACCTCTTCCTGCATTGTTGGTAGCCCCTGGGAATGTCATCTACTGAGGACACTTCCTTAGCAACAGCGGTCCAAAATCTTTTTACAACAGGTGGGTTTACCTCGAACCCCTCCTGTTAAACTCCCCCCATCTACTCTCAATAGCTGTTATAAGTGCCTCATTCACATCACAATTACATTTTCTGGCCCTCTGCCTGCTCTGATCAACGTGCTGCATCTTCTCCTGTGTCTGAAAAATCGATGATTGAGAGCTGGGTGTACTGTGCATGCGCGGGCGCAATCTGACATCTGACCAGAATCGCGGGAAGAAATAAATTGGGGAAAAAAATCAGCAAAAAAAAAAATTGCCGCATGCGTAGAAGGTCTGTTTTTTTTTCATATCGCTGAATTCGGCTCCGACATACAACTTTCATCATGCAAGACTGGATTTTACCGCTACCGCCGATCACGGTTTGGCGAATTTTGCAGCCTTCCGTCATAGCGGTATTCCAGCAGTTAAAAAAAAGTCTAAATCCTCAAATACCACAAAAAAAACGGTTATAGTGGTATTTTCTGAATCTCTAGTCCTAAGTCTCTGGCGTGGGACTTGAACCCACAACCTCCTGACTCAGAGGTGCAAGTACTACCATTGAGCAGTAAAGTCAGTCTTGTTATTTGTGTACATCAAGGCCTAATAAACAGCAATGAGGTAAATTAAAATGCAATCTGCCTTGGTGGTATTGGCTGAGGGTTAAATGTTAGGAGAACGCCTCTGATTTTCTTCGAATAGTACCAGAGGATCTTTTCTGTCCACCTCAGCAGGCAGACTGAGCTTTTGTTGAATGTTCCATCTATAGATGACATTTTTAACAATGCAGCACTCCCTCAGTACTGTACTGAAATGCCAGCCTATATATTTAAATATCCTTAATCGCTGCTACTTTTTTTCATGTCCAGATATGTCTTGTGCCAGTGCTTTACAGAAATATTCGTGTCTGGAGGTTCTTTAAAATAATGGGGCTTTCTCAGGACATCCCAACAGGTCCTCTGAATTCTGGGGATTCTATTGGCTCATTCTATGATAAATGTCCATCAGTGGGAGTCATCCACCCCACAAGAAATATGATCACATTTGTCCCTTTACAGAGTTGTTGGTGGCTGCAGTGCCTGGTCTGACAAGTGGGCTACTCAAACTCGAGTCTAAGCAGCCCTACACACACTTTGTGAATTAACATTTGCACGAACCAAACTTTCTGCCATTTTCCCCAGTTTAAGTGATTCAGTTGGCTAGTTGGGCAGTGTTAACATTTTTTAGTCAGCTAATGAGCCATTTAAACAAATTAAATTAAATCATATTCTCAGGAACTGCAAATTTTAAAACCAAGCACTTCCCGCAACTTTGTTAGTCAGTTGTAGACTATTAAAATAATCAAACCGTTCTCATTTTTTATTTTAAACAGAGGAGAATATAGCCCCAGGCAGTTAATGCTAAATTAGTTGCACGATTCAAAAAGGTGCTGGATAATTACTGAAATGAATATAAGAGAGGGTGGGGCAAAAAGCAGGAAAATGAGCTAGCTTTGGCGAGAGACCAGGAAAATCAGAACCTGAGTCGAACCCACAAAGAAGAAGGGTTCCATGGACTCTTGCTGTGAACATAAGAACATAAGAAATAGGTGCAGGAGTAGGCAATTTGTCCACTCGAGCCTGCTCCGCCCTTTAATAAGATCATGGCTGATCTGATCATGGACTCAGCTCCACTTCCCTGCCTGCTCCCCATAACCATTTATTCCCTTATCGCTCAAAAATCTGTCTATCTCTGCCTGCTCCGCAGCTCTCTGGGGCAGAGAATTTCACAGATTTACAACCCTTTGAGAGAAGAAATTCCTCCTCATCTCAGTGTTAAATGGGCGACCCCTTATTCTAAGACTATGCCCCCTAGTTTTAGTTTCCCCAATGAGTGGAAATATCCTCTCTGCATCCACCTTGTTGAGCCCACTCATTATCTTATATATTTCGATAAGATCATCTCTCAGTCTTCTGAACTCCAATGAGTAGAGGCCCAACCTACTCAACCTATCTTCATAAGTCAACCCCCTCATCTCCGGAATTAACCAAGTGTACCTTCTCTGAACAGCCTCCAATGAAAGTATATCCTTCCTTAAATACGGAGACCAAAACTGCACGCAATACTCAAGGTGTGGCCTCACCAATATCCTATACAGTTGTAGCAGGACTTGTCTGCTTTTATACTCGATCCCCCTTGAAATAAAGACCAACATTCCATTTGCCTTCCTGATTAGTTGCTGTACCTGCATACTAACTTTTTGTGTTTCATGCACAAGAACCCCCAGGTCCCTCTGTAATGCAGCACTTTGCAATTTTTCTCCATTTAAGTTATAATTTGCTTTTCTATTTTTTTCTGCCAAAGTGAATAACCTCACATTTTCCCACATCGTACTCCATCTGCCAAATTTTTTCCCAGTCACTTAGCAGATTTTTTGTGTCTTTATAAACAATTTGCTTTCCCACCCATCTTTGTATCATCGGCAAACTTGGCTACATTACATTTGATCCCTTCATCCAAGTTATTAATGTAGATTGTAAATAGTTGTGGCCCCAGCACTGATCCCTGCGGCACCCCACTAGCTACTGTTTGCCAACCGGAAAATAACCTGTTTATCCCGATTCTATGTTTTCTGTTGGTTAGCCAATCCTCTATCCATGCTAATATATACCCCCCAACCCCGTGAACTTTTATCTTGTGCAGCAACTTTTTATGTGGCACCTCATTGAATGCCATCTGGAAATCCAAATACACCACATCCACTGGATCCCCCCTTATTCACCCTGCTCGTTACATCCTCAAAGAACTCCAGCAAATTTGTCAAACAGGATTTCCCTTTCATAAAACCATGCTGACTTTGCTTGATTGAATTATGCTTTTCCAAATGTCTTGCTACTGCTTCCTTAATAATGGACTCCAGCATTTTCCCAATGACAGATGTTAGGCTAACTGGTCTATAGTTTCCTGCTTTCTGTCTGCCTCCTTTTTTAAATAGGGCCATTACATTTGCGGGTTTTCCAATCCCATGGGATCTCCCCAAAATCCAGAGAATTTTGGTAGATTAAAGCCAATGCATCCAGTATCCCTGCAGCCACTTCTTTTAGGACCCTATGCTGGAAAATGCTACTTTTAAGTTTTCAGAGCAATGAATTTGACCTTTAACTCTCCATTGGAATCCTTTGTCTAAGCTGAGAAGTTAATTATAAATAAAATCCATTCATCCTATTTATTTAGAGTACAGTATTGTATGGGGCTGAAAGTGCCCACCGCCCGAAACGAGGTGCACCTAGCACTTTTTGCTGTTCATTACCGCTGTAATGGATGCAGCGGCCATTAGAGGGACATTATTAGCAAGGACAGATTTCGGCGACCTTCGGCCGCCTGAGGAAGAGAGTGTTCGAAGATCAGGCCCTCAAATCTGTCACCAAGCTTATGGTCTACAGGACTGTAGTGATACCCACCCTCCTGTATAACTGAGAGATGTGGACCATATACAGTAGACACCTCAAATCGCTAGAGAAATACCACCAATGATGCCTCCACAAGATGCTGCAAACTCCCTGTGAGGACAGACACATCAACATTAGATTCCTCGATCAGGCCAACATCCCCGTATCGAAGCACTGACCACACTCGACCAGCTCCATTGGGTGGGCCACATTGTCCGCATGCCGGACACAAGACTCCCAAAGCAAGTGCTCTACTCGGAGCCCCAAATGAGCCCCAGGTGGGCAGAGAAAACATTTCAAGGACACGCTCAAAGCCTCCTTGATAAAGTGCAACATCCCCACCGGCACCTGGAAGCCTCTTGCCAAAGACTGCCCTAAGTGGAGGAAGAGCATCTGGGAGAGCGCTGAACACCTCGAGTCTCGTCGCCGAGAGCATGTAGAAAAGAAGTGCAGGCAGCGGAAGGAGCGTGCGGCAAACCAGACTCCCCATCCACCCTTTCCTCCGACTGTCTGTCCCACCTGCGACAGAGACTGTAATTCCCATATTGGACTGTTCATCACCTGAGAACTCACTTTTGGAAAGGAAGCAAGTCTTCCTTAATTTCGAGGGACTGCCTATGATAATGATGATGACTCAGCATTTTTGCTGGAAAAAAGGAGCAGTGCGGTATTGGCGGTGGGAATGGGCTGTTTGCAGCGGTGTGGGTGAGGAGCGGCCATTTGGGCCGCGAAATTCAGCTCGTGCCGATTTACTCATAATGAGCCAGCTGCTCCCTGGCCTTCTTAGAGGTCAGGATTCGCAGCTAGGCCCTGAGCATGAATCAGTTGGTTGCGAATGTATGGCTAATGCCACAGGTGCAAGGAGGGCTAGCCAATTCTCTGATGTCAAACTCGAGACCTTGATTGAAGCTGTGGAAGGAAGGAGGCACGTTCTGTACCCCGACACAGGCAGACCGACTTGCGCCATGTTTGTGAATGCCTGGAGAGAGATTGCTGTGGAAGTCTCGGGGACTTCCATTCATGAACGCACTGCCACCCAATGCCGCAACAGGCTCAACGACATCATTCGGCTGATGAAAGTAAGTACATGTTCCACCAACTCCTCACCTTCCATGTGCAAGTCTCTCCTTCACCTTCTCTTATTTCCCACCTTTACTATATAGTCACTGAAGCACCATTTCATTGCTGAGGCCTGTATATATAATATATATATGTGTGTGCATGCATCTCGCAATGGAGGGTCCCTTTCATCTCAGACTTACACCTGCATGTAATGGACCCACACTTGTACTCATTACCGAGGCCTCACACTGCTACTCAGCAAGCCTTCTTTGCTTTGCAGGCGAAAGCAGCTCACAACCGTTCAGAGCAATAGAGGACTGGTGGTGGCGAGCCAGGTATCCAGCAGCTCAGTCATCTTGAAGAAAGGGTGCAGAGGCTAGTGGGCCCACATGTTGCCTTCCCTGTGGCTGCCGGTCGTGTGGATCCCGCTGGCGGCAGCATCGGTAAGTGAAGGCCTTCCTCCTAGAAAGTCCAAGCACCTAACATGCGCTTGCTTATGATTGTGTGCAAATTGTTGGCTGCATGGTGTAATGCCCTACCTAACCCTCACGGGTCCCCTTGTGCCATTTATGATTGCAGATGAGACCCCGAGTGTGAATCACAGTAAGACCGAGACACTTGAGGCGACTGGGAACCAAAGCCAGGATGACGCACTTGAGTCCATTCCAGATATTGCCGGTATGTCCGATGAGGCTGAGGAAGAGTGGAAGACTGCTGGCAGCACCACGACACTGCTTCCTACACTCACACGCGCCAGCTCAGATACTGCGAGTACGCGGTCAGGACAATTCGAATTAGCAGAGGGGTCTGCACTGGGTGATGCACCAGGGCCTAGAGGGCTGCAGTATGGTCAAGGGCAAAGGCAACTTCGGGGCCATCTATCTGGGGGGAAAGTCCGCACGTGAGTTCTGGTGCAGGGAACTCAGACGAATCCATCGATTTTGGGACTTATGAAAGAAAGGTGGAGACCATGCATTCCCAGATGTTGGGGCAATGGCAAGAGTGCCGGAGAGCCTGTCGCAAGTGGTCAGGAGAGTGGAGGTATCTGCTTCCCGCATTGTGGACAGCTCTGTGCACATCATGGAGCCCATCATTGCCAGTGTGAAGACGATGGTGGACTTCGAGAGTGACCATGCGGATCCAGCTGTGATGCTACGTGTTGTGGGCAATGTGGCAGCTGCCATTACAGCACAGGTGCAAGGGAACGAGTGTCGCTATGCTGCTTTGGAAACGATGGCTTCTGTCCTGGAAGCTCAGAATGCTCTTATGTACTATGGGCAACTGAAGCGTCTTACTGCTGTTGTCTTTGGTGACATCGAGACTGTGTCTGCTCTCATTCAGTCTCAGCTGGATGCCACGCGAGATCTGACTGTGGCCATCGCGGCTGGGTCCACCACAGTCCATGGGGAACCTTCTGATATAGCGGCACACCACCGACCTGTGTTCCAGGAGATGGGGGGGCGATGGTGAGGTGCTGCCCCAGGGGAGTGGCGCAGGCTCCTCGGACCAGGATCCTAATGTGCTCTCTCAGGATCACAGCAGTCCTGAGCCCAGACCTGGCACTCCACCATTGCTGCCAAGCATGGAATCGCTCCAGCCAATTCCGACTGAACGCACCAAGGAGGGTGCGGCCCAGTCTGCAGCCGGCCCTTCTAGGGCCCGAGCTGGTCAAGGGGGTCCTAAAAGGACATCTGTAGCTTCTACACCTGAAACACAGCAGCTTTCCTAGACCCATGATGCAGCCACAAGGGAGACACTGCGGTGTAGTTTGAGAACAGGTTTGCATAAGGAGATGCACAAGGGTAATAAATGATTATGTGTATATTTTTTGCACCATTATTTCTTGCGTAATAAATCTTTATTTTGTGCTTCAATATCTGTGCAGATCTCTCATTTCACTGTGGGCAATGATGTGTAAAAGGGCTCATTGGGTTGCCCATGGAGATGCAAAGGTGAAAAGTGAAGTGGGCAGGAACTCATCGGAAACGAGCAGCAATGAGATGGGTCTGCACTTCCCTTGCAGGGTTTGGACAGCGACTCCGCTTCCTCTGTGGCCAGCGACCAGCATCCTGGTCCTCCTCCTGCGCTTTCTCCGCCCCCTCCTGTGCGTCATACTCCTGTGCCTCCCCCTCAGGTGGTACTGTTGCCTCATCCTCCAATGGTCGTGCCCTCATGATTGCCAGGTTGTGAAGCATGCAACACATGACTACAAATATGGACACCCGCTCAGGTAAGTACTGCAACACTCCTGAGCGATCCAGGCAAAGGAACCTCTGTTTAAGGATTCCGAGGCACTGCTCAGTGATGCACCTGGTGGCGGAATGAGAGTCATCGTACGATTGCTGCGCAGCAGTCCTGGGGTGGTAAAGAGGAGTCAGCAGCCAAATACACAGTGGGTAGCCCTTATCTCCAAGGAGCCATCCACAATCTTGGTTTGGGCCAGCAAACATGCTGGGCACACCGGTCTGGTGCAGGATAAAAGCATCGTGGCTGCTGCCAGGATACTGGGCATCAACTGGCATGATTTTCCAGTGGTGGTCGAACACCAGCTGGACATTGAGGGAGTGGAATCCCTTGCGGTTACAGAAGATCTTGGGATTGTTTTGTGGTGCTCTCAATGCGACGTGGGTGCAGTCTATGATGCCCTGAACCCTGGGGAAGTCTTCAATCCTCACGAATCTGGTCTGCCACTCCAACTGCTTCTGCCTGCTTATTGGGGAGGATATGTAGTCCCTCCTCCTCTTACAGAGAGCATCTGTCACCTGATGGATGGAGCCAAGCGTGGCGAACTGTGAAATGTTCGAGATGTCTGCTGTAGCTGCTTGAAAAGATCCAGTCGCATAGAAATTGAGTGCTATGCGATGGTCAGAGCTGTCCTCAATGTTGTCTGAGGCTGGAGGTCTGGCTGCAGGACATTGCACAGCTCCATCATGATGTTCTTCCAGAATCGAAGTCTCCGGCGACACTGGTCATCCATCAGGTCCATGTGTGAGAACAGCTGTCTGTAGGCCCTTGCACAATAGGGCCTTCTCCCCGCACGGCTATGTTGGCATCTTCCTATGGCAGCTGCCTCATTGCCTTTTCCCTCATGCACTTGTTGGTCCTCACCCTCTGCAGCCTGCTGCTGCTTGCAAGCATCTGCCTCCTGTGCATGCTGCCTTCTGTCCATTTCGCTCACTATCTGGTGCGGGGGGGTCAGCGTACTTGACCCTCCGCCTGACAGCAGGTCCTTCCTGGGCCACCTCTCTGGGTTCAGGTCTGTGGCCATCTCCATGGCCTTCTGCATATTCGGCAGGCATGTGTGCTGCATCCCATGCCCGCTGCCTCTGGAGCCGTTGGTGCCTGCGCCGCCTTCTCCTGTGTGCCTCCCCGCCATGCACAATGTGCAGGAGGCGTTCCGCTGCCAGCACTGCCGCCATTTAGTTCTCCTCCACAAGCAGAGCCTCCAGAATGACGGCTCTCTGTTGTCGAGATTGAAGAGCCTTGCCCACTATCACTCAATCCCGCTCTGAACAAGCCAACTGGCAAACTTTTGAAAAGGCCGAAATAATGTCGACGATAAGAATGCTTTTAGACGCAACGTGCCTTTAAAGGCCGCTGGCGGGTTTGGGCTAGCACTGTGTGTTATGTATGCAACACCATGTAACCAGCATTTCTACCACCAGCAGAGCGCTCATCTGTTGGAGTCCCAAGGGATCCCAGCATTCCTTGGGAGCACTCTATATAAGCAGGCCTCCCATACTGTGCCAGCACTCAGGAATCAGAATAAAGAGACTAAGGTCACACTTACTCAAGTCTACAGTACTCAGTCACAATGCTTTATTCGAGACATAACAACTGGCGACGAAATAACGAACCATCACGCGAAAATGCAGAGCACTGTTGGTAACCTGGAGAAATTCTCAGAAGGGGACGATTGGGAAGCTTTCATGGAGCGACTCGACCAATACTTTGTGGCCAATGAGATGGAAGGAAATGTGAATGCTGCCAAACGAAGGGCGATCCGCCTCACCGTCTGTGGGGCAATAACCTATGACCTCATGAAGAATCTTCTTGTTCCGGTGAAACCAACAACCAAATCGTACGAAGAACTGTATACGCTGGTCCGGGACACTAAATTCGAAGGAGAGCATTATGGTGGCAAGGTATTGATTTTAAACATGTCAATGGTCTGAAGGCCAGGAAGTGGCGAGCTACGTCGCCGAACTAAGGCACCTTGCAGGACATTGCGAATTCGATGGATTCCTGCAGCAAATGCTAAGAGACTTTTTTGTGTTTGGCATTCGCCATGAGGTTATTCTTCACAAACAATTGACTGTTGAAACACCGAACCTGATCAAAACCGTAATGATAGCCCAGGCATTTATGTCCACCAGCGATAACACCAAACAAATTTCGCAGCATAAAGATGCTTCGGCAAGTACTGTACACAAAGTAACGGCGTTTTCAGACAGGAATGCATATGGCAGAACATACACGCCTGCAGCTGCATGACCGCAGATGACTCAGAGTCCGCCATCGAGCGTGAATGCAAGGCAATTGACATCTTGTTGGCGCTGCGGAGGTGATCATCGAGCCCATCAATGCCGCTTCAAACACTATGTGTGCAAAGGCTGTGGAACAATGGGACACTTCCAGCGAATGTGCAGATGAGCTGCAAACCCTGCAAATCACCACGTTGCAGAGGAAGACCGATCCATGGCGGATCAAACTGGACTAGAGACTCGAACTGAGGAGGCAGAAGTGTATGGGGTACACACCTTCACCATGAAATGTCCACCGATCATGTTAAAAGTTGAGCTGAATGGAATTCCAGTATCCATGGAATTGGACACAGGTGCGAGTCAGTCTATCATGAGCAAAAAGGCCTTCGAGAGGCTGTGGTGCAACAAGGCACAAAGGCCCAAGCTGAGCCCTATTCATACCAAGCTGAGAACTTACACTAAAGAGCTGTTCCCTGTAATTGGCAGCACAGCAGTAAATGTCTCCTACATTGGAGCAGTGCACGAACTACCACTATGGATAGTACCAGGAGATGGCCCCACACTGTTCGGCAGAAGCTGGCTGGGAAAAATCCGCTGAAACTGGGACGATATCCGAGTGCTTTTGTCTGTCAGCGATGCCTCATGTGCCCAGGTTTTGAGCAAGTTCCCGTCGTTGTTTGAGCTAGGCATCGGAAATTTCTCTGGGGCGAAGATGCAGATCCACTTGATTCCCGGTACACGACCCATCCACCACAAGGCACTTGCAGTGCCAAACATGATGTAAGAGAAAGTGGAGAACGAGCTGGACAGGCTGCAACGAGAGAGTATCATCGCGCCGGTTGAGTTCAACGAGCGGGCCAGTCCGATTGTTTCAGTTCTCAAGGGCGATGGCACGGTCAGAATTTGTGAGAACTATAAAGTAATGATTAACCGTTTTCCGGTGCAGGACCAGTACCTGCTACCCAAGGCAGACGACCTATTTGCGATGCTGGCAAGAAGGAAGACGTTCACCAAGTTGGACCTGGCCTCGGCCTACATGACACTGGAGCTGGCGGAATCTTCGAAAGGCCTCACTTGCATCAACACACACAAAGGTCTGTTCATCTACAATAGATGGCCGTTTGGGATTCGATCGGCCGCGGCTATTTTTCAAAGGAACATGGAGAGTTTGCTAAAGTCAGTTCCGCGCACCGTGGTTTTCCAGGATGACATATTGATCACAGGTCGGGACACCATCGAAAAACACTTGCAGAACCTGGAAGAGGCTCTAAGTCGGCTAGATCTCATGGGACTCAGGTTGAAACGCTCGAAGTGTGTTTTCCTGGCTCCAGAGGTCGCGTTCTTAGGGAGCAGAATTGCAGCAGACGGCATCAGACCCACCGACGCCAAGACGGAGGCCATCAAGAACGCGCCGAGACCACAAAATGTGACGGAGCTGCAGCCGTTCCTGGGACTCCTCAATTACTTTGGTAATTTCCTACCCGGGTTAAGCACCTTGCTAGAACTTCTACAGATGTTGCTACGCAAGGGAGGTGACTGGGTATGGGGGAAATCACAAGAGGTGCTTCTGAGAAAGCCAGAAATCTGTTATGTTCTAACAAACTGCTTGTTCTGTATGACCCATGTAAACGTTTAGTGCTAGCTTGCGATGCGTCTTCGTACGGGGTCGGGTGTGTGTTACAACAAGCAAACAAATCGGGAACATTGCAACCGGTCGCTTATACGTCCAGGAGTTTGTCCAAGGCCGAAAGGGCCTACAGCATGATTGAAAAAGAAGCTCTGGATTGCGTTTACGGGGTGAAAAAAATGCACCAGTATCTGTTTGGGCTTAAGTTCGTGTTAGAAACTGACCATAAGCTGCTCATATCGCTATTCTCAGAGAGCAAAGGTATCAATACCAATGCCTCTGCTCGCATCCAAAGATGGATGCTCACGCTGTCTGCATATAACTATGTAATTCACCACAGGCCAGGCACAGAGAACTGCGCTGATGCTCTCAGTCGGCTACCATTGTCCACCACTGGGGTGGAAATGGCACAGCCTGCAGACTTGCTCTTGGTGATGGATGCATTTGAAAATGAAAAGTCACCTGTTACGGCCCACCAGATCAGGACCTGGACCAGCCAGGATCCGTTACTGTCCCTTGTAAAAAACTGTGTCCTCCATGGGAGCTGGTCCAGCGTCCCAGCGGAGATGCATGAAGAGATCAAGCCATTCCAGCAGCGCAAAGATGAAGTGTCCATTCAGGTGGACTGTCTTTTGTGGGGTAATCACGTGGTTTTGCCTAAGAAAGGCAGGGAAACGTTTGTCGCTCGACCCACACAGTACCCACTCAGGCATAGTAATGATGAAAGCTATAGCCAGATCCCATGTGTGGTGGCCCGGCATTGATTCAGATTTGGAGTTTTATGTGCCCCAATGCAACACTTGCTCTCAACTGAGCAATGCACCCATGGAGGCACCACTAAGTTTGTGGTCATGGCCCTCCAAACCATGGTCTAGGATCCACGTTGACTTCGCTGGCCCATTTCTAGGTAAAATGTTCTTGGTTGTTGTGGATGCTTATTCAAAATGGATAGAGTGTGTAATAATGTCTGTAAGCACGCACTCTGCCACTATCAAAAGCCTACGAGCCATGTTTGCCACGCACGGCCTGCCTGATGTCCTTGTCAGCGACAATGGGCCATGCTAGGGGGAGTGTTTGCTAGTGCTGTTGGGGAGGATTTAAACTAATATGGCAGGGGGATGGGAACCAATGCAGGGAGACAGAGGGAAACAAAAAGGAGACAAAAGCAAAAGACAGAAAGGAGATGAGGAAAAGTGGAGGGCAGAGAAACCCAAGGCAAAGAACAAAAAGGGCCACTGTACAGCAAAATTCTAAAAGGACAAAGGGTGTTAATAAAACAAGCCTGAAGGCTTTGTGTCTTAATGCAAGGAGTATCCGCAATAAGGTGGATGAATTAATTGTGCAAATAGATGTTAACAAATATGATGTGATTGGGATTACGGAGACGTGGCTCCAGGATGATCAGGGCTGGGAACTCAACATTCAGGGGTATTCAACATTCAGGAAGGATAGAATAAAAGGAAAAGGAGGTGGGGTAGCATTGCTGGTTAAAGAGGAGATTAATGCAATAGTTAGGAAAGACATTAGCTTGGATGATGTGGAATCTATATGGGTAGAGCTGCAGAACACCAAAGGGCAAAAAACGTTAGTAGGAGTTGTGTACAGACCTCCAAACAGTAATAGGGATGTTGGGGAGGGCATCAAACAGGAAATTAGGGGTGCATGCAATAAAGGTGTAGCAGTTATAATGGGTGACTTTAATATGCACATAGATTGGGCTAGCCAAACTGGAAGCAATACGGTGGAGGAGGATTTCCTGGAGTGCATAAGGGATGGTTTTCTAGACCAATATGTTGAGGAACCAACTAGGGGGGAGGCCATCTTAGACTGGGTGTTGTGTAATGAGAGAGGATTAATTAGCAATCTCATTGTGCGAGGCCCCTTGGGGAAGAGTGACCATAATATGGTGGAATTCTGCATTAGGATGGAGAATGAAACAGTAATTTCAGAGACCATGGTCCAGAACTTAAAGAAGGGTAACTTTGAAGGTATGAGGCGTGAATTGGCTAGGATAGATTGGCGAATGATACTTAGGGGGTTGACTGTGGATGGGCAATGGCAGACATTTAGAGACCGCATGGATGAATTACAACAATTGTACATTCCTGTCTGGCGTAAAAATAAAAAAGGGAAGGTGGCTCAACCATGGCTATCAAGGGAAATCAGGGATAGTATTAAAGCCAAGGAAGTGGCATACAAATTGGCCAGAAATAGCAGCGAACCTGGGGACTGGGAGAAATTTAGAACTCAGCAGAGGAGGACAAAGGGTTTGATTAGGGCAGGGAAAATGGAGTACGAGAAGAAGCTTGCAGGGAACATTAAGGCGGATTGCAAAAGTTTCTATAGGTATGTAAAGAGAAAAAGGTTGGTGAAGACAAACGTAGGTCCCCTGCAGTCAGAATCAGGGGAAGTCATAACGGGGAACAAAGAAATGGCAGACCAATTGAACAAGTACTTTGGTTCGGTATTCACTAAGGAGGATACAAACAACCTTCCAGATATAAAAGGGGTCAGAGGGTCTAGTAAGGAGGGGGAACTGAGGGAAATCTTTATTAGTCGGGAAATTGTGTTGGGGAAATTGATGGGATTGAAGGCCGATAAATCCCCAGGGCCTGATGGACTGCATCCTAGAGTACTTAAGGAGGTGGCCTTGGAAATAGCGGATGCATTGACAGTCATTTTCCAACATTCCATTGACTCTGGATCAGTTCCTATGGAGTGGAGGGTAGCCAATGTAACCCCACTTTTTAAAAAAGGAGGGAGAGAGAAAACAGGGAATTATAGACCGGTCAGCCTGACATCGGTCGTGGGTAAAATGATGGAATCAATTATTAAGGATGTCATAGCAGTGCATCTGGAAAATGGTGACATGATAGGTCCAAGTCAGCATGGATTTGTGAAAGGGAAATCATGCTTGACAAATCTTCTGGAATTTTTTGAGGATGTTTCCAGTAAAGTGGACAAAGGAGAACCAGTTGATGTGGTATATTTGGACTTTCAGAAGGCTTTCGACAAGGTCCCACACAAGAGATTGATGTGCAAAGTTAAAGCACATGGGATTGGGGGTAGTGTGCTGACGTGGATTGAGAACTGGTTGTCAGACAGGAAGCAAAGAGTAGGAGTAAACGGGTACTTTTCAGAATGGCAGGCAGTGACTAGTGGAGTGCCGCAAGGTTCTGTGCTGGGGCCCCAGCTGTTTACATTGTACATTAATGATTTAGACGAGGGGATTAAATGCAGTATCTCCAAATTTGCGGATGATACTAAGTTGGGTGGCAGTGTGAGCTGCGAGGAGGATGCTATTAGGCTGCAGAGTGACTTGGATAGGTTAGGTGAGTGGGCAAATGCATGGCAGATGAAGTATAATGTGGATAAATGTGAGGTTATCCACTTTGGTGGTAAAAACAGAGAGACAGACTATTATCTGAATGGTGACAGATTAGGAAAAGGGAAGGTGCAACGAGACCTGGGTGTCATGGTACATCAGTCATTGAAGGTTAGCATGCAGGTACAGCAGGCGGTTAAGAAAGCAAATGGCATGTTGGCCTTCATAGCGAGGGGATTTGAATACAGGGGCAGGGAGGTGTTGCTACAGTTGTACAGGGCCTTGGTGAGGCCACACCTGGAGTATTGTGTACAGTTTTGGTCTCCTAACTTGAGGAAGGACATTCTTGCTATTGAGGGAGTGCAGCGAAGGTTCACCAGACTGATTCCCGGGATGGCGGGACTGACCTATCAAGAAAGATTGGATCAACTGGGCTTGTATTCACTGGAGTTCAGAAGAATGAGAGGGGACCTCATAGAAACGTTTAAAATTCTGACGGGTTTAGACAGGTTAGATGCAGAAAGAATGTTCCCAATGTTGGGGAAGTCCAGAACCAGGGGTCACAGTCTGAGGATAAGGGGTAAGCCATTTAGGACCGAGATGAGGAGAAACTTCTTCACCCAGAGAGTGGTGAACCTGTGAAATTCTCTACCACAGAAAGTAGTTGAGGCCAATTCACTAAATATATTCAGAAGGGAGTTAGATGAGGTCCTTACTACTCGGGGGATCAAGGGTTATGGCGAGAAAGCAGGAAGGGGGTACTGAAGTTTCATGTTCAGCCATGAACTCATTGAATGGCGGTGCAGGCTAGAAGGGCTGAATGGCCTGCTCCTGCACCTATTTTCTATGTTTCTATGCTTCACCAGCGCTGAATTCAAGGAATTCGTGACCCGCAATGGGATCAAGCATGTCACATCTGCCCCGTTCAAGCCCGCATCCAACGGCCAGGCAGAACAGGCAGTCCAAACCATCAAGCAAAGCTTGAAACACGTGTCGGAAGGCTCCCTGAAGACCTGCCTGTCCCGAGTCCTGCTCAACTACTGCACCAGACCCCACTCGCTCACCGGGGTTTCTTCTGCCGAGCTGCAAATGAAAAGGGCACTCAAAACAAGGCTCTCTATAGTTCACCCTGATCTCCATGATCATGTCGAGGGTAGGCAGCATCAACAAAGCATGTACCATGATTGCGCAAATTTATCACGCGATATTGAAGTCAATGACCCTGTATATGTACTCATCTATGGACATGGTCCCAAATGGCTTGCCGGCACTGTCATAGCCAAAGAAGGGAGTAGGGTCTTTGAGGTCAAACTTGTAAATGGACTAACTTGCAGAAAGCATTTGGACCAAACCAAACTGCAATTCACAGACAGCCACGAGCAACCTGACGAGGACACCACCAACTTTGACCCTCCAATACACACACCAGTAGCAACCGACTTCCCGGTTGACCACGAAGCTGAATTCATCATCCCCAGCAACCCAGCAAGGCCAGCTGCGCAGCAGCCCAGTGAAGGCCCAACCAACTCACTTGCACCTGTGTTTGTACCGAGACGATCGACTGGGGAGTGGAAAGCCCCAGATCGTCTCACCCTGTAAATAAGTGTACTATTGATTTTGACAGGGAGTGATGTTATGTATGTAACACCTTGTAACCAACATTTCTACCGCCACCAGAGGGCGCATTTGTTGGAGTCCCAAGGGATCTCAGCATCCCTTGGGAGCACTGTATATAAGTAGGCCTCCCATGCATTAGATTGTGCATGATTAGTCGAAAGATCTAAAAGCCATTGCCTTGGTTACCAGATATTCTACTTCATGCAGTTCAAAGGACCCAGTGAGTCTCATTACTGGCTGATTTCCAGCTATGGGGGGAGGGGGGAGGATCCACAGCGCAGTCGGTGTCGGAGCAGTGAATGACTGACTGCAAATTCCGCATTTCCGCATTTAGATACGCATGCGCTAAATCTTGAAGTTGCGGTCATTATTCAGAGGGGTAATGACGGCGAACGCTGACAGTAAATTTCGGGCCACAATTTTAACTCTTGATTTGTGAAGGAGATGCAGGTAATGAGACTCTCTGGGTCCTTTGAATTACATGAAATAGAATATTTGGTAACCAAAGCAATGGCTTTTAGTTCTTTAACCTAATGATGCACAATCCTCATTTAAGATGAGTCAGTCAGGCTGACGTTCACATTTACTTTTTTTCTCCTATTAAAGTCAATTCAGCAGGACAACTGCAGTGAATGACAAGGATTTATTAGTGTTTACCAACTGGCTGCGTAATGTACTCCCAGTGGCTCAGACTGTAATCAATCCCTGACACCTGATACTGGCACAGATACCAAATGGGAGTGAACTCCCGATAAACTTCAGCTCACAGAGTACTGACTTACTCTGCGCAATGACAGCCCTGACATATCCCCTCCAGCACTGAAATTGAACTCAACAGAAGCCATTAATTTGTCCAACTGGATTTGCCAGCTGGATTT
Source organism: Pristiophorus japonicus (assembly GCF_044704955.1). Taxonomy (NCBI): domain Eukaryota; kingdom Metazoa; phylum Chordata; class Chondrichthyes; family Pristiophoridae; genus Pristiophorus; species Pristiophorus japonicus. Next base: position 342,770,557 of record NC_091977.1, on the reverse strand, counting down.
TTGATAACAAGTAAGAACTGACAATCAGCTGGCTTACAAAATTATCAAGATCAGTGAAAGTAGGGCAGGGGTTTCCTGTCATTCAACTCACTGTGATTTACCAGCTCTCGGCCAAGTTGCTAAGTCAATGGATAGGATAGATTTTTGTCTCAAAGTCTTCAAGGGCTCGATTTTCAGATTTCCCGATTTCGGGGCGTTAATCACGGCAGGGCGGTAAAGATACTGCCTGAAATAGTTTGTCCCCTCGACTGGGAAGTTCGGCAAAAAAATGAGGATCCATGATTGGGGGGCGTTAAATCAAGTGTTACACAATGGGCTTTGGGGCCGAAATTGCTCTCCGACCAAAAGGGGGTGCACTCACCGATCTTGAAGATTTTTCTCCGCCCAATCCATGGGGCGGAGAGTAGAGCGAAATTCAGCTCTTTCTATTTTTTGTTTGTTCCGGTCGGTGAAGCCGGGTTGCGGCGTGGCGGAAATGTGTGGGGAGCTGGGTGGATGCCCCTCCCCTTCACTTAAAGGGGAGGGCCGCTGCGAACTCTGCAGCCACGTAAGTGGCACCCACTGGCCCACCACGAAGGGTTTCGGCCAGGCCAGCCGACTGGCACCCAAGAGGTGCATGTTAGCTGCCCGGCCGAACCTGTGGCTGCCATTGTCGGGCCGACATCAGAGTCGGCCGACAATTAAAATAAAATGGTGCCTCCTTTAGGGGCGGACGTGCTGCCAGCCACACGCAGCATCCCGCAGGGGAAAGCTGTCGGGGTCACGAGCGGCAGCCGATCCGATCCCGTGGGGCACTCCACAGGTCAATTTCTCGCCGGGCAATTTCCCAAGCGGGGTGGAAAGGGGGTCGCCACCGGTCGGTAAGGGATCGACGGGGCGGGAACACTGGCGGGGCGGGAATGTCCACCAGTCCCCCAAAAATGAGGGCAATGCAGCGATTGTTGGTGGTAATGGCTCTTTAAAAAAGAGGCAATTTTGGACCCAATTTGTGCGCCCGAGCCGAAAATCGCGGCATTAAAAAGGGTTTTTGTTGTTATTTAGCGCCCTGCAACATAACGTTGTATATTGTATGGTTTTATTTTGGTGGGGACAGTATTTGTGACTTTTTGTTGCAGTAAAATTTATGATTCATCATTTGCAATTGGTTTCCTGTTTATCATTCCCACGTTCCCCGGAGATGTGCCTTTATGGGAACACATAGCGGGGCCGAAATTGCTCCTTTCTTTAAGGCCTGTTACTATCGGAAATCAGCGGCCACACTGTGGAGTTGAGTGGGTCCATTCAATGACTGCCCATAGCCCAGTTGCCCTCCCGAGGTTTTCCAGCGGTTACCCTCACCATCCCACTTGCCCCCCCAGTTCCACAGCGGTGCTGGCCAGCACTCCTAAGTGCGTCATCACTGCGTGCACCACCGAGGTCCTGGGCCGGAAGCAACATTACCCTATAAAAGTCTTCCCAGCACTCGGCGGTGCCCAGCGTTAGTTTTTTCGGGTAGTGCATAGTTCCTGATGCACACCGCCGGAGTGCCTTAAAGGTCTGTTGCTTTGTTTTGATTTTGTGTCAGTGACTTTTTCGCGTTGTTTGACTAGCAGTGCAAGGATACAGTGCGCACGGCTTTGTGGTTGCTGAAGGCGCCTTCCACCTGAAGAACAGGGAGGTCACGAGGAAGATGCTGGGCTTGTGGAGGCCTTTGAAATGGGGGCAGTGCTGGCAGGCCAACGCCTCCTGCACATTGTGCATGCTGCCGAGGCACGGAGAAGAAGGCAGCACCGGGGGCAACGGCTGCAGAGCCAGCGGGCAAGGGCCGCCGGCATCATTGCGGCCCAGCATAGAGAGGGCCAGGGAGAGAGCCAGGGGAGGCAAGAGAGGTGCCACACGAAGGCCCTCAACAAGGGCGTCCCCAAAGGAGGAGAGTAAGGTACGTGGACCCCCCCACACCAGATACTGGGCCAGTAGGAGAGGAGGCAGCCTGCAGCAGAGACAGCCTGCAGTAGAGTGTAAGGGTTACTAAATGCCTAGTCCCCCGTTACACAGTTCTTGACGTCAGATTTTATAAGAACAAAATTACACATGGCACAGGGTTTTGGCTCAACCAAGATTCATACGTTTTACTGAACATACACACAATTAACTCCCTAGTATAAATTACTACGATCTACGTGGGACTAACAAATCGAGAATACAACCCCTACGAAAAGGTCATTTGCATCGGCACAACTTGACAAAGTTAAACTTGTCCGTGATTTGACTGTTACATATAAAGTTACCCAGACCCACGCACAAAGCCCTTTTATGATTTGGCTGGAACAACACATACAATCACCAATTCCTCGGCTGTCTTCTGAGGTTGACTGTAGGCCCTTTCCTTGGTTGCAGCTTGTGTCCCAAAGACTGGCTGGCTTCTGTTTCTGTATTGCTGTGTTCTGCTGCATTCTGCTTTTGAAAATGGGTCTTCTTTATACCAAAAACCAACTTGCAATCTTGGAACAGATTTAACCCGATGGCCGCATCAAATGAATATGATGGCCTCATCAAATGTAAATTCTTGATGGCTAATTGTCCCCCATCTATAGTCATTGTTCATGATTGTTATGAGGTCCTTTACAAGGTTGGTTTTCTATTAGTATTCATATCCGCCTGGCTCAGGGTCCAATCCATTGTCCAGGCCTACCCTGATACCAGCCTTTCTGGAGCCACAGTCCAGGGTACGTTCTTTAGCCAATGCAACCCCTTAAGATAAATGAATATATGAGTGTTCCTGTATCTTATCAGGCAGGAAACCATTGAAGGTGTGAATGTCTCTCTTCTGCTGCCATTGTCTGGTGATTTAGGTCGATGGCAGATATCTTGTATCATTGTCCCTCATGATGTCTGATGGTTTGGCCGCAGTGGAAGAATGAACCCTTTCCTGCCCAGCTCTTTTTGCAAGCTGTGATGTAGTTCTGAGTTTTTATATTCAATAGTCCAATTTTTACTGTTGGTGGGGGGGGGAACGGATCCTACAAGATGCAGATGCTGGGCAGCAGCAGCCTGCAGAGCTGGAGGAGGCAGCACAGCAACATGGAGAAGCCAATGAGCCAATCACAGGGGAAGATGGTACACAGACGTGGGGCCACCAGGCCATATGGAGAAAGGGTGTTCCGGCAGCAATACTCATACAGGGATATGAATGATGATTAGTGCCTGCGTAGACTAAGGTTCCAGAAGGACGTTGTGACGGAGCTTTGCAATCTCCTGCAGGCAGAATTGTAACCACAAACACGGGTCAGGACAGCCCTGAGCATGGCAGCTAAGGTCACTATTGCCCTTAACTTTTAAGCAACTGAGTCCTTCCAAGCTGTCACTGCGGACATGTGCAACATCTCACAGTTTGCGGCCTAGACATCAGTATGGAAGGTCACAGATGCTCTGTATAGGAGATGGGCCGATTACATCTCATTCACCATGACCAGGGAGAAGCAATTGGAGCGCCAGACCGCATTCCTGCGCATTGCGGGCTTCCCCAGGGTCCAGGGGATAATTGACTGCACCCATGTAGCTCTCAGGGCACCCCAACAAACTCCTGAGCAATTCAAAAATCGCAAGGGATTCCTCTCCCTCAATGTCCAACTCGTTTGCGACCACAACCGCAAGATTATTGAAGTGGATGCCCGGTTTCCCGACAGCAGCCACGACTCTTTCATACTGCGCCAGAGTGGTGTGCCACACCTGGTGCTAATGAAGATTATGGCTGGATCCTTGGTGACAAAGGATATGCACTGAGCACTTGGCTCATGACTCCTCTGCGCAACCCTAGAACTGCTGGCCAACTCTCTTACAACGAGGGTTTGACGGCCACCAGGGCCATCATCGAGCGCACAATTGGCATTCTCAAGCAGAGCTTCCGTTGCCTGGACCACTCAGGGGGTGTGCTGCAGTACTCGCCTGAGCGTGTCTCCATATTCGTGATGGTGTGCTGCATGCTCCACAGCCTGAATGCGGGTGGCCAGCCACGCAGGAGGCAGCGTCACCATCATGACCCTGCAAAGGAAGCACAAAGCCATCTGATAGCTGCACAGTTCACATAACAGAAGGCCCAGTCGAGCCTGCATCGGGCCATGACCATGGGTAAACCTGTGAGTCCTCTCACACGTCATTCCTGCATATTGAAATGAGACAGCTCATCAGAAATTTCACACGCAAAATAAAGTTTTATTAGAACCCAAACAATGGGTGTGCAAAACCTTTGTCCAACTCATTACCCCTCTTACGCAGCCCTATCCTTACACTACGCTGCAGTGTCTCCCCTGTGGCTGCATCATGGCTTTGGGAGGCTGCTGTGTGTCTGTAGAGGAAGCTACAGATGTCCTTTTTGGACACCCTCAACCTGGAAGGGCTGGATGCAGACTGGGCCGCATCCTCCTGTGCACCCTCAGTTGGAAGTGGCTGGAGCGATGCCATGCTTGGCAGCAATTGCGGAGTGGCAGGTCTCAGCTCAGGGCTGCTATGAACCAGAGAGCCCATGTCAGACTCCTGCTCCGATGAGCCATCGCCAACCCCCCTCCCCCCCCCGGGGCGGCACCCCACCTCCCCCACCAAACTGCTGGAGCGCAGGGGTGGGGTGGCACTGTTAGGCCCCCAATGGATGCAGACGCATTGGCAGCAGTCTGATCCCATGTAGCATCCAGCTGAGGTTGCATGAGAGCAGTCACACTCTGGAAGCCATCAGAGACGACAGCAGTAAGATGCTCCATGGCTTGTTGCCCAGAGAGCAAGAGAGCATTCTGAGCTTCCAAAGCAGCAGCCATCCTCTCCCAAGAAGCACAACCATGCTTGCTCCCTTGCATCTGTGCTACAATGGCAGCTGTCACCTCCACCACGAGATGTGTCATTGCAGCTGGAACCACACGGTCACTCTGGGCTTCCACCATCGTCTGGCAATGATGGTCCCCATGGTGTGCACAGAGCTCCACACTCCTCACCACTTGCGACAGCCTGTCAGGCACCCCTTGCATTGCCTCCACCCTTTGTTCGTACGCCCCAACATTAATGGGCTGCTGGTGTCCCTGATGTTGCTGGGGGCAGCATAGGTAAGTGAAGGCCTTTGTGCAATGCTATCTCAGATGAGCCCCTAAGTGTCATAATGAGCGACACAGACACCCTCGAGGCGATTGGCAGCCACAGTGAGGAGGAGATACTTGCGCACTCACGCCCGGAGAGATGGCACCCGAGCTCCCCTTGGCACTGCACCATGCTGCAGCCTGCTAGTCCCCGGTGCTTCATCCGGTGCAGACCCCTCTCCTAAATCTATGTTACCCGACCACGGATTCCCAGTATCTGAGCTGGTGCGTGGGACTATATGAAGCAGTGATGCACTGTTGCTGGCAGAGCTCTCCCCCTCTCCATCTGCCTCATTCGAGATGCCCACCAAGGTCATGAGGGTCTCAAGAATGGATCTCGGAACTAAAACGAGCTGACATAGGCTTTTGTAGTGGTCAACTTTCTAAAGGTGTTTAAAGGGAAATAACATGTCGGAATGTTTAATTGTTACAAGCTGTGTAACCTGAGGACAATTACAAATATCATCATCATAGGCAGTTCCTCGGAATCGAGGAAGACTTGCTTCCACTCCTGAAGTGAGTTCTTTCTTTGCTGAACAGTGCAATACGAGAGCCATAGACTCTGTCATAGGTGGGACAGATAGTCGTTGGGGGAAGGGGTTTGCCGCACGCTCTTTCCGCTGTCTGCGCTTGATTTCTGCATGCTCTCGGCATTGCGATTCGAGGTGCTCAGCACCCTCTCAGATGCACTTCCTCCACTTAGGGCGGTCTTGGGCCAGGGACTCCCAGGTGTCAGTGGGGATGTCGCACTTTATCAGGGAGGCTTTGAGGGTGTACAAATAGCCAAACTGTTGAACCACAGGAGGACCAGAGGTGCACTTAAACAGGGCAAGGGTCAAAAGTAACATGTTGGAAAAGCTCCATTTGTTATGTGATATCAGTGAATGATTGTGTGGCGTGAAAGGAAATTAGTCAAGCATCAATTGTGCACGCAGGCTTTGGGCCAATTAAATGGCATAGAAGGGCTGTGCACGAGGCTGACATGCATCATTAAGTGTATAAAAGGTTGCTTGGGACTTTGTATCATTGGAGAGGCCTAGCTACAGACAACCAGAAGGCAAGCTCTCCACCGTTGCAAAATAAAGACTATCTTCGAACCCTGACCTGGTGTTGAGTGTTTATTTTAAATACTCCACAACATGATGAAAAACATTTCTAACCACTCTACATACACTGTGAAAGTCTCTCGCTCATGATGGAACTCACCCAAGTGCCCTATTATTTTCATAGGAACGGCCATCTGGACTCTGACAGTTCAGCCAAGTGTGCTTGTAATTTACCTTGGATTTTTAGCTATTCTGCAAAACAAAGAACCTCTCAAAGTCTCTCTGTAATTTGGTAGAAACATCCACCCACAAAAATTTCAGCTAGGGAATCTGATTATCCTATCCACATGGCCAAATGTGACGGCATCACTAAGCACATGACACACAAGATGGCCCTACAGGAACTTGTCATGGGGCCTTGTCGCATGATCCTTTTATTGTATTTACATGAGTAGTTGCATTCAGTGGAGCAATACTTTACTAGGGGGAGCTCTATGTTACAGTCAAGATCTCCCAGTTGATAGAAAAGGTCAAATTCAATGCACAGCTTTTACATTATCCTTGACAATGTGTCAAAGGCCCAACCTTAGAGGATTGCTCGCCTGTCACCCAGTACACCAGTGAGATGTTCCTTTTTCTCATCTTCTCCATCCTCATGGATTCATCGTGATGACACATTTTAAATTGACTTATTTTGCAGTCCACAGTATATGGATACTGTTATTTTAATTATTCAGTGTCCCTGAGACCTTAGACCCTGACCGTGGAGATTTGGAGGCCACTTGGTGAAGCTAGGTTGGGCAGGAGTGTGACGGAAGGCCCACAAATTAGGCCAGAACTCGAATCACTAAGTTCCTGCTCGCACTGCTTACTTCCAAGGTGCCTTCCTTGGGACAGAACCACCATCTGTCCCAAACAACAACCCCTGTGTCAGAAGTGTATGGACAGAGGAAGGGACTTCATGGCTGGGAATTTCTGGGCAGGCTGGTCTATAATCTACAAGATGGCTGAGATGCCAGATGAAAGGAGGCCTGCTAACTGAGTAAAGCGGGACAAACCTTGGGATTTTGACCTTAACCCCCAAAGAACTCTGGCAGGCTTCTGGTCATATTGGTCCATTTTACAAGGAAATCAATAGGCACTTTTAAATGTGTTCCTTGGGCCACGTCTGCTGGAGAAAACACAAGCAGCAGGCCAACATCTCTTCTCCTACTGCCTTCGGTGTAGCAGGCACCAAAGATGTGCCCAGCATGGCACAAGTGTATCAAAGATATTGTCCATCAGTGATTAACGACTTACAGCATCTGCAACTTTTCAAAAGTTGAAAAACCATTTTTAATTAAATGGCCAAAAAAAAGACATTTCTTAACGAGAACAGTCTGATTCTAAAAGAGATGACAAGGAAACATCAGCTCTTGAAGCTCTTAACAACTGTTTTTTTAGGGAGCAGTTTGTTCCTGAATTGCACCCAGCATGAGAGCAAGAATGCTGAGTGTATCGTTCTTTGATACTCATTTGCATGAGATTTATCTCACTGCACCCTTTTCAAACACAGTCAACTGCAACCAAGTAAAAATCCACACTAGAAATCCAGCTGCAGTGGTAATCAGGTGCATAACAGGAGCACAGGATTTGCATCCTTTTTTCCAGAGTATAGTACCCTTTGTTTAGGTGCTAAACACAGGAAAATTGATCCTACTTTGACCACATATCCTTCTGTCCCAAAAAAAGAGGAGGATATAGGGCTTAATTTTGCCCAAAGCCGTTTGTTGGCATATTGCCAGAGTTACGCCTGTTTTTCTAGGCCAGAATTACTCCAAAAATAAATGTGCCAAGTTTCCCCACTGTATTTTTCAAAATTGGCGCCGCACAGCCTGTCCAGTAACCTGGTGGGGGTGGGGCGGCGGGGGGGGCGTGGAGCTTGCTGACTGCACAGAAAACATGATGCCACCCCTTCTGCGCATGCGCAAAGAAAAAAAGGATGTTTTTGACGTGATTCCTATGGGTGCGCATGTGCAGTACAGCTCCCGGTCTGCAATCAGCCATTTTTAAAGAGCCAGTTATGTGTGTGAGAACGTTGAGTGCTGTGTGAGAACTGTAATTATCATTCGAAAAATTGGAGCTGCAATACAAGTTACAACCCAGTGCCAGGACCAAGAAGTGGAGGCACTAGCTACTGTGATTGAGGCCAGATGGCAGGAGCTGGACACCAGCAGAGGTCACATAAACATTCCATCCAAAGAAATGAAGAAACGCTGGAAACAACTTGCAGATGATTACTATGCAATGGTGACCACCCCGAGGTCTGGAGGCCAATGCAAAAAGAAGTGGCAGGACCTTGGTCAAGTTAGTGTAAGTAATATTTTCATTTTTCAAAGGAATTGCAATTGTAAATGTGACCATCTGTATATGTCCCACCCACCAGAAAGACACCTTCTCTGAAAAGTTATATTTTCAGCCTTGTAGAGGAAAGTGGCACAAAAAGGAAAGAATTCGAACAGGAGGAGGCCCGGCAAATCTGCACCCACTGACACCCTTGGAAGAGAGGGTCGCTGCTTTGATGGGTCCTGCCTGGAGAAAAGCAACCACCACTGCACAAGCTGGGCCCACACTCCAGGGAGAGGGTAAGTCCTGCAAATTCAATAGTCTGGCTTTGCTATATGTTAAGTACTGCGCAGGCTAGCCATGCTTCGGTTCATGGGGATGTCTCTGTCAGCTACACTTCGGTTGATGCAATGTATTATCATTCATCGTGGTCCTTCAAATCAGCCTGCTGCCTGCACTGTGTGAGACTACTCTGCCACCTATCCTGCCCCCTCCTCTGCTGCTAACCATTTGTTGAAGCCCCCATTGTTTTACTGACTTTGGAGGAGGTGCAAGTGCTGCCCATTGAGAATCCAGCCCCTTCCCTGAGTAGTTGTTTGAGTGTTGGTGGGACATTTCATGGTTTCCCACCGTCCGAGGCTGGGGATTCCATGGGGTGCAGCGAGGCACACCCAGGGCCCCATCGTCCGAGGATGCAGGTAGGTCCCAGTGGGATGCAGCAAGCCACACCCAGGGTGAGGAGAGGAAGGAGAGCTTGACTGCGCTCTCCTGAGGTGCAGGATCTAACAGATGTGGTTCAGATGATGGCGATGAATGCGGAGAGCATTGACTTTACCCGATCACTCCTGGACACCATCGGTGGGGTGGGTGGTGAGGTATTGGGACTGTCGGGAGAAGTGACAACTCTCTCATGAGAAATGGAAACACGTCTGGGAACATGCGGGAGGGAATGTTGTAGGTAGTTGAGACACTGTCAGGGCCATGAGGAAGGGAAATTTGGAATTAGCTGCTGCAATAAGGAAACATGCCCAGACCCCATACCCATTGGCAGAATCAACTGCCACTCCACTCCAATCACCAGACCAGCCTCTGAAGAGCCGCAAGCCAGGCCTATCAGATTGCCTCCTGCCCCCGCCCCCAACCACCGCCACCGCCCCCCCTCCCCCCGCCCCCCCACCGGCCATCAACTGGTGCGCAATGCCCAAGATGTTATAAAGAATAAGCTTGGTACCAATTCGAGAAACATTGCACCACCGCCTGCGAGCTGGGGTGGTGGAGTCACCAAGACCAAGTGTGGCGAGCGGTCTTAGAATAAGGTGGAGGAGAGATGGGTGCAGCCTTTCTTTGCTGCTGCTGTTGTTGTTGCTGTTATTATTATTGTTGTTACTGTTGTAACTGTTGTTCTCAAATTAAAAGTTTTTTGTTAGTTATGTAAATTTACAAGTTTAAAAGTTAGTAAGTGATCTTAAAGTTTGTAAGTGATCTTAAATGAAAACTTTAAAGTTTGATACAAGAATATGTTTATTAAAGTTAAGTTAAGTACAAACAAATATTTGTTAAACTTTTGAATAAAATATATTTTAAATTATAGCTGAATCATTTGCATTATTTGTTCCATTATTAGCACAACTTTTGAAGTAAGCAAGAATCATTTCCATCATTTGTTCCAGTAACACAACACAACACAACACAACATTACAGGTCCAGACAGTAAACATGGTCCATGTGGAATAGTTGCCACTGAGCCTTCAGGCAGCAAAGCGTTCATGGATGAGCTGCTGGCACAAGGCTCGAGCAATCGTTAAAGGGGCACGACGGCCTGCTCTCCTCCGTAGTCGTGTTTCAGGTTCAGGTAGTTGCATGGCTTCCTCATCCTCGTCCTCCTCCTCCTTGTCATCTGCATCTTCCTCATCATTATCATCAGCCACTCTCACCTCAGGTGGGTCTTCTACTACCAGCTGCTGCTGCCTCATGATGGCTAAGTTGTGCAGCATGCAGCACACAACAGTGAACTGACCGACAATCTCAGGGGAGTATTGCAAGTAGCTTCCAGAATGGTCGAGGCATCATTAATGCTGTTTCAGGATGCCAATGGTCCTCTCTATTATACTGTGCGTTGCAATGTGTGACATGTTGTATTTATTTCCGGTCAGCTTCTGTCCGGATTGCGAGTAGGGGCATCATGAGCCAGGTGTCTCCCAGTAGTCAGCTCTGTCCTTCTGGCTGCTGCTGAAACATGGCAGATATAACGCTCTCGGGTAGGATGAATGCATCATGGGTGCTCCCAGATTACCTTGCATCAACTGACATGATGCGATGCATGATGTCACACATGAGCTGCGCATTAATGGAGTGGAAGTCTTTTCTCTTCCTGTAGATTTCGGAATCCTCCTAGGCGATGTGGGTACAATCAATGCAGCCCTATACCTTTGAGGAGCCAGCAATCTTGAAGAAGCCCACAGCCCTGTCACGCATTGCTTGGGGCATGGGAAACTTTATGTATCATTCCTCCACGCATACAGTGCAGCCGTCATCTGGCGAATGGAGACAAGTGTTGCAAAATTAAAGCACATGGTATTGGGAGTAATGTATTAACGTGGATAGAGAACTGGTTGGCAGACAGGAAGCCAAGTGTAGGACTAAACGGGTCCTTTTCAGAATGGCAAGCAATGACTAGTGGGGTACCACAAGGTTCAGTGCTGGGACCCCAGCTATTTACAATATACATTAATGATTTAGACAAAGGAATTGAATGTAATATCTCCAAGTTTGCAGGTGACACTAAGCTGGGTGGCAGTGTGAGCTGTGAGGAGGATGCTAAGAGGCTGCAGAGTGACTTGGACAAGTTAAGTGAATGGGCAAATGCATGGCAGATGCAGTATAATGTGGATATATGTGAGGTTATCCACTTTGGTGGCAAAAACAGGAAGGTAGAATATTATCTGATTGGCGACAGATTAGGAAAAGGGGAGGTGCAACGAGACCTGGGTGTCATGGTACATCAGTCATTGAAAGTTGGCATGCAGGTACAGCAGGCGGTGAAGAAGGCAAATGGTATGTTGTCCTTCATAGCGGGAGGATTTGAGTATAGGGGCACAGAGGTCTTACTGCAGTTGTGCAGGTCCTTGGTGGGGCCACACCTGGAATATTATGTACAGTTTTGGTCTCCTAATCTGAGGAAGGACACGCTTGCTATTGAGGGAGTGCAACGAAGGTTCACCAGACTGATTCCAGGGATGGCAGGACTGACATATGAAGACAGACTGGATTGACTAGGCTTATATTCACTGGAATTTCGAAGAATGAGAGGGGATCTCATAGAAACATATAAAATTCTGACGGGATTGGACAGAGATTAGATGCAGGAAGAATGTTCCCGATGTTGAGGAAGTCCAGAACCATGGGTCACAGTCTAAGGGTAAGGGGTAAGCCATTTAGGACCGAGATGAGGAGAAACTTCTTCACTCAGAGAATTGTGAACCTGTGGAAATCTCTACCACAGAAAGTTGTTGAGGCCACTTTGTTAGATATATTCAAAAGGGAGTTAGATGTGGCCCTTACGGCTAAAGGGATCAAGGGGTATGGAGAGAAAGCAGGAATGGGGTACTGAAGTTTCAAAAATGATCAGCCATGATTATATTGGGCACAATTTTGGCCATGACTTCTCCAATTTTTTTGGAGTGAGTTGGTTTTTCTGGTGTAAGTTAAAAAACACTATTTTCCCCAATAAACTTGCTCCAGAGTAACTCAGTTAGGTACAATTTTTTTTTTGTTGAGTTTTTTTTTCAAAAGTATGCGTTCCCAACCATTTATGCCAGTTTTGGCCAGTTATGCCACTTTGGCCAGCTAAAACTTACTCCAAGTCGACTTATGTGGTCAGCTCTGAAAAACATTGCGGGCAGTTAAGAATTAGGTGCAGGTTAGTACATTTAAAGCACCAGGACTTACAAAGCACTAAACAAAGCACAAAAATAAGCATTTAATAACAAATAAAAAATACAAGGAAACTGAGAGGACCTGCACCAAGACTTATAAAGCACTAAACAAGGGCCAAAAAGTAATAAGCAATTAGTTAACAAATAAAAAATACAAGGAAGCTGAGAGGATCTGCACCAAGACTTATAAAGCACTAAACAAACCATAAAAAGTAATAAGCAATCAATCAATAACAAATAAAAAATAGAAGTCCTACCTTTATGCCAGAAACAAGTTTTTTTTTAAAGTTTTCCCTCCCCATCAAAACAGTCTTCCCCCCTCCCCCCACCAACAAAACTCTCCTCCTCCCCCCCACTCCCAATCAAGACTCTCCTCATTAAACAAAGCACAACCATCAATAAATAAAAATAAAACTGAAGTCCTACCTCAGCCCGGGAAGTCAGCAGGCCACTTGGCCGGGGCTAGGGTGCGGCGAACATCGGGGCATTCCATCAGCCAGGGATAGGGGCTGCGAGCATCGGGTCCTGCTCATAGCCCGCAGGACACGCTGGGAGGGCGAGGAGCCTGCGCGCAGACATCACTGCGCATGCGCGCAGCTGTCGACAGGGTTTTCTGCGCTGGCCTGTTGCTCCACTTCACAATCTACGCCACGCTGAGACACTGAAGACTCGGCAGAGTGGGTAGGATGGGGCCCCTTTTTTTCGGTGCCATTTCCAGCACACAAAGTCGGCGCATTAAAGGTAAGTGCGCCGAAAAAAGGCGTTAGGGAAAATTGGGCCCATTGAATGGTGGTGCAGGCTCGAAGGGCCGAATGGCCTACTCCTGCACCTATTTTCTATGTTTCTATGTTGAGAAATGGCACATACATCCCCCGTTGTAGCTTGGAAGGATCCAGATGCATAGAATGAAAGTGCAACTGTAACCTTCACTTCAACTGACAAAGCAGTCCTCCTGACACTTCTAGGTTGCAGGTCTGCTTTCACCAACTCACAGATCTCAGTTACAACTTCTTTGTGGAAATACAGCCTTCTGACACAGTAGACATCGCTCAGGTGCAGGTACGAATGCCTGCCTCGATATACCCGACGTGGGTAAGGCCTCCTGCTCATCACCCTATGGGCTCTGAGGTTTCTCATGTGATGACGTCGAATCAAATGTCTCCTACGCAGCACAATGATGCAAAAAGCTTGCACAAGGTATGGCATTGTCAGTATTGCCCCCATGCTTAAATTTTACCTTTGCAAGAAGCTCAAAATGGCAGGCAGGCAGGACAAGGTTCTTTGTTCTCTCTCCCCACAGGTCTGTATGGACCACACCCAGGTCTGAGCAGGTGCAGTGATCGGGATGCCTTACACCACCCCCACCCGCCAATCCCCCAACCCCCCGGGCTACATTTGATGCGTAGTGCAGTCTTATGATGCCTTCTGATCGCCTTCCACAGCCACCCACCCACCCGAGCCCCGAATCTCTGTGACCGGGCGTGGAACCGTTTCTGCAGGTCGACGCTTCGACCCTCGAGCCCTGTTTGCAGACTTTCGGTGGTGGCGTGTCAGTTGAAAGAATATGAAATGTTACAGAATTCCATCAAACTTCCATTTGCTGCGTTATAAGGTATAAAAAAATAATCTTTATTATTTATATTTAAGTCTTCTTGACTCCCTCCAAAACTTCGCTGGAAAACAATGGTGTCTTTCTGCACTGATTTTTCAATGTGTGCTGCTTTTTTTTAAACTCACCAGGAGGTTTTTCGGGAGTGGTCATATACGCTGACCCAGGAGAAATTTTTGGGGGGCAAACTTCCATAACTGACAAAAACTGGTGCAGACATTGGGTTACGCCCCCTATGAAGCAAAAAAAAACCTAAAAAAAAATCATAACTCACTCAATTACGCTGGCACAGATTCCTTGGGGAAACTTAAATTTTTTAACTTATGCCAAAAAAAGTGGCGCGCGCCAAAAAAATGGCGCCATTGACTGGGGAAAATTGAGCCCATACTCTTTATGCTGATGCTCAGCTATCAGTAGTGACCTCAATTAACCTCTAGGGTGGAGAGCTAGTTGGTGGACAATATATTAGCAGTCAAAAATTTTGAAGGTCTTACAGTAAATGCCAAGAAATTGGTTAGTACTCTATGTTTTTAGTGTTTTGATATTGAACCTGTTCATTTACTTGACACGATCATTATGTGGGTATTGAGGTGATGTATACAGTCAAGAAGTCATAAGAATATAAGAAATAGGAGTAGATGTAGGCCATTTGGCCCTTCGGGCTTGTTCCGCCATTCAATGAGATCATGGCTGATCTTCTACCTGAACTCCACTTTCCTACGCTATCCCCATGTCACTTGATTCCCTTAATATCCAAAAATCTATCGATCTGTCTTGAATATACTCAAAGACTGAGCACCACTGCTCTCTGGGGCAGAGAATTCCAAAGAGTCACAATCCTCTGCGTGAAAACATTTCTCCTCATGTCAATCCTAAATGGTCGACCCCTTATTCTGAGACTGTGACTCCTGGTTCTAGACACCTCAGCCAGGGGAAACATCCTCCCTGCATCTACCCTGTCAAGCTTTGTAAGAATGTTGTATGTTTCAATGAGAACTCAAGAGAATATCGGCCTAGTCGACTCAATCTCTCCTCATAGGACAATCTGCCCATCCCAGGAAGCCATCTGGTGAACCTCCGTTACACTCCCTCTATGGCAAATATATCCTTCCTTAGGTAAGGAGACCAAAACTGTACCCAATACTCTAGGTGTGGTCTCACCAGAGCCCCATATAATTGCAGGAAGACTTTACTCTGATACTCAAATCCTCGTAATAAAGGCCAATATACCATTTGCTTTTTTAATTTCTTGCTGTAACTGCATGTTAACTTTCAGCGATTCATGTACAAGGACATCCAGGTCCCTCTGAACACCAACATTTCCCAATCTCTCACCATTTAAAAAATGCTCTGCTTTTCTATTTAGTGAATAACTTAACATTTCACCACATCATATTCCATTTGTCATGTTCTTGCCCACTAACTTAGCCTGTCTATATCCCCTTGAAGCCTCTTTACATCCCACTCACAACTTACATCCCCACCTAGCTTTGTATCATCAGTAAATTTGGGTCTATTATATTTGGTCCCCTCATCCCCAATCATCATTATCAAACTGAGTGCGGGGGGTGGGGGGGCGAATGTACCGATTCTGAGGAACCAGTCTTCTTTTGTGGCTCTGAAGTAGCATTCTCGCCTCTGAGTCTAGAAGGTTGTGGTTCAATTCCCACTCCAGAGACTTAAGCCCATAATCTGGACTGACACTCCAATGCAGTATTAAATTGAGGGAATGCTGCACTGCCAATGGTGCTGTCTTTCAGATGAAATGTTAAACCAAGGCCCATATGCCCCCTCAGGTGGACATAAAAGATCCCATGGCTCTATCATGAAGAAGGGCAGGGGTGTTCTACTCTGTGTCCTGGCCAATATTAATTGTTCAATCATTATCACTAAAACAATCTGGTCATTTATCACATCCATGTTTGTGGGACATTGCTGTGTCCAAATTGTCTGCTGCATTTTTTTTTTCAAAATAGGTGCAGGAGTAGGCCATTCGGCACTTCGAGCCTGCACCGCCATTCAATGAGTTCATGGCTGAACATGCAACTTCAGTACCCCATTCCTGCTTTCTTGCCATACCCCTTGATCCCCCTAGTAGTAAGGATTACATCTAACTCCTTTTTGAATATATTTAGTGAACTGGCCTCAACAACTTTCTGTGGTAGAGAATTCCACAGGTTCACCACTCTCTGGGTGAAGATGTTTCTCCTCATCTCGGTCCTAAATGGCTTACCCCTTATCCTTAGACTGTGACCACTGGTTCTGGACTTCCCCAACATCGGGAACATTCTTCCTGCATCTAACCTGTCTAAACCCGTCAGAATTTTAAACGTTTCTATGAGATCCCCTCTCATTCTTCTGAACTCCAGTGAATACAAGCCCAGTTGATCCAGTCTTTCTTGATATGTCAATCCCGCCATCCCGGGAATCAGTCTGGTGAACCTTCGCTGCACTCCCTCAATAGCAAGAATGTCCTTCCTCAAGTTAGGAGACCAAAACTGTACACAATACTCCAGGTGTGGCCTCATCAAGGCCCTGTACAACTGTAGCAACACCTCCCTGCCCCTGTACTCAAATCCCCTCGCTATGAAGGCCAACATGCCATTTGCTTTCTTAACCGTCTGCTGTACCTGCATGCCAATCTTCAATGACTGATGTACCATGACACCCAGGTCTCGTTGCACCTCCCCTTTTCCTAATCTGTCACCATTCAGATAATAGTCTGTCTTTCTGTTTTTACCACCAAAGTGGATAACCTCACATTTATCCACATTATACTTCATCTGCCATGCATTTGCCCACTCACCTAACCTATCCAAGTCACTCTGCAGCCTCATAGCATCTTCCTCGCAGCTCACACTGTCACCCAACTTAGTGTCATCCGCAAATTTGGAGATACTACATTTAATCCCCTCGTTGAAATCATTAATGTACAATGTAAACAGCTGGGGCCCCAGCACAGAACCTTGCGGTACCCCACTAGTCACTGCCTGCCATTCTGAAAAGTACCCATTTACTCCTACTCTTTGCTTCCTGTCTGACAACCAGTTCTCAATCCATGTCAGTACACTACCCCCAATCCCATGTGCTTTAACTTTGCACATTAATCTCTTGTGTGGGACCTTGTCGAAAGCCTTCTGATAGTCCAAATATATCACATCAACTGGTTCTCCCTTGTTCACTCTACTGGAAACATCCTCAAAAAATTCCAGAAGATTTGTCAAGCATGATTTCCCTTTCACAAATCCATGCTGACTTGGACCTATCATGTCACCTCTTTCCAAATGCGCTGCTATGACATCCTTAATAATTGATTCCACCATTTTACCCACTACCGATGTCAGGCTGACCGGTCTATAATTCCCTGTTTTCTCTCTCACTCCTTTTTTAAAAAGTGGGGTTACATTGGCTACCCTCCACTCAATAGGAACTGATCCAGAGTCTATGGAATGTTGGAAAATGACTGTCAATGCATCCGCTATTTCCAAGGCCACCTCCTTAAGTACTCTGGGATGCAGAGTAAAATTTCCTATAATACAAGAGTGGCTATACTTCAAAAGTGTGAAGTGTTTGGGACATCCTGAGGTTGTGAAAGGTGCTGCATAAATTCGTTGTTTTTTTCTTATAATTGGAAGGGGGATAGCTACAGGAATTTTTTAATTAAGAAAGTCCTACCACTTCAGGTTAATTGAGCCTGTCTATCTGTCCATGGTTTTAACAGTGATGAAGAATATGCTCAAGCACTTGACTTAGTAAACTATATTGACCCAAAATTGTCTGTGAGGTTTATGTTACCATGTTAGCTCAGCTGAAAGAACGAGCCTTGTGGCTGTCAGTCACAGACAGCTTGACACACACATAGATTCGGACATTTACTCAATTCAATTGAAAATCAGAATAGTGCAAGTACTTAGTGACACACAGCACAGTTCACCAAATTAAATGAGTGATTCTAAATTCAATTACCATGGCTTCTGTTAAAACTGGGCCTTTGAGGCAAACGTTTGCTGAGCTATTTATTCTTAAAATAAATGTGGCTGTCCCCGTAGTCATTGGTTCATCAATCCACACTGTGCTCTGTTGCAAATCAGGCACAATTACTGCAAAGACTTAGCGCTGGATTTTCGGCTTTGCTCATTTCGGGACGGTAATGGCAGCGGGGCAGTAAAGTTTGCGCCTGGGATTAGTTTGCGCCTCAGTCAGCAAAATTGGGCAACTGGACCCTGAGTGTGGGGCAGAGTGCTAAGGGAGCCGTTGCACACCTCCCTTAGGGCGCTAGTCCAGCTGAGCATGCAAAAATCCCGAGCTAAAGAGCTGGCCTGGGAGCGCTCAAAGAGCAGTCTGGGGGAAAAAAAAACTGTAAAAACCCACCAAAAACATTCCCATTACATAGCCCATGCCACCACAACATAACTCGCAAAAAAATGAAATTAAAAAACAATCACATTTACCTGAGGTCGGCATTACTTACCTCACTGCAGCTGCTACAGCTTGGAATGCCTGCTCTCACGGGCATTCCGTACGGATCGGGCAGGAGTCAAAAATCGAGCCGGTGTCGCAACCAGGGTAATAGCAAGCTGGCTCGCATCTTCCGGGCGATAATGCTCCATGTCCCGCCGAAACCAGTCCCAAAAACCCCAGCAGGGCACTGGAAGCTGGCCGCCTACCCAGAAGAGCTCACCACCGCCATTGCAGCCCCTCCAGGGCAAAAACAGAGGCAGACAGACAGCAGCGGAAAATCCAGCCCTTATGATCCAGTTATATTGGTGTCAGTAGGATGTTTGTGCAGCTGCTCGTGTTTCACTAAATCCCAGCTGCTGGGGAGACCCAGGAAAAAGTGGATTTTGCCAAAAGTCAGAATTTCCGATTGGTGTAAATTCAATAAAAATAGTGTCGATCAGAACAGCTAGGCTCGTGAATCTCACAGGCTTATATTGAGGTTGCTTAATCTGGAATCAATGGTGCAAACTCCCCACTGACACCAATGCCCTGCCTTGAATTCAGCTACATACACAGTCCGATGCTTTTCTCTGATAGATTGTTCATTGCTAATTGTCATGTATTCAACCAGCATTGTAACCCATGTATAAACTGACCTAAGTTGTACACCGTGAGAACACTGACCACTAGGTGGGAGACACTCCTAACCTGGACCTTCAGGTATAAAAGGGGAAGCTCCACCCACCTTCATGACTTGAGTGCTAAGGAATAAAGGACAGGTCACAGACTGACCTTCTCTCAAGCATGGGCCTCGTGTGCATTTATACTGTGTAGTAAGGATGTATCAATGGCGACAAGAAACTGGGATTTAAACCACGCGAGCATGGCCACTAGCAGAACAGACGAGAGGTACTGTGTTAAGGAATGGTTGGGACAGAGATTCAACATTGTTAAAGCAGCACACAGTTCTCCAGGCAGACAAGGGCAGTCAGGCATGCCCCAACATGTAGTCGAACCCAGAGGGGGAGTTCGACAGAGACAATGGCAAGCTGAACAGCGATTCACGCCATTGCAAGGGACAATGCGGCCAGTAATGGGGCCATCAACACCTGTTAATGGTGCACTCAAGGACAATAACAGGGGCAGTCAGGGATGATCGACTGGCAAGGGACCTTGTGTTTCAAACCGCAACTCATGCTGGAGGCATGGAGGCATACATTCAGCCGGAGTTTGCAGAGATGAGCAAAATACCTGCAGAAATTGCAGAAATGGACACTAGGGGAAATCGCTGGAAGCTGAAGTTCAGCGAGTTCATGTGGAGCACGTATACAGTTCATACACCAGGACGCCACCGATAATGATGAAAGTGCTCCTCAATGGCATCCCAGTATCAATGGAGTTAGACACGGGTGCCAGCCAGTCCCTGATGGGTATCAAACAGTTCAAAAAGTTGTGGGCATCCAAGGCCAGGAGGCCAAAATTATCGCCGATTGATGCACAGCTACGGACTTACACAAAGCAGATCATTCCAGTGCGAGACAGTGCCACGGTAGTCGTGACCCACAAAGATTCGGAGAACAGGTTGCCACTCTGGATTGTCCCAGGGGACGGTCCCGCACTACTGGGGAGGAGTTGGCTTGCTGTCATGAACTGGAAATGGGGCGATGTCAATGCAATTTCCTTTGTGGAGCGAGTATCATGCTCACAGGTCCTGGACAAATTTGACTCATTATTTCAACCCGGCATTGGCACTTTCATGGGGGCCAAGGTAGTGATTCACATAAACCCGGACGCCAGACCAGTACACCACAAGGCCAGAGCGGTGCCGTACGTGATGCGGAAAAAGATAGAAGGCGAATTGGACTGCCTGTTGAGGGAAGGCATCATCTCGGCAGTCGAATTCAGTGACTGGGTTAGCCCGATTGTGCCGGTGCTCAAGGCGGATGGGTCGGTCAGGATATGGGGCGATTACAAGGCCACCATCAATCGGGTGTCACTCCAAGACCAGTACCCGCTACCGAGAGCGGAGGACCTCTTTGCGACGCTATCCGGTGGCAAACTTTTTTCAAAATTGGACCTGACCTCAGCTTACATAACCCAGGAGCTGGTGAGTGAGTCGAAGAAGCTGACCACCATCACGACACACAAGGGGTTGTTTGAGTACAACAGATGTCCGTTCGGGATTCGCTCGGCCGCCGCGATTTTCCAACGAAATATGGAAAGCCTCCTCAAGTCGATTCCAGGGACGGTGGTTTTTCAGGACGACATCCTCATTACGGGTTACGATACTGAAGAACACCTCCACAACCTGGAGGAGGTGCTACGCAGACTGGACCGGGTAGGTCTGCGACTGAAAAAGGCGAAGTGCGTCTTCCTAGCTCCAGAGGTAGAATTCCTGGGGATGAGGGTAGCAGCAGACGGGATCAGCCCTACTGCATCCAAGACGGAAGCGATCCAGAGAGCACCCAGACCCCGTAACACGATGGAGCTGCGTTCATTTCTGGGGCTCCTGAACTATTTTGGTAACTTTCTTCCCAAATTGAGCACGCTGCTAGAGCCGCTACACATGCTCCTACGCAAAGGTCGCGAATGGGTCTGGAGGGACAGCCAGGAAAGGGCTTTTAATAGAGCACGCAATTTGTTATGTTCCAACAATCTGTTAACGCTATATGGCCCATGTCAGAAACTTGTGTTAACGTGCGATGCGTCGTCCTATGGTGTCGGGTGTGTGTTGCAGCATGTCAATGCCAAGGGTCAGTTACAGCCGGTAGCTTATGCCTCCAGGAGTCTGTCCCAGGCAGAAAGGGGCTACGAGATGGTAGAAAAGGAGGCGCTCGCATGTGTATATGCGGTAAAGAAAATGCACCAGTACCTGTTTGGCAGGAAATTTGAGCTGGAGACAGATCACAAACCCCTAACGTCCCTTTTGGCCGACAACAAGGCCATAAATGCAAACGCATCGGCCCGCATACAGAGGTGGACACTCACGTTAGCTGCCGATGACTACACAATTCGGCACAGACCGGGCACCGAAAACTGCGCCGATGCACTCAGCAGGCTCCCACTAGCCACCACTGAGGGGGCTACCGAGCATGCTGCTGGGATGGTCATGGCTGTTGAAGCTTTCGGAAGCGAAGGCTCACCCGTGACAGCCCGTCAGATTAAAGTCTGGACAAATAGAGACCCGCTATTGTCTCTAGTCAAGAAATGTGTCCTGAATGGGGACTGGGCAGCCACGTACAGGGCATGCCCTGAGAAATTTAAACCATTTCACAGGCGCAAGGATGAACTGTCGATTCAGGCCGATTGCCTACTGTGGGGAAACCGCGTAGTCATGCCCCAGATGGGCAGAGAGGTGTTCATCAGAGAACTCCACAATGGGCACCTGGGCATTGTCACGATGAAGGCAATTGCCAGGTCACACGTTTGGTGGCCAGGGATAGACGCAGATCTGGAACTTTGTGTTCGCAGGTGCAACACGTGTGCCCAGTTGGGCCATGCGCCCAGGGAAGCCCCCCTTAGCCCCTGGCCATGGCTCGCCAAGCCTTGGTCACGCATCCATGTGGACTACGCAGGTCCTTTCATGGGGAAAATGTTTTTGGTTGTAGTAGACGCCTATTCCAAATGGATCGAGTGTGACATTTTAAATTCAAGCACATCCTCTGCCACGGTAGAAAGTCTACGGGCAATGTTCGCCGCCCACGGTCTACCGGACATCTTGGTCAGCGACAATGGCCCGTGCTTCACAAGCACTGAATTCCAGGACTTCATGGCAGGCAATGGAATTAACCATGTTAGAACGGCACCATTCAAGCCGGCCTCAAACGGCCAGGCAGAACGAGCAGTGCAGATAATCAAACAGGGGATGCTCAGATTCCAAGGGGGTTCCCTACAAACCCGCTTATCACGCCTCCTGTTGGCCTATAGATCCCGACCACACTCGCTCACAGGGGTTCCACCCGCAGAGCTACTAATGAAAAGGATGCTCAAAACCCGATTATCCCTTATACACCCCACCATGAAAGAAATTGTCGAGAGCAGGCGCCAGTCACAATATCACTACCATGACAGGAATGCGAGGGCTCGATGTATTGATGTAAATGATCCTGTTTTTGTCCTCAACTACGCTGCAGGGCCCAAATGGCTCGCAGGCACTATGGTTGCCAAAGAGGGAAATAGGATTCTGGTAGTTAAACTTACCAATGGACAAATCTGCCGCAAACATGTGGATCAAACAAAAAGGAGGTTCAGCAACCCCATAGAAGAAGCAGAGGAAGAACACGATATAGAGTTCACTCCATCACAGGTGACCGAACACCGGAACCAAAGGGGGGAGAGCCCAGTCACTGTGGGCAGTCCGGACAGGCCTGAGGCACTGCAAACAGCAGACACTCAGGCCAGCGCCCAACAACCGGAGCCCCAACTCAGGCGCTCTACAAGGGAGCGAAAACCACCAGAGAGACTCAACCTGTGATCCCAATAAGACTTTGGGGGGGGAGGTGATGTCATGTATTCAACCAGCATTGTAACCCATGTATAAACTGACCTAAGTTGTACACCATGAGAACACTGACCACTAGGTGGGAGACACTCCTAACCTGGACCTTCAGGTATAAAAGGGGAAGCTCCACCCACCTTCATGACTTGAGTGCTAAGGAATAAAGGACAGGTCACAGACTGACCTTCTCTCAAGCATGGGCCTCGTGTGCATTTATACTGTGTAGTAAGGACATATCACTAATAAAATTTGATAAAATTAAGTTGGTAATTAAAGAGCGAAGATCAGGGGCTAGATTTTCCATTATTTTTGCATACATAACGCCCACTTAACGTCCATTTTAACACCAAAATGAGGTATAACACCCATATATCGCCCATTTAGCCACAAAATGGAAATTAACGCCATTTCTCGGTCACTTATCGCCGAGCGTTACTTTCGGCATGAACGTAACGCCGATAAAAAATAATACCGCCCACTCACCTTTTTGGGCGGAAAGATCAGAATGGGCAAAACTAACGCCCATAATAACGGCCAGCGTTATTTTCGGCACGTAATTAACGCCAAGATTTTAATAATACCGCCCGCCCACTTTTACTTGTCGTAAAGATCACATTTGCCGAAACGAACGGCCAGAAAATCGGCTACTGTTACTTTCGGCACCTCGCACACATCTCGCCGACAATATCGCTCGCTGAAAAAACCACTGTGAAAAAGTTGCTCTAACCTGAACTAATCACAGCGGTATTGACACTATGTTCTAAATCGCAGTTTGCATCATTTAAAAGGTTGCTTCAACTTCGGGGGAGTTTGGATGCACTCTGGAGTTCTTTTAAGGTGATGTGAACATCTGACCAAACATCTTATCATACCGTGGATGATTGGAATTTATTTTAGGTGTCTTAGTAGGGATATTTATTGTTTGTGAACAATCGGTGTAATACTGATAATTATTGGAATGGGGCCTGTCATTTCTCAGTCTGTCTTGATGAGTATGCACATGCTGCAGACTAGGGATGGTAGAAGATATATTCGACAGCATTATGTGCCCAATCTAAGATGTGCCAGACTGATGAGGAGGACCAGACCTTACACCCCCCGCACTTACAGGGAGAAGCAGTCTTACGTCAACTTGTCCGACACCACCTGCCTTAGGAGACTGCGCTTCCACAAGGAGGTTATCAGTGAGGCTATGCCAACTCATCAGGGGAGATCTGCAGCCTGCCAGCACCATCAGGATCGCACTGTCCATCGAGGTCAAGGTCACCGTGGCACTTTCATTCTACGCGTTGGGTTCCTTTCAGGCCTCAGCTGGCGACATTTGCAGTATATCTCAGCATGCCACACATTGCTGCATTAGACAGGTCATTGAAGCCCTTTACGCTCGCAGGATGGACTTTATCAGCTTCTCTATGACCAGGGAGGCACAGACTGAGAGGGCTTTAGGATTCTACTGAATTGCTAACTTCCCCAAGGTGCAGGGAGCAATAGATTGTACGTACATCACCTTTGCAGGATGCAGAGGTTTTAGGAACCGCAAGGGATTCCACTCCCTGAATATGCAAATCGGTGTCGGCCACCAGCAAATAATTATGGCAGTGAATGCCAAATTTCCGGGCAACATCCATGATGCTCACATCCTGCATGAGAGCGCTGTATCTGACATGTTTACCAGTCAGCCATAAGGTCAACGCTGGATGCTTGGTGACAAAGGATATGGTCTCACCACCTGGCTGATGACACCCCTGCATGACACCTACACCGAAGCCCAGAAGCGATGCAACGAGAGCCACAGAGCCACTCGCAATATCATCAAGAAAACCATTGGCGTGCTTAAGCAGCACTTTAGATGCCTGGACCACTCAGGAGGCGAGCTCCAATACCACCCTGAGTAGGTAGCTCAATTCGTGGTGGTGTGCTCAATGCTCCACAACTTGGCTATCAGGAGGGGACAAGAATTGCCAGAAGGGACTGACGGTCCATCTCAGGAGAGACTCTTATGTTAGCAGCTCATAAATGAGCGCTTTGCCTGAAAGAACGTTGTTGTTATTTACAAAGCTGCAACACTGCTGGGTGTGCAGGTCATACATCAATGGTGTGCATCACCTTGGTGACAGTTAAAGTTTAAATTGATTCAAGTTAAGTGTAGTTACACCCTTTCATGTTAAGGAATCACCAGTATGTAACGGTGTAGATATCTGAGACAATGCGCAACAAGGTTATGTTAAATAAAAAACATTTAATCTGACCATTTGTGTGAAATCATAATTATAACTGTAAAAAACACCCCACCTCACCCCTGCCCCACCCCACAACAAATTTATCACATTTACATCATTCGATTTCCAGCAACACAGAACACAAATGCAAACCAGCAAGGTAGCCCCCTCGCCCCTTCCCCCAACCCTCCCACCAAATTAGCACCAACAACATAAAAATATGCCCAAGACAACACCTGCGGCCATGCATCTCACTTTCCTTTCCTCCCCCACTTCTCCTCCCCACTTCTATCCCTATCTCTTCCCCTCCTGACTCCAAGCCACCTGGCCGAGGAGATCCTCAGGCGCTGCTTCATTGGGGGGGGATGCAAGAACCACTGCTTGGACGGATACGGGAGAGGACGGTCCCGAGGTGGGAACGTCCTTCGGGCCAGAAACAAGATCTTCCTCCTGGCTCTCATGTGTCATTGGCAATGGGGGTGCGGCTCCTTGGGGTGCAGTATCACGCACCGGGACCACAGGTTGGCCTCTGCCACCAGTGTTCCTGGCTATCAGCTCCAGGGCCTCCGCCATCCATGGCACCTACTCTGTCATGGTGGCGGACATGCTGGCCATGCCCCCCATTGTCTGTTGGATCTGCTGACCTATGTCAACACTCCTCCTGGACAAGTGTACCATGTCCCTGCTCAGATCTGCTGCTCGTGGAGCAGACCTGCCACGTCGAACCAACCTCTGCTTGGTCGGCGCCATCCTGCAGACACCTGGGGTGCCCTGTGGCAAGGTGTTTGGGCCCGGTACCTCCACGGTGGATATGGGAATGGCCGCAGAAGCATTAGATGTCATCGATATCGAATGGATTATGGAGGTTGGGGATGTAGGCTCCTCGAAGTCGGCACTGTTATCTGTTGAGAAGGGACCCAGCAGATGCATGGGCAAGAATCGGTGGTGCTCAACACTAGATGGAGGAGAGTCTGGCGAGTCCGTCCCCGCACCTCCAACTTCTGGGCTTGGTGTTCTTGCCTGGGGCCGTGCTGCTGGCTGAGCTGCAAAACAGAAATGAGGTTATTAGAGAAGGGGGTGCTAGGGTCACAAGGTGAGTCCAGCGCTACACACAGCATATGCACGAGAAAAGCAACACTCCTATCAAGATCATCACAGACATCACATTTCATGACCATCACCAAATTCTCCATTGCAATGATTCTCATGAGGACATCATTATTTAGAGAAGAATTTTATGATTCATCTATCATATAATATTGGTCGGGTATGAGTGGGTATGGCATCTATTGACTTTACATCACGCAGTGGTGCATACTTTACTCACGTGGCACAGACCGTCTATCACGACTGCGTGGCAATGATCTGACTGGAACGACCGGCTCCAGTGGCAGGACTCCTGGGAAGGAAGATCGAATTCACACGCACTCTTCCAGCTTTTGTGGCAGAATTGCGGGAGAGAAGGATCAAGGCAGTCGACCTCGAGGACAGAGGCAAGATGGCGTCCCTGCTCCAGCGAAGTGCAGCGTGGCTGAAAAAAAGATGGCCGCGGCCATATAACGAGGTGCAATGCTGAGGGACCAACACATGGTGTCTAACAAATGATTTGATTGGGGTAAAGCCAGCAGGGTTCTCTTAAAGGAGACCTGCAACCAACTGAACTTAAAGAGATATTGTATGCATGGCAATCAATGTAACGAACCGATTAAGATTGTGAACAAAATGTTGTTGTGAGATGTCGGTACTATTCCTAATGTAAAGACCAAAATGTTGTTGCGAGATGTCGGAAATAGAGTGTCCCCACCTTTGGATGCGGGATGAAGCGTTGGTATTGATACCTTTGCTCTCGGAAAACAACGAAATGAGCGACGTGGTTGGTCTCTAATTTGAACCTCAGACCGAATAGGTATTGATGCATGTTTTTTACACCGTACACACACGCTAAAGCTTCTTTTTCTACCATGCTGTAGGCTCGTTCTGCTTTAGACAAACTTTTGGATGCATACGCGACAGGTTGAAGTTTCCCCGACTCATTGGCTTGTTGTAACACACAACCAATTCCATGTGATGATGCATCACAGGCCAAAACTAAACATTTACATGGGTCATAATGTACCAGCAGCTTGTTCGAACAAAGCAGATTGGTGGCTTTCTCGAAAGCTCTGTCTTGCAATGCCTTTTGTTGCCTTTTCTCAATAGCATGTGCAGTGGTTCAAGTAAGGTGCTCAATTTAGGTACGAAGTTACCAAAGTAGTTGAGTAGACCCAGGAACGAACGCAGTTCCGTCACATTCTGTGGCTTAGGTGCATTCTTGATGGCTTTGGTTTTCACGTCAGTAGGTCTGATGCCATCAGTGGCGATTTTCCTCCCGAGGAATTCGACCTCCTGTGCCATGAAGACGCACTTCGAGCGTTTAAGTCTGAGTCCCACTCTGTCCAAATGCAGTAGAACCTCTTCCAGGTTGTTTAGATGTTCCTTGGAGTCACAAACAGTGATCAGGATGTCATCTTGGAACGGACTTCAGTCGACTTTCCATATTTCCCTGGAATATTGCTGCATCCGAGCGAATTCCAAACGGGCATCTGTGGTAAATAAACAGTCCTTTTTGCGTGTTAATGCACATAAGTCTCTTCACCGTCTCGACCAACTCCTGCGTCATATAGGCCGATGTCAAGTCCAGTTTTGTGAATGACTTCCCTCCGGCTAGCGTCGCAAACAAGTCATCAGCCTTCGGTAACGGGTACTGATCTTGTTTTGAAACCCTGTTGATCGTAGCCTTGTAGTCTCCACAGATTCTGACTGTGCCATCATTTTTCAGCACAGGAACAATGGCCCCAAGTTTCCACATGATTTGCTCCTGATTTTTAGGAGCAACTGGTGTAGAACGGAGTATCTTAGAAATCGGAATTCTCCACATTTAGTTTGCTCCAGTTCTAGTCAGTTAGAACAATTTCACTTTGGAACAGAATTTTGTTTTCAAAAGGGGGCGTGTCCGGCCACTTACGCCTGATTTCAAAGTTTCGTGAGTGAAAACTTACTCCAAACTAACTTACAATGGAGTAAGTGAAGATTTAGGTACGCTCGAAAAAAACCTTGTCTACACTTTAGAAAATCAGGCGTAGGTTACAAATCAGGCGTAGGGAATGGTGGGGGGGGGGTGTGTTTAAAGGGAAGTTTACAAATATTAAACACTTCAGTTTTACAAATAAAGAGCCATCATCAATAATAAATGATAAATACATCAATAAATCAACCAATAAATCAATAAAAAAAAATTAATAAGAAATAATTTTTTTTTTAAATCAATAAATAAAACATTTTCTACTTACTGACTGCAGCACCGGGAGCCCTCCAACAGCGTGCCCGTCCCCAGCACCAGATTTACAGGTAGGTGGCGTTGGGTCGGGTCGGGGGGTGGTGGGAGGGAGGTCGGTTCGGTTCGGGTCGGGGGGAGGGAGGTCAGGTCGGATCCAGTCCGGAGGGGGGGGGGGCGGGGGGAGCGGCTGTCGGGTCCGGTCCGGGGGCAGGGGGCGCGTGTGTCGGGTCCGGTCCGGGGGCAGGGGGAGCAGGTGTCGGGTCCGGTCCGGGGGCAGGGGGAGCAGGTGTCGGGTCCGGTCCGGGGGCAGGGGGCGCGTGTGTCGGGTCCGGTCCGGGGGCAGGGAGAGCAGGTGTCGGGTCCGGTCCGGGGGCAGGGGAAGCGGGTGTCGGGTCCGGTCCGGGGGCGGGGAGGTGCAGGTGTCGGGTCCGGTCCGGGGTCGGGGAGGTGCGGGGAAGCGGGTGTCGGGTCCGGTCCGGGGGCGGGGGGCGGGAAGCGGGAGTCGAGTCGGGTCGGGAGGAAGCAGCAGCTGGCCGTGGGAGGAGCCTTATTCATGCAGCCCCAGTGAGGCCATTCGGCCAGGGCTAGGGGCTGCGTGCTTCAGGACCCTCCCACACAGTTTCGGGCGCCTGGAACTACTGCACTTACGTGCCCACTGTAGCGCGCATGTGCAGAGCTGCCGGCACTGTTTTCGGCGCAGGGTCCTGGCTCCGCCCCCTACAGCCCCTGCTCCGCTGCGCTGAGGGCCAGAGGACCTGCAGGGAGGTGGAGAATACGGAGGTATTTTTTAGGCGCACTTTGTGGCGTGACAAACGGGCGTCCAGGTCGGGACTGCGCCGTTCTAGGCGCGGCTCGAAACTTGGGCCCAATGTGTCTGGCCCATTCATTAAATTCGACCAGTGATATGATCCCTTCACACTGGAGTATGTCCATTTCAATTTCGACCTTGTCCCTCATCATATACGGCACTGCCCGAGCTTTATGATGGACGGGTCTTGCATCTGAGTCCACGTGGATCTGCACCTTAGCTCCCATGAAGTCGCCAATACCCGGTTCGAACAGCGAGGGGAACTTGCTCAATACTTGGTCACATGTATTTTCCTCCGACAACAATGCCTTTATGTCGTTCCAGTCGCATCTGATTTTCTCCAACCAGCTCCTGCCTAGCAGTGTTGCGCCATTGCCTGGAACAATCCACAGCAATAACTCGTGAACCGCATTAATGACACATTAACTTGTGCACTGCCAATCACCTTTATCAGTTGTTTGGTGTACATGCGCAGCTTGGCGTTAACAGGGCTCAGCCTGGGCCTCACAGTCTTAGTATCCCACAGCTTATTAAATGCCCTCTCGTTCATGATCAATTGACTCACCCCTGTACCCAGTTCCATCGATACCGGTATCCCGTTAAACTTCACTTTAATCAAAATTGGTTTACTCTTGGTTATGAAAGAGTACAGTCCATACACTTCCTCCTGTGGCACCTCGGATTGCGTATCCAGATCCGCGCTAATCTGACTCTCATCCTCCACGTGGTGTGTCGCAGCTCGCTTGCTCATCTGCGGTCACTTACACTGGAGATGCCCCACTCTCAGGCAGTCTTTGCAACTATATTGTTTAAATCGACAGTGCTGGTGCCGATGATTTCCCCCACAACGCCAACACGGAGAAGTCGGATACATTCCCGCTGGCGGACTTTGGGCAGCCACAGGTTTCACGAACGCAGCCGGATAGGCCCTGCCATGTGCCGCTCTGGCGAATGCCAAATCTATCACATTTATAGTACTTGCCAAGGTTCGGTTCTTCACCGATATTTGCTTTAAACTCCTGTCCATCGTCATTGTTAGCGTTAGTGTTTTCTTAGAAGAATCACTCAACACTCAGGGTCGGTTCCAATGCTGAAGCAGCTTTTATTACGCTCAGCGGGAAGGAAAAACTCAGGACCGTATCCAGGTTTCTCTTCACAGAACAAAGAGTTACATGTACCTTTATATGTTTCACAACAGTTACAAAACAGTTTACTGCAGTTACACAGCCCATCACGGCTGGACACAAGCCAATCACAACGATTATAGATTACATATAGGTTCTTTAACCCAATAGAATTCTCCTACTATCCAGGGAACCATATGTTCGGTTATTGTCAACTTGGGCTGATCGATGGCTTTATAGGTTCTCTCCCTAGTTCTTTCATCTGGGAGAAATAATTGGTATATAGCCTTGTTTACAGCAAATGGTTTCCCTCTTATCTTTCTTCCTGAAATAATTGGTTTCATGGCCTTGTTCACAGGAGATGGTTTCCTTCTTATCTCTGTCTTCCCAGGCATTCCTACAGTGGGCCTCACAGGGTTATTGCTCGGTCAGTGAACGTTCAACAGTTCACAGTTTGACTATCTGATTTCCCATAATGCCTGGGCAGCCATTTTATGTGTGTGTCCATTTAAGCTTATGTGAGTTTTAAATATCCAGCAGGTGCCTAATGCCTAAGTCTATATATATTTCTACTCTCTACAACAATTCCCCCCTTTCGGTAAAGGGACTAGTCCTAGTCCCCTTTTAACCGACCGTACTGCCTTTATCTGATATTTGTGCACTGCCCGGTACTCCTTGCCTCAACGTGCTGGCCAGTCACGCGGTTTCAGGAGTCCCGGTTGCTTAGATCAAATTAACAAAGGCTAGCTCCTCCCGTCCCCTTATCAAACAGGCTTGTTTAATATCCAGGGAACGGTGATTGGTCCGTTTCCGCCGTTTGTGGCGCCTGCATACCTGGCAGGCCATCACGCCCCATGTTATTGCTAAGATTAATTGTATTCCGACCAGTGTGTGTGAAATAATTCGAATCCATGGGTGGATGTTCACATTTATTCCCCAGTCCCAGACCTTTCTCCACCAACTCTGACTTTGTAAGTCTACCTCGGTATCTTCTTTGATTTTAGTTTGTAGCTGGTGATAGAGTTTTACAGATTGATCCACTCTGAGCCTCAACTCCCGTAATACTTCGGTTAGATGTGGGATAGGGACCTGCTCTGGCTCGTCATAATCCTGCAAATGATCATGGAGCTGATCAGTTACTTCAATAACTTCGGACTTCCGGCGCCTAACCTGGGTGATATGCGCTTGCCCGATCGCGACAGGTCGTAGTGGTGTAAAGCAAAAGTTTGGCTGCGGTATAGGGCACTGCAGGTCATTATACTGGTATGAACGCTCAGTAGTAGAGACGCAGTATCTTCCCCTCCCTCCGTAGCCTGCCCTCGCGAAGTGCATGTGTGCGGGCACTATTTCTAGTACACACCCGTTGGTTCGGTTAAACCCGCACTCGTCTAGTTCCCCTCGGCCCACCGGGTGAGGGCATACTGTGATTTCCCCCCTTTGCTTGCAATCTGCTAGGGAAATCCCAGTAAGTATGTTGTTTCGACGAACGGCAGAGGTGGTGGTTAGGTAGTAGCGTATGGAGACATTTTCCCGTATTACTCCGATATTCTCTAGTTGGTATAAGGGGAACGGCCCTGAGTCCGGCGTTGCTATGGGGATCAACAGGACTATCCCTATCCCGGTAGTCCTACCCATCTGGCAATCTGGAATTGCGGGGTATACTCGGGTCAGTCCCTTCAGAGTACAATTATCCAGTGTCCCCCTTTGGTTCGCCAACTGAGCCAAATGTGAACTGTCTATCCAATCGGGTACTTCCCCGCGTTGGATCTGGTCGAGGTTGTGGCGGATCTGTCCCACCATCCACAGACCATAAGCATGACAGAGTTGCCCCTGTCTTTGCTTTATTGTATCTTCTTGTTCTCTATCAATGAGGTGATTGATGGTTTTAGCGTGAGCTTCCAGGACTGAGATGCCATCCAACTGGATTTCGGCACCCTCCTTTCCTAGGTTGGCCTGGTCTTCCTGGTTTTGCTCCACCCTCTCCAATAACCCCTTCATCACCCCTTTAAGCTGTTCTACCCTCTCATTTAGCCCTTGTATGTCTATCGAGTTCACTACGGAGGTTCCTGTATTGAAAACGGTAGCAACATCATTTACTATTTCCCTCTTCACCCTGGGTGCTAACCCCTGTCCCCGGAACTTACTGGCACCCATGGCATCGGCAGCCTGCTGCATTACGACTTTACTTAATACATTGTACATCTTCCTTGACTGTTCGGTACAATATTCCGGCATCTGGATGCCTGAAATATTGATCAGAACAGGCACAATTTCATGTTTAACATTATCATACAATAATTCCCCTTCGTTGTACATTGCAATCCCATTTTCTGGTCCCTTAGTAGTTATGGGACAAGGCAGTTCTTCGGGCAATGTAGTGATTCTTATGGGGCGCGGTGTCGGAGGGGGTGAGAAACATACATACAATTATATTGCAGCCGCCCCCGCCTCCTCGTAATACCCACACAGCCCCATTCCCTTCTTGCGGATGACTGATTGCTGGGATTGTCCCGGAGGCGCGCAAATTATGCCGAAAGTACATTCATCAGGCCCTTTGACATCCCTCCGTTTAATGCATCTGCTCCTTATACCCGTGGAGCACTGTACACATACTCTTATTCTTATTAGGATTCTTATTAAAATAAGTCCTGTCCTTGCTCCAGTCCTTGGCTGCTGGGATGCACATTCCGTCCGTTAAATTAAACAAGACTCCATAGTTCATATAGTTGTTTATTTCCAGCGTGCTCTGCTGTCCGTCGGTGTTGCCCAGGTTACGTGCCTGTCGCAGGGCTATCCATATTACGAGTAGCGCCATTCGTATTCCCATTCCGGTAAGTATTATCTGTAATTTTAAACAGACGGCCTGGTCGTCACCAGGGGTTAAGTTTTTTGCTCTACGAGAGTCCCTGTCACCCTGCAAAATCAGAAGCACAAGGTTATAATCGAACCATTTCGAGCTGAATCTGTAGGGCGTGCGCCCGTGTCTTTACTCACTTAAATATTACCCAAACTCCTATTATGACCAAGGCCAAAGCTATTCCTCCAAACATCGCTGTCTGCTTTACCGTTAGGTTGGGTTTGTGGACTACACCTACCCACCGTGGGGTACATTGGCTCTATTGCCAGAGGTGATGGTGCTATGGCTGCGCACTGCACTATCCGTCTAGTCCCGTTATCTCTTCCAGCCTGTTTATCTTAGCTTTTAACTCTTCAATTTGTTTTATTGAATATCTATTTCTTTATTGTATCAGGCAAGTATTATTACATAAGCTAGTTCTGTTTTTATTTTTGTTTCCTCTGTTAGGTGAGTCTTTTTTTTTCCCTATTAAGAAATCCAAATTAATAATGTTCAGTATAAAACGGCTGTCAATGGAAAGGGTTAACTCCTTTCCAGGTTTGTAAGAAGACCTGATGTCATTACGTGACTTCACGTAATCATCTGAAAAAAAAAAGTCTTTGTGCCTTCAAAACTGGCTTCGAAATTAGGAATCCGTTAAACAGCATAAATCATTAGAGTAAACTCCAATGTTTTCTTAACTTCTAATTCAAGTACTTGCCAAAGAATTTTTTTTTAAATTGTTTTAAAACAAGACCACACATACAATAGCAATTTTGTTTACTGAAATTCAATTCTGTTTTTTTTTTATTTCTCTCTTTCTCCTCGTTATCTTCAAAACCCTCCTGCTTGTTTAGACTGTTCGGGACATTTTTGATAAACACTGTCCATTTTGGAAATCTTTTCAAACTGCATTGAAACTTTTTCATAATTTAAAATTCGAATCCATGTAGAGTGTTTTTTTACTTATTCCAATTTTTTTTCTCTTCTAATTAAACCAATATCTTTTTCACAGCAAACATCAACTAGTATTTAGTAAGTTATGTCTTTTTCCATTTAGTCCGTTACATCTTTTTTTTTCCTTTCTTCAAATTAGGTTTTGTATTTTACACGGAGGGTTCGTAACTCCATAAAGTTGTTAATTTAAAATCATTTGTTTACTTTCAAAGTGGCGTCTTTATCTTTTTCTTTTTCTCCATAACTGGAATGAAGTCCATCTTTGAGAGTTTGAGTGCTTTTTCGTTATCTCAAAATGCTCCAGTTTCAAAGTCGTTACTAAAGCTTGCTGTTTTTTTTTAACATTTTCCAAAAGTTCCTTTTACACCTTCGCAGATAGCTCGCCACTTGCCCAGGAGTTTGACCTGATCAGATTTAATTTAATCTTTCTCTTTTTTTTTTAAATCCACCTCAGTATTTCCTGTGCCTTCTCTGAATATCTCAAAATCCCAATTCAAACGTTGTAATTTCAATCTTTATTTAAAACTTTTTTTTTAGAAGCTCTTTTTTTTTAAAGCATTCTTTATCTCATTCCGAGACTAAATTTATGTCTTTCAACCCAATCAATCATTGCATGTTTTCTTTCGGCAAGTAAGTGAGCATGTCAAATAAATATTTTGCTCAACAAACCTATTCTTTATTTGTTTATTTTCCTAGCTCCGTAACTTATCATCCGAATAAATCCACACCTGCGTTTCTAACTTAAATGTCTTAAAACTTCCCACATACAGGACAACATTACAAAGGGTTTAAAAAAAGACTTTCACTCTGTTTCTAAAATAAACAGACACTTGCATTCCTCTTCCAACCAGGCTTTCGGAACATGAAAACATAAAAAATTCATTCTGCAGTCAAAAATCACACAGACACTTCTCACTCAACGATCAGACATTTACAACAGTCTCTCTTCTTGTTTTGGCCGGCTCTATTTTTGGATCCATGACCTTTCAGGGAATTCGTAGTTTTATCTAAATAATTCCTCACATAACTAATTCCTGAGGATTCCACCCTGCTTTAATCATTTTTTCAATTAGCTTCTTTTGTTTTTCCGCCAGGTGGCGGGTAAGCGACCCTTCTGGTCCCCACTCGAGTTTACTTGTTTTCATGGCCATTCCTGGGTAGGACTACTACCGTTAGGAATCTACTCTCAGAGGTCCGCTTTCTTTCTAGCGCGACTTGTAGTAAACTGTCTCTTGGCTACTGTCAGGTCACAAGTTCTGCTGTTGCACAAACTTATACAATTCTTAAAAACGCGTTTAAGCAATTCCCCCAGTGCTCTACGTATCCTTAACGACTACCTACCACCGCTCAGCCTGTTGGTCCGACCCTGTTCACAGGTTTGGATTCCGTTAGCCGCTGTACACCGCTTGGTTCTATCCCGGGGTATTTCAAATTACACTACTGAGTCCGGAAGATGTCTCTCGGTATCACGATCCCACGGTCTAAATGTGTTCCCTACGCCTACTTGGTTCCTGGCCGTCACGTGGGACAAAAGTCCTCTTAATTCAGGCTCAGGCTAGGCGTTTGAGATATTAGACCGTCTCCTCATGTCGATCAACCAGCTTCCACCTTCCGCACCCTTTATACTTAAAAATTGTTTTTTATACTCACCCGGGTTTTTTTTTCCAAGGGCGTCCAGCGACTCCGGGAAATCCCGTCGACTACGCCATTGTTAGCGTTAGTGTTTTCTTAGAAGAATCACTCAACACTCAGGGTCGGTTCCAATGCTGAAGCAGCTTTTATTACGCTCAGCGGGAAGGAAAAACTCAGGACCGTATCCAGGTTTCTCTTCACAGAACAAAGAGTTACATGTACCTTTATATGTTTCACAACAGTTACAAAACAGTTTACTGCAGTTACACAGCCCATCACAGCTGGACACAAGCCAATCACAACGATTATAGATTACATATAGGTTCTTTAACCCAATAGAATTCTCCTACTATCCAGGGAACCATATGTTCGGTTATTGTCAGCTTGGGCTGATCGATGGCTTTATAGGTTCTCTCCCTAGTTCTTTCATCTGGGAGAAATAATTGGTATATAGCCTTGTTTACAGCAAATGGTTTCCCTCTTATCTTTCTTCCTGAAATAATTGGTTTCATGGCCTTGTTCACAGGAGATGGTTTCCTTCTTATCTCTGTCTTCCCAGGCATTCCTACAGTGGGCCTCACAGGGTTATTGCTCGGTCAGTGAACGTTCAACAGTTCACAGTTTGACTATCTGATTTCCCATAATGCCTGGGCAGCCATTTTATGTGTGTGTCCATTTAAGCTTATGTGAGTTTTAAATATCCAGCAGGTGCCTAATGCCTAAGTCTATATATATTTCTACTCTCTACAACAGTCATACATGATTGAGTGATCTGGATGGCCCTTTTTAAATCCAACTCCTTCACCGCCAGAAGTTTGTGCAGAATCACCTCGTGGTTGATACCGATAACGAAGAAGTCCCGCAGCATGTCTGCCAACATCGTCCTGAATTCGCACGGTCCTGCTAGACGTCTCAGGTCGGCAACGAATTCCGCCACGCTCAGGCCCTCCAATCGAACGTGTGTATAAAACCTGTATCTCGAGATGATGATGCCGTCGTCTGGCTTAAGGTGCTCCGGTACCAATGTACACAACTCCTCGTATGTTTTCTCTGTTGGATCACTAGGCATGAGTAGATTCTTTATCAGACCGTAGATCTTTGAACCGCACACAGTGAGGAACACGGCCCGGCGACGATCTGCATCGTCGACCCCCTTCATGGCCATGAAGTACTGGTTCAAACGGCTCACAAAGTCTGCCCAATCTTCTCCCTCCACGAATTGCTCTAAAAATCCAATTGTGCTCATTTTGAAAACAAAGGTTCTTGTATTCTCGTCGCCAAATGATATGTATGTAATAAAGGTACAAACTGAGTACCGTTTAACTAAGCAGGCTACAACCTTGCTTCTACTTTATTTTGGCCCAAAGTGCCTGACTCACAAAATGGCTGGCCTTTTATAGCAGAGCAGCACCATGTGCGTGCTGCTCAGTGGCCTCCAACAATGACACCATCTGGTGGCTACAAACAGCATGTACATACATGACAAAATCTTTTGCCCTAGTTGAAATTTAAATGAATTTAAAATTCATTCTATTCATACCAAACACAAGAAATTACTACTCATAGAATTGAATCTTCAAAGCCTTTGGAAACAACAGAATTTAGTTACATTTTTAAACAAATTGCAATTACTTGCAATTTTCTTTCAGGGTCCATAAAGGAATGAGATAGTTGCTTGAAAAAGAGGAACATTAAAGGGTATTCGGAGCGAGTGTGATGAGACAAGTTGTCTGATTTGATGGGCTGAATGGCTTGTTTCAGTGCTGGAACATTCTATGATGCTGTGATCTCAGGTGCAAATTTTTATGCTTATAAATCAATTGTACCAACCCTTCTGCATGAGAGCCATTTCTGGTCCAGGACATGATTTTCAATGGTCTGCTTAGGGTATTGCACCAACCTCCCTGAATACAGTCCACAGACATAAGGGTATTTTAAAATATTTCTTGTGTTAGTAAGTGCCAGCCAAAGTAATATTTCAACTATGCATTAAATACTGATAGAAACAAATTCTGGACACCATCTGTGCTCCAATTATCCAACTTCAGGACTTGAGCGTATGATCTCGGCCGACACATCAGTCATCATCATCATCATCATCATAGGCGGTCCCTCGAACAAGGATGACTTGCTTCCACATGAGTTCACAGATGTTTCAATGAAGGACTCGATGTTCCAGTCCTGAACTCCAATTGAGGGGATGGAAGATGCCTGTGCATGGATTTTTTTTAAGTTGCAATCAGTAATTAGCTGGAGATTGGTGAGTAGCTTTTCTTTTTCTTTTTTATATCAGTAAGTGAACTGTAACATTGTTATTACCAATTTAAGGATATCTAAGGGTTAAGGCATGGCAGGAGAGATCGGTCACGTGATATGCTCCTCCTGTACCATGTGGGAACTCAGGGATGCTTCCAGTGTCCCTGACGACTACGTGTGTGAGAAGTGTATCCGCCTCGAGCTCCTGACGGTCCGCGTTACGGAATTGGAGCTGAGGGTGGATTCACTCTGGAGCATCCACGATGCTGAGAATGACGTGAGTATCACATGTAGTGAGTTTGTCTTACCGCAGGAGAAGGGTCCACAGCCAGATAGGGAATGGAAGACCAGCAGGAAGAGCAGTGCAAGGAAGGTAGTGCAGGGGTTCCCTGTGGTCATCCCCCTGCAAAACAGATACACTGTTTTGAGTACTGTTGGGGGGGTGACTCATCAGGGGAGGGCAGCAGCAGACAAGTTCATGGCACCGTGGCTGGCGCTGCTGCACAGGAGGGCAAGAAAAAGAGTGGGAGGGCGATAGTGATAGGGGATTCAATTGTGATGGGAATAGATAGGCGTTTCTGCGGCCGCAACCGAGACTCCAGGATGGTATGTTGCCTCCCTGGTGCAAGGGTCAAGGATGTCTTGGAGCAAGTGCAGGACATTCTGAAATGGGAGGGAGAATAGCCAGTTGTCATGGTGCACATTGGTACCAACGACATAGGTAAAAAAAGGGATGAGGTCCTACGAAACGAATTTAAGGAGCTAGGAGCTAAATTAAAAAGTAGGACCTCAAAAATAGTAATCTCGGGATTGCTACCAGTGCCACATGCTAGTCAGAGTAGAAATTGCAGGATAGCGCAGATAAATACGTGGCTTGAGCAGTGGTGCAGCAGGGAGGGATTCAAATTCCTGGGGCATTGGAACCGGTTCTGGGGGAGGTGGGACCAGTACAAACCGGACGGTCTGTACCTAGGCAGGACCGGAACCAATGTCCTAGGGGGAGTGTTTGCTAGTGCTGTTGGGGAGGAGTTAAACTAATATGGCAGGGGGATTGGAACCAATGCAGGGAGACAGAGGGAGACAAAAGGGAGGCAGAGGCAGGAGACGGAGGGGAGATGGGGGGCGGAGAGGCCCGGGGCGGGGAACAGGATGGGCCACTGTGTGGCAGAATTCTAAAAGGACAAAGGGTGTTAAAAAAACAAGCCTGAAGGCTTTGTGTCTTAATGCAAGGAGTATCCGCAATAAGGTGGATGAATTAACTGTGCAAATAGATGTTAACAAATATGATGTGACTGGGATTACGGAGACGTGGCTCCAGGATGATCAGTGCTGGGAACTCAACATCCAGGGGTATTCAACATTCAGGAAGGATAGAATAAAAGGAAAAGGAGGTGGGGTAGCATTGCTGGTTAAAGAGGAGATTAATGCAATAGTTAGGAAAGACATTAGCTTGAATGATGTGGAATCTATATGGGTAGAGCTGCAGAACACCAAAGGGCAAAAAACGTTAGTGGGAGTTGTGTACAGACCTCCAAACAGTAGTAGTGATGTTGGGGAGGGCATCAAACAGGAAATTAGGGGTGCATGCAATAAAGGTGCAGCAGTTATAATGGGTGACTTTAATATGCATATAGATTGGGCTAGCCAAACTGGAAGCAATATGGTGGAGGAGGAGGAGGTGGTGGAGTGCATAAGGGATGGTTTTCTAGACCAATATGTCGAGGAACCAACTAGGGGGGAGGCCATCTTAGACTGGGTGTTGTGTAATGAGAGAGGACTAATTAGCAATCTCATTGTGCGAGGCCCCTTGGGAAAGAGTGACCATAATATGGTGGAATTCTGCATTAGGATGGAGAATGATACAGTTAATTCAGAGACCATGGTCCAGAACTTAAAGAAGGGTAACTTTGAAGGTATGAGGCGTGAATTGGCTAGGATAGATTGGCGAATTATACTTAAGGGGTTGACTGTGGATGGGCAATGGCAGACATTTAAAGACCGCATGGATGAATTACAACAATTGTACATTCCTGTCTGGCGTAAAAATAAAAAAGGGAAGGTGGCTCAACCGTGGCTATCTAGGGAAATCAGGGATAGTATTAAAGCCAAGGAAGTGGCATACAAATTGGCCAGAAATAGCAGCGAACCTGGGGACTGGGAGAAATTTAGAACTCAGCAGAGGAGGACAAAGGGCTTGATTAGGGCAGGGAAAATGGAGTACGAGAAGAAGCTTGCAGGGAACATTAAGGCGGATTGCAAAAGTTTCTATAGATATGTAAAGAGAAAAAGGTTAGTAAAGACAAACGTAGGTCCCCTGCAGTCAGAATCAGGGGAAGTCATAACGGGGAACAAAGAAATGGCAGACCAATTGAACAAGTACTTTGGTTCAGTATTCACGAAGGAGGACACAAGCAACCTTCCGGATATAAAAGGGGTCAGAGGGTCTAGTATGGAGGAGGAACTGAGGGAAATCTTTATTAGTCGGGAAATTGTGTTGGGGAAATTGATGGGATTGAAGGCCGATAAATCCCCAGGGCCTGATGGACTGCATCCCAGAGTACTTAAGGAGGTGGCCTTGGAAATAGCGGATGCATTGACAGTCATTTTCCAACATTCCATTGACTCTGGATCAGTTCCTATCGAGTGGAGGGCAGCCAATGTAACCCCACTTTTTAAAAAAGGAGGGAGAGAGAAAACAGGGAATTATAGACCGGTCAGCCTGACCTCAGTAGTGGGTAAAATGATGGAATCAATTATTAAGGATGTCATAGCAGCGCATTTGGAAAATGGTGACATGATAGGTCCAAGTCAGCATGGATTTGTGAAGGGGAAATCATGCTTGACAAATCTTCTGGAATTTTTTGAGGATGTTTCCAGTAAAGTGGACAAAGGAGAACCAGTTGATGTGGTATATTTGGACTTTCAGAAGGCTTTCGACAAGGTCCCACACAAGAGATTAATGTGCAAAGTTAAAGCACATGGGATTGGGGGTAGTGTGCTGACGTGGATTGAGAACTGGTTGTCAGACAGGAAGCAAAGAGTAGGAGTAAATGGGTACTTTTCAGAATGGCAGGCAGTGACTAGTGGGGTACTGCAAGGTTCTGTGCTGGGGCCCCAGCTGTTTACATTGTACATTAATGATTTAGACGAGGGGATTAAATGCAGCATCTCCAAATTTGCGGATGACACTAAGTTGGGTGGCAGTGTGAGCTGCGAGGAGGATGCTATGAGGCTGCAGAGTGACTTGGATAGGTTAGGTGAGTGGGCAAATGCATGGCAGATGAAGTATAATGTGGATAAATGTGAGGTTATCCACTTTGGTGGTAAAAACAGAGACAGACTATTATCTGAATGGTGACAGATTAGGAAAAGGGAAGGTGCAACGAGACCTGGGTGTCATGGTACATCAGTCATTGAAGGTTGGCATGCAGGTACAGCAGGCGGTTAAGAAAGCAAATGGCATGTTGGCCTTCATAGCGAGGGGATTTGAGTACAGGGGCAGGGAGGTGTTGCTACAGTTGTACAGGGCCTTGGTGAGGCCACACCTGGAGTATTGTGTACAATTTTGATCTCCTAACTTGAGGAAGGACATTCTTGCTATTGAGGGAGTGCAGCGAAGATTCACCAGACTGATTCCCGGGATGGTGGGACTGACCTATCAAGAAAGACTGGATCAACTGGGCTTGTATTCACTGGAGTTCAGAAGAATGAGAGGGGACCTCATAGAAACGTTTAAAATTCTGATGGGTTTAGACAGGTTAGATGCAGGAAGAATGTTCCCAATGTTGGGGAAGTCCAGAACCAGGGGTCACAGTCTAAGGATAAGGGGTAAGCCATTTAGGACCGAGATGAGGAGAGACTTCTTCACCCAGGGAGTGGTGAACCTGTGGAATTCTCTGCCACAGAAAGTGGTTGGGGCCAATTCACTAAATATATTCAAAAGGGAGTTAGATGAAGTCCTTACTACTCGGGGGATCAAGAGGTATGGCGAGAAAGCAGGAAGGGGGTACTGAAGTTTAATGTTCAGCCATGAACTCATTGAATGGTGGTGCAGGCTAGAAGGGCTGAATGGCCTGCTCCTGCACCTATTTTCTATGTTTCTATGTTTCTATCAGCCACCCCACATGGTCTCGACAGAGCTAGGCTTTTTTCCAGTGGCAAGAGTTAATCAGGACGACTGGAGACCTGCTCTGCTGCACGGACCTAGTGCGCACACATATCACAGTGTGGGCAGGCCCGTGCTGCCCCTGGGCCCTCGGCTCTTCTGGGCCCAGCACCTCCGCCACAATTTCTCGCCGCTCCT
This sequence comes from Pristiophorus japonicus, assembly GCF_044704955.1. Classification (NCBI taxonomy): domain Eukaryota; kingdom Metazoa; phylum Chordata; class Chondrichthyes; family Pristiophoridae; genus Pristiophorus; species Pristiophorus japonicus. Next base: position 342,728,154 of record NC_091977.1, on the reverse strand, counting down.
CCGCCACAAACATTCGCCGCACCTCTGCCATGATCCCTCACCGCCGCCACAAAAATACTCGCCGCACCACCGCCACGATCTCCCGCCACACCTCCGCATCAAACATTCACCGAACCTCCGCCACGATCACCCACCAAATCTCAGCCATGATCCCTCATCGCTCCTCCGCCCCAATCACTCGTCGCAAGTCCGCCACGACCTTCCCACTCCTCTGCTGTACCAGGGCCCAGCCAATGTTCCTGCCCACGCTCCAAACGGCGACCTGGGTCCTGATGACATCACCCAGTCGCCCACCTCAAAGCCGTCGCACATTTATGTCAGCTCGCGTTGGAATGCTCCAGCTCTTTTTGAAGCCCCGACCTGCGGAAATGTTCACACACAGGTCGGGGTGGCCCACGAAGGTGAAGGGCCCACTGCTCCTGCTCAAATTACAGCAGTGTGATCTCTAACGAATAGAAACCTATAAAAGCATACCTGAGGTATTTCATCATCCTCTTTGGCTTCTTCCACTTTTACTTTCTTGGGTTTGCCCACTGACCTAAAAAATAAAGCAGAAGAGGTAAATGTTTTCAAAAATAGCTAGTTTCAGAAAATTTAAGCCACACTGACCCATATTGAGGATCAGCTATCTCAGCTGGCAGCATTCTTGCCTTCTGAATCAAAAGCTTGCAAGTTTGAATCCCATTCAAGTCTGACACACCAGTACTGTGTCGTTACACAAAGCTCCTATCTGCCTTTCAGGTGGATGTTAAAGATTCCATGGTTGTATTTGAAGAACAGCAAGTTCTCAGCATTCTGGCCAATAATCCTCCCTCAGGCAAGAGGACAACAAAAAGATAAGCCTTTCATTCATCACATTACTGCTTGTAGGATCTTGCTGTTGGCAAAATGGTCGCTGCATCATTAAACAGTATTTCAAAATGATTACTTGTATGTGAAGTGCTTCGAGACATTTGAGGGCCAGGACAAAACACATCAAAACGCACACGTTGCTTTTATAAATAGAAAAAATAATTCAAGACAATTACAATAAAAATGTATTCCAAGCTCACACAATGGTTAATTTGGCAAATCAAATACAACTGAGCCATAGGAGCCAGAAGGTTCTGCGTTGAGTTCAGTTAGGATGACAGTAGGGGCCTCAGTCTAGGGGACGGTGGGAGTGGGGGGAGGGGGGGAGCGGGGGCGGTGGTAATATGCTACAGTGATCACAATTCAATGATACCTGCTGGAAAGGTTTACTTATGTGGGCAAGGATTGGATAGGCCTCAACTGTGAGGCCCCAATTCAAGAAGATTGCCCACACACATCAGTACAGTACTGAGGGAGCACTGCACTGTCAGAGGTGCTGTCTTTCAGATGCGATGTTAAACCGAGGTCCTGTTTGCCTGTGAAGATGGACATAAAAGGCCCCATGGCATTATTCAAAGAGGAGCAGGTTGTTCTCCTGGTGTCCTGGTCAACATTTGTCCCTCAACCGACAGCACCAAAACTGGGTTCACTAGTCATTTACCTCATTTGCTGTTTGCGTGACATTGAAGGGTGCAATCTTAACTACACTTATCAAGTCATTTGTTAGATGTTAAATGCTTTGAGACAGCCCTACAATATAATACGATGTTATACAATTTCCTAATTAGCTACCTGAATTTTTATAGGACGATACTTGCACGTAACATTGTTTCACTCCAGGGCCAATCATCACTAGTCCCTTCCTGTCTAACAGAAATTATCCTCACAGCCTGAGAAAAATTAAACCTATTTGTATTGTACTTATCCTTATTACTGTGCTTAGACCTAGCATTCTGCTAGTGGTTGTGTTTTTATTTATTCATTCATGGGATGTTGGTATCATTGGCAAGGCTAACATTTATTGCTCATGCCTAATTGCCTTTGAGAAGGTGGTGGTGAGCAGCATCCTGACCTGTTGCAGTCCATGTGGTGAAGGTACTCCCACAGTGCTGTTAGGTAGGGAGTTCCAGGATTTTGACCCAGCAACGATGAAGTAACGGCAATATATTTCCAAGTCAGGATGGTGAGTGACTTGAAAGGGAACTTAAAGATGATGGTGTTCCCATGCACCTTCTAGGTGGTAGAGGCCGCAGGTTTGGGAGGTGCTGTCGAAGAAGCTGTGGCGAGTTGATGCAGTGAATCTGATGGATGGTATACACTGCAGCCACAGTGTGCCGGTGGTGGAGGGAGTGAATGTTTAAGGTGGTGGATAGGGTGCTGATCAAGAAAATCGCTTTGTCCTGGATTGTGTTGAGTTTCTTGAGTGCAGTTGGAGCTGCACTCATCCAAGCAAGTGGAGAGTATTGATGCGAGAGAGAGGGAGAAGGCGCGAGAGAGAGAGAGAGAGAGAGAGAGAGAGAGAAGGCGAGAGAAGGTGGATAGAGGTGTACCGATGGATGTAGTGTATTTAGATTTCCAAAAGGCATTCGATAAGGTGCCACACAAAAGGTTACTGCAGAAGATAAAGGTACGCGGAGTCAGAGGAAATGTATTAGCATGGATAGAGAATTGGCTGGCTAACAGAAAGCAGAGAGTCGGGATAAATGGGTCCTTTTTGGGTTGGAAATCGGTGGTTAGTGGTGTGCCACAGCGATCGGTGCTGGGACCACAACTGTTTACAATATACATAGATGCCCTAGAAGAGGGGACAGAGTGTAGTGTAACAAAATTTGCAGATGACACAAAGATTAGTGGGAAAGTGGGTTGTGTGGAGGACACAGAGAGGCTGCAAAGAGATTTAGATAGGTTAAACGAATGGGTTAAGGTTTGGCAGATGGAATACAATGTCGGAAAATTTGAGGTCATCCACCTTGGAAAAAAAACAGTAAAAGGGAATATTATTTGAATGGGGAGAAATTACAACATGCTGCGGTGCAGAGGGACCTGGGGGTCCTTGTGCATGAAACTCTTTTAGAGTCTACCTGCAAAACATAAAACATTAAACCGTGTCACCCGACCACACACCAGACATTTACAAGGCCCTTTTTTTCCTTTTTTTGGTTTTTTTTTGGGGTTTTCTTTTTTTTTGGTTTTTTTTTTGGGCACTAAAATCACAATTTTTCCCCAGTGCCCCCTATAAAAGGGAAGGGGACACTAAAACCACCGGCAATTAAAACAAATTAAACTTTAAAACGTAAAATCAAATTAAAATTTGGTTGCCGGGCGTGATGCATCCCAAAAAGTTAGTTTGCAGGTGCAGCAGATAATCAGGAAGGCGAATGGAATGTTGGCCTTCATTGCAAGAGGGATGGAGTACAAAAGCAGGGAGGTCCTGCTGCAACTGTACAGGGTATTGGTGAGGCCACACCTGGAGTACTGCGTGCAGTTTTGTTCACCTTACTTAAGGAAGGATATACTAGCTTTGGAGGGGGTACAGAGACGATTCACTAGGCTGATTCCGGAGATGATAGATTGAGTAGACTGGGTCTTTACTCGTTGGAGTTCAGAAGGATGAGGGGTGATCTTATAGAAACATTTAAAATAATGAAAGGGATAGACAAGATCGAGGCAGAGAGGTTGTTTCCACTGGTCGGGGAGACTAGAACTAGGGGGCACAGCCTCAAAATACAGGGGAGCCAATTTAAAACCGAGTTGAGAAGGAATTTCTTCTCCCAGAGGGCTGTGAATCTGTGGAATTCTCTGCCCAAGGAAGCAGTTGAGGCTAGCTCATTGAATGTATTCAAATCACAGATCGATAGATTTTTAACCAATAAGGGAATTAAGGGTTACGGGGAGCGGGCGGGTAAGTGGAGCTGAGTCCACGGCCAGATCAGCCATGATCTTGTTGAATGGCGGAGCAGGCTCGAGGGGCTAGGTGGCCTACTCCTGTTCCTAATTCTTATGTTTTTATGTTCTTATGAAAGGCTTTGGGAAGTTAACGGGTGAGTCACTCGCTGCAGAATACCCAGCCTCTGACCTGCTCTTGTAGCCATGGTATTTATGTGGCTGATCCAGTTAAGTTTCTGGTCAACGATGATGGTGGGGGATTTGAAGATATAAATGCAATTAAATGTCAATGGGAGCTGGTTAGATAGTCTCTTGTTGGAGATGGTCATTGCCTGGCACTTGTGTGGCACAAATGTTACTTGCCACTTATCAGCCCAAGCCTGGATGTTGTCCAGGTCTTGCTGCATGCGGGCATGGACTGCTTCATTATCTGAGGAGTTGCGAATGAAACTGAACACTGTGCTTCTGACATAATGGAGGGAAGGTCATTGATGAAGCAGCTGGAGGTGGTTGGGTCTAAGACACTGCAGGAACTCCTGCAGCGATGTACTGGGACTGAGATGATTGGACTACAACAACTCAACAACTACAAACATCTTCTTTTGTGCTAGGTATGACTTCAACCAGTGGAGAGTTTTCCCCCTGATTCCCATTGACTTCAATTGCATTAAGGCTCCTTGGTGCCACATTCAGTCAAATGCTGCCTTAATGTCAAGGGCAGTCACTCTCACCTCAGCTCTGGAATTCAGCTCTCTGTCTATGTTTAGAGCAAGGCTGTAATGAGGTCTGGAGCTGAGTGTTCCTAGCAGAACACAAACTGAGCACCAGTGAACAGGTTATTGATGAGTAAATGTTGCTTCATAGCACTGTTAACAACATCTTCCATCACTATGCTGGTGATTGGCTGGATTGGATTTGTCCTGCTTTTTGCAGGGACAGGAAATACCTGCGCAATTTTCAACTTTGGCAGGTAGTTGCCAGTGTTGTAGCTGTACTGGAATAGCTTGACTAGAGGCATGGCTAGTTCTGGAGCACAAGCCTTCAGCACGACATGGTTTTTGACATAAACCGAGATGCCGTCTTTTGGATGAAATGTTAAACCGAGTTCCCGTACGCCTTCTCAGGTGGTTGTAACAGACCCTTAGGCACTATTCGAAGAAGAGCAGGGGAGTTTTCCCGGATCTCTAGTCAACATTTACCCCTCAACCCAATACCACCAAAAGCAGATTATCTTGTTATTTAACTTGTTGCTGTTTGTGCGACTTGGATACAAATTCAATAGCATTTTTCCCTACAAAACAATTTTGAGTTCATTTCAAAAGTATCTTATTGGTTGTGCAGCACTGTGGGATGTCCTGAGGTCATGACAGACATTGTCGCTGAAAGCCCGGCCTCCCTGGGTGCGTACGGAGTGTGTACAGACCCGGGAAGGCATCGCAAGAGCCGTTTTCGGTGCGCAATGTGCATGCACCGAAAACTGGCTTTTCTGATCTGTCAAGTTTATGTTTGACAGATCCTCCATATCCCCACAGCCAGGACATTCGCATGGGCAAGATTGCGGTATTTGCCCATCTCTTGTCAAACGAATGTCCTGAAAATTCTTGTGTCTGGTAAAAGCAGGCGCATAGCCTATTTTTACCAGCATAAGACTTTTAATACATACAAAAACATATAAAAATAAAATTAAAAAAACACATTTTAATGTTAAGAACCCTGCCCACTAAAGAAACCCTGCCCATTCAACCATAATTAAAAAACTTTTTAAAAAATTGAAAAATATTTATTTTTCTAAGTTATTTATTAACTTTAATTTAAATTAATGTTAAATATGCTATGTATTTTTTCTATTTTTATTGGTGTTTTGGTGTTTGGGAGGTGTTTCTCCTACTTACGGAGTTCCCATTATTATGAATGAGAAAATATGTTACCTGGATTGGCTGCTCAGTGCCACGTGACTCCAGTCCAGCTCTATGTCCGTCCAGACGTGCACGCACTCCGATACACAGGGAGAAGCCTCAGGACTGGGATCTCTGGTGGACGCAGCAGGAAAAGGTAGGTGCGGATTCTTTTAGCCATTTTCTGGCAAGTGCCCGCAGGAAGCAGAGGACTGGGATTTCAGGGCCATTGTACAAACAAAAGGGAGTAGAAATTCACCTTCGCTGGAAACAGATCGCACCTATTGTTTTTCTTGTGTTTTCATCGCCGCGGTGGATGAGGTGGCCTCTTGTATGAAATTCAGCTCTTTGTTTTTTTTTCCTGAGTCGGTCATAATGGGGGCAGAAATGGAGGCCGGATGGGGTCTCTGCCGCTGTCAGTGACGTCATCACGCTTGCACATCACCACGTCTCTCCCCTTCACTTAAAGGGGTGATCCGTTGTGATCTCTGCGATTCTTTTAGTTAAGTCCACTGGGCCACCAGGGAGGGTTTTGGCCAGGCCAAAGGCCTGGCACCCAAGAAGGGGTGCCAGGCTGCCTGTTGGCAACCCAGCCGAACCTGGGAGCATAACTGTCAGGCTGACCTGGCAGTCGACCAACAAAAAAAATAAGATGGCGGCCGCAGCAGTGCGCACTCCCCTTTAATGGCGGCTGCACCGCCATTTTGCGCACACTGCAATCACAGTGCACTGACAGAAAAAACTGTCGGGGACACCACCCGGCGGCCGCAAGATTTTTTACCTGAATGTTGCTTGCAGAGAGGGAGATTGGCGGTGTGCACTTTGATGACGCACTTAGGAGGGTTTGGCAGCAGCGGGGCAGAAGTGGGGACCACCAGAAAAATCACCGAGGAGAATTTTGAGAACGGTGGCCATTCCACAGAAAACCGGCGGCCATTCGACACCGCTGCGTGGTCGTCGATTTCCGGCGGTAACACGCCTTATCAGGAGGCTGAATTTCGGCCCCATGTTCTTTCTTTTCTTTCTTTCTATTGGGCTTCATTCATGCTATTTCCCTTTCCCTTGGCCTGCAGAATATCAGTTGCCAGAGAATTTGGCTTATAATTGAAGCATTTTCATTATTTTTTGGTGAATAGACTGTGTAGACTACTATAATGAACTTTGACTTCTGGAACATGAGGTTGAATCAAACCCAGACCGATGGCGGCATAAAATCTCCTTTCTCTGCAGGCTGTAATAGGCAAGTACACCAATCCCATGTTTCCAGCAGGGAGCCTTGTTTGAAGGGAGCATGGGTCGAAGATAGGGTAAGAATATTTCCTGACCTTCCAATCACAGTTCCCTTTGAGTGGCTGTTCTGGGAGTACTGAATCAATGAAATTGAACAGTCTCGTGCAGTAGACGTGGATCCACAAAACTGTGCAGAAATGTAGTTTAAAAGAAAAAGATCTGAGAAGTGAAAAAAATGCTTCTGCCGTCTGAAACTGCAGTTAAAGGCACATTCTAGGGGTAAAGTAGGCAAACTACAAAAATTTGCAAAGATATCGGGAGGGAGTGTGGGAGGGGGTGGGACTAACTGGATTGCTCTGCAAAAGAGCCAGCTCAGACTCGATGATCTGAATGGCCTCCGTGTGTGCTGTACTATTCTATCATTCTATCATTCGAATAGTAACTGCCATTGTGGAAGCCACAAATACCCTAAGATCCTGACACCTTTTTGCCACTTAAATCTCCTCGACTGTCACTCTCCACGGCTGTTCTACAGGTCATGAGAAACTTCTCGCAATGTGTTGCAGTTGCATGTAGTGGCTTCCTCCCACTTCATCATCTCAACCATATACATGGAAATTGTCTCCACTGCCCGCACTTGAGATCAATGCTCCTGAATCATAGTTCTTTTGAAGTCTGGGCCCTATAGATCTGGAGGTTCCTCAGCTGAGCAAGGTCATTTCTCTTGCCACTATACAGAGACATCACTGTCTCTCTCTTCCATTTCTGGGTCTTCATGCTCAGTAGTGCTTGATGCTTCATCAATGAGGGCAACCAGCATTCCCATCAATACCATGCCCAAGTGGCCATTCCACAAGTAAAAGATCAGTTGAGTGTTGACAGGTTAGTTCATCATTGGCAGCATCACACCAAGCCCAATTCTGTCATCACCCACATGCACTTTCTGGCAACAGTCATTGGATATGAATTAGCAGTCCAAAATTTGGCTTTTCTCGTTCCCAACTCTGGGACACAGAAGCCAACTTTAGCAGCCCTGACTGAGATCACCTCACTCAGCACAGACCAGGGATCAAGCCTGACACCTTTGTGAAATATATAGCTTAGTATCACTGAGTTGTTTGGGGAAGTATAGCACAGTTGTTGGCTGGCTGGGCAACTAGAAATGCAGAGGAATTATTGCTGTGCAGTAGGCAACTGAAGTCTAATATCTAGTCTGGACTTATATTCTTAATGAGACTTTAACAGCATCGCCTTTAGACGAGAGACTTCAATAAATGAGAGAAGAGGGAAGGGTGTTGTTAAGTCTTGGATAAAGAATGAAACTAGATACTGCAAGCTCAAAGTGTGACCGTAGTCCTTTATTATAGATCTCAGAGTGCCTCTCCAGCCTGTGAGGCCTCCTTATATACAGATTGTGGGATCCCTTGGGACTCCAAGGGATGAGCCCTCTGGTGGTTGGTCATGGTAATTACAGGTTTACACACAAAACAACACCCCCCCCCCCCCCGCCCCCCCGCCTGCCCCCAAAGTCAAGAATGTAACTATTTACAATGTGAGTCAATCTGGGGCCTTCCTTTTCCTGGTTGATCGTCTCAGTGCAAATGCTGGTGTTGGTGAGTCGTTTGTTGGGCCTTCGCTGGGCTGCTGCACAGCTGGCCTTTCTGGACTGCTGGGGTGATGGGTTCTGCTTCGTGGTCAACCGCTGGGTCGGTTGCCACTTGTGTGTGTGTTGGAGGGTCGAAAAAGGTAGAGTCTATTCCGAGTTGTTCTGGATAGTCCGTAAATCTGAGTTTGGTTTGGTCCAAGTGTTTCCTGCAGGTGAGTCCATTTGCGAGTTTGACCACAAACACCCTACTCCCCTCTTTGGCCAAAACAGTGCCAGCAATCCACTTGGGACCTTGTCCATAGTTCAACACAAATACAGGATAATTTACTTCAATTTCTCATGACACATTTGCACGATCATGATATATATTCTGTTGAAGCCGCCTGCTCTCTACCTGTTCGTGTAGATCAGGGTGGACAAACGATAGCCTTGTCTTAAGTGCCCTTTTCATGAGCAGTTCAGTGGGAGGGACGACAGTGAGTGAGTGGGGTCTTGTGCGGTAACTAAGCAGGACTCAGGATAAGCGAGTCTGCAGTGAGCCTTCAGTTACCCTTTTCAAGCTCTGCTTGACTGTTTGAACTGCTCATTCTGCCTGACCGTTGGACGCTGGCTTAAACGGGGCAGACGTGACATGTTTAACCCCATTGCGGGTCATGAATTCCTTGAACTCGGCACTGGTAAAGCACGGCCCAAAGTCACTTACAAGGACATCAGGTAGGCCGTGCGTGGCAAACATGGCCCGTAGGCTTTCAATGGTGTTTGATAATGTTTGATGACATTATCACACATTCAATCCACTTGGAGTATGCATCTACAACCACTAAAGACATTTTTCCCAAGAATGGGCTTGCATAATCGACATGAACCCAAGACCACGGTTTGGAGGGCTAGGCCAATAAACGAAGTGGTGCCTCCCTGGGTGCATTGCTTAACTGTGAACATGTATTACATTTGTGCACACAGGACTCGAAGTCTGCATCGATACCAGGCCACCACACGTGGGATCTGGCTATCGCTTTCATCGTTATAATGACTGGATGGGTACTGTGGAGATCACTAATGAAAGTGTCCTGCCCTTTTTTGGTACAACTACTCGATTACCGCATAGGAGGCAGTCTGCCTGTATGGATATTTCATCTTTGCGCCGCTGGTACAACTTTATTTCTTCCTGCATTTCTAACGGGACACTAGACCAACTCCCGTGGAGCACGCAATTTTTTACTAAGGACAGCAAGGGGTCCTGGCTTGTCCAGATTCTAATCTGTTGGGCAGTAACAGGTGATTGCTCACTCTCGAATGCTTCCATTACCATAACTAGATCTGCAGGCTGTGCCATCTCCACCCCGGTGGTGGGCAATGGTAGCCTACTGAGAGCATCGGCAGTTTTCTGTGACTGGCCTGTGGCGGATGGCATAGTTGTATGCAGACAACGTGAGCGCCCATCTCAGGATGCGGGCCGATGCATTCGTATTTATCCCCTTATTTTCAGAAAAGAGGGATATAAGCGGCTTATGGTCGGTTTCCAATTCAAATTTGAGCCCGAACAGATATTGATGCATTTTCTTTACCCCGTAAACACAAACTAACGCTTCTTTTTCAATCATACTGTAGGCCCTCTCGGCCTTAGACAGACTTCTGGATGCATAAGCAACCGGTTGCAATTTCCCAAATTCATTGGCGTGTTGCAATACACACCCGACCCTGTATGACGACGCATCACATACTAGTACCAAACGTTTACATGGATCGTACAACACAAGCAATTTGTTTGAACATAACAGCTTCCTAGCTTTCTCAAAGGAATTTTCTTGGCTGTTACCCCATTCCCATTCATCTCCTTTAGGCAGTAAAGAGTGCAGGAGTTCTAACAATGTGTTAAGCCCCGGTAAGAAGTTACCAAAGTAGTTCAGGAGTCCTAGAAACAATCGCAGCTCCATCACGTTGTGTGGTCTTGGAGCGTTTTTGATTGCCTCCGTCTTCGAATCGATGGGCCTGATGCCCTCCGCCGCGATTCTTCTCCCCAGGAACTCCATTTCAGATGCCAGGAAAGCGAACTTTGAGCATTTTAGCCTGAACCCCACATGATTAAGCCAACTAAGAACCTCCGCCAGGTTCTGCAGGTGCTCGACGGTGTCCCAACCTGTAGCCAAGATGTCGTCCTGGAAGACCACGGTGCGCAGGACTGACTTCAGCAACCTTTCCATGTTACTCTGGAATATCGCCACGGCTGATCAAATCCCAAACAGGCATCTGTTGTAAACGAAAAGACCTTTGTGCGTGTTGATGCAGGTGAGGCCTTTCGAAGATTCCTCCAGTTCCTGCGTCATGTAGGCTGAAGTCAAGTCCAGCTTCGTGAATATTTTCCCTCCCGCCAGCGTCGCAAATAGGTCGTCTGCCTTTGGTAGCGGGTATTGATCCTGCAGTGAGAAACGATTGATATTTACTTTGTAATCACCACAGATTCTGACGGTGCCATCTCCCTTGAGGACTGGAACAATCGGACTGGCCCACTCATTGAATTCAATCAGCGAAATGATGCCCTCTCATTGCAGCCTGTCCAGCTTGATCTCCACCCTCTCTCTCATCGTGTAAGGTACCGCTCTCGCCTTGTGATGGATGGTTCATGCCCCCAGAATCAAATGCATCTGCACTTTTGCTCCTTGGAACTTCCCGAGGACTGGTTTGAATAGCGCGGGGAACTTGCTTAGGACCTGGGTACATGAGGTGTCGTTGACGGATGAAAGCGTTCGGACGTCGTCCCGGTTCCAGTGTATCTTTCCCAGCCAGCTCCTGCCGAACAGCGTGGGGCCATTACCCGGTACCGCCCAGAGTGGTAAATCATGCACCGCTCCATTGTAAGAGACCTTTACGGTAGCACTGTCAATTACGGGAATCAGTTCCTTTGTGTACGTTCTCAGTTTGGTACGAATGGGAATCAGAACTGGCCTTGAAGCTTTGTTGCACCACAACTTATCGAAAGTCTTTTTACTCATTATGGACTGACTTGCACCCGTGTCCAGCTCCATGGACACCAGAAGTCCATTTAATTCAACCTTCAGCATTATCGGGTGAAACTTTGTGGTAAATGTGTGAACCCGATATACCTCTGCCTCCTCCGTCTGAGGCTCTGGTTCATCATAATCTACCGTGAATTTGTCCTCCTCTGCAACATGGTGGTTTGCAGGATTAGCATGGTTTGCAGCTCGCCTGCACATATGTTGGAGGTGTCCCATTGTTCCACAGCCCTTGCAAACATATGTTTTGAAGCGGCATGAATGGAATCGATGATCACCCCCGCAGCGCCAACAAGATGTTAATTGCCTTGTATTCACCACACTTGATGGCGGTCTCTGAGTTATCTGCGGACGTACAGCTACAGGCGTGTAAGTCCTGCCATGTGCATTTTGATTCGAAAACAATGTTACTTTGTTCACAGTACTTGCAGCAGCACTAGTGTGCTGGAAAATTTGTTTAGTATTGTCACTGGTGGAGATAAACGCCTGGGCTATTGCTATAGCTTTACTCAAGGTTGGGGTCTACAGTCAAATGTTTGCGAAGTATTACTTCATGGCCAATGCCAATTACAAAGAAGTCCCTGAGCATATGCTCCAAGTGTCCTTCAAATTCGTAATATCCTGCAGGCACCTTAGCTCGGCGACGTAGTTCGCCACTTCCTGGCCTTCAGACCTCTTGTACGTGTAGAACCGATACCTCACCATCAGAACGCTTTCCTTCGGGTTTAGATGCTCCTGGATCAGTGTGCACAACTCACCGTATGACTTGTCTGTGGGTTTTGCTGGAGCGAGCAGGTTTTTCATGAGGCCATACGTTGGTGCCCCGCAAACGGTGAGGAGGATCACCCTTCGTTTGGCAGCGTTCCCTTCTCCTCCCAGCTCGTTGGCCATGAAGTATTGGTCAAGTTGCTCCACGAAGATTTCCCAATCATCTCCCTCCGAAAATTTCTCCAGGATGCCCACAGTTCTCTGCATTGTTGCATTGGGGTTCGTCGTCTGTATCTCGTCGCCAGTTGTTAAGTCTTGGATAAAGATTCAGACTAGATACTGCAAGCTCAAAGTAAGTGTGACCGTAGTCCTTTTTTACAGATCTCAGAGTGCCTCTCCAGCCGATGAGGCCTCCTTATATACAGGTGCTCCCAAGGAATTATAGGATCCCTTGGGACTCCAGGGGATGAGCCCTCTGGTGATTAGACATGGTAATAATAGGGTTACATACATAACAGGTGTCCCTACCCACTGCAAGAATAAAGCTGTGTTCCAGTGAGCAGCATTGATAGGGTCCATAGAGATATTAATTGGTGAGACCATCCTGCTCTCTCAACTAGGAGCACTCATGCAAGATTCTAATATGGCAGTGGGAAGAAATATAATACAGAAGTAGAACTGTAATTAAGGGAAAGAAAAAACTTTGAGAGGTCATTGGCTGAGGCCAGTTCCTGCACGCAAAGAGTTTATCGCTGTGATGCAGTGTTTTTCTTTCAATTTATCAAAACGTTAAGGTACCTTCCTATTGCCAAATGCATTACAACAGGTTGACTATGTGTCAAAAATATCAGATGTAATTGACTGGCTCTAACCCCCTCTCCAATCACAGCCCTGTGATCGATACATCGATAGAATCGTCCTCGACTTTGAGAGACTGCCTATGATGATGATGGTGATGACATCGATAGAAACATGCCTTTGGTTGTGCAGTACAGTGTCACACCAGGGCTTCAATAACAGGCACTTTCAGAAAGTACCCTTTCCCTGGCATTGTGAGGCTATTGATGATGTGCTATTTATTCTTCATTGCTCAATAATAAAGAAATATGAAAAGTTAATATTGTGCTTCATGGACATCTTGTCAATCCCGACCCAGTATAATGCATTCTGAAAACAACACGTCATTTCTCAGAACGTGCCTGAAAAAAATGGAATGTTTCATTTACCAAGAGTAAACAATAATCCTCAGATGATTTTTTAAAACATATTTAGAACAGTTGATTTGATTGTTTAAGATTGAGTCTGCTTAGACATTTTTGAATGCAGCAAACTGATAACAAGGTGGTCAAAAGATGTAAGTCACAAATCAGTATGTGGAGGAAAGGAACACTGATGGTTTTCCAAATAGCCGCTGGGCCGAGATTCTCCTCTTCCAAGTGGAATTCTGATGGTGCGGGACTTACAGCCACCCCTCCGATTCTGATCCCAACCCTGACCCATTTCGCTCGGTTGGGGCTCATTGAATATGCATGGCAGGCTCCCAGCGGGATTCCTGGCATCCAGTGGGCAGAGGGAAATGTTGGGGGCAGCACCCGAAGAGATGGGAGCAGAGTTAAAGGGGCAGAAGTGCCCTGGCGACAGGTGAAGCTGCAGCCTTGCACGCCATGGTAGGAACTGTGGCCTACACAGCTAAGTCACTGAGGGACAGATTTGAAGGAAAGGCTATTGCTACAAGACTCTCACTGTCCATTGGGGGAACCTAAATTTGTTGCCGCTCTTTTTCTGGACTTATCACCATCTTCTATGTGGCAGCCCTGAAAATTGCAGGCTCTGTTTGCAGGGGCTGGTGCCCAGGGCCCTGCAAACAGAGTCCCGGGCCCTGGGCACCAGCCCCTGCCACTATTTGTATGCAGTGGGTGGGTAAGGAGTGGCCAATGGCAGTCTTGGCTAAGGCAGAGCGAGGAAAATTCCAGTCAGGACAGTGAGGTAACCGTATGCCTCACTACCCACATTCTATGTCAGGATTCCACACAGATTCTGGCCTTGATGATTTAATTTTTTTTGAGGAAATTTCTCTACAAATCCACTTCTACTTTGATAGCTGTAATGTTCTAAATGTTAGAGTTGTCAGCTCCCTTCTTTCTTCACCTATGTTTCCCCATCAGCACATTTCAGTCCTGGGACAGTGTGTACGCTGCTGCAGTGTTGAATGTATTTGCCCACCTGTTATTTCCAGTTAATGACGCAGTGATATCAAAGTTCAACAATGATGAGTCAGCCTACTGATGACTTTGGAGGCAGAGTTATTTTAAACCGAGTTCAGAAGCTGCTGTTTAATTCTCACTGGCTTCAAGGATAAATAATCATTGCAAATTATATGTGTCAATATCGACAAAATGAGACAGTTATGCTATTTGCAAACAGAGAAAGAATATATTTTTAATTGATTATTGTTCCCTTCAGCATTCCTTCATGTTTTAAACAGTACAATATTCCAGAACAGAACAAATCACGGCCCATCTCAAAGTCAAGCTGACAGAACATCCCACAACAATTCACACTCACCGCCCGTCCCACAACAATTCACACACCCCCCATCCCACAACAATTCACACTCACGGCCCGTCCCACAACAATTCACACTCACGGCCCGTCCCACAACAATTCACACTCACGGCCCGTCCCACAACAATTCACACTCACGGCCCGTCCCACAACAATTCACACTCACGGCCTGTCCCACAACAATTCACACTCACGGCCCGTCCCACAACAATTCACACTCACCGCCCGTCCCACAACAATTCACACTCACTGCCCGTCCCACAACAATTCACACAGCCCCCCCTTCCACAACAATTCACACTCACCGCCCGTCCCACAACAATTCACACTCACGGCCCGTCCCACAACAATTCACACTCACCGCCCGTCCCACAACAATTCACACTCATGGCCCGTCCCACAACAATTCACACTCACGGCCCGTCCCACAACAATTCACACAGCCCCCCCGTCCCACAACAATTCACACTCACCGCCCGTCCCACAACAATTCACATTCACGGCCCATCCCACAACAATTCACACTCATGGCCCGTCCCACAACAATTCACACTCACCGCCCGTCCCACAACAATTCACACTCACGGCCCATCCCACAACAATTCACACGCATGGCCCGTCCCACAACAATTCACACTCACCGCCCGTCCCACAACAATTCACACTCACGGCCCGTCCCACAACAATTCACACTCATGGCCCGTCCCACAACAATTCACACAGCCCCCCCGTCCCACAACAATTCACACTCACGGCCCGTCCCGCAACAATTCACACTCATGGCCCGTCCCACAACAATTCACACAGCCCCCCCGTCCCACAACAATTCACACTCACCGCCCGTCCCACAACAATTCACACTCACGGCCCGTCCCACAACAATTCACACTCACGGCCCGTCCCACAACAATTCACACAGCCCCCCCGTCCCACAACAATTCACACTCACGGCCCGTCCCGCAACAATTCACACTCACGGCCCATCCCACAACAATTCACACTCACGGCCCGTCCCGCAACAATTCACACTCACCGCCCGTCCCACAACAATTCACACTCACGGCCCGTCCCACAACAATTCACACTCACGGCCCGTCCCGCAACAATTCACACTCACCGCCCATCCCACAACAATTCACACTCACGGCCCGTCCCACAACAATTCACACTCACGGCCCGTCCCGCAACAATTCACACTCACTGCCCATCCCACAACAATTCACACTCACGGCCTGTCCCGCAACAATTCACACTCACTGCCCATCCCACAACAATTCACACTCACGGCCTGTCCCGCAACAATTCACACTCACCGCCCGTCCCACAACAATTCACACTCACCGCCCGTCCCACAACAATTCACACTCACCGCCCGTCCCACAACAATTCACACTCACCGCCCGTCCCACAACAATTCACACTCACGGCCCGTCCCACAACAATTCACACTCACCGCCCGTCCCACAGCAATTCACACTCACGGCCCGTCCCACAACAATTCACACAGCCCCCCCCGTCCCACAACAATTCACACTCACCGCCTGTCCCACAACAATTCACACTCACCGCCTGTCCCACAACAATTCACACTCACCGCCTGTCCCACAACAATTCACACTCACTGCCTGTCCCACAACAATTCACACTCACGGCCCGTCCCGCAACAATTCACATTCACGGGCCGTCCCACAAAAATTCACACTCACCGCCCATCCCACAATTCACACTCACTGTCCATCCACAACAATTCACACTCACGGCCCGTCCCACAACAATTCACACTCACGGCCCGTCCCACAACAATTCACACTCACCGTCCATCCCACAATTCACACTCACCGCCCATCCCACAATTCACACTCACCGCCCATCCCACAATTCACACTCACTGCCCATCCCACAATTCACACTCACCACCCATCCCACAATTCACACTCACTGCCCATCCCACAATTCACACTCACCGCCTGTCCCACAATTCACACTCACCACCCATCCCACAATTCACACTCACTGCCCATCCCACAATTCACACTCACCACCCATCCCACAATTCACACTCACTGCCCATCCCACAATTCACACTCACCGCCTGTCCCACAATTCACACTCACCACCCATCCCACAATTCACACTCACCACCCATCCCACAATTCACACTCACTACCCATCCCACAATTCACACTCACGGCCCATCCCACAACAATTCACACTCACTGTCGATCCACAACAATTCACACTCAGCGCCTGTCCCACAACAATTCACACTCATGGCCTGTCCCACAACAATTCACACTCACTGCCCGTCCCACAACAATTCACACTCACGGCCCGTCCCGCAACAATTCACACTCACGGCCCATCCCGCAACAATTCACACTCATGGCCTGTCCCACAACAATTCACACTCACGGCCCATCCCACAACAATTCACACTCACAGCCCGTCCCGCAACAATTCACACTCACCGCCCGTCCCGCAACAATTCACACTCACGGCCCGTCCCACAACAATTCACACTCACCGCCCGTCCCGCAACAATTCACACTCACCGCCCGTCCCACAACAATTCACACTCACGGCCCGTCCCGCAACAATTCACACTCACCGCCCGTCCCGCAACAATTCACACTCACCAATGGAAGCCAAGATGTTTAAGTTACCAAACCACAGAACCTGTGAGTGAAGGAATTGTTGTGTATTGTTTCATAAAATTAAATATTGAGTAAATTATTGGAGTATAATATAGAAAAGCATAAAGCAAATGAATGGGAAAAACAACCAAAATACCAGAATCAAAATCAAGCCTATGGATTTCTGGTTTGGGACAATTAATAAATTCTCTTAAAGACATTAAAAACAAAGCAATCCATCTTTAAGATGAGACGTCACGTGGATGCAAATGATCTCATGGCACAATTCGCTGAAACATAGAAACATAGAAACATCGGGCTCAAGTTTCGGCCTCAGTTGCTCCTATTTTTTTGGAGCAACTAGTTTAGAATGGAGTATCTTAGAAATTGCAATTCTCGGCCTTTAGTTTGCTCCAGTTCCAGTGAGTTAGAATAATTTCATTTTAGAACAGACTTTTTTTTTCAAAAGGGGGTGTGTCCAGCCACTTACGCCTGTTTTGAAAGTTTAGGCAGCGAAAACTTACTCCAAACTAACTTAGAGTGGAGTAAGTGTAGATTTTTGTACACTCAGAAAAACATTGCCTACACTTTATAAATTAGGCATAGGGAACGAGACATGGCGGGGGAAGGGAAGTTTACAAGCATTAAACACTTTACTTTTACAAATAAAGAGCCATAAATCAACCAATAACTCAATCAAAAAAAATGTTTTAAATAAAAATTAAAAAAATAATTCAAAAATCAATCAATAAATAAAAAATTACGTTTCTACTCACCTACTGCAGCACCGGGAGCCCTCCAACAGCGTGCTGGGACGGAGGCCCCCCAGGAGATGTCGATCAGGCGGGCCCCACCGCCGGCCAGGACTTCGAGCGGGCCCCGCTGCCACCGCCAACGCCACTTCGGGCGGGGTCCGCACCCAGGAGATGATCGCCGCCCAGGACTTTTTGAGTTCTCATCACTGCATTCTGTGTGGCTGGAATCTAGGGCTACTGGCTCCACAAGTTCCTTAGTCAAACACTCATTGTACTCTTTCACAATTTCACGGGAGGCTTCTACAACTATGCTCGTGCTCCCTTCTGAGGAACTCTGACAAGAATTCAGGGAATCTTTGAGACAATTGTGGGTGATGTCTGAAGACTGAAAGCCAGAATCAGGAAATTCTTGCAGTGAACACTCCAAGTGAGTATCTTGTCTGGAAGGGGGGGAGGGGGTTGGGTGGATATTTAAGAGAAAGAACTGTGTTGTGCATTCAGAAGGATGTTGTGAGAGAGTGGGGTCTTTTGTGCAGTACTACATTCGGTCTCTGGGTCATGGACATCTACCAGTCCTGGAGGATCTGAACCTGGTTCCATAAAAACAGCTTCATCCTGCACCCAGAAGATGCCGGGCCACCGCCGAGGACTTTGGGCGGGGCCCGCCCCCAGTGTGATGCCGGGTGGGTACCGGTGCCGCCGCCGACAACGCCACTTCGGGCAGGGCCCGCACCCAGAAGATGCCGGGCCACCGCCGAGGACTTCGGGTGGGGCCCGCCCCCAGCGTGATGCCGGGTGGGCGGGCCCCGCCGTCGACGAGGTAAGGGCTGTCAGGCCACTCGGCCCGAGATAGGGGCAACGTCTCTTTGGCCAGGGATAGGGTGGTCCCCCGGAGGCAGGATGCGCTGGGAGGGCCAGCAGCTACTGCACACACGCGCAGCCTCCACTGCGCACGCGCGCAGCTGCCGGCACTGTTTCTGCCACAGGGCTGTAGCTCCGCCCCCAGCAGCTCCTACTACGCCACATCGAGCTGGAAATGGGTCTACAGATATCGGAGAATCGCGAGGTAAGTATTTGGCACTTTTTCAATTCTACAAATTAGGCAGGCCTCTTCGATGTGTGCCGTTCTAGCGGGGGTCCGAAACGTGAGCCCATAGAAACATAGAAAGTAGGTGCAGGAGTAGGCCATTCAGCCCTGCAAGCCTGCACCACCATTCAATATGATCATGGCTGATCATGCAACTTCAGTACCCCATTCCTGCTTTCTCTCCATACCCCTTGATCCCTTTAGCCGTAATGGCCACATCTAACTCCCTTTTGAATATATCTAATGAACTGGCCTCAACAACTTTCTGTGGTAGAGAATTCCACAGGTTCACAATTCCCTGAGTGATGAAGTTTCTCCTCATCTTGGTCCTAAATGGCTTACCCCTTATCCTTAGACTGTGACCCCTGGTACTGGACTTCCCCAACACCGGGAACATAGAAACATAGAATCATAGAAAATAGGTGCAGGAGTAGGCTATTCGGCCCTTCTAGCCTGCACCGCCATTCAATGAGTTCATGGCTGAACATGCAACTTCAGTACCCAATTCCTGCTTTCTCGCCATACCCCTTGATCCCCCTAGTAGTAAGGACTTCATCTAACTCCTTTTTGAATATATTTAGTGAATTGGCCTCAACAACTTTCTGTGGTAGAGAATTCCATAGGTTCACCACTCTCTGGGTGAAGAAGTTTCTCCTCATCTCGGTCCTAAATGGCTTACCCCTTATCCTTAGACTGTGTCCCCTGGTTCTGGACTTCCCCAACATTGGGAACATTCTTCCTGCATCTAATCTGTCCAATCCTGTCAGAATTTTATATGTTCTCTGAGATCCCCTCTTATTCTTCTAAATTCCAGTGAACATAATCCTAGTTGATCTAGTCTTTCTTCATATGTCAGTCCTGCCATCCCGCGAATCAGTCTGGTGAACCTTTGCTGCACTCCCTCAATAGCAAGAATGTTCTTCCTCAGATTAGGAGACCAAAACTGTACATAATAGTCAAGGTGTAGCCTCACCAAGGCCCTGTACAACTGCAGTAAGACCTCCCTGCTCCTATACTCAATTCCTCTCGCTATGAAGGCCAACATGCCATTTGCCTTTTTTACCGCCTGCTGTACCTGTATGCCAACTTTCAATGACTGATGTACCATGACACCCAGGTCTCATTGCACCTCCCCTTTTCCTAATCTGTCACCATTCAGATAATAATCTACCTTCCTGTTTTTGTCACCAAAATGGATAACGTCACATTTATCTATATTATACTGCATCTGCCATGCATTTGCCCACTCATCTAACCTGTCCAAGTCACCCTGCAACCTCTTAGCATCCTCCTCACAACCACCCAGCTTAGTGTCATCTGCAAACTTGGAGATATTACGTTCAATTCCTTTGTCTAAATCATTAATGTATATTGTAAATAGCTGGGGTCCCAACACCGAACCTTGCGGTACCCCACTAGTCACTGCCTGCCATTCTGAAAAGGACCCGTTTATTCCCACTCTTTGCTTCCTGTCTTCCAACCAGTTGTCTATCCACGTCAATACATTACCCCCAATACCATGTGCTTTAATTTTGCGCAAGGTCTCTTGTGTGGGACCTTGTCAAAAGCCTTTTGAAAGTCCAAATACAGCACATCCACTGATTCTCCCTTGTCCATTCTACTAGTCACATCCTCAAAAAATTCTAAAAGGTTTGTCGAGCATGATTTCCCTTTTATAAATCCATGCTGACTTGGACCGATCCTGTCACTGCTTTCCAAATGCACTACGATTTCATCTTTAATAATTGATTCCAACATTTTCCCCACTACTGAAGTCAGGCTAACCGGTCTATAATTCCCCGTTTCCTCTCTCCCTTCTTTTTTAAAAAGTGGTGTTGCATTAGCTACCCTCCAGTCCATAGGAACTGATCCAGAGTCGATAGACTGTTGGAAAATGATCACCAATGCCTCCAGTATTTCTATGGCCACTTCCTTAAGTACTCTGGGATCAGACTATCAGGCCCTGGGGATTTATCGGCCTTCAATCCCATCAATTTCCCAAACACAATTTCCTGACTAATAAGGATTTCTTTTAGTTCCTCCTTCTCGCTAGACTCTCGGTCCCCTAGTATTTCCAAAAGGTTATTTGTGTCTTCCTTAGTGAAGACAGAGCCAAAGTATTTGTTCAATTGGTCTGTCATTTCTTTGTTCCCCATTATAAATTCACCTGATTCTGACTGCAAGGGACCTACATTTGTCTTCACTAATCTTTTTCTCTTCACATATCCTCACATATCAGGGAGTTCCCTCGTTGCCCTTACCAGCATTTCTCCCGCAACCCACACCACCACTAAAAAAATGCCTATTGGATTGTTCATTCATTTGCTATTTGTGAACAAGACCGTCCCATCCTCTGTCGTCGAGCTACACTATACGGACGACACTTGCATCTGCGTATATTCAGAGGCTGAATTCCAATTCATAGTCAACATCTTCACTAAGGCATACGAAAGCATGGGCCTTACACTAGACATCCATAAGACAAAAGTGCTCCACCGACCTGACCCTGCCACAGCACTGCCCCCCAGTCATTAAGATCCACGGCGTGGCCTTGGACAACGTGGACCACTTTCCATACCTCGGGAGCCTATTATCAGCAAGGGCAGACATCGACGACGAGGTTCAACACCGCCTCCAGTGCGCCAGCGCAGCCTTCAGCTATCTGAGGAAGAAAGTGTTCGAAGATCAGGCCCTCAAATCTGGCACCAAGCTTATGGTCTGCAGGGCTGTAGTGATACCCGCCCTCCTGTATGGCTCAGAGACCTGGACCATATACAGTAGACACCTCAAGTCGCTGGAGAAATACCACCAACGATGTCTCCGCAAGATCCTGAAAATCCCCTAGGAGGACAGACGCACTAACGTTAGTGTCCTCAATCAGGCCAACATCTCCAGCATCAAAGCACTGACCACACTCGACCAGCTCCGTTGGGCGGGCCGCATTGTTCGCATGCCTGACACAAGACTCCCTAAGCAAGCGCTCTACTCGGAACTCCTACATGGCAAGCGAGCCCTAGGTGGGCAGAGGAAACGTTTCAAGGAACCCTCAAAGCCTCCTTGAAAAAATGCAACAACCCGCCGACACATAGAAACATAGAAAATAGGTGCAGGAGTAGGCCATTCGGCCTTTCGAGCCTGCACCTGGAAAGCCCTAACCAAAGACCGCCCTAAGTGGAGCATCCGGGAGGGCGCTGAGCACCACGAGTCTCGTCACGGAGAGCAAGCAGAAAACAAGTGCAGGCAGCGGAAGTAGTGTGCGGCAAACCAGACTCCCCACCCACCCTTTCCTTCAACAACTGTCTGTCCCACCTGTGACAGAGACTGTAATTCCAGTATTGGACTGTTCAGTCACCTAAGAACTCACTTTTAGAATGGAAGCAAGTCTTCCGCGATTTCGAGGGACTGCCTATGATGATGATTTGTGGACTTTGCTGTGTGGAAAAGTTAATGCAGTGTTTGCCTACAAAACAATAGTGACTACACTTGAAAAGTAATCAATTGCTGTGAAGTGCTTTGGGACATCCTGAGGAAATGATAATGTTATGTTATACTTTACTTTATATTTTATGTTATGTACCCAAGATGAGTAAAGGCCATTGGGCCCGTCATGCACACGATCCAAATTTCTTTCATTCCCATGTAACCAGTTCAGATTGTGTCAGCACATTCCTGTTCCACCCCTCACAGGTGATTGGCCAAGCCCCAGCAGGCCCCAAAGTCATTAGTTATTTGCCAAGATAATTAGTCTTACCTTCCGTATGCTATGATAACCTTGTTTCCTAAGTATGCAAAGCTCTATATAAATTCAAGCTCTTTCTTTCTTCTACACATATGCTAATCTATAAATATGGAAGCGATTTAAAATAAAACACAAAGATATCATTTGAAATTAAAATAGTTGACGGTATGGATAAGGGAAGAGGGTGAGAAAAACCAATCATCATTTATTGGCTTTAACAGAATTCCCTTGAGTGGGAGGTTGAGCATGAAAATCTACATTAGAGTAATACATAATTACCTACAAATAAAAATGATGATTTTATGATAATATCTTTTGTATAAAAAATGTATTAGCACTTTGAAATACTTTTTGAAGCACAGTGATTGTTGTTATGCAGACAAAATGCGATGACATGAATAGTGCTGTGGGATCTTTTACATCCTTCTGAAGCATTGGAACAGGCAGACACGGCCTCAGTTTAATGTCTCATCCAAAGGAATGAACCTCCAACAATGCAGCACTCCGTCAATACTACACAAATGGATCGGCCGAGACTATCAGCTCAAGCTACCCAAGTTTTGAGAATAAATAATGCGGAAATAGCTCCTAGTGAAAACGTCCATGTTTTCCACTGGGATTGGATAGTTGACAATTAGAATTGATTTGTAATTTTCCAGTTTCACACTTCTCAAGTTGCTTAATAGTCACATACATATAAAGAAGCAAATATTCTCAGGAATGACTGGATGACACTCTGGAGTGGAAACCACCTGCTTCCCACCTCAGAAACACTGAGGCCCATTGTAATGTTCCCACCACAGCATGTCTGAGATCAGCGAATTTAGAATAGGTCAAGGCTTGATTCTGGAACCATCCTGTTATGAGCACCACACCACACAGCGCATTCAACCACCAGGACCATCTTCACTCCCGTCTCGGTATTAGAACGGAAGTATCACCACTACTAGCAAAACTAACCTTTCAAACAGGTCAAATCTCTGCCAGTTTATTTCCTTCTACCAACACCCTACTTTGCTTATCTTTATAAAGCTCCAGTTCATCTTTACTACGATTATACAATTTATACGAAACCAGTTATGTCTCTCCAAATAGACCTTGCAGTATGTTTATCTAATTTTGCTATTTACCGCTATAGGAGTTCATACTTCAACATCATAGGGCCAATTTTACACTATCCCACTTCCTCAGGAAGCCTTGCTCATTGGGAGCGAATGCACCTAAATTCCAATATGTGTTTCCAGCAGGCAAGACTCCGTACTGGGAGCTTGATTTTGTGAAATAGATCTTTATATATTTCCGATATTCAATTTTTTTCCTGTTATTCTAAGTCCCTTGAAACATTCATATCCTTTCTATGGTGAACAACCTGGCCTAGAAATTTGATTAAGCCCCAAAACGGGCGGTGCAACCACAGGCTAAATTAACCGCCGCCTTCTGATTTAAATGATCCAAGTGCAAAACTTACTGTGTGATGCGTTGTTTCAGCCAGTACTCTCAGCAGGAGGACCAAGGTATCGTGGCCGTAGCATCCCTGGGGCGAAGCAGCATTCTCTTAAAGCTAGCCTGTCATTTTAGAAACATAGAAAATAGGTGCAGGAGTAGGCCATTCGGCCCTTCGAGCCTGCACTACCATTCAATAAGATCATGGCTGATCATTCACCTCAGTACCCCTTTCCTGCTTTCTTTCCATACATCTTGATCCCTTTAGCCGTAACGGCCATATCCAACTCCCTCTTGAATATATCTAATGAACCGGCATCAACAACTCTCTGCAGAAAAGAATTCCACAGGTTCACCACTCTCTGAGTGAAGAAGTTTCTCCTCATCTCGGTCCTAAATGGCTTATCCCTTATCCTTAGACTGTGACCTCTGGTTCTGGACTTCCCCAACATCGGGAACATTATTCCTGTATCTAACCTGTCCAGTCCCGTCAGAATTTTATATGTTTCTATGAGATCCCCTCTTATTCTTTTGAACTTCAGTGAATATAGGTCCAGTCAATCCAGTCTCTCCTCATATGTCAGTCCTGCCATCCCGGGAATCAGTCTGGTGAACCTTCGCTGCACTCCCTCAATAGCAAGAATGTTCTTCCTCAGATTAGGAGACCAAAACTGAACACAATATTCCAGGTGAGGCCTTGCCAAGGCCCTGTACAACTGCATTAAGACTTCCCTGCTCCTATACTCAAATATCCTAGCTATGAAGGCCAACATGTCATTTGCGTTCTTCACTGCCTGCTGTACCTGCATGCCAACTTTCAATGACTGATGTACCAAGACACCCAGGTCGCGTTGCACCTCCCCTTTTCCTAATCTGCCACCATTTAGATAATATTCTGCCTTCATGTTTATGCCACCAAAGTGGATAACCTCACATTTATCCACATTATACTGCATCTGCCATGCATTTTCCCACTCACCTAACCTGTCCAAGTCACCCTGCAGCCTCTTAGCATCCTCCTCACAGCTCACACCACCACCCAGCTTAGTGTCATCTGCAAACTTGGAGATATTACACTCAATTCCTTCATCTAAATCAATGATGTATATTGTAAATAGTTGGGGTCCCAGCACTGAGCTCTGCGGCACTCCACGAGTTACTGCCTGCCATTCTGAGAAGAACCCCTTTATCCCGACTCTCTGCTTCCTGTCTGCCAACCAGTTCTCTATCCATGTCAATACATTGCCCCAATACCATGTGCTTTCATTTTGCACACTAATCTCTTGTGTGGGACCTTGTCAAAAGCCTTTCGAAAGTCTAAATACACCACATCTACTGGTTCTCCCTTCTCCACTCTACTAGTTATATCCTCTAGAAGATTTGTCAAGCATGATTTCCCTTTCATAAATTCATGCTGACTTGGACCGATCCTGTCACTGCTTTCCAAATGCGTTGCTATTTCATCTTTAATAATTGATTCCAATATTTTCCCCACTACTGATGTTAGGCAAACCAGTCTATAATTACCCGTTTCCTCTCTCCCTTCTTTTTAAAAAAGTGGTGTTACATTAGCTACCCTCCAGTCCATAGAAACTGATCCAGAGTCGATAGACTGTTGGAAAATGATCACCAATGCATCCACTATTTCTAGGGCCACTTCCTTAAGTACTCTGGGATGCAGACTATCAGGCCCTTGGGATTTATCGGCCTTCAATCCCATCAATTTCCCCAACACAATTTCCTGACTAATAAGGATTTCCTTCAGTTCCTCCTTTTCGCTAGACCCTCAGTCCCCTAATATTTCCGGAAGGTTATTTGTGTCTTCCTTAGTGAAGACAGAACCAAAGTATTGGTTCAATTGGTCTGCCATTTCTTTGTTCCCCATTATAAATTCACCTGATTCTGACTGAAAGGGACCTACATTTGTCTTCACTAATCTCTTTCTCTTCACATATCTATAGAAACTATTGCAGTCAGTTTTTATGTTCCCAGCAAGCTTCAAATCCAGCGTTGCATGCCGATTGACATCACAATCTGTTTATTTAAATTTGAGAGGCCTGTGCTATCAAAGGCACCAAAATGGAGGCTGCCGTGTCCTGCACCGGAAGCGGGCGGAAGCGAAGTGGCCGCCATTTTTTCCACATAACCGGCCTTACTTGCATCGAATTTCTAGGCCTCTATGTTGCCATTTAGGTGAAGGTTTTGATTTTAACTTTTTACTTATAAATTATATAACGAAAGAAGGAACTTGCATTCATATAGTGCCATTCATATCCTCGAAACGTCCCAAAGCGTTTCACAGACAATTAACTATTTTTGAAATGCAAGCATATGAGGCCAATTTGTGCACAGCAAGTGCCCACAAGCAGCAATGAGATGAATAATCCATGCATCTGTATTTTCCGATGTTGGTTGAAAGGAAAAAGAAAAATAGGTCTTGCACGTAGAATAGCGTCTTTCATGACCTCAGGACGTCTCAAAGTGCTTTTTAGCCAGTGAAATACTTTCAAAGTGTAACCACTTTTGCAATATGGGGAAATGTGGTAGCCAATCTGCCCACAAAAGGTTCCAAAAACAGCACTGTGCTGTTGACAAGATTTGTTTTTTTGAAATTTTGGTTAAAGGATAAATATTGGCTTGTATAAATATAGGAGAGAACTCCCCTGCTCTTCTTTGAAATAGTGCAATGGAATCCAGATTGAGGAATAAATGTCAGCCAGGATACCTCCCCTGCTCTTCAAACAGTGCCACAGGAAATTTTCTGTCCACTTGAGCAGGCAGATGAGCATTAGTTTAACATATCATCCAAAAGACAACACTTCTGATTGCATTACACTCTCAAAACTGTACTTACATGTCAGCCTAGATTATATGCTAAATTCTTGAGTGTGACTTGAACCCACAATCTGCTAGCTCTGAGGTATGAGTGCTACCACTGAGCCAAAGCTCACACTTCATGCCAGTAACTTGGCATAATAACTTCATCTGTCCATTCATTTTCATTTGTCATGCATTACTTCATCAATAATACATGTCTAACTATTGTTTCATCATAAGTGACAGCATGATTTTCAAGTGAACTACAACATCAAAAATACATTTGCAATTTCTATTTTTATGGCAAATGGTTCTTGTGATGGATTAGTTAATGTAATGGATTAATGTGCCAGATTTATACCGATTTATAAGCCATGTGACAAAAATTGCTTTTAGAATTTCTTGGGCTCAATTTTCCCGGGTCATTTGCAACGTTATTTTGGTGCGCGCCATTTTTTTTGGTATACTTATTTTTTTCAAAGTTCCCTTCTGCGATCTGCGGCGGCATAACTGACTTAGTTACGATATTTCTAGGCCAGTTTTTGTTGCCGTCATAGGGGGCGTTCCCTCATGTCTGTGCCAGTTTTTATAATTTTTCGAAGTTTGACCAAAAAAAATGTCTCCTTGGTTGCCGTATCTGGCCACTCCCGAAAAACCTTCTGGGCAGTTAAGAAATCCAGCGCATATTGACAAATTGGTGCTGAAAGACACCATTGTTTTTAATCGAAGATTTTGGAGGGAGTCAAGAACACTGTAAAAATCAATAATAAAGTTCAACTTTTTTTACCTGTCAATGTAGTAAATGCAAGTTTGTTGAATTTCAGAAGTTTTCACTTTTTATTGACTCACCCACACGCCATCACCGAACGTCTTGAAGCAGGGCTGGAGGGTTGTAGCTTTTTCCCGACAGAATCGGCCCCGCGCCCGGACTCAGTGGCTCGGAGCTCGGCTGGAAAACAAGCCCGGAGGCGGGGGGAGGGGGGAGGGGAGATGAGAGACAGCGAGGTGTCGATTGGAAGGCTTCTGAAGACTGCAATGAGTAGGGGGGTGCGGACGGCGGGGAGAGAGAAGGGGAACAGTCACAATACTGCAATTAATTAAGGGCGGGGGGGTGGAGAGAGAAGTCACAGAGCTTGGCCGTGGTCCATCCCTACAGACCTGGAGAGATTGCGATGTGCAGCATCATAGAGAGGACCATTAGCATTTTGAAACAGTGCTTCCAATGTCTGGACCATTTTGGAGGCTACTTGCTGTACTCCCCAGAGATTGTCGGTCAGTTCACTGTTGTGTGCTGCATGCTGCATAACTTAGCCATCATGAGGCAGCAGCAGATGGTAGTAGAAGACCCACCTGCGTTGAGAGTGGCTGATGATAAAGATGCAGAAGATGCAGATGACGAGCAGGAGGAGGACGACGAGGATGAGGAAGTCATGCAAGTACCGAGGCCGGAGCACATCGTGCTGCTTTAACGATTGCTTAAGCTTTGCGCCAGCAGCTCATCCGTGAACGCTTTACTGATGCCTGAAGACTCAGCGACAACTATTCTACATGGACCATGTTTATTGTTTGGAGCTGTTCCGTAATGTTGTGTTGTGTTAATGGAACAAATGATGGAAATGATTCTTGTTTACTTCAAAAGTTGTTTTAATAATGGAACAAATAATGGAAATGATTTTTCTTGAGTTCTAAAGTTGTGTTAAGAATGGAACAAATAATGGAACTGATTCAGTTTTAATGTAAAATATATTTTATTCAAAAGTTTAACAAATAGTTCTTAACTTAACTTTAATAAAATGATTCTTGTCTCAAACTTTACTTTAAGATCATTCTTTAAGATCACTTAAAAACTTTAAGATCACTTACAAACTTTTAAACTTGTAAATTTAAATAACTTACAAAAAACTTTTAATTTGAGAACAGTTACAACAGTAACAAAATAATAATAACAACAACAACAGCAGCAGCAAAGAAAGGCTGCACCCACCTATCTCTCCTCCACCTTATTCTAAGACAGCCCGCTGCGCTGGGTCGTGGACACTTTACCACCCATGCCTGCAGGAAGTGGCGTAGTGTTTCTGGGCTTGGTACCAAGCTTATTCTTTCTAAGATCTCAGGTAATGCGCACCTGTTGAGGAGGGGAGGGGTGGAGGGGGCGGAGGTCATTGGCAGCAGGTGGCAAGTTGGAGGGCCTGGCTTTGGGCTCTTCAGAGGCTGGTGTGGGGATTGGAGTGGGAGTGGCAGTTGATTCTGTCAATGGGCGCGAGGTCTGGGCGTGTTCCCTTATTGCAGCAGCTAACTCCAACATGCCATCACACATGCACTCTGACAGTGTCTCAATGACCTGGTCGGAGGCGGGAGTTCGGGAGGCGAGCGGCCTACAAGAGGCCCATCAGTGAGCAGTGGGAGTTCGTGGTCGGAGACGGGAGTTCGGGAGGCAAGTGACCTACAAGAGGCCCGTCAGTGAGCAGCGGGAGTTCGTGGTTGGAGGCAGGAGTTCAGGAGGCGAGCGGCCTACAAGAGGCCCGTCAGTGAGCAGCGGGAGTTCGTGGTCGGAGACGGGAGTTCGGGAGGCGAGCGGCCTACAAGAGGCCCGTCAGTGAGCAGCGGGAGTTCGTGGTCGGAGACGGGAGTTCGGGAGGCGAGCGGCCTACAAGAGGCCCGTCAGTGAGCAGCGGGAGTTCGTGGTCGGAGACGGGAGTTCGGGAGGCGAGCGGCCTACAAGAGGCCCGTCAGTGAGCAGCGGGAGTTCGTGGTCGGAGGCGGGAGTTCGGGAGGCGAGCAGCCGACATGAGGCCTGTCAGTGAGCAGCGGGAGTTCGTGGTCGGAGGCGGGAGTTCGGGAGGCGAGCGGCCTACAAGAGGCCCGTCAGTGAGCAGCGGGAGTTCGTGGTCGGAGGCGGGAGTTCGGGAGGCGAGCAGCCGACAAGAGGCCCGTCAGTGAGCAGCGGGAGTTCCTGGTCGGAGACGGGAGATCGGGAGGCGAGCGGCCTACAAGAGGCCCGTCAGTGAGCAGCGGGAGTTCGTGGTCGGAGACGGGAGTTCGGGAGGCGAGCGGCCTACAAGAGGCCCGTCAGTGAGCAGCGGGAGTTCGTGGTCGGAGACGGGAGTTCGGGAGGCAAGCGGCCTACATGAGGCCCGTCAGTGAGCAGCGGGAGTTCATGGTCAGAGACGGGAGTTCGGGAGGCAAGCGGCCTACATGAGGCCTGCTGGTGCTGCTGCAAGGAGGCAAATAAGAAGTAGAAAGAAATCGAAAGGTGATGTCACAGCCAAGAGGGTAAGTGATTGGCTGGCGATTGGTAAGTAGTTTTTCTTTTTCTTTTCTTTATCAGTAAGTAACCTTTAGCATTGTTGTTGCCAAATTAAGTTAATCTAAGGGTTAAGTCATGGCAAGACAGCTCGCACACGTGTTATGCTCCTCCTGTACTATGTGGGAAGTCAGGGACGCTTCCAGTGTCGCTGACGACTACGTGTGCGGGAAGTGCATCCACCTGCAGCTCCTGACGGACCACATTGCGGCACTGGAGCTGCGGGTGGATTCACTCTGGAGCATCCATGATGCTGAGAATGACGTAAGTAGCATGTTTAGTGAGTTGGTCTTACCGCAGGTAAAGGGTACACAGCCAGATAGGGGCTGGGTGACCAACAGGAAGAGCAGTGCAAGGAAGGTAGTGCAGGGAACCCCTGCGGTCATCCCCCTGCAAAACCGATACACCGCTTTGGGTACTGTTGAGGGGGATGACTCATCAGGGGAGGGCAGCAGCAGCCAAGTTCATGGCACTGTGGGTGGCTCTGCTGCACAGGAGGGCAGGAAAAAGAGTGGGAGATCTATAGTGATAGGGGATTCAATTGTAAAGGGAATAGATAGACGGTTCTGTGGCTGCAACCGAGACTCCAGGATGGCATGTTGCCTCCCTGGTGCAAGGGTTAAGGATGTCTCAGAGCGGGTACAGGACATTCTGAAAAGGGAGGGTGAACAGCCAGTTGTCGTGGTGCATATAGGTACCAACGATAGAGGTAAAAAACGGGATGAGGTCCTACAAGCTGAATTTAGGGAGCTGGGGCTAAATTAAAAAGTAGGACCTCAAAAGTAGTAATCTCAGGATTCCTACCAGTGTCACGTGCTAGTCAGAGTAGGAATCACAGGATAGCTCAGATGAATATGCGACTTCAGGGGTGGTGCAGAGAGGAGAGATCCAAATTCCTGGGACATTGGAACCGGTTCTGGGGTAGGTGGGACCAGTACAAACCGGACGGCCTGCACTTGGGCAGGACTGGAACCAATGTCCGAGGCGGAGTGTTTGCTAGTGCTGTTGGGGAGGAGTTAAACTAATATGGCAGGGGGATAGGAACCTATGCAGGGAGACAGAGGGAAGTAGAATGGGGGCAGAAGCAAAAGATAGAAAGAAGAAAAGTAAAAGTGGAGAAGTGCAAAAAGCAAAAAGGGCCACATTACAGCAAAATTCTAAAGGGGCAAAGTGTGTTAGGAAGACAAGCCTGAAGGCTCTGTGCCTCAATGCGAGGAGTATTCGAAATAAGATGGACGAATTAACTGCGCAGATAGCAGTTAATGGATATGATGTAATTGGCATCACGGAGACATGGCTCCAGGGTGACCAAGCCTGGGAACTCAACATCCAGGGGTATTCAACATTTAGGAAGGATAGACAGAAAGGAAAAGGAGGCGGGGTGGCGTTGCTGGTTAAAGAGGAAATTAATGCAATAGTAAGAAAGGACATTAGCCTGGATGATTAACAGGAAAAGATTTATTGGAAGCTGTAAATCAGCACATGTCAAAATTAGGAGTGGAGTGGAAACGAATGGCAAGTATGGCCACTGACAGAAGCCCAAATCTGACAGATAAACATGTTGCATTTAGTGAAAAGAATTCAAGACCAAGTAATCGAAACGAATCCAGAACAGAAAATTATTTTTCTACATTGCAATATTCATCAAGAGGTCCTCTATAAAAGAGTTTTAAAACTAAGCAATATCGTGGACACAGCTATGAAAGTGGTCAACTACATTTGAGCATAAGGATTAAGCCACAGGAATTTGTAATTCTGCTTGAGAAACCTGAATCTGAGCTCAATTATGTTCTGTATCATACCAACGTAAGATGGCTTAGTTTGGGCAAAACTTTGAAAAGAGTGTGGTAACTTAGAACCGAGATTGGTTTGTTTTTGAAAATGAAAGAAAAAGATTTGCATTTTCCACAGTTGAACGAAGCAGATTGGCTCTCTAGTTTTGCATTCGCTGTTGATATCATGGGCCACATAAATGAACTAAATTTAAGACTGCAGGGGAAGGAGCTTTTTGCTCATGATTTGCATTGCAGTGTCAAGTCCTTTTGCCCCGTCAGATAGAAAGCAAACAGTTCAGCTTTTCCAACTTTGCAACAGATTACTGTTTGGGATGAAAAGCTGAAAAAGTACACGTCGTCACTACTCTACTTGCATGCTGAATTTTCTAGTCGATTCCAGGATTTTAGAACAGTAGAAAATGACCTGTATCCTCGCCATTCACATTTGATGTTGACAACATTTCACATGGCTTCCAACTCAAGCTTATCGACCTGCAATGTGATGCATAGTCTTAGGATAAGGGGTAGGCCATTTAGGACTGAGATGAGGAGAAACTTCTTCACTCAGAGAGTTGTTAACCTGTGGAATTCCCTGCCGCAGAGAGTTGTTGATGTCAGTTCATTGGATATATTCAAGAGGGAGTTAGATATGGCCCTTAGGGCTAAAGAGATCAAGGGGCATGGAGAGAAAGCAGGAAAGGCGTACTGAGGGAATGATCAGTCATGATCTTATTGAATGGCGATGCAGGCTCGAAGGGCCAAATAGCCGACTCCTGCACCTATTTTCTATGTTTCTATTGTTCTATGATGTGGAATCGGTATGGGTGGAGCTACGGAATACCAAAGGGCAGAAAATGCTAGTGGGTGTTGTGTACAGACCACTAAACAGTAGTAGTAAGGTTGGGAACAGCATCAAACAAGAAATTAGGGATGCATGCAATAAAAGTACAGCAGTTATCATGGGTGACTTTAATCTAAATATTAATTGGGCTAACCAAACTGGTAGCAATGCGGTGGAGAAGGATTTCCTGGAGTGTATTAGGGATGGTTTTCTAGACCAATATGTCGAGGAACCAATTAGGGAGCTGGCCATCCTCGGCTGGATGATGCAGAATGAGAAAAGATTGTTGTGTGAGACCTCTTGGGGAAGAGTGACCATAACATGGTAGAATGACCATAACATGGTAGAATTCTTTATTACGATGGAGAGTGACACAATTAATTCAGAAACTAGGGTCCTGAACTTAAGGAAAGATAACTTCGACGGTTTGAGGCGTAAATTGGCTAGGATAGACTAGCAAATGATACTTAAAGAGTTGATGGTGGATAGGCAATGGCAAACATTTAAAGATCACATAGATGAACTTCAGCAATTGTACATCCCTGTCTGGAGTAAAAATAAAACGGGGAAGGTGGCTCAACCATGGCTAACAAGGGAAATTAAGGATGGTGTTAAGTCCAAGGAAGAGGCATATAAATTGGCCAGAAAAAGCAGCAAACCTGACGACTGGGAGAAATTTAGAATTCAGCAGAGGAGGACAAAGGGTTTAATTAAGAGGGGGAAAGTAGAGTATGAGAAGAAGCTTGCCGGAAACATAAAAACTGAGGAACATAAAAACTTTGAGGATATAACGAGCATGGTAGATAGAGGTGTACCGATGGATGTGGTATATTTAGATTTCCAAAAGGCATTCGATAAGGTGCCACACAAAAGGTTACTGCAGAAGATAAAGGTACGCGGAGTCAGAGGAAATGTATTAGCATGGATAGAGAATTGGCTGGCTAACAGAAAGCAGAGAGTCGGGATAAATGGGTCCTTTTCGGGTTGGAAATCGGTGGTTAGTGGTGTGCCACAGGGATCGGTGCTGGGACCACAACTGTTTACAATATACATAGATGACCTGGAAGAGGGGACAGAGTGTAGTGCAACAAAATTTGCAGATGACACAAAGATTAGTAGGAAAGCGGGTTGTGTAGAGGACACAGAGAGGCTGCAAAGAGATTTAGATAGGTTAAGCAAATGGGCTAAGGTTTGGCAGATGGAATACAATGTCGGAAAATGTGAGGTCATTCACCTTGGAAAAAAAACAGTAAAAGGGAATATTATTTGAATGGGGAGAAATTACAACATGCTGTGGTGCAGAGGGACCTGGGAGTCCTTGTGCATGAATCCCAAAAAGTTAGTTTTCAGGTGCAGCAGATAATCAGGAAGGCGAATGGAATGTTGGCCTTCATTGCGAGAGGGATGGAGTACAAAAGCAGGGAGGTCCTGCTGCAACTGTACAGGGTATTGGTGAGGCCGCACCTGGAGTACTGCGTGCAGTTTTGGTCACCTTACTTAAGGAAGGATATACTAGCTTTGGAGGGGATACAGAGACGATTTACTAGGCTGATTCCAGAGATGAGGGGGTTACCTTATGATGATAGATTGAGGAGACTGGGCCTTTACTCGTTGGAGTTCAGAAGGATGAGGGGTGATCTTATAGAAACATTTAAAATAATGAAAGGGATAGACAAGATAGAGGCAGAGAGGTTGTTTCCACTGGTCAGGGAGACTAGAACTAGGGGGCAAAGCCTCAAAATATGGGGGAGCCAATTTAAAACCGAGTTGAGAAGGAATTTCTTCTCCCAGAGCGTTGTGAATCTGTAGAATTCTCTGCCCAAGGAAGCAGTTGAGGCTAGCTCATTGAATGTATTCAAATCACAGATAGATAGGTTTTTAACCAATAAGGGAATTAAGGGTTACATGGAGCAGGCGGGTAAGTGGAGCTGAGTCCACGGCCAGATCGGCCATGATCTTTTTGAATGGCGGAGCAGGCTCGAGGGGCTAGATGGCCTACTCCTGTTCCTAATTCTTATGTTCTTATGTTCTTATGACTGCAAAAGCTTCTATCGATATGTGAAGAGAAATAGATTAGTGAAGACAAATGTAGGTCTCTTGCAGTCGGATTCAGGTGAATTTATAATGGGGAACAAAGAAATGGCAGACCAATTGAACAAATACTTTGGTTCTGTCTTCATGAAGGAAGACACAAATAACCTTCCGGAAATACTAGGGGACCGAGGCTCAAGTGAGAAGGAGGAACTGAAAGATATCCTTATTAGGCGGGAAATTGTGTTAGGGAAATTGATGGGATTGAAGGCTGATAAATCCCCAGGGCTTGATAGTCTGATTCCCAGAGTACTTAAGGAAGTGGCCCTAGAAATAGTGGATGCATTGGTGATCATTTTCCAACAGTCTATCGACTCTGGATCAGTTCCTATGGACTGGAAGGTAGCTAATGTAACACCACTTTTTAAAAAGGGAGGGAGAGAGAAAGCGTGTAATTATAGACTGGTTAGCCTGACATCAGTAGTGGGGAAAATATTGGAATCAATTATTAAGGATGAAATAGCAGCGCATTTGGAAAGCAGTGACAGGATCGGTCCAAGTCAGCATGGATTTATGAAGGGGAAATCCTGCTTGACAAATCTTCTGGAATTTTTTGAGTATGTAACTAGTAGAGTTGGCAAAGGAGAACCAGTGGATGCAGTGCATTTGTACTTTCAAAAGGCTTTTGACAAGGTCCCACACAAGAGATTGGTGTGCAAAATCAAAGCACATGGTATTCGGAGTAATATACTGACGTGGATAGAGAACTGGTTGGCAGACAGGAAGCAGAGAGTCGGGATAAATGGGTTCTTTTCAGAATGGCAGGCAGTGACTAGTGGAGTGCTGCAGGGCTCAGTGCTGGGACCCCAGCTCTTTATAATATACATCAATGATTTAGATGAAGGAATCGAGTGCAATATCTCCAAGTTTGCAGATGACACTAAACTGGGTCGCGGTGTGAGCTATGAGGGGGACGCTAAGAGGCTGCAGGGTGACTTGGACAGGTTAGGTGAGTGGGCAAATGCATGGCAGATGCAGTATAATGTGGATAAATGTGAGGTTATCCACTTTGGGAGCAAAAACAGAATATTATCTGAATGGCGGCAGATTAGGAAAAGGGGAGGTTCAATGAGACCTGGGTGTCATGCTTCATCAGTCATTGAAAGTTGGCATACAGGTACAGCAGGTGGTGAAGAAGGCAAATGGTATGTTGGCCTTCATAGATAGGGGATTTGAGTATTGGAGCAGGGAGGTCTTACTGCAGTTGTACAGGGCCTTCGTGAGACCTCACCTGGAATATTATGTTCAGTTTTGGTCTCCTAATCTGAGGAAGGACGTTCTTGCTATTGAGGGAGTGCAGCGAAGGTTCACCAGGCTGATTCCCGGGATGGCGGGACTGAGATATGAGGAGAGACTGGATCAACTGGGCCTTTATACGTTGGAGTTTAGAAGGATGAGAGGGGATCTCATAGAAATATACAAGATTCTGACGGGACTGGACAGGTTAGATGCAGGTTGAATGTTCCCGATAAGTTGTGGTGCAACAAGGCTTCAAAGCCAGTCCTGACTCCCATTCATACCAAACTTAGAACGTACACAAAGGAACTGATTCCCATAACTGGCAGTGCTACCGTAAATGTCTCCTACGATGGAGCAGTGCACGATTTACCACTCTGGGTGGTACCGGGCGATGGCCACAAGCTGTTCGACAGGAGCTGGCTGGGAAAGATACACTGGAACTGGGATGACGTCCCAGCGCTTTCGTCCATCGACGACACCTCATGTGCCCAGGTCCGAAGCAAGTTCCCTGCATTGTTCGAACCAGGCATCGGGAAGTTTCAAGGAGCAAAAGTGCAGATCCATTTAATTCCGGGGGTGCGACCCATCCATCACAAGGCGAGAGCGGTAACTTACATGATGAGAAAGAGGGTGGAGATCGAGCTGGACAGGCTGCAATGAGAGGGCATCATTTCGCCGATCGAATTCAATGAGTGGACCAGTCTGATTGTTCCAGTCCTCAAGGGAGACGGCACCGTCAGAATCTGTGGTGGTTACAAAGTAACTATCAATCATTTCTCACTGCAGGATCAATACCCACTGCCGAAGGCAGACGACCTATTTGCGATGCTGGCGGGAGAGAAAACGATCATGAAACTGGACTTGACCTCGGCCTACATGCCGCAGGAGCTGGAGGAATCTTCGAAAGGCCTCACCTGCATCAACACGCACAAACATCTTTCCATTTACAACAGTTGCCCGTTTGGGATTCGATCTGCCACGGCGATATTCCAGAGGAACATGGAAAGCTTGCTGAAGTTGGTCCCGCGCACTGTGGTCTTCCAGGACGACATCTTGGTTACAAGTCGGGACACCGTCGAGCACCTGCAGAACCAGATGGAGGTTCTTAGTCGGCTTAATCGTGTGGGGCTCAGGCTAAAACGCTCAAAGTGCATTTTCCTGCCGCCTGAAGTGGAGTTCCTGGGGAGAAGAATTATGGCAGACAGCATCAGGCCCACCAATTCGAAGACGGATGCAATCAAAATCGCACCAAGAGCACAGAACGTGATGGAGCTGCTGTAATTTCTAGGACACCTGAACTACTTTGGTAACTTCTTACTGGATCTTAGCACATTGCTAGAACCCCTGCACTCTTTACTGCATAAAGGAGATGAATGGGTATGGGATAAAAGCCAAGAAAATGCCTTTGACAAAGCTAGGAAGCTGTTATGTTCAAACAAATTGCTTGTGTTGTACGATCCATGTAAATGTTTGGTACTAGCATGTGATGCGTCGTCATATGGGGCCGGTGTGTATTGCAACAAGCTCATGAATTTGGGAAATTGCAACCGGTTGCCTATGCATCCAGAAGTGTGTCTAAGGCCGAGAAGGCCTACAGTATGATTGAAAAAGAAGCATAGAGTGTGTTTACGGGGTAAAGAAAATGCATCAATATCTGTTCGGGCTCAAATTTGAATTGGAAACCGACCATAAGCCGCTTATATTCCTCTTTTCTGAAAATAAGGGGATAAATACGAATGCATCGGCCCGCATCCAGAGATGTGCGCTCACATTGTCCGCATACAACTACGCCATCCGCCACAGGCCAGGCACAGAAAACTGTGCTGATGCTCTCAGTAGGCTACCATTGCCCACCACTGGGGTGAAGATGGTACAGCCTGCAGATCTAGTTATGGTAATGGAAGCATTCGAGAGTGAGCAATCACCTGTTCCTGCCCAACAGATTAGAACCTGGGCGAGCCAGGACCCCTTGCTGTCCTTAGTAAAAAACTGTGGGCTCCACGGAAGTTGGTCTAGTGTCCCGTTAGAGATGCAGGAAGAAATAAAGCCATACCAGCGGCACAAAGACTAAATGTCTATACAGGCAGACTGCCTCCTATGGGGTAATCAGGTAGTTGTGCCAAAAAAGGGCAGGGACACTTTCATTAGTGATCTCCACAGTACCCACCCAGGCATTATAATGATGAAAGCGATAGCCAGATCCCACATCTGGTAGCCCGGTATCGATGCGGACTTAGAATCCTGTGTGCACAAATGTAATACATGTTCACAGTTAAGCAATGCACCCAGGGTGGCGCCACTAAATTTATGGTCTTGGCCCTCCAAACCGTGGTCTAGAGTTCATGTTGACTATGCAGGCCCATTCTTGGGAAAAATGCTTTTAGTGGTTGTAGATGCGTACTCCAATTGGATTGAATGTGTGATAATGTCAGCAAGCACATCCACTGCCACCATTGAAAGCCTACGGGCCATGTTTGTCACGCACGGCCTGCCTGATGTCCTTGTAAGTGACAATGGGCCGTGTTTTACCAGTGCCGAGTTCAAGGAATTCATTAACCGCAATGGGGTCAAATATGTCACATCTGCCCCGTTTAAACCAGCGTCCAACGGTCAGGCGGAATGAGCAGTTCAAACAATCAAGCAGAGCTTGAAAAGAGTAACTGAAGGCTCACTGCAGACTCGCTTATCCCGGGATGGCTGGACTGACATATGAGGAAAGACTGGATCAACTGGGTCTTTATACACTGGAGTTTAGAAGGATGAGAGGGGATCTCATAGAAACATATAAGATTCTGACGGGACTGGACAAGTTAGATGCGGGAAGAATGCTCCCATTGTTATGGAAGTCCAGAACCAGGGGACACAGGCTTAGAATAAGGGGTAGGCCATTTAGGACTGAGATGAGGAGAAACTTCTTCACTCAGAGAGTTGTTAACCTGTGGAATTCCCTGCTGCGGAGAGTTATTGATGCCAGATCATTGGATATATTCAAGAGGGAGTTAGATATGGCCCTAATGGCTAGGGGGATCAAGGGGTATGGAGAGAAAGCAGGAAAGGGGTACTGAGGGAATGATCAGCCATGATCTTATTGAATGGTGGTGCAGGCTCGAAGGGCCGAATGGCCTACTCCTGCCCCCTATTTTCTATGTTTCTATGTTTCAATGAGTTCTGCTTAGTTACCGCACAAGATCCCACTCGCTCACCGAGATCCCTCTGGTTGAACTGCTCATGAAAAGGGCACTTAAGACAAGGCTTTCGTTAGTACACCCTGATCTACACGAACAGGTAGAGAGCAGGTGGCTTCAACAGAATACATACCATGATCGCGCAAATGTGTCACGAGAAATTGAAGTAAATGATCCTGTATTTGTGTTTAACTATGGACAAAGTCCCAAGTGGATTGCTGGCACTGTTTTGGCCAAAGAGGGGAGTAGGGTGTTTGTGGTCAAAGTCGCAAATGGACTCACCTGCAGAAAACACTTGGACCAAACCAAACTCAGATTTATGGACTATCCAGAACAACCTAAATAGACTCTACCTTTTTCGATCCTCCAACAGACACACAAGTGGCAACCGACCCAGCGGTTGACCACGAAGCAGAACCCATCACCCGCAGCAGCTAAGCAAGACTCTCCACCCCCAGCAGCCCAGCGAAGGCCCAACAAACGACTCACCAACACCTGCATTTGCATTGAGACGATCAACCAGGGAAAGGAAGGCCCCAGATTGACTCACATTATAAATAGTTACACTATTGACTTTGGGGGGGGGGGGGGAGTGTTGTTATGTATGTAAACATGTAATTACCATGTCTAACCACCAGATGGCTTATCCCCTGGAGTCCCAAGGGATCCCACAATCCCTTGGGAGCACCTCACAGGCTGAAGAGGCACTCTGAGATCTGTAATAAAGGACTACGGTCACACTTACTTTGAGCTTGCAGTATCTAGTCTGACTCTTTATTCAAGACGTAACATCTTCCTGCCCCCTATGCGACCTGACAATATAAATGTTTCCCTCTCCTCAGGAATGGTAACCCCCTCCCTTTCAAAATATTCATCAACCCTTCCTTAAAAAAACACCAAAAGTCTAAAGGGACAAAGTGTGTTAAAAAGACAAGCCTGAAGGCTCTGTGCCTCAGTGCGAGTATTCGTAATAAAGTGGGCGAATTAACTACGCAGGCAGCTATTAACGAATATGATATAATTGGGATTAGGGAGACATGGCTCCAGGGTGACCAAGGTTGGGAACTCAACATCCAGAGGTATTCAACATTTAGGAAGGATAGACAGAAAGGAAAAGGAGGTGGGGTAGCGTTGCTGGTTAAAGAAGAAATTAACGCAATAGTAAGGAAGGACATTAGCTTGGATGATGTGAAATCTGGGTAGAGCTGCAGAATACCAAAGGGCAGAAAACGCTAGTGGGAGTTGTGTACAGACCACCAAAGAGCATTGGTGATGTTGGGGATAGCATCAAACAAGAAATTAGGGATGCGTGCAATAAAGGTACAGCAGTTATCATGGGCGACTTTAATCTATATATAGATTGGGCTAATCAAACTGGTAACAGTACGGTGGAGGAGGATATCCTGGACTGTATTAGGGATGGTTTTCTAGACCAATATGTCAAGGAACCAACTAGAGGGCTGGCCATCCTAGATTGGGTGATGTGAAACGAGAAAGGACTAATTAGAAATCTTGTTGAGCGAGGCCCCTTGGGGAAGAGTGACCATAATATGGTAGAATTCTTTATTAAGATGGAGAGTGACACAGTTAATTCAGAGACTAGGGTCCTGAACTGAAGGAAAGGTAACTTTGATGGTATGAGACATGAATTGCCTCGAATAGACTGGCAAATGATACTTAAAGGGTTGACAGTGGATAGGCAATGGCAAACATTTAAAGATCACATGGATGAACTTCAACAATTGTACATCCCTGTCTGGAGTAAAAATAAAACGGGGAAGGTGACTCAACCGTGGCTAACAAGGGAAATTAGGGATAGTGTTAAATCCAAGGAAGAGGCATATAAATTGGCCAGAAAAAGCAGCAAACCTGAGGACTGGAAGAAATTTAGAATTCAGTAGAGGAGGACAAGAGGTTTAATTAGGAGGGGGAAAATAGAGTATGAGAGGAAACTTGCTGGGAAGATAAAAACTGATTGCAAAAGCTTCCATAGATATGTGAAAAGGAAAAGGTTAGTGAAAACAAATGTAGGTCCCTTGCAGTCAAAACCAGGTGAACTTATAATCGGGAACAAAGAAATGGCAGACCAATTGAACAAATACTTTGGTTCGGTCTTCACTAAGGAAGACACAAATAATGTTCCGGAAATATTAGGGGACCGAGGGTCTGGCGAGAAGGAGGAACTGAAGGAAATCCTTATTAGTCAGGAAATTGTGTTCGGGAAATTGATGGGATTGAAGGCTGATAAATCCCCAGGGCCTGATAGTCTGCATCCCAAAGTACTTAAGGAAATGGCCCTAGAAATAGTGGATGCATTGGTGATCATTTTACAACAGCCTATCGACTCTGCATCAGTTCCTATGGACTGGAGGGTAGCTAATGTAACACCACTTTTTAAAAAAGGAGGGAGAGAGAAAATGGGGAATTATAGATCGGTTAGCCTGACATCAGTAATGGGGAAAATTTTGGAATCAATTATTAAAGATGAAATAGCAGCGCATTTGGAAAGCAGTGACAGGATGGATTTATGAAAGGGAAATCATACTTGACAAATCTTCCAGAATTTTTTGAGGATGTAACTGGTAGAGTGGACAAGGGAGAACCAGTGGATGTGGTGCACTTGGAATTTCAAAAGGCCTTTGACAAGGTCCCACACAAGAGATTGTTGTGCAAAATTAAAGCACATGGTATTGGGGGTAATGTATTGACATGCATAGAGAACTGGTTGGCAGACAGAAGGAGAGAGTCGGGATAAACGGGTCCTTATCAGAATGGCAGGCAGTGACTAGTGGGGTGCCGCAGGGCTCAGTGCTGGGAGCCCAGCCATTTACAATATACATCAATGATTTAGATGAAGGAATTAAGAGTAATATCTCCAAGTTTGCAATGACACTAAACTGGGTGGTGGTGTGAGCTGTGAGGAGGATACTAAGAGACTTGGACAGGCAAGGTGAGTGGGCAAATGCATGGCAGATGCAGTATAATGTGGATAAGTATGAGGTTATCCACTTTGGTGGCATAAACATGAAGGCAGAATATTATATGAATGGTGGCATATTAGGAAAAGGGGAGATGCAATGAGACCTGGGTGTCATGGTACATCAGTCATTGAAGGTTGGCATGCAGGTGCAGCAGG
Organism: Pristiophorus japonicus; assembly: GCF_044704955.1. Taxonomy (NCBI): domain Eukaryota; kingdom Metazoa; phylum Chordata; class Chondrichthyes; family Pristiophoridae; genus Pristiophorus; species Pristiophorus japonicus. The sequence continues at coordinate 342,685,353 of NC_091977.1, read as the reverse complement.
CGGTGAAGAAGGCAAATGGCATGTTGGCCTTCATAGCTTTGGGATTTGAGTATAGGAGCAGGGAGGTCTTACTGCAGCTGTACAGGGCCTTGGTGAGGCCTCACGTGGAATATTGTGTTCAGTTTTGGTCTCCTAATCTCAGGAAGGACGTTCTTGCAGTTGAGGGAGTGCAGCGAAGGTTCACCAGACTGATTCCCGGGATGGCAAAACTGACATATGAGGAGAGACTGGATCGACTGGGCCTGTATTCGCTGGAGTTTAGAAGAATGAGAGGGGATCTCATAGAAACATATAAAATTCTGGACGGGACTGGACAGGTTAGATGCAGGAAGAATGTTCCCAATGTTGGGGGAGTCCAGAACCAGGGGTCACAGTCTAAGGATAAGGGGTAAGCCACTTAGGACCGAGATGAGGAGAAACTTCTTCACTCAGAGAGTTGTTAACCTGTGGAATTCTCTTCCGCAGAGAGTTGTTGATGCCAGTTCGTTAGATATATTCAAGAGAGAGTTGGATATGGCCGTTACGGCTAAAGGGATCAAGGGGTATGGAGAGAAAGCAGGAAAGGGGTACTGAGGTGAATGATCGGCCATGATCATATTGAATGGTGGTGCAGGCTCGAAGAGCTGAATGGCCTACTCCTGCACCTATTTTCTATGTTTCTATGTTTCTATGACCCTACTGTCCTTGAAAACTACAACCGCATCTCCAATCTCTCTTTACTCTTTAAAGTCTTTGAATGTGTTGTTATCAAATCCATGTCCATCTTCCCCTTGCCTCAGTGTTTGAATCTCTTAAATCTGCCAGAGCAGTAAAATGGCCCTAATCATAGTCACGATCTCAGAATCTGTGTCAATTTTCCTTCCTCATCCTCTTCAACCCGTTTGCAGCCTTATGTCATCGTCAACCACACCATCTTCCTCCAATTGTCTCCTCTATTGGCCATCTCAGTAGGTCTACCCTTGCTTGGTTCCTTTCTTACCTGTCTAGTCATAGCCAACGAATCTCCAGCAGTGGTTTCTCTTTCTGCACCTTGGGAGTTACCTCTGGAGTCCCCCATAATTCAGCAGAATGATACCACGGTTTAAAGCGTTAAATCATTGGTTGCAAAATTTTCACGGCTGAGAGTGAAGTAGGGAAGTTATGCTAAACCTGTATTGAATCTTGGTTAGACCACACTTAGAGTATTGCGTACAGTTCTGGTCGTCAAATTATAAAAAAGATATAGAGGCATTGGAGAGGATGCAGAGAAGATTTACAAGGAGGATACCAGAAATGCGAGCATATACATATCAGGAAAGGATGAACAAGCTGGGTCTCTTTTCTCTTGAAAAAAGGCTGAGGGGTGACATAATAGAGATCTTTAAAATGATGAAAGGTTTTGTTAGAGTGGATACAGAGAGATGTTTTCACTTGTAGGGAAGAGCAAAACTAGAGGCCATCAATATAAGATAGTCACCAAGAAATCCAATAGGGAATTCAGAAGAAACTTATTTCCCCAAAGAGTGGTGAGAATGTGAAACTTGCTACCACAGGTAGTGATTGAAGTGAATAGTATCGATGTATTTAAGGGAAGGCTGGAAAAACATATGAGGGAGAAGGGAATAGAGGTTACGTTGGTAGATTTAGATGAGGTTACTGCACAAGATAAAAGTTCACGGGGTTGGGGGTAATATATTAGCATGGATAGAGGATTGGCTAACTAACAGAGAACAGAGAGTCAGGATAAATAGTTTATTCTCTGGTTGGCACCCAGTAACTAGTGGGGTGCCGCAGGGATCAGTGCTTGGACCCTAACTATTTACAATCTATATTAATGACTTGGAAGGTGGGACTGAGTGTAACGTAGCCAAATTTGCTGATGATACAAAGATGGGAGGAAAAGCAATGTGTGAGGAGGACACAAAAAATCTGCAAAAGGACATAGACAGGCTAAGTGAGTGGGCAAAAATTTGGCAGATGGAGTATAATGTCGGAAAGTGTGAGGTCATGTACTTTGGCGGAAAAAAATCAAAGAGCAAGTTATTATTTAAATGGAGAAAGTTGGAAAGTGCCACAGTACAGCGGGACCTGGGGGTACTTGTGCATGAAACACAAAAGGTTAGTATGCAGGTACAGCAAGTGATCAGGAAGGCCAATGGTATCTTGGCCTTTATTGCAAAGGGGATGGAGTATAAAAGCAGGGAAGTCTTGCTACAGCTATATAAGGTATTGGTGAGGCCACACCTGGAATACTGTGTGCAGTTTTGGTCTTGACCTTTATTGCAAAGGGGATGGAATATAAAAGCAGGGAAGTCTTGCTACAGCTATATAAGGTATTGGTGAGGCCACACCTAGAATACTACGGCAGTTTTGGTTTCCATATTTATGAAAGAATATACTTGCTTTCGAGGCAGTTCAGAGAAGGTTCACTAGATTGATTCCGGGGATGAGGGGGTTGACTTATGAGGAAAGGTTGAGTAGGTTGGGCCTCTACTCATTGGAATTCAGAAGAATGAGAGGTGATCTTATCGAAACGTATAAGATTACGAGGGGGCTTGACAAGGTGGATGAAGAGCGTATGTTTCCACTGATGGGGGAGACTAGAACTAGAGGGCATAATCTTGGAATAAGGGGCCGCCCATTTGAAACAGAGATGAGGAGAAATTTCTTCTCTCAGAGGGTTGTAAATCTGTGGAATTCGCTGCCTCAGAGAGCTGTGGAAGCTGGGACATTGAAAAAATTTAAGACAGAAATAGACAGTTTCTTAAACGATAAGGGGATAAGGAATTATGGAGAGTGGGCGGGGAAGTGGAGCTGAGTCCATGATCAGATCAGCCATGATCTTATTGAATGGCGGAGCAGGCTAGAGGGGCCGTAAGGCCTACTCCTGTTCATATTTCTTATGTTCTTATGAAAGACGGGAGGAGACTCGAGTGGAGCATAAATGCCGGCATGGACTGGTTGGGCTGAATGGCCTGTTTCTGTGCCGTATATCCTATGTAATCCGACATAAGTTTTGGTACATCAGGGAATCGAGTTATGGATCAAATGGAACACAAATTTATTAAAGGAACTTTGATACCTTGCACTGTGGCTGATGAGATTTGAAAAATGGAAGAGCACACTTTGAAATGTCAATATCATTGCACCACTGACCGTCTGTATCCTGACAAGTTGGTGAATGTGATGTACTAAAAAAATTTAAATCATGGCAAAAGTTTGCACTATGGCATAAATAATGGCTTGAGGGTTGAGGTAGGAGAGTGTAAGGAGGGTTACTTTTGAGCCTATCTGGGAAACTTCATAACATAATGCCACCATCCCTTTTAAATATAGGGGATGGGTACGGTACTGAATCTGAAAGTTTCAACCTGCTCTTGATATTTGTAAGTAAGTGATCCTGTTCATGTGTGGAGTTAATCACTTGGCTAAATTTTCTGAAATTGCAACGTTTTAATGAGCTGCCTCTGTTTTCAATGCAGTGAGAGATGATCACTGAGATAGGTGATATGCTATTCCTGGTGCCAGTGGCAGGAGATGGCTTGCTAATAAAATGAGCTAGCAATGGGCTAACCTTACATTCCGTCTTATCTTGATTCATGACTGTGTTTGTAAAGTATTTCATACCGTTTTACAGAAAGGAGGCACCGTGCTCAAGCAGTTTCTGCAGATATAGGCTGGATTATCATATCCTGATGTAGCTTGTTGGCCCTACATTCACAGGCTGTCAATTAAATACACCTGCTTGTGGTTGCTGACATGCCACAACCTCAAGCATATGGCAGCTACCAACTGAATTTCTCAGGTATCGTATCAAAGCCCACGAGATTGAGATGATCACTGCAGGATGTCACGAAATGTGTGATGTGGCTTCAAGCCAGCAACTGTAAAATGTTGAAGAAGCTATGTGTTGTAGAAAATGTTGAAAATGTACTTAAAAGATGTGCCAAAGCAAACAGAAAAGCTTTTAAAGGATAAATAGAATCAGAGATCCAGAAAGGTAGTTGTAAAACCTATGCCATGGGCTGGATTTTTGGCTTTTGAGATTTCGGGCCGTTAATGACAGCAGGGCAGTCCTGATAACACCTGGAAAAAGTTCGTCTGTAAGAATCGGCATAAAGTGAGGTTCAATGATTGGGGGTGCTAAATCAGATGTTACACACCTGTGCTTGTCCACCCCAGCCAAAAATCGTGCCGCTAAAAAAGCTCTGCAGTTTGTGCATGCGCAGACGCGCTCGAAGCTTCCCGGGTCCAGGCGAAGCTTTAGGGTGTGCCGATTTTGTTTGCATATACGCAGATGCACCGGCCTACTTCACTCACAGCAGGAGACATGGCGCAGCAGGAGGGATGACAGAGATCATGCCGCTTCTCTGCAACAGCTGATGAGGCCTTAGTTCAGGCCATAGAGAGGAGGTGGCCTGAACTGCATCAAGTGGGTGGAAGAGGAGGTCCTTGCTAAGAGCATTCAGAAGGATACGGAGGGAGATAGCCCTCGAGGTATAAGCGGCAGACACAGTGGCTAGAACTGCTACCCAATGCCGCAAGAAGTTTAACAACCTCATGAGGGTTGTCAGGGTGAATACCCTTTACATTTATGGACCATTGCCATGGTTGCAAGATCACTGTCTCACACAATGTTAAGATTTTGACAGAGCTGCCCCTTATCTATGTGTTCCAGGCCATGGTGTGGGTTGTTGAAGCCACCTGAAAGCTGGAGCCTTACTTCATCAGCCATGCCCTCTGCATTCAGGAGACACAGACCCTCTTGTCCCCTAATCATTGTCACTCCTCCTCGCACTCCCCTTCCACTGTTGATATGCATTGACCAAACATCACCCGAAGCCACTATGCTACCTGGCTATCACCTACTCCCAATTTTTCCACATGTTCAGTCAGTAGCCACACAGATTGTACTGAACACATTTGCACTTCCAGACAGTGGCAGCTATTCTACTATGGAAGGCACATGTGACACAAGAGGAACTGCACACTTACTCAATCCTCCTTCTTGCTCTTATTGCAGCCAAAGTTAGCGCATAATCGGAGGGAGCAGCATCAGAGCGGAGGCGGACAGCCTGATCTGCAGGACCTCACTGAGGTAGAACAGCGAGTGTCGGCCCTCATGCGCACACCAGTTTGCATGGTGGCCGGCAACAAGGCTGAGCCCCCTATGGGTAATGACGGTATGTGAATGGCATTTGCAATTGATGTGACTTCCTTGCCTCCTAATATCAAGTGGCCTAGCCCCTTTACATATACATGTCCATTGCCACCTTCCTCTAATCTGCCTGCCCCTTCCCCTGCTGCTAACCACACGTCCATTGCTTTGTGCTTACAGGTAACCAGCCAGATGCGCAGCAGCCTGCCCATGTGCCGTCGACATCTGGGCACAGGGGAGATGAGGAGGGAGGGGACGACAGTGTGCTCCTTGAGCGTGAGACCCCATCAGTCCCACTGTGTGGGGACACAACATCGGGAGAGGAGGCTGATTTTAAGGGGTTTGATGACTCTGAGGCGCCTGGCCCCAGTGGCCTGCAGAAAAACCTCACAACAAAAGCTCGGAGGTCAGTTTCCCGGAGGGTGAGTTGGCACAGTAGTCCTGCTCAGAGACAGGCAGACGTGGATCTGGACTTGGTGGCTATGTCCAGGGAGAAAATGGAAATGCACCATGATCTCATTGGGTAGGGTCCCACAGAGCATAAATGCACCTGCTGTTTGTGTGGCGGCGGCTGCCTCGAGTCTTGTCCACGCATGAGGACTCCAGCAAGTTCATCCTTTCCCGCTCACAGAGGCAGATGGCTGCAGCAGTGACAGTGGAGTCCCAGAGGGGATGGTGCATGCCATGGATGACGTGGCAGCAGCTATCGCATTGCAGGCACAAGCCACGCTCCAGCTAGGTGATGCCACGTGATCACTGACTGCTGCCATCCTCTCTGTGTTCCTCACTGTCCAACGGGGAAGTGACGTTGCCGAAGCAGGCCAGCAAGTTGTGGCCAGCAAGCTCCAGATGCTGAGGCTCAACCCTATGTGAGTGGCAGTTGTCCCCAGTAAATGGAAGATGCTGTCCTTCCTCAAGATGACAGTATTTCGGCTCCCACCACTGCCACTCTGACTTTGCACCTAATGCAGTCCACTCGCGAGCCTTCACAGACTGCTGCCACCAATGCTGAGGTGGAGGGGTCCGCAGCCGGGCCTTCCAGGCCCAGGGCTGGTCTAGGGCGTCCTCGTAGGCCATCTGTACTCTCTGTCCCACTAACACAGACCTCATTGAGGAGGAGCAGTAGGCATGGGAGGGGGTAAAGGGTGGGGGGGGGCAATGCTCAGGGCAAGTCGGATTAAGGTGTAGGCACATGTTGCGGAGATGCACTGAAAATTGTTAATGTTGCCTGTAAGTAGTTAAGTTAAATTGTTGAGTTCATTGCAACAGGACGTTGTATATTATATCGTTATTTTGGGAGGGGAAGTGTTTGTTTGTTTGTTTCAGTAAAATGTTACTTTGACTGTTTGTCATTGGCGTCTTGTGTATCGTTCCAAAGTTCACCAAAGATGTGCCATTATGGTGGCACATAGTGTGGCCAGTATTAGCTGCATCCCTGAGCTTCCTCTATTCAAGAGAACCAATGCATTATGAGCTGCTGATGTGCAGCTTTTGGTCCAGCAACAGCTCCATGCTGCTGCCCCCGAGGATGGTGTGGCTGTCCAATCAGGCCCTCACCAGGCTCCTCTTCATTGTCCTCCTCCTGAGGTGGAACTGCAATCCCCGCTGGCAATGCCTGGCCCCTCATGATGGCCAAGTTGTGCAGTATGCAGCACATGACAATGAATTAAAAGACCTGTCGAGGGGAATATTGAAGGCTGCCTCCAGAGCGGTCCAGGCATTGGAAAGGCTGCTTGAGCAACCCAATTGTCTGTTTGATGATATTACAGGTGGCTGCATGGCTCTCATTGTACCGCTGCTCCGCTTATATGGTGGGGTTGCGGAGCTGGGTTATGAACCAGGTGGCAAGGCTGTATCCTTTGTCCCCGATCAGCCAGCCTCGCCATTACCATGGAGGCCGAAACAATCGTGAGACATGGCTCTCATGCATGATGAAAGCATCATGTGCGCTCCTTGGATAGCAGACATTCACTGCGAAGATGCGCTGCATGTGGTCGCACACCAGCTGCATGTTTAGGGAATGGTATCTCCTTCTGTTTCTGAAACTCTCTGCATTGTGTAATTGTCATGATCATAATAAAGTGATGCAACTGAGTACTGTATACAATGAGTAAGTGTGACCTTAGCTCCGTTAGTTAAACTCCAGAGTGCTGGTACAGCATGGGAGGCCTGCTTATATACAGTGCTCCTAAGGGATGCTGCGATCCCGAGGGACTCCAACAGTAGGCCCTCTGGTGGTGGTATGACACAACTTGCCATGGGTTACATACATAACATTACTCCCTCCCAAAGTCAATGGTACACTTATTTACAAGGTGAGACGATCTGGGGCTTTTCGCTCCCTTGTCCATCGTCTCGGTACAAATGCAGGTGTGGGTGAGTTGGTTTGTTCTTCGCTGGGCTGCCGGACAGCTGGCCTTGCCAGGGATGGTAAGTTCAGCTTTGTGGTCAACCGTGATGTTGGTTGCCACTTGTGTGTGTGTTGGAGGATCGAAGTTGGTGGTGTCCTCTTCGGGTTGCTCGTCGCTGTTTGTGAATCGCAACTTGGTTTGGTCCAAATGCTTTCTGCACATTAGTCCATTGTCCAGTTTGACCTGAAACACCCTACTCCCTTCTTTGGCTATGAAAGTGATAGCAAGCCATTTGGGACCATGTCCATAATTGAGTACAAATACAGGATCGTTGACTTCAATATCATGTGACAAGTTTGCGCGATCATGGTACATGCTTTGTTGATGCCGCCTGTCCTCGACGTGATCATGGAGATCAGGGTATACAAGATAGAGCCTTGTTTTGAGCACCATTTTCTCGGCTGGGGGAACCCCAGTGAGCGAGTGGGGTCTGGTGCGGTAGCTGAGCAGCACTCGGGACAGGTGGGTCTGCAGGGAGCCTTCCAACACACGTTTCAAGCTTTGCTTGATGGTTTGGACTGCCCATTCTGCCTGGCCATTGGATGCGGGCTTGAATGGGGTAGATGTGATGTGCTTGATCCCATTGCGGGTCATGAATTACTTGAATTCAGCACTGGTGAAACATGGCCCATTGTCGTTGACAAGGACATCAGGCAGGCCATGTGTGGCAAACTTGGCTCGTAGGCTTTCGATGGTGGCAGTGGACGTGCTTACAGACATTATTACATATTCAATCTATTTTGAATAAGCATCCACAACAACCAAAAACATTTGCCTAGAAATGGGCCCGCAAAGTCAACATGGATCCTAGACCACGGGTTGGAGGGCCATGACCACAAACTTAGAGGTACCTCTCTGGGTGCATCGCTCAGTTGAGAGCAAGTGTTGCATTGCCGCATGCATGACTCTAAGTCTGAGTCGATACCGGGCCACCACACATGGGATCTTGCTATAGCTTTCATCATTACTCTGCCTGGGTGGGTACTGTGTAGGTCGCGTATGAACATTTCCCTGCCTTTCTTAGGCAAAACCACGCGATTTCCCCACAAAAGACAGTCCGCCTGTATGGACATTTCGTCTTTGCGCTGCTGGAACGGCTTGATCTCTTCATGCATTTCCGCTGGGACGCTGGTCCAGCTGCCATGGAGGACACAGTTTTTTTTACCAGGGACAGTAAAGGATCCTGGCTGGCCCTTTGCTCTCTGAGAATAACGATATGAGCGACTAATAGTCGGTTTCTAGCTCAAACGTGAGACCAAACAGATATTGGTGCATTTTTTTCACCCCGTAAATGCATGCTAGAGCTTCTTTTTCAATCACGCTGTAGGCCCTTTCGGCCTTGGACAAACTCCTGGATGCACAGGTGAACGGTTGCAATGTTCCCGATTTGTTAGCCTGTTGTAACATACACCCGACCCCGTATGATGACGCATTGCAAGCTAGCACTAATCGTTTACATGGGTTATACAGACCAAGCAGTTTGTTGGAATATAATTGATTTCTGGCTTTCTCAAAAGCAGCCTCTTGTGATTTCCCCCATACCCAGTAATCTCCCTTGCGCAGTAGCACATGTAGGGGTTCTAGCAAGCTGCTTAACCCGGGTAGGAAATTACCGATAATAGTTGAGGAGTCCCAGGAATGACCGCAGCTCCGTCATGTTCTGTGGTCTCAGTGTGTTCTTGATGGCCTCCGTCTTGGTGTCAGTGGGTCTGATGCCGTCTGCCGCGATTCTTCTCCCTAACAACTCGACCTCTGGCGCCAGGAAAACACACTTCGAGCGTTTCAACTTGAGTCCCACATGATCTAGCCGACTTAGAACCTCTTCCAGGTTCTGCAAGTGTTCGATGATGTCCCGACCTGTGATGAGTATGTCGTCCTGGAAAACCACGGTGCGTGGAACCGACTTCAGCAGGCTGTCCATGTTCCGTTGGAAAATTGCCACGACCGATCGAATCCCAAATAGATGAACAGACCTTTGTACGTGTTGATGCAGGTGAGGCCTTTCGAAGATTCCTCCAGCTCCTGCGTCATGTAGGCCGAGGTCAGGTCCAAATGATGAATGTCTTTCCTCCAGCCAGGGTCGCAAATAGGTCGTCTGCCTTGGGTAGCGGGTACTGGTCCTGCAGTGAAAAACGGTTAATCTTTACTTTATAGTTCCACAAATTCTGACCGTGCCGTCGCCTTTGAGAACTGGAACAATCGGACTGGCCCACTCGTTGAACTCCACCGATGCCTTCTCGCTGCAGCCTGTCCAGCTCAATTTCCACCTTCTCTCGCATCATTATATGGCACCGCCCGTGCCTTGTGGTGGATGGTCCGTGTACCGGGAACTAAGTGGATCTGCACCTTCGTCCCGAGAAATTTCCAATGCCTGGCTCAAACACCGACGGGAACTTGCTCAGAACCTGGACACGTGAGGCGTTGTCGACGGACGAAAGCGCTTGGATGTCGTCCCAGTTCCAGTGGATTTTTCCCAGCCAGCTTCTGCCGAACAGTGTGGGGCCATCTGCTGGTACAATCCATAGTGGGAGTTTGTGCACTGCTCTATCATAGGAGTCTTTTACTTCTGCGCTGCCAATAACAGGGATCAGCTCTTTGATGTAAGTTCTTAGCTTGATATGAATGGGGCTAAGCTTGGGCCTGTGTGCCTTGTTGCGCCACAGCCTGTCGAAGGCCTTTTTGCTCATGATAGACTGACTCGCACCCGTGTCCAGTTCCATGGACACTGGAATTCCGTTCAGTTCAACTTTTAACATGATCGGTGGACATTTTGTGGTGAAGGTGTGTACCCCGTACACTTCTGCCTCCTCAGTTCGAGTCTCTCGTTCAGCCTGATCCACCATGGATCGATCTTCCTCTGCAACGTGTTGATTTTCAGGGTTTACAGCTCGTCTGCACATTCGATGAAGGTGTCCCATTGTTCCACAGTCTTTGCACGCATAGTGTTTAAAGCTGCATTGATGGGCTCGATGATCACCTCCACATCACCAACAAGGTGTTAACTGCCTCACATTAACGATTGATGGCGGACTCTGGGTCATCTGAGGTCATGCAGCTGCCGGTGTGTACGCTCTGCCATATGCATTCATAGAAACATAGAAACATAGAAAATAGGTGCAGGAGTAGGCCATTCGGCCCTTCTAGCCTGCACCGCCATTCAATGAGTTCATGGCTGAACATGCAACTTCAGTACCCCATTCCTGCTTTCTCACCATACCCCTTGATCCCCCTAATAGTAAGGACTTCATCTAACTCCTTTTTGAATATATTTAGTGAATTGGCCTCAACAACTTTCTGTGGTAGAGAATTCCACAGGTTCACCACTCTCTGGGTGAAGAAATTCCTCCTCATCTCGGTCCTAAATGGCTTAGACTGTGTCCCCTGGTTCTGGACTTCCCCAACATTGGGAACATTCTTCCTGCATCTAACCTGTCTAACCCCGTCAGAATTTTAAAAGTTTCTATGAGGTCCCCTCTCATTCTTCTGAACTCCAGTGAATACAAGCCCAGTTGATCCAGTCTTTCTTGATAGGTCAGTCCCACCATCCCTGGAATCAGTCTGGTGAACCTTCGCTGCACTCCCTCAATAGCAAGAATGTCCTTCCTCAGGTTAGGAGACCAAAACTGTACACAATACTCCAGGTGTGGCCTCACCAAGGCCCTGTACAACTGTACCAACACCTCCCTGCCCCTGTACTCAAATCCCCTCGCTATGAAGGCCAACATGTCATTTGCTTTCTTAACCGCCTGCTGTACCTGCATGCTAACCTTCAATGACTGATGTACCATGACACCCAGGTCTCTTTGCACCTCCCCTTTTCCTAATCTGTCACCATTCAGATAATAGTCTGTCTCTCTGTTTTTACCACCAAAATGGATAACCTCACATTTATCCACATTATACTTCATCTGCCATGCATTTGCCCACTCACCTAACCTATCCAAGTCGCTCTGCAGCCTCATAGCATCCTCCTCGCAGCTCACACTGCCACCCAACTTAGTGTCATCCGCAAATTTGGAGATACTACATTTAATACCCTCATCTAAATCATTAATGTACAGTGTAAACAGCTGGGGCCCCAGCACAGAACCTTGCGGTACCCCACTAGTCACTGCCTGCCATTCTGAAAAGTACCCATTTACTCCTACTCTTTGCTTCCTGTCTGACAAACAGTTCTCAATCCATGTCAGCACACTACCCCCAATCCCATGTGCTTCAACTTTGCACATTAATCTCTTGTGTGGGACCTTGTCGAAAGCCTTCTGAAAGTCCAAATATACCACATCAACTGGCTTTCCCTTGTCCACTCTACTGGAAACATCCTCAAAAAATTCCAGAAGATTTGTCAAGCATGATTTCGCTTTCACAAATCCATGCTGACTTGGACCTATCATATCACCTCTTTCCAAATGCACTGCTATGACATCCTTAATAATTGATTCCATCATTTTACCCACTACCGATTTCAGGCTGACCGGTCTATACTTCCCTGTTATCTCTCTCCCTCCTTTTTTTAAAAGTGGGGTTACATTGGCTACCCTCCACTCCATAGGAACTGATCCAGAGTCAATGGAATGTTGGAAAATGACTGTCAATGCATCCACTATTTCCAAGGCCACCTCCTTAAGTACTCTGGGATGCAGTCCATCAGGCCCTGGGGATTTATCGGCCTTCAATCCCATCAATTTCCCCAACACTATTTCCCGACGAATAAGGATTTCCCTCAGTTCCTCCTCCTTACTAGACCCTCCGACCCCTTTTATATCCGGAAGGTTGTTTGTGTCCTCCTCAGTGAATACCGAACCAAAGTACTTGTTCAATTGGTCCGACATTTCTTTGTTCCCCGTTATGACTTCCCCTGATTCTGACTGCAGGGGACCTACGTTTGTCTTTACTAACCTTTTTCTCTTTACATATCTATAGAAACTTTTGCAATCCGTCTTAATGTTCCCTGCAAGCTTCTTCTCGTACTCTATTTTCCCTGCCCTAATCAAACCCTTTGTCCTCCTCTGCTGAGTTCTAAATTTCTCCCAGTCCCCGGGTTCGCTGCTATTTCTGGCCAATTTGTATGCCACTTCCTTGGCTTTAATACTATCCCTGATTTCCTTTGATAGCCACGGTTGAGCCACCTTCCCTTTTTTATTTTTACGCCAGACAGGAATGTACAATTGTTGTAGTTCATCCATGCGGTCTCTAAATGTCTGCCATTGCCCATCCACAGTCAACCCCCGAAGTATCATTCGCCAATCTATCCTAGCCAATTCACGCCTCATACCTTCAAAGTTACCCTTCTTTAAGTTCTGGACCATGGTCTCTGAATTAACTGTTTCATTCTCCATCCTAATGCAGAATTCCACCATATTATGGTCACTCTTCCCCAAGGGGCCTCGCACAACGAGATTGCTAATTAATCCTCTCTCATTACATAACACCCAGTCCAAGATGGCCTCCCCCCTAATTGGTTCCTCGACATATTGGTCTAAAAAACCATCCCTTATGCACTCCAGGAAATCCTCCTCCACCGTATTGCTTCCAGTTTGGTTAACCCAATCGATGTGCATATTAAAGTCACCCATTATAACTGCTGCACCTTTATTGCACGCACCACTAATTTCATGTTTGATGCCCTCCCCAACATCACTACTACTGTTTGGAGGTCTGTACACAACTCCCACTAATGTTTTTTGCCCTTTGGTATTCTGCAGCTCTACCCATATAGATTCCACATCATCCAAGCTAATGTCCTTCCGAACTATTGCCTTAATTTCCTCCTTAACCAGCAATGCTACCCCACCTCCTTTTCCTTTTATTCTATCTTTCCTGAATGTTGAATACCCCTGGATGTTGAGTTCCCAGCCCTGATCATCCTGGAGCCACGTTTCCGTCTTATTTGTTAACATCTATTTGCACAGTTAATTCATCCACCTTATTGCGGATACTCCTTGCATTAAGACACAAAGCCTTCAGGCTTGTTTTTTTAACACCCCTTATCCTTTTAGAATTTTGCTGTACAATGGCTCTTTTGGTTCTTTTCCTTGGGTTTCTCTGCCCTCCACTTTTCCTCATCTCCTTTCTGTCTTTTGCTTTGGCCTCCTTTTTGTTTCCCTCTGTCTCCCAGCATTGGTTCCCATCTCCCTGCCATATTAGTTTAAATCCTCCCCAACAGCACTAACAAACACTCCCCCTAGGACATTGGTTCCGGTCCTGCCCAGGTGCAGACCGTCCGGTTTGTACTGGTCCCACCTCCCCCAGAACCGGTTCCAATGCCCCAGGAATTTGAATCCCTCCCTGCTGCACCACTGCTCAAGCCACGTATTCATCTGCGCTATCCTGCGATTCCTACTCTGACTATCACGTGGCACTGGTAGCAATCCCGAGATTACTACTTTTGAGGTCCTACTTTTTAATTTAGCTCCTAGCTCCTTAAATTCGTTTCGTAGGACCTCATCCATTTTTTTACCTATGTCGTTGGTACCAAAGTGCACCACGACAACTGGCTGATCTCCCTCCCTTTTTAGAATGTCCTGCACCCGCTCCGAGACATCCTTGACCCTTCCTGCCTGAAAACGACGTTACTTTGTGTACAGTACTAGCTGAAATCTCTTTATGCTGCGAAATTTGTTTAGTGTTATCGCTGGTGGACTTAAGTGCCTGGGCTATCGTTATGGCTTTGCTCAGATTCGGTGTTTCAACAGTCAATAGTTTGCGAAGGATAACCTCATGGCCAATGCCAAGCACAAAAAAGACTCTTAGCATTTGCTCAAGGAATCTATTGAATTCGCAATGACCTGCAAGGTGCCTTAGTACGGTGACGTAGCTCGCCACTTCCTGGCCTTCAGACCGTTGACACGTGTAGAACCGATACCTCCTATCAAAACGCTTTCCTTCGGATTTAGGTGCGCCCGGACCAGCGTACACAGTTCTTCTTAGGATTTGATTGTTGGTTTCACCGGAGCTAGAAGATTCTTCATGAGGCCATAGATTGTTGCCCCAGAGACGGTGAGGAGGATCGCCCTTCATTTGGCAGTGTTCTCGTCCCCTTCCAGATCGTTGGCCATGAAGTATTGGTCAAGTCGCTCCACGAAGGCCTCCCAATCGTCCCCTTCTGAGAATTTCTCCAGGATACCAACAGTTCTTTGCATTTTCTCATGGTTGTTCGTTATCTTGTCGCCAATTGTTATGTTCATAATAAAGTGATGCAACTGAGTACTGTATACAATGAGTAAGTGTGACGTTAGCTCCTTTATTTAAACTCCAGAGTGCTGGTACAGCATGGGAGGCCTGCTTATATATAGTGCTCCCAAGGGATGCTGGGACCCCTAGGGACTCCAACAGGTAGGCCCTCTGGTGCTGATATGATACAGGTTGCCAAGGGTTACATACATAACAGTAATGGTGCTCGCAAGGCCAATGGCTCCTTGGACCCTCGGGAAGCCCACAATTCTGCCAAACACACATGCCTGTTCATTCTGGCTCTCCCTGCTCAATGGGAAAGTTATGAAGTCCATTCTGCGAGCATATAGAGCCTTTGTGATGTGGCGAATGCAGCAATGTGCTGCGTATTGAGAGATGCTGCATATGTCCCCTGCTTCAGCCTGGAAGGAGCCAGAGACATAGAAGGCCAGCGTCATAGTCTCCTTCACTGCGACAGGCAGCGCACTCATGTTGGCGCTGTAAGGCTGTAGGTCTGCCTGTAGGAGCTGGCATATCTCTAGCAGCACTTCCTTTCGGAAGCACAACCTTCTCATTCACTCCTCCTCAGAGAGCTGGAGGCATGAGCATCGGTGCCTATAAACCCATGGGGGGGTTAGCCATCCTTCCCAGATATCTTCAGCCTCTCCTCATCCGTGGGCCGACATGACTAAGACCTCTTCTATCCTGATGGCGCCTAGCATTAGCATAGAGCATGATATGCTGGTGAACGAGTAATGCCCCCATTAAATTCTTTCACTAAAGTTGTAAGGACACTGGGCTCAATTTTCCCCAATGCCATTTGTTGGCGTGTTTCAAAAGTTATGCCCATTGTTTTTGGCCTCAACTACTCCAAAAAAATAACTTGAAAGTTTCCCTGTTCTAACTTTTAAAATTGGCGCCACGCAGCCTGTCCTTTAGCTTCAGGGGGTGGAGCCTAATGTCTGAGCCGAAAAAAGGATGCCCCCCACAGCCCCCCACCCCCCATCCCCGCCTTCTGCACATGCGTGAAAAAAGGACGTTTTTTATGTGACTGTTATGGGCGCGCATGCCCAGTACACCTCTCGGTCTGTATTCGGCCATTTTTAAAGAACCAGTTGTGTGTGAGAACTGTGTGAGAACTTTAATCCTTAGTGCAAAAAATCAGAGCTGCAATATGCAACGCGGCTCAAGGACCAAGAATTTCTCACAAGAGGAAGTGAAGGCTCTAGTTACTGTAATTGAGGCCTGATGGCACGAGCAGAGGTCACATAAAAGTTTCACCAAAACAAATGAAGAAATGCTGGAACCAACTTGCAGAAGATTACTGTGCAATGGTGACCACCCCGAGGTCTGGAGGCCAGTGCAAAAAGAAGTTGCAGAATCTTGGTCAAGTAGTTAGTGTAATTAATATTTTCATTTATTCACTGGAATTACAATCGTAAATGTGACCAGCTGAATGTCCCACCCAGCAGAAAGACACCCTCTCTAAAAAGTTATATTTTCATCTTTGCAGAGGAAGGTGGCACACAACAAAAGGGAAAGAACTCGAATAGGAGGAGGTCCGGCAAATCTGCACCCACTGACACACTTGGAAGAGAGGGTCACTGCTTTGATGGGTCCTGCCTGGAGAAAAGCAACCACCACTGCACAAGCTGGGCCCACACTCGAGGGAGAGGGTAAGTCCTGCAAATTCCACATTCTGCCCTTGCTAAAAGTTAAGTACTGTATGGGCTAGCCATACTTCGGTTCCTGGGGATGTCTCCGTTACCTACGCTTCGGTTGATGCAATGTGCTACCATTCATCATGGTCCTTCAAATCAGCCTGCTGCCTGCGCTGTGTGAGCCTACTCATTTCACCTTGCTCCCTCCTCTGCTTCTAACCATTTGCCTGTTCTGTTATATTTTGCAGTACTTGAGGCCAATCCTGATGAGGCTGAAGCTGAAGCAGAAGAAGATTCAGAGGCGGACGAGCCTGAAGAGAACATCTTCCAATCCCACCTTCTAGACCAAAAGCATGGGGATGAGGGGGAGTGTGGTATTTGCAGGCACCTTAGTAATGACTCCATGAGGTAAGATATTGCACTTGAACTGTTGTGACCTTAGTCCATTTATTGCAGCCCCTGAATGAGGGTACAGTATGGTGGGCTCCCTTTTCTACCTGGTTACCTGCAGTGTACAGGTGACCGTTAGGTCTCCACCTGTTGTACCCTCTGGTGGTACAGGCATATTGTATACAGTGTAAAGATACATTCATTGGTCTTATGTAACTGTACATTGAGTGTACAGGGTATATACATACACAACATCACTCCGCCCTAAGTCTTGTGCCACTGGCCTTTGCACTGTGTGCTCTGGCCCTCGACTTAAGTGCCCAAAGCCCTTGCACTTTGTCTGTGCGTGGGAATGGCTGTCTCCCTGTGGACCCCCAAGTCCTTATTGCCACAACATTGGGAAATGGTCAGCAGTGGACGGTTGGAGGTTGAAGTGGGGGTTTGAGTGGGTTCTGGGTGTGATCCATATGTCCATGGCTACATACCCCCATTCCCCCCCACCCCCCATACATAGACCATGTGTGTGGCTTGACAGTTGCATTTACATACATGTACAAAAAAAAGATAGGATTGGTTACATGACTGTTTGGGTTTAGCAGTGGTGGAACAAGTACATTTTACAGGTAAGGTACATACGTGGTATTACAGTCTTGCCCCTGGGGTGTAGGTGCAGGTGGTCCAGAGTCACTGGACTGTGTCCAGGTTGTCTGATGGCAGCGCTGCGCCCCCTGCCAGCTGGGTGAGCCCGGCTCGCTCCCTTAGCTGGGTCTCAGGGCCTTTGCCGTTGCCTAATGGTGGGCAGAGCCACAGGAATGTGTGGCCTCCCTGTCCTCTTTTGAGGGCTGCAGGGTCTCCCTGCTGCCCTTCAGCGGTAGTGGGAGCCTGGTCAGCCCAGGCCCCCTCGGGAGGGCTGGAGGTTGCTGGCCTCTTGCTCCCTGTGCTGGTCCTGGTGGCCAGAGGGGTAGGGCCGATCTGGGGCAGGGTGCCAGTGGTGGTGCCTGTGCCGTCCGCTGATCGCTGGCCCTGCAGTGGGTAAGCTCCCATTGTGTGTGTGACCACACTCCCTGGGGTATCACCTTGGTCCCGGAGGTGCAGGCTACATGATTGGGTAGCCCGCTGGACCTGAGTGCTTCAAACGGGAGATTGCCCTTGGTTTTGTCGGCGAGCATCTTGAACCCGGCATCACACATTATTCCATCGTTTACACTCATGATACATTGACTCCGATCGCTCTCAGGTACGAGTTCACATTTGCCAATTACTTCTTTACGCTCAATTACATATTTTCCCTGTATATTACCAGCATCGCGATACAATGTTACATTTAGATACTTGTGTTCATCAATTCCACCTTTTCCGCGTATCCTACCGGCATCGCTGTTCAACAGTACAGTTAAATACTTGCATTTGTTAATTACATGTCTCACATTAGTATCACCGGCATCTCTGTACAAAAAGTGAAACTGTCCCTTTACTTTTTCTGGGTTGCCGGTCTCCTTTAAGAGGGCCTTGCAATCTTTACCCCAATCCGGTTCACTGTTCGGCATTACATGTTGCTCCCTCAACGCTGCCCCTCAGGGTCTGGTCACGGCCATCTTGATTCCAGGCACTTCGCCTCATGGCGCAGGTGCCATCTTTTCACTCTCCTCGAGGTAGGCTGCGGTAATCCTTCTTTCCCCAGTGTCTGTCACTGAAGCTGGGGAAATACCTTCTGCGTCGATCTGCTCCCTTCTGAGTCCTGCCACGGCCCGGAAGGTGTGTTCTGTCCATTCGGGTTGGATCATCTCACCGTTGGGTAGTGCAGTCTGTGTCATCGCCACGCAATTGAGCTGCACAGTAGTATCTTCAGGTGCTGTGATGGATCCAAATTTGGGGCCACCTAGGATGTCGATCGCCGGGGCCTGGAGGCTTTCCCAGCTCCAACAGATTTGGATTTGCTTCATCCAACTTCTTCCTAGCAGCGTAGGACTATCACCAGCAACGATCCACAAAGGTAGCTTGTGCATCGCACCGCCGTAGGGCATCAGGACATCCACGCTGCCAACAACTGGGATGGTGTCGTTTGTGTAAGTGAGCAGCTTCGCCTGGATTGTTAGCATTTTAGGTTGTTCGATAGGGTTGTCCCAGAGTTTGTTGAAGGCCGCCTGGTTCATCAGTGATTGGCTCCCCCTGTGTCGACCTCCATCGAGACTGGAACACCGTTGATTTCAACTTCCATTTTCAATGGGGCGCTCTCGGTGGAGCAGGTAAACACTCCGTACACCTCTTCCTGGGGCTGAGCTGCCTCCTGGATTCTCTCTTCATCTTCATCAGCGCTGGAGCCCAGGTGATCGGCCAACTCTTCAGCGACTCGGTGAGTAAAATTTATTTTACACATTCGCTGTAGATGGCCTTTAGTGTTACAGTCCTTGCAAGTATAGACTCTGTATCTGCATTGATGGGCTCTGTGATTTCCTCCACAGCACCAGCATGGGGCTGACCAGTTGGCCCCCTGCGGCGGACTCAGTGTTGCAGGGCTCAGGGTCACAGTCTTGCCTCTGAAAGGTGCCATTCGGTTCAGTGTCCTTGCCGTGTTGGAGTCCTGGGGCTGAGTCATTATCCTTCTGGAATTGCAGGCCGAGGTCATGAACGCTTGGCTCACGTTAATTGCTTTTTGCAGGGTGACGGTGATGTCCACAGAGAGCAGCCTGTGGAGGAGGCCTTTGTGGCCGATTCTGATAACAAAGATGTCCCTCAGTGCGTCGGTGAGGTGGTCACCAAAATCACACGTTGCAGCCAATCGTCTCAGGTCTGCAGCGTATTTTGCGATTTCTTGGCCTTCAGGCCGCCGGTGTGTGTAGAACCGGTGTCTGGCTGTTAGGATGCTCTCTTTTAGCTTAAGCTGTTTGTGTATCAGGGTTACGAGCTCCGCGAACGTTTTCATTGTCGTCTTCTCTGGGACTAGCAAGTCCCTGACAAGGCCATGAATGGTGGGCCCACAACTGCTGAGCAGGGTGGCTCGGCGCTTATCAGCCAGCGAGGTCGGTGTGTCTCCAGCCAGGTCGTTCACGATGAAGTCTTTCTACAATCTTCTGCGGCTGGTACATCCCAATCTTCTCCATCAGCGAATTGTTGAAAGTTGCTAAGGTTAGCCATTTTTCACGTGGAATTCATATTCTTGTCGCCAATTGTGGTATTTGCAGGCACCTTAGTAATGACTCCACGAGGTAAGGTATTGCGCTTGAACTGTTGTAACCTTAGTCCATTTATTGCAGCCCCTGAATGAGGTTACAGTAAGGTAGGCTTCCTTTTATACCTAGTTACCTGCGGTGTACAGGTGACCTCTAGGTCTCCACCTGTTGCACCCTCTGGTGGTACAGGCATATTGTGTACAGTGTAAAGATACATTCATTGATCTTATGTAACTGTACATTGTGTATACAGGGTATATACATACACAACAGGGAGGAGGATGGGTAGGAACAGGGGGTGGAGGAGCATGAAGCCCCCACTATTGTACTCACTCTGGAGGAGGTGTTTTCCTGAGTGGTACGAATGTTGGGACATTCTATGGTTTCACACTGTCTGAGGCTGCGGGTTCCAGTAGGATGCAGCAGAGCACAGCCAGGGCCCCACCGTCTGAGGCTGCGAGTCCCAGTGGGGTGCAGCGAGCCACACACAAGGTGAGGAGGGGAAGGAGAGCTCAACCGCGCTCTCCTAAGGTGCAGGATCTAACAGATGTGGCTCAGATGATGGCAATGAGTGCGGAGAGCATTGACCTTATGCGATCACTCCTGGACACCATCAGTGGGGTGGATGATGAGGTATCGGGACTGTCGGGGGAAGTAACAATACTCTCACGAGAAATGGGAACACTGTCCAGGCACATGAGGGAGGAAATGTCACAGGCAGCTGATACACGGTCGGTGAACATGATGGACGGAATGTCACAGGTGGTTGAGACACTGTTGGTGAACATGAGGGAGGGGATGTCGCAGGTAGCTGGTACGCTGTCAGTGAATATGAGGGAGGGAATGTTGCAGGTAATTGAGACACTATCGGGGCACGAGGGAGGGAATGTCGGAGTTAGCTGCTGCAATAAAGGAACACGCCCAGACTCCGCGGCCATTGACAGAATCAACTGCCACTTCCACTCCAGTCCCCAGAACAGCCTCTGAAAAGGCCCAAGCCGGGCCTTCCACATTGCCCACGCCCCCCATCAAGAAGTGCGCATTACCCGAGATGCTCGAAAGAATAAGCTTTGTACCAACATGAGATATGCTGCGCCATCGCCTGCCGGCAGGTGTAGAATCACCAAGACCAAGCGCAGCGGGCGGTCTTAGAATAAGGTGGAGGGAAGATGGGTGCAGCCTATCTTTGCTGTTGTTGTTATTATTGTTATTGTTGTTACTGTTGTAACTGTTCTAAAATTAAACATTTTTTGTAAGTGATGTAAATTTATAAGTTTAAAAGTTTGTAAGTGATCTTAAAGTTTGTAAGTGATCTTAACTGAAAACTAAAGTTTGATACAAGAATATTTTTATTAAAGTACAAACAAGTGTTAAACTTTTGAATAAAAATTATAACTAAATCATTTCCATTATTTGGTCCATTATTAACACAACTTTTTGAACTAAAGAAGAATCATTTCCATTATTTGTTCCATTAACACAACACAATATTACGGAACAGGTCCATGTGTAACAGTTGCCGCTGAGCCTTCAGGCAGCAAAGCGTTCATGGATCAGCTGCGGATGCAAGGCTCAAGCAATCATTAAAGGGGCACAATGGCCCGCCCTCCTCCGCCATCATGCTCCAGGTTCAGGCACTTGCATGGCTTCCTCATCCTCGTCCTCCTCCTCGTCATCTGCATCTTCCTCATCATCAGCCACTCTCACCTCAGGTGGGTCTTCTACTATCAGCTGCTGCTGCCTCATGATGGCTAAGTTATGCAGCATGCAGCACACAACAGTGAACTGACCGACAATCTCAGGGGGAGTATTGCAAGTATCCTCCGGAATGGTCCAGGCATCGTAAATGCTGCTTCAAGATACCAATGGTCCTCTCGATTATGCTGCGCATCGCAATGTGCAACATGTTGTATTCCCGGTCAGCTTCCGTCCGGGTTACGTGTAGGGGCGTCATGGACCAGGTGGTGAGGCCATACCCTTTATCTCCCAGAAGCCAGCTCTGCCCTTCTGGCTGCTGCTGAAACATGGCAGATATAACGCTCTCGCATAGGATGAACGCATCATGGGTGCTACCAGGGTATCTCGCATCAGCTGCCATGATGCGATACATGTCGTCACAGATGAACTGCACATTAATGGAGTGGAAGCCTTTTCTGTTCTTGTGCATCTCAGAGTCTTCCAAAGGTGCTCGCAAGGCGATGTGGGTACAATCAATGCACCTTTGGGAAGCCAGCAATCCTGGAGAAGTCCACATCCCTGTCACGCATTGCCTGTGCGACCATGGGGAACTTTATGTAGTGATTCCTCCGGGCATATAGTGCAGCAGTCACCTGCCGAATGCAGATATGTGTTGCATGTTGAGAAATGGCGCACACATCCCCAGTTGTGGCTTGGAATGATCCAGATGCATAGAATGAAAGTGCAGCTGTAACTTTTACTTCAACTGACAAAGCAGACCTCCTGACATGTCTAGGTGCAGGTCTGCTTTTACTAACTCACAGATCTCGGTTACAATTTATTTGTGGAAACACAGCCTTCTAACACAGTCTGCATCACTCAGGTGCAGGTATGAACGCCTATCTCGATATACCTGATGTGGGTAAGGCCTCCTGCCCATCATCCTATGTGCTCTGAGGTTCCTCATGGGATGATATCTAATCAATCTTCTCCTCCGCAGCACAATCATGCAGAAGCCTTGCATGAGGTATGGCATTGTCAATATTGTCCCCATAATTTAATTGTAGCTTTGCAAGAAGCTCAAAACAACAGGATGAGCCACTCACACCTTCTTTCCTCTCTCTCTCCCCAAGGTCGACTCCCTAGTATGGACCACACCCTGGTCTGTGCTTGCGCAATAGGCTTGCTTAGAATGGGAAGCTAGGCATTCAGTAAAGAAACAAAGTCTCATACAATTCTTTAATTTTTGATTTTTTTCCAATTACCCCACCACCGAATGTCTCCTCACCGGGCTCAAGGGTTGGCTGGCAGAATCGCTCCCTCATCCGGACACAGGGGCTCGGCGTCCACCCACCTCTCCCCCCACCCCCGGGCTTCTTTTGAAGCTGCTGTATAGCCTAAGGGTTCTCGTCCCTTCAGTTCGGCTCCCACACCCCCCTCCCCCACCCCCCTCCCTGGACTTCTTTTGAAGCCAAGCCTGGAGCCCCTGTGTCCGGGTGAGGGAACGATTCTGCCGACCAACGCTTCGACCCTCGAGCCCGGTGAGGAGATGTTCGCTGGTGGCATGGTACTTTGTAAAAATAAAAAATTAAAGAATTGCATTAGACTTCCATTTTCTCCCTTTTGACTTTGAAAAAATTAAGCTTCATGATGCATATTCTTTGCCTTCTTGACTCCCTCCAAAACTTCGCCTAAAAACAATGGCGTCTTTCTGCGCCGAATGTGTGTTCATTTTTCTTAAGTGCCCAGAAGGTTTTTTGGGAGTGGTCACATACGCCATCCTAGGAAAAATGTAAGTTGGCCAAACTTGCTTAAATGTGAAAAACTGGCGCAGACATCAGGTTAAGCCCTCTATGACGCAAAAAAATACTAACCTAAAAAAATCGTAACTGAGTTATGTTGGCGCAGAAACTTTGGGGAAACTTGGGTATTTTAAGTTATGCCAAAAAAAGCGGCGCATGCCAAAAAAACAGGGCAGATAACTGGGGAAAATTGAGCCCACTGTAATGGCAGATAAACCTACCGCTTTAAAGTCTTAGCTTCACGCAGCGTGTTGTGCACAAACGTTGCAGTCAATGTGACCTCCGATTTAGGATCTTCCTCCCTCAATTTAAAGGCGCAGCAAATACCGCCTACTGGACTGTGGGACCGCCTGGTTTTTCAGGCATCACTTGGAGTGAAGGTTTAATGCAGTTTTAGCACTTAATTTTGCCGTCGGGGCGCTAGCGGAACGTTGCACGATGATTGACATTATGATCTCATTGAAGCTACAGGGCTGATTGGTAAGTTATTGTGTAAAACCTGAGCAAAATTTGCCGGCAGGGCAGTAAATGCTGCCGCCACCGTTACACCTTCAGACACTCTTTACCAGTCCTCCGGGGCGGTAACAGAGGCACAAGCGAGTGAGCTGAAAATCCAGCCATCGTTCCATTTTGACTTCTCTGCTAGTTTCTTTTTATTCTCACTTGTCATTATTTATTTTATTCATTTATGGGATGTGAGCGTGCTACCAAGACCAGCATTCATTGCCCATCCTCCTAATTGCCCTTGAGAAGGTGGTGGTGAGTCGCCTTCTTGAACCACTGTGAGGTGAAGGTACTCCCACAATGCTGTTAGGGAGGGAGTTCCAGGATTTTGACACAGCAACACTGAAGGAATGGCGATATACCTGCATAATTTTCTACTTTGTCAGGTAGATGCCGGTATTGCAGCTGTACTGGAACAGCTTGGCTAGATATGCAGCTAGTTCTGGAGCTCAAGTCTTCAGCATAACAGCCAGGATGTTATCAGAGCCCATAGCCTTTACTGTATCCAGTGTGCTCTGCCGTTTTTTCATTTCACGTGGATGAATCGAATTGACTGAAAACTAGCTTCTGTGAAGATGAGGACCTCAGGAGGAGGCCGATATGGATCATCTACACTGCCCATCTGGCTGAAGAAGGTTGCAAACAAATGGCCTTGTCTTTTGCACTCACGTGCCATCATTGAGGATGGGAATATTCACGGAGCCTCCTCCTCCCGTTAGTTGATTAATTGTCCACCACCATTCATGTGACAGGATGTGGCAGGACTGCAGAGCTTTGATCTAATCTGTTGATTATGGGGTCGCTTAGCTCTGTCTATAGCATGCTGCCTCTGCTGTTTAGCATGCATGTAGTCCTGTGTTGTAGTTTCAACAAATTTCCACCTCATTTTTAGATACGGCTGGTGCTACTCCTGGCATGTTCCTCATTGAACCAGGGTTGGTCACCTGGCTTGATGATAACGGTAGAGTGAGGGATATGCCGGGCCCTGAAGTTATAGATAGTGATGGTATAGGATGAGGTCAAATAGATTTTTCCCTCGTGTTGGTTCTCTCATCACCTGCTGCAGGCCCAGTCTGGCAGTTATGTCCTTCAGGACTAAACCAGCTCGGTCAGTCATGGTGCTACTGAGCCGCTCTTGGTAATGGACATTAAAGTCCCCCATCCAGAGTACATTCTGTGCCCTTGCTACTCTCAATGCTTCTTCCAAGTGGTATTCAACATGGAGCAGTACTGATTTGTCAGCTGAGGAGGGTGGTAGGTGGTAATCAGCATGAGGTTTTTTTGCCCATATTTGACCTGAAGCCATGAAACTTCATAGGGTCCAGAGTCAACGTTGAGGACTCCCAGGGCCACTCCTGCCTGACTGTATACCACTGTGCTGCCACGTCTGATGGGTCTGTCCTGCTGGTGGGACAGGACATACCCAAGGATAGTCATGGAGGTGTCTGAAACATTGGCTGAAAGGTATGATTCTGTGATTATGACAATGTTAGGCTGTTGCTTGGCTAGTCTGTGGGACTTTCTCCCAATTTTGGTGCAAGTCCCCAGTGAAGCGGACTTTTCAGGATTCACTGGGCTGGGTGTGCCTTTGACGAATCCGGGGCCTAGGTCGATACCGGCTTGGTTTTAATCTTATTGTTTTTCCCAGAGGTTTGATACAACTGAGTGGTCACCGTTACTGATACTAGCTTTTAATTCCAGATTTATGTAATTAACTGAATTTAAATTCCACAGTTGCCATGATGGGATTTGAACTCATGTCTCTGGATCATTAGTCCAGGTCTCTGGATTAATAGTCCAGTAACACAACGCGTAATGCTCTACCCTCGTGTCCCTGAACCTATTGTAGAGAATTCAGCAGAAACTTCTTTATCCAAAGACTGATTCGAATGTGATACTCACTGTGTCCTGTAAATACAGAACACCATGGGCTAGACTTTCCACTTTGCTGGCTATCGCCCAAAAAATGGGCAATATTCCAGCCTTGGCGATGTGTCAGCCTTCATGATCACTGGCACAGCGCCCATTTTTTGGATCGCGATTTTCACCTCAGCGATTGCCCAGCGAAGTGAAATGGGCGAAGCGATAGGCCAGTGATGTTACGTGGGCCCAGCGATACACCAGCCATGTGGAAGGCAAAAGCTTCCCTAGTAATGGCCTTCTGCACATACGATTTTTTTTTTGGTGGACAGCTTTTCCCGTGTTTTGGGAGGTCAGGGGTCATCCACACATGTGCAGAAGGTCGTTGCGGAGGGGGAGAGAGAGAGAGAGAGAGGAGAGAGAAAGGAGAGGAGGAATGCAGAGTGCGAGAAAAGAGATAGAATGAGGGATTCGATTTAGAAAAGATAAGAAAAGAGAGAAAAAAGAGATAAAAGACCAAACAAGAGGCAAAAGATAGAGTGAGAGATTCAATTTAAAAGAGATAAAGAAAAGAGAGAAACAAGAGATAACAGACCAAACAAGAGGCAAGAGTTAAAGAAAAGAGATATAAAAAGAGAAGAGATTTAAAAAAATTATAAAATGTCATCACTAGACAGTGTGGAGGGGGGTAGGAAGAGAGCAAAGCCCTTTTCCGACGAGGCCAACGAGGTTCTCGTCCAAGAGGTGCACTCCAGGTGGGCCGAATTAACCCGGGGTGGCAGTGGGAAACCTCCACCCCGGGCTTACCTGAAAATTTGGGGCCAAATTGCGGACGTCATCTCCTCGGCGTCCCAGGAGGCGAGGGAGCCCGACCAGTGCCGGAAGTGCAGGAACAGCCTTGTGGCATCAGCAAGAGTAAGTAGATTTTACATTGTATTGATGAACATTGTAATTATAATTATAATAGTAAATCTCCTGGATTGAATTCAATTTTGTAAATTCTTACACACATACATACATACATACATATATTCCCTGCTAAGATATGGACAGGGCTATGAACCTGTGCCCTTTTAAAGTCTCTCTGGCTGCTGTAGTATAGAGAGATGTATGTGTCAAGCTTTAGGTCCTAACAATAACCGTACATCGATTGTTGATCCTATTTGCATGTAATGTTTGAAACTGTTGTGTTTCCATGATACAACATAGTCAATTAGCTAATGCCATGCTATTTTCACGTTTGCAGAAGAAGATATCTAACAACCGCTGTGAGCAGAGGTGCACCGGAGGGGCCCCTGCTCAGGTACAGACGCTGACCAACCTTGAGGAGCGTGCAGTGGCACTGGTCGAGACACACAGTCGCTTGGCCACCACCCGTGGTGTTGCAGAACCCTCCCATGTGTCACGTGAGTAAGGTGTCAAACGGTTTTAAAGTAATGTAACATCATTTAATTATAATGCAATATACGAATGATGTCATGTCATGTCATGCATGCAGCCTTTGTGCTACTCTCAGGTTGACAACATAAGAACATACGCAATAAGAGCAGAGGAAGGTCATCTGGCCATCTCTCCCTTTCTCTGTGCGCTCCCCATAAACCCTCAAACTCTTATTTTGTCTATCTGCAACTGATGCAGCCACGACAGCTTTCTGGGGCAGTGACATCCACATGATGCATTAATATGTAACATCTCTCAGTAATGTGTACCCTTATGTTCTAATAAGCTCAATAAGCTCAAATGTGCTTTCAAGGTCAACCAGAGACGCTAGTGGAGGTCGCATCTGCACTTGCACCTACGGGTGGTGAGGAACAGGAGGAACAGAAGGAGAAGGAGGACTATATGACCACTGAAGCAGAGGAGGAGGAGGAACAATTTATGGAACCCACAGAGGGGGATGAACCTGCGGCCACCTTGGAAATCTCAATTGAGACAGAAGAGGCACTGGGACCAAGCGGCGTGCAGCCGGTAACGCCAAGGCGCATTACAGTGTGCACGCCGACCCCACGGAGGTCAGGTCAGTGAGTTGTGCACTCGCCTCCTATGGATGATCGATTGGAGAGCTTGATCTCCCTGTGCGAGGAGACGGTTGCGATAAGTCGCGAGCATCTCCAGGCTTTTACGCAGTTCACACGAGACTTTTCTCGGGTGTCTGCTGCGCAAGTGGCAGGGGATGCGTGCACAGACCGCCGGCAATGTCTTGCGGCATACGCTGTTGTCTGGGCATGGTGCTGCACCCCAAGGTGTCGTCATCAGTCTGAGTACTCGCCCAAGCACTCAAGCGAGTCAGGAGGAAGAACTTCCTTCTTACTCGGAAGACAATCCCCCAGCATCGTCTTCCCCTCCATCACCCCCCCAACAGCCGATCATGCCATCATCACCCCAATCACGGCAGGAAGTCCTTCTGTTGCCCACTACATGCCAACGTCGTCTTTGTCCCCTGGGAAAAAAATGGGTTGGTGGGGCTAGGACACGGGGGGAGCAGGATCTGGAGGGAAATGTGGCCGCAGGTAGGGAGGGGGGTGTTATTGCTGTTATTGTTGTTATTTTTATTGTGTTTTTTTTATTTTATTGTTGTTACTGTTTTTAAATTCATTGTTGGTTTATAGTTGGGGGTGGGGGTAGGGGGAATGGGTGGGGGGGTTGTTAAAAATGAAAAAGTGTTACATTAATAAAATTTTATTGACTTTTACAATTGTTGTGCATTGTCTTATAATAACATAAGTTAAGTTAAGCTAAAGCATTAATGCAAATGTACAAAAATGGACAGGCCAGGCCAGAGCAGGCAAGGCTAAAAGCTAACTCAACACAAATGCAACTGTTGTCTAGCCGTAACTGTAACTGTGACTGTCCCCAATGTAAGTTCATGCAAAGCATTCATTTATGAGCTGCCGGCGCAACAACTTTGCAGCCGTGTAACTCTCACAGGGTTTCTCCAGTCTTCTGAGGGAGGGGCGGGATGGTGGGACCATGGATTCATCGCTAGGCTGATTGTCCTCCCTGAGGTCTTCATCAGCCTCCTCCTCCTCCTCCTACTCCTTGTCGTCTGCCTCTTCCGCCTCTACTCCTTCTGGAGGTGGACCAGCAGCCCCATCTGGCATTTGTTGTTCTCTCCTTGGGGTCAAGTTTCGGCCTGAGTTGCTCCTATTTTTTTGGAGCAACTAGTTTAGAATGGAGTATCTTAGAAATTGCAATTCTCGGCATTTAGTTTGCTCCAGTTCTAGTGAGTTACAATAGTTTCATTTTAGAACAGATTTTTTTTTTCAAAAGGGGGGGTGTCCAACCACTTACGCCTGTTTTGAAAGTTTAGGCAGCGAAAACTTACTCCAAACTAACTTAGAATGCAGTAAGTGTAGATTTTTGTACGCTCATAAGAACCTTGCCTACACTTAGCAATCAGGCGTAGGTTACAAATCAGGTGTAGGGAACGAGAGATTGGAGGGGGGGGGGGGAAGTTTACAGACATTAAACACTTCACTTTTCCAAATAAAGAGCCATCATCAATAATAAATGATAAATAAATCAATAAATAAACCAATAAATCAATCAAAAAAAATTAAAAAATTAAAAATAAAAGAAATAATAAAAAATCACTCAATAAATAAGAAAATATTTCTACTCACCTACTGCAGCACCAGGGAGAAGAGAGAGGGGGAGAAGAGAGGGGGGGGAAGAGAGAGAGGGGGGAGAGAAGAGAGAGAGAGGGAGGAGAAGAGAGAGAAGGAGAAGAGAGGGGAAAGATGAGAGAGGGGGAGGAGAAGAGGAACGGGTAGGGAGAAGAAGAATGGGGGGGGGCAGAAGAAGATGAAGTTGGACCCCACAGTGGACTTCGGCCGGGGCCCGCATGCAGCTGATGCCGGGCTGCCGATGATGCAGAAGTCTCTTTGGGCGGGGCCTGCCCCAACGAGATGCGGGGTGGGCGGACCCCGCCGTCAATGACGAAGCCGGGCCTGGCCAAGGATTTCAGGCGGGGCCCACATGCAGCTGATGCCGGGCTGCCGACGATGCAGAATTCTCTTTGGGCGGGGCCCGCCCCAGCGAAATGCAGGGCGGGTGGGCCCCACCACCGCCACCGAAGCCAGGCCCCGCCGAGGACTTTGCGCGGGGCCTGCACGCAGAAGACGCCGACGACTCTTCAGGCGGGGCCCCGCCGACGAGATAAGATGCGTCAGGCCACTCGGCCCGGGATAGAGACGACGTCCCTTCGGCCTGGGATAGAGTCATCGCCTGGGAGACGGGACGCGCTGGGAGGGCCAGGAGCTACTGCGCACGTGGGCAGCTGCCAGCACTGTTTGTGGCGCAGGGCTGTAGCTCCGCCCCCAGCAGCTCCTGCTGCGCCATGCCGAGGTGGAAATGGACCTACAGCTATTGGAGAATCGCGAGGTAAGTATTTGCCGCAATTTTTATTCTACAAATTAGGCAGGCCTCTCCGATGTGCGCCGTTCTAGCGGAAGTCCGAAACTTGAGCCCCTTATAGCTAGGTTATGCAACATGCAACACACCACAATAAACTCAGCGACCTGGTCAGGGTAGTACTGTAGGCTGCCACCAGAATGGTCCAGGCATCTGAAGCGCAGCTTGAGCACTCTAATTGTCTTTGAGACGATGTTGCATGTAGCTATGTGGCTTTCGTTGTAATGCTTCTCGGCTTCCGTCACGGGATTGCGCAGGGGGGGTCATGAGCCAACTGGCAAGGCCATATCCTTTATCCCCCAGCATCCAACTATGACCTTCTGACTGATTGACAAACAGGTCAGGGATAGCACTCTCGCGTAGGATGTGCGCATCATGAATGCTGCCTGGAAATGTAGCATTTACTGCCATGATAATCTGGTTGTGGTTGACAACGAGCTACATTCAGGGAGTGGAATCCCTTTTGGTTACGAAACACCTCCAGGTTCTGTAAAGGGGCTTTCAGGGCGATGTGTGTGCAGTCTATTGCTCCCTGCACCTTGGGGAAGTTTGCTATTCTCGAGAAACCCAAAACCCTCCCGGTCTGTGCCTCCCTGGTCATAAGGAAGCTTATAAATTCCATCCTGCGAGCGTAAAGAGCTTCAGTCACCTGTCGAATGGAGCAGTGTGTGGCGTGCTGAGAGATACCACAGATGTCGCCAGCTGGAGCGTGAAAGGATCTAGATGCGTAGAAGGATAGTGCTGCAGTAACCTTTAACTCAGCGGGCAGTGATGGTGTTGGTAGGCTGCAGATCCCCCTTGATGAGCCGACATATCTCGTCGATGTCCTCCTTACGGAAGCGCAGCCTTCTAAGACACGCGTTTTCAGACAAGTTGAGGGAAGATTGCTTTTCCCTGTAGGTTTTTCGGCTGTACGTTCGTCTCCGCCGCCTCTGCAAAACTCTGCCACCTTTCAGGCGCTACTGTGTGAGCAGTTACAAGTAATGGCATAGAAGCTATAGGCCCCATCACTGTCACTAGTATTATCACTGTTGATATAAATGCCCTTTCTACTACTAAACTGCCCAATCTACTAAAATAAATGCTAATATAATTCTAATTATTAAATATAAGTATAAATGTGAGTGGATCTATCTGTAACGTCAGATATATTCAAAAAGGAGTTAGATGTAGTCCTTACTACTCGGGGAATCAAGGGGTATGGCGAGAAAGCAGGAATGGGGTACTGAAGTTGCATGTTCAGCCATGAACTCATCGAATGGCGGTGCAGGCTTGAAGGGCTGAATGGCCTACTCCTGCACCTATTTTCTATGTTTCTATGTTTCTAAAAGACCCTTAAATAACTCACAAATATAAGCCCCCTTGTTTTAGCAGCCTCCTCCCTTCCTCCGATGTTTTAATGACGTCTGTAGGACTGAGTTCTGTAAGGAAGGCCCGGGAAAAGCAACTATTCTCCAGCGATGTTCTCGGCAAGCGATCAGCCCGGCGATGTGCCGAAAGTTGCACCCTTCGATGTGCGGGTGATCACCTCAGCGATCACCTCAGCAATGTGAGCCGACAGTTGGGGGGACAATTTTCTGCCGATGTTCCAGCCTAACTTTCCACTTTTCAGTCAAAATGGGCAATATATGGACACTGGGCCAGTGATGTTAAGTGGCAAGTCTAGGCCCATGATTTACATTAAACCCCTAGCGTATCTCATTTGTATATAGTACATAGAAGAGTATATAAAGTGCAGGAGTGAAATTAAGAAAGAAATTAGGAAAGTAAAAAGAGGGCATGAACAATACTGGCAAGTAGAATCAAAGCAAACCCAAAGATGTCTTACAATTACATAAAGAGCAAGAGGATAACTAAGGAAAGAGTAGTGCCTGTTAAGGACAAAATGGTGATCTATGTGTGAAGGCAGAGGATGTGGGTAAGGTACTAAATGAATACTTTGTCGCTGTCTTCACAAAAGAGGGGGTCGGTGCCAACATTGAAGTTCAGGAGGAAGATAGTGAAATATTGCACAGGATAAACATAGTAAGAGAGGAACTTTTAAGGGGTTTAGCATTCTTGAAAGTAGATAAATCGCCAGGACCAGAGGCTACTAAAAGAAGCAAGAAAAGAAATTGCGGAGGCTCTGACCATTATTTTCCAATCCTCCCTGGCTACAGGAGTTGTGCCAGAGGATTGGAGAACTGCTAACGTTGTACCACTGTTTAAAAACGGAGGAAGGGATAAACCGAGCAACTACAGCCAGTTGGTTTAAACTCAGTGGTGGGCAAATTACTGGAAGCAATTCTGAGGGATAATATAAACCTTCATTTAGAAAGAAACAGATTAATCAAGGTCAGTCAGCATGGATTTGTTAGGGGAAGGTCGTGTCTGACTAACTTGATTTGAGTTCTTTGAGGAGGTAACAAGGAGGGTCGCTGAGGGCAGTGGGTTTGATGTAGTTTACATGGATTTTATCAAGGCTTTTGACAAGGTCCCACATGGTAGGCTGATCAAAAAAGTAAAAGCCCATGCGATCCAAAGGAGAGTGGTAAATTGGATCCAAAATTGGTTCAGTGGCAGGAAACAAAGGGTAATGGTTGAGGGGAGTTTTTGTGACTGGAAAGCTGTTTTCAGTGGGGTTCCACAGTTCTCAGTACTCGGTCCCTTATTTTTTGTCGTATATATTAATGATTCAGACTTAAATGTAGGGGGCGTGATAAAGAATTTTGCAGATGATACAAAAATTGGCCGAGTGGTTGACAGTGAGGAGGAAAGCTCTAGACATAAATGTTATGTATTTAACCCCTTGTAACCTGTATTGCAGTACCACCAGAGGGTCTACCTGTTGGAGTCCCAAGGGATCCCAGCATCACTTGGGAGCTCGGTATATAAGGAGGCCACCCACGAGGTACCTGCACTCAGGAGTTTCATTAAAGGAGCTAAGGTTACACTTGCTCATTGTACACAGTACTCAGTTTCATTCTGTATTATGAACGCATCAATTGGCGACGAGGTAACGAACAACCGAGCGAAAATGAAAAGAACAGTCGGTATCCTAGAGAAGTTCACAGAAGGGGACGATTGGGAAGCCTTCATGGAGAGACTCAACCAATACTTTGTGGCCAACTAGCTGGAAGGGGACGAGAACGCTGCCAAACAAAGGGCGATCCTCCTAACTCTCTGTGGGGCAACAACCTATGGCCTCATGAAGAATCTCCTAGCTCCGGTAAATCCAACAGCTAAATCCTATGAAGAATTGTATACGCTGGTCCGGCAGCACCTAAATCCTAAGGAAAACGTTTTGATGGCGAGATATCGGTTCTATACGAGTCAACGATCGGAGGGCCAGGAAGTGGTGAGCTATGTCGCCGAACCAAGGCGCCTCGCAGGACATTGCGAATTTGAGGGATTCCTAGAACAAATGCTTAGAGACCTTTTTTGTACTGGGCATTGGCCATGAGGTAATCCTTTGCAAACTGTTGACTGTTGAAACTCCAAATCTAAGTAAAGCCACAACAATAGCCCAGGCATTTATGACCACCAGCGACAACACCAAAGAGATCTCACAAAGTAAAGAAGTTTCAGCCAGTACTGTGCACAAAGTGACGTCGTTTTCGAGCAGGAATATACATGGCAGAACGTACAGACCGGCTGCTGCTGCTCGACCTCAGATGACCCAGAGTCTGCCATCAATCGTTAATGCAAGGCAGTTAACACCTTGTTGGCGCTGCGGAGGTGATCACCAGCCCCATTTTTATGCCGCTTTAAGCACTATGCGTGCAATGGTTGCAGAACAATGGGACACCTCCAATGAATGTGCAGGCGAGCTGCAAACCCTGCAAACCACCACGTTGCAGAGGAAGATCGATCCACTGTGGATCTAGCAGAATTGAAGACTCGTATGGAGCAGGCAGAAGTGTACAGGGTACACACATTCACTACGAAATGTCCAGCAATAATGTTGAAAGTTGAACTGAATGGTATTCCAGTATCTATGGAACTGGACACGGGGGAAAGTCAGTCCATAATGAGTAAAAAGGCCTTTGACAGGTTGTGGGACAAAAAGGCACCCAGGCCCAAGCTCAGCCCCATTCACACCAAACTAATGATTT
The DNA here is from genome assembly GCF_044704955.1 of Pristiophorus japonicus. Lineage (NCBI taxonomy): Eukaryota > Metazoa > Chordata > Chondrichthyes > Pristiophoridae > Pristiophorus > Pristiophorus japonicus. Next base: position 342,651,061 of record NC_091977.1, on the reverse strand, counting down.
ACGCCAAGGAACTAATCCCTGTAATTGGCAGTGCAGAAGTCAAAGTTTCCTATGACGGAGCAGTACACGAATTCCCGCGGTGGATCGTGCCAGGGGATGGCCCCACGTTACATAGAAACATAGAAAATAGGTGCAGGAGCAGGCCATTCAGCCCTTCTAGCCTGCACTGCCATTCAATGAGTTCATGGCTGAACATGAAACTTCAGTACCCCCTTCCTGCTTTCTCGCCATAACCCTTGATCCCCCGAGTAGTAAGGACTTCATCTAACTCCCTTTTGAATATATTAAGTGAATTGGCCTCAACTACTTTCTGTGGCAGAGAATTCCACAGGTTCACCACTCTCTGGGTGAAGAAGTTTCTACTCATCTCGGTCCTAAATGGCTTACCCCTTATCCTCAGACTGTGACCCCTGGTACTGGACTTCCCCAACATTGGGAACATTCTTCCTGCATCTAACCTGTCTAAACCCATCAGAATTTTAAACGTTTCCATGAGGTCCCCTCTCATTCTTCTGAACTCCAGTGAATACAAGCCCAGTTGATCCAGTCTTTCTTGATAGGTCAGTCCCACCATCTCGGGAATCAGTCTGGTGAATCTTCGCTGCACTCCCTCAATAGCAAGAATGTCCTTCCTCAAGTTAGGAGACCAAAACTGTACACAATACTCCAGGTGTGGCCTCACCAAGGCCCTGTACAACTGTAGCAACACCTCCCTGCCCCTGTACTCAAATCCCCTCGCTATGAAGGCCAACATGCCATTTGCTTTCTTAACCGCCTGCTGTACCTGCATGCCAACCTTCAATGACTGATGTACCATGACACCCAGGTCTCGTTGCACCTTCCCTTTTCCTAATCTGTCACCATTCAGATAATAGTCTGTCTCTCTGTTTTTACCTCACATTTATCCACATTATACTTCATCTGCCATGCATTTGCCCACTCACCTAACCTATCCAAGTCACTCTGCAGCCTAATAGCATCCTCCTCGCAGCTCACACTGCCACCCAACTTCGTGTCATCCGCAAATTTGGAGATACTGCATTTAATCCCCTCGTCTAAATCATTAATGTACAATGTAAACAGCTTGGGCCCCAGCACAGAACCTTGCGGTACCCTACTAGTCACTGCCTGCCATTCTGAAAAGTACCCGTTTACTCCTACTCTTTGCTTCCTGTCTGACAACCAGTTCTCAATCCACGTCAGCACACTACCCCCAATCCCATGTGCTTTAACTTTGCACATTAATCTCTTGTGTGGGACCTTGTCGAAAGCCTTCTGAAAGTCCAAATATACCACATCAACTGGTTCTCCTTTGTCCACTTTACTGGAAACATCCTCAAAAAATTCCAGAAGATTTGTCAAGCATGATTTCCCTTTCACAAATCCATGCTGACTTGGACCTATCATATCACCAGTTTCCAAATGCGCTGTTATGACATCCTTAATAATTGATTCCATCATTTTACCCACTACTGAGGTCAGGCTGACCGGTCTATAATTCCCTGTTTTCTCTCTCCCTCCTTTTTTAAAAAGTGGGGTTACATTGGCTACCCTCCACTCGATAGGAACTGATCCAGAGTCAATGGAATGTTGGAAAATGACTGTCAATGCATCCGCTATTTCCAAGGCCACCTCCTTAAGTACTCTGGGATGCAGTCCATCAGGCCCTGGGGATTTATCGGCCTTCAATCCCATCAATATCCCCAACACAATTTCCCGACTAATAAAGATTTCCCTCAGTTCCCCCTCCTTACTAGACCCTCTGACCCCTTTTATATCCGGAAGGTTGTTTGTATCCTCCTTAGTGAATACCGAACCAAAGTACTTGTTCAATTGGTCTGCCATTTCTTTGTTCCCTGTTATGACTTCCCCTGATTCTGACTGCAGGGGACCTACGTTTGTCTTTACTAACCTTTTTCTCTTTACATACCTATAGAAACTTTTGCAATCCGCCTTAATGTTCCCTGCAAGCTTCTTCTCGTACTCCATTTTCCCTGCCCTAATCAAACCCTTTGTCCTCCTCTGCTGAGTTCTAAATTTCTCCCAGTCCCCGGGTTCGCTGCTATTTCTGGCCAATTTGTATGCCACTTCCTTGGCTTTAATACTATCCCTGATTTCCCTAGATAGCCACGGTTGAGCCACCTTCCCTTTTTTATTTTTACGCCAGACAGGAATGTACAATTATTATAATTCATCCATGCGGTCTCTAAATGTCTGCCATTGCCCATCCACAGTCAACCCCCTAAGTATCATTCGCCAATCTATCCTAGCCAATTCACGCCTCATACCTTCAAAGTTACCCTTCTTTAAGTTCTGGACCATGGTCTCTGAATTAACTGTTTCATTCTCCATCCTAATGCAGAATTCCACCATATTATGGTCACTCTTCCCCAAGGGGCCTCGCACAATGAGATTGCTAATTAATCCTCTCTCATTACACAACACCCAGTCTAAGATGGCCTCCCCCCTAGTTGGTTCCTCGACATATTGGTCTAGAAAACCATCCCTTATGCACTCCAGGAAATCCTCCTCCACCGTATTGCTTCCAGTTTGGCTAGCCCAATCTATGTGCATATTAAAGTCACCCATTATAACTGCTGCACCTTTATTGCATGCACCCCTAATTTCCTGTTTGCTGCCCTCCCCAACATCCCTACTACTGTTTGGAGGTCTGTACACAACTCCTACTAACGTTTTTTGCCCTTTGGTGTTCTGCAGCTCTACCCATATAGATTCCACATCATCCAAGCTAAAGTCTTTCCTAACTATTGCATTAATCTCATCCTTAACCAGCAATGCTACCCCACCTCCTTTTCCTTTTATTCTATCCTTCCTGAATGTTGAATACCCCTGGATGTTGAGTTCCCAGCTCTGATCATCCTGGAGCCACGTCTCCGTAATCCCAATCACATCATATTTGTTAACATCTATTTGCACAGTTAATTCATCCACCTTATTGCGGATACTCCTTGCATTAAGACACAAAGCCTTCAGGCTTGTTTTTTTAACACCCTTTGTCCTTTTAGAATTTTGCTGTACAGTGGCCCTTTTTGTTCTTTGCCTTGGGTTTCTCTGCCCTCCACTTTTCCTCATCTCCTTTCTGTCTTTTGCTTTTGCCTCCTTTTTGTTTCCCTCTGTCTCCCTGCATTGGTACCCATCCCCCTGCCATATTAGTTTAACTCCTCCCCAACAGCACTAGCAAACACTCCCCCTAGGACATTGGTTCCGGTCCTGCCCAGGTGTTTGGTAGAAGCTGGCTGGGAAAAATCCACTGGAACTGGGATGACATCCAAGCGCTATCGTCCGTCGACAACGCCTCATGTACCCAGCTTCTGAGCAAGTTCTTATCGTTGTTCGAGCCAGGCATTGGAAGTTTCCAAGGGGCAAAAGTGCAGATCCATTTGGTTCCCGGTGCGCGACCCATCCACCACAAGGCCCGGGCGGTACCGTACATGATGCGTGAAAAAGTGGAAATTGAGCTGGACAGACTGCAATGTAAAGGCATCATCGCGCCGGTGGAATTCAACGACTGGGCCAGTCCGATTGTCCCGGTACTTAAGGAGGACGGCACGGTTAGAATTTGTGGGGATTATAAAGTAATGATTAACCGTTTTTCGCTGCAGGACCAGTACCCGCTACCCAAGGCAGACGACCTATTTGTGACCCTGGCTGGAGGGAAGATGTTCACCAAGCTGGACCTGACCTCGGCCTACATGACGCAGGAGCTGGAGGAGTCTTCGAAACCTCACCTGCATCAACACGCACAAATGTATGTTTATCTACAACCGGTGCCCGTTCGGGATTCGGTCGGCCGCGGCAATCCTCCAGCGGAACATGGAGAGCCTGCTAAAGTCGGTTCCTTGTACAGTGTTTTTCCAGGAAGACATATTGGTTACAGGTCGGGACACCATGGAGCACTTGAAGAATCTGGAAGAGGTTCTTAGTCGGTTGGATCGCGTGGGACTCAGGTTGAAACACTCGAAGTATGTTTTCCTGGCGCAGGAGGTCGAGTTCTTGGGAAGGAGAATCGCAGCAGACAGCATCAGATCCACCGACACCAAGACGGAGGCCATCAAGAATGCGCCGCGACAACAGAATGTGACAGAACTGCAGTCGTTCCTGGGACTCCTTAACTATTTCGGTAATTTCCTATCTGGGTTAAGCACCCTGCTTGAACCCCTAAATGCGCTTCTGCACAAGGGAGACGACTGAGTATGGGGGAATTCACAAGGGACTGCCTTTAAGAAAGCCAGAAATCTGTTGTGTTCAAACAAACTGTTTGTCCTGTATAACCCTTGTCGTCATCATACAGGGTCGGGTGTGTGTTACATCAGGCTGATGAATTTGGGATTTTGCAACCGGTCGCTTATGTGTCCAGGAGTTTGTCCAAGGCCGAAAGGGCTTACAACATGATTGAAAAAGAGAATCTGACCAGCGTCTACGGGGTGAAAAAAATGCACCAGTACTTATTTGGCCTCAAGTTTGAGCTTGAAACTGACCATAAGCCGCTCATATCGCTGTTCTCTGAGAGCAAAGGGCCCGGATCCAAAGATGGGCGCTCACACTGTCGGCATACAACTATGTAATCCATCACAGACCGGGCACAGAGAACTGCGCAGATGCTTTCAGTCGGCTGCCATTGCCCACAACAGATGGAAACGACACAGCCAGCGGACTTGCTCATGGTCATGGAGGCATTTGAGAATGAGAAGTCTCCCGTTACGGCCCGCCAGATCAGGACCTGGACCAGCCAGGATCCTTTACTAGCCTTGGTAAAAAAAACTGTATCCTCCATGGGAGCTGGTCCAGCATCGCAGCGGAGATGCAGGAGGCAATTAAGCTGTTCCACAGGTGCAAAGATGAGTTGTCCCTGCAGGCGGTCTGTCTGTTGTGGGGCAATCGCGTAGCCTTGCCCAAGAAAGGCAGAGATACGTTCATATGTCAACTGCACAGCACCCACCCAGACATTGTAATGATGAAAGCCATAGCCAGATCCCATGTGTGGTGGCCCGGCATCGACTCAGATTTAGAGTCATGCGTGCTCCAGTGCAACACTTGCTCTCAGCTGAGCAATGCACCCAGAGAGGCACCGCTAAGTTTGTGGTCGTGGCCCTTCAAACCGTGGTCGAGGATCCACATGGACTATGCGGGCCCATGTCTAGGCAAAATGTTCTTGGTTGTCGTGGACGCTTACTCAAAATGGATTGAATGTGCAATAATGTCTGTAAGCTCGTCCACGGTCATTATTGAAAGCCTACGAGCCATGTTTGCCACGCACGGCTTGCCTGATGTCCTAGTCAGCGACAATGGGCCGTGCTTCACCAGTGCTGAATTCAAAGAATTCATGACCCACAACGGGATCAAACACATCACATCTGCTCCGTTCAAGCCCGCATCCAACGGCCAGGCAGAATGGGCAGTTCAGACCATCAAGCAAAGCCTGAAACGCATGTCGAATGGCTCCCTGCAGACCCGACTATCCCGTGTGCTGCTCAGCTACTGCACCAGACCCCACTCACTCACCGGGGTTCCCCCAGCCGAGCTGCTCATGAAAAGGGTGCTCAAAACAAGGTTCTCTCTTGTCCACCCTGATCTCCACGATCACGTAGAGGGCAAGCGGCATCAACAAAGTATGTACCATGACCGCGCAGATTTGTCACGCGATATTGAGATCAATGATCCCGTGTTTTTGCTCAATTATGGACATGGTCCCAAATGGCTCGCTGGCACGATCAAGGCCAAAGAGGGGAGTAGGGTGTTTCAGGTCAAATTGGCCAATGGATAAACGCATAGAAAACATTTGGACCAAATCAAATTGCGGTTTACCAACAGCTACGAACAACCCGAAGATGACACCACCAACTTTGACCCTCCAGCACACACACACACACAAGTGACGACTGACATCATGGTTGACCACGATGCCGAATTCATCGTCCCCAGAAGTCCGGCAAGGCCGGCTGCCTAACAGCCCAGTGAAGAAGTGACCAACCCACCCACACCCACATTTGTACCAGGATGATCGACAAGGGAGCGTAAAGCCTCAGATCGTCTCACCTCGTAAATAAGTGTACTGTTGACTTCACGGGGGAGTGATGTAATATACTTAACCCTGTGTAACCTGCATGACACCTGACCACCAGCTGGCCCACCTGTTGGAGTCCCAAGGGATCACAGCATCCTTTGGGAGTACAGTATATAAGCAGGCCACCCACGAGGTACCTGCATTCTGGGGTTTTATTAAAGGAGCTAAGGTCACACTTGCTCATTGTTCACAGTACTCAGTTTCATCCTTTATTATGAGTGTACCACGAACAATGTGTGAGGCGGACTCCGCAACACTCACAGCAAGATTGTCTATGCTCTGGGGAATCCTACCCAATGCACCCAGGAACTTGCGGTACATCTCTGTGTTCTCCCTGGACATTGCCAGCAAGTCCTCGTCCACGTCTGACTGCTCTTCAGCAGGACTACTGTGCTGACTCACCTTACATGGAGCTGCGCTCTGAGCTTCCCCTCCCTCTTGGCATTGCTGTAGGCCACTGGGGCCAGGAGCCTCAGAGTCCTCAAACCCCTGGAAGTCGCCTTCGTACCCCAATGTTGTGTCCCCACACTGTGTGACTGCTGGGCTCTGACGCTCAGGCAGCAGACTCTCATCTGCTCCCTCATCATCTCCCCCGTAGCCAAATGTAGATGGTTCACAGAAAGGCTGGCGCACTTCTGGCTGGTCATCTGTAAGCAGAAAACAACAGACGTGTGGTTAGCAGCAGGGGAGGGGGCAGGCTGATAGGAAGTTGGCATTGGACATGTATATGTAATGGGGCTAGGCCGCTTCATATTTGGGGTCAAGGAAGCCACATCAGTTACAAGCTCCATTCACATACCCTTACTACCTGAAGGGGGCTCGGTATCACCTCCGGCCTTTGTGCGAGCTGGGCTGTCCATGAGGGCCGACACTTGCTGCTCCACCTCAATGAGCTCCAGCAGCTCTGGCTGTCTGCCTCCTGTTTGTCATTGCTCCTTTCTATTATGGGAGAGATTGGCTTGCAATAAGAGCAAGGTGAAGGGTTCAGAAATGGTCGACCTCCTCTTGTGCCACATGTGCCTTCTATAGTTCAATAGCTGCCACTGTGTAGATGTGCAAATATGTTCAGTTCAATTTGTGTGGCTGTTGACTGAGGTTTTTCAAACACTGAGAGGAGATGAGAGGCAAGTAGCACAGCGGCTCAGGGTGATGTTTGGAAAACGCATATCAACAGTGGGAGTGGAGTGTGAGGAGACTTGACAATGATTAGGGGACAAAGATGCTGGCACGGGCCTCCTTCCCCCAACCAGATGGAGTGCAGGCTGTCTCCTCTCAATGGCCTGCACTAAGGCCTCAGCAGTCGCCGGAGAGAATTGCCTAGCACGCTGCCTCCCCTCTTACTGCGCCATCTCTCCTGCTGTGTTTGAAGTGGACGGGGTCATCTGCGCATGCGCAAAGGAAATCGCCGCGTCCTAAAGTACCACTTGTGCTCGAGAAAATTGAAATGTGTCTGCAAATGCACGAAATGTTGAATTTTTTTAACACTGCGATTTTTGGCTGGGGGCAAAAACTTCCTTGTGTAATGCCTGATTTTGTGCCCCCGATCATGGAATCTCATTTTTTGCCGAAATTTGCAGACGCGGTGCAAACTTTTTCCAGGCGGTATCAGGAAGGACCTGTCGCCATTACCATCCCGAAATCACAAAAGCCGAAAATTCAGCCCTTAGAACACAGGGCAGGAGAAACTTCTTCACACGGAGAGTTGTGAGGCTGTGGAATGCATGTCCAGGATTAGTGGTTGATGCAGAAACGATGTCGATATTCTAGATTAGAATGGATGGATGAAGGAAAAGGGGTTGAAGGGATAGGGGAATTGAGTGGGTAAATGTGATGAAGACTATTTGCATGCGTGTAGGGTAAAGCCCGAATAGCCATTTTTTTGTGTTCTCTGTCTAATTCAAAAGACAGCATCTCTGGAAGTGCAGCACTCCCTCAGCACTGCACTAAAAGCGCAGCGTACATTATATGTTCAAGGCCTGACATGGGGCTTGAAGCTACAAGTTTCTGATTCAAAGTGAGAATGCTACTACTGAGCCAAAGCAAGTAAGCTTTGCAAACATAGAAACATAGAAAATAGGTGCAGGAGTAGGCCATTCAGCCCTTCGAGCCTGCACCACCATTCAATAAGATCATGGCTGATCAGTGGTAGGCAACTAATATTATAAACAGCGGGGGTGAAATTGGTGTACGCCAGTAGCGTGAAATGGGCTCAGTGAATCAGCAGCCCATTTTCCATTGACTTTAACACAAAAGAAAATCAGGCGCAGTGTAAAATGGGCTATCAATTCACCATGAGCTCTTTTCCTGTAGACCAGATTCCCGCACCCCCCCTCCCCCCCTCCCCCCCCATTATATCTGTGAGGTCCTGTAGCTTTCAGTATCGATAAGGCCTGGAATATCTTTATCTTGAATCAATCATTTAATATGTTGCTTTAGTAAATTTGCTGATTTACACCACTGTCGCATTTAAGCTGCAACAGGATTGCGGTAAACATCAGGACTGCACTCCATGTGCCAGACTACCTATGGGCACCACTACAGAAGACTTACTGCTTTCTTATTCATAAAATGTAATCTTATTACTCTTGAATTGTGCATACAGCATAAGGATTTGCACAGCAATGATGCACACAATGCTCTCTGCAGTGATTGAAATTTTCACACAAGGCCACAGACGTAGTCCATTCCAGAGTTTCAATCTGAACTAGCAACTTCATGTGCTGTATATATTTAGCCCAGTAAAGTGCATTGAACAGCTGTGAATTCTTCTGTTGTGTGGGTTAACAAGATGCTCTGGGGAGATCCTGAATAGTTCAGCAATTCACTTGATATGCTTTTAAGAGTGCAGACAGGGTCATTCGCAGTCGGGAAATGGGGCTAATAAAGCAAGACGTAATGGTGCATGCGCCACCTGCTACTGTAACCTTGTCTATGGGAAACTTGAACCAGGATGCCAGGCATGGTTGAGCGAGAGCTAATCCCGCATACCAGTCAGTGTTGCATAGAACTGCACTTCCTGTCTGTGCATATCATCTGGAGAGCTTTCAGATGTTATGTACAACAGTGGCAAACATTGTTCATGACTCATAGATAAGCTGAGGAGACGTAATACCATTTTAGAATTGTATGGGACCAGTTTATAGGCTCAATAGTTCAGTGACAAAATTAAATAAATCGCATGGCGAGAAGTAACCCAAGAGCTGTGGGGAAAAATACAGGGGGAAATTATCGGTTTGGATGGAGGGTAGAACCCGTGTACCTAATATCACCAGCGAGAGGCTTGAGTCATTTTCATGCTCAGGCCTTATTACCCTTCCATCGGTGAGCTGTTTGTGCCTTTCAGTCAGCTCACCGATTAGCGGGGCCTGAAAATTAGCTGACTCCAGTGTGAAACCCAGTTGGTGCAAGTAGCATAGGGTGGGAGAAGCAAACCGTGGAGGAATCGATTTTTGTGAGGCCAGTAAGGGCATTAATACTACCCACTTTTAAAACATAAACATATCTTTTTCTGAGTGCCCTGCCACATCCCTTTAAGGACCTGTACCTAATCCATGCGGTACCTGCCCAAGGATTGCTTGAAGAGAAATAGTAGAGGCAGCTTTACTCTGTATCTAATCCATGCAGTACCTGCCCTGGGAGTGTATTAAGGGACAGTACAGAGGGAGCTGCTCCCCGAGGCTGCAGCTCAGGGAGCAGCACAAGCTGGTGCAGGATGGCGATGGCAGTGAAGAGTGACGTCATCAAGGTCCAGGTCGGTGATTGGAGTGTGGGCAGGTACAGCAGGAGTGGCGAGAGACTGTGAAGGGACGTGATCGGGGCCCAGGAGAGGAGTGAGTTCGGGGCTAGGGGCCCAGGGGCAGCATGGGCCAGCCCACACTGCGATATGTGTGCGCACTAGGTCCGTGCAGCAGAGCTGGTCTCCAGTCGTCTTGGGTAATCCTTGCCACTGGACCAAGACCGAGCTCTGTCAAGCCCGTGTGGTGGCTAGTTAAAAAAAATCCATGCACAAGCATCTTCCACCCTTGAGGATGTAGTTCGGGTCCTTCATTGAAACACCTGTGAACTCATCCTTTTTTTTTGGCGTGGAAGCAAGTCATCCTCGATTCGAGTGACTGCCTATGATGTTGAGAGGGAGCATTACTCTGTATTTAACCTGTGCAATACCTGCCTTGGGAGTGTTTGATGGGTCAGTGTAGATAGACCTTTACTCTGCATCTCACCCATTTGCCCGCTACTTTGGCTCGTTGTAAGGTAACCCCAACCCCATATAATGGTACATCATTGGCCACGAAAGACCGCTCACAAGGGTTACATAGTGCATACAATTTATTGGAGGGTAGTGGGTTCCTGGCCTTCTCAGCGGCTGCCACTTTACCTTTGCACCAAACCCAGTCATCTTCCTTGCTGGGCGACAAATTCCTCCGTTCCGTTGCGGTGACCTCCCGTGGTCTGGACGCTCTCTCATCCCGTGTTCTGGACGCTCTCTCATCCCGTGGTCTGGACGCACCTTCGTCCCGTGGTCTGGACGCACCTTCGTCCCGTGGTCTGGATACGCTCTCGTTCTGTGGTCTGGACGCACTCTCGTCCCGTGGTCTGGATGCACTTTCGTCTGTGTCTGTGATGCTGACTGCCGTGATCTTCCTTCCCAGGGATTTGGCCTCTGGCGTCAGGGAGGCGCATTCAGATCATTTCGGCCGGTGTCCCACTTCGCATGATTGACCTAGAGCCTCTTCCATTGCCGCGAAGAGGTCGTCGGCTTTACTCTGCAACTAACCAAAGCTGTACCTTTCCTGCGAGCGTTTGATGGGGCAGTGCAGATAGACCTTTACTCTGTATCTCACCCATGCTGTACCTGCCCTGGGAGTGTTTGATGGAACAGTGTAGATGGAGCTTTACTCTGTATATAACCTGTGCAGTACCTGCTTTGGGAGTGTTTGAAGGGACAATTTAGAGGGATCTTTACTCTGCAACTAACCCATGCTGTACCTTCCCTGCGAGCATTTGATGGGATAGTGTAGATGGACCTTTACTCTGTATCTCACCCATGCTGTACCTGCCCTGGGAGTGTTTGATGGAACAGTGTAGATGGAGCTTTACTCTGTATCTCACCCATGCTGTACCTGCCCTGGAAGTGTTTGATGGGACATTGTAGAGGGAGCTTTTCTCTGTATCTCACTTGTGCAGTACCTGCCCTGGGACTCTTTGATGGGACAGTGTAGAGGGAGCCTTACTCTGTATCTAACCTGTGTCATACCTGCCCTGGGAATGTTTCATGGGACAATGTAGAGACAGCTTTACTCTGTATTTAACCTGTGGAGTAACTGGCTTGAGAGAGTTTGCAGGGACAGTTTAGAGGGAGCTTACTCAGCATCTAACCCATGCTGTACCTGCCCTGTGAGTGTTTAATGGCATAGTGTAGAGGGAGATTTACTCTCTTTCGCACCCATGCTGTACCTACATTGGGAGTGTTTGATGGGACAGTGTAGAGGGAGCTTTATTCTTTATTTAAGCTGTGCCATACCTGCCTTGGGTGTGTTTGAAGGACCAGTGTAGAGGGAGCTTTACTCTGTATTTAACCTGTGCTGTAGCTACCCTGGGCGTGCTTTATGGGACAATATAGATGGAGCTTTACTCTGTATCGATTCAATGCGTTACCTGCTCTGGGAGTGTTTGATGGAACAGTGTAGATGGAGCTTTACTCTGTATATAACCTGTGCAGTACCTGTTTTGGGAGTGTTTGAAGGGACAATTTAGAGGGATCTTTACTCTGCAACTAACCCATGCTGTACCTTCCCTGCAAGCGTTTGATGGGACAGTGTAGATGGACCTTTACTCTGTATCTCACCCATGCTGTACCTGCCCTGGAAGTGTTTGATGGGACATTGTAGAGGGAGCTTTTCTCTGTATCTCACTTGTGCAGTACCTGCCCTGGGAATGTTTGATGGGACAGTGTAGAGACAGCTTTACTCTGTATTTAACCTGTGAAGTAACTGGCTTGAGAGAGTTTGCAGGGACAGTTTAGAGGGAGCTTACTCAGCATCTAACCTGGGCTGTACCTGCCCTGTGAGTGCTTGATGGCACAGTGTAGAGAGAGATTTACTCTGTATCGCACCCATGCTGCACCAGCATTGGGAGTGTTTGATGGGACATTGTAGAGGGAGCTTTATTCTTTATTTAAGCTGTGCCGTTCCTGCCTTGGATGTGTTTGAAGGGCCAGTGTGGAGGGAGCTTTACTCTGTATTTAACCTGTGCTGCACCTACCCTGGGCGTGTTTGATGGGACAATATAGAAGGAGCTTTACTCTGTATCGATTCCATACGTTACCTGTCCTGGGAGTGTTTGATGGAACAGTGTAGATGGAGCTTTACTCTGTATATAACCTGTGCAGTACCTGCTTTGGGAGTGTTTGAAGGGACAATTTAGAGGGATCTTTACTCTGCAACTAACCCATGCTGTACCTTCCCTGCGAGTGTTTGATGGGACAGTGTAGATGGAGCTTTACTCTGTATCTCATCCATCTACACCTGCCCTGGAAATGTTTGATGGGACATTGTCGAGGGAGCTTTATGCTGTATCTCACCTGTACTGCACCTGCCCTGCGAGTCTTTGATGGGACAGTCTAGAGGGAGCCTTACTCTGTATCTAACCTGTGCTGTACCTGCCCTGGGAATGTTTGATGGAACAATGTAGAGGGGCTTTACTCTATATCCAATTCATGCGTTACCTCCCCTGGGAGTGTTTGATGGAACAGTATAGAGACAGTTTTACTCTGTATCTAAACTGTGCTGTATCTGCCCTGATAGTGTTTGATGGGACATTGTAGAGGGAGCTTTACACTGTATCTCACCTGGGATATAGTGTAGAGGGAGTTTTACTCTGTATTGAACATGTGCTGTAGCTGCCCTGGGTGTGTTTGATGGGATAGTGTATAGAGGGAGCTTTACTTTGTACCTCACCTGTGCAGTACCTGCCCTGGGAGTCTTTGATGGGCGAGTACAGAGGGAGCCTTACTCTGCATCTAACTTGCGCTGTACCTGCCCTGGGAGTGTTTGATGGGACAGGGTAGAGGAGCTTTACTCTGTATCTCACCTGTGCAGTACCTGCCATGGGAGTCTTTGATGGGACAGTGTAGAGGGAGTCTTATTCTGCATCTAACCTGTGCTGTACCTGCCCTGGGAATGTTTGATGGGACAGTGTAGAGGAGCTTTACTCTGTATTTAAGCTGTGCAGTACTTGCATTGGGAGTGTTTGAAGGGATAGTGTACAGGGAGCTTTGCTCTGTATTGTTATGTATTTAACCCCATGTAACCTATATTATACTACCACCAGAGGGCTTACCTGTTGGAGTACCAAGGGATCCCAGCATCCCTTGGGAGCATGGTATGTAAGCAGGCCACCCACGAGGTACCTGCACTCTGGAGTCTTATTAAAGGAGCTAAAGTCACACTTGCTCATTGTACTCAGTACTCAGTTTCATCCTTTAGTATCAATTGGCGATGAGGTAACGAACAACCGCGCGAAAATGCAAAGAACAGTTGGTATCCTGGAGAAGTTCTCAGAAGGGGATGATTGGGAGGTCTTCGTGGAGGGACTCGACCAAATACTTTGTGGCCAACGAGCTAGAAGGGGACAAGAATGCTGCCAAACGAAGGGCGATGCTCCGAACTGTCTGTGGGGCAACAACCTATGGCCTCATGAAGAACCACCTAGCTCCGGCAAAACGAAAAGCTAAATCCTATGAAGAATTGTGTACGCTGGTGCAGGAGCAACTAAATCCTAAAGAAAGCGTTTTGATGGCGAGATATCAGTTCTACATGTGTCAACGGTCGGAGGGCCAGGAAGTGGCAAGCTATGTCGCTGAACTAAGGTGCCTCGCAGGACATTGCAAATTTGAGGGATTCCTAGAACAAATGCTTAGAGACTTTTTTGTACTGGGCATTGGCCATGAGGTAATTCTTCGCAAACTGGTGACTGTTGAAATTCCAAATCTAAGTAAAACCAAAAAAATAGCCCAGGCATTGATGTCCACCAGCGACAACAGCAAACAGTTTTCGCAGAGTAAAGAAGTTTCGGCCAGTACTGTGCAGGAATATACATGGCAGAACGTACACGCTAGCTGCTGCTACCTGACCTCAGGTGACCCAAGAGTCCGCCATCAATCGTTAATGCGAGGCAGTTAACACCTTGTTAGCGCTGTGGAGGTGATCATCGGCCCCAGCAATGCCGCTTCAAGCACTATGCTTCCAACAGCTGCAGAACAATGGGACACCTCCAGCGAATGTGCAGGCAAGCTACAAACCCTGCAAACCCTGCAAACCACCACGTTGCAGAGGAAGATCGATCCACTGTGGATCAGGCTGAATTGGAGACTCGTATCGAGGAGGCAGAAGTGTACAGGGTACACACATTCACCACGAAATGTCTACCAATAATGTTGAAAGTTGAACTGAAGGGAATTCCAGTATCTATGGAATTGGACACGGGTGCGAGTCAGTCCAAAATGAGTAAAAAGGCCTTCGACAGGCTGTGGGGCCAAAAGGCACACAGGTCCAAGCTCAGCCACATTCACATCAAACTAAGGACTTACACCAAGGAACTAATCCCTGTAATTGGCAGTGCAGAAGTCAAAGTCTCTTATGATGGAGCAGGAACTCCCGCTGTGGATTGTGTCAGGGGATGGCCCCACATTGTTTGGCAGAAGATGGCTGGGAAAAATCCACTGAAACTGGGACGTCATCCGAGCGCTTTCGTCCGTCGACGATACCTCATTTGCCAAGGTTCTGAGCAGGTTTCCATCGTTGTTCGAGCCAGGCATTGGAAGCTTCTCGGGGGCGAAAGTGCAGATTAATTTGGTTCCCGGTACACGACCCATCCACCATAAGGCACGGGCGGTACCATATATGATGCGTGTGAAAGTGGAAATTGAGCTGGACAGGCTGCAGTGAGAAGGCATCATCGCACCAGTGGAATTCAACGAGGGGGCTAGTCCGATTGTCCCGGTACTTAAAGAGGATGGCATGGTCAGAATTTGTGGGGACTATAAAGTAACGATTCACCATTTTTCGTTACAGGACCAGTACCCGCTACCCAAGGCAAGCGACCTATTTGCGACCCTGGCTGGAGGGAAGACGTTCACCAAGCTGGACCTGACCTCGGCCTACATGATGCAGGAGCTGAAGGAGTCTTCGAAAGGCCTCACCTGCATCAACACGCACAAAGGTCTGTTCATCTATAACAGATGCCCATTCGGGATTCGGTCGGCCGCAGCAATCTTCCAACGGAACATGGAGAGCCTGCTAAAGTTGGTTCCTCGCACCGTGGTTTTCCAGGATGACATACTGGTTACAAGTTGGGACACTATTGAGCACTTGAAGAATCTGGAAGAGGTTCTCAGTTGGTTGGATCGCGTGGGGCTCAGGTTGAAACGCCCGAAATGTGTTTTCGTGGCGCAGTAGGTCGTGTTCTTGGGAAGAAGAATTGCAGCAGACAGCATCAGACCCACCGATGTCAAAATGGTGGCCATCAAGAACGCGCCGAGACCACAGAACGTGATGGAGCTGTGGTCATTCCTGGGACTCCTTAACTATTTTGGTAATTTCCTACCTGGGTTAAGCACCCTGCTAGAATGCCTACATGTGCTACTGCGCAAGGTAGACGACTGGGTATGGGGAATTAACAAGAGGCTGCCTTTAAGAAAGCTAGAAATCTGTTGTGTTCAAACAAGCTGCTTGTCCTGTATGACCCTTGTAAAAGATTAATGCTAGCTTGCGATGCGTCGTCATACGGGGTCGGGTGTGTGTTACAACAGGCTAATGAATCGGGGATTTTGCAACTGATCGCTTATGCATCCAGGAGTTTGTCCGAGGCCAAAAGGGCCAACAGGATGATTGAAAAAGAGGCTCTGGCGTGTGTTTGCGGGGTAAAGAAAATGCACCAGTACTTACTTGGCCTCAAGTTTGAGCTTGAAACTGACCACAAGCACTGGTGAAACACGGCCCATTGTCGCTGACTAGGACATCAGGCAGGCCTTACGTGGCAAACATGGTTTGTAGGTTTTCAATAGTGACCGTGGACATGCTTACAGACATTATTGCACATTCAATCCATTTTGAATAAGCATCTACGACAACGAAAAACATTTTGCCTAGAAATGGGCCCACATAGTCCACGTGGATCCTCGACCACGGTTTGGAGGGCCACGATCACAAACTTAGAGGTACCTCTCTGGGTGCATTGCTCAGCTGAGAGCAAGTGTTGCACTGGCGCACGCATGACTCTAAATCTGAGTCGATGCCGGGTCACCACACATGGGATCTGGCTATGGCTTTCATCATTACAATGCCTGGGTGGGTGCTGTGCAGCTCACAAATGAGCGTATCTCTGCCTTTCTTGGGCAAGACCACACGATTGCCCCACAACAGACAGTCTGCCTGCAGGGACATTTTGTCTTTGCGCCTGTGGAAAAGCTTAATTGCCTCCTGCATCTCCCATGGACCAGCTCCCATGGAGGACACAGTTTTTTTTAACCAAGGACAGTAAAGGATCCTGGCTGGTCCAGGTCCTGATCTGGTGGGCCATAATGGGGGACTTTTCGTTTTCGAATGCATCCATGACCATAAGCAAGTCCACTGGCTGTGCCATTTCCAGCTCGGTAGTGGGCAATGGCAGCCGACTGAGAGCATCTGCGCAGTTCTCTGTGCCCGGTCTGTGGTGGATTACAGAATTGTATGCCGACAGCATGACCGCCCATATTTGGATGCGGGCAGAGGCATTGGTGTTAATCCCTTTGCTCTCAGAGAATTCATGACCCGCAATGGGATCAAGCATGTCACATCTGCCCCGTTCAAGCCCGCATCCAATGGCCAGGCAGAACGGGCAGTTGAGGCCATCAAGCAAAGCCTGAAACGCATGTCGGAAGGCTCCCTGCAGATCCGACTATCCCGTGTGCTGCTCAGCTACCGCACCAGACCCCACTCACTCACCGGAGATCCCCCAGCCGAGCTGCTCATGAAAAGGGCGCTCAAAACAAGGCTCTCTCTCGTCCACCCTGATCTCCATGATCCCGTGGAGGGCAGGCGGCATCACCAAAGTTTGTACCATGGCCACGCAAATTTGTCACACAATATTGAGGTCAATGATCCTGTGTTTTTACTCAGTTATGGACAAGGTCCCAAATGGCTCGCTGGCACGGTCATAGCCAAAGAGGGGAGTAGGGTGTTTCAAGTCAAATTGGCCAATGGACTAACGTGCAGAAAACATTTGGTCCAAATCAAATTGTGGTTCACCAACAGCTACGAACAACCCGAAGAAGACACCATCAACTTCGACCCTCCAACACACACACAAGTGGCAACTGACATTATGGTTGACTATGAAGCCAAACTCACCATCCCCAGCAGCCTGGCAGCCCAGTGAAGAACTAACCAACTAACCAACGCACTCACATCTGCACTGGTACCGAGACAATCGACAAGGGAGCGAAAAGCCTCAGATTGTCTCACCTTGTAAATAAGTGTACTGTTGACTTTACAGGGGAGTGATGTTATGTATTTAACCCCTTGTAACCTGTTGGGCCTATCTGTTGGAGTCCCAAGGGATCCCAGAATCCCTTGGGAGCACGGTATATAAGCAGGCCACCTACGAGGTACCTGCACTCTGGAGTTTTATTAAAGAAGCTAAGATCACACTTGCTGATTGAACACAATACTCAATTTCATCCTTTATTGTGAACGAATGTATCATGTATCTAAACTGTGCTGTACCTACCCTGGGAGTATTTGATGGGACAAATAGAGGAGCTTTACTCTGTATCCATTCCATGCCTTACCTCCCCTGGGAGTGTTTGATGGAACAGTGTAGAAACATAGAAAATAGGTGCAGGAATAGGCCATGCGGCCCTTCGAGCCTGCATGCCATTCAATAAGATCATGGCTAATCATTCCTTCAGTACCCCTTTCCTGCTTTCTCTCCATACCCCTCAATCCCCTTAATCGTAACGGCCATATCTAACTCCCTCTTGAATATATCCAATGAACTGGCATCAACAACTCTCTGCGGCAGGGAATTCCACAGGTCAACAACTCTCTGAGTGAAGAAATTTCTCCTCATCTCAGTCCTAAATGGCCTACCCCTTATCCTAAGACTATGTCCCCTGGTTCTCGACTTCCCCAACATCGAGAACATTCTTCCCGCATCTAACCTGTCCAGTCCCGTCAGAATCTTATATGTTTCTATGAGATCCCCTCTCATCCTTCGAAACACCAGTGAATAAAGGCCCAGTTGATCCAATCTCTCCTCATATGACAGCCCAGCCATCCCTGGAATCAGTCTGGTGAACCTTCGCTGCACTCCCTCAATAGCAAGAACGTCCTTCCTCAGACTAGGAGACCAAAACTGAACACAATATTCCAGGTCAGGCCTCACTAAGGCCCTGTACAACTGCAGTAAGACCTCCCTGCTCCTATATTCAAATCCCCTAGCTATGAAGGCCAACATACCATTTGTCTTCTTTACCGTCTGCTGTACCTGTATGCCCACTTTCAGTGACTGATGAACCATGACACCCAGGTCTCGTTGCACCTCCCCTTTTTCTAGTCTGCCGCCATTCAGATAATATTCTACCTTCGTATTTTTGCCCCCAAAATGGATAACCTCACATTTATCGAGATTATACTGCATCTGCCATGTATTTGCCCACTCACCTAATCTGTCCAAGTCACCCTGCAGCCTCTTAGCGTCCTCCTCACAGCTCACACCGCCACCCGTTTAGTGTCATCCGCAAACTTGGAGATATTACACTCTATTCCTTCATCCAAATCGTTAATGTATATTGTAAAGAGCTGGGGTCCCAGCACTGAGCCCTGCGGCACCCCACTAGTCACTGCCTGCCATTCTGAAAAGGATCCGTTTATCCTGACTCTCTGCTTCCTGTCTGCCAACCAGTTCTCTATCCACGTCAGTACATTACCCCCAATACCATGCGCTTTGATTTTGCACATCAATCTCTTGTGCGGGACCTTGTCAAAAGCCTTTTGAAAGTCAAAATACACCACATCCACTGGTTCTCCCTTGTACATCCTCAAAAAATTCCAGAAGATTCGTCAAGCATGATTTCCCTTTCATAAATCCATGCTGATTCGGTCCGATCCTGTCACTGCTTTCCAAATGGGCTGCTATTTCATCCTTAATGATTAATTCCAACATTTTCCCCACTACTGATGTCAGTCTAACCGGTCTATAATTACCTGCTTTCTCTCTCCCTCCTTTTTTAAAAAGTGGCATTACATTAGCTACCCTCCAGTCCATAGGAACTGATCCAGAATCGCTAGATTGTTGGAAAATGATCATCAATGTAGAGACAGCTTTACTCTGTATTTAACCTGTGCTGTATCTGCCCTGGGAGTGTTTGATTGGACAATTTAGAGGGGATTTACTCTGTATCTCACCCATGCTGTACTTGCCCTGTGAGTGTTTGATGGGACATTATAGAGGGAACTTTACTCTGTATCTAACCTGTGCTGTACCTGTCCTGGGAGTGTTTATTGGGACAGTGTAGAGGGATTTTAACTCTGTATTGAACATGTGCTGTACCTGCTCTGGGAGTGTTTTCAGGGACAATTTAGAGGTAGCTTTACTCTGCATCTAACCCATGCTGTACCTGCCCTGGGGGTGTTTGATGGGACTGTGTACATAAGAACATAAGAAATAGGAGCAAGAATAGGCCATACGGCCCCTAGAACCTGCTCTGCCATATAATACGATCACGGCTGATCCGATCATGGACTCAGGTCCACTTCCCTGCCCGCTCCCCATGACTCCTTAATCCCTTATCGGTTAAGAAACTGTCTATCTCTTTCTTAAATTTATTCAATGACCCAGCCTACTCAACCTTTCCTCATAAGTCAATCCCCTCATCTCCGGAATCAACCTAGTGAACCTTCTCTGAACTGCCTCCAAAGCAAATATATCCTTTCTTTAATATGGAAACCAAAACTGCACACAGCATTCCAGGTGTAGCCTCATCAATACCCTATATAACTGCAGCAAGACTTCCCTGCAATAAAAGCCAAGATTCCATTGGCCTTCCTGATCACTTGTTGTACCTGCATACTATCCTTTTGTATTTCATGCACCAGGACACCGAGGTGCCGCTGTACTGCAGCACTTTGCAATTTTTCTCCATTTAAATAAGTTGCTCTTTGATTTTTTTTTCTGCCAAAGTGCATATCCTCACACTTTCCAACATTATACTCCATCTGCCAAATTTTTGCCCACTCACTTAGCCTGTCTATGCAGGTTTTTTGTGTACTCCTCACACATTGCTTTTCCTCCCACCTTTGTATTGTCAGTAAACCTGGCTACGTTACACTCGGTCCCTTCATCCAAGTCGTTAATATAGATTGTAAATAGTTGGGGTCCCAGCACTGATCCCTGCGGCCCTCCACTTGTTACTGATTTCCAACCCGAGAATGAACCAAATTTTCCCGACTCTCTGTTTTCTGTTAGTTAGCCAATCCCCTATCCATGCTAATGTATTATCCCCAATCCCGTGAACTGGTTCCCCTTCATCCACCCTGTTTGTTACATCCTCAAAGAATTGCAGCAAATTTGTCAAACATGACTACCCCTTCATGAATCCATGCTGACTCTGCCTGACTGAATTATGTTTTTCCAAATGTCTTGCTACTGCTTCTTTAATAATGGACTCATTTCCCAAACACAGATGTTAGGCTAACTGGTCTATAGTTTCCTGCTTTTTGTCTGCCTCCTTTTTTAAATATGGGCGTTACATTTGCAGTTTTCCAATCTGCTGGGACCTCCCCAGAATCCAGGGAATTTTTGTAAATTAGAACATAAGAATGTAAGAACATAAGAATTAGGAACAGGAGTAGGCCATCTAGCCCCTCGAGCCTGCTCCGCCATTCAACAAGATCATGGCTGATCTGGCCGTGGACTCAGCTCCACTTACCCGCCCGCTCCCCATAACCCTTAATTCCCTTATTGGTTAAAAATCTATCTATCTGTGATTTGAATACATTCAATGAGCTAGCCTCAACTGCTTTCTTGGGCAGAGAATTCCACAATCAATGCATCCACTATCCCTGCCGCTACTTCTCTTAAGACCATAGGATGCAAGCCATCAAGTCTAGGGGATTTATCGGCTTTAGTCCCATTATCTTACTGAGTACCACCTCCTTAGTGATTGTGATTGTGTTAAGTTCCTCCCCTCCTATAGCCGCTTGACTATCCACTGTTGGGATATTTTTAGTGTCCTCTACCGTAAAAACTGATACAAAATATTTGTTCAGAGTTTCTGCCATCTCCATGTTCCCCATTACTAATTCCCCGGTCTCACCCTTTAAGGGACCAACATTTACTTTAGCCACTCTTTTCCCTTTTATATACCTATAGAAACTCTTGCTATCTGTTTTTATATTTCGTGCTAGTTTACTTTCATAGTCTATCTTCCCTTTCTTAATCATTTTTTTAGCCATTCTTTGCTGGCTTTTAAAAGCTTCCCAATCTTCTGTCCTCCCACTAGTTTTGGCTACTTTGTATGCCCTTATTTTTAATTGGATACTATCCTTTATTTCTTTACTTAGCCACAGATGGCTATCTTTTCTTTGACACCCTTTCCTCCTCACTGGAATATATTTTTCTTGAGAGTTATGAAATATCTGCTGAAATGTACACCACTGTTCATCAACCGTCCTACACTTGAATCTATTTTCCCAGTCCACTTTAGCCAACTCTGCCCTCATACCTTTGTATTCTTCTTTATTTAAGCTTAGTACTCTGGTTTGAGATCCAACTTTCTCGCCCTCTATTTGAATTTGAAATTCAACCATGCTATGATCACTCATTCCAAGGGGATCCTTTACTTGGAGATTGTTTATTAATCCTGTCTCATTACACAGGACCAGATCTAAGATAGCCTTCTGCCTGGTTGGTTCCATTACATACTATTCAAGGAACCCGTCCCTTATGCACTCTTCCTCAAGGCTACCCTGACCAATTTGATTGGTCGAATCAATATGGAGGTTAAAATCACCCATGATTATTGCTGTTCCCTTTTTATAAGCCCCCAGTATTTCTTGGTTTACACTCCGATCAACAGAGTTGCTACTGTTAGGAGGCCTATAGACTACTCCCACCAGTGACTTTTTCCCCTTATTATTCCTTATCTCCACCCAAACTGTTTCAACATCCTGATCATTTGAGGCAATATCGTTTCTCAAAGGATTCCATCCTTTATCAACAGAGCTACCCCACCTCCTTTTCCTTTCTGTCTGTCCTTCCGAATTGTCAAGTAACCCTGAATGTGTAGTTCCCAGACTTGGTCACCTTGCAACCACGTCTCTGTTATGGCTACCAGATCATACCCATTTGTAACTATTTGTGCCGACAGCTCATCTAATTTGTTACGAATGCTGCGTGCATTCAGATAAAGAGCTTTTAAATGTGTTTTCTTACCATTTTCTCCTGCTATGGCCCCAGTTTCTGACACACTCTTATGTTTATAGAATCTGTCTCTTTCTGTCACGCTCTGGTTTTCGTTTCCCCCAATGCTACCCTGCTCTATTGCCTTCACCTTGTTCTTTGAGCTTCTAGGTCTCTGCTCACTTGAACCGTTCCCCTCACTAATTAGTTTAAAGCCCGCTCAGCGGCCCTAGTTATTCGGTTCGTTAGGCCTCTAGCTCCAGCATGTTCCAAGTGGAGTCCGTCCCGATGGAACAGCTCCCTCTTAGCCCAGTACTGGTGCCAGTGCCCCAGGAACCAAAACCCATTTCTCCCAGAGGGAGCTTTACTTTGTATCTAACCTGTGCAGTATCTGCCCTGGGAGTGTTTGAAGGGACAGTTTAGAGGGAGCTTTACTCTGTATCTAACCCATGCTGTTCCTGACCTGGGAGTGTTGGGTGGGACAGTGTGGAGGGAGCTTTACTCTGTATCTAACCCATGCTGTTCCTGACTTGGGAGTGTTTGGTGAGACAGTGTGGAGGGAGCTTTACTCTTATCTAACCCATGCTTTACCTCCCACTGTGATTGTTTGATGGGAGAGTCTTTAAGCAGCTGGTTAAGCTGCTCAACACAAATATCAATGGGTGGAGCATGCATGGAACACACTCTGCCAATTGGTACCTGAAAGTTGTATTGGATTCCTATTGATATCATAGGATTCCAATATTCAGAGACTTATATATGTATCATAAATGGTGCCCACCAGTTTTTGGTAGTTGCCTGGGCTGTCATTGCAATGACTCCATCAAAATGACGGCAGCTCAGATACAGCGGAAGCGGGCAGTAAGTGCTGCTCCACAATTATTGTTTCACAGTACTACCCTATTCCCACCAGCAGAGGAGATGAAAATCAGCCCTTACAGAGTTATAGAGAGAAAGATCACAAAATAGAGAATCGGAGAGATAAAAAATATTACAATACACTAAAAGGGAAAGACTAACATGGTGAAAGATAGATAAACAAAGAAAAATTATCATGTAGAATTAAAACCCCAAAGAGCTACAGTATTTCGGTTTTCAAACATATTTCCTCTTATTGCATGAGGCTAGATTGGGCTGGGCAACCGGCATCTTACGAGCCACCTGCAGCATGTTCTATTATCAAAGAGCAACTCTTATTGAAGTTGCAGCTCTCTTTCAGTCAAATTGGGCCACTGATTGGGAGAGAGTGCCTGCAGGAGATACTTGGCTTTAACATCAACCGGCCATGGTGTATCATTGCTGCTACTATGAACACAAACTTGCAGCACACAGTTATGAAAAAGAAGCAAGGTGCCGTTTCTTGGAATGAAGACCTTACTCCATTTTATGGCTTTTATGGAACAAGCTACATAGAATGATAGAGTATTTCAGCACAGAAACTGTCCATTCAGCGCCACATGAGCCACCTAGTCGAATCTCATTCTCCTCTCATGCTCCTTGCAACCTTTAACTTGCCTGTTCTTCAAGCAACTAATTGTCTTTGCAAAGTAAAAATTGATTCTTTTTCTAAGGGGTGGGTATGATTTCAAATTTTAACCACTCTCTGTGCAAAATAATTTTTTCCCAAACCTCCCAACCACTAACTATGAGAGAGAATGAGAGAAACAGAGGCAATGAAAGAGCAGATGAGAGAAAGATGGAGAAAAGAAGGGGAATAAAAGAGAAATGGGAGTGTATGAAAAAATGGGAAAAGAGTGAAAAATGAGATAGAAGGGAAAAGAGAGACAACGGGAGAAAAGGGGGGAATGAAAATATTCTAAAAGCTTCCAACGAATAAAAAGTAAGAATTGACATTTTGGTATATTTCACCAGATATTCCAAAATGCTGCATATTAATTGATACACTCATAATAAAGTATGAAACTGAGTACTGTGAACAATGAGCAAGTGTGACCTTAGCTCCTTTAATAAGACTCCAGAGTGTGGGTACCTCGTGTGTGGCCTGCTTATATTCAGTGCTCCCAAGGGATGCTGGGATCCCTTGGGACTCCAACAGGTAGGCCTTCTGGTGGTGGCGTGATACAGGTTGCAAGGGGTTAAATACGTAACATTAATGAACTACAAAACATAGACAAATATGGCAGCTGTCATGTATGCAACCTTCATACAACTGTAACCTTCATGTAACTGTAACCTTCATGCAACCACACTGTACACTGTATATATGTCCTGGAAATGCACATCTTGACCACAGGGGGTGAACTTGTGGGAGACACTCCTCACCTGGGCACTCAGGTATTTAAAGGGAGGTCCTACGCAGGGTCATCACTTCTTGGTCCTGATAATAAAGAAAGGTCATGCAGTGACCATGTCTGCAGTACATGCCTCGTGTGATTCAGTAGCAAGGTGCAGGGACACCACATTTGGCAACAAGAAACGGGAATCACTGAACCATGCGGATGGCCACCGGTAGCACAGAGGAACGTTACTGTGTGGGTGAGGACTGGGACGACTTCGTTGAGAGACTCCAGCAGAGCTTCGTCATGAAGGACTGGCTGGGAGCGGCAGCGGCTGACAAGCGGAAGGCGCATCTACTGACCAGCTGCAGACCAAAGACGTATGCGTTGATGAAAGACCTGCACGCACCCGAGAAGCCGGCAGACAAGTCCTTCAAAGAGCTCAGCCAGCTAATCAGTGAGCATCTCAAACCGGCGAGTAACGTACACATGGCCCGGCACCAGTTCTACACACACCGGCGTCAGGAGGGACAAAACATCTCGGACTTCGTTGCGGACCTGTGGCGCTTGGCCAGCCTCTGTAAGTTCACACACGCCTGCAGGGGGGAGATGTTAAGGGATTTCTTCATTGAGGGTATTAGTAATAGAGATCAAGGTCTTGACTTTAGAAGGGGCACCGTTGATAGTTCAGAATTTCATGGCAGGGGAAGAGGAGACCAAGCAAATTTACGCGCGCAGCTCTGGTTTCAATGTGGTGATGGACCAGGGAGTTAACATTGTGAACGCGGCTCAGGACTCCGTAGGCAGGCAAGGGCATTTTGAAACCGATGCTAGGGTGGGCCCGCAACAGGGACAATGGAAAGGGGATCGGCAATTCACGCCATCTCGAGGAACAATGCGTCCCGTGATGGGACCATTGACACCCACCATCAGAGGGCTTAGAAGCAACCAAAGGGACAATCAGAGAGGAATGCCTGGTAACAGCCCTTTTGTTAACAATAACCTCAGCTCATGCAGGAGGTGTGGGGGTAGACATACTGCAAAAAGCTGCAGGTTCCAGCAATTTATCTGTAGGAATTGCAACATCAGTGGACATTTGGCCAGAATGTGCAGGAAGGCTGTAGCGAGGCTAATCTACGAGACAGAGGAACCAGACGAGGGGTCTGCAATGCAGGATGATGCTTGGGGCAAAGCCATGGATGCTGAAGTTCAGCGGGTTCATGTGGATGAAGTCCACAGCTCATATACCAAAACGGCACCCATGATGATGAAAGTTTTATTGAATGGCATCCCGGTGCACATGGAGCTGGACACAGGAACCAGCCAGTCCCTTATGAGTGCCCAACAATTTGAGAGACTATGGCCACACAGAGCTAGCTGGCCAAAACTGGAACGCATTGACACGCAGCTACGGACGTACACCAAAGAGATCATCCCAGTGCTAGGCAGTGCAAACTTGGTGGTAACACATAATGGGTCAGAGAACCGGCTGCCACTCTGGATTGTCCCGGGAAACGGCCCCGCACTTTTGGGGAGGAGCTGGCTAGCCGAGATGAACTGGAAATGGGGGAATGTGTACTCCATTTCATCTGTAGAGCGAAGCTCATGCTCACAGGTCCTACAGAAATTCAGGGCACTGTTTCAACCAGGTGTCGGGACTTTCAAGGGCACCAAAGTAGTGATATGCATCACCCCGGACGCCAGACCAGTGCACCACAAAGCCAGAGCGGTGCCGTATGTGATGCGTGAGAAAATTGAAAGTGAATTGGACAGGCTGCTCAGAGAGGGCATAATCTCGGCAGTTGAATTCAGTGACTGGGCAAGCCCCATCTTTCCTGTTCTAAAAGCGGATGTCTCGGTCAGGATTTGTGGCGACTACAAGGCCACCATCAACCGAGTGACACTGCAGGACCAATACCCGCTTCCGAGAGCGGAGGATCTTTTTGCCACGCTGGCAGGTGGCAAGCTGTTCACCAAGTTGGACCTCACTTCGGCCTACATGACTCAGGAACTGGCTGAAGAATCCAAGCTTCTGACCACCATCACGACGCACAAGGGGCTATTTATCTACAACAGGTGTCCGTTTGGCATTCGTTCAGCAGCCACTATCTTTCAGAGGAACATAGAAAGCTTGCTCAAATCCATTCCTGGAACGATCGTATTCCAAGACGACATTCTCATAACGGGTCGAGACACCGAGGAACACCTCCAGAACCTGGGGGAGGTGCTATGCCGACTGGACCGGGTAGGCTTGCAGTTGAAAAAGCCCACGTGTGTGTTTTTGGCCCCAGAGGTCGAGTTTTTGGGCAGGAGAGTTGCCGCAGACAGGATTCGGCCCACCGAAGTTAAAACGGAGGCGATCCGCCGGGCGCCCAGGCCCGGCAACACATCGGAGTTGCGATCATTGCTGGGACTTTTGAACTATTTTGGGAACTTTCTGCCAAATTTAAACACATTGTTGGAGCTGTTACACGTGCTCTTGCATAAAGGTTGTGAATGGTTTTGGAGGGATGGTCAAGAAGTGGCTTTCAATAGAGCGCGGAACCTCCTTTGTTCTAACAAGCTGTTGACCTTGTACGACCCTTGTAAAAAACTGATTTTAACTTGTGATGCATCATCCAATGGGATTGGGTGCGAGTTGCAGCAGAGTAATGATGATGGCCGACTCCAACCGGTGGCTTATGCCTCCAGGTCGCGTGGATACAGCATGGTCGAAAAGGAAGCACTCGCTTGTGTTTACGGTGTGAAAAAGATGCATCGGTACCTTTTCGGTAGGCGGTTCGAGCTATAACAGACCACAAGCCGTTAACATCCCTGTTGTCCGACAGCAAGGCTGTCAATGTCAATGCTTCAGCTCACATACAACAATGGTCTCTCAAGCTGGCTGCGTATGACTATACCATACGGTACCGGCCAGGCATCGAGAATTGCGCTGACGCGCTCAGCAGGCTCCCACTGGCCATCTCAGCGTCGGAGCAAAGCGCTGAGATGGTCATGGCCGTTGAGGCTTTTGACACCGCAGGCTCCCCCATCACAGCCCGCCAGATCAAAATCTGGACCAACAGAGACCCCCTCCTGTCCAAGGTAAAGAAATGTGTTCTGACTGGGGATTGGGCGCCCGCACACGGGGCGTGTCCCGAGGAGGTCAGACCATTGCACAGATGGATGGATGAGCTCTCCATCCAAGCCAACTGTCTGCTATGGGGCAGCTGGGTAGTCATGCCCCAGAAAGGAAGGGAAGCATTCATCAGGGAACTCCACAGCGAGCACCCTGGCATCGTGCTAATGAAGGCCATTGCCCGGTCACATGTATGGTGGCCGGGAATTGACTCAGACCTGGAACACTGGGTTCGCAGGTACACGACGTGTGCCCAGCTGGGCAATGCCCCCAGGGAGGCCCCCGTCAGTCCGTGGCCCTGGCCCACCAAGCCATGGTCACGTGTTCACGTAGACTACGCGGGCCTGTTCATGGGGAAAATGTTTCTGATCGTTGTCGAATGGATCGAGTGCATCATATTAAACTCGTGCACGACATCCATCACAGTGGAGAGTCTGCGCATGGTTTTCGCAACCCACAGATTGCCGGACATTCTGGCCAGCGACAATGGCCCGTGCTTCACCAGCCATGAATTCCAGGAGTTTATGTCGGGTAACGGCATCAAACATGTCCGGACAGTGCCATTCAAGCCGGCTTCCAATGGCCAGGCGGAACGTGCGGTCCAAGTCATAAAACAGGGCATGCTCCATATCCAAGGACCCTCCCTTCAGCACCTCCTATCGCGCCTGCTGCTGGCCTACAGGTCCCGCCCACATTCGCTCACGCGAGTCCCGCCAGCGGAACTACTGATGAAACGCACGCTTAAAACGCGGCTGTCCCTCATTCATCCAGCCCTGGCAGACATTATTGAGGGCAAGCGCCAGTCCCAAACCGAGTGCCATGATCGAAACGCAAGGGGGAGGTGTATAGAAATTGATGACCCGGTATTTGTTCTTAACCATGCTTTGGGACCCAAGTGGCTTGAGGGCACCGTAATTGGCAAAGAGGGGAATAGGGTCATAGTGGTCAGACTCAACAATGGGCAGATATGCAGAAAACACTTAGACCGAGTAAAGAAAAGGTTCAGCATCGACACTGAGGAATCTGAGGAAGAGCATGAGATGTTACCCACACCACTGCCAGTGGACGAGCAACAAGGACATTCACCAACATGCACAGTCCCTGCGGCCAGCCCGGACAGGCCGGAATCACCTCAGGTGACAGAGATGCATGCCAAGGCTCAGCCACCAGAGCCCCAACTGCGGCGCTCCACGAGAGAGCGTCGACCACCTCAAAGGCTTAACCTTTGACACAAAAAGCGTGAGGGGGGAGGTGATGTCATGTATGCAACCTTCATACAACTGTAATCTTCATGTAACTCTAACCTTCATGCAACCACACTGTACACTGTATATATGTCCTGGAAATGCACACCTTGACCACAGGGGGTGAACTTGTGGGAGACACTCCTCACCTGGGCAATCAGGTATACTTATTTACAAGGTGAGACGATCTGGGGCTTTTCGCTCCCTTGTCGATAGTCTCGGTACAAATGCAGGAGTGGGTGAGTTGGTTAGTTCTTCACTGGGCTGTTGGGCAGCCGTCCTTAACGGGCTGCTGGGGATGGTGAGATCGGCTTCGTGGTCAACCATGATGTCAGTTGCCACTTGTGTGTGCCTTCTTCGAGTTGTTCGTGGCTGTTGGTGAACCGCAATTTGATTTGGTCCAAATGTTTTCTGTGCGTTTGTCCATTGGCCAATTTGACCTGAAACATCATACTCCCCTCTTTGGCTGTGACCTTGCCAGTGAGCCATTTGGGACCATGTCCATAATTGAGCACAAACACAGGATCATTGATCTCAATATCGCTTGACAAATTTGCGCGGTCATGGTACACACTTTGTTGATGTCACTTGCCCTTCACGTGATCATGGAGATCAGGGTGGACAAGAGAGAGCCTTGTTTTTAGTGCCCTTTTCATGAGCAGCTCGGTGAGTGAGTGGGGTCTGGTGCAGTAGCTAAGCAGCACTCGGGACAGCCGGGTCTGCAGGGAGCCTTCCGACACACGTTTCAAGCTTTGCTTCATGGTCTGTGTTATACCTGTAAATACTTTGTGTAGCCATCAGAGGGCTCATCCCCTGGAGTCCCAAGGGATCCCACAATCTCTTGGGGAGCACCTGTACTTAAGGAGGCCTCACAGGCTGGAGAGGCACTCTGGAGATCTGCAATAAAAGGTCACACTTTACTTTGAGCTCACAGTATCCAGTCAGACTCTTTATTCATACATAACAACTGGCAACGAGATACAGATAATGAACCCAATGATGCAGAAAACAGTGGGCATCCTGGAGAAATTTTCGGAGGGAGATGATTGGGAAACCTTCGTGGGGTGACTTGACCAATACTTCGTGGCCAACGTGCTGGAAGGAGAAACGAACGCTGCCAAACGAAGGGCGATTCTCCTAATCGTTTGCGGGGCAGCAACGTATGGCCTTATGAAAAATCTGCTTGCTCCAGCGAAACCCACTGAGAAATCGTACGATGATGTGTGCACACTGGTCCAGGAGCATCTGAACCCGAAGGAAACGTTCTGATGGCAAGGTACCGGGTCAACACCAACTAAAGGTCTGAAGGCCAGGAAGTGGCGAGTTATGTCACCGAGCTAAGACGCCTTGCAGGACATTGCGAATTTGAAGGACATTTGGAGTACATGCTCAGGGACTTCTTTGTACTTGGCATTGGCCATGAAGTGATACTTCGCAAACTTTTGACTGTAGGGATCCCAACCTTGAGTAAAGCCATAACGATAGCCGAAGCGTTCATTGCCACCAGTGGCAATATCAAGCAAATCTCTCAGCACACGAGTGCTGCTACAAATACTGTGAACAAAGTGATGTTGTTTTCAAACTGCAACGTATAGGCCAGGCCTCACATGCCTGCAATTACACGTCCGCAGATGTCTCAGAGTCCACCATCAAGGGTGATGAATGCAAGGCCATTAACACCTCATTGGCGCTGCGGGGGTGATCATCGTTTCCAATCATGCCGCTTCAAAGGATACGTTTGCAAGGGTTGTGGAACAGTGGGACACCTTCAACGTATGTGCAGGCGAGCTGCAAACCATGCTAATCATGCAAACCACCATGTTGCAAAGCAGGACACATCCATGGCAGATCACAACGAACCAGAGCCTCAGACCGAGGAGGCAGAGGTATATGGGGTGCACACATTTACCACAAATAATACCCCGATAATGCTGAAGGTTAAATTAAATGGACTCCCGGTGTCAATGGAGCTGGACACGGGCACGAGCCAATCCATTTGAGCAAAAAGACTTTTGATAAATTGTGGTGATGCAAGGCCTTAAGGCCAGTCCTGACTCCCATTTGCACTAAACTGAGAACTTACACAAAGGAACTGATTCCCGTAATCGGCAATGCTACCGTAAAGGTCTCCTACGATGGAGCGGTGCACAAGCTACCACTCTGGGTGGTACCGGGCGATGGTCCCACGCTGCTCGGCAGGAGCTGGCTGGGAAAGATACGCTGGAACTGGGATGATGTCCGAGCGCTCTCGTCTGTTGACGACACTTCGTGTGCCCAGGTCTTAAACAAGTTCCCCTCACTGTTCGAACCAGGCATCGGGAGTAAAAGTGCAGATCCACCAAATTCCGAGGGCGCGACCCATCCATCACAAGGCGAGAGCAGTACCGTACATGATGAGAGAGAGGTTGGAGATCGAGCTGGACTGGCTGCAATGAGAGGGCATAATTTCGCCAATCGAATTCAACGAGTGGGCCAGTCCGATTGTTCCAGTCCTCAAGGGAGATAGCAACGTCAGAATCTGTGGCGATTACAAAGTAACTATCAATCGTTTCTCCCTGCAGGATCAGTACCCATTATCAAAGGCTGACAACCTTTTTGTGACTCTGGCTGGACTTGACCTCGGCCTACATGACGCAGGAGCTGGAGGAATCATCGAAGGGCCTCACCTACATCAACACGCACAACGGTCTCTTCATTTACAACAGATACCTGTTTGGGATTCAATCAGCCGCGGCAATATTCCAGAGAAACATGGAAAGCTTACTAAAGTCAGTCCCGCGCACCATGGTCTTCCAGGATGACATCTTGGTTACAGGTCGAGACACAGTTGAGCATCTGCAGAACCTGGAGGAGGTTCTTAGTTGACTCAACCGGGTGGGGCTCAGGTTAAAATGCTCGAAGTGCGTTTTCCTGGCGCTTGAAGTGGAGTTCCTGGGCAGAAGAATCGCGGCGGACGGCATCAGGCTCACCGATTCGAAGACGAAGGCAGTCGAGAATGCACCGAGGCCACAGAACATGACGGAGCTGTGGTCGTTTCTTGGACTCCTGAACTACTTTGGTAACTGCTTACCGGGTCTCAGCACACTGCTCGAACCACTGCACACCTTACTGCATAAAGGAGACGAATGGGTATGGGGTAAAAGCCAAGAAAATGCCTTTGTAAAAGCTAGAAAGCTGTTATGCTCAAACAAATTGCTTGTGTTGTATGATCCATGTAAGCGTTTGGTACTCGTATGTGATGCATCATCATACGGAGTCGGGTGTGTATTGCAACAAGCTAATGAATCTGGGAAATTGCAACCAGTTGCATATGCATCCAGAAGGCTGTCTAAGGCTGAGAGGGCCTACAGCATGATTGAAAAAAAAACGTTAGCGTGTGTTTATGGGGTAAAGAAAATGCATCAATATCTGTTTGGGCTCAAATTTGAATTGGAAACGGATCATCAGCCACTGATATCCCTCTTTTCCGAAAGTAAGAGGATAAATACGAATGCATCGACCCGCATCCAGAGATGGGCGCTCACGTTGTCCGCATACAACTACACCATCCGCCACAGGCCAGGCACAGAAAACTGCGCCGATACTCTCAGTAGGCTGCCATTGCCCACCATAGGGGCGGAAATGGTACAGCCCGCCGATTTAGTCATGGTTATGGAAGCATTCGAGAGAGAGCAATCACCTGTCACAGCCCAACAGATTAGAACCTGGACGAGCCAGGACCTCTTACTGTCCTTACTGTCCTCAGTAAAAAATTGTGTGCTTCACGGAAGCTGGTCCAGTGTCCCATTGGAAATGCAGGAGGAAATAAAGCCGTACCCAGTGGCGCAAAGGTGAAATGTCTATACAGGCAGTCTGCCTTCTGTGGGATAATTGGGTAGTGGTCCCCAAGAAGGGCAGGTACACTTTCATCAGCGATCTCCACAGTACTCACTCAGGCATTGTAATGATGAAAGCAATAGCCAGATTCCCACGTGTGGTGGCCCGGTATCGATGCGGACTTAGAGTCCTGCGTGCACAAATGTAATACATGCTCGCAGTTAAGCAATGCACCCAGGGAGGCGTCACTAAGTTTATGGTCTTGGCCCTCCAAACCGTGGTCCAGGGTCCATGTCGACTTTGCAGGTCCGTTCTTGGGTAAAACGTTCCTAGTGGTTGTAGATGCGTCCTCCAAATGGATTGAATGTGAGATAATGTCGGCAAGCACGTCCGCTGCCACCACTGAAAGCCTGCGGGCCATGTTTACCTCGCACAGCCTGCCTGAGGTCCTTGTGAGCAACAAAGGTCCATGTTTCACCAGTGCCAAGTTCAAAGAGTTTATGACCCGCAATAGGATCAAACATGTCACATCTGCCCCGTTCAAACCAGCATCCAATGGTCAGGCAGAGAGAGCAGTGCAAACTATCAAGCAGAGCTTGAAAATGGTAACTGAAGGCTCACTGCAGACTCGCCTATCCTGGGTCCTGCTTAGCTACTGCACGAGACCCCGCTCGCTCACTGCAATTTCACCCGCTGAACTGCTCATGAAAAGGGAACTTAAGACAAGGCTCTCGTTAGTCCACCCTGATCTACATGAACAGGTAGAGAACAGGTGGCTTCAACAAAGTGCATACCATGATAGCGCAAATGTGTCACGCGAGATTCAATGATCCTGTATTTGTGTTGAACTATGGACAAGATCCCAAGTGGCTTCCCGGCACTGTTGTGGCCAAAGAAGGGAGTAGGGTGTTTCAGGTCAAACTTTCAAATGGACGCATTCACCGGAAACATTTAGACCAAACCAAACTCAGATTCACGGACTACCCTGAACAACCCACATTGGACCCTACCTTCTTTAACCCCCCCAACACACACACCAGTGGCAACCGACACCGCAGTTGACCACAAAGTAGAACCCATCACCCGCAGAAGCCCACCAGGACTCACCCACACCAGGCAGCCCAGCAAGGCCAGCTGCACAGCAGCCCAGCGAGGGCCCAAGAAATGATTCACCAAAACCAGCATTTGCACCGAGGCGATCAACCAGGGAAAGAAAGGCCCCAGATCGACTCACCTTGTAAATAGTTACATGATTGACTTTGGCGGGAGGGCGGGGGTGGGGAGTGTTGTTATATATGTAAACCTGTAAATACTTTGTGTAGCCACCAGAGGGCTCATCCCCTGGAGACCCAAGGGATCCCACAATCCCTTGGGAGCACCTGTATTTAAGGAGGTCTCACAGGCTGGAGAGGCACTCTGGAGACCTGCAATAAAAGACTAACGTCACACTTTACTTTGAGCTCACAGTATCTGGTCAGACTCTTTATTCATACATAACAGTCTGAACTGCCCGTTCTGCCTGGCCATTGGATGCGGGCTTGAACGGGGCAGATGTGATGTGTTTGATCCCATTGCAGGTCATGAATTCCTTGAATTCAGCACTGGTGAAGCACGGCCTATTGTCGCTGATTAGGATATCAGGCAAGCCGTGCATGGCAAACATGGCTCGCAGACTTTTAATAGTAGCTGTGGGCGTGCTTACAGATATTATCACACATTCAATCCATTTTGAGTATGCGTCCACGACAACCAAAAACATTTTGCCTAGAAATGGGCACACATAGTCCACATGGACCCTCAACCACGGTTTGGAGAGCCACGACCACAAACTTAGAGGTGTCTCCCTGGGTGCACTGCTCAGCTGAGAGCAAATGTTGCACTGGCGCACGCATGACTCTAAATCTGAGTCGATGCCAGGCCACCACACATGGGATCTGGCTATGGCTTTCATCATTACGATGCCTGGGTGGGTGCTGTGCAGTTCACATATGAACGTATCTCTGCCTTTCTTGGGCAAGGCTACGCGATTGCCCACAAAAGACAGTCCGCCTGCAGGGATATTTCGTCTTTGCGACTGTGGAACGGCTTAATCGCCTCCTACATCTCCGCTGGGACACTGGACCAGCTCCCATAGAGGACACAGTTTTTTTACCAAGGACAGTAAAGGATCCTGGCTGGTCCAGCTCTTGATCTGGCGGGCCGTAACGGGGGACTTTTCATTCTCCAATGCCTCCATGACCATGAGCAGGTCCGCTGGCTGTGCCATTTCCACCCCGGTGGTTGGCAATGGCAGCCGACTGAGAGTGTCTGCGCAGTTCTCTGTGCCCGGTCTGTGGTGTATTAAATAGTTATATGCCAACAGCGTGAGTGCCCATCTTTGGATGCGGGCAGAGGCATTGGTGTTAATCCCTTTGCTCTCAGGGAACAGTGATATGAGCGGCTTGCGGTCAGTTTCAAGCTCAAATTTGAGATGAAATAAGTACTGGTGCATTTTTTTTTACCCCATAAAAGCACGCCAGAGCCTCTTTTTCAATCATGCTGTAGGCCCTTTCGGCCTTGGACAAACTCCTGGATGCATAAGCGACCGGTTGCAAGATCCCCGATTCGTTAGCCTGTTGTAACACACACCCGATCCAGTATGACAACGCATCACAAGTTAGCACTAATCTTTTACAAGGGTCATACAGGACAAGCAATTTGTTTGAACACAACAGATTTCTGGCTTTCTTAAAGGCAGCCTCTTGTGAATTCCCCCATACCCAGTCATCTCCCTTATGCAGTAGCGCATGTAGGCATTCAAGCAGGGTGCTTAACCCAGGTAGGAAATTACTGAAATAGTTAAGGAGTCCCAGGAACCACCGCAGCTCCGTCACGTTCTGTGGCCTCCGTCTTGGCGTCGGTGGGTCTGATGCCGTCTGCCGCGATTCTTCTTCCCAAGAACTCGACCTCTTGTGCCAGGAAAACATACTTCGAGCGTTTCAACCTGAGCCCCACGCAATCCAACCGACTAAGAACCTCTTCCAGATTCTTCAAGTGCTCAATGGTGTCCTGACCTGTAACCAGTATGTCGTCCTGGAAAACCACGGTGCGAGGAACCGACTTTAGCAGGCTCTCCATGTTCCGTTCGAAGGTTGCCGCAGCCGACCAAATCCCGAACGGGCACCGGTTATAGATGAACAGATCTTCGTGCGTGTTGATGCAGGTGAGGCCTTTCGAAGACTCCTCCAGCTCCTGCGTTATGTAGGCCGAGGTCAGGACCAGCTTGGTGAACGTCTTTCCTCCAGCCAGGGTCGCGAATAAGTCGTTTGCCTTGGGTAGCGGGTACTGGTCCTAGAAACATAGAAACATAGAAAATAGGTGCAGGAGCAGGCCATTCAGCCCTTCTAGCCTGCACCGCCATTCAATGAGTTCATGGCTGAACATGAAACTTCAGTACCCCCTTCCTGCTTTCTCGCCATAATCCTTGATCCCCCGAGTAGTAAGGACTTCATCTAACTCCCTTTTGAACATATTTAGTGAATTGGCCTCAACTACTTTCTGTGGTAGAGAATTCCACAGGTTCACCACTCTCTGGGTGAAGAAGTTTCTACTCATCTCGGTCCTAAATGGCTTACCCCTTATCCTCAGACTGTGACCCCTGGTTCTGGACTTCCCCAACATTGGGAACATTCTTCCTGCATCTAACCTGTCTAAACCCGTCAGAATTTT
Organism: Pristiophorus japonicus; assembly: GCF_044704955.1. Classification (NCBI taxonomy): domain Eukaryota; kingdom Metazoa; phylum Chordata; class Chondrichthyes; family Pristiophoridae; genus Pristiophorus; species Pristiophorus japonicus. Next base: position 342,614,413 of record NC_091977.1, on the reverse strand, counting down.
AAACGTTTCCATGAGGTCCCCTCTCATTCTTCTGAACTCCAGTGAATACAAGCCCAGTTGATCCAGTCTTTCTTGATAGGTCAGTCCCGCCATCCCGGGAATCAGTCTGGTGAATCTTCGCTGCACTCCCTCAATAGCAAGAATGTCCTTCCTCAAGTTAGGAGACCAAAACTGTGCACAATACTCCAGGTGTGGCCTCACCAAGGCCCTGTACAACTGTAGCAACACCTCCCTGCCCCTGTATTCAAATCCCCTCGCTATGAAGGCCAACATGCCATTTGCTTTCTTAACCGTCTGCTGTACCTGCATGCTAACCTTCAATGACTGATGTACCATGACACCCAGGTCTCGTTGCACCTTCCCTTTTCCTAATCTGTCACCATTCAGATAATATCTGTCTCTCTGTTTTTACCACCAAAGTGGATAACCTCACATTTATCCACATTATACTTCATCTGCCATGCATTTGCCCACTCACCTAACCTATCCAAGTCACTCTGCAGCCTAACAGCATCCTCCTCGCAGCTCACACTGCCACCCAACTTAGTGTCATCCGCAAATTTGGAGATACTGCATTTAATCCCCTCGTCTAAATCATTAATGTACAATGTAAACAGCTGGGGCCCCAGCACAGAACCTTGCGGCAACCCACTAGTCACTGCCTGCCATTCTGAAAAGTACCCGTTTACTCCTACTCTTTGCTTCCTGTCTGACAACCAGTTCTCAATCCACGTCAGCACACTACCCCCAATCCCATGTGCTTTAACTTTGCACATTAATCTCTTGTGTGGGACCTTGCCGAAAGCCTTCTGAAAGTCCAAATATACCACATCAACTGGTTCTCCTTTGTCCACTTTGCTGGAAACATCCTCAAAAAATTCCAGAAGATTTGTCAAGCATGATTTCCCTTTCACAAATCCATGCTGACTTGGACCTATCATGTCACCATTTTCCAGATGCACTGCTATGACATCCTTAATAATTGATTCCATCATTTTACCCACTACTGAGGTCAGGCTGACCGGTCTATAATTCCCTGTTTTCTCTCTCCCTCCTTTTTTAAAAAGTGGGGTTACATTGGCTACCCTCCACTCGATAGGAACTGATCCAGAGTCAATGGAATGTTGGAAAATGACTGTCAATGCATCCGCTATTTCCAAGGCCACCTCCTTAAGTACTCTGGGATGCAGTCCATCAGGCCCTGGGGATTTATCGGCCTTCAATCCCATCAATTTCCCCAACACAATTTCACGACTAATAAAGATTTCCCTCAGTTCCCCCTCCTTACTAGACCCTCTGACCCCTTTTATATCCGGAAGGTTGTTTGTATCCTCCTTAGTGAATACCGAACCAAAGTACTTGTTCAATTGGTCTGCCATTTCTTTGTTCCCCGTTATGACTTCCCCTGATTCTGACTGCAGGGGACCTACATTTGTCTTTACTAACCTTTTTCTCTTTACATACCGATAGAAACTTTTGCAATCCGCCTTAATGTTCCCTGCAAGCTTCTTCTCGTACTCCATTTTCCCTGCCCTAATCAAACCCTTTGTCCTCCTCTGCTGAGTTCTAAATTTCTCCCAGTCCCCGGGTTCGCTGCTATTTCTGGCCAATTTGTATGCCACTTCCTTGGCTTTAATACTATCCCTGATTTCCCTTGATAGCCACGGTTGAGCCACCTTCCCTTTTTTATTTTTACGCCAGACAGGAATGTACAATTGTTGTAATTCATCCATGCGGTCTCTAAATGTCTGCCATTGCCCATCCACAGTCAACCCCCGAAGTATCATTCGCCAATCTATCCTAGCCAATTCACGCCTCATACCTTCAAAGTTACCCTTCTTTAAGTTCTGGACCATGGTCTCTGAATTTACTGTTTCATTCTCCATCCTAATGCAGAATTCCACCATATTATGGTCACTCTTCCCCAAGGGGCCTCGCACAATGAGATTGCTAATTAATCCTCTCTCATTACACAACACCCAGTCTAAGATGGCCTCCCCCTTAGTTGGTTCCTCAACATATTGGTCGAGAAAACCATCCCTTATGCACTCCAGGAAATCCTCCTCCACCGTATTGCTTCCAGTTTGGCTAGCCCAATCTATGTGCATATTAAAGTCACCCATTATAACTGCTACACCTTTATTGCATGCACCCCTAATTTCCTGTTTGATGCCCTCCCCAACATCCCTATTACTGTTTGGAGGTCTGTACACAACTCCCACTAACGTTTTTTGCCCTTTGGTATTCTGCAGCTCTACCCATATAGATTCCACATCATCCAAGCTAATGTCTTTCCTAACTATTGCATTAATCTCCTCTTTAACCAGCAATGCTACCCCACCTCCTTTTCCTTTTATTCTATCCTTCCTGAATGTTGAATACCACTGAATGTTGAGTTCCCAGCCCTGATCATCCTGGAGCCACGTCTCCGTAATCCCAATCACATCATATTTGTTAACATCTATTTGCACAATTAATTCATCCACCTTATTGCGGATACTCCTTGCATTAAGACACAAAGCCTTCAGGCTTGTTTTTTTAACACCCTTTGTCCTTTTAGAATTTTGCTGCACAGTGGCCGTTTTTGTTCTTTGCCTTGGGTTTCTCTGCCCTCCACTTTTCCTCATCTCCTTTCTGTCTTTTGCTTTTGCCTCCTTTTTGTTTCCCTCTGTCTCCCTGCATTGGTTCCCATCCCCCTGCCATATTCGTTTAAATCCTCCCCATCAGCACTAGCAAACACTCCCCCTAGGACATTGGTTCCGGTCCTGCCCAGGTGCAGACCGTCCGGTTTGTACTGGTCCCACCTCCCCCAGAACCGGTCCCAATGCCCCAGGAATTTGAATCCCTCCCTGCTGCACCACTGCTCAAGCCACGTATTCATCTGCGCTATCCTGCGATTCCCACTTTGACTATCACGTGGCACTGGTAGCAATCCCGAGATTACTACTTTTGAGGTCCTACTTTTTAATTTAGCTCCTAGCTCCTTAAATTCGTTTTGTAGGACCTCATCCCTTTTTTTACCTATGTCGTTGGTACCAATGTGCACCACGACAACTGGCTGTTCTCCCTCCCATTTCAGAATGTCCTGCACCCGCTCCGAGACATCCTTGACCCTTGCACCAGGGAGGCAACATACCATCCTGGAGTCTCGGTCGCGGCCGCAGAAACGCCTATCTATTCCCCTCACCATTGAATCCCCTATCACTATTGCTGTCCCACTCTTTTTCTTGCCCTCCTGTGCAGCAGAGCCAGCCACGGTGCCATGAACTTGGCTGCTGCTGCCCTCCCCTGATGAGTCATTCCCCTCAACAGTACTCAAAACGGTGTATCTGTTTTGCAGGGGGATGACCGCAGGGGACCCCTGCACTACCTTCCTTGCACTACTCTTCCTGCTGGTCTTCCATTCCCTATCTGGCTGTGGACCCTTTCCCTGCGTAAGACCAACTCACTACACGTGATACTCACGTCATTCTCAGCATCGTGGATGCTCCAGAGTGAATCCACCCTCAGCTCCAATTCCGTAACGCGGACCGTCAGGAGCTTGAGGTGGACACACTTCCCGCACACGTAGTCGTCAGGGACACCGGAAGTGTCCCTGAGTTCCCACATGGTACAGGAGGAGCATAACACCCGACCGAGCTCTCCTGCCATGCCCTTCGATACACTTAAATTGGCAACAACAATGTTAAAAGTTACTGATTAATATAAGAAGAAAAAGAAAAACTACTCACCAATCACCAGCCAATCACTTACCCCCTAGGCTGTGATGTCACCTTTGTTTCTTTCTTTGCCTTCTCCCTGTAGCTGCACCGGCACGCCTCTCGCCGACCCCGGACTCGCGCTGCTCCGTGCTCCCGCCTCCTCGACTGACTGCTCAAACTGCTCGACTCCCGCTGGCCTTTATAGGCCTCTCGTAACTGGGACGACATCCGAGCACCTGTAGCGAAAAATGGTTAATCGTTACTTTACAGTCCCCACAAATTCTAACCGTGCCATCCTCTTTAAGTACCGGGATAATCGGACTAGCCCACTCGTTAAATTCCACTGGTGTGATAATGCCTTCTCACTGCAGCCTGTCCAGCTCGATTTCCACTTTTTCACGCATCATGTATGGTACCACCTGTGCCTTGTGGTAGATGAGTCACATACCGGGAATCAAATGGATCTGCACTTTTTCCCCCCGAGAAGCTTTCAATGCCTGGCTCGAACAATGATGGGAACTTGCTCAAAACCTGAGCACATGAGGCGTCGTCGACGGATGAAAGCGCTCGGATGTCGTCCCAGTTTCAGCAGATTTTTCCCAGCCAGCTTTTGCCAAACAATGTGGGGCCATCCCCTGGCACAATCCACAGCGGGAGTTCGTGTACTGCTCCGTCATAGGAGATTTTGACTTCTGCACTGCCAATGACAGGGATTAGTTCCTTGGTGTAAGTCCTTAGTTTGGTGTGAATGGGGCTGAGCTTGGGCCTGTGTGCCTCTTTGCCCCACAGCCTGTCGAAGTCCTTTTTACTCATTATAGACTGACTTGCCCCCGTGTCCAGTTCCATAGATACTGGAATACCGTTCAGTTCACCTCTCAACATTATTGGTGAACATTTTGTAGTGAATGTGTGTACCCTGTACACTTCTGCCTCCTCGGTACAAGTCTCCAATTCAGCCTGATCCACAGTGGATCGATCTTCCTCTGCAACGTGGTGGTTTGCAGGGTTTGCAGGGTTTGCAGCTCGCCTGCACATTCGCTGGAGGTGTTCCATTGTTCTGCAACTGTTGCATACATAGTGCTTGAAGCAGCACTGATGGGGCCGATGGTCACCTCCACAATGCCAACAAGGTGTTAACTGCCTCGCATTAACGATTGACCCGGCAGACTCTGGGTCATCTGAGGTCGGGCAGCAACAGCCGACGTGTCCGTTATGCCATGTATATTTCTGCTCGAAACCGACGTTACTTTATGCACAATACTGGCTGAAACTTCTTTACTCCACGAAATCTGTTTGGTGTTGTCACTGGAGGACATAAATGCCTGGGCTATCGTTATGGCTTTACTTAGGTTCGGAGTTTCTACAATAAACGGTTTGCGAAGGATTGTCTCATGGCCAATGCCCAGTACAATAAAAGTCTCGAAGCATTTGTTCTGGGAATCCCTCAAACTCACAATGTCCTGCGAGGTGCCTTAGTTCGGCGACATAGCTCGCCACTTCCTGGCCCTCCGATCGTTGACACATGTAGAACCGATATCTCGCCATCAAAACGCTTTCCTTAGGATTTAGGTGTTCCCGGACCAGCGTACATAATTCTTTATAGGATTTCTCTGTTGGTTTTGCCGGAGCTAGGTGGTTCTTCATGAGGCCATAGGTTGTTGCCCACAGACAGTTAGGAGGATCACCCTTCGTTTGGAGCATCCTCGTCCCCTTCCAGCTCATTGGCCACGAAGTATTGGTCGAGTCTCTCCATGAAGGCCTCCCAATTGTCCTCTTCTGAGAACTTCGCCAGGATACCAACTGTTCTTTGCATTTTTGCGCGGTTATTCATTACCTCATCGCCAATTGCTATGCTCACAATAAAGGATGAAACTGAGTACTGTGTACGATGAGCAAGTGTGACCTTAGCTCCTTTAATAAGACTCCTGAGTGCAGATACCTCATAGATGGCCTGCTTATATACTGAGCTCGCAAGGTTTGCTGAAATCCCTTGGGACTCCAACAGGTAGGCCTTCTGGTGGTGGTGTGATACAGGTTACAAGGGGTTAAGTACATAACAGGGGGCACTCCCTTTTGAAAGTTGAAAAAATTAGCGACAGGTGCTAATGTTCAGGTTTAAAAAAATTTGGTGTTTGCGCTCCAGGAAGGAAATGGAGTGCTAAAGGACACAGGCGGGTGGTAGTTGTGCAGCGCTACCGCATTCCGAGGCTCCTTCCCTCCCTTAAAGAGAAGGGCCATCACTGCAGGCTCGGCATTTGGACTATTTAGCTGCTGCGATCCAGCCTGATCAGCCAAATGCACTCCAGCAGAGTGCCAGGCTGATCAATCGCGACCAGGAGAATTTTTTTTTTTAATTTTTAAATTCAGAAATTTTGGTACTTACCTTGGCAATCTCCCCTTTAACTTTTGCCCCCGAAATGCCCAACCTGCCAAATAACGCCTCCTGCAGCTGTTGGTGTTTTTGCCCGGCAATGCTGCAGGGATTGGAACCGAAGTTTGGGTCCGGGGCGCTGCCGGGGCGATGCACATGGCAATGACTTCACAATCTCCGGGAAAAGGAGATCCGGGCGCAACGTCTTATCACCGCCGCAATCCTCTTGCCAAAATTCGTGGGAGTCGTTCATTCGCCGCGCCCAGTCGGTAAGTCGTTAAGACCCAGTTATCGCCCCTAGGGGTCAATTTCTAGGCCAAAGTGTTTTAGTTAGTTAGATTAGGTGATGCATAACATCCTACACAGGGGCCCATAGCATGACCTTGACCTTCCAGGCTAGCTGTCCGTTGCTTGTAAGTTAGGGTTTTGACTTTGTTTGATGTATTTTTAATTCGGCCAATGAAGGCCCAACCTATGTTTCTTCCATTATTGCTAAAAACCATATTATAATGCTAAGTTAGGAATTGGAGTTAGTTTAACAGAATTCCTTGCTAAGATGTGTAAGTTAACCATTGTGTAAGAACAGAATAGAATATAATTGAATAATTAATTTTATGGTACAACAGTCTGATAATGAATAGAAATAGTTAGTTTACACACCAACTGCATGATCATAAATAACTGATAATAAGCAGTTTCGAGCAATGAGGCCTCTGATTGAAGGCGTTTGAAGGCCAAGCTTGGTGTGTATGGGCTACTGACTCCAGACCCATCATCCATAGAATCGAGAAAGACTTGCTTCCACTCTAAAAATGGGTCCTTAGGTTGCTGAACAGTCCAATACAAGAACCACAGACCCTGTCACAGGTAGGACAGATAGCCATTGAGGGAACGGGTGGGACTGGTTTGCCACATGCTCTTTCCGCTGTCTGCACTTGATTTCTCCATGCTCTCGGCGATGAGACTCGAGGTGCTCTGTAGACCACAGAGGACAAGACAGTATGAGATAAGAGACTATAGCTTTGGAAGGAGAGGGCCAGATGAGATAAGGGAAGACAGTCCTCAGCCTGCTGCAAGGCCATGATTGGTCAAGTACAGCACCCATGTGTAATGATTGTGAGAAGATCCCTGACAGGTGGAAGATAACAGGAGGGTTAGCCTTTTTCCATGGTTTAAACAAAGAATTTGACATGCCATTGGGCACTTTGTTTTAAGGGGGACCTCTATAAGTTAAATGGTACTGTCGATAATCTACCCCAGGCCCAACCCTAAAAAGAGAATAAAAGCAAGACCCAAAAAGCCCTTAGCGCAGACAGTTAAGTAAGTACTCGTAAGGACGGATAGCATGCTGTATTCGGTAACATTCTTGAGTAGTTCAGGAAAAGAGAGGACTAAGAAAAGTTGTTTGTGCACACCAGCCGTCTGTCTGATTGGGTCCGATACCAGGTACTTGTCATGGTCGTATGTTTTTGCTGTATAATTAGTGTATTATATTCCATCCTCAACACTGAATAAACACAATCGGCTGGATTTTAGGCTTTTATGTTTTTGGGGCGATAATGGTGGCAAGGCGGGAAAGTTAGCAGCCGGGAATAGTTTGTGCCTCAGTAGGTAAGTTTTGGCATCTGGGCCCTGTGTCAGGGAGCGCAGCGGTAAGGAAGGTGTTGTACACCTCTCTTGGCGCTAGGATGGCAAACTCCCGAGCTAAAGAGCCGACACGGGAGAGCTCTGAGAGATGTTCTGGGGGTGCGGGGGGTGGGGGGGATGTGGGAACTAAAAAAAAGCACAAAAACATTGCCCAGACCACCACAACACAAATCGCAAAAAAAATTAAAAGAAAAAACAATCACACTTACCTTCGGAGTCCATTACTCACCTCTTCACTGACAGGATAGTTGGACCACCCTCATTTCTCAGGCAGTCATTGTGAGGTGCACTTCCAGCCAGACGGGTTGGGCAGGAGCTCAAACTCATGCAGGGTTGCAACCAGCTCTTCCAGGCGGTGCTGCTCTGTGCCGCCACAAAACCGGACCCGAGGATCGCTGCGGGGTACTGGAGGCTGACCGCCCGCCCAGAAGACCTCACCAGTTCCACCGCTCCGGGGCGAAAAACGAAGCCCAAAATACCCACCATATTGGTTTGCACTTGATCCTGATTATTTGAAAGAATAGAGAGATAAGTTAATCTCAAGAGACGGGACCTCAATTTAACATCTCATCCAAAAAGCAACACCTTCAACAGTGCAGGGCTCCCTCAGTACTGCATTAGAGTATCAGCCTAGGTAAGTGCTCAAGTCCTGGAGTGGAACTTAAACCCATGATCTTCTGACCTTCTGAGGTGAGACTGCCACGACTGAGCCAAAACACAAGTAGCTAAGTGTGGAGAGGATGCAGACATCAAAGTAGTAAAAAGTGGAAAGGCACGAGTTACTGACAATATTGCTAGAAATTTCCTTACGAATGGAGGAAACTCTGTTAGAAAGTTTTACAATATATACCAGAGAGACGGATGCAATCAATGATCATTATAATAACCAGACAAGCACAGATGCAAAAATGAGAGAACAATTCAGCCTAATGAATCATTCAAACAACATTATACTCAAATCTGTTTTACACAGACCAGGACAGTGCATTGGGGAAATTTTATCAGAAGAGCAATTTGGGTCACACACCATAAGTAGTGCTGTTGAGCAAATACTTATACATGCTTATCAGTAAAAATTGTTGGGAGAGATTTTCATGCAAAATTTGTGCTGCCTGCTCATTATACTAATTGCAGCATTGATCTCAGCACTAAATGTGATGCTAATTGGCTTACCGCTCAATGGGGGGCCAATATCAAGTGCAGTCTAATGGCTAGTACTGTTTGTCCTAGGCTCTCTGCACTACTTAAAGGGGAGGTGCTTTGTGGCAGCAGCACCTCATTGTCAGTTAGGCTGAAGACATGGCAAACAAGGGAGCGAGCACAAAGGTTCTCAGGTGCTGCACTGGAGGTCTCGGTCGTGGCCATTCAAAAAAGGTGGGCTGTACTGTTCCCACAGGGTGGCAGGAAGCCATCCAAGGCCACTTCCAGGAGGCTCTGGGAGAAGATAGCTAACTCCCTCACGGCCACCAGTGTGGTCCCAGGGACCTGGATCAATATGAAAGGAAATGTAATGACCTCACACAGTTGGTCAGGGCCAGTGAGGGCTTCAGAAGGCTTCCCACCATCTGCACCACAAATCTTACAAGTTGCTCAATGCACCACAGCCCTATCATTCACCTACCAACAATCTCTAACATCAGACTTCATTCACTCTCACAACTTGACCACTGCTGCAACACTCACACTCACATCTCACACCTTGCTCATACTGACCGCTATTCAACTATAGCAGGCACATCACCCAAACACATTGCACTACACTCACTGACACATTTCCCTTTCTCTTGCAGGCAAAGGTGGCACGCTATAAAAAGGAGCAGCGACAGATGGGAGGCGGCCAAGATGCTGTACGGACCTCACTGATCTGGAGGAGTCCATCCTTGACATAATTGGAGGGGCAGCAACGGAGGCCGTGGAAACAGGAGAAGTTGAAGCTTTTGCCGATAATGACGGTACGCTCATACCTAATTGTTTTTCTCACATCCCACTTCCCACTCATCCTACAATTCTACAATCTCTTTACACTTACAAGCTACTGATAGTGTATACCTGCTTTCCCCCGCTCCCCTCACCACAACCTAACCTTTGTGGATGGCGAGTTCGTGTATGAATTCTGCTGCACATGACTCACATGAGGACCTTGATGGGACAGCCTTAAGAAGGTATGCACACAGAAATGCTAGGTGCAATGGCAAGTCTGCCAGAGAGCTTCTTGTCAATGTCAAGGATTATGGAGGAGACTGGTTCCGACATTGGACAGGGCTTTGCGCAGAGCTTGCACCCTATGATTTCCAGGATGGAAATGATGGACAACTTGGAGACATCTTGTCGATCCAACTATGATGGTACATATGATGGACGATGCCACAGCTTCCATTCCAGCACAGGCAAAAGTGACCCAAGCGACCCAAGCAGTGCTGCAGTGGAAGCGCAGAATGCTCTCATGCAGTCTCAGCTTGCTGCCATCCAAGCTCAGACTGCTGTCCTCATCGCTGGGTTTACGAATGTTGAAAGAGACTTGCAGGGTGTCGCAGCAGTCCAGCAATCTGTCCTCCAACAGACTGTTAGGAATGCTGAGGTGCCACCCCGGTGGCATGGCAGTGGGTCTGTGGAGGAGGAACCTGCCGTCCTCTCAGAATGACAGCATTCTTACACCTACCACTGCCACTCAGGCAATGGCAATGGCACTGCCGATCAGCCAGCCAGTTCAGACTGCTGCCGCCCATGCTGAGGTGGTGCAGTCTACAGCCGGGCCTTCTAGGTCCAGGGCTGCTCGAGGTCATCCTGCAAGGCTATCTGAAACCTCCCCCACTCCTTCCACCAGTGATGCTGCAGCCATGGGGGAGCACTAGAGTAGGAAAAGGCACACAAACAACAGGCACTGAGGGATTGCACAAGTTGATTAGTTCATATTGAAATGTTGATTGGATTCCGATAAATTCATGATTTTTTTGTTTGGACTGTGCTTTTTGTGGTGACTCCCATTTCAGCTTTGAGCCCAGGAGGACGCTCTGATGTTCCATGATAGTAGGATGGTAGGATGGCAATGTGGTGTGTAACGGGGATCTGGGGTTTCATTCACTGGAATCGGAGTCTGATGAGTCATTCTTGGACAGCCGGGGATTTTCTGTCTGCCTACTCACACCCTCCTTTTCTTCATCCTCATCTTCTTCCTCTTCCTTTTCCCTGGTGGCAAGAACTGCGCCCTCATGATGGCCAAGTTGTGGAGCATGCAGCAGACCACCATGAAATAGGACACCCGCTCCGCCGAGGACTGAAGGACTCCTCCTGAGCGGTCAAGGCAGCATGCCTGTTGCTTGAGCACCCCAATGGTCTGCTCAATGTTCCTGCTGGCACCATGGCTGCCAATATGTGAGTGCTGGGCACGAGTGGTGGGGTTGTGGAGGGGAATCATCAGCCAAGTGCAGAGCGGAGAGCAGGATGAAGGCATTATGACTGCTGCCAGGATAGTGGGCATTCATGATCATGTTGTGCTTGATGCGGTCGCACAACAACTGTACATTAAGTAACTGGTAGCCTTTGCGGTTAAGGAACATCTCAGGATAGGTATGTGGTGCCCGCAAAGCCACGTGTGTGCAGTCTTGAAGGATAAATATTGGCCAGGGCACATAAGAACATAGAAGTTAGGAGCAGGAGTAGGTCATTTGGTCCCTTGAGCCTGCTCCGCCATTCAATGAGATCATGGCTGATCTTCTACCTCAACTTCACTTTCCTGCACTATCCCCATATCCCTTGATTCCCTTAATATCCAAAAATCTATCTATCTCTGTCTTGAATATATTCAATGACTGAGCCTCCACAGCCCTCTGGGGCAGATAATTCCAAAGACTCACCACACTCTGAGTGAAGAAGTTTCTCCTCATCTCAGTCCTAAAGGGCCAACCCCTTATTCTGAGACTGTGACCCCTGGTTCTAAACTCCCCAGTCAGAAGAAACATCCTCGCTACATCTACCCTGGCAAGCTCTGTAAGAATCTTGTATGTTTCAATGAGATCACCTCTCATTCTTTTATTGTCTGGAGAATATAGGCCTAGTCTACTCAATCTCTCCTCATAGGACAATCCACCCATCCCAGAAATCAGTCTGGTGAACCTTCGTTGCACTGCCTCAATGGCAAGTATATCCTTCTTTAGTTAAGGAGGCCAAAACTACACAATACTCCAGGTGTGGTCTCACCAGAGCCCTATATAATTGCAGTACGACATCTTTACTCTTGTTAACGCAAATGTACCCTCCAAGAATCACTCGTCATTCAGGGTCGGTCCATACATCAAAATGGTTTATTACGCCGGCGGGGAGATGAAGCAACTGGTGGGTCCAGGTACACCTCTCCACCGAACAAAGGGTTTCATGGATTTTTATATGTTTTACAACAGTTTACTACAGTTACATCAGCCCATTTTGGCCGGACACTATCCAATCACATTGATTATAGATTACATATAGATTCAAATAGACCAATAGAAGTAATATCTAACCATTATGTGACTGCATGATTGTCTAATGTGTTACGAAGGGTTATTCATGGTCTTGTGACATCGTCTGGGTCCCCCCCCCCTTATCTTACTGTCCTTGGGTGCTGTCTTTGGGCAGTCTCCTTATCTTAGTCCTGTTACAGAGTCGTATTGTTCGAACATGAACCAGGACGTCTTGTCTGAGGCCTGTCAGCCAATTGATTAGGAACATCTGCAGAGCTCATGTGTATCCCTGCGTGAGGAAACAGCAGTTATCAGTAACTAAGAATGCAGTCTCTTTTTGCTGGCTAAAATCCCTTGGGGCTTTGCTGAACCACGAGCAGCCATCTTTATACATTTTACACACGCATTTAATACTACAGTTACATATTTTAGATTAACATTATGCTACAGGTGCCGTTGCTTTCTTGGAAAATCTCTCCCTCCAACATTCTTATACTCAAATCCTCTTGTAATAAAGACCAACATATCATTTGCTTTCTTAATTTCTTGTTGTACCTGCATGTTAGCTTTCAGTGATTTGTGTACAACGACACCCAGGTCCCTCTGAACACCTACATTTCCCAATCTCTCACCATTTAAAAAATGCTCTGTATTTCTAATTTTCCTACCAAAGTGGATAACTTCACATTTCTCCACATTAAGGGCCCAAGTTTCCACACGATAAAAAACGGGCGCCCCTCCGAGCTGGGCGCCCGTTTTTCGCGCCTAAAACGGCGCCGGAAAAGAACTCGCGATTCTGGAGCGTCCTGCAGCTCCTTGTCTGTTTGGCGCGGCGCCCAGGGGGGCGGAGCCTACACTCGCGCCGATTTTGTAAGTGGGAGGGGGCGGGTACTATTTAAATTAGTTTTTTTCCTGCCGGCAACGCTGCGCGTGCGCGTTGAAGCGTTCGCGCACGCGCAGTGTGAAGGAAACATTGGCACTCGGCCATTTTTGTAGTTCTTTGTAGCTGCTTAGTTTTTGAACATTTTTTAATAAAAGCACATTGCCATCAGCACATCAGCACTGAGAAGGCTGCAGGAAGCCTCAGAAAGTTGAGGCAGCCGTTTCCCGACAACCTTCCCCTTTTGCCGTCGGGAAATGGCTCCTCAATTTCTGAGGCTTCCTGCAGCCTTCTGTCTCCTTCCCTCCCTCCCTCCCGCCGTCTGGAACGGCTTCCTCCCTTCCCTCCCCCCCCCGCGTTCGGTCGGTCGGTCGGTCGATCCCCTCCCTCCCTCCCGCCCGCCCGCCGGCCGTCTGGAACGACTTCCTCCCCTGCGCGTTCGGTCGGTTGGTTCCCTCCCTCCTGCCGTCTGGAACGGCTTCCTCCCCCCCCCCCGGTTCGGTCGGCGGTCGGTTCCCTCCCTCCCGCCGTCTGGAACGGCTTCCTCCCCCACCCCCCCCCCCGCGTTCAGTCGGCGGTCGGTTCCCTCCCTCCCGCCGTCTGGCACGGCTTCCTCCCTTCCCCCCCCCCCCCGCGTTCGGTCGGTCGGTCGGTCGGTTCCCTCCCTCCCTCCCGCCACCCCGCATTCGGGAACGGCTGCCTCGTTTTGTGAGGCTTGCTGCAGCATTCTCCCTGGCTGAAGCACTTTCACACAGGTAGGAAGATGGTTTATTTAATCTTTTCTTTGCTTCTAAATTTTTATTCAGGTTGGATTTATTTGTATAATATTTGTATAAGTATAAATAAGGATTTATTGTAGAATTTAATGAGTTCCCTTCCCCCCCCACCTCGTTCTGGACGCCTAATTTGTAACCTGCGCCTGATTTTTTAATGTGTAGAACAGGTTTTTTCAGTTCTACAAAAATCTTCACTTGCTCCATTCTAAGTTAGTTTGGAGTACGTTTTCACTGTGGAAACTTTCAAATCAGGCGTCAGTGGCCGGACACGCCCCCTTTTGAAGAAAAAATTCTGTTCCAAAGTAGAACTGTTCTACCTGACTAGAACTGCAGAAAAAAAAATGTGGAGAATTGCGATTTCTAAGATAGTCCGTTCTCCACCAGTTGCTCCTAAAAATCAGGCGCAAATCATGTGGAAACTTGGGCCCTATATTCCATTTGCATATTCTTGCCCATTCTCTCAGCCTATCTTTATCCCCTTGAAGTCTCTTTGCATCCTCCTCACAACTTATATTCCCACCTAGCTTTGTATCATCAGCAAACTTGGATGTATTGCATTTGGTCCTCTCATCCAAATCATTGATACAGGACCAAGCACCGATCCGTGCAGCATCCCACCAGTTACAGCTTGCCAACCCGAAAATGACCCGTTATTCTGACTCTCTGTTTTCTGTCCGTTAACCAATCCTCAATCCATGCTAATATTTTACCCCCAATCCCATGATACCTAATTTTGTTCAATAACCTTTTGTATGGCACCTTATCGAACGCCTTCTTAAATTCTAAATACACCACATTCACTGGTCCCCCCTTATCTATTCTGCTAGTTACAACCTCAAAAATCTAACAGATTTGTCAAACACGATTTTCCTTTCATAAATCCATGTTGACTCTGCCCAATCCTACTATTCTTTTCTAAGGGCCCTGTTACCAGGTCCTTAATAATAGATTCTAGCATTTTCCCCACTACCGTTGTCAGGTTAACTGGTTTGTAGTTCTCCTTTTCTTTCTCCCTCCTTTCTTAAATAGCGGGGTTACATTAGCTACCTTCCAATCTTTGGAAACCGTTCTACAATCTATGGAATTTTGGAAGATGACAACCGATGCATCCACTGTCTCTATAGCCACCGCTTTCAAAACCCTAGGATATGAGCCATCAGGTCCAAGGGATTTATTGGTTTTCAGTACCATTAATTTTTCCAGTACTTTTTTTGTTACAAATACTAATTTTTTTCAGTTCCTCATTTCCGCTAGACCCTTGGTACTCCACTATTACCAGGAGGTTATTCATGACTTCTTCCGTGAAGACAGAAACAAAGTATTTGTTTAATTTCTTTGCCATTTCCTTATTCCCCATTATAATTTCTCCTGTCTCAGCTTTTGCTAATCTTTTCCTTTTTACATACTTATTGAAGCTTTTACAGTCTGATTTTATGTCTCTCGCTAGTTTACTCGTAAATTCTATTTTCCTTTTCTTCATCAATTTCTTGGTCCTCCTTTGCTGAATTCTAAAATCCTCCCAATCCTCGGGCTTATTGCTCTTTTTGGCAACATTATAAGCCTCTTTCTTTGATTGGATACTATCTTTAAGTTCTCTTGTTAACCACGATTGGACCACTTTTCCTGTGGGGTTTTTGTGCCTTAAAGGAATGTATGTTTGTTGTAAATTATGTATTAGTTGGCTTCGGCATAAAAAAACAATCTGGTCGACCGCCTCAAAGACTCCCGCCGCAGGGTTAACAAATGCCTCATGACTCTTCGACTCACCCTATCCCGGAATCAATGCGTCACAGTCATCAGTGCATATGCCCCAACAATCGATGCAACAGATGAGACCAAAGAGGGTTTTTACACCAACCTTGAAAAATCCCTGTCCTGCGTCCTCGCGGACGACAAACTGATCCTCCACAGAGACTTCAACGCCAGGGTCGGCAAGGACACAGCCCTCTGGGGAGGCGTGATTGGCAGAGAGGGGGTAGGGAAAGCCAACTCCAGCAGTTCCCAACTCCTGACAAAATGTCTAGAACATGAACTTGTCATCACCAATACTTTGTTCCCCCATGGGACAAATACAAGGCCTCATGGCAACACCCTCGCTCCAAACACTGGCACCTGCTTGACTATGTCATCGTCCGAGCCAGGGATCGTAAGAATGTGCGCATCACCCGCGCCATGACAGGAGCTGACGACTGCTGAATGGACCACCACCTAATCCGATGCATCATTGACATCAACATAGCCCCAAAGCAGAGGGGCCAGCAGAAACAGTGCCGTAAAAAAGTCAATACCGGGGCACTTAAAGACCCAGCTAAGAGAGCCCGATGCAGTCAGCGCCTCACAGCTAACTTGGCGTGCCTTGATGACCCCGAGACGCAGAATGCCCACAGCACTTGGTCAGCCCTCCAGGCCTCCATAACCAGTGCCTGCAAAGAGACACTCAGTCACTCAACCAGCAAACACCAGGACTGGTTTGATGAGAATGATCAGGAGATCCAAGAGCTAATAGATCGCAAGCGCAGGGCATTTCTGAGCCTTAAACAACAACCCAATTCAGGAGCAGCAAAGCAGCATTACAGACGACTCAAGGCTGAGGTCCAACAAAAAAGCCGGGACCTAAAGAACAGGTGGTGGATGGAGAAAGAGTTATGTATGTAAAGCTGCAAATACCATGTCTAACCACCAGAGGGCTTATCCCCTGGAGTCCCAAGGGATCCCACAATCCTTTGGGATCACCTGTATATAAGGAGGCCTCACAGACTGGAGAGGCACTCTGAGATCTGTAATAAAGGATTACGGTCACACCTTACTTTGAGCTTGCAGAATCTAGTCTGACTCTTTATTCAAGATATAACAACTGGTGACGAGATACAAATGACGAACCCCACCACAACGATGCAGAGAACCGTGGGCATCCTGGAGAAAGTTTTGGAGGGAGATGATTGGGAAACCTTTGTGGAGCGACTCAACCAATACTTCGTGGCCAACGAGCTGGAAGGAGAAGCGAATGCTGCCAAACGAAGGGCGATCCTCCTCACCGTTTGCGGGGCACCAACGTATGGCCTCATGAAAAATCTGCTCACTCGAGCAAAACCCACAGACAAGTCGTATGATGAGTTGTGCACACTGGTCTGGGAGCATCTAAACCCGAAGGAAAGCGTTCTGATGGCGAGGTATCGGTTCTACACATATAAGAGGTCTGAAGGCCAGGAAGTGACAAGCTACGTCGCCGAGCTAAGGCGCCTTGCAGGACATTGCGAATTTGAAGGACACTTGGAGCACATGCTCAGGGACTTCTTTGTACTTGGCATTGGCCATGAAGTAATACTTCGCAAACTTTTGACTGTAGAGACCCCAACCTTGAGTAAAGCCACAGCGATAGCCCAGGCATTTATCGGCACCAATAACAATACCAAACAAATTTCTCAGCACACGAGTGCTGCTGCAAGTACTGTGAACAAAATAACATTGTTTTGGAATCGAAATGTACAGGGCAGGACTTACACGCCTGCAGCTGCACGTCCGCAGATGACTGAGTCCACCATCAATGGTGGTGAATACAAGGCCATTAACACCTTGTTGGCACAGCGGAGGTGATCATCGTTTCCATTCATGCCGCTTCAAAGGATACGTTTGCAATAGACACCTCAAGTTGCTGGAGAAATACCACCAATGATGCCTCCGCAAGATCCTACAAATCCCCTGGGAGGACAGATGCACCAACATTAGCGTCCTCGACCAGACCAACAACCCCAGCATTAAAGCACTGACCACACTTGATCAGCTCCGCTGGGCAGGCCACATTGTTCACATGCCAGACACAAGACTCCCAAAGCAAGTGCTCTACTCGGAACTCCTTCATGGCAAGCGAGCCAAAGGTGGACAGAGGAAACGTTACAGGGACACCCTCAAAGCCTGCATGACAAAGTGCAATATCCCCACTGACACCTGGGAGTCCCTGGCCAAAGACCGTCCTAAGTGGAGAAAGTGCATAGAAACATAGAAACATAGAAAATAGGTGCAGGAGTAGGCCATTCGGCCCTTCGAACCTGCACCGCCATTCAATGAGTTCATGGCTGAACATGCAACCTCACTACCCCATTCCTGTTTTCTCGCCATACCCCTTGAGTAAGGACTACATCTAACTCCTTTTTGAATATATTTAATGAATTGGCCTCAACAACTTTCTGTGGTAGAGAATTCCACAGGTTCACCACTCTCTGGGTGAAGAGGTTTCTCCTCATCTCGGTCCTAAATGGCTTATCCCTTATCCTTAGACTGTGACCCCTGGTTCTGGACTTCCCCAACATTGGGAACATTCTTCCTACATCTAACCTGTCTAAACCAGCATCCGGGAGGGCACTGAGCACCTTGAGTCTCATTGCCGAGAACATGCAGAAATCAAGCGCAGGCAGCGGAAAGAGCATGCGGCAAACCTGTCCCGCCCACCCTCTCCCTCATCGACTATCTGTCCTACCTGTGACAGGCACTGTGGTTTTCATATTTGTTGTGTATGCAATAACTGTCAGACTGAGTACTGTTTAACTCCAAGAATTATGACCTTTGCTCTGCTTTATTAAGGCCCAAAGTGACTAATACACAAAATGGCTGGCCTTTTATACTTGGGCTGCACACAACCCCCTCTGAGATATTAACAATCTTTTGCAAATTGAGTCGGTCCGATGTTTTACGCTCCCGGGTTGACTGTCTCAGTTCAACTCCAGCCTTGGGTAAGTGTTCAAAGTCTGTTGTGACTGGTGGCTGGGTGGCTGACCTGGTGGGAGTGGCAATGGCCATGTCAGGGATTGAAAGTCCATTTTCATTGAACATGTCAGTGATTGAAAGTCCCAATTCACTGATGACCATTGAGTCCTCTGATGACTGGGGTAGGTTGGTTGGTCGTCGATTGTCTCTTCCTTCGACTGTTCCGGTTCGTCTGTGTGCCGCAGCTTTGTCTGATCCATATGTTTCCTGCATGTTTGCCCATTTTTGAGCTTGGCAATAAATACTCTGTTGCCTTCCTTGGCTATGACAGTACCAGTGATCCACTTGGGACCCTGACCATAATTCAGAACATATACAGGATCATTTACAGAAATGTCACATGACACAGCTGCTCGATCGTGATACCCTTGCTGACTTTGTCTTCTATATTCAACAAGATTATTCAAGTCAGGGCGTACAAGAGATAGCTTGGTCTTAAGACCTCTCTTCATCATTAGTTCAGCAGGCGAGACCCCAGTAAACGTGTGTGGTCTTGTCCTGTAACTAAGCAGTATGCATGACAGGCGGGTCTGCAGAGTTCCTTGTGTTACTCGCTTCACACTCTGCTTTATGATTTAGACAGCACGTTCTGCTTGCCCAGCAGATGCAGGTTTGAACGGTGCTGACCTTACATGTTTGATACCATTGAGTTTCATGAACTCTTGAAACTCCTGACTAGTGAAGCACGATCCGTTGTCGCTAATAACGATGTCAGGCAGACCATGGGTCGCTAACATGATACTAAGATTCTCAATGGTAGCTGTGGATGTGCTGGATGACATGATTAAACACTCTATCCACTCGAATATGCATCCACCACAACTAAAAACATCTTCCCCAGGAAGGGACCTGTAAAGTCTATGTGGATCCTGGACCATGGTTTGGACGGCCACGACCACAGACTCAGCGGCGATTCCGCTGGTGCTTTGATGAGCTGCAAGCAAGTGGTGCACTGATGCACACATGATTCCAGCTCAGAGTCAATTCCCGGTCACCATACATGAGACCTAGCGATGGCTTTCATCATTACAATGCCGGGATGTGTACTATGTAGCTCACGTACAAATTTCTCTCTCCCTTTCTTGGGCATAACAACACGATTGCCTCACAGTATACAATCCGACTGAATAGACAGTTTGTCTTTGCGACAAATGTAAGGTTTGGTCTTCTCGCACATTAGCTTGGGTATGGTAGACCAATCATCTTTGAGGATGCAACTCTTCACCACCGATAAAATTGGGTCCTGGCTGGTCCAGGTCTGGTCTTGTTGAGCTGTAACAGGGGTTCCTTCACTCTCAAAAGCATCCATAACTAACAATAGGTCCGTCGGTTGTAGCATTTCCACCTCCAGTGTGGGCAAC
The DNA here is from genome assembly GCF_044704955.1 of Pristiophorus japonicus. Lineage (NCBI taxonomy): Eukaryota > Metazoa > Chordata > Chondrichthyes > Pristiophoridae > Pristiophorus > Pristiophorus japonicus. Next base: position 342,594,477 of record NC_091977.1, on the reverse strand, counting down.
GGCAGACGGCTCAAAGCATCGGCACAATTCTCGGTGCCAGGTCTATGGCGAATGACCCCATACACACAGGCTAGTGCTTCTTTTTCTACCATGTTGTAGGCTCTTTCTGCTTTAGACAAACTTTTTGAAACATACGCGACTGGTTGAAGTTTACCTGACTCATTAGCTTGTTGGAGTACGCAACCAATTCCATATGACGAAGCATCACAGGCCAATACTAAACGTTTACATGGGTCATAATGTACCAGCAGCTTGTTAGAGCAAAGCAGATTAGTGGCTTTCTCAAAATCTCTGTCTTGAGACGCACCCCACATCCTGTTGTCGCCTTTTCTTAGCATCATGTGCAGTGGTTCTAATAAGGTGCTCAATTTAGGTAGGAAGTTACCGAAGTAGTTGAGGAATGAATGCAGCTCTGTCACATTCTGCGGTTTGGGTGCATTCTTGATAGCCTTGGTTTTCGCATCCGTGGGCTTGATGCCGTTGGCACTAGAATTCCTGGGGAGGAAAATTGCTGCTATGAAGACGCACTTCGAGCGTTTCAGTCTGAGTCCCACTTTGTCCAGATGATGCAGAACCTCTTCCAGGTTGTTCAGATGTTCATCGGAGTCACGACCTGTAATCAGGATGTCATCTTTGAACACGACGGTTCTGGGAACGGACTTCAGTAGACTCTTCATCTTCCTCTGAAATATTGCTACAGCCAAGCGAATTCCAAAAAGGCACCTGTATCTTTCTCCGACGACAACGCCTTGATGTCGTTCCAATCGCATCTGATTTTTTCAAGCTAGTTCCTGCCGAACAGCGTTGGGCCATTGCCTAGGACAATCCATCGCGGTAACTCGTGAACCACACCGTCATACGATACTATAATTGTGGCACTGCCAATCACCATTATGAGTCCTTTGGTGCATGTGTGCAACTTGGCATTGGCTGGACTCAGCCTGGGCCTCACAGCCTTAGTATCCCACAGCTTGACGAATGCCCTCTGGCTCATTATTGATTGACTCGGCCCCGTGTCTAGTTCCATCGATACCGGCACTCCATTAAATTTCACGTTGATCATTATCGGTTTCCTCTTAGTTAGGAACGAGTACATTCCATACACTTCCTCCTCTGGTATCTTGGATTGCGTATTCGGATCCGCGCTAGTCTGACCATCATCCTCCACATGGTGTGTCGTGGCATGCTTGCTTATCTGTGGACCCTTGCGCTGGAGATGCCCCACTCTCAGACAGCCTTTGCAACTATATTGCTTAAATCGGCACTGCTGGTGCCAGTGATTTCCCCCACAACACCAACACGGAGAAATCGGATGCATTCTCACTGGCGGACTTTGGGCAGCCACAGGTTTCGATTACGCAGTCCGGTAGGCCCTTGCCATGTACCGCTCTGCCGAACCAATCATATTTACAGTACTTGCCAAGTTTTGATTTTTCACTGGTATCTGCTTTAGACTTCTGTCCGTCGTCATGCATGACTGAGTGATCGTGATGGCCCTGTTCAAGTCCAACGTCTCCACCGCCAATAGTTTATGCAGAATCACCTCATGGTTGATGCCGATTACAAAGAAATCCTGCAGCATGTCTGCCAACACAGCCCCAAACTTACACGGTCCCGCTAGACGTCTCAGGTCGGCAACGAATTCCGGCGGATTCTGAGCGAATGTGCATGTAAAATCTTTATCTCGAGATGATGATGCCTTCGTCTGGCTTAAGGTGGTCCTGTACCAGTGAGCACAATTCTTCATACGTCTTCTCTGTTGGACTCACAGGCAGATGTAGATTCTTTATCAGACCATAAATTTTTGGACTGCAAACCGTGAGGAACACCGCCCGGCGCCGATCTGCATCGCCAACCTCCTTCATTTTGTTCACCGCGGAGAACTGGTTCAAATGGCTCACAAAGTCTGCCCAATCTTCTCCTTCCACAAATCGTTCCAACAATCCAATTGTGCTCATTTTTGCATGCAAAGGTTCTTGTTGCCTCGTCGCCACATGTTGTGTATGCAATAACTGTTAGACTGAGTATTGTTTAACTCCAAGAGGTATGACCTTGGCTCTGCTTTATTAAGGCCCAAAGTGACTAATATACAAAATGGCTGGCCTTTTATACTTGGGCTGCACACATCTGCGTGCAGCCCAATGGCCTCCAACAGTGACATCATCTAGTGGCTAGTGATCCCAAAAGTACATACATGACATTTTGCCTGCAAACTCTAGCCCAATAATTCAGTCAAATTGAGACTCAAGCTCCTAATACAGGAAAAGGTCTCCGGAGAAAGAACCTGCCTATATGATTCTGTAGGTGAGGAACTAAAAGGAATTCATTTAAAAATTATATTATTTTTGCTCAAAAGATCGTATTTGACATGTATAAACATGGAGGAAGTAATTGGTATTCAAAGTTATGTTTCGAAAAACATGATTTACACAGGGAGCTGTTAACTGGTCAGATAAAAACAGATTTCTATACTATAATTTCAGACTTTCTAAACAGTCTGTTGATTCAATGCTATAGCTGGTAGTGACGGGCTGGTCTCAATGAAAACATCTCTGTGGTTCAATAGTTGTTTGAATGACACAAAGCTGATCTTTGAGCCCAAGAGCTGGAATGGCTGATTTTGCGATCAGGAGCTCCCTGTGAGTGAAGGTTGAGGAATCATGGGCACATGGCCTGTCATTTTCTGTTATGGCTAAAATTTTATTTGAGAAAAAAGGTCGACTACATTTCTATTAGTCGGGGTGCATCATGTGAGTTCAGTCCAGTTCTTATTGTATCTGACAACCAAAGATTTCCTGTTCTATCCTTCTATGACATATGGGCCCTGGCAGTAACTGAACTTTCTTATTTTAATTCAATAATAATTTCCCTTACATATGCTGCATTGCCATTTCATTTCCAGATTATTTGAGAGGGAAAAATTAGTTTTAATTTAAGTGAACACATAATTAACAATGTTAATTATATTTCATTTATATAGAAGTAATTGTTCATTTTTTTAAATTAAGATGTGTGGGCAAACACACCAATTATATGTTTTGTCCTGAGTTCCTTAATATAATACAATTTTTAATCTTTATAATACTAATCTTTTTTTAAATTTTCATTGCATGGGCTGAACTTGATCATAATAGTCTAACCATTAGCTTTGTGGCTCAAGGGACTGGATGAGAACTGATCAGGGAAGGAGTTAAAGTAAATTGTTTCTATATCATTTACTTCTGTCACTGTGATATTTCAAGATGTGCCTGCTCATTAAGCCAGGTCTGACTATGAATAAAATATTCATTGTTTGACTCTGTAGCTGAGGAATGCTGCATGAGTTCCTCATTAAGAAGACCTTTAGAACACCTTAACGAACAAAAATTGGCAATTGTGCTTAATTTTCACTATTGTTCATTAACCCATTTCTGGAGGAATAGGAATTGTCAGACATGGATCAATAATTAATTAGTACTTTTGACAATGCTTCACTTTTTACTCATTTCTAGTTTTTCCACTAAAATTACCAAACAAAGGAAAATATAAGCTTTTATTACGACGTTTTTGAGTGCGTATGAGTGGGCTAGGACTGGATTAACATTAATCAAGGTGTTAGACATGGCTCAGTTGGTAGCACTCTCACCTCTGAATCTGTAGGTTGTGGGCTTAAGTCCCACTCCAGAGGCTTGAGCACATAATCTAGTCTGACACTCCATTGCATTACTGAGGGAGTGCTGCACTGTCACAGGTGCTGTATTTTGGATGAGACGTTAAACTGAGGCCTCGTCTGCCCTCTCATGTGGACGTAAAAGATCCCATGGCACTATTTCGATGAAGAGGAGTTCTCCCCAATATCCTGGCCAACATTTATCCTTCAACCAACATCACAAAATGAGATTATCTGCTCATTATCACATTGCTGTTTGTGGGAGCTTGCTGTGCGCAAAACTGGCTGTCACAATTTCCTACATTACAACAGTGACTACACTGCAAAAGTACTTCATTGGCTGTAAAGTGCTTTGGGAAGCCCTGGGGTTGTGAAAGATGCTATATAAATGCCAGTCCTTTCTTTCTGTCATTATAATCGTTACACTAATATTGCACATTTTGTAGACTGAGATTTGGTTCATTACTTTCAGAGGAGTTTTTAGCTTCAGTTTAAACATTAATGTGTTTTTCCCATGTTCAGACATTCAGGGGGCAAAATTCCTCAGCGCCCCGTTTGGAGGCGGTGACTGTGTCGGGGCGGGTCTTCCTGCGCCTGGTGGTTACCGCACTCCATTTCCTGTTGGGGCCAGTTCAGGGGCGCTACTTGGACGCGTTCATCACGCTATGCGGATGCTCTGCGTAGCGCTGACGCGTTTCAACACCTCACCCTTTCTGTTAAAGGGGAGGTACGCTGCGCATTCTGCCGGGCTTCTGATGGCCTCCACTGGGCCACGAGGGCGGTGTGGTGCTGAGGCCGCAGCCCGGCACCCAAACGGAGTGCACGAAGACTGCTCGCACCATGCCAAAGAAACATAGAAGGGGCCGACAGGTGAGTTGGCTGGAAAAACAAATGGTGGAGCGCGGCGCTCCCCACCTCCCCTTTAACTTATGCTCTGCGAATGGACGTCGGCCCAGTTCGCGACCTGTGAGGCTGGCACTGACACCGCTCGCAGCAGCCTCGCGGGGCACTGCCCAATTTCCACCACGGGGCAGAAAGGGGTCACCATGTGGCACTAAGGCGGCCCTGGACGCTACTGGTGGGGTGAGGCGCTAAGGTGTCAGCACCTCCGCTGCCTCCAGCGCAATTTCGTGGGAGCTGGTAGCGCCACCCCCCACCCCCAACCCAGGCAAAAACATTTTTGCATTGCGTTAGTGCCCTCCCCCCCCACCCCCCACCCCCGACCCCCCCGGACGCGTCAATAGGAGGCGCAGAACAGCGCAATTTCGACCCCACAGTCAGTCCGTTGAGGGTCAAGAAGTATTTAGGGCTGATTTTCCTGTTGCCCCTCTGCCTGGACACCACACAAGTGGACTGATCAGTTTGCAATGGTCAGGTTCCACCTGTATTTCCAGGTTCAGCTCATGTTTCTGCCCACAATGATTCCTTGGCATAGACAAAGTTATTAATGTTTAAACTGAAACCAAAAGGTAAATGAACTAAATCTCAGTCTACAAAATGTATAATATTTGTGTAATGACGACAATGGTGAATGTTAATCCAGTCCTGGGCACTGTGTCTAGAAACAAGGTTACAAATACATCTGCTGTTGTAAACCTGAAAGTCCTGCTGCAGAGGGAATGGCCCCTCTCGAAACACAGCATCCAGAATACTCCCAGCCAGAAGATCTTGGGAAGGCTGGAAAAAAATTGTGCTGACTTTTTCAAGCCTCCTTTGCCTTGCTGCATGCTTCCCACTGCTAGCCAGGTGTTCTGATTTGAGGATATAGGGGTAGGTTCATGGCCCACCACCAACTTTTTCTGGCGCTCTGGGGTTGGGTGCCTTTCTGCCGACACTGAAGGAAAATGAGATGGGGAGGGTGGGGGGGCTATTAGGCACCCCCCCCCATCTTATTTCCATTGCTTCCCCTCACTTGTGGCTGCACCAGTTGTAAGCACTGGCCATCTCAAGGATGCCCTCTAATATAATATCTGACCTGGAAACCGTGCGGCAACATAAACGAGGCAGAGTTCCCATCCCCTTTTCCGTTCTTTCATTTCCCAGGTGCTTTAACAGGAAAATTGACCTTTTATCTCTACAATGTGCTAGAAACAGCCTCCTCGTTTTCTCCCTACCTCCTTTTTTTTTCTGCCCCCTCTTCCGTCCTGTCTGTACTCTCCACTCCCTATCATTCCCACTCTTCCTCTCCTCCTATTTCCCCTTTCCTGCTCCTCTCTCTCTCTCTTCCTGCTCCTCTGTCACTCCTACCCTCACCCATTCTCCTTAATCCAATTTATTCCATTTCAAGGAGAACAGTTCCAGTATTAACAGACATTCCCATCTAACATAATACTAATTCATAGAATCATATAAATTTACAGCACAGAAGGAGGCCATTTCTGCCCATCGTGTCTGCACTGGCCGACCAAAAGCTATCCAGCCTAATCCCACTTTCTAGTTCTTGGTCCGTAGCCCTGTAGGTCACAGCACTTTAAGTGCACATCCAAATATCTTTTAAATGTGGTGAGGATTTCTGCCTCTACCACCCTTTCAGGCAGTGAGTTCCAGACCCTGTGGGTGAAAATATTTCCCCTCATATCTCCTCTAAACCTCCCCCCATTACTTTAAATCTATGTCCCCTGGTTGTTGACCCCTCTGCCAAGGGAAACAGGTCATTCCCATCAACTCTATCCAGGTCACTCATAATTTTATACACCTCAATCAGGTTTCCCCTCAGCCTCCTCTGTTCCAAAGAAAACAGACCCAGCATCTCCAATCTTTCTTCATAGCCAAAATTCTCCAGTCCAGGCAACATTCTTGTAAATCTCCTCTGCACCCTTTCCAGTGCAATCACATCTTTCCTGTAATGTGGTGATCAGAACTGCACACAGTACTCCAGCTGTGGCCTAACCAGTGTTTTATACAGTTCAAGCATAATCTTCTTACTCTTGTATTCCATGCCTTGACTAATAAAGGCAAGTATTCCATATGCCTTCTTAACCACCTTATCTACCTAGCCTGCTACCTTCAAGGATCTGTGGACCTGCACTCCAAGGTCCCTTTGTTCCTCTACACTTTTCAGTGCCGTACAATTTAATGTGTATTCCCTTGTCTTGTTAGACCTTCCCAAATGCATTACCTCACACTTATTCGGATTGAATGTCATTTGTCACTGTTCTGCCCAGCTGACCAGTACATTCCATTGACTCTGGATCAGTTCCTATAGAGTGGAGGGTAGCCAATGTAACCCCACTTTTTAAAACAGGAGGGAGAGAGAAAACAGGGAATTATAGACCGGTCAGCCTGACATCGGTAGTGGGTAAAATGATGGAATCAATTATTAAGGATGTCATAGCAGTGCATTTGGAAAGAGGTGACATGATAGGTCCAAGTCAGCATGGATTTGTGAAAGGGAAATCATGCTTGACAAATCTTCTGGAATTTTTTGAGGATGTTTCCAGTAGAGTGGACAAGGGAGAACCAGTTGATGTGGTATATTTGGACTTTCAGAAGGCGTTCGACAAGGTCCCACACAAGAGATTGATGTGCAAAGTTAGAGCACATGGGATTGGGGGTAGTGTGCTAACATGGATTGAGAACTGGTTGGCAGACAGGAAGCAAAGAGTAGGAGTAAATGAGTACTTTTCAGAATGGCAGGCAGTGATTAGTGGGGTACCGCAAGGTTCTGTGCTGGGGCCCCAGCTGTTTACACTGTACATTAATGATTTAGATGAGGGGATTAAATGCAGTATCTCCAAATTTGCGGATGACACTAAGTTGGGTGGCAGTGTGAGCTGCGAGGAGGATGCTGTGAGGCTGCAGAGCGACTTGGATAGGTTAGGTGAGTGGGCAAATGCATGGCAGATGAAGTATAATGTGGATAAATGTGAGGTTATCCATTTTGGTGGTAAAAACAGAGAGACAGACTATTATCTGAATGGTGACAGATTAGGAAAAGGGGAGGTGTAAAGAGACCTGGGTGTCATGGTACATCAGTCATTGAAGGTTGGCATGCAGATGCAGCAGGCGGTTAAGAAAGCAAATGGCATGTTGGCCTTCATAGCAAGGGGATTTGAGTACAGGGGCAGGGAGGTGTTGCTACATTTGTACAGGGCATTGGTGAGGCCACACCTGGAGTATTGTGTACAGTTTTGGTCTCCTAACCTGAGGAAGGACATTCTTGCTATTGAGGGAGTGCAGCGAAGGTTCACCAGACTGATTCCCGGGATGGCGGGACTGACCTATCAAGAAAGACTGGATCAACTGGGCTTGTATTCACTGGAGTTCAGAAGAATGAGAGGGGAACTCATAGAAACATTTAAAATTCTGACGGGGTTAGACAGGTTAGATGCAGGAAGAATGTTCCCAATGTTGGGGAAGTCCAGAGGTCACAGTCTAAGGATAAGGGGTAAGCCATTTAGGACCGAGATGCGGAGGAACTTCTTCACCCAGAGAGTGGTGAACCTGTGGAATTCTCTGCCACAGAAAGTTGTTGAGGCCAATTCACTAAATATATTCAAAAAGGAGTTAGATGAAGTCCTTACTACTAGGGGGATCAAGGGGTATGGCGAGAAAGCAGGAATGGGGTACTGAAGTTGAATGTTCAGCCATGAATTCATTGAATGGCGGTGCAGGCTAGAAGGGCCGAATGGCCTGCTCCTGCACCTATTTTCTATGTTTCTATGTTTCTATATCTTCCTGGAGTCCGCAGCTTTCTTCTTCATTATCAACCACACAGCCTATTTTAGTGTCATCTGCAATCTTCTTAATCATACCCCCAACATTTAAGTCCAAGTCATTGATATATATCACAAAAAGCAAGGGACCCAGCACTGAGCCCTGCGGAACCCCACTGGATACAGCCTTGTTGCAAGCTCTGTTTTTAATAAACAAATGTAAGTTTCTATTCTCCTCTGTTGTGTTCAGAATAAATCCACAGGACTGTATTGTAAGCTCAAACTGTTGCGACCTTTGTCTCTTTATTCAGACTCCAGAGTGGGGAAGCAGCATGGTGAATCACCTTTTATACCTGCTTGCCCCAGGGTGCACAGGAGACCCTTAGGTCTCCCACAGGTGTGCCCCCTAGTGGCAAGTCTTACATATTGGTGAGGTTTACATACATATATAACATCACTCCCCCCCAAAGTCTTATGTACAAGTTATTTGCAAATTGAAGCAATCTGGTGCCCTGCATCCCAGAGCCGATCACCTGAACTGAAGTCTTGATGTGGTGGGTTCATCCTCGTGGTTGACGGTGAGGTCGATTGTGTTAGTGGGTCACTGGTGGGGGGGGGGCCAGGTCCTGTCATAGTGGTTCCTGGTTATCTGTAATTCGCAGATTGGTCTGGTCCAAATACTTTCTGTGTTTGCCCAGTACATGGTTTCACAATCAAACACTCCATTTTCATCACACACACTCCATTTCCCCCCTTTGGCTAATACAATGCTAGCGGCCCATCTGGGGTCCTGAACATGGTCTACATCATTTATTCTGATGTTGCGTGGAGGAGCCATGCGATCATGGTACATTCTCTGCTGAGAGCATACTGAAGGCTCGGTTCTGGGTGATTCTGTCTGGTGACTGCATAACACCCGGGATAGCCGGGTCTGTGGGGAGTCTACAATGACACGTGTGGTGCTTGGCTTAAGTGATTTGGACTGCCTGTTCTGGACTATTGTCGCTGACCCTCAGGTCTGACAAGCCTAGGATGATCGATATGGCCTTGAGAATTTCAGTAGTGGCGAGAGGCCTCATGATCCCCATGGATCCTGGGCCCTGGTATGGAGACCCTGGACCACCAACTGTGTGTAGCCTCCCTGCCTTTCTTTGCAACATTGCAGGGTTGCCCCTTAGGGGGCAATCTGATGGGATGAGCCTTTCGTCTTTGCGACGGATAAGCTGCAACATCCCGTCTAGTGGTTCACCGCTGGCAGGCAGTAACGTGGGATCCTGGCTGGTCCTAATCCTAAACTGGGGGGCTGTTACGGTTGACCCCTTGCTTTCTAGCACTTCCACGACAACGAACGGATCTGCAGGCTGCACCGTTCCCACTCCGATGGTGGGCAACAGTAGCCAACTGAGGGCATTGGCGCCGTTCTCAGTGCCTGGCCCGTGGCGGATCACGTTACAGTTCACAGACAGTGTTAGACTTTCTTGAAACAGCGCATCGATTATGGTGCCTCTGCTCTCCCAAAACTGTGGGATGGGTAGCTTGTCTGACTCGAGCAAATATTGGGACACTCTTTGGTACGTCTTTTTTATCCCTTGAACCCAAGCTACTGCCTTGGTTAACTTATTGAATACATGTACAACCGGTTGGGGCTCGCCCGCTACTTCGGCTTGCTGCACAACACGCCCGGCCCCATGTGGTAACACATCACTTGCTACAAATACTTTATTAGATACATATACAACTGGTTGGGGTTCGCCCACTACTTTGGCTTGCTGTAAGATCCCCCCGACCCCATATCATGGTACATCATTGGACGCGAAAGAACGCTCACATAGGTTACATAGTGCAAACAACTTATTGGAAGGTAGTAGGTTCCTGGCCTTCTCCGCAGCCACCCCTTTACCTTTGCCCCAAACCCATGCCTCTGTTCCATTGCAGCAACATCTCATGGTCTGGACGTTCTCTCGTCCTGTGGTCTGGACGCACTTTCGTCCCGTGGTGTGGACACACTCTCCTCCCGGGTTTGGACACACTCTCGTCCGTGTCCCTGATGCCGACTGCCGCGATCTTCCTCCCCAGGGATTTTGCATCTGGCGTCGGGAAGACGCATTTGAATCATTTTGGCCAGAGTCCCACTCTGCATGGTCGACCTGGAGCCTCTTGCATCATCGCAAAGAGATCATCGGTTTTGGGTGGTGGGTACCGGGCCTGTACCACTGCTCGGTTGATCTTCACCTCCTCATGGTCATGATGCGCGGCCTGTGCCTCAGGGATCTGCAAATGTATCTGCACTTCGATGCCTGATTCAGCTGAAAGTGGGGCTTTGCTCAGCCTTTGAGCAGGGGAGACGCTGTTCGCTGGAGAAGGTACGCAGAGGTCTTCCCAGTTCCATTGAATTTTCCTCATCCACCTTCTACCAAGCAGCGTTGGCCCATCACCTGAAACAATCCAAGTGGTAAATCGTGCACCATTCCCTCATGGGATATTGTTATGTCCGCACTACCAATAACTGGTATCAATTCCTTGGTGTAGATGCGCAGCTTTGCCCGAATCGGGATCAGCTTCAGTCGCTGTGCTTTGTCGCCCCACAGCCTCTCGACTGCCTTCTGGCTCATAACCGATTGACTCGCCCCCGTGTCTAACTCCATGGAGACTGGAGTGCCATTGAGTTCAACTTTTAACATTATCGGAGGGCTTTTGGTGGTGAAGGTGTGTATCCCATATACTTCCTCTTCATCCTCAGGTTGAATTGCCTCTCCTGCTCGTTCAGCGTGACCCTTACTGGATCGGTCGTCCTCTCCTGACTCTGCCACGTGGTGAGTCACAGGTCGATTGCACATTCGCTTGAAGTGCCTCATTGTTCCACAGCCCTTGTACATATATAGGGCTTGAATCGACATTGATGAGCTCTATGACTGCCCCACAGTGCCAATATGGTGCTAATTCACGCCCCACGGCGGACTCAGTCACTCTAGGCCCAGGTCTGGCCTCTGCGGTCGTGTGAGCCCTGCCGTGTACAGTTCTGCCTGTTGAAAACATTATTTTATGCACAGTACTTGTCGGTGAGCTTCGATTCTGTGAAAACATCTGTTTCGTGTTATCACTCGTGGATATGAAGGTTTGGGCTATCGTGATGGCCTTGCTCAGATCTAGGGACTCGACAGACAATAGTTTGCGAAGAATCACCTCATGGCCGATTCCAAGCACGAAAAAGTCCCGCAACATTTCCGCCAAGGATCCTGCAAATTTGCACTCTCCCACAAGGCGTCTTAGGTCAGCGACAAAACTCGCCACGTTCTGGCCCTCGGAGCGACGGTGCGTATAAAAGCAATATCTGACCATTAAGATGCTCTCCTTCGACTTGAGGTGTTCCCGAACCAGCGCTCAGCGCTCTGTGTAAGACTTGTCCGTTGGTTTGTCCGGTGCCAGCAGATTTTTGAGGAGGCCACATACGGTGAGGAGAATCGCCCTATGCTTGATCGCCGTCTCAGCCTTGTCCAGTTCATTGGCCACAAAGTACTGGTCGAGGCGCTCAACAAAGGCTTCCCAATCATTACCCTCAACAAATCTCTCAAGAATACCAACAGCAGCCATTACCGCATGAAAGTTCGTGATCCGTTCCTCGTTGCCAATTTGTTGTGTTCAGAATAAATCCACAGGACTGTATTGTAAGCTCAAACTGTTGTGACCTTAGTCTCTTTATTCAGACTCCAGAATGGGGAAGCAGCATGGTGAATCACCTTTTATACCTGCTTGCCTCAGGGTGCACAGATGACCCTTAGGTCTCTCACAGGTGTGCCCCCTAGTGGCAAGTCTTACATATTAATGAGGTTTGCATATATACATAACATCCTCTTTGATCCAAAGATAATTCAATCAATGTCCCACTGACCCAGGACTGACTTGCGTACATTGCGTACATAGACTGATGTCTATTCCACAGTGAGGCTTATGAGCATTCAGACCATTCAGGCCATTCAAACCATTCACAGGAAAGCTGCTTCAGTCCTGGTTTGTCCTGAGGAGTCACCTGCCTCTTTCACACACTAAAACCAAACTAGCTAACAGGACATGTCCAAAGACAAGCTAGACTTCAGCTGAATTAATTCTACAGGCTTAAAGAAAATAAGCCTGGGGGGAAAAAGTTACAATCTTTACAGATCCCATTTTAACAGGCACATTCTGGCCAGCAAGTCCCCGCACTGGGCAGGCAAGGACCTCATTGAAATTCAAATAGTCTGGGTCTAATGATGTCATTCAGAACTCAACTGTATTTCAACCATTGGCAGATGTGTTTGGTGCCTGGTGCTGGTCACACCAGGGCACTGGGCACGAAGGAGAAAGAACCCTCTCAAGACAGCTGGAAAACTACGTTTTTTTTTAATACAGTTTTCTTCGAGCTACACTGTATAATCAACTTGACAGAGAAGAGGTTATTAGCGAGTCTCAAGTAACTTCTGAAAAAGAATGTCCTGTTGCATCAACTTGGTTGAATTTTTTGAGAAAGTTACTAGTTTGGTTGATTTAAGTAACCTGGTCAACACAGCATGTTGATTTTTCAGCAGATCCTTGACAAGGTCAACTTTAATACCATGGAAGCCTCCAGGCATCCTTAAAGCTTTACTATCTACGAGACTCAAGTCAAGAGTACGATGGAATGCTCACTATTCGCCGGGATATGTTAAGATAGGAAAACAATAATGTGCATTTTCTACTGTTTCACTAAAATGAGAACATAAAAAAATATTGGCCTCAATTGACAAGTACTGAACCTTCTGACAACTGACAGACTATCACCAAGATATTTTGTAGGTGTACTGTTCTTTTGGTGGATCTTCTACCCTCCCTTCTACCCTAAATATTCCAGGATACTTAACTTTTAGAAGAGATAGGCAAAATGGAAAAGGAGGAGGGGTAGCCCTGATAATAAAGGATGGGATAAAGACAGTAGAGAAAAAGGATCTTAGCTCAGAAAATCAAGAAGTAGAATCAGTTTGGGTGGAGCTAAGAAACAGCAAGGGACAGAAAACATTGGTGGGAGTTATTTATCGGCCTCCAAACAGTAGTTGTAATGTAGGGCACAGTATAAATCAGGAAATTAGAGGTGCATGTAACAAGGGTATTACAGTAATCAATGGGGGACTTTAATCTACATATAGACTGGCAAACCAAATTTGCAGTAATATTGTGGAGGACGGATTCATGGAATATATACAAGATGGTTTTCTAGATCAGTATGTTGAGGAACCAACTAGAGAACAGGCTATTTTAGATCTAGCATTGTGCAATGAGAAAGGGTTAATTATCATCATCATAGGCAGTTCCTCAAAATCGAGGAAGACTTGCTTCCACTCTAAGGGCTCAATTTTGGCCATGACTTGCTCCAATTTTTTTGGAGTGAGTTGGTTTTTCTGGCGTAAGTTAAAAAACGCCATTTTCCCCAATCAATTTGCTCCAGAGTAACTCAGTTCGCTGCGATTTTTTTTAGTTCAGGTTTTTTTTTTCAAAAGGGGGCGTTCCCAGCCACTTACGGCAGTTTTGGCCATTTAAGCAATTCTGGCCAGATAAAAGTTACTCCAAATCCACTTAGGTCAGCGTATGTGGCCAGCTCTGAAAAACCTTGCGGCAGTTAAGAAATCGGCGCAGGTAAGTAAGTAAGGACCTGCATCCAAGCACCAAGCACCAAACATTGCAAATAAAAGTTGAAATAACTCAATAAAAATAAAGAACTCAGGTAAACAATTGAATAACAAATAAATAATTGTAGTAAATCCTACCTTGAATTGAACTCCGCCAGAGAAGGCAGCGGGCCGGCCTGTACGGGAGGCCATTCGGCCTGGGAAAGGGGCGGCCGGCAAAGACGCATCGAGAGGCTGAAGGGAAGGTAAGGTAAGGGGGGAGGGGAGAGGCTGGGCTGGGCAGAAACGCGGCAAGTAACGGGAGGCTGAAGAGAAGGGGGAGGGGGGGCGGGTGGGCAGAGAGGCTGGGCTGGCTGGACTCGGCAGAAACGCGGCAAAGTATGGGGAGGCTGAAGAGGAGGGAGAGGCTGGGCTGGGGAGAAATGCAGCAAAGTATTGGGAGCCCAATTCTACTGCGCATGCGTGGTCAGTTGAAACTGCAGCTCTCTCACTCACCCACTGATCCGATTCTACTGCGCATGTGTGATCACGGCAAATCCCAATCTTACTGTGCATGTCCAGCATCCTGGCACTGTTTCCAGTGCAGGACGCTGGCTCCGCCCACAGACACAGTTGCCACACCACGCCAGCAGCTAGAAGGCCCGGGACAGCGGCCAAAATTGGCCCGAAGATTTTTGCCGCATTTCCAAGCATGGAAAACTGCCGCACCTCTGGCAAGTACGCCAGAAATCTCTCGTGGACAAAATTGAGGCCCAGAAGTGAGTTCTTAGGTGACTGAACAGTCCAATAGGGGAATTACAGTCTCTCTCACAGGTGGGACAGACAGTCGTTGAAGGAAAGGGTGGGGAGACTGGTTTGCCGCACGCTCCTTCCGCTGCCTGCGCTTGCTTTCTGCATGATCTCAGTGAGGAGACTCAAGGTAACCTTGTAGAAAAGGGGCCCTTAGGGAAGAGTGACAATAATATGATAGAATTTTACATTAAGTTTGAAAGTGATTTAGTTAAATCTGAAACTCAGGTCTTAAATCTAAACAAAGGAAACTATGTAGGTATGAGGGGAGAGTTGGCTTAGGTAGATTGAGCAACTACATTAAAAGGTATGACGGTAGACAAGCAATGACTAACACCTAAAGAATTAATCATCATCATAGGTAGTCCCTCCGAATCGAGTAAGACTTGCTTCCACTCTTAAAATGAGTCCTTAGGTGGCTGAACAGTCCAATACTGTCATGTATGTACTTTTGGAATCACTAGCCACTAGATGGCATCACTGTTGGAGGCCAATGGGCTGCACGCACATATGTGCAGACCAAGTATAAAAGGCCAGCCATTTTGTATATTAATCACTTTGGGCCTTAATAAAGCAGAGCCAAGGTCATACCTCTTGGAGTTAAACAGTACTCAGTCTGATAGTTATTGCATACACAACACAGAATAACTGTAAATTAAAGGCAGATGGCATTATTAGTGTGTAAAATATCTAGTAAGGAAATATGGCGAGGGCAAGAGATGCAATGAGATGCGAATCGACACAAATTGCTGGACAATTTGCTCTGCCGTTAACCTTGCAAAAACTAGAGCTTGTCTTTAATCTCTTCATGAGTGTCAAAAATTGCTGCACTTGTGCTGTAAATACAAATTAAACTCACCGTAGAATGTTAGGGCTTATATTTCACGATGTAACGACCTTTTTAATGACAATATTTATGTTCCTGCAATGCCACTCAGTAAGAGGCCCAGAATAGGAACAATTGAAACTGTGGAATCTCACTCCTGCAGGTAGTAAATTGTTCCTAGAGGTTTTGTAAATGTTTTTTTCTTACTTTTCCTTTCTCTTTTTTTTTTACTTTCTCTTAATCCTATATTTATTTCTTTATTTCTCTTTCCGTATCTAATTTGACTTTAATTCAACCTATTTCCTTCTCCGTCATTCACTGTTTCTTTCCTTATCCTTAAATATTATTGGTTAAGGAACTGGACTATTGGTTCCATCATTCACCAAGGTCCCATATGCTCTGTGCCGTTATCAACTCGCAGTTTCAGCAATTTGTGGCGAAAAATTAATTGGAGCTGAAGAGTGAGGAAGGAAATCTAATATACTGCGCTCACCGCAAGATGCCCCACTCCAGAAAATTCTGGGCCATTGGGTTGGGCTTTGCTGCCTGTTTTATTTGTGAATGCATTGATCCTCCTGATTGGCTGCAGTATATGTCAATTGCAACAAGCCCCTCCCCACTTCAATGTGGAAGGTATTTAATGATACCTGAGCCATGCAGACCAGAAGGGTACCAGGTTTGATCCAAGCAGAAAATGCAGTCAGGCAGCATCTGTGGAGAGACAAACAGAATTAATGTTTAACAAGTTGCATCTCTGACTTTTTCTAGTTCTGACGAAAGGTCATCAACCTGAAACATTAACGGGGAAAATTTCGGTACCACCCCATTTGGTGGCGGTAACATTCGCGAGGCGCCAGGCGCAGAAGTCTCGCCTCTCTCAAGAAATTGGGGTTACCATCCCTGAAATAAAGTGGGGCACTAAATTACATAGGATTACATAGGATATATGGCACAGAAACAGGCCATTCGGCCCAACCAGTCCATGCCGGCGTTTATGCACCACTCGAGCCTCCTCCTGTCTTTTCTCATCTAAATCTATCAGCATAACCCTCTATTCCCTTCTCCCTCATATGCTTATCTCGCCTCCCCTTAAATGCATCCATACTATTCGCTTAAACCACTCCCTATGTTAGCAAGTTCCACATTCTCACCACTCTGGGTAAAAAAGCTTCTTCTCAATTCCCTATTGGATTTCTTGGTCACTCTTATATTGATTGCCACTAGTTTTGCTCTTCCCCACAAGTGGAAATATTCTCCCTGTATCCACTCTAACAAAATCTTTCATAATTTTAAAGATCTCTATTAGGTCACCCCTCAGCCTTTTTTTTTCAAGAGAAAAGAGACCCAGCCTGTTCATCCTTTCCTGATATGTGTACACTCACATTTCTGGTATTATCCTTGTAAATCTTCTCTGCACCCTCTCCAGTGCCTCTATATGCTTTTTATAATATGGCAACCAGAACTGTACGCAGTACTCTAAGGGCTCAAGTTTCGGCCTGAGTTGCTCCTATTTTTTTTAAACAACTAGCTTAGAATGGAGCATCTTAGAAATTGCAAATTTTGGCATTTAGTTTGCTCCAGTTCTAGTGAGTTAGAATAGTTTTATTGTAGAACAGATTTTTTTTTTCAAAAAAGGGCATGTCCAGCCACTTACGCATGTTTTGCAAGTTTAGGCAGCGAAAACTTACTCCAAACTAACTTAGAATGGAGTATGTGTAGATTTTTATATGCTCAGAAAAACCTTGCCTACACTTAGAAATCAGGCGTAGAGGATGAGAGATAGCGTGGGGGGTGGGGGAGGGGGGTTTACAAACATTAAACACTTCACTTTTACAAATAAAGAGCTATCACCAATAATAAATGATAAATAAATCAATAAACCAACCAATAAAATCAAAAAAAATTTAAAAATTTAAAATAAAAAAAATTATAAAAAATCAATCAATAAATAAAAAATTAAGTTTCTACTCACCGACTGCAGCACCGGGAGACCTCCTGTCTCTCTCTCTCTGTCAGTGTCTCTCTCTCTGTCAGTGTCTCTTTCTGTCAGTGTCTCTCTGTGTTTCTGACAGCGAGGGGGAGGGAGGAAGGGGAGCGGGAGGGGGGAGGGAGAGGAGGGAGGAATAGGAAGGGGTAGGGAGAAAGAGAGGGGAGGGAGGGAGAGGAGGGGAGAGGGGAGGAAGAGAGCGAGGGAGGAGGGAGAGGGGGGAGGGAGGATAGGAGAGGAGGGGGAGGGAGGGAGAGGAGGGAGGGGAGAGGAGGGGGGAGGGGGAAGAGGAGGGGGAGGTGGAGAGGGGGGGAGGAGGGGGGAAGTGGAGAGAGGAAAGCTCAACAGGCTGCGCCGAAGACTTCGGGCAGGGCAGGGCGGGTGGGCCCCACCGAGGACGTAGAAGTCGGGCCGGGCCGCCGAAGACTTCGGGCGGGGCCCACCGACGACAACGTGGGGGGTGGGAGCAGGAGCTAAACGGGAGGGGGGGAGCGGGAGTGGGAACTAAACTAGGGGGAGGGAGGGAGGGGGGAGCGGGAGCTAAACGGGAGGGAGGGAAGGAGGTCAGGGTCCAATCTTCGCCCTGGCAACCCATTCGGCCAGGGCTAGGGCGGCGTGCTTCAGGCCCCTTCCATGCAGCCTCGGGGGCCTGGAGCTACTGCACATGCGCGCACACTCTAGCATGCATGTGCAGAGGTCCTGGCACTGTTTTCAGCGCCGGGACCTGGCTCCGCCCTCCACGCGTTCTGCTGCGCTGCGCCAAGGGCTTGGATCGACCGGACGGAGGGGAGAATACCAAGGTAAATAATAGGCGCCGTTTCTGTTCTATAAGGTCAGTGCACCACATGGAGATGCGCCGTTCTAACCCTAGGGGCAAACTTGGGCCCTAATTGTGGTCTAACAAAGGTTCGATGCAGATTTAGCATAACTTCAATACTTTTCAATTTTATACCTCTAGAAATAAACCTTAGTGCTTGGTTTGCTTTTTTAATGGCCTTGCTAACCTGTGTCGCAACTTTTAGTACGTTTGTGTATTTGTACTCCAAGATCCCTTTGTTCCTCTACCCCACCTAGACTCACACCCTCCAAGTAATAAGTTACCTCCCTATTCTTCCTACCAAAATGTAATGACTCACATTTATCTGTGTTGAACAACATTTGCCAATCATATGCCCATTCTGCAAGTTTATTAATGTCCTCCTGTAATTTTTTGCAGTCCTTCTCAGTATTGACTACCTCCCCCCACTGCCCCCCCCCCCCACTGAATTTGGTGTCATTCATAAATTTTGAAATTGCGTTTTTGATTCCAAAGTCTAAATCATTATTGTAAATTGTAAACAGTAGTGGTCCCAGCACTGATGCTTGTGGAACACCACTACCAACCTTCTGCCACTGTGAATATCTACCCTTCACTCCTACTCTCTGCTTTCTGTCTTGAAGTCAGCTAGCAATCCATTCTGTTACTTGTCCCAACTCCACATTCTCTGTCCTTGCTCATCAGTCTATTATGGGGTACCTTATCGAAGGCCTTTTGAAAATCTAGATAAATGACATCTACTGCATTACCATTGTCTACTCCGTGTTACTTCTTCGAAAAATTCAATAAGGTTGCTGAAGCACGACTTTCCCTTTTGAAATCCATGCTGATTCATTATTATGTTTTTGTTTCTAGATGTTCTATTTTCTCCTGTAGTGGGGATTCCATTATTTTCCCTACCACCGATGCTAAGCTGACTGGTCTATAATTCCCTGGATATGTTCTATCCCCCTTCTTAAATATAGGGATTACGTTAGCTACACCTTTTTCTAACAAATTAGTAAATATGTGCAGTAATGCCTCTGCTATCTCTTCCATAAATTCTTTTAAAATGTGTGGATGCAATCTATCCGAACCAGGGGTTTTATCCTCTGAATTTGATTAGTTTATTTAATATATCCTGTTTTTTATTTTAAATGCATTTATCTCATTATTAATCTCATCATCCAATGTCTTGTCCACCTGTTCTATCTCCCTGGTAAATACTGAAGCAAAATTATTATTTAAATTTCTGGCATCTCTCTATTGTTACCTGTCTATCCCTTAATGGCCCTATTCCCAACCCAACCTTCCATTTTTTATTGATTTGCCTGTAACATATTTTACTATTTTGTTTGATAAAGTGATGAAATGAAGCACTCCACGTCCTTTCTGGGGCGATAGTGCATCAGACGCCTCTGGAGTGGGGCAGAGCGCTACGCACTGGTCTGCATAGCACTGCTACATAGGAGGGGCTCGTCCCTGAATTAAAGGGAAGGGCACAAGCTGCAAATTCTGCAGCAAAAAAAAGGGTCGTACCTGGACCACTGGGGAGTGGAGGTGAAGTGCCAACACCTCGGCAATCAAGCAGAGTGCCAGACTGACTGATCGTGGCACGAACCTCGTGTTCAAAGCGCCAACGGGACGCACAAAAAAAGGGGAATTATTTTTAACAGCAGCACACCTCCCCTTTAAGTTTCGCCCCGTGAACAGCCAGCCGCCTGGCATGCGCCCTAGGGCGCTAACGGGAGGTGCAAATGACCCGAATTTCTAGGCCTAAATCTTGTTTCTCTCTCCACAGATGCTGACTCATTTGCTGAGTATTTCTAGCATTTTCTATTTTTATTTCTGATTTCCAGCATCCATAGTGTTTTGCTTTTGTACAAGGTTTGATCCCTTGTCTTTGCTATTAACTTACAGCAGCCACTGTGACAGTGGGAGCTGGGGCCTCGGTTCAGGAGAGAAAATGCAGCCTAATCACTATCAGAAACCTCCCTACTTGAAGTGTGGGCCTACGGTTAAGAAGCCTCCATGTGATGAATAGCTTGCCAATACTCATTGACTAATCTCACATGTGAATAATTGCCACTTGAGCATGTTATTGGGGAGTACATGGCATCCCTGGAACTGCACCCCAACAAGGGATCAATGCATTCTGGAAAGGAGAGACAATTGTCAAGTGAAAAAAGTATTGCATATTCCTCAGCTTTGTAATGTTGCAAATTCTCACTCGGAAAACCTCTAGCAACCGGATTACCTTATTTTGTTCAAGACCGCACCGTGGATTCTGATGACCGGGAGGGCGGCAGTATTGGGTGGCGGGGTCAGGTTGGTTGAGAACCTTTGTCTTACGGATGTTTAGCGTAAGGCCCATGCTTTCGTACGTCTCGGTGAAGGTGTTGACCGTGGCTTGGAGTTCGGCCTCTGAGTGTGCACAGACGCATCGGCCGCATACTGTAGTTTGATGACAGAGGATGGGACGACCTTGAATCTAGCCTGGAGGTGGCGAAGGTTGAACAGGTTCCCTTTGGCTCTATAGTTTAGTTCCACTCCAGCGGGGAGCTTGTTGAGGGTAAGATGGAGCATTGCAGCAAGGAAGATCGAGAAAAGCATTGGTGCGATGACGCAGCCCTGCTTGACCCCAGTCCGGATGTGAATTGGGTCTATGGTGGATCCGTTGGTCAGGATCACGGCTTGCGTGTCATCGTGGAGCAGGCGGAGGATGGTGACAAACTTTTGGAGGCAGCCGAAATGGAGGAGGATATTCCATAGTACCTCGCAGTTGACAGTGTCAAAGTCCTTTGTGAGGTCAAAGAAGGCCATGTACAAGGGTTGATGCTATTCCCTGCATTTCTCTTGTAGTTGACACACGGTGAAGATCATGTCCGTTGTACCCCTTTGTGGATGGTGGGCAGAGGAAACGTTTCAAGGACACCCTCAAAGCCTCCTTGATAAAGTGCAATATCCCCACCGACACCTGGGAATCCCTGGCCCAAGACCGCCCAAAATGGAGGAAGAGCATTCAGGAGGGTGCTGAGCACCTCGAGTCTCGTCGTCTAAAGCATGCAGAAATCAAGCACAGACAGCGGAAGGAGCATGCAGCAAATCAGACTCCCCACTCACGCGTTCTTTCAACCACTGTTTGCCCCACCTGTGACAGAGTCTGTAATTCCCGCATTGGACTGCACAGCCACCTGAGAATTCACTTTTAGAGTGGAAGCAAGTCTTCCTTGATTCCGAGGGACTGCCTATGATGATGATGAGTTGGAGTATGATTGCACACTGTAAGCTAAGCAATTATAATACAAAATTAGACCAAAGGCCCAGCTCAGATTATAAAACCATTTCTTCTATCACACGTTGGAAATGTAAGTAATCCACAGACAATATCAGGCATCAACCATCCCGTGGCTGGTCTGATCTTGTATGACTCAAATTGCAATTTTTTATGGCTCCCAAGTCTCCAGCAAAGGCTATAAATGGTAGAAAAGCTTTGTGGACAGAAATCAGAGCAGATTAAATAATGGAGTATTGTACAAGTAGCAAAGGAGAGCAGCAATCTCCAGGTACAGAGAAAAAGGATGATGTCACGTTGAAATGCTGACAGAGGTGCTGGCATCAGCAACAACTGTTTCTTGTCTCTATGCAGCATTATTGTGCATTAATTATTGACAGAATGCCCAGAGTAACCATGCTATTTCATCTTGCTGACAGGATTTGTCATTATTGTCAACTGGAAAACACATAGTAAACCTACCTTAGAAAGAACTTGCTGCCTGGAAGAGTGGTGGATGCAGAAACCCTCACCAATTTTAAGAGATGGTTGGATGGGCACTTAAAGTGCAGTAACCTGCAGGGTTACGGACCTAGAGCTCATAATTGGGATTAGACTGGATGACCTTTTGTTGGACAGTGCAGATATAATGGTAAGTACTGCAGGGAATAGAATACGGCCAGAGTGATCTCCTGGACTAGTTTTGATCGCCTGGATGGGTCGGAGAGGAATTTTCCCAGATTTTTTCTCCCTAAATTGGCATGGGTTTTTATCTCTCCCAGGAGATCACATGGCTCTGGTTGGAGTGGAGTGTAGAATGTTTTAGTTAAGAGGTGTTGCAGTTGTGGTGAGGCGGATTGGTTGGGCTGGGTGATTTTTGCCTTTCCATCATTGCCATAGGTTTATATGTAACCTTTAGGACTGTTGACCAAGGGCTGTGTGGCTCTTTGTCGGCTGGCGCAGACACGATGGGCCAGAATGGCCTCCTTCTGCGCTATAAATTTCTATGTTTCTATATAGTGTCTTATCAGGACAGCCAATAGCAATTTACATCCAATGGATTAGTTTTTGAAGTGCTATCACTGTGGTACTTTAGAACATGACAACTGTTTGCTCAAAGCAAGGTCCCATGAACCAGAGGTGATGGGTAGCCTGTGTTTTTTTGGTGGTAGTTGACATCAGGAGAATTCTCTGCTCCTCTTGGATTAGTGCCGTGCAATCTTTTAGATCTACTGAACAGGCAGATAGGGCCTCAGTCTAATATCTCATCTGAAAGACAGCAATTCTGACAGTGCAGCACTGTCTCAGTACTGCAATGAGGGGCCAGCCGATATTATGTTCTCAAGTCTGTAGTGGGGCTTGAACCCACAACCTCCTGACTCAGAGGCAAGAGTATGATCAACTGAGCTACATTGACAGTAGCTAAAGATAGGAAAAGTTTTGAATAAATATAAATAAAAGGATTGTTCATTATAACTAATAACATTTTTAGAATATCTATAAAAGTTACATTGAATGAAAAGGAAGTCAAACTTATTGGTTCTTTAATGACTGAATATTTTCCCAATTGATGGCAATACACTCCCCTTATTGGAAAGCTGTACAAATGATCTCTAAAACACCTTTCATTTTAATGCAAGTAATTCCTTCATTTCCAGATTTTATCCAGGGGGGTAACATTTGAGGTAATTAATCAGTCCTCCCTCTGGCTTATTCCAAATAAATTTGAAATTCAAAATGTTTGATATACCTGAATTATTCCCATATAACGCTGTGCTATACTCTTGAGTACTATCAGCAAATACAACTTGTTGGTGAATAAAGATATTTTCTCTTAAGTCTGTAAGTATGTGTACATTTACATTGCAAGTTATTTTCCTGTTAATCATGAAGGGTTATAATGTGCGTGTTCATTCACCTTCCAATTTTTCTGTGCAAAGTGTGTGCATCTCATAGCTGCTGGAGCCAGGTACTAATTAAGTCCAGACTATAAAGAGACAGAGTAGCAGTTTTATTTCCTTGATGAGATATTAAGGCAGGGCAAGCAAAGGCTGCAGAGGAAAAAGGGTTGTCCTTTTGTTGGGGGAACTCATGTGTTCTTGGTTGGTCAAACACCAATGTCATCAACGATTGTTGCATAAACTAGGCTTGTATTCCCTTAAATATAGAAGTTGATCTAATTAAGACATTGAAGATGATTGAAGGGTATTAAGGGATATGGAACTAAGGCTGATAAATGGAGTTAAGGTATAGATCCATCATCCTCTAACAGATTGGAGGAATAGGCTCGAGGGGTTGAATGACCTACTCCTGTTCCTTTGTTCCGAATTTCAATGACAAAAACAATTTGTATTTATATAGTGCCTTAAATGTAGTAAAACACCCCAAGTCACTTCACAGGAGTATTATAAGACAACATTTTTTTGGCCACCGAGCCACATAAGGAAAAATTAGGCCAGGTGATCAGTCATCGGACAACCGAGGTGAATTGCCTGCAGGTGCAAAGTAAAAGGCTGTGGGGCTCCAAAGTCTGAGAAACTGGAAATTTGAACAGAGCATTGCCATCCTGCTATCGGTGCCTGGGACAACACATTGCTCAAAGTTATCCATATGTGAAGGCAGAGTGTTTCTCCTGCAGGAAAACTGGGCATCTTGCGAAGGCATGCCGACAGAAGGGTAAACCAGCTTTCTAAGCTATGAGTAGAAATCCCCAGAGACTACATAGCATTGAAGAACAACAGGACGAGGAGATGTTAGAGTTAAACGTCATCAGGAGCATGAGGTTAATGGACGGTGATTCGAAAAGTATCATAATCCACATAGATGTTGCAGGATTGAAGATATCCATGGAAATCGACACTGGTGCATCCGGAGTGAAGTACCGGAGTCGCTATACCTCGACAAGTTGTGGGATTTCCCATTGAGGCTACTCGGGAGATAACATTCCGGTGGTAGGTCATTTCACTGTACTGGTGAAATACAAGGATCAAGTTCAGAGCTTGCCTCTAATAGTAGTGGCAGGAGACAAGCCTGCCTTACTAGGAATTGGTTGGGATCACTGAAGCTGGATTGGAGTGAAATTTTTCGTGTTGAAACGAAATTTGAGTCAAAGGATGATGTCATCAAGAATTATCCGAAGGTGTTCTGTGAAACGGGAAGTCCAATCCAATTCTTCAAGGCGAGTGTCACGGTACAGAAGGACACTAGATCGGTTTACTACAAGCCACATTCCGTACCATATGCACTCAAGGAGAAAGTTGAGCAAGAACTCAAAAGACTAGAGACTGAGAACATTATTTATAAGATAGATCAATGTAATTGGGCTACACCCATTGTTGTTGTACCTAAGTCCGATGGTAAGGTAAGATTGTGTGGTGATTATAAAGTAACCGTAAACCAGGTTCTAGAGGGTAATGTCCCCAATACATTGCCAAATATAGATTTGTTCATAACACTGACAGGGGGTCAGATTTTCTCAAAGTTGGATCTTACGAATGCCTACTTACAGCTTGAACTAGATGAGGAGTCCAAGTCATGCTTGACTATAAATACCCATCTAGACCTACATCAATTTAATAGGCTACCATTTGGTGTGTCTTCCACCCCTGCCATATTCCAAGGGGTGATGAATCAGATTTTGCAAGGTATTGAAGGGGTAGTATGTTATTTAGATGACATACTAACTTCAGCACCAAATAGGCAAATTCATAATAACATATTGAATGAAGTCCTGAAACATCTAGAGAAGCACAGAGTGCGAGTGTCTGCTCGCAAGTGTGAGTTATTTCAAAACTCAGTGGAGTACTTAGGGTACAGAGTCGACAAAGATGGTTTACATCCAACCAAGGGAAAGCTGGATACAATCAGAAATGCACCCACTCCCAAGAATGTCACTGAGCTTCGATCACTTTTGGGTCTTTTGAACTATTATGGGAAGTTCCTACTAAATTTGGCTACAGAATTACATCCACTGAATGACCTATTGAGAAAACAGGTCCATTGGAAGTGATCAAAAGAATGCGATACAGCATTCAAGGAGTGTAAAAACAAATTAGTAGCGAGCACCATGTTAGTTCACTATGACGTATCTCAGTAGATCAAGCTAGCATGTGATGCCTCTCCGTATGGAGTTGGGGCAGTAATCTCTTATGTATTATGTAGTGGGGAGGAGAGACCAATTGCTTTTGCTTCACGCACTCTCAGTGCCAATGAGCGTAATTATACGCAAATCGAAAGGGAAACTTTGGCATTAATTTTTGGGGTCAAGAAGTTCCACAAATACTTGTATGGTTGTAAGTTTACTCTCGTTATGGACCATAAGCCCCTGACAGCAAACCTCCATCCAATGTCCCCAGTTTCAACATTAGCTGCAGCCCGAATGCAGAGATGGGCTTTGATTTTGTCAGCATATACATACGATATTGAATACAGATGATCAGCTGATCAAGGTAATGGTGATGCTATGTCTAGATTGCCTTCCCCATCACAAGTTACACCTGATAGGGAAGAGGTGTTCTATTTTTCATACACTGATGAACTGCCAGTCACAGCTGAAAAGATTGGTAGAGCAACCAAACGTGACCCAATTATGTCAAAGATGTATGATTATATTGCAAACGGATGGCCAAACCAGGTAACAGATAAAGATATTCATCCATTCTTCATTCGTAGGAATGAATTATCAGTCGATAAAGATTGTATCATGTGGGGTGCAAGAGTGGTTATACCAAATAAATTCAGCTCCAAATTATTAGGAGACCTCCATGGCCAGCACCTGGGAATGTGCTTGACCAAGAGTTTTGCACGCAGTTACTTATGGCGGCCAGGTCTTGCTAAAGATATAGAGTACATCATCAGTCAGTGTACGACATGTCAATCGGTAAGCAAGCAACCACCATCAGTGCCATTACAGCCATGGAAATGGCCTCCCAGGATTGGCAAAGGCTACATATTGATTTTGCTGAGCTAGATGGACAACAATTGTTCATTGTGATTGATAGCCATTCAAAGTGGGTCGAAGTGTTTCCAATGTGGAAAATAACAAGTAAAACATTAGACATTTTGCAAAGATTATTTTCTTAATTTGGCCTCCCAGAAGAAATTGTTTTGGATAATGGACCACAATTTCGTTCAGAAGAATTTGCATAGTTCACGAGCAAAAATGGTGTGAAACATACCAAGGTTCCACCGTACCACCCTGTTTCGAATGGTGCAGCAGAGCGCAGTGTACAAATTGTAAAATGTGCCCTCATCAAACAAATATTGGATCCAAATCCAAAGAAACGACAGTTGTCATTGGACCACAAATTAGCTAATTTTCTAATAACGGATCATAATACTCCTCACACAACTACTGGTAGAACACCAGCAGAGTTGTTTCTCAAATGACAGTCACGAACCAGATTCTCGTTGTTAAAACCAAACTTGGCAGTCCGTAGAAGAGATACAATTAAGACAGAAAGAAAATCATGATAGAGGTAGAGTAAAGGAGAGAAGTGTGAAATTAAATCAGAAGGTGAGAGTGAAGAACCATCACCATAAATGGGTAAAGTGGTTACCAGGAAGAGTGGTGAAGATATGTGGTCCTTGCACATATTTGGTCAAGATGTTTGATAATGGATAGGTTAGGTTTGTTCACATTGATCACATTTTACCCACAGACATGGAAGTAGTTGAGAGTGAGAGTGATTCAATTATTTCTGACTCATCAGATAGTTTTGATACACCAGTAGCATATCCTACATCCAATGTACTGGAAACAAATCCAAGAGAAAGTCAGAATTTAAGTCTGTGTCCGAGTCAGGAAAACAACATCTGAAGTTAGAGAGACTTCAAATAGAAATCAAGAGCATCCCTTGGAGGAAAACTTCCCTCAGGATCAGCCTCGAATGAGTTTAAATTCAACACCATGTTTGGAAGGTTCTGTTCGAGAGTGAAGGTATCTTCTTTGAAACAGAAAACAAGTGGTTAAGCTTGATTTGTAAATATGGCAAAATAAGTTCATATCCTTTGTTATGTATAACCATGCAAGTTATGTATGATGGTTGTTTGTTATAATAACTTCTTCATTAAGGAGGGAGAAGTGTAATGTCTGTAGCTCCACAGTGTGGATGCCTGTTACTGCAGCTAGTGCTGTTTAATAAAGAGCAGGTCACCTGACGAGCAGGTCAGAAGTTTCCGGAACCTGCAGCCATCTTACAGGTTGTGTGCTGTGTGCTCTCTGAAGATATGACATAAAACAACGTTTTTTTGGACACCAAGCCACATAAGGAAAAATTAGGCCAGGTGACCAAAAGCTGTGTCAAAGAGGTAGGTTTTAAGGAGCGTCTTAAAGAAAGAAAGAAAGGTGGAGAGGCGGAGAGGTTCAGGCAAGGAATTCTTCGGGACAAGGCAACAAAAGGCTACTTCAACTTGCAAATAGTTCCTATTCTCTTTCAGAAGCCAAGGGATGACTCACAAGATTGATCTGCAGTGAGCATAGCTATGTTAATGAGACAGTGAATGAGACAGTTGCTCTCAGTTTCAGTTTCAAGCACATTGTGGGCCAGGCTACGATTTCAAATAGTATGAGCCAGGAACAAGTGCATTGCTTGGGGTGGGAGATCTGATCTAAAAACAGAAAATGCTGGAAATACTCAGCATGTCAGGCAGCATCTGTTGAGAGAGAAAGAGTTAAGTTTCAGGTCAATGACCTTTCATCAGAACTGGATCATCTGATCTGTCTTTACACCGACTTCACTTTCGTTTTCATGCCACAAAGAACTGCCCCAAAAGGGTATAATAAATATCCCACGTACACCTCCTCGAGATCCAATCCTTCTCCACAGCCATTAACTTAGATGAATGTGCAGATAAAGGCCAGCATTCAGATGTTTGCTAATTTTTCTGGGGTGCACTCATCATTGTCACTGCTGGCCAGACAACAAGGTGTAGGAAAGTACAGATCAGCTGTTAGATGAGTCATTCCTTCCGTGTCTGGATTAGCGTATGCTAATATGACCAATTTTCCTTTCTTTCTGTTTGTTCTAGAGGTATCACTTGGACCAGGAAAATGTGGGGAGCATGCTAGCGATCTCCCGCTGTGTGCTTCTGGTGGGCGATGCAGTAATCCTTCAATTTGACTCTGATTCCATCAATAGTTCCGATATTTACAGGGAGGTGGGGATTGCGGTAGTAGGGGTGGAATTCCGGAGAAGCGCGGAACGCAGAGGTCCTGCCAAATTGATCGCGGCAGCGAGGAGAGGTCGCGATCGGCAGGATTGCTTGAGGGGCCGAGGAGGGGACTCCTACTCCTCCAGGCTCACAAGGTGTGCACTAAAAGCATTTACTTTCTGCAGCCGTCTCCATTTCACTGCCCGGTTTCCCTGTGGGAGCCTGATTTAAATATAATGAAGTGTCTAGCCTCTCCAAGATGGAACACTTGTACACCACGCACCCGCCGCCATAAAAATGGCAGCAGACACAGGTTGGGGTCGCGTTTTCACAATTTAAATTTTTAACCTTCTCTCCCTCAATCTTCTCCCACCTGTCGAGGGGGATTAATATCGACCACAATGTGTCAGAAATTTCATCAGGTTTCCTTTGAATGGCCGTCAGCAGCAGGAAAGAGTGCTCCACTTCTACCATGTGACAGGGTTCCTCAGAAAGCAAGGCATTGGCTGCAGCCTGATGGCCACAGGTGCCCCTTACCCCCAAAGCAAATCCATTCATGAATAGAAAGGCCTACAACTGCAACCATCGAAACATAATCATGCATGTCAATGGTAGTGACCCTGGCAACTTCCATGCTTCCTTTATCCTGCACCAATCAACGGCACCAGCATTATTTGAAGGACCAAGAAGACTCCATAGATGGCTGTTGGAGGATGAACAGCCTGCAGTCCTGGCTCGTTACACAACTCTGTCACGCAAGGATAAAACTTGAGAAGCAGCAGTTTCAATGTTTGGGCAGATCTGAGAGATTGCTCCATTGCACATCAGGCAAGGTCTCCAAGATTATTGTACTTTTTGTGCCCTGCAGGCATAACCATGGAGCAGATAGGAGAAAAGAAGTGGCAAGACGCAGAGGAAGATTCTAGGCTGGCATGACTCAGTGTCTGCACAACAATCAGCCCAGTCAGAGAGTTATCAGGCAGGGTTAATAGAACAATCTTTCAATTCAATGCCTTACATATCCAAAACACAACAATCATCTCCACAAATGCCAATTCTCTTTACTGAGTCAAGCCAGACCAATCCAGTGAACAACCTTCATGCATTTCAAACCAAGAGAACTGGCAAAACAAATTAGTGGGTCAGTCAGTCAATTGATATTTTATTAAACCTAAAAGGATATGGTAGAAGTGTGCACA
The DNA here is from genome assembly GCF_044704955.1 of Pristiophorus japonicus. NCBI lineage: Eukaryota > Metazoa > Chordata > Chondrichthyes > Pristiophoridae > Pristiophorus > Pristiophorus japonicus. The sequence continues at coordinate 342,564,514 of NC_091977.1, read as the reverse complement.
GTGTATTTTACCCAGTGCTTCCCCTTAGTAAAAAATTATGTTCTACATCCTAACTAAAGGCACCTTCTAAATGATCCCACAGTGGCAGGAGAAAGTAAGTGGATGATATCGAAACATAGAAAATAGGAGCAGTAGTAGGCCATTCGGCCCTTCGAGCCTGCACCGCCATTCAATATGATCATGGCTGATCCTTTATCTCCCCATACCCCTTGATGCCTTTTGTGTCTAGAAATCTATCGCCTTCTTAAATATATTCAGTGATTTTGCCTCCACAGCCTTCTGTGGTAGAGAATTCCACAGGTTCACCTCATTTCTCCTCATCTCAGTCCTAAATTTCCTACCCCGTATCCTGAGACTGTGACCCCATGTTCTAGACTTCCCAGCAGGGAAACATCCTCCCCGCATCCAGTCTATCCAACCCAGTCAGAATTTTATATGTTTCAGCCGTTCGTTCCCGCAGGGGGGGGGGAGACAGCCGTTCGTTCCCGCGGAGCGGGAGGGGGGGGGAGACAGCCGTTCATTCCCGCGGAGCGGGAGGGGAGGAGGAGACAGCCGTTCGTTCCCGCGGAGCGGGAGGGGGGGGGGAGACAGCCGTTCGTTCCCGCGGAGCGGGAGGGGGGGGGGGAGACAGCCGTTCGTTCCCGCGGAGCGGGAGGGGGGGGGGAGACAGCCGTTCGTTCCCGCGGAGCGGGAGGGGGGGGGAGACAGCCGTTCATTCCCGCGGAGCGGGAGGGGGGGGGGGAGACAGCCGTTCGTTCCCGCGGAGCGGGAGGGGGGGGGGGAGACAGCCGTTCGTTCCCGCGGAGCGGGAGGGGGGGGGGGAGACAGCCGTTCGTTCCCGCGGAGCGGGAGGGGGGGGGGAGACAGCCGTTCATTCCCGCGGAGCGGGAGGGGGGGGGGGAGACAGCCGTTCGTTCCCGCGGAGCGGGAGGGGGGGGGGAGACAGCCGTTCATTCCCGCGGAGCGGGAGGGGGGGGGGAGACAGCCGTTCATTCCCGCGGAGCGGGAGGGGGGGGGAGACAGCCGTTCGTTCCGCGGAGCGGGAGGGGGGGGGAGACAGCCGTTCATTCCCGCGGAGCGGGAGGGGGGGGGGAGACAGCCGTTCGTTCCCGCGGGAGCGGAGGGGGAGACAGCCGCGTTCGTTCCCCGGAGCGGGAGGGGGGGGGGGAGACAGCCGTTCGTTCCGCGGAGCGGGAGGGGGGGGGGGAGACAGCCGTTCATTCCCGCGGAGCGGGAGGGGGGGGGGGAGACAGCCGTTCATTCCCGCGGAGCGGGAGGGGGGGGGAGACAGCCGTTCGTTCCCGCGGAGCGGGAGGGGGGGGGGGGGGACAGCCGTTCGTTCCCGCGGAGCGGGAGGGGGGGGGGGAGACAGCCGTTCGTTCCCGCGGAGCGGGGGGGGGGGGGGGAGACAGCCGTTCGTTCCCGCGGAGCGGGAGGGGGGGGGGGAGACAGCCGTTCATTCCCGCGGAGCCGGGAGGGGGGAGGGGGGGGAGCAGCCGTTCATTCCCGCGGAGCGGGAGTGGGGGGGGAGACAGCCGTTCGTTCCCGCGGAGCGGGAGGGGGGGGGGAGACAGCCGTTCGTTCCCGCGGAGCGGGAGGGGGGGGGGGAGACAGCCGTTCGTTCCCGCGGAGCGGGAGGGGGGAGGGGAGACAGCCGTTCGTTCCCGCGGAGCGGGAGGGGGGGGGGGAGACAGCCGTTCGTTCCCGCGGAGCGGGAGGGGGGGGGGGAGACAGCCGTTCGTTCCCGCGGAGCGGGAGGGGGGGGGAGGAGACAGCCGTTCGTTCCCGCAGGGGGGGGGGAGGAGACAGCCGTTCGTTCCCGCAGGGGGGGGGAGGAGACAGCCGTTCGTTCCCGCGGAGCGGGAGGGGGGGGGGGGAGACAGCCGTTCGTTCCCGCGGAGCGGGAGGGGGGGAGGAGACAGCCGTTCGTTCCCGCAGGGGGGGGGGAGGAGACAGCCGTTCGTTCCCGCAGGGGGGGGGGAGGAGACAGCCGTTCGTTCCCGCAGGGGGGGGGGAGGAGACAGCCGTTCGTTCCCGCAGGGGGGGGGGAGGAGACAGCCGTTCGTTCCCGCAGGGGGGGGGGAGGAGACAGCCGTTCGTTCCCGCAGGGGGGGGGGAGGAGACAGCCGTTCGTTCCCGCAGGGGGGGGGGAGGAGACAGCCGTTCGTTCCCGCAGGGGGGGGGGGAGGAGACAGCCGTTCGTTCCCGCAGGGGGGGGGGGAGGAGACAGCCGTTCGTTCCCGCAGGGGGGGGGGGAGGAGACAGCCGTTCGTTCCCGCAGGGGGGGGGGGAGGAGACAGCCGTTCGTTCCCGCAGGGGGGGGGGGAGGAGACAGCCGTTCGTTCCCGCAGGGGGGGGGGAGGAGACAGCCGTTCGTTCCCGCAGGGGGGGGGGAGGAGACAGCCGTTCGTTCCCGCAGGGGGGGGGGAGGAGACAGCCGTTCGTTCCCGCAGGGGGGGGGGAGGAGACAGCCGTTCGTTCCCGCAGGGGGGGGGGGAGGAGACAGCCGTTCGTTCCCGCAGGGGGGGGGGAGGAGACAGCCGTTCGTTCCCGCAGGGGGGGGGGAGGAGACAGCCGTTCGTTCCCGCAGGGGGGTGGGGAGACAACCGTTCGTTCCCGGGATGAGGAGGGAAGGAGACAGTGAGAAGGCTGCAAGAAGCCTCAGTGCTGATGGCAATGTGCTTTTATTAAAAAATTTTCAAAAATTAAACAGCTACAAAAAACTACAAAAATGGCCAAGTGCCAATGTTTCCTTCACACTGCGCGTGCGCGAACGCTCCAACGCGCACGCGCAGCATTGCCGGCAGGAAAAAAACTAATTTAAATGGTACCCGCCCCCTCCCACTTACAAAATCGGCGCGAGTGTAGGCTCCGCCCCCCTGGGCACCGCGCCAAACAGACAAGGAGCTGCAGGGCGCTCGAGAATAGCGCGGTATTTTTTAGGCGCCGTTTTAGGTGCGAAAAACGGGCGCCCAGCTCGGAGGGCCGCCCGTTTTTTATCGTGTGGAAACTTGGGCCCATAGAAACATAGAAAATCGGTGCAGGAGTAGGCCATTCTGCCCTTCTAGCCTGCACCGCCATTCAATGAGTTCATGGCTGAACATGCAACTTCAGTACCCCATTCCTGCTTTCTTGCCATACCCCTTGATCCCCCTAGTAGTGAGGACTTCATCTAACTCCTTTTTGAATATATTTAGTAAATTGGCCTCCACAACTTTCTGTGGTAGAGAATTCCACAGGTTCACCACTCTCTGGGTGAGGAAGTTTCTCCTCATCTCGGTCCTAAATGGCTTACTCCTTATCCTTAGACTGTGACCCCTGGTTCTGGACTTCCCCAACATTGGGAACATTCTTCCTGCATCTAACCTGTCTGAACCCATCAGAATTTTAAACGTTTCTATGAGGTCCCCTCTCATTCTTCTGAACTCCAGTGAACACAAGCCCAGTTGATCCAGTCTTTCTTGATAGGTCAGTCCCGCCATCCCGGGAATCAGTCTGGTGAACCTTCGCTGCACTCCCTCAATAGCAAGAATGTCCTTCCTCATGTGAGTTGTTGACACCTTTATAGTCACTATACAGACTGTTTGACACAAACTTAGATGATTCCATGAAGTGCCATGTTGAACTATTAAAGTACCTATGTACACAGGCAAAATCCTTGGGTTCAGCAGCTAACTCAGTACAGGAGCTAGCCCTCCAGCCAGCATGTTGCCTGTTTTGCAATTATCCCCCCCTGAGATGGATATATTTATAATGCTGCTTATCGCTGTAGGAGTGAGTATATTGTACCTTGCCATCTTCTCCTATTGAGCACCTAGAGGATCAGAAGATCATACATTACAATGCTTACAGTAAGGTACCCTTTAAGCTGTTGCTTCATATGGCAAAGCATTGGAGTGCGGTAGGTTGAAATGTTGCAATGCCTGCCTATGTGCAAAGGAGTAACTGAATGAAGCGATAAGGAATGAAAAGCAAAGGATACAAGCCTTGAGCTCCTCTCCCCCATGCTCCTTCCCATGCCCATAATCTCGATGGTCCTCTCTTCCTAAGGAGTCAAAGGTCACTGCTTTGGTGAACTCTCCAGCCCCAAATATGCCAAATGCTGTCTCTGGTTATGTGCAGCCGTTTCCTGCCAGCAGATATAAAAAGGCACACATGTTGAAAAAAGAATTGCAAGAGAAGATGTGTGCCCCTCAAGTGTTAAATTATGAGGGCAAGTTCCATAAATGTGGCTTGTACTTCCTTGAGTTTAGAATTTTCATTGGGATATTTAAAATGTTAAAAGGATTCAAAAGAGTAGACACAGATAAACTATTTCCTCTGATGGGGCAATCCAAAACAAGGGGCCACAAACTTAAAATGAGAGCCAGGCCATTTAGGAGTGAAATCAGGAAGCACTTTTTCACACAGAGGGGAGTGAAAATCTGGATGTTGCCACCCTAAAAGGCTGTGGATGCTGGGTCAATTGAAATTATTAAGACTGTGATCAATAGATTTTGGTTGGGTAAGGGTATCAAGGGATATGGAGCAAAGGTGGATAAATGGAGTTGAGGTGCAGATCAGCCATGATCTAATTGAATACCAGAGCAGGCCCAAGGGGTTGAATGGCCTATTCCTGTTCCTATGGCCCCGATATTAAAGGGGGTGTGGGCACAGTGCATGGGAAGCCCGAGGCGGGCAGGACACCTGGCAGTTATGAAGGAAGCGAGGTCCAGCTCATTTTAACATAAGAGCCATATTTAAATAATTTTGATTGAGGTCCAGCTCGAGCCGGTGGGAAAGTTGTCAAGGCCAGCGGTTGGGAATTGAAGCGGGAGCTGTCCTCCGCCAGAGACCTAAATGAACTAGCCCCGGCAGAAGGTCATTGCTGGGAAGAATTCCCCAAAGGCTGGGGAGGGACAGATGAATCCGGGACAAGAGAGGCCCAAGGATTTACATAGGATTACATTTGATATATGACACAGAAACAGGTCATTCGACCCAACCAGTTCATGCCGGCTCTACTTGAGCCTCCTCCCGTTTATACTTCACTCAAGCCTCCTCCCGTCTTTTGTCATCTAAATCTATCAGCATAACCCTTTATTCCCTTCTCCCTCATATGCTTGTCTAGCCTCCCTTACATGCATTTCACTTATTATTCACTTCATCATCATCATCATGATCATCTTCATAGGCAGTCCCTCGGAATCGAGGATGACTTGATTCCACTCTTAACATGAGTTCTTAGGTGGCTGTACAGTCCAATACGAGAACCACAGTTTCTGTCACAGGTGGGACAGATAGTCGTTGAGGGAAGGGATGGGTGGGACTGGTTTGCCAAACACTCTTTCTGCTGCCATGCGCTTGATTTCTGCATGCTCTCAGCGATGAGACATAGAGGTGCTTCCCGGATGCAATTCCTCCACTTAGGGCGGTCTTTGGCCAGGGACTCCCAGCTGTCAGTGAGGATGTTGCACTTTATCAGGGAGGTTTTGAGGGTGTCCTTGTAACGTTTCCACTGCCCAGCTTTGGCTCGTTTGCCATGAAGGAGTTCCGAGTAGAGCACTTGCTTTGGGAGTCGCATGTCTGGCATGTGAATTATGTGGCCTGCTCAGCGGAGCTGATCAAGTGTGGTCAGTGCATCAATGCTGGGGATGTTGGCCTGGTCCAGGACACTAACGTCGGTACGTCTGTCCTCCCAGGGGATTTGTAGGATCTTGCGGAGACATCATTGGTGGTATTTCTCCAGCGACTTGAGGTGTCTACTGTACATGGTCTATGTTTCTAAGCCATACAGGAGGGCAGGTATTACTACAGCCCTGTAGGCCATGAGCTTGGTGGCAGTTTTGATGGCCTGGTCTTTAAACACTCTTTTCCTCAGGCAGCCGAAGGTTGCACTGGCGCACTGGAGGCGGTGTTGGATCTCGTCGTCAATGCCTGCTCTTGTTGATAGGAGGCTCCCGAGATATGGGAAGTGGTCCACATTGTCCAGGGCCGCGCCGTGGATCTTGATGACTGGGGGACAGTGCTGTGCGGCGAGGACAGGCTGGTGGAGGACCTTTGTCTTACTGATGTTTAGCATAAGGCCCATGATTTCCTACGCCTCAGTAAATACGTTGACTATGTCCTGGAGTTCAGCTCCAGTAAAAATGCAGGGAACAGCGCCAGCTCTTATACATGGCCTTCTTCGACCTTACAAAGGCCTTTGATACAGTCAACCGCAAGGGTCTATGGAGTGTCCTCCTCCGTTTCGGATGCCCCCAAAAGTACATCACCATCCTCCGCCTGCTCCACGACGACATGTAGGCCGTGAACCTGATTCACTTCAACCACTCTCTCTGATAGCGAATTCCACATTTGCGGAAAGAAGTTTTTTCTGAATTGCCTATTGGATTTCTTGGTGGCTATCAAGAGAAAAGAGACCCAGCCTGATCATCCTTTCCTGATATGTATACCCTCGCATTTCTAGTATTGTCCTTGTAAATCTTCTCTCCACCCTGTCCAGTGCCTCTAATATCCTTTTTATAATATTGCGACCAGAACTGTATGCAGTACTCTAAGTGTGGTCTGACAGGTTTAGCATAACTTCCCTACTTTTCAATTCTATACCTCTAGAAATAAACCTTATTGTTTGGTTTGATTTTTTTATGGCCTTATTAACCTGTGTCGCAACTTTTAGTGATTTGTGTATTTGTACTCTGAGATTCTTTTGTTCCTCGATTCGAGCGAGATTCGCATCCTCCAAGTAATAAGTGACCTCCCTATTCTTCCTGCCAAAATGTAATACCTCACATTTATTTGTGTTGAACTTCATTTGCCAATTATATGCCCATTCTGCAAGTTTATTAAGGTCCTCCTGTAATTTGTTGCAGTCCTCCTCAGTATTGACTATCCCCCAAATTTGGTGTTAGCCACAAATTTAGAAATTGTGCTTTTGATTCCAAAGTCTAAATCATTATTGTAAATTGTAAACAGTAGTGGTCCCAGCACTGATGCTTGTGGAACACCACTACCCACTTTCTGCCACTGTGAATAGCTACCCTTTACTCCTACTCTCTGCTTTCTGTCTTGAAGCCAGCTAGCAATCCATTCTGTTCGACATCATCATCATCATCATCATAGGCAGTTCCTCGGAGTCGAGGAAGTCTTGCTTCCACTCCTGAAGTGAGTTCTTTGGTGTCTGAATAGTCCAATACGAGAGCCACAAACTTCGTCACAGGTGGGACAGATAGTCGTTGAGGGAAGGGGTGAGTGGGACTGCTTTCCACTGCCTGCACTTGATTTCTGCATGCTCTCAGCAGTGAGACTCAAAGTGCTCAGTGCCTTTCCGGATGTACTTCCTCCACTTTATCAGGGAGGCTTTGAGGGTGTACTTGTAAAGTTTCCTCTGTTCACCTTTGGCTCGTTTGCCATGAAGGAGTTCCGAGTAGAGTGCTTGCTTTGGGAGTCTCATGTCTGGCATGCAATCTATGTGGCCTGCCCAGTGGAGCTGATCGAGTGCAGTCAGTGATTCAATGCTGGGGATGTTAGCCTGGACGAGGACGCTGATGTTGGTGCGTCTGTCCTCCTTGGGAATTTGTAGGATCTTGCGGAGATATCGTTGGTGATATTCCCAGCTAGCAATCCATTCTGCTACTTGTCCCATGACTCCGCATTCTCTGACCTTGTTCATCAGACTATTATGGGGTACCTTATCGAAGTACTTTTGAAAATCTAGATAAATTACATCTACTGCATTACCTTTGTGTTCTCTCTCTGTTACCGCTTCAAAAAATTGAAAAGGTTGGTCAAGCAATACATTCCCTTTTGTATTCCATGCTGACTATTCATTATTATGTTTTCAGTTTCTAGATGTTCTTCTATTTTCTCCTTTAGTAAGGATTCCATTATTTTTCCTATCACCGATGTTAAGCTATAATTCCCTGGGCATGTTCTATTCCCCTTCCTAAATATAGGTATTATGTTAGCTATCTGCCAGTCCTCTGGCACTACACCTTTTTCCAATTAATTATTAAATATGTGTAGTAATGCCTCCGCTATTTCTTCCCTAGATTCTTATAAAATGTGTGGATGGAATCCATCCGGACCAGGGGTATTAACCTCTTTGAGTTTGATTAGTTTATTTAATATATCCCATCTTTTTATTTCAAATGTACTTATCTCATTATTAATCTCATCATCCAATGTCATGTTCTCCTGTCCTATCTCCCTGGTAAATTATGAAACAAAATAATTATTTAATATTTCTGCCATCTCTCTATCGTTACCAGTGGTATTATCCTGTCTATCCTTTAATGGCTCAATTCGCACCCCAACTGTCATGTATCTTACATGGCCCTCATTGGCACCATATCAAGGTGTGCCACCAGAAGGCACAGGAGTGGGAGACTTGTAAGTTACCTGAACAGGTGTGCCTGGCCTAGTATAAAAGGCAGGCCACCAGGTGTGATCCTTGCTGGAGTTAACTAATAAAGGACTAAGGTCACCACAGTTCAAGTACAACACACTGCCTCGTGGAGTCATTGTTAGAACATCTAAGGACACAACAACTGTCGACAAGAATACGAACTTTCATGCAAAAATGGCTACCCTTAATACATTGTAGCAGTTCGCCAATGGTGATGATTGGGACGCCTTTGTGGAAAGGCTAGAACACATTTTTATGGCAAACAACCTGGCAGGAGACGTCCCAGCTGTGCTGGCTGATAAGCTCTGCGCTATCCTACTGACGAGTTGCGGGCCCAACGTCTATGGCCTCATCAGGGACTTGCTGGCACCAGTGAAGACAACGACCAAGTCGTACAAGGAGCTCGTAACCCTGATCCATGAGCATCTCAAGCCCAAGGAGAACATCCTCACAGCCAGACACCGGTTCTATGCCCACCAACGGCCTGAAGACCAGGAAATCACGAAGTACGCCACAGACCTCAGGAGACTGGCGGCATCATGCGAGTTCGGCAACCACCTCAACGAAGTGCTGTGGGACATTTTTGTCATTGGCATTGGCCATGAGGGCCTTCTTCACAAGCTACCATTGGCGGATACCACAGTCACACTGCAGAAGGCTATCTCGGTGAGCCAGGCATGCATGACCTCGACCTGCGGCTCGAGGCAGATGTCTCACCCTCAGGACTCAAACCCGGCAGGTATTGTGCACAGAGTGGCGCCGTTCAGGAGCTGGACTGTAGAGCGCACATCCTCTCAGGGGAGAGAGAACAGGCCCCCGAGTCCCTTAACTCAGAGTCCGCCGAGGGGGGCTAATCGAGTCGTACCATGCTGACATTGTGGAGGGAATCACAGGGCTCATCAGTGTTGTTTTAAAGACTATGATTGCAAAGGCTATGGCACAAAGGGCCGCCTCCAGCGAATATGTAAGAGAAATAGGACTTACTGTGTCGATGAGGAGTCTGCAGATGGCCATGAATCCAGCGTGGATTACGAATCGTTAGACAGAGAGGCAGCCCAGTCCCATGGGGAGGTACATAGTGTTATGTATGCATGCTTGTATTGTTATGATGTACTGTAATGCTGAATGTACCTTCACCCTGTACACACCTTACCTGTACACCAGAGGGTGCTGCTGCTAGAGACCTAAGAGTTACCTGCACACTGCAGGTAACCCAGTATAAAAGGGAGCTCACCTCTTGGTGCCCTCACTCGAGGAGCTGCAATAAAGGACTACAGTCTTCACAGTTTAAGTACCAAACCCCTGCCTCGTGGAGTCATTAACAAGGTGCCTTGTACACAATACATAGCATGTTTACCTGCACTACCGAGTGCACCCTGCTGAAGATGGAAGTCGTGATAGAGGGACGTCCAGTCTTCATGGAAGTGGACATGGGGGTGAGCCAGTCAGTGATGAATCAAGGAGCCTTTGAGAGGCTATGGGACAATCCCGCTGAATGACCCGAGTTGGCCCCAGTTCAGGCAAAGCTGCGCATCTACACCGATGAAATTAATCCAGTCGTTGGTAGTGTGAATGTAAAGGTACTCCACGATGGCACGGTGCACAAGTTACCTCTGTGGATTATTGCAGGTGATGGACCAACGCTGCTCGGCAGAAGGTGGATGGAGAAGATCCAGTGGAAGCAGGAAGATTTCACCCCTCCAGCGATCGAAGCTCTCTGCGCTCAGAGGCAAAGCAAGCCCTCACCTGAGGGTAGACCCAGCACCGATGAGCTGACCAGCACAGCACCCGAGACACAGACCGCCCAGCACGACTGCGAGGAGAAGCTCCAGCTTGGACAACCCGAACGCATCTTCCAGGCTCCAGTGGCAGGACTCAGGAGGGAGAAAATCGGATCCAGCATCGACTTCCCAACTGCGGAGGCAGAACCCGAGGAGAAGAGGATCACCGCAGTCGACATCGTGGACGAAGCAAAGATGGTGCCCGCACCACGAGGCAATGCGCTGAAGACAAAGATGGCCGCGGCCAGACCATGAGGTGCAGTGCTGATGGAGCAATACGTGGCACCAAACGGAGAAGCGGATTGGGGTAAAGCAAGCAAGGCTTTCTTAAAAGAGGCCTGCAACCCACTACAATTAAAGGGACAGTTCCACACAATTAAGCAATTTAACAAGAATTGTAAGTTAGAGACTAAAGGTGTAACGGATTATGTAAAGAGTGTAACTGACCATGTAAAATGTGTAACCGATAATCGGAAAAGTATACATGCAACTAGCGAGGAAAAGTCGCGCGATTATGTACAATGTGTAATTGATGATTTGAACTGTGCATATGCAACCAGCGAGGAAATGTCACGCGATCGCGATCGGACCCCTAGAGTGTAAAGAAAAGCTGTGCGATGCAGGATTCCCACCACACGCAGCCAATGCAGCGGGCAGACACCCATCGGGTGCACACAGGTCCAGTGAGCTACCCAATGCAGTAGCCCGCATCCCAAGAACCAGAGTCATTCACCACGAAGTGTGGCCACAAGCAGCCCACACACACGAGCTGCGAGGCAAGCGACCTCAGCAGGGCAAAGACACTGGTGGTGATACCATGCCCTGGGTCGGTTCCATCTCTCAGGCAATCGATGGCACCAACGGCCACGTGCCTGAAGGAGCAGACTGCACTAAGGCCATACTTCTAGATGTAGGGTGCTGCTGTCTCCCCAAAGGAAACAAGCACCAGTCAGGATCTCAAACCAAGCGACGCTCAGGCCAGCGAGTCAGCAGTTCCCTGTGCACTGCGAGATGACAGCTCCTCAGGGAGCAGCTGGGACTCAGGGCGTGAAGAAAGAACGGAGAGGGTCACAGACATCTGTGAACCTGCCTAACAATAGGGACCATGGCGACAGCCCCAAGAGCAGGCTACGCGAGCCAACCGGCCTCCCACTGCCAGCACCAGGCACTGAACCGCCACAGGACTGCAGGGACACCACCCAGCAGCTCCGGAACTAGCTTGTCCTTACGCACCGGTCACCGCATCGACAAGGCACCTAACGCTCTTGTCGCACCACGGAAACCCTCAACAAAAAAAAAACACTTACCTGAACTAGTGTGTACATGAATGTCAGGAGCCCCCGCCACACCAACGTGGGAGGGGAAGAGAATGGAGTGGTCAGGAACACACACACACACACAAACAGCAACCACCAGCATGCCAAGGTTGGACTGACCCGTCAGAGTCTACCAGACAGAATCCACATAGAGCTAAGCCCAGAACATAAGCAATGCAGAAGCGATTTGCACTGAGGGTTCAGGGGGGTGTGATGTTATGTATCTTACATGGCCCCTGTTGGCACCATATCAAGGTGTGACACCAGAGGGCACAGCAGTGGGAAACTTGTAGGTTATCTGTACAGGTTTGCCTGGTCTAGTATAAAAGCAGGCCATCAGGTGTGATCCTCACTCTGGAGTTAACTAATAAAGGACTAAGGTCACCACAGTTCGAGTACAACACACTGCCTGTTAGAGCATCTAAGGACACAACACCAACCTTCCTTTTTTTATTGATGTGCCTGTAAAATATTTTACTATTTTGTTTCATGTTCCTTGATAATTTAATTTCTCGGGGCAAGAAATTGACTAGCCTTGCGCCCGTTTTTGCGGCGATATTTTGCCCTTTTTAACAGTAAAAAGTACTCACCAAAATTGGCCAAAGTGAATGCCAGCAGCTTTGAAATACTGTTGAAAAGCAGACCGCCATCGTGCAACACCAAAAAAAAGGCGATGGCTTAAAATTGGCCGTTTGGCACACCTGTAGTTAGGAAGAAAAAAACGCCTCAGAAAAACCTGCGTTGCAGCCCTAGAAACAGCGATAGGTATGAAGACCTGCAAAAAAAGTAAGTTAAAGTTTTTATTTTTAAATTCTTTTTCAGCGATTCGCTAGATAAGTGTCTTGTGAATGTTTTGTGATTTTTATTTTTTGTTTTTTGCAATTTTGTTTTGTGTGTTTTCCCTCCTCCCACCCCCTGTCTTTTTAGCGGTAATTGGCCTCAGGCTAAAGTTGGCGAGGACCACGGTTTCCACCGTGAATTCTCGTGCAATGCTGATTTTTACCATCGGGCGCATTTTGTTGCCAATTTTACCCCTTTAAAAAATAGCGATATTTTTATGGTACTTTTGGCGAAAAATTGCCGGGAAAAAAAACGCTCTCACCAAACGACCAATTTCTAGCCCATAGTTCCTCTTTGCCTTTCTAATCGTTTTTTTTTTACTTCTCTCCTAATCTTTTCGTATTCTCCCTTATCATGCACTCCCCTGCTGTCTATGTACTTATGCCTCTTTCCTTACCCTCAATTGTTTCCTTATGGCTTTATTCATCTATGGAGTCTCATTAGTGTTTAGTTTCTTCTTTCCTTTACGTGGAATACATTTTTCCTGCACTCTGTTGAACACAGTTTTAAATGTTTCCCATTATTGTTCTACATCATTTTTTGCCAATGTTGTTGCATCATTTTATTTTCCCAAGTTCTGTTCTCAGCCCCTCAAAATCAGCTTTTCACCAATCTATTACCCTGGTTTTCATCATACTTATATCCTTCTCAATTATCATCTGAAAGCATATATTTCTTCCTGCTCCTCTGAAGATTCAAAAACGTTAGTTATCTTGGCCTCTTCTGGCCACTTTGCTGCATCCCACTAGGTTTCTCTGACGGTTTTCACACCAGGCGAGCATCCCCGAGTCCCCATAAACATCACATTGCAGCACCAATGATGTCATCGGCCTGCAAATGTTACATTTAAATTAGGCACTTGCTTGCCTGCAGTGGGAGCTTTGGAACAACTTCAAAGTCGGTGAAGTTAAGATGTTGCTAGGCGGGAACGGTGTAAGCCGACTTGGCTTGACATTTATTCCTCCCACCCACCATTCTCGCTGGCCAAAGGGAGTTAAAATCGACCACAATGTTCCTAAGTGCTGAGGACATTAGCAATCTTATGTGAATGTGTGAACATACAGCATTAAACAAGCTTATGATAGCATTTTACTAGTTACTTGTTCCATTTAATGCTCCATAGTCAGCACTTTAATACGTCTCCATGAAACACTGCTGAACATGGCCATATTTGTCCATTTGGCAAGATCAGCAGTTTGCAAAGTCCCCTGAATTCCCTGATGTTGCTCCAAGGTTAAAATGAAAATAAAAAATGCTTCACTAGAAACCTATTAAAATGTTACGCATTCCACTCTTACTCTTTAAAGCTTGAATAGGCCAACAATTTTTTTCCACACAGGTAAAGCTGTGTTTATGCTCTCCATCACATCCATCCATTGCGCTCTGGCTCTACTCTATTACTGGATGGACCTCTCCTAACAATAAGGACAAACCTTCACTGAAGCACCTCCTACAACAATATCTCTAGCACTAGATCACTGAATGGGGCTGTTTCCTCCAACCACTTTTCACACCAAGCAGGTGTACAGTTTTAAGAGTAGTTAGCAGCCATATATGAGCTGCTGGTGCCAGATATTTCACCCCCAATCTCTAACGGCTGACAATGCATCATGCAGTAAGTGGTACAAGTGTATGAAATATCTAAATTAGCTAACCTCAGATAATGGAGCTCCTTGCCCTAGATATGCACAGGCCCTGACGCCACTGACTGGGAACCACATACCCCATAATACCCTACCCCATAATACATTGACCCGGATTTTGTGGTAAAAATAATGGTGAGGCTATCAACGCACACCGTTATTAAAGTATAAATCGGACAGCGACTTCCGGCGGCCGCACATGCGCAGTTAAATGCGGAAATCAGGAAGTTGCTGTCCAAGTTGCTCTGTTCCTCCAAAGGTTTTGCTAAAACAGTATCTCACTGAGAGAATCAGCAATCACACACATTAAGGGCATGAAGCTGCATTTATCCACTAGATACTCTCTCTTTATACCATTTTGCTTTTCCTCTCTTTATTTTGCTTTCTGTACATGATTTTACATTGAATTAAATATTCCAACTTTCAGTCCTAAATGGTCGACCTCTTATCTTGAGACTATGCCCCTAGTTCTAGAATCTCCAGCCAGGGGAAACAGTCTCTCAGGGCTAGACTTTCCCTAAAGCCTCCCACCACCTGATTGCCACACAGAAAGACCACTAAGATTCTTTAAATAATGCTGGCGAAAAATTCCATAAAAAAGGGAAAAAATACTGCCCGGCGAGAAAATGGATTTTACACAAAGATTCTCAGCGGTTTCTCGGCGATTAAAGGCGAAACTAGGTAAAATGGGCGGTAAGTACTCAAAATTTAGACCTAGGCTGCGGTCGGGCTGGAAAACTCCAAAAATATTTTTTCAATTAAACAAAAAATAAAAAGTTAGAAAACATTCTCAAGTCCGTTTTTAACGTAATCGTCATTATAGAATTTTAAAAATAATTATAAAAAACCTTTAACTTACTTTTCTTTGCAGGGTACTCACCTACCGCCCTGTTGCAGGCAGCTTTTCGTGGGCGGTTTCCTCGACGGTGCGTATGGGTCCCCGTTGAGGCAAAACTTGGATCGTGATGTTTTCTCGGTGGTGCATGCAGATGCACGTGGGCGGTTTGCTCCCTAGCGATATTTTGAAAATGTCGCAAAACTCTAAAAAATAAAGAGAAAACTTTCGTCGGGCGGTTTTTCACCGAAAAAGAGCTGTGCCGCCCAGAAAACCATCAAAAATGAAAGGGAAAGTCTAGTCCTCAGTGTTCACCATCTCAAGCCCTTTCAATGAGATCAACTTTCATTCTTCTAAACTCTAGAGAATATAGGCCCATTCTAATCAGGTCTTCTCAAAGGACAACCCTCTCATCCCAGGAATCAATTCTGTGAACCTTCGTTGCACCCCCGCCAAGGCAAGTATATCGTTCCTTAGGTAAGGAGCCCCAAACTGTACACAGTACTCCAAGTGTGGTCTCTCCAACACTGTATATAATTGCAGCAAGACTTCCTTACTCTTATACTCCAACCCAATGCAATATAGGTTATCGTACTATTTGCTTTTCTAATTGCTTGCTGTACCTGCATGTTAACTTTCTATGATTTGTGTACAAGTACACCCAAATCTTTCTGAATACCAACATTTACTAGTCTCTCACCCTTTAAAAAATATTCTGCTTTTCTATTCTTCCTACTAATCAGGATAATTTCACATTGCCCCACATTATAATCAATCTGTCACCTTATTGCCCAGTCTCTTAACCTGTTTATATCCCTTTGCAGCCCCTTTGCGTCCTCCTCACAACTTTCTTTCCCACCTAACTTTGTATCATCAGCAAACTTGGATATATTGCACTTGGTCCCCTCATCGAAGTAATTAATATAGATTGTAAATAGCTGAGGCCCCAGCACTGATCCTTGCAGTACCCCACAAGTTACAACCTGCCAACCCTAAAATGACCCATTTATTCCTACTCTTTGTTTTCTGTCCGTTAACCAATCCTAAATCCATGTGAATATATTACACATACGCCCATGAGTCCTAATTTATGTAATAGGTGTAATAACTTCTTGTGTGGCACCTTTTCGAATGCCTTTTGAAAATCCAAATATACTACATCCATTGGTTCTCCATTATCTATCCTGCTAGTTATACCCTCAAAAAACAGTTTTGTCAAACATGATTTCCCTTTCATAAAACCATGGTGACTCTGCCCAATCATATTATGATTTTCTAAGTGCCCTGTCACCATGCCCCTATAGATAGATTCTATCATTGTCCCTACTACTGATGTCAGGTTAACTGGTCTATAGTTCCCAGTTTTCTCTCTCCCTCCTTTCTTGAATAGCGGGGTTAAATTTACTACATTTCAATCTATGGGGACTGTTCTAAAATCTAGGGAATTCTGGAAGATCAAAACCAATGCATCCACTATCTTTGTACCTACCTCGTTTAAAACCCTAAGATGTAGACTGTCAGGTCCCCGGGATTTGTTGGCTTTTAGTCCCGTTAATATCTCCAGTTCTTTTTCTTTACTAATATGAATTACTTTACGTTTTTCACACTCATTAGACCCTTGGTTCTCCACTATTTCTGGTATATTTTTGTGTCTTCTACTGTGAAGATAGAGACAAAATGTTTGTTTAACATCTCTGCCATTGTAAGCCTCTTTGTTTAATCTACTGCTATCCTTAACTTCTCTCGTTAGCCACGGATGGACCACTTTTCCCATGGAGCTTTTATTCCTCAAGGGAATGTTTATTCATTGAGAATTATGAATTATTTCTGTTAACAGTCAATCAGATGTAAGTGATTGCCTGAATAGGGGCTAATTACTGTAAGCAGGTAGCTGAGTGAGCACTTGTAACTTGGGTGTAGCTCGAAAAGGTGTATAAAAGTAAACAGTATCTACTGATGCACAGAATGGTTGCACAGAGTTGTCAGGAAAGGGAATGCATCATAAACAGAGTGCAAAAGTTGGGAATTTATGAGAATGGTAATTCAATGCAGAGGGGGAAAGAGGTGCTGCTTTTTGCCTCCAATACTTGTAGTGGTTTATGTTACAGGTAAATATTTAATTTAATCGAACTATAAATTAAACTAGATCAAGTACTTAGCTTAAAAAACTAAAAACTATAAGCTAAGTTGATTAAATACATATGGCTAAAAATTCATGTTAGCCAAGAAAGTTACTGGTATCACCAACAACTGGTGTTAACAGCCAACAAAAATGGCCACCATGCTAAATTGAATAAATTTGTCTGTAGGGCTGGAGAATGGTGGCGCAGTGCTTACCTTGCATGCAACGCCCTCCTGGTGGCATTAGAGGAGACCACAAAGGTGAAGTTCCCGTCTTGAAGTGTCATTTGAGCTTCGCACAGCCTCTGGGAGCGAGGCTGTGGTGCTCGCAAGAAAAGGGCTATGAATTAAAGGGACCATGCACTCAGAAGTAATACAAATTAAAATGTAGTTAAATAATCAAGTTTTCAGCCCTTACTGCCTTTCAAAAAAAAATTAACATTAAAAAGAAGCCCCACATAGGATTATTCAGCTCTTGAAGCTGAATTCCTTTCCAAACCTCAATAAAAGTGAAAAGTGAAATGTGGGAGCACTAACACAAATGGCTCAGCAAGCCAGGATTAGGGACACTCAGAGTCTCAATTACAGCACTCCAGCTATGTGCAAGGGGTGACCACTGCAAGGCAGATCCTCTGCCCACAGGGGCCAGGAGTCCCTCCAGAAAGAAGGATTTGGGTCTACATCACTGAAGCCTTCACTGCCAGCAGTGTCACCCGCACCACCTAGCTCCAGTGCCCAAAGAAGCTTCATGACTTCAGACCACTGTCAAGGTCAGTGAATGCATCTTCAAAAGCCATCTACTAACACTAGCCTCACACACTGCTCAATCCATGACCACCAGCCCCAATCTCTCACCGACCAACAATCTGCACCAATTATGAGGCACATCTCCCATTCCTAGCCTCACCTCACCCCCTTGGAGGAGATGGTGCTGGCCATTCTTGGCAGGGGCATGGCGAAGCCCTTGGCCAGCAGCAAAGCTGAAAGGATACAAGATGCTGGTATCCTCATACGTTATCCATCTTCTCACATGCACCTTTTGCTTTCCCGCCCTCCTCTGAGCATAACTCCACCCTTGTGCCTTCCTCATTTCACACATCAAAGAAATGCAGCCTGCCCAGCCAGTGGTTCACGAAGAAGAGGATAGAGGAGAGAAACAGGAGAAAATGGAGGAGGTGAAGAAGGAGGAGAAGGAGGAGAAGATTGATTTGACACTCCCAGCCACCAGCTCCTTAAGGTCTATCAGCAAGGCCATTTGCAGTATCTTCCACTGAAAGTCAGCAGCCTTCCACCAGCCATGCTGCAACCACTGTGGAAGCACTGCATGACATCTGTAGGATAAGCAAAGGCACACACAAGACAGTCACAAAGAGAATGCATAAGAGTGATGAGTTGATTTCTTGATGTCATATTGGATGGATAGACATATAAAGTTGGATGAGAAGGTTTGCTGTGTGGTGACTTTTATTTTAGCATCATGGCCAAGAGGACACTGTGATGGCCAATAACAGAGGGAAGGTAAGGTGTGGGACAAATGTTGAAAGGGGAATTGGTGTTGTGGTCACGTGTTACTCAGACGGATGATTCCATCCCGGATATCCAGGCCACAAAGGGACTGTCTGGGTTGCATCGTT
This sequence comes from Pristiophorus japonicus, assembly GCF_044704955.1. NCBI lineage: Eukaryota > Metazoa > Chordata > Chondrichthyes > Pristiophoridae > Pristiophorus > Pristiophorus japonicus. Next base: position 342,545,958 of record NC_091977.1, on the reverse strand, counting down.
TCTTCTTCTTCCTACTCAGCTTCTTCCTCTTCTGTCTCTTCCTCTTCAGCTTCTTCCTCTTCCCTCTGCAAACAGATGCTGTAAATTTGAAATAAAAGCATATAATGCTGGAAATACTCAGCAAGTCTCGACTTGAGACATGAACTCTGTTTCTCTCTCCATGGATGTTGCCTGACCTGTTGAATATTTGCAGCATTTTCAGTCATCTCAGAGGCCTTCCTTTACCATCCAAGGCCTTGCAAGCATCTAGTAGCACTCCCTACATATGTAACAAAACTTTTAACATGTATTGCAGCAAGCCACGACTTCAATAACATTTTTAAAATCCAGTCCAAAAGTCTAAATGCAAACTTACCTGAAAGGTGTGTGTGTCCCTTTAAGAGACAGCACCTCTGTGAGTCTGCTGAACTCAGCACTAAGGTCTAAGATCGCTGAGGTAATGTTAAGTCGGTATTTTACACTGACTAACGTCACCTCTTCCTCATTTAACCCTGCAGGGCCATCAATCTTACTGGTAGTGCTCTCCGGCCTCAAAAAATGGCGGACACCGTGGGACCCGGCACCAGCTGCCGAAAGAGCGGTGGCCACCCTCTTTTCGCTGCTTTTTGCCGGTAATGACCCATTTTTCCTAATGTCTTGAATGTGAGCGGCCACATAAAACAACAAAGCAACAACAACTTTCATTCATATAGCATCTTTAAATGTAGTAAAACATCCCAAGGTGTTTCAGAGAAGCGTTATCAAACAAAATTTGACACCGAGCCACATAACGAAATATTAGGACAGGTGACGATATGCTTGGTCAAAGAGGTAGGTCTTAAGGAGTGTCTTAAAGGAGGAGGGAGAGGTAAAGAGGTGGAGATGTTTAGGGAGGGAATTCCTGAGCTTTAGGGCCTAGGCAGCTGAAGGCACAGCCGCAAATGGTGGAGGAGTGAAAATTGAGGATGCGCAAGAGGCCAGAATTGGAGAATTGCAGAGATCTCCAAAGGTTGTAGGACTGGAGAAGGTTACAGAGATAGGGAGGGGTGAGGCCATGGAGGGATTTAAAAACAAGGATGAGAATTTTAAAATTGAGACATTGCCAGACTTGGAGCCAATGTAGATCAGCAAGCACAGGAGTGATAGATGAACAGGACTTGATGCGAGTTAAGATATGGACAGCAGAGTTTGGATGAGCTCAAGGTTAAGGAGGGTGCAAGATGGAAAGCCGGCCAGCAGAACATTGGAGGACAAAAGCAAAATACTGCAGATGCTGGAATCTGAAATAAAAACAGAAAATGTTGGAAATCTCAGTGGGTCAGGCAGCATCTATGGAGAGAAAAACAGAGTTACCGTTTCAGGTCAATGACCCTTCGTCAGAACTGGTGAATGTTCGAAATGAACAGTTTCTTAAGGAGTACTGAAAGGGAGGAAAGAACAAAAGGGAAGGTCTGTGACAGAGTGGAAGACCATGAACTCCGCCTATATTTTGCTCCCTTTCTTCCTTTTTTTAAACCACACCCCCCAATCTCATGTATTTTTCCTCTCTGTTTCCATTAACAGCTGGTAATTATTCCGCCATTCACACCCTATCTAGACTAATCTTTTTCAAAATCTGCCATTACAATCTCAAGAGAGCCCATCATCCCTTTTGCCTCTCAAATCTCTCCTGTCTTCCACTCTATCACTTTTGTTCTTTCCTCCCCTCCCCCTTTTAGTGCTCCTTAAGTAGTGTGCTGACATGGATTGAGAACTGGTTGTCAGACAGGAAGCAAAGAGTAGGAGTAAATGGGTACTTTTCAGAATGGCAGGCAGTGACTAGTGGGGTACCGCAAGGTTCTGTGCTGGGGCCCCAGCTGTTTACATTGTACATTAATGATTTGGACGAGGGGATTAAATGTAGTATCTCCAAATTTGCGGATGACACTAAGTTGGGTGGCAGTGTGAGCTGCGAGGAGGATGCTATGAGGCTGCAGAGTGACTTGGATAGGTTAGGTGAGTGGGCAAATGCATGGCAGCTGAAGTATAATGTGGATAAATGTGAGGTTATCCACTTTGGTGGTAAAAACAGAGAGACAGACTATTATCTGAATGGTGACAGATGAGGAAAAGGGGAGGTGCAACGAGACCTGGGTGTCATGGTACATCAGTCATTGAAGGTTGGCATGCAGGTACAGCAGGCGGTTAAGAAAGCAAATGGCATGTTGGCCTTCATAGCGAGGGGATTTGAGTACAGGGGCAGGGAGGTGTTACTACAGTTGTACAGGGCCTTGGTGAGGCCACACCTGGAGTATTGTGTACAGTTTTGGTCTCCTAACTTGAGGAAGGACATTCTTGCTATTGAGGGAGTGCAGCGAAGGTTCACCAGACTGATTCCCGGGATGGCGGGACTGACATATCAAGAAAGACTGGATCAACTGGGCTTGTATTCACTGGAGTTCAGAAGAATGAGAGGGGATCTCATAGAAACGTTTAAAATTCTGACGGGTTTAGACAGGTTAGATGCAGGAAGAATGTTCCCAATGTTGGGGAAGTCCAGAACCAGGGGTCACAGTCTAAGGATAAGGGGTAAGCCATTTAGGACCGAGATGAGGAGAAACTTCTTCACCCAGAGAGTGGTGAACCTGTGGAATTCTCTACCACAGAAAGTTGTTGAGGCCAATTCACTAAATATATTCAAAAAGGAGTTAGATGTAGTCCTTACTACTAGGGGGATCAAAGGGTATGGCGAGAAAACAGGAATGGGGTACTGAAGTTGCATGTTCAGCCATGAACTCATTGAATGGCAGTGCAGGCTCGAGGGGCCAAATGGCCTGCTCCTGCACCTATTTTCTATGTTTCTACGTTTCTATGTTTCTATGTTTCTAATCTGTTATTTTCGAACATTCGCCAGTTCTGATGAAAAGTCATCGACCTGAAAGGTTACTCTGTTTCTCTCTCCACAGATGCTGCCTGACCCGCTGGGAATTCCAGCATTTTCTGTTTTTAGCACATTGGAATAGCTCATTTTCCCTCTGCTTTGCTCCCAGGAACTGAGACTTCTCTGGGGCAAAGAGAATGAATTTTGACCCGACTGAGTTGGAATGAGATTCAGAAATAAGTGCTGGAATTTTAACAGATGATTCAAATAAAGAATTGTTAGTTAATCATGCATGAGTGTACCGCTGCAGGCAATGAACTCCATCACAGTCGCTACCAGACCTTGCAGGGTGCTTCAAGAGCCTGTTCAAAAGAATATTTTCATCCCTGAATTGCATGTCATCCAGGAGACATGAAAAGACAGGTGGCATATTTTATCCTCTTCGACAAAGTGTAGCTGCTTTTACTTTCTTAGCTCCCTCCCCCAACCCCCTCCACAGCCTGACTTTGCCTGGGTGTCAGCCAAGTGATATGTGCCAAAAGTATTCCTAGGTTTAGATCATTTAGAATGGGTTGGGCATTCCCCTGGTACAGACCTCCTGTGTTTCTATATACCTCCTTGACAGGGATCTACTCCTAGAATTTCAGGGACAGAAATCTAATTGTGGCAGGCCTCTCAGGCCTGTAGTAGTGGTAATACTTGCCAATTGTAAGGCCTTCTGGCTACTGTCCGAAAACAGCCGGCCTCCAGCCCTGAAAATCTTCACAAGTAGCTAAAAAAATAGTGCTTACCTTTCTCATCTTCTTGCTGTCTGTCCCCTTCAAATCATCCGATCTAATCAAGCTGGGCATTGGGCCTATTTCCTGTTTCTTGCAGACACTCTTCCAAATCGCTTTCCACCTGCTGTGAGGGAAGGAAACTGAGCTGGGAAACACCATTACATATTCAAGAAGGAGTTAGATATGGCCCTTACAGCTAAGGGGATCAAGGGGTATGGAGAGAAAGCAGGAAAGGGGTACTGAGGGAATGATCAGCCATGATCTTATTGAATGGTGGTGCAGGCTCGAAGGGCTGAATGGCCTACTCCTGCACCTATTTTCTATGTTTCTATGTTTCTATTCCCGCTTCACTTGTCCCCCCTCAAGGTAAACCGTAGAAATATCATGGAAACACCATGGGGCTCCATCCCTTTTTTCCTCTGCTGTGCTCCCGGGAACTGAGCTTTCCCTGAGGCAAAGAGGAGGAAGATTTACTTCACTGAATTTGGAACGGGTTGCTGAAATGTTAACAGATGATTCAAATAAGGAAACCAGAGCAAATGGACAGCTCTTGTGGTTTTATTAAGGAAAAAGAAGAGCATTGAATAAATTTATATCAATTATCATAATGGATCTCTCCATAATGTTCTATTAGAATTTATTCACATGTACGGGTGAATAGAGGAAGTATAATACATGGGGAGACCTCGAGCTTCACCCTGGCCTACCACCTCTATGGTCTCAGGCCTAGGATATAAAACATGAGTATGATCAGCATTGGGCCAAGCAAGTGGTGATGTTGCGTGGAAAAGTCAGAATCTTTAAGAAAGTTCAGCACTATTGCCAACTTTATTGTTCTCTAACAACATATCTGCCATGGGATGGAATGTTGTAACTATGTTGATAGGGGTGTGGAGAAAACCTATTCCTGACTGTAGTACAATTGAGAATCGCACAGACCAGCAAACTCTATGATAATGCCTGCATCATGCCAGTCTACACTCTACAACACTCGACAGATGTAGCCACTCATAAACATTCTATGACCACAACCGCATCACAAGAGTTTCTGGTACTTATCTTTATACCAGAGACACAAGAGCTGTTGCATGTGTATCTCACGATTGTGTATTAATCCAAAAAGTCTACAATGGGACACCATCAGCTAAGCTTCTCACTGTTCTCCTATTTGGTGGGCCCTCTGCTATACAGGATTGTCACATGGAAACCTTGCATGCAAAAGTTCACATGCAGATTTAATCACTACTTGCTATATTAGTGTGGATGGAGTATATATGGGAATTATGTGACATCCCTAAAATATTTTTCATCTTTCTGTGCTCCGAGCAGTCACCAGAGGTTAACCCTGTGAGACATCTGCCTTTGTCACAATTGTCTCTGGCCACACCCAGTGGTTATATCATCCGCTGTATAAATAAATAAGTCCAGCACGGTGCAATTTAGATTTATTTTAAGGATTTCTTTTTCATTAGACTCATAACTGTCACCAAAAGATGAGACACCAAAACACTCTGATACTTTGAACAAAATGTAGTTGATAATATCAAAAGGAATAAGCTCACAACTTACAGCTGCGGGTGACAGTCATTCTTGTACAATGCCGCTGACACATGTTAGAAATCAGGGATGCCTAAAAATGTATATGGGTATATGATTAAAATTGTGACGGGAAATAATGCTATTTAAATTCTGATGTTCGAATTGCAGACGGAAAGTTTCTTTGGATCAGAGAAATGCTTAGAAATGCTAATGCCTTGGTTTCCTATGGAGGGTATAGTTCTTTGTACTATATACAATCTCCCTGTTACTAAATGATTATCTGATGTTTTCAAGTTAAAACTTCAGCTTCATTTATGTATCTTTAAGACAATTTGTTTTCGGAAGACTTAGAATGGATGGAAGTGGAGAGAATTAACGTAAACATGTGGATGCATTGGTGATCATTTTCCAACAGTCTATCGACTCTGTATCAGTTCCTATGGACTGGAGTGTAGATAATGCAACACCACTTTTTTAAAAAGGAGGGAGAGAGAAAACGGGGAATTATAGACCAGTTAGTCTGACATCGGTAGTGCGGAAAATGTTGGAATCAATTATTAAAGATGAAATAGCAGCGCATTTGGAAAGCAATGACAGGATCAGTGCAAGTCAGCATGGATTTATGAAAGGGAAACCATGCTTGACAAATCTTCTAGAATTTTTTGAGGATGTAACTAGTAGAATGGACAAGGGAGAACCAGTGGATGTGGTGTATTTGGACTTTCAAAAAGCTTTTGACAAGGTCCCAAACAAGATATTGTTGTGCAAAATTTAAGCACATGGTATTGGGGGTAACATATTGACGTGGATAGAGAACTGGTTGGCAGAGAGGAAGCAGAGAGTCGGGATAAATGGGTCCTTTTCAGAATGGCAGGCAGTGACTAGTGGGGTGCCGCAGGGCTCACTGCTGGGACCCCAGCTATTTACAATATATATCAATAATTTAGATGACACTAAGCTGGGTGGCAGTGTGAGCTGTGAGGAGGATGCTAAGAGGCTGCAGGGTGACTTGGACTATTGTGTTCCTAGCACAGATGAGGCTGCACACAGGGAGGTAAAAGTAAAAGTGACCTCAGTCTTTAATAAGACACTCCAGAGTGAGGAACAGGGCTTAGGAGCCGGCTTATATACAGTGCTCCCAAAGGATGCTGGGATCCCTTGGGACTTCAGGGGTTGAGCTCCCTGGTGGCGGAACATGGGAGTGCATGTTTTACAGATACACAACATCACTCCCCCCTCCAAAGTCAAAGTGGAAACTATTTACAAGGTGAGGCGGTCGGGAGCCTTTCTTTCCCTGGTGGACCGCCTCGGTACAAATGTCTGTTCCGGTGTGTTGGCTGTGCCCTCGCTGGGCTGGCATGTTGTTGGCCCTGCAGGGCTGCTAGGTGAGCCTGGCCTTGCTGGGTTGTTGGGCGTGATGGGTTCGATTTTTTGGTCTGGCGTGGTGTCGTTGATCCTTTGGGTGTGTGTTGTGGGCTCGAAAAAGGTGGTGTCTGCTGTGGGTTGTTCAGGGCAGTCTGTGAACTGCAGCCTTATTTGGTCCAGGTGCTTTCTGCAAATTTGTCCATTGTCTAGTTTGACTACAAACACCCTATTCACTTCTTTAGCTATCATCATGCCCGCAATCCACTTGGGACCATGTCCATAGTTTAGCACATACACAGGATCATTCAGATCAATTTCCCGTGACACAGTGGCGCGACCATCGTTTACAGTTTGTTGCTGCCGCCTGCTCTCTACCTGATCATGCAGGTTGGGATGAACCAGCGAGAGTCTGGTTTTAAGTGTCCTTTTCATGAGTAGCTCAGCCTGGGGCATCCCTGTGAGCGAGTGGGGTCTCGTGTGGTAGCTGAGCAGTACTCGGGACAGGCGGGTTTGGAGTGAGCCTTCTGTGACTTGTTTACGGCTCTATTTGATGATTTGTACTGCCCGCTCTGCCTGCCCATTGGAGGCTGGTTTAAACGGGGCCGAGGTGACATGTTCGATCCCATTGCGGGTCATGAATTCTTTAAATTCGGCACTGGTGAAACATGGCCCGTTGTCACTGACAGGCAGGCTGTGGGTGGCAAACATGGCCCTCAGGCTTTCAATGGTGGCGGTGCTTGCTGACATTATTTCACATTCAATCCATTTTGAAAAAGCATCCACCACCACCAGGAACATTTTACCGAGAAACAGGCCCTCATAGTCGACATGGATCCTCGACCATGATCTGGAGGGCCAGGACCACAAGCATAGAGGTGCCTCTCTGGGCGCGTTGCTCAACTGTGCACATACGCTGCATTGCCTTACACAGGACTCTAAGTCAGAGTCGATACCAGGCCACCACACATGGGATCTGGCTATCACTTTCATCATTACTATACCCGGGTGTGTGCTCTGGAGATCCGAGATGAACGTCTCCCTGCCCTTTTTTGGTAGCACTACGCGGTTACCCCACAACAGGCAGTCTGCCTGAATGAACAGCTCGTCCTTTCGCCGCTGGAACGGCTTCATTGGCTCTTGCGTTTCAACACGGATGCTGGCCCAGCTCCCATGCAGTACACAGTTTTTTACTAGAGACAACAGAGGATCTTGACTGGTCCAAGTCCTAATCTGGCGGGTCGTGACAGGTGATTTATCATTTTCAAACGCTTCCATGACCATCAACAAGTCTGCTGGCTGTGCCACCATCAACAAGTTTGCAGGCTGCGCCATTTCCACCCCCGTGGTGGGCAATGGTAGCCGACTGAGAGCATCTGCACAGTTCTCGGTGCCTGGCCTGTGGCGGATGGTATAGTTATAAGCTGATAGCGCGAGTGGCCACCTTTGTATGCGGGCTGAGGCATTAGTATTTATCCCCTTGTTTTCAGCGAACAGGGATGTGAGGGGCTTGTGATCGGTTTCAAGCTCAAATTTGAGGTCAAACAGGCACTGATGCATTTTCTTTACCCCGAACACACACGCTAATGCCTCTTTCTCAATCATGCTGTCGGCCCTCTTGGCCTTAGACAAGCTCCTGGAAGCTAGGCGACAGGTTGCAACTTCCCCGCAACATTGGCTTGTTGTAATACACACCCGACTCCATACGACGACACATCACATGCTAGCACAAGTCTTTTACACGGGTTATATAATACAAGCAGCTGGTTGGAGCATAAAATGTTTCTGGCTTTCTCAAAAGCAATTACTTGGTTTTTTTCCCCATACCCAGTTCTCACCTTTGCGCAATAACACATGTAGGGGCTCTAAAAGGGTGCTTAACCCTGGTAGGAAGTTACCAAAATAGTTGAGGAGTCCCAGGAACGACCGCAGCTCCGTGATATTATGTGGCCTGGGCGCGTTCCTGATACCCTCTGTCTTGGAGTCTGTGGGCTGAATGCCGTCCGCCGCGATCTTTCTCCCCAAAAACTCCACTTGTGTTGCCATGAAGACTCATTTCAACCTCTTCAGCCACAGCCCTACGCAATCCAGTCACTGGAGGACCTCCTCCAGGTTTTGTAGGTGCTCGGCGGTGTCCGACCTGTGACCAATATGTCGTCCTGAAAAACTGTCGTGTGTGGTACCGACCTGAGTAGGCGCTCCATGTTTCTCTGGAAGATCGCTGCAACTGACCGAAATCCAAACGGGCATCTGTTGTAGATGAACAGTTCCTTGTGCATGTTGATGCAGGTGAGGCCCTTCAAAGACTCCTCCAGCTCCTGCGTCATGTAGGCCGAAGTCAGGTCCAGCTTGGTGAACGTCTTGCCTCCTGCCAGCGTCGCAAAATAGGTCGTCTGCCTTAGGTAGCTGGTATTGGTCCTGTCGCGAGAAACGAATAATAGTTACTTTATGATCGCTGCAAATCCCGACCGTGCCATCACTTTTGAGTACTGGAACAATCGGGCTGGCTCACTCGCTGAATTCCACTGGGGAGATAATGCCCTTGCGTTGCAGCCTGTCCAGCTCGATTTCCACACTCTCCCTCTTCATGTGAGGTACCGCTCACGCCTTGTGGTGAATGGGTCGTGCCTCTAGGACCGAGTGGATCCGCACCTTCACCCCGGAAAAGCTTCCAATGCCTGGCTCAAAAAGCGAAAGAAATTTGTTAAGAACCTGGGTACATGAGGCCTCATCGACATGTGATAGCGCTCGGATGTCATCCCAGTTCCAGCGGAATTTGCCCAGCCAGCTCCTTCCAAGCAGTGTGGGACCATCGCCCGGGACAATCCAGAGTGGCAGTTCGTGCACTGTGCCCTCATATGTGACCTTGACCATGGCACTGCCCAGGACAGTGATAAGCTCTTTGGTGTACGTTCTCAGTTTAGTGTGGATGGGACTCAGGGCTGGTCTGAATGCCTTATTGCACCACAGTCTCTCAAACATCTTTTTACTCATGATGGATTGGATAGCGCCAGTGTCCAGTTCCATGGCTACAGGTAAGCCATTCAATTTTACTTTTAGCATTATAGGTGAACATTTCGTCAAAAATGTGTGCACCCTGTGTACTTCAGCATCTGCCTCCTCTCTCTGAGGATCAAAATTGCTTTGATCCACCATGGACCGCTCTTCCTCTGCCACGTGGTGGTTTGCAGGTTTTGCAGAGCTTGCAGCTCGTTTGCAAGCTCGTTGGAGGTGCCCCATTGTTCCGCAGCTCTTGCAAACATACCCTTTGAAGCAGCATGAATAGGCTGAATGGAAGCCTCCACAATGCCAACAAGGTGTGAATTGCCTTGCATTCATCCTTTGTTGGGGACTCTGAGTCATCTGGGTCACCTGGCACTTTAGTTCTCGAGTTTCCCATCTTTGCGCCATGAAAACCGTACAACGCCACCCTTAGCACTGTGCCCCCTGATGCAGGGCCTGTTACATATGCAACACCTTGTAATCAGCATTTTACCGCAACCAGAGGGCGCATCTGTTGGAGTCCCAAGGGATTCCAGCGTCCCAAGGGATTCCAGCATCCCATGGGAGCACTGCATATAAGCAGGTCTGCCATGCTGTGCCAGCACTCTGGAGTCAGAATAAAGAGACTAAGGTCACACTTACTAAAATCTACAGTACTCAGTCATGTTGCTTTATTTGAGACATAACAACTGACGACGAGGATGGGATAACGAACCATCACGCGAAAATGTAGAGAACTGTTGGTATCCTGGAGAAATTCTCAGAAGGTGCCGATTGGGAAGTCTTCGTGGAGCGACTCGACCAATACTTCGTGGCCAACGAGCTGGAAGGGAATGAGAACACTGCCAAATGAAGGGCGATCCTCCTCACCGTCTGCGGGGCAACAACTTATGGCCTCATGAAGAATCTTCTTGCTCCGGTGAAACCAACAACCAAATCGAATGAAGAACTGTGTATGTTGGTCCGGGAGCACCTAAATCCGAAGGAGAGCGTTCTGATGGCAAGGTATCGATTTTATACATGTCAACGGTCTGAAGGCCAGGAAGTGGCGAGCTACGTCGCCGAACTAAGGCGCCTTGCAGGACATTGCAAAGTCGGTGGATTCCTGGGGCAAATGCTAAGAGACTTTTTTGTGCTTGGCATTGGCCATGAGGTTATCCTTCGCAAACTAATGACTGTTGAAACACCGAACCTGAGCAAAGCCAAAATAATAGCCCAGGCATTTATGTCCACCAGCGATAACACCAAACAAATTTTGCAGCAAAAGGATGCATCGGCAAGTACACAAAGTAACGTCATTTTCAGGCAGGAATGCATATGGCAGAATTGCAAGGCAATTGACACCTTGTTGGCGCTGCGGAGGTGATCAACGAGCCCATCAATGCCATTTCAAACACTATGCGTGCAAAGGCTGTGGAACAATGGGACACCTCCAACGAATGTGCAGACGAGCTGCAAACCACCACGTTGCAGAGGAAGACCGATCCATGGCAGATCAAACTGAACTAGAGACTCGAACCGAGGAGGCAGAAGTGTGTGGGGTACACACCTTCACCACGAAATGTCCACCGATCATGTTAAAAGTTGAACTGAACGGAATTGCAGTATCCATGGAATTGGACACAGGTGCGAGTCAGTCTATCATGAGCAAAAAGGCCTTCGAGAGGCTGTGTGCAACAAGGCACAAAGGCACAAGCTGAGCCCTATTCATACCAAGCTGAGAACTTACACTAAAGAGCTGATCCCTGTAATTGGCAGCGCAGTAGTAAAAATCTCCTATGTTGGAGCGGTGCACGAACTACCACTATGGATTGTACCAGGAGATGGCCCCACACTGTTTGGCAGAAGCTGGCTGGGAAAAATCCGCTGGAACTGGGACAACATCCGAGCATTTTCGTCCGTCGACGACGCCTCATGTGCCCAGGTTTTGAGTAAGTTCCCGTCGTTGTTTGAGCTAGGCATCGGAAATTTCTCTGGGGCGAAGGTGCAGATTCACTTGGTTCCCGGAACACGAACCATCCACCATAAGGCACGTGCAGTGCCATACATGATGCAAGAGAAAGTGGAGATCGAGCTGGACAGGCTGCAACGAGAGGGCATCATTGCGCCGTTTGAGTTCAACGAGTGGGCCAGTCCGATTGTTCCGGTTCTCAAGGGCAATGGCACGGTCAGAATTTGTGGGGACCAAAGAGTAACAATTAACCGTTTTTCGCTGCAGGACCAGTACCCGCTACCCAAGGCAGACGACCTATTTGCGACACTGGCAGGAGGGAAGACGTTCACCATGTTGGACCTGACCTCAGTCTACATGACGCAGGAGCTGGTGGAATCTTCAAAAGGCCTCACCTGCATCAACATGCACAAAGGTCTGTTCATCTACTTTGGGATTCGATCTGTCGCGTATATTTTTCAAAGGAACATGGAGAGTCTGCTAAGGTCGGTTCCACGCACCGTGGTTTTCCAGGACGACATATTGATCACAGGTCGGGACACCATTGAACACTTGCAGAACTTGGAAGAGGTTCTAAGTCGGCTAGATTGTGTGGGACTCAGGTTGAAACGCTCAAAGTGTGTTTTCCTGGCGCCAGAGGTCGAGTTCTTAGGGAGAAGAATCGCAGCAGACAGCATCAGACCCACCAACGCCAAGACGGAGGCCAGCAAGAATGCGCCGAGACCACAGAACATGACAGAGCTGCGGTCGTTCCTGGGACTCCTCAATTATTTTGGAAATTTCCTACCCGGGTTACGCACCTTGCTAGAACCCCTACATATGTTGCTACACAAGGTAGATGACTGGGCATGGGGGAAATCAAAAGAGACTGCTTTTGAGAAAGCCAGAAATCCGTTACGTTCCAACAAACTGCTTGTTCTGTATGACCCATGTAAACATTTAGTGCGAGCTTGCGATGCGTCTTTGTACGGGTCGGGTGTGTGTTACAGCAAGCAAATGAATCGAGAACATTGCAACCGGTCGCTAATGCATCCAGGAGTTTGTCCAAGGCCGAAAGGGCCTACACCATGATTGAAAAAGAAGCTCTGGCATGCGTTTACGGGGTGAAAAAAAATGCATCAGTATCTGTTTGGGCTTAAGTTCGAGTTAGAAACTGACTATAAGCCGCTCATATCGCCATTCTCAGAAAGCAAAGGTATTAATACCAATGCCTCTGCTCGCTTCCAAAGATGGGCGCTCATGCTGTCTGTATATAACTATATAATTTGCCACAGGCCAGGCACGGAGAACTGCACTGATGCTCTCAGTCGGCTACAGTTGCCCACCACTGGGGTGGAAATGGCACAGCCTTCAGACTTGCTCTTGGTGATGGATGCATTTGAAAACGAAAAGTCACCCGTACAGCCCGCCAGATCAGGACCTGGACCAGCCAGGATCCTTTACTGTCCCTTGTAAAAAACTGTGTCCTCCAGGGGAGCTGGTCCAGCGTCCCAGCAGAGCTGCATGATAAGATCAAGCCGTTCCAGCGGCGCAAAGACGAAATGTCGATACAGGCGGACTGTCTTTTGTGGGGTAATCGCATGGTTTTGCCTAAGAAAGGCAGGGAAATGTTCATATGCGACCTCTACAGTACCCACCCAGGCATAGTAATGATGAAAGCTATAGCCAGATCCCATTTGTGGTGGCCCGGCTTCAACTCAGATTTGGAGTCTTACGTGTGGCAATGCAACACTTGCTCTCAACTGAGCAATGCACCCAGGGAGGCACCGCTAAGTTTGTGGACATGGCCCTCCAAACTGTGGTCTAGGATCCACGTTGACTTCGCTGGCCCGTTTCTAGGCAAAATGTTTTTGGTTGTTGTGGATGCTTATTCAAAATGGATTGAGTGTGTAATAATGTCTGTAAGCACTTCCACTGCCACCATTGAGAGTCTATGAGCCATGTTTGCCAATCACGGCCTGCCTGATGTCCTTGTCAGCGACAATGGGCCGTGCTTCACCAGCGCTGAATTCAAGGAATTCATGACCCGCAATGGGATCAAGCACGCAACATCTGCCCCGTTCAAGCCCGCATCTAACGGCCAGGTAGAATGGGCAGTCCAAACTATCAAGCAAAGCCTGAAATGCGTGGCGGAAGGTTCCCTGCAGACCTACCTGTCCCGAGTCCTGCTCAGCTACCGCACAAGACCCCACTCGCTCACCGGGGTTCTCCATGCCGAACTGCTCATGAAAAGGCCACTCAAAACAAGGCTCTCTCTAGTCCACCCTGATCTCCATGATCATGTCGAGGGCAGGCAGCATCAACAAAGCATGTACCATGGTCGCGCAAATTTGTTACGCGATATTGAAGTCAATGACCCTGTATTTGTATTCAATTATGGACATGGTCCTAAATGGCTTGCTGGCACTGTCGTCGCCAAAGAAGGGAATAGGGTGTTTGAGGTCAAACTTGCAAATGGACTAACTTGCATAAAGCATTTGGACCAAACCAATTTGCGATTCACAGACAGCCATGAGCAACCAGAAAAAGACATCACCAATTTCGACCCTCCGATACACACACAAGTGGCAACTGACATCACAGTTGACCGCGAAGCTGAACTCATTATCCCCAGCAGTCCAACCAACTCACCTGCACCTCCGTTTGTACCGAGACAATCGACTAGGGAGCAGAAAGCCCCAGATCGTCTCACTCTGTAAATAAGTGTACTGTTGACTTTGGGCGGGAGTGATGTTATGTATGCAACACCTTGTAACCAGCATTCTACCGCCACCAGAGGGCGCATCTGTTGGAGTCCCAAGGGATCCCAGCATCCCTTGGGAGCATTGCATATAAGCAGGCCTCCCCTGCTGTGCCAGCACTCTGGAGTCAGAATAAAGAAACTAAGGTCACACTTACTCAAGTCTACAGTACTCAGTCACATTGCTTTATTTGAGACATAACAGGGCCCAGATGCCCAAACTTCCATACTAAAGCGTGAACTATTCCCAGCCGGTAACTTTCTGCCTCTGTTTTCGCCCTGAAACGGAAAAGCCTAAAATCCAGCCCAAGGAGACTGCAAGCCAGAACATGGCTCATGTGCACCAGCCGTTTGTCTGATCGGGATCGGTATCAACTACCTGCTACAGTTGTATGCTTTTGCTGTATAACTAATGTATTATATTCTGTCTTATACTCTGATTAAACACAATATACCTCCAAATTGGTTTACAGCTGATCCTGATTATTAAAGTGACCAGAGATAGCCTTAAAATTGGCTAATTCTTGCACACATTGCCGGCTTTGGTATACATTACCACAAAATCAGTACAGTATAATATAATATTGAGGTGAGCTGAAGCGATAGTAGGATGATTCAAGCTGATCGAAATTTATTGATATATGTACCTGACAGAAAAAACCTCTCTGACCATTTTCAGCAGAGCTCAGCTCCAGCTGTCCCATCATAATCACTGGAATTCTCACAATCGAAGGTATAACTTTTGTATATGATGTGAATAATTAACTTCTGGAGGTTGAAAATACTTTTAACCTGTCAAGAACCCTTACAGCGCTGCTGGTGACTTTACTTGCTGTTTCCTCTGAGTCCTTTGGCAGAGTCCTTTCAATGTTTTACACTTAAGTGATTGACCTGGTCAATCTTTACATTTTTCAGCCTTTAAAGCTTTGAATTGCTGACACATCCAAAATATATTTTACATTTGTTGTTTGCATGTGAGCAATTGACCAGCAATATTTAATGTAGATCCTGTTTCTCTGAGAGTTAACTACGAAGTATGAGACTGGAGCCACATGTAGGCCAGACCGGATAATTGCAGCATGTTCTCCTCCCTGAAGGACATTAGTGACCCAGTTGAGTTTTTAGAACAATCAGGCAGCTTTTATTGTCATTTCTTGGTACCCACCCAAAAATCACCAGATTTATTAAATATAGTTTCTTGGTGAGATTTGAACTCACAATTACATAACCAACAGACTAACGTACCCAAAATGGATGAACGGAGTCAGGAGGAAAGTTAAGCACTTTTTTAATAGGGAAAAACATTAAAGAGCAGGCTGAATCATTAGAACATGGAGAAATATGACTGAAAGAAAAGAGGAAATAAAGCAAAGAAATAACAGGGTGATTATATGGGTTATTTTTGCCAAAGGGTGAAAACATGTGCTAATAAGAAATGCCTGTTTGAAAGTCCGGAATTAGCACGCAATTTTCGGGTTAATTGATGATTATCATAATTTGAATGTGCCTGCAGGCGCGAACCAGAAACCTGCAGGTTTAGCACTCAAGTGCTGATTAGACACAATTTTCGTGAACGGGGCTCCTCGCATCCACTTCCACTGAAGGTGTGGAGTGCACCGGCTGGCATACAGTGGCAGGTTTCTGGTTGATTCAGGAACCGAGTGAGAGGGCGCACGGGTTCTCGGATGCAGCGCTGCAGGTCCAGGTCGGGGAGGTCCAGAGGAGGAAGGATGTCCTGAACCCGCAGGAGGGAAGGATGATTCCTCGCCCTCCTGTCCCTCTCTCCTGCAGCAGCAGGTGTTGCTCTGCCTGGCCTCATTACCTGCTCCCTTTCCTCATCCAGACCAAGGGAGGCCCCTAGCAAGATGTCCCTGACCATTTTTGCTAGTGATTCCTATAAGATAGAGTAGCACAGCACTTACTTTTTTTAGGTGAAGTCCTTGTAGGATTTCCGGAATAAATGCCCTTCTCAAAGTCTTGACAAAGTGTCCCAGAAAGTCTCCCGATGTGTCCAATATTAAGGAAGCAGTAGCAGAACATTTGGAAAAGCATGATTCAATCAAGCAGAGTCAGCATGGTTTTATGAAAGGGAAATCATGTTTGACAAATTTGTTGAAGTTCTTTGAGGATGTAACGAGCAGGGTGGATAAGGGGGAACCAGTAGATGTGGTATATTTGGATTTCTAGAAGGCATTCGACAAGGTGCCACACAAGAGGTTACTGCACAAGATAAAAGCTCATGGAGTTGGGGTTAATATATTAGCATGGATAGAGGATTGGCTAACTAACAGAAAACAGAGAGTCGGGATAAATGGGTCATTTTCCAGTTGGCAAACAGTAACCCGTGGGGTGCCACAGGGATCGGTGCTGGGTCCTTAACTATTTACAATCTATATTAATGATTTGGATGAAGGGACTGAGTGTAATGTAGCTAAGTTTGCTGATGATACAAAGATGGGTGGGAAAGCAAATTGTGAGGAGGACACAAAAAATCTGCAAAGGGATAGAGACAGGCTAAGTGAAAAGTAAAAATTTGGCAGATGGAGTATAATGTGGGAAAATGTGAGGTTATCCACTTTGGCAGAAATAATAGAAAAGCAAAGTATTATTTAAATGGAGAAAAATTACAAAATGCTGCAGTACAGAGAGATCTGGTGGTCCTTGTGCATGAAACACAAAAAGTTAGTATGCAGGTACAGCAAGTAATCAGGAAGGCAAACAGAATGTTGGCCTTTATTGCAAGGGAGATAGAGTATAAAAATAGAGAGGTCCTGCTACAACTGTACAGGGTAATGGTGAGGCCTCACCTGGAGTACTGTGTACAGTTTTGGTCTCTGTATTTAAGGAAGGATATACTTGCATTGGAGGCTGTTCAGAGAAGGTTCACTAGGTTGATTATGGAGATGAGGATAGGTTGAGTAGGTTGGGCTTATAAACATTGGAGTTCAGAAAGGTGATCTTATAGAAACTTATAAGATAATGAGGAGGCTCGACAAGGTGGTTGCAGAGAGGATATTTCCACTCATGGGGAAACTAAAACTAGGGGACATAGGGCTGGATTTTCCTTTTAAATCGCCCCCGCCCGATCCTTAGCCATGTTCTAGCAGTTGCATCTTTTTGAACCGCTGGTGCGCGCTCCCGGGGTTTTCGGGTGCTCCATGTCGGCGGCGGCGAAGCGGCGCGAGAGCAAAGTGGAGTGGGTGGCCAAAGCGGGCCCAAAGTCAGTGATCAGCTTTCCTGTATAAAGGAAAGCTGAACCACTGGCTGAAAGGAGTTGCAACGGTGGTCTGCGTATGCGTGGCCATTCTCCAGCATTTGCGGGGTCAAGGGTGACCCCGCACATTCGCAGACAACAGAAGGACAACCTGGTGCAGTGGCTGGGGAAAGGGACCCGTGGTTCCGTAGCATTAACCAGTCAGTTTATGACTTGCTACACATGAACTTGGTGAATACAGCAATCGAGTAATGAGTTGCTATTACTGAAAGTAGTTAATGAATTGCTACGACAGACATTAGGTAATGAGTTGTCACTTCAACTTGCGGATGGTTACAATAAGTGTTGTCGGGCTCAATAGGCATCAAGGGGGTGTATCACAGTCTGTAGCCGGGATTGAGGGTGTATTTTCATTGTTGTTTTTATAATTGTGTCGATAGGGCAGAGGGAAGGGAGTGAGCTGAGATTGTTGTGCAGGAGTCAGAGGTTTTGTTGTGATGGTATGAAGATGGGGCAGTGCAGATGGGCCGGGGGATGAGTTGTGGGGGTATATTAAGCCTGCCAATGGGGTTGCATCACAGTCCGTAGCCAGGAAGGAAGGTGTATTTTCGGTGTTGTTTTTAAACTTAGGTCAATAGACTGAGGGTAAGGTATAATTTGATGTTGGGCGGTGTCAGAGGTTTTATTGTGATGGTATGAAGCTGGTTCAGAGCAAGGGCTACTGGGCAGTGATTTGTGGTGGTGATGGAGGTAGTCAGGCAAGTGGTTTGCAGGTTGTGAGCACAGGGTTTTAGCTGAGAGGCTGATGCTTTATTGGGGTGGGGGGGAGGTTTAAACTTGTGTCGGACAGTCATTGTTGCTGGATGGAAGGGGGCCGGCAAGCTGCAAGCAAAATGGAGGGAGTCATAAGGCTGGGCCCAAGTCAGGTAAGTATTCCAAAAATGGGCAGTATCTAGTGCAGCATTAACGGGCCTTAAAAAACAGACTTTAATGGAATTTAGGGCTGGGAAGGAATTTTTTGACTTTTTTGGATCTCCGAAGTGGGCGGGCACTTTGCAACAATGCCGGCGGTAATGGTAGGCCCAAATTACCGCCGGCGCCAATCGGGGGCGGTAATGGACGGTAATTTCCATTTTTTATGAAAACGGGTGATAACTGGGCGGTAAATGGGCGATTTGAGAGGAAACTCTAGCCCATAGTCTTAGAATAAGGAGAATTTCTTCTCTGAGGGTTGTAAATCTATGGAATTCTCTGCCCCAGAGCACTGTAGAGGCTGAGTCATTGAATATATTTAAGGCCAAGATAGACAGATTTTTGAATGATAAGGGAGTAAAGGGTTATGGGGAGCAGGCAGGGAAGTGGAGCTAAGTCCATGATCAGATCAGCCATGATCTTATTAAATGGCGGAGCAGGCTCGAGGGATCAAATGGCCTACTCCTGCTCCTATTTTTTATTCTCTTACTGTAGTTAAATGATTTTATGCAGAAATTGAACTTTTGTATCATCTGAGTGTGATTCGGAGAACCTTTTGTTCAGTAGTCTTTGGGCTGACATATATGCTCAGTTTCTGCTATAATTTGGTTTTGTGTTAGCTGATTGACACTTTGACTCTGTGGTGGACTAGAACATCACCTCATCAATGTGCAAACATTGTATCAGGAAGTCTATGAAAGATTGTAACCTCTAAAAGCCTTGCAAATTATTGGATTGTATAATAAAAAAAGTTCTCATCTTCAAAGTGATATTCAAAGAGGCTCACTGTCTCACACACAGACCAGGCACTGAATTAACTCCCAGTACAGGATTAGAGAGAGAAAAGGGCTCACTGTCTCACACGGGGTGGGGGGTGGGGAGTTGCGTCCACGCAATGGGGCCTCATCCATTATACATAACGACCTGAGGGGGGGGAGGGGGGAGAGAAGGGAGTCAGTCACTAGGTGTACATCCAAGTAACCATTCTTCACGTGGCTTGACAGTGTGGATGTGGGGCTATTCAACTGTAGCAGGCATCACAACTGTAATGTATGCACCTGTGAGAATGCTCACAGGTTAGTAGAGCTATTGCACTGTGACTGGCTTACCCAGTTATGTGATGTTCACAAGACTCAAGAAAACCCCAGTCAGTTGGGTGTAGGTCATCCAAGATGAGGTATGAGTTTATAAGGGACACTGTCAATCACACATTTAAAGTTGTCTTTCCAAAAAGTTGTCAAATGGAATATATTTTCTCCTTCCCAGAAGTGAGTGAGACACAGTACAAGAATGGTTTAGTTGAATAAAATTTTATATAAAACTTCTAATTTTTTAAAACGTTAACAATGTAATAAAAGAACATATTTTTTATGAATAAAAATTTTGACAACAAACATTATGAACAACAAACAGCAATAGCACCAACAACAGTATAAACACCACTGAAAAGACCCTGCACCCTCCCACAATTCTACCAACGGCCACCTTTCCCAGCGCCTTTCCTTCCCAATCCCCCCCCCACCCCGATCTTTGGTACCTGACCCCTTCCTCCTCCTCCCACTAACAATACCGCTGGCCCTGCCCACGTCGGGACCAGAACTCTCGAATCAAGTCGATGGCTCATCCTGGACAGTCCCACCATGTCCAGGCTAGCATCTGCCTGTCGCGTAGTGTTCCCACCTTGGCTGATCAGTCGCCACAGATTCACCACGGGGGTCGATGTGCACTGTTGCAGTCCGCTTGGTCCCGCTTCCTCGGGCCAGAATCCAAGAAAGTTGGATTCCGACGAGGAACCGGTGGCCGCAGGTAGAAGCGACCCTTGAAGTCCCGCCACCCCTCTCTCCTTATGCAACACCAGCGTTAAAGCTTTGAGGAACGGTGATGGTTTCCCTCACCCATCCCGTGTTAACTGATTCCAACGGGCCTCCACTTCGCCCACCAATGACTCTTGGGCTTCCTTTGAGAAACGAGTGGCCCTTTTTCTCCCACCTAACTCCCTCTCCACTTCCATGGCTTGATTCTCCATTGTATTGATATTTATTTATATATATTTATATCCTTTTTATTATTTTTAAGGTTTATTATTATTAATTATATTATTTTATAATATAATTGTCAAGTTACTAAATACTCCTCAAAAAACCTGAAAAATCCTCACAGCTCCTCTCTCATGGACATGAACAAACCTCTGCAGCTTGAAAATGTTGAGTGCTGTCCTTCTCTTCTCTGCGCATGTGCGGGGTCACCTTGACTCCGAAATCACGGGAGAATTGCCGCATATGCGCAGAGATACTTTTCCGGCTATTTTGTATGGAGGTTCTGCTTTCCTTTCTAAAGGTAAGCTGATCACCGACTTTTGTCACGGTTTGGCCGCCCGATCGACTCCGCTATCGCAATGCTTTGCTGCCACCGACATCGATGACCTGAAAACCTCGGGAGCGTGCACCAGCGATATTCCGGCAGTTAAAAAGACACAACCGCCGGAATACTGCTAACAATTGGGCGGGGTCGATCTGGATGCAAATTCTAGCCCAAAGACACTCACACCAGACCGTGGGCAGCGATTGTAAGACTTAACCCCCCTGATTTTCTTGGCAACTAACCAGGTTGCCAGTTCTCTTGACTGCCCCCTCCCCACCTCACATGCTATTTTTATATCCCTTTTCTGGGATGTTTGCCCACTGTGTACGTCATTTGTCTAAGTTTAAAACAAAGGAATATTCTTAAACAAATCATTCTCTCAATTCCCGGACAGTACATGAATTCCTTTATCTCCTGGACAGTCTGTTTTTTTACAGTTCTCTGAGCTGTGAGGACAAAGAAAACCTCTCTTTTGCACAGTTCCCAGGCAAATGTTTTTCAACTGTGAGGTGTTAAACTCATGAGAAAGTCTTTTGACTTTGCACAGTATTCTGGGTCATTAAAAAAATGGTCAAGTATGTTTTCAGCCACCTTGGAGCAGTTTGCAAGCAGTTATTAGCAGAAAAATGAGATGAAAAAAATGCTGTAGTCTTATATTCTTGATACCCTTACCCAACAACAACTATCGATCTCAGTCTTGAAAGCTCCAACTGACCCAACAGCCACAGCTTTTTGGGAAGAAAGTACCAGATTTCCTCTAACCTTAGTGTGAAAAAGTGCTTTCTGATTTCCCTCCTAAAGGGCCTTACTCTAATTTTAAGATTATGCCCCCTGTTCTGGATTTCTCCACCAGAGGAAATAGATTCACTTTATCTACCCTATCAAAACCTTTAATCACTTGAACATTTCGATTAGATTATCCCTCTGTCTTTTATACTCAAGCCCAAGTATCATTCTGGTGAATCTACTCTGCAACTAGCAATTAAGTCCTTAAATGTGACATAAACACACTTTTGTATCAAAGTGCTGTAGCAAATAGCAGTAAGGTGCATGTTTTGTACCTGCTTTATGAAGGGGGGTGCAAGTAAAATCAAAGCTTTTCTCTCTAGGGAGCATCAAAAATAATCAGAAGATTCATCATCTTGGGCAGCTCAAACATTTCTCTTATATTGACAGGTTATAGAATGGCCTGAGGAGGGGCCTCAGAGTAGCTGGGGCACCAGCACTTGTACTGGGGAATGATGAATTTCACAGAGGGTCTATAGAAGAAGGAATGTCATAGTAAAACCAATAAGGAAAAAAAGACCATTACTGACACTGGCTTTTTATTCCAAATTTGTTTATCTGAATTTAAATTCCCCAGCTGCCATGGTGGGATTTGAACTCATGTCTCCAGATCATTAGTCCAGGCCTCTGGATTACTAGTCCAGTAACATAATCACTATGCTACCGCACTTCCATGCCAGATATGACTCCATGCACTGGGGATTTTAACCCCCATCCCCATTTACTTCAATTTTACGAGGCCACACTCGGTCAAATGCTACCTTGACATCAAGGGCAGTCACTCTCATCTCATCTCTGGAATTCAGCTCTCATGTCCATGTTTGTGCCAAGGCTGTAATGAGGTCTGGAACGAGTGTTCCTAGCAGAACCTAAACTGAGCATCGGTGAGCAGGTTTATTGGTAAGTGCCACTCAATAGCACTGTCGACGACACCCTCCATCACTTTGCTAATGATTGGCAGTATGTTGACAGAGAAGTGGCCAGGTTGGATTGCTCCTGCTTTTTGTTGACAGGACATACCTGGGCAATTTTCCACATTGTTAAGCAGATGCCAGTGTTGTAGCTGTACTGGAACAGCCTGTCTAGAGGCACGGCTAGCTCTGGAGCATGAGTTTTCAGCTCTACAGCTGTGATGTTGTTGAGGCCCTTTGCATCTGCTGTGTCCCATGTACTCAGACATTTCTTGATGTTGCGTGGAGTGAATCGAATTGTCTGAAGACTAGCAACTGTGCTCATGGGGATCTCAATAGGAGGTCGAGAAAAACTCAGAATCCACTTAGCACTCCTGAATGAAGATGGTTGTCTTTTGCACTCACGTGCTGAGCGCTGCCATCATTTAGGATAGGGATGTTTATGGAGCTTCCTCCTCCCTTTTATTAATTGTCCACCACCATTCATGACTGGATGAGACAGGGCTGCAGAGCTTTGATCTGATCTGTTGGTTGTGCGATCATTTAGCTCTGTCTATATCATGCTACTTCTGTTGTTTAGCATGCATGTAGTCCTGCAGTGTAGCTTCTTCAGGTTGACACCTGGTATCAGACAGGTAGCCCTTTACTAGATAATGTCCATGGTGTTCCTTGTACTCAGAAACTCATTTTTCAGTACCATGATTTCCTTCTTGTGGTATGGCAACCAAAACTATACATAGTACTCCAGATAGGCATGAATCAATGCCCTGTGTGATTGTGTAAAATTCCTTGCGCTATACAACCCAAGAGCTTATTTGACTTCTGCTGCCCAGTACCTCAGATCCTTTTCCTATGCTGTATCATGCAGACTAACACCATTTAGGTTATAGTTCCAATAGTTATTCTCCTTCCCGAGTCTCATAATTTTGCACTTTTCATCACTGCATTTCATGCGCCAGTTCTTAACCCAGCTTCCCAATCTACCTGGATCACTGTGCACCTGATGAGCCTGCTCTTGGTTGTTGGTAAACTCCCCCTCACCTTGATGTCATCAACTGATGTTCACAGCTTTGCTTCTAATCTAGTTTCCAAATCACTGATGTACAATGTAAATAGCAAAATTCCCCACATTGATCTATGGGGCACCCCGCTTGTTACTTCTGCTGCAGCTCCATGTACAACCACCCTCTGTCTCTTTTGATGCAGCCAGTTGTCGATTCACTTCAGTAACATGCTTTCTCCCTTGTAGACCAACCCTCCATGCATTACTGGATCAGAAACCTTGTTGGAGTCTGGATATTATCTATGGTGTTTCCATTTATTCATCACCTTTATGTTTATGTTCCCTTCTCTCCAATTCTTTCATAAAACTCCTGATTCTAATGATTCCCTAAAGATCCTCAACAAAATGAGACCACTTTTGGTTGTTGTTGTTGGCCATTTCCTTAAGTGCCCTGTGTACAGTCCATCCTCTTTCAATGCCTTCTACCGACTATTGTCCTGAAAAATTTTCTTCATTTCCTGGAAAATCAATCCACATTCTGGGAGAAATTCAGAGGGTCCTCTCAAAAACTCCAATATGATGAAATCAAATACAATATGTATAATTTATTGGTTGCTTGATATCACCTCCTCATCAGTGCCTTCCAAATGCCCTACTACTTTCTTGACTGTTTATTTCAAATGTACTAACAGAAGCCTTTTCTTTTGTTTTTTACACTGTCTGTACTATACAACATGAATTGCAATTACATGATGTGGGTGGGAGTGGGAATAAAGAGAGAGAAAGAAAAACACTCCTCATTGTCCAGTTTACCTGTCTAACCAATTTTTTACAGTCTTTATACTCCTGTCTGATAGCAAATGAATCTGCAGATCTATATTTGCCCTTATTACTTGTATTAACTTCATTGTTGTTCACTTAAGTTTCCTCTTCTTTCCTTCATGTTCCTCACCAAGTGGCATAAATTGACTTTGTAATTCTTGCATTGTGCATTCAAAATTATATACTACTTCTTATTTGAGCTTTGTCCCCTGAACAATCTATTCCAGTCCAGCTCCATGAACTGCTTCCTTATTCTTCCAAAGTCCGTCTTCCTAAATTCATTGTGCAATGTACTATTCTTGACCATGGTGAGTCCGCTGCCAAACTCAATTATGCTTTGGTGACTGTTGCCGAGATGTCCCCGAACCTTAACTTGTTCAATTGTCTCTGGTTCACTACACAAAACTCAGATACAAAGTCGTTTCTCCCTTTGTATGCTCCTTAATCATCTGGGTCAAACAGCAGTCCCTGACCATAACCAGGAAGTGAATTTCTTTTTGCTGCTCTCAGTATAGTCCTCACAGTTAATTCCTGGTCGATTATAATGCCCCAGCCAATTGTACTCATATTCAAACATATCTCCCTATTTGCATAATTCAGATTCACTCTGATTTGCTGATCTGTAACATAACCAACCTCTTTCCCTTATTGCCCTTCATTTCAATCCATAAGATCTCTGCCTGGTCCATACCAAAATTGTGTTTAGTTATTTACCTTATCTTTTTCCATATAAAAATAGCACACTACTCTGGACAATTGTCTATCCTTATGTATTAGCTACATCCTTGAACTTGTACCACTATGCTGCACCCTAATTTTAAACAACTCTGTTACCTAGAAAATCATAATTCTAATCCAATATATTCTTAATGTTCTTTGCATTTGTGCACATTATTTTAACACTTACCTCCATTTCTTGATGTAGTCCTCCAGTGTTCCCAGATCTATCCTCTGTCCTTAGTCAACTCATTATTTGCTGTAAATTCCCTACTTTGAACATGTTTACTAGGTATTGCAATTCTATGTTGTTTGTTTTCTGATCTTTAAATATTCCATTTCCCACCATATGAGTTTAAATCTACCCTCAATTCTACTGACTATCCCAACCAATATATTGGTGCTAGTATGATTCAGTGGAATACTATACCATTTGTACAACCTCCCCTATCCCAGAACTTGCCCCAGAAATGTTAATCCTTCTCTCATGCATCCCATCTTTAGCCAAACACTTACCTGCCTCATCCTACCCTGCCAATACTGTCCATGTCATGTATGTACATTTGGGATCACTAGACACTGGATGGCATCACTGTTGGTGGCCATTGGGCTGCACGAACGTGTGTGCAGCCCAAGTATAAAAGGCCAGCCATTTTATACATTAGTCACTTTGAACCTTAATAAAGCAGAGCCAAGGTCATACCTCTTGGAGTTAAACAGTACTCAGTCTAACAGTTATTGCATACACAACATTTGGATTGGGTGTGGGGTGCATCTCAAGACAGAGCTTTTGAGAAAGCCACTAATCTGCTTTGCTCTAACGAGCTGCTAGTACATTATGACCCATGTAAACATTTAGTATTGGCCTGTGATGCTTCGTCATATGGAATGGGTTGCGTACTCCAACAAGCTAATGAGTCGGGTAAACTTCAACCAGTCGCGTATGCTTCAAAAAGTTTGTCTAAAGCGGAAAGAGCCTACAGCATGGTAGAGAAAGAAGCACTAGCCTGGGGTTAAAAAGATGCACCAGTACCTGTTCGGTCTTTGGTTTGAACTGGAGACAGATCACAAGTCGCTGATTTCACTGTTCCCTGAAAACAAAGGTATCAATATCAATGCTTCATCCCGCATCCAGAGGTGGGCGCTGACATTATCCACTTATGATTATGTTATTCGCCATAGACCTAGCACCGAGAATTGTGCCGATGCTTTGAGCCTTCTGCCGTTGCCCACACCGGTGGTGGAAATGCCATAACTGGCGGACCTATTTTTAGTTATGGATGCTTTTGAGAGTGAAGGAAGCCCTGTCACGGCTCAACAAGTTAAGACCTGGACCAGCCTAGACCCAATTTTATCGGTGGTGAAGAGTTGCATCCTCAAAGATGTTGGTTTTGCCATACCCAAGCAAATGTGCGAGGAGACCAAACCTTACATTCATCGCAAAGACGAACTGTCTATTCAGTCAGATTGTATACTGTGGGGCAATCGTGTTCTGCCCAAGAAAGGGAGAGAAAAATTTGTACGTGAGCTACATAGCACACATCCCGGCATTGTAATGATGAAAGCCATCGCCAGGTCTCATGTATGGTGGCCGGGAATTGACTCAGAGCTGGAATCATGTGTGCATCAGTGCAACACTTGCATGCAGCTCAGCAAAGCACCAGCGGAATCGCCGCTGAGTCTGTGGTCGCGGCCGTCCAAACCACGGTCCAGGATCCACATAGATTTTGAAGGTGCCTTCCTGGGGAAGATGTTTTTAGTTGTGGTGGATACATATTTGAAGTGGATAGAGTGTATAATCATGTCATCCAGAACATTCTCAGCTACCATTGAGAATCTCAATGTCATGTTTGCGACACTTGGTCTGCCTGATATCGTTGTTAGCGACAATGGATTGTGCTTCACCAGTCAGGAGTTTCAAGAGTTCATGAAACTCAATGGTATCAAACATGTAAGGTCAGCACCGTTCAAATCTGCATCCAATGGGCAAGCAGAATGTGCTGTCCAAATCATAAAGCAGAGTATGAAGCGAGTAATCCAAAGGTCACTGCAGACCCGCCTGTCATGCATACTGCTGAATTACAGGACAAGACCACACACACTTACCGGGGTCTCGCCTGCTGAACTAATGATGAAGAGAGGTCTTAAGACCAAGCTATCTCTTGTACGCCCTGACTTGAAAAATCTTAATATAGAAGACAAAGTCAGCAAGGGTATCACGGTCGCGCAGCTGTGTCATGCGATATTTCTGTAAATGATCCTGTATATGTTCTGAATTATGGTCAGGGTCCCAAGTGGATCACTGGTACTGTCATGGCCAAGGAGGGCAACAGAGTATTCATTGTCAAGCTCAAAAATGGGCAAACATGCAGGAAACATATGGATCAGACAAAGATGCGGCACACAGACGAACCGGAACAGTCGGAGGAAGAGACAATCGACGACCAACCAACCTACCCCCAGTCATCAGAGGACTCAATGGTCATCAGTAAATCGGGACTTTCAATCATTGACATGTTCAATGAAAATGGACTTTCAATCCCTGACATGGCCATTGCCACTCCACCAGGTCAGCCACCCAGCCACCAGTCACAACAGAATCTGAACACTCACCCAAGGCTGGAGTTGAACTGAGACGGTCAACCTGGGAGCATAAAAGAGCGGACCGTCTCAATTTGGGAAAGACTGTGTTAATATCTCAGAGGGGAATATTGTCATGTATGTACTTTTGGGATCACTAGCCACTAGATGGCATCACTGTTGGAGGCTTTTGGGCTGCACGCACATGTGTGCAGCCCAAGTATAAAAGGCCAGCCATTTTGTATATTAGTCACTTTGGGCCTTAATAAAGCAGAGCCAAGGTCATGCTTCTTGGAGTTAAACACCACTCAGTCTAACAGTTATTGCATACACAACAGTCCAACATGCGTCTCTGCTGGGATTTGTGAACGGTAGTTCATATCTGGCTAATCAAGTTGCATTTTCTTACAAGATGACTAACATAATGGACAGGGCAGTGTCTTTGTATGTTGCCTAATATGGACATCTAGAAGACATTTTAATAAGATTCCGCAGAAGAGATAATTAGC
Organism: Pristiophorus japonicus; assembly: GCF_044704955.1. Classification (NCBI taxonomy): domain Eukaryota; kingdom Metazoa; phylum Chordata; class Chondrichthyes; family Pristiophoridae; genus Pristiophorus; species Pristiophorus japonicus. The sequence continues at coordinate 342,517,870 of NC_091977.1, read as the reverse complement.
AAAAAATTAGAAGAGGACAGAATTGGAACAAATCTTCTGATAAGGGTTACTAGTTGGTTGGGGGGTAGGAGACAGAGGGGCTGAAATTGCCCCTTTCTATAAGGCCTCTGGCCGCCTGAAAGCGGTGGCCACGGGTCAGTGCGAAATGGCCGTCGAGTTGCAGCGGACTGGCCGACGTTCACAGCATTGCCCTGAAGGGTTTTCCAGCGGTGTGGATATCCGCACCGCTCCCCCCACTGCCACCCCATTCCTGCAGATGCGTCGTTAATGACGCCATCAGATCACGCACCGCCTCGGACCCGCCCCAGAAGCTAAATTCAGCTCAAATCGTTTTCCGGCCAGTGCCAACGACAGGTTTTTGGGTCGGTACACACTGTGTGCTGAAGACTGCCAGCGGCATTTAAAGGGGTGCTGCGCCTAGCTGCATTCTTGTCGGGGCGATTTTTCCGGATTTTTTCAACCATTGCAAGTAGTCTTGTTCACAGCGGGATTGAGTTATAGTGGCCCAGGCTCTTCATTCTCTACAACACAGAGCCATGATTGAGGAGGCTGGGCTTGCGGAGGGTAACAAAATGAGGTCACTGCTGGTAGCGGAGCGCCTCCTGCACATTGTGCGTGGCAGGGAGGCACGCAGGGGAAGGCGGCGCCAACTAAAACGGCTGGAGAGGCAGCGGAGAGGCAGCAGTGCAGCAAACATGGCTGAGAACATGCAGAAAGTCATAGAGATGGCGACAGAGCTAAACCCAGAGAGGTGCACCAGGAAGGACCTTAGGAAGAGCCTGCCATCAGGAGGAGGGTCAGGTATGCAGACCCACTGCACAACATTGTGGGCCAGATGGACAGGAGGCAGCATGCACAGGAGGCAGATGCTTGCCAGCAGCATGCTGCAGAGGGTGAGGACTAACAAGAGTAGGAGGGAGAAGGCAATGAGGCACCTGTCGGAGGAAGGTGTCGACATCGACGTGGTGGCAGAAGGCCCTATTCGTCAAAGGGTCTTCAGACAGTAGTTCTCCAACATGGACCTGACGGAGACTGTGATTCCAGAAGGACATTGTGATGGAGCTGTGCAATCTCCCGCAGCCAGACCTCCAACCTCAGACAAAATTGAGGACAGCTCTGACCGTCACATCAAAGGTCACCATCAATTTCTATGCGACTGGATCTTTTCAAGCTGCAATAGCAAACATCTCAAACGTCTCCCAGTTTGCTGCGCATAGCTCCATCCGTCAGGTGACAGATGCTCTGTATAAGAGGAGGAGCGACTACATATCCTTCCCTAGGAGCAGGGAGAAGCAGTTGGAACCACAGACGGGATTCGTGAGGATTGCAGGCTTCCTCAGGGTTCAGAGTGCGAAAGACTGCACCCACGTCACATTGAGGGCGCCACAGAAAAATCCTGAGATCTTCTGTAACCGCAAGGGATTCCACTCCCTCAGTGTCTCGCTGGTGTGCGACCACAACTGCAAAATCATGGCAGTTGATGCCCAGTATCCTGGCAGCAGCCACGATGCTTTCATCCTGTGGCAAACTGGTGTGCCAGGTGTGTTTACTACCCCAAACCAAGATTGTGGCTGGCCCCTTGGAGACAAGGGATACCCACTGTGCACTTGGCTGCTGACTCCTCTTCACCACCCAGGACTGCTGCGCAGCAATCGTACAATGACTCTCATTCCGCCACCAGGTGCATCACTGAGCAGACCATCGGAATCCTTAAACAGAGATTACGATCAGGAGGAGTGTTACAGTACTTGCCTGAGCGGGTGTCCCTAGGAGGACCAGGAGGAGCAGCAGGATGCCGGTCGATGGTCACGCAGGAGGCGGCATCGCCAGCCGGACCCTGCAAGGGAAGTTCTAAACCGTCTCATTGCTGCTCGTTTCCGCTGAGTTCATGCGCACTATATCCTTCATTTGTGCATCGCACTTTATCCTTCATTTGTGCATCTCCATGAGCAAAACAATGAGCCCTTTCACACAGCATTCCCCACATGAGAAATGAGAGACCTCCACAGATATTCAAGTCCAAAATAAAGATTTATGACACAAAAAGTAATGGGTCAACAAAACATCATCAATTCTTACCCTTGTGCATTTCCTTATAACCCCTCTTACGCATACCTATTCTGGAACTACGCCGCAGTGTCTCCCCTGTGGCTGCATCATGGCTGTTACGTATGTAAACATCACCAATGTGTAAGACTCGCCATCAGGGGGCGCACCTGTGAGAGACACAAGGGTCACCTGCACACCCTGGGCAAGCAGGTATAAAAGGCAGTCTACCATGCTGCTTCCTCACTCTGGAGTTACATTAAAGAGACCAAGGTCACAACAGTTTGAGCTTACAATATACAGTCTTGTGGAGTTATTCTGAACATAACAATGGCTCTAGGAAAGCTGCTGTGTTTCAGGTGTAGAAGCTACAGATGTCCCTAGGACGCTCTCAACCAGCTCTGGCCCTGGAAGGGTCAGCTGCAGACTGGGCCGTATCCTCCTTGGCGCCTTCAGTCGGAATTGGCTGGGGCAAAGCCATGGTTGGCAGCAATGGTGGAGTGGGATGTCTCAGTTGAGGACTGCTGTGATCCTGAAAGAGCAAATCAGGATTCTGATCCGATGAGCCTGCGCCACTCCCCCAGGGCAGCATCTTACCATCCCCACCAATTTGCTGGAACAGGTCGATGGGCCAGGAAGGACCTAGGTGAACCGTCGTGGACCCAGCCGCGATGGTAGCAGTCAGAGCTCACGTGGCATCCAGCTGAGACTGCATGAGAGCAGGCACCGTCTCAATGCCACCAGAGACGACAGCAGTAAGATGCTCCGTGGCCTGTTGCTGAGAGTGCATAAGAGCATTCTGAGCTTCCAGGCCAGCGGCCATCCTCTTCAATACAGCACTGAGACGTTCGTTCCCTTGCACCTGTGCTGTAATGGCAGCTGCCACATCGCCCACGACACGCGTCATCACAGCTGGATCCGCATGGTCACTCTGGGAGTCCACCATCATCTGCACACTGGCAATGATGGGCTCCATGGTGTTCGCCATGGTCCTAACCACTTGCGACAGGCTCTCCGGCACCCTTCCATTGCCCCCAATTTCTGCGAATGCATGGCCTCCACCCTTCTTTAATAAGCCCCAACATCGATGGGCTTGTCTGAGTTCTCTGCAGCAGAACTTGCGTGCAAACTCACTCCCCCGCCCCCCCCACCCCGAGAGAAACATAGAAACATAGAAAATAGGTGCAGGAGTAGGCCATTCGGCCCTTCTAGCCTGCACCGCCATTCAATGAGTTCATGGCTGAACATGCAACTTCAGTAACCCATTTCTGCTTTCTCGCCATACCCCTTGATCCCCCTAGTAGTAAGGACTACATCTAACTCCAGAGGTTGCCTTTGCCCTTGATCATGCTGCAGCTTGCTAGGACCCGGTGCATCACACAGTGCAGACTCCTCCGCTAAATCTAACTGACCCAACCGCGTACTCCCAGTATCTGAGCTGGCACGTGCGAGTGTAGGAAGCAGTGATGCGGAGCTGCCAGCAGTGTCCCCTTCTTCCTCAGCCTCAAGGGACATGCCGGCAATGTCTGCACTCAGCTCAAGGATCTCGTCCTGACGCTGGCTCGCACTCGCCTCAAGGGTCTCAGTCTGGCTCACACTCGGGTTATCATCTGCAATCATAAATGGCACAAGGGGTTCCGTCAGGGTGAGGTAAGGCATTGCACCATGCAAACAATCATAAGCAATTGACTGGTAGGCGCTTGAACATTCAGGGAGAGATGGCATCAAAGGAAGGCCTTCACTTACCGATGCTGCCTCCAGCGGGATCCACGCGACCGGCAGCCATAGGGAAGGCAACATGTGGGCCCACAAGCCGCTGCACCTTCTCTTCTATATCACTCAACTGATGGATATTGGCCTCAACCCCACTAGTCCTCTGATGCTCCAAACGGTTGTGGCCTGCAAAGCAAAGGGTTGCTGAGTAGCTATATCATGAGGCCTTGGCAATGAGTGCAAGTTTGGGTCCATTACATGCAGGTGTAACTCTCACATGAAAGGGACCCTCCATGGCGAGTATGCACAAATAGATATACATGCCTCAACAATCAGTGACTATATAGTGAAGGAGTGAAATAAGAGAAGGTGAAGGAGAGGCTCGCAGATGGAAGATGAGGAGTCAGGGGACTTGTACTCACTTTCATGATGCTAAAGTCGAATGATGTCTTTTGCGGCATTAGGTGGCGGTGAGTTCATGAAAGGAGGTCCCTGACACCTCCACAGCGATCTCTCTCCATGTATGGACAAAGACAGCGCGACTGGGTCTTCCGGTGTCCGGATAGAGTACGCATCTCCTTCCCTCCACAGCTTGGACCAGGGTCTCAAGTTCAACATCCAAGAAGCGGCTGGCCCTCCTTAAACCTTTTGCATTAGCCATTCTTTCACAAGCAACAGAGACAAACTCAGTGCTCAAGGCCTAGCTGCAAAACCTGCCCTTTAAGAAGGCCAGGGAGCAGCTGCCCCGTTATCAGTAAATGGAATTTCATGGCCCAATTGGCCACTCCGCCCCCACACCGCTGCAAAGAGCCCATTCCCGTCACCAATACCACACTGCTCCCTTTCCAGCAAAATTGCTGAATTTCGCTCTAATGGCCACTGCATCCATTGTGGCGGTAACGCACGCCAAAAACCGATAGGTGCGCCTCGTTTCGGGCGGTGGGCAATTTCGGCCCCAGAATAGGGATAAAAAGAATGTACTCTGGCGGGATATGACAAGTAGTGTTCCTCAGGGGTATGTATTGGGGCCTCAGCTTTTTACCATATATATCTATGACTTACATGAAGGAATAGAAAGTTGTATATCAAAGTTTGCAGGTGCCATTAAGTTAGAAGACACAGTAAGTTGGGTAGGTGCGAGCAGAAAGTTACAAAGGGACATAGACAGAAGTGGGTAAAACTGTGGTAGATGGAGTACAATGTGGAGAAATGTGAGGTCATCCTCGTTGGATCCAAGAAAGACAAATCAGAATATTTTCTAAATGGTGAGAAACTAGGAATTATGGAGGGGCAAAAGAGATGGTACACTAAAAGCTAGTGCACTGGTACAAATAGTAATCAAAAAAGCAACTGGAACATTGGACTTTATCTTTAGTGGGCTAGAATACAAAAGGAATTGATGCTTCAGTTGTACAGAGCCTTGGTCAGACCCTATCTGGAGAACTACGTTCAGTTTTGGGCACTGCAAATCAGCAAAGATATAGTGGCTTTGGAGGGGGTATAGTGTAGATTCACCAGAATGATACCAGTGCTTAACGAGCTAAATTATGAGGACAGGTTGCATCAACTTGGTTTGTATTACCTTGAGTTTAGAAGATTGAGGGGTGATCTAATTGAGTTGTTTAAGATGATTAAAGGATTTGATAGGGTAGCTAGGGAGATGCTATTTCTTCTGGTGGGAGAATCCAGAACAAGGGGGCACAATCTTAAAATTAGAGTTAGACCATTCAGGAATGAAATCAGGAAGCACATTTCTACACAATAAGGGCGATTTTCGCTGAATACTTTACATGCTGAAGAGGCAAAGAGATGGCTGAGATGGGGTCTTAAACTGAAACGCTGGTTTAGCACTACGCCATCTTGGTAAAGGATTTGAAGTCAGTGCTAGGAATGGTCGCCTGAAAGCTTGTTAAACAGCTGATTGCTACTTAAAATGCCTGCTGGCACTCATAAGGAGGCTGCATGGCATTTTGGTGGCTGGCGCTTCAACTAACGCCCTCTCCTAGCAGCGACCACCTGTTTGGGAGTAAACACGCCCATGATATCGATTTCAAGCACTATTTGAAGGGATACTCGCCAGTTAAAGGGATACTCACCATTTTATATTCATTGTTTCTGAACTGTGAAGAAGTCCTCTGAAACACATTGGGAGACTTCCTGGGACACTTTGTCAAGACTTCACCAATGCTCGAGCAATATTTATTCCACAAATTCTCTGAGGACTTCACCTGAAAACAGTTGCTGTGCTACTCTACCTTGTTGGACAACTTATAGGAGTCACCAGGAAAAAGGGAGTGCTTGGTCATGGGCATCTTGCTAGGGGTCCCCATTGGTCTGGATGAGGAATAGGAGGAGGAGATGAAGCCAGGCAGAGCAGCACCAGCTGCTGCAGGAGAGAGGGACAGGTGGCATTCTTCCCCACTGCGTGTGTAGGACATCCCTCCTCCTCTGGACCTCCTTCATCAGGACTTCCCGTGTCGCATCCGGGAACCTGTGTTCCCTCTCCCTCGGTCCCTGAGCCATCCTGCAACGTGCTGACATGTGCCAGCCAGCACACTCTACACCTTCAGTTGAAGTGGGTGTGAGGAGCCCACAAACACTGCTCCACGAAAATTGCGTCTAATCAACATTTGAGCGCTAAACCTGCAGGTTTCTGGTTAGCACCTGTAGGCACATTCAAATTATGATAATCATCAATTAGCCCCAAAATTGTGTGCTGAGTCCTGACTTTCAAACAGGCATTCCGTATTAGCACAGCACCCATTTAGCATCGTTTACATCCTTTGGCCAAAATAACCTCCAAATGTTGTGAAAATCTGGAATTCTCTCCACAAAAAGGCTGTGGATTCTGGAGTGGGGTTCAAACCCTACACTTTCTCACTCAGAAGCGGGAATATTACCACTAAGCCAAAGGCTTCCTCATCTCCAAGATTACAGGAATCAAAACGAAAAACCTAATCAGTTCCAGTGAGACTGTATTTTTTTTCCATTGAAGGGAGTTGCAAGTTTCAAATCAGAGAATCAATCAATACTTAGCAGTTTTTGCACCTGGCTATAAACAAAATGAATTTAATTTTGTACGAATCTAGCTGATTGTAAAACTTGTGACAGAGACATCAGGAGAAGCAGACTGCACAATACATTTCACACAATTATGTTCTTAACTGTCTGGACACTATCCCTATCATAAAGACATCTGGTGCAAGCATTAACACCAGGAGATTTCAAACCCAGCCGATGAGGTTTGTGACAATCTCTTCAGTTGTCTCAGCGGGTCAGGCAGCATCTGTAGTGAGAAAGCAGAGTTTCGTTTTGGGTTGATGATCCTTCGTCATCGACCTGAAACGTTAACTCTGCTTTCTCTCCGGAGATACTGCCTGACCCGCTGAGATTTCCAGCATTTTCTGTCTTTATTCCAGTTTCCAGCATCGGCAGTATTTTGCTTTTGTTTCTTCAGCTGTCTCTCCTTGCTTCTCAGTAACTGATTCTCTTTTTATATTTCTCCATTTCCAGTTTATTTATGTGCTTCTGTCGTTTAGCAGACTCATCAGATTTCTCTTCTCTAACTCTCTCTTTCACAGCGGACATTTACATTGCAGCTACATAGCTGCAGTTCAGGTCCCAGCCAGGCAATTTCCCTTTTTACATTGCTTGGCTCTCATCTATTTAGGAATCTAACTGTCCTGTTAAGGGGGAAGCTCTGCACAGGCCTGGATACTTTTCCCCAACAGTTAGCAGTTTAAACATTTAGAGAATGGGGAGGAGAGAATCCCTGCTCTCTAGGAATTGCAGGATAGCTAAAATGAACACGTGGCTTGAGGAGTTGTGCAGGAGGGAGGGATTCAAATTCCTGGGACATTGGAACCAGTTCTGGGGGAGGTGGGACCAGTACAAACCGGACGGTCCACTCCTGGGCAGGACCGGAACCAATGTCCAAAGGGGAGTGTTTGCTACTGCTGGCCTCGACCTCCCAACCTCGTTGTTGGCCTCAGCGTCCCGACTTCGCTGCTGACCCGTGCTGTACCTTCCCTAGGTCCCGACCTCGCTGATGGCCCGTGCTATAGCTTTCTTCGATGCCAAGCTTGCTGCAGGCGCATGCTATAGCTCCCCTGAGTCCAGACCTCGCTGATGGCTCGTGCTGTACCTTTCCTGGGTCCAGACCTCACCACCCGCCGATTCTCCGATCCTCGCTGCCCACCGCTCCTCACCGCCTGCCGCAGGGCCGCGTTTTTTTACCCGTTTTCTCCTTCCTTACTGTTGTGTACCTGTAAAGCATGCAGTCCCATGTTCCGCCACCAGGGAGCTCATCCCCTGAAGTCCTAAGGGATCCCAGCATCCCTTGGGAGCATTGTATATAAGCCAGCCCCTAAGGCCTTTTCCTCACTCTGGAGTGTCTTATTGAAGACTGAGGTCACTGTTACTTTAACCTCCCAGTGTGCAGCCTCACCTGTGTTAGGAACACAATAACTGGCGACGAGAATACGAATCCAACGCAAAGATGCAGCAAACTGTGGGCATCCTGGAGAAGTTCTCGGAGGGTGAGGACTGGGAAGCCTATGTCGAATGGCTAGACCAGTACTTTGTAGCCAACAAGCTGGACGGAAAAGGAAGCGTTGCAAAAAGGAGAGTGATCCTCCTCACAGGGGCACCGACCTACAGCCTCATGAAGAATCTTCTGACTCCGGAGAAACCCACAGATAAGTCGAATGAGGAGCTGTGTACACTGGTTCGGGATCATCTTAACCGGAGGGAGAGTGTGCTGATGGCGAGGCATCGGTTCTACACGTGCCAGCGATCTGAAGGTCAGGAAGTGTCACGTGTCAGAGAGTGGAGAGCACCAGTTCAAACTGTCACAGGACAGAGAGTGGAGAGCACCAGTTCCAACTGTCACAGGAGAGAGAGTGGAGAGCACCGGTTCTAACTGTCACAGGACAGAGAGTGGAGAGCACCAGTTCAAACTGTCACAGGACGGGAGAGTGGCGAGCACCAGTTCAAACTGTCACAGCAGCATCCAGTCGTGCCCCGGTAACTGCCCCCAAAGGAAGTGGAGTGTGGGAAATTGCACTCCGCTTCCATTGAGGGGTGGTAAGGCCAATTCTGCGGCGGGAGCAGGACTTCCACGCTGGGAGCTAAAATTCCCTGTCCCAGAAGGTTACCGCCCGCAGGATGGGAGTCTGTGCGGGGAGGCAGAGGGAAGATGAGGGGAGACGGGGTCAGGGGATGGAGGGGAGAGTGGTGGAGGTGGGGGGCGGAGAAACTCAGGGCGGGGGACAGGAGGGGCCACATTGCAGCGAAGGTCTGGGGAGGCGAAGTGTGTTGGAGGGGCGGGCCTGGGGGCTCTGTGCCTCGGTGCGGGGAGTGTTCAGAGTGGGGTGGACGGGTTGACTGCGCAGATGGCGGTTGGTGGATGTGGTGTGGTTGGCGTCGCGGGGGCGTGGCTCCAGGGTGGCTGGGGCTGGGGGCTCGACATCCGGGAGTGTTCGGCATTTGGGAAGGATTCTGACGGGACGGGGCGGGTTGGGTGTGGGGGGGGAGTGTTCCCGGTGTTGGGTGGGTCTGGAGCCGGGGGGTGGCACACTCTTGGGATGGGGGGTGGGCTGTTTGGGGCTGGGATTGGGAGAGACTTCTTCACTCGGGGAGTTGTTGGCCTGTGGGTTCCCTGCCGCGGAGGGTTGTTGATGCCAGTTCATTGGATGTGGTCCTTGCGGCTGGGGGGGTCAGGGGGGTGTGGAGGGGGCGTGGGGGAGGGATGTGCTGGGGTGGGTGATCAGCCATGATTTTGTTGAATGGCGGTGCAGGCTCGAGGGGCTGAATGGCTTATTCCTGCACCTATTTTCTATGTTTCTATGTTTCTATGAAGTGGTGAGCTACGTCGCCGAGCTAAGGCGACTTGCAGGACAATGTGAGTTTGATGGCTACCTGGAGCAAATGCTCAGAGCCATTTTTGTACTGGGCACTGGCCACGAGACCATCCTACGAAAACTTTTGACTGTAGAGATACTGACCCTCAGTAAAGCCATTGCGACAGCACAGGCGTTTATGTCCACCAGTGATAACACCAAACAAATCTCTCAGCACACAAGTGCTAGCAATGTTCAGAAATTAACTGGAACTGTGTTTGTGAGCAGAAATGTACAGGGCAGAACCCACGAGTCTGCAACTGCCAGCAGGCCTCAGGTGACTCAGATGACTGAGTCCCCAACAAATGATGAATGCAAGGCAATTCACACCTTGTTGGTGTTGTGGAGGCTTCCATTCAGCCTATTCATGCCGCTTCAAAGGGTATGTTTGCAAGAGCTGTGGAACAATGGGGCACCTCCAACGAGCTTGCAAACGAGCTGCAAGCTCTGCAAAACCTGCTAACCACCACGTGGCAGAGGAAGATCGGTCCATGGTGGATCAAAGCAATTTCGAGCCTCAGAGAGAGAAGGCCGATGCTGAAGTACACGGGGTGCACACATTTTCAACGAAATGTCCACCTATAATGCGAAACATAAAATTGAATGGCTTACCCGTAGCCATGGAACTGGACACTGGTGCTAGTCAATCCATCATGAGTAAAAAGATGTTTGAGAGACTGTGGTGCAACAAGGCACTAAGACCAGCCCTGAGCCCCATCCACACGAAACTGAACGTACACCAGAGAGCTTATCACTGTTCTGGGCAGCGCCATGGTCAAGGTCACATACGAGAGCACGGTGCACGAACTGCCACTCTGGATTGTCCCGGGCGATGGCCCCACACTGCTTGGAAGGAGCTGGCTGGGCAAATTCCGCTGGAACTGGGATGACATCCGAGCGCTATCACATGTCGATGAGGCCTCATGTACCCAGGTTTTTAACAAATTTCCTTCCCTTTTTGGACCAGGCATTGGAAACTTTTCGGGGCGAAAGTGCGGATCCACTTGGTCCCGGAGGCATGACCCATTCACCACAAGGCGCGAGCGGTACCTCACAAGATGAGGGAGAGAGTGGAAATCGAGCTGGACAGGCTGCAATGCGAGGGCATCATCTCCCCAGTGGAATTCAGCAAGTGGGCCAGCCCGATTGTTCCAGTACTCAAAAGTGATGGCACGGTCAGGATTTCCGGCGATTATAAAGTAACTATTAATCGTTTCTCACTACAGAATCAATACCCGCTACCTAAGGCAGGCAACCTATTTGCGATGCTGGCAGGAGGCAAGACGTTCACCAAGCTGGACCTGACTTCGGCCTACATGATGCAGGAGCTGGAGGAGTTTTCGAAGGGCCTCACCTGCATCAACACGCACAAGGGACTGTTCATCTACAACAGATGCCCGTTTAGAATTCGGTCGGCTGCAGCGATCTTCCAGAGAAACATGGAGAGCCTACTCAAGTCGGTACCACACATGGTGGTCTTTCAGGACGACATATTGGTCACGGGTCGGGACATCACCGAGCACCTACAAAACCTGGAGGAGGTCCTCCAGCGACTGGATCGCGTAGGGCTGCGGCTGAAGAGGTTGAAATGCGTTTTCATGGCAACAAAAGTGGAGTTTTTGGGGAGAAAGATCGCGGCGGATGGCATTCGGCCCACAGACGCCAAGACAGAGGCTATCAGGAATGCGCCCAGGCCACAGAACGTCACAGAGCTGCGGTTGTTCCTGGGACTCCTCAACTATTTTGGTAACTTCCTACCAGGGTTAAGCACCCTCTTAGAGCCCCTACATGTGTTATTGCACAAAGGTGAGAACTGGGTATGGGGAAAAAAACAAGTAATTGCTTTTGAGAAAGCCAGAATCATTTTATGCTCCAACAAGCTGCTTGTATTGTATAACCCGTGTAAAAGACTTGTGCTAGCATGTGACGCGTCGTCGTACTGAGTCGGGTGTGTATTACAACAAGCTAACATTGCGGGGATGTTGCAACCTGTTGCCTATGCTTCCAGGAGCTTGTCTAAGGCCGAGAGGGCCTACAGCATGATTGAGAAAGAGGCATTAGCATGTTTGGGGTAAAGAAAATGCATCAGTACCTGTTTGGCCTCAAATTTGAACTGGAAACCGATCACAAGCCCCTCATATCCCTATTCGCTGAAAACAAGGGGCTAAATACTAATGCCTCAGTCCGCATACAAAGGAGGGCACTCGCACTATCAGCGTATAACTATACCATCCGCCACAGGCCATGCACCGAGAACTGTGCGGATGCTCTCAGTCGGCTACCATTGCCCACCATGGGGGAGGAAATGGCACAGCCTGCAAACTTGTTGATGGTGGCACAGCCTGCAGACTTGTTGATGGTCATGGAATCGTTTGAAAATGATAAATCACCTGTCACGACCCGCCAGATTAGGACTTGGACCAGCCAAGATTCCCTGCTGTCCCTTGTAAAAAACTGTGTACTGCATGGGAGCTGGGCCAGCATCCCCGTTGAAATGCAAGAGCCAATGAAGCCGTTCCAGCGGCGAAAGGACTAGCTGTCCATTCAGGCAGACTGCCTGTTGTGGGATAACCACGTGGTGCTACCAAAAAAGGGCAGGGAGACGTTTATCTCGGGTCTCCACAGCACACACCCGGGTATAGTAATGATGAAAGCGATAGCCAGATCCCACATGTGGTGGCCCGGTATCGACTCTGACTTAGAGTCCTGTGTACGGCAATGCAGTGTTTGTGCTCAGTTGAGCAACGCGCCCAGAGAGGCACCACTAAGTTTGTGGTCCTGGACCTCCAGACCATGGTTGAGGATCCATGTTGACTATGCGGGCCCGTTTCTTGGTAAGATGTTCCTAGTGGTGGTGGATGCTTTTTCAAAATGGATTGAATGTGAAATAATGTCGGGAAGCACCACCACCACCACCATTGAAAGCCTGAGGGCCATGTTTGCCACCCACGGCCTGCCTGACATACTGGTCAGTGACAATGGGCCATGTTTCACCAGTGCCGAATTTAAAGAATTCATGACCCACAATGGGATCAAACATGTCACCTCAGCCCCGTTTAAACCAGCCTCCAATGGGCAGGCAGAGCGGGTAGTACAAACCATCAAACAGAGCCTTAAACGAGTCACAGAAGGCTCACTCCAAACAGGCCTGTCCCGAGTACTGCTCAGCTACCGCACGAGACCCTACTCACTCACAGGGGTGCCTCTGGCTGAGCTACTCATGAAAAGGACACTTAAAACCAGACTCTTGCTGGTTCACCCCAACCTGCATGATCAGATAGAGAGCTGGCGGCAGCAACAAAATGTAAACGATGGTCACGCCACTGTGTCACGGGAAATTACCTAAACTATGGACATGGTCCCAAGTGGATCGCGGGCACGGTGATAGCTAAAGAAAGGAATAGGGTGTTTGTAGTCAAACGAGACAATGGACAAATTTGCAGAAAGCACCTGGACCAAACGAGGCTGCGGTTCACAGACTGCCCTGAACAACCCACAGCAGACACCACCTTTTTCGCGCCCACAACACACACCCAAAGGATCAACGACATCACGCCGGACCAGGAAATCGAACCCATCACGCCCATCAGCCCAGCAAGGCCAGGCTCACCTAGCAGCCCTGCAGGGCCAACAACACACCAGCCCAGCGAGGGCACAGCCAACACACCAGAACAGACATTTGTACCGAGACGGTCCACCAGGGAAAGAAAGGCTCCCGACCGCCTCACCTTGTAAATAGTTTTCACTTTGACTTTGCAGAGGGAGTGATGTTGTGTATCTGTAAAGCATGCACTCCCATGTTCCGCCACCAGGGAGCTCATCCCCTGAAGTCCCAAGGGATCCCAGCATATCTTGGGAGCACTGTATATAAGGCCTGTTCCTCACTCTGGAGTGTCTTATTAAAGACTGAGGTCACTGTTACTTTAACCTCCCTGTGTGTAGCCTCATCTGTGTTTGGAACACAATACTCACCACCCGATGTCGTCGGATTGGGGACGCCCAGTCGTTGGGCCCCCGCCAGCTTGCCCGCCGCCATTGTTGAGGGGCCTTCGACTCTGTCAACCATGAGAGATTATAAGAACATAAGAAATAGGAGCAGGGGTAGGCCATACGACCCCTCGAGCCTGCTTTGCCATTCAATAAGATCATAGCTGATTTGATCATGGACTCAGCTCCACTTCCCTGCCCACTCTCCATAATGTCTTATCCCCTTATCGTTTAAGAAACTGTCTATTTCTGTCTTAAATTTATTCAATGTTGCAGCTTCCTTAACTCACTGAGGCAGCGAATTCGACAGATTCACAACCCTCAGAGAAGAAATTTCTCCTCAAATCAGTTTTAAATGGGCGGCCCCTTATTCTAAGATCATGTCCTCTAGTTCTAGTCTCCCCCATCAGTGAAAACATCCTCTCGGCATCCACCTTGTCAAGCCCCCTCATAATCTTATACATTTCGCTAAGATCACCTCTCATTCTTCTGAATTCCAATGAGTAGAGTCCCAACCTACTCAACCTTTCCTCATAAGTCAACCCCCTCATCTCCGGAATCAACCTAGTACACCTTCTCTGAACTGTCTCCAAAGCAACTAAATCCTTTCGTAAATATGGAAATGAAAACTGCATGCAGTATTTCAGGTGTGGCCTCACCAATACTCTGTACAACTGTAGCAAGACTTCCCCGCTTTTATACTCCATCCCCCTTGCAATAAAGGCCAAGATTCCATTGGCCTTCCTTATCATTTGCTGTAGCTGCATACGATTCTTTTGTGCTTCATGCACAAGTACCCCCAGGTCCCACTGTACTGCAGCACTTTGCAATCTTTCTCCATTTAAATAATAACTTGCTCTTTGATTTTTTTCTGCTAAAGTGAATAACCTCACACTTTCCAACATTATACTCCATCTGCCAAATTTTTGCCCACTCACTTAGCCTTCTATGTCCTTCTGCAGATTTTTTGTGTCCTCCTCACACATTGCTTTTCCTCCCATCTTTGTATTGTCAGCAAACTTGGCTACGTTACACTCAATCCCTTCTTCCAAGTCGTTAATATAGATTGTAAATAGTTGGGGTCCCAGCAATGATCCCTGCGGCACCCCACTAGTTACTGATTGCCAATCAGAGACTGAACCATTTATCCCGACTCCCTGTTTTCTGTTAGTTAGCCAATCCTCTATCCATGCTAATATATTACCCCCAACCCTGTGAACTTTTATCTTGTGCAGTAACCTTTTATGTGGCACCTTGTCAAATGCCTTCTGTAAGTCTAAATACACCACATCCACTGGTTCCCCTTTATCCACCCTGTTCGTTACATCTTCAAAGAATTCCAACAAATTTGTCAAACATGACTTCCCCTTCATAAATCCATGCTGACTCTGCCTGACTGAATTTTGCTTTTCCAAATGTCCTGCTACTGCTTGTTTAATAATGGACTCCAACATTTTCCCAACCACAGATGTTAGGCTAACTAGTCCATAGTTTCCTGCTTTTTGGAGTGTCTTTCTCAAATTCGGCTGTCCTCAAAAGTTCGGCACCATCCTCTGCCTGCTTCTCGATGACATGCAAGCCGTGATTCTTACCAATGGATCCACCATAGACCCAATACAAGTGCAGACCGGGGTCAAGCAAGGCTATGTCATCGCACCAATGCTCTTCTCAATCTTCCTCACTGCAATGCTTCATTTCACCCTTAACAAGCTCCCCGCTGGAGTGGAATTAATCTACAGGATAAGCGAAAAATTGTTCAACCTCCAATGCCTCCAGTCCAGATCCAGGGTTGCTCCAACCTCTGTCATTAAATTACAATGTGCAGATGATGCTTGCATTTGTGCACACTCGGAGTCCGAACTCTAAACCATCATTGCCACCCTCACTGAAGCGTACGAGAGTCTGGACCTCACATCAAACATCAGTAAGACAAAGCTCTTCTACCAACCTGACCCCGCCACACAGCACTGCTCCCCAGTTATCAAGATCCACGATGAGACCTTGGACAATGTGGACCGCTTCCCATACTTTGGCAGCCTATCAGCAAGGGCAGACATTGATGACGAAGTCCAACACCGCCTTCAGTGTGCCAGTGCAGCCTTTGGTCGGCTAAGGACAAGAAGTTTCAGCACATAGCAGACAAGCAGTCCATCATGCTCTCTGATGTTACTGAAGGACCAGTATCCCTTCACCGTGCAACTTAATGTGCCTCTGGTAGTAAACAGGTCCTTTTTGAAGTAATTCATTCTCGGGATGAGAGCATTGCTGACAAGGCCAGCATTTATTGCCCATCCCTAGTTTCAGTAGGCGGTGGCCGTTCTTCTTGAACCGCTGCAGTCCGTGTGGTGAACGTAGTCCCACAGTGCTGTTAGGTCGGAAGTTCCAGGATTCTGACACAGCAACGATGAAGGAACGGTAATATATGTACAAGTTGGGGAGATGTGTGATTTGGAGAAAGAAAAGAAAGAAGAAAGACTTGCATACATATAGCGCCTTTCACGATCACCGGACGTCTCAAAGCATTTTACAGCCAATGAAGTACCTTTGGAGTGTAGTCACTGTTGTAATGTGGGAAATGTGGCAGCCAACTTGCGCACAACAAACTCCCACAAACAGCAATGTGATAATGACCAGTTAATCTTGTTTTGTTATGTTGATTGAGGGATAAATATTGGCCAGGACACTGGGGATAACTTCACTGCTCTTCTTTGAAATAGTGCCATGGAATCTTTTACGTCCACCTGAGAGCAGATAGGGCGTCAGTTTTGTAATGAATTTAACCCTGTGTAACCTGCATGACACCTGACCACCAGAGGGCCCACCTGTTGGAGTCCCAAGGGATTCCAGTATTCCTTGGGAGCACAGTATATAAGCAGGCCACCCATGAGGTACCTGCACTCTGGAGTCTTATTAAAGGGGCTAAGGTCACACTTGCTCATTGTACACAGTACTCAGTTTCATCCTTTATTATGAGTGTACCAGGTTTAACGTCTCATCCAAAAGACAGCATCTCCGACAGTGCAGCACTCCCTCAGCACTGGACTGGTGTGTCAGCCTAGATTTATGTGCTCAAGTTCCTGGATTTGGACTTGAAACCACAACCTTCTGACTCAGGGAGGTGAGTGTGCTACCCACTGAGCCACAGCTGATACTGGAGAGGACCTTGGAGGTGGTAGTGTTCCCATGCACCTACTGCCCTTGTCCTTCTTGGTGTTGGAGTTTGCAGGTTTAAGTCATTAATGTACTTATCGCCATTAAGGCATTCTTTACCGATTAAGTGCTTGTTATGCAACTGTTTAGGGGAAACATGCAAGTTTACACTGAATTTACTGATCTGCTTAAGAAAAGTACAGCTGGCTGAAGATCCTCCATTTCCAGATATTAAATTTGAGGTGTTTCTGTTGGAAGTATGGAAAAGGAGGGTTATGTCCCCCATGAAGTGCACTAAGCTTGGAAAGAGATGACCCAACAAGTTGGTGCTGTTTCCAATACCCAAAGATCATGGGGAAGATGAAGAAAAAATGTAATACTTTTGAGGAATTCAGCTAAAGTAAAGCTATCCAGTTCTTGCCTATGCATATTAGGCAAGCAAAGTATGCAGGTCACAAAGTGCTTCTTGTCAAGTTGATAAAGGAAAAAAAAAGAACTTGCATTTACATAGAATCTTTCACAAACCTCAGGATCTCCCAAAGTGCTTTACAACCAATGAAATATATTTGAGCTGTAGTCACTGTTGTAATATAAGGAAATAAAGCAGCTTATTGGCCCACAGCAAGGTCCCATAAACAGCAACATGACAATGGCCAGATAATCTGTTTAAGTGATGTTGATTGAGGGATAAATATTGGCCAGGACATATAAGAACATAAGAATTAGGAGCAGGAGTAGGCCATTCGGTCCCTCGAGCCTAATCCGCCATTCAATAAGATAATGGCTGATCTTCTACCTTAACTCCACTTTTCTGCAATGTCCCCATATCCCTTGATTCCCTTAATATTCAAAAATCAATCAATCTCCGTCTTGAATACACAAAGACTGAGCTTCCACAGCCCTCTGGGCTAGAAAATTCCAAAGATTCACCACCTTCTGAGTGAAGAAGTTTCTCCTCATCTCAGTCCAAAATGGCCAACCCCATATTCTGAGACTGTGACCCCTGTTTCTAGACTCCCCAGCCCCCCAAAAATCTTTCCTGCATCTACCCTGTCAAGCCCTGTAAAAATGTTGTATGTTTCAATGAGATCACCTCTCATTCTTCTAAACTCTAGAGAACATAGGCCTAGTCTATTCAATCTCTCTTCATAGGACAATCCCCCCACCCCCCCTCCCTCCCCCCATCCCAGGAATCAATCTGCTGAACCTTCATTGCACTCTCTCTATGGCAAGTATATCCTTCCTTAGGTAAGGAGACCAAAACTGTACACAATACTCCAGGTGTCGGCTCACCAGGGCCCTATATAATTGCAATAAGATATCTTTACTCTTATACTCAAATCCTCTTGTAATAAAGGCCAACATACCATTTGCTTTCTTAATTGCTTGCTGTACCTGCATGTTAACTTCCAGTGATTCATGTACAAGGACACCCAGGTCCCTCTGAACACCAACATTTCCCAATATCTTACCATTTAAAAAATAAACTGCTTTTCTTATTTTTCCTACCAAAGTGGATAACTTCACATTTCTCCACACTATATTCTATTTGCCATGTTCTTGCCCATTCACTTAGCCTGTCTCTGTTCCTTTGAAGCCTTTTTGCATCCTCTTCACAACTTACATTCCCACCTCGCTTTGTATCATCAGCAAACTTGGACATATTGCATTTGGTCCCCCCACCCAAATCATTGATCTGGATTGTGAATAGCTGGGGTCCAAGCACAAATCCTTGCAGCACCCCACTAGTTACAGCCTGCCAACCCGAAAATGACCCGCTTATTCCTACTCTCTGTTTTCTGTCCATTAACCAATCCTTAATCCATGCTAGTATATTACCCCCAATCCAATGAGCCCTAATTTTGTTCAATAACTTCTTATCAAATGCCTTCTGAAAATCCAAATACACCACATCCACTGGTTCCACCTTATCTATTCTACTAGTTACAACCTCAAAAAACTCTAACAGATTTGTCAAACATGATTTCCCTTTCATAAATCCGTGTTGACTCTGCCCAACCCTATTATTCTTTTCTAAGTGCCCTGTTACCACGTCCTTAATAATAGATTCCAGCATTTTCGCTACGACTGATGTCAGGCTAACTGGACTGTAGTTCCCCGTTTTCTCTCTCCCTCCTTTTTTAAATAGCAGGGTTACATTAACTACCTTCCAATCTGCAGGAACCATTCTAGAATTTTTGGAATTTTGGAAGATGACAACCAATGAATCCACTATCCCTATAGCCACCTCTTTCAAGACCGTAGGATATCGGCCAGCAGGTCCAGGGGATTTATCGGCTTTCAGTCCCATTAATTTCTCCAGTACTATTTTTTTACTAATACTAATTTCTTTCAGTTCCTCATTCTTGCTGGACCCTTGGTTCTGCACTATTTCTGGGAGATTTTTTGTGTCTTCTTCTGTGAAGACAGACACAAAGTATTTGTTTAATTTCTCTGCCATTTCTTTATTCCCCATTATAATTTCTCCTGTCTCAGCCTGTAAGGGACCCACATTTACTTTTGCTCATTTCTTCCTTTTTACATACCTACAGAAGCTTTTATCGTCTGTTTTTATGTCACTCGCTAGTTTACTCACATATTCTGTTTTCACTTTGTTTATCAATTTCTTGGTCCTCCTTTGCTGAACTCTATAATCCTCCCAATCCTCAGGCTTACTGTTTTTGTTGGCAACATTATAAGCCTCTTTCTTTGATCTAATACTATAGAAACATAGAAAGTAGCTTCGAGCCTGCACCACCATTCAATATGATCATGGCTGATCATGCAACTTCAGTACCCCATTCCTGCTTTCTCTCCATACCCCTTGATCCCTTTAGCCGTAAGGGCCATATCTAACTCCCTTTTGAATATATCTAACGAAGTGGCCTCAACAACT
The DNA here is from genome assembly GCF_044704955.1 of Pristiophorus japonicus. Classification (NCBI taxonomy): domain Eukaryota; kingdom Metazoa; phylum Chordata; class Chondrichthyes; family Pristiophoridae; genus Pristiophorus; species Pristiophorus japonicus. The sequence continues at coordinate 342,498,178 of NC_091977.1, read as the reverse complement.
TTCTGTGGTAGAGAATTCCACAGGTTCACAATTCTCTGAGTGAAGAAGTTTCTTCTCATCTCAGTCCTAAATGGCTTACTCCTTATCCTTAGACTGTGACCCCTGGTTCTGGACTTCCCCAACATCAGGAACATTCTTTCTGCATCTAACCTGTTCAATCCTGTCAGAATTTTATATGTTTCTCTGAGATCCCCTCTCATTCTTCTAAATTCTAGTGAATATAAGCCTAATTGATCCAGTCTTTCTTCATATGTCAGCGCTGTCATCCCGGGAATCAGTCTGGTGAACCTTCGCTGCACTCCCTCAATAGCAAGAATGTCCTTCCTCAGATTAGGAGATCAAAACTGCACACAATACTCAAGGTGTGGTCTCACCAAGGCCCTGTACAACTGCAGTAAGACCTCCCTGCTCCTATACTCAAATCCCCTCGCTATGAAGGCCAGCATGCTATTTGCTTTCTTTACTGCCTGCTGTACCTGCATGCCTACCTTCAATGACTGATGTACCATGCCACCCAAGTCTCGTTGCACCTCCCCTTTTACTAATCTGTCACCATTCAGATAATAATCTGTCTTCCTGTTTTTGCAACCAAAGTGGATAACCTCACACTTATCCACATTATACTGCATCTGTCATGCATTTGTCCATTCACCTAACCTGTCCAAGTCCCCCTGCAGCCTCCTAACATCCTCCTCACAGCTCGCATTGCCACCCAGCTTAGTGTCATCTGCAAACTTGGAGATATTACATTCAATTCCTTCATCCAAATCATTAATGTATATTGTAAATAGCTGGGGTCCCAGCACTGAACCCTGCGACACCCCACTAGTCATTGCCTGCCATTCTGAAAAGGACCCGTTTATTCCCACTCTTTGCTTCCTGTCTGCCAACCAGTTCTCTATCCATGTCAATATCTTACCCCCAGTTCCATGTGCCTTAATTTTGCACACCAATCTCTTGTGTGGGACCTTGTCAAAAGCCTTTTGAAAGTCCAAATACACCACATCCACTGGTTCTCCCTTATCCACGCTACTCGTCACATCATCAAAAAATTCTAGAAGATTTGTCAAGCATGATTTCCCTTTCATAAATCCATGCTGACTTGGACCGATCCTGCCACTGCTTTCCAAATGCGCTGCTATTACATCTTTAATAATTGATTCCAACATTTTCCCCACTACCGATGTCAGGCTAACCGGTCTATAATTCCCTGTTTTCTCTCTCCCTCCATTTTTAAAAAAGTGGGGTTACATTAGCTACCCTCCAATCCATAGGAACTGAACCATAGTCTATAGACTGTTGGAAAATGATGACCAATGCATCCACTATTTCTAGGGCCATTTCCTTAAGTACTCTGGGATGCAGACTATCAGGCCCTGGGGATTTATCAGCCTTCAGTCCCTTCAATTTCCCGAACACCATTTCCTGACTAATAAGGATTTCCCTCAGTTCCCCCTTCTCGCTAGACCCTTGGTCCCCGAGTATTTTTGGGAGGTTATTCGTGTCTTCTTTAGTGAAGACAGAACCAAAGTATTTGTTCAATTGGTCTGCCATTTCTTTGTTCCCCATTATGAATTCCTCTGATTCTGACTGCAAGGGACCTACATTAGTCTTCACTAATCTTTTTCTCTTCACATATCTATAGAAGGTTTTGCAGTCAGTTTTTATGTTCCCTGCAAGCTTACTCTCATACTCTATTTTCCCCCTCCTAATTAAACCCTTAGTCCTCCTCTGCTGAATTCTAAATTTCTCCCAGTCCTCAGGTTTGCTGCTTTTTCTGGCCAATTTATATGCCTCTTCCTTGGATTTAACACTTTCCCTAATTTCCCTTGTTAGCCACGGTTGAGCCACCTTCCCTTTTTTATTCTTACGCCACACAGAGATGTACAATTGTTGTTGTTCATCCATGTGATATTCAAATGCCTGCCATTGCCTATCCACCGTCAACCCTTTAAGTATCATTCTCCAGTCTATCCTAGCCAATTCACGTCTCATACTGTCAAAATTTCCTTTCTTTAAGTTCAGGACCCTAGTCTCTGAATGAACTGAGTCACTCTCCATCTTAATGAAGAATTCTCCATATTATGGTAATTCTTCCCCAAGGAGACTAGATTGCTAATTAATCCTCTCTCGTTACACACGACCCAGTCTAGGATGGCCTGCTCTCCAGTTAGTTCCTCGACATATTGGTCTGGAAAACCATCCCTTACACACTCCAGGAAATCCTCCTCCATAGTATTGCTACCAGTTTGGTTAGCCCAATCAATATGCAGATTAAGGTCACCCATGATAACTGCTATACCCTTATTGCATGTGTCCCTAATTTCCTGTTTGATGCCATCCCCAACCTCCCTACTACTGTTTGGTGGTCTGTAAACAACTTCCACTAATGTTTTCTGTCCTTTGGTGTTTTGCAGTTCTACCCATATAGATTCCACATCATCCATGGTAATGCCCTTCTTTACTATTGCGTTAATCTCCTCTTTAACCAGTAATGCTACCCCATCTCCTTTTCCTTCCTGTCTGTCCTTCCTGAATATTGAAAACCCCTGGATGTTGAGTTCCCAGCCTTGGTTACCTTGGAGCCATGTCTCCGTAATCCGAATTACATCATATCCGTTAACAGCTTATCCACAGTTGGACCACTTTTCTGGTGAGGTTTGTGTGTCTTAAAGGAATGTATGTTTGTTGTAAATTATGTATTAATTCTTTAAAGGCTAGCCATTGCTTGTCTACCATCATAACTTTTAATGTAGTTTCCCAATCTACCTTTGTACAAAAAGTGCCATGTGATCTTTTACATCCAACTGCGAGGGCAGACAGGGCCTCAATTTATCTCTCATCCAAAAGACAGCACTTCCAACAGCACAGCACTCCATCAGTACTGCACTGAAGTGTCAGCCTCAATTTCCTGCTCAGGTCCATGGAGAAGCACGTGGACCCACAAACTTTTAACTCAGAGGCAAAAGTGTCAGCCTTGAGCTACGGCTGACACCTAGATGGTTAGTTCTCTGACTAATCTGCTGACATATCAATTTCAGCCTCTGTTCTTCATGCATCAAGGATATTGCCCATCAGGTCTTAGAAAGCAATGGCGGTGGGAATATAATTTTCTGGTCTTAAATCAAATCATTAATTTTGTTTTAAAAAAAGAATTGTTTTGGGAAATGTTTTTACTGCCACTGTGTTTTATTATAGTTTCTCTGTATAATGAAACAAGTTCCTTTTAAACTTAATTGCTCCTTATTCTGTTGCAAAAGGCCAGACTGCCAAGTGCTGATTGATACACTGTGATTTGTTTTTCTAACTTGAGGTCTGGCACAGATGACATGTCTGTTTATTGAAGGTTTCAATTACCTTGGAGCCAGAAGATCATGAGGGTCGGAGGTGATAGATCATTTGATGAGACCTCCAGGAATATTACCAACCAGAGTTGGCAACCTTAAGCAGGAGTGCTCCTCCGGGCTCCACATGGAAACCCGCTTCAGGAGGCCAGGAACCGATTCCCATTCACTTTGCACCTATTCTGGGTATGTTAATGAGGCCTGCGAGTTAAAGGTCTCAAATGTTCTCCAGTGTGCGTATTTAACACTCGCCGTTGAAATCGACCCCCAAAAGTAATTGATGGGTTGTGAAGCACTTTGGAACATCCTGAAATGTGAAAGCTACTATACAAATGCAAGTTCTTTCTTTACATTATGCAAGTAGATTTGATGCAGTACCTTCTGACTGATTAATCTGCAGATTGAACCCTGACAGACACAATAGCATAGAGAATAATGGTTACGAGTGCTATAAGAGGCTTTTAGTAGCAATTCCTATACTTTGCATTAATTAATATTTTTCATTCAGGAAAGTCCAAAAATCCTTAAAGCAGAAGGCTTAAAGTATCTCCTAATATTTATTGTGTTTGTAAATATATATTGCATTACAATAGTCTTTGATGTTTTAAGTTTACTTCACAACATGGTGATTTCAGGGAGAATAACCGGAGCTTTTCATATGTCCCAGTGGCAGGTGTCTTGAACACCTGGTTAGAACTGTTGTGGGGAAAAATTCGGTACTGCCTCCTAACACTCGAGAGGTGCAGAAGTCTCTCCTCTTGTGAGAAATTGGGTTACCGCCCCCGGAAAGGAAGGAGCCCTAAATCGAGCGTTCCACTTTCTTTCTGGGGCGGTAATGGGGCGGAAGGGAAGGGCCCAAGCTGCATACACTGTAGCCAAAAAAGGGTCATACCTGGACCACTGCGGAGCGGGGATGCCGCGCGAACAGCCCAACACTCAAGCAGAGTGCCGGTCTGACCGTTCAAAGCACACACTCCTCGTTCAAAACACCAAAGGGGTGCACCAAAAAATCAGAGACATTTTTATATCAGCATACCTCCACTTTAACTTATACCCCGTGAGCGGCCAGCCGCCCGGTACGCATCCCCTGAAACTGTCGCTGTCATCGCCTTGCGCAGCTTCAGGGGGCGATACCCAATTTAAGGTCCGGGCGCTAACAGGGCGCTGCGCACGCTGATGACGTCAGCATCATCGGTGCAGCAGAGCGGGGCGCTACAGATGACCGGCGCTGTTAAACTTCCGCCTAATTTAGCAGGAGTTGTAATTTAGCCACGCCAGGTTGTAAAGTTGTTAGCGCCCCATTAGTTGTATTGGTCTGCTCTTCAGGCAGCCTGGTGTGAAAATCTGCATTAGTCAAAGATGACAAATCCAGTGGAAGGTTAATTAGCCCAAATGCTGTCACAAATGTGTCGTGTATTAACAATGTTAGTTCATATTAACTAGAAATATCTGTCAGCGATTGGATTAAAAATCAATAATAAATTATGCTGATAATGTGAAAGTAAAAATTGTAAACCATGCGCTATTAGTATAATAATGTAAATATTATACAAATATAAAACTGTATCTTGTGTTCCACCCTGCTCCAATATTCCTTATCAAGAATTCTGTGTTTCTATTCCCAATCTTGTAAATGTTGCATCAAAATAAATTATTATGTAGCGTCAGTCTGGTCTAAAGACTGCATGTGCTTTAATCAAGGGGCTTTGTAACATCATTATGCGCGGAACTTGGTACTTGAGATCTATGAGAAAGAAGCAACCCCGTAAATAATGAAAAATATCTTTCCAATGCAAACTGCAAAGGTCGATCCAAGAGCACAACTACAACACATAACTTCCAGTTCATTGTTGGGGAAATTGTGACTGACAGTATCTCTTAGCTGCAGGTGAAAGGGTTGTATTGTAAGTAAAGAAATACAGATAATGTACAAAGGATTCAGATTATCATTTGATGAGAAGTCCCCAAAGGTTTACGGACGTGTGATTTTTACAAAATGCTTTAATCTGGCAAAGTCAATCGTTCCTCCACTATCTCACTATCTGCATTTAGCAGATGACTAACCCAACAACTCCACTTTATGTAAGAATCTACTTAATTACATTTATTTCAGAAAGATCAGAGGTGGAATTGTGCCAAAAGTGCACTTGCTGAATTAACAGGTTATCATACACCCCATCTAACACATATTGACTCTTCCATTCAAGAAGGGGAGGCACTTTTGATGTCAAAACTAGTTCAAATAGTGTGCATATATTCTTTGATTATATTCAACAGCACTGAAAGCTTATGCAAACATGAGAACATAAGAAGTAGGAGCAGGAATAGGCCATACGGCCCCTCAAGCCTGCTCCGCCATTCAATAAGATCATGGCTGATCTGATCATGGACTCAGCTCCACTTCCCCGCCCGCTCCCCATAACCCCTTATCGTTTAAGAAACTGTCTATTTCTGTCTTAAATTTATTCAATGTCCCTGCTTCCACAGCTCTCTGAGGCAGCGAATTCCACAGATTCACAACCCTCTGAGAGAAGAAATTTCTCCTCATCTCTGTTTTAAATGGGCGGCCCCTTATTCCAAGATCATGCCCTCTAGTTCTAGTCTCCCCCATCAGTGGAAACATCCTCTCTGCATCTACTTTGTCAAGCCCCCTCATAATCTTATATGTTTCGATAAGATCACCTCTCATTCTTCTGAATTCCAATGAGTAGAGGCCCAACCTACTCCACCTTTCCTCATAAAACAACCCCCTCATCCCCGGAATCAACCGAGTGAACCTTCTCTGAACTGCCTCCAAAGCAAGTATATCCTTTCGTAAATATGGAAACCAAAACTGCACGCAGTATTCCAGGTGTGGCCTCACCAATACCTTGTGTAGCTGTAGCAAGACTTCCCTGCTTTTATACTCCTTTGCAATAAAGGCCAAGATACCATTGGCCTTTCTGATCACTTGCTGTACCTGCATATTATCATTTTGTGTTTCATGCACAAGTATCCCCAGGTCCCGCTGTACTGCAGCACTTTACAATCTTTCTCCATTTAATAATAACTTGCTCTTTGATTTTTTTCTGCTAAAGTGCATGACCTCACACTTTCCAACATTATACTCCATCTGCCAAATGTTTGCCCACTCACTTAGCCTGTCTATGTCCTTTTGCAGATTTTTTGTGTCCTCCTCACACATTGCTTTTCCTCCCATCTTTGCATCGTCAGCAAACTTGGCTACGTTACACTCAGTCTCTTCTACCAAGTCGTTAATGTAGATTGTAAATAGTTGGGGTCCCAGCAATGATCCCTGCGGCACCCCACTAGTTACTGGTTGCTAACCCGAGAATGAACCATTTATCCCGACTCTCTGTTCTCTGTTAGTTAGCCAATCCTCTATCCATGCTAATATATTACCCCCAATCCCATGAAACTTTGTCTTGTGCAGTAACCTTTTATGTGGCACCTTGTCAAATGCTTTCTAGAAGTCCAAATACACCACATCCACTGGTTCCTCTTTATCCACCCTGTTTGTTACATCCTCAAAGAACTCCAGCAAATTTGTCAAACATGACTTCCCCTTCATAAATTCATGCTGACTCTGCCTGACCGAATTTTGCTTATCCAAATGTCCTGCTACTGCTTCTTTGATACTGGACTTCAACATTTTCCCAACCACAGATGTTAGGCTAACCGGTCTATAGTTTCCTGCTTTTTGTCTGCCTCTTTTTTTAAATAGGGGCATTACATTTGCACTTTTCCAATCTGCTGGGACCTCCCCAAAATCCAGGAAATTTTGGGAAATTACAACCAATGCATCCACAATCCCTGCCGCTACTTCTCCTAAGACCCTAGGATGCAAGCCATCGGGTCCAGGGGATTTATCTGCCTTTAGTCCCATTATCTTGCGAGTACCAACTCCTTAGTGATTGTGTTAAGTTCCTCCCCCACTATGGTCCCTTGCATATCCACTGTTGGAACATTGTTAGTGCCTCTATCATAAAGACGGATCCAAAATATTTGTTCAGTTTCTGCCATCTCCATGTTTCCCATTACTAATTCCCCGGTCTTGTCCTCTAAGGGACCAACATTTACTTTAGCCACTCTTTTCCTTTTTATATACCTATAGAAACTCTTGCTATCTCTTTTTATATTTTGTGCTAGTTTACTTTCATAGTCTATTTTTCCTATCTTAATCATTTTTTTTAGTCGTTCTTTGCTGGCTTTCAAAAGCTTCCCAGTCTTCTGTCCTCCCACTAGTTTTGGCCATTTTGTATGCCCTTGTTTTTAATTGGATACTGTCCTTTATTTCACTAGTTAGTTCGTTTTCTCTTACACCCTTTCCTCCTCACTGGAATATATTTTTCTTGAGAGTTGTGAAATATCTCCTTAAATGTACACCACTGTTCATCAACTGTCCTATACTTTAATCTATTTTTCCAGTCCACTTTAGCCAACTCTGCCCTCATACCTTTCATAGTCTCCTTTATTTAACCTTAGTACGCTAGTTAGGGATCTAACTTTCTCACCCTCCATCTGAATTTGAAATTCAATCATACTATGATCCCTCATTCTGAGGGGATCCTTTACGAGGAGATTGTTTATTAATCCTGTCTCATTACACAGGACCAGCTCTAAGATAGCCTGCCCCCTGGTTGGTTCCGTTACATACTGCTCAAGGAACCCGTCCCTTATGCACTCTATGAACTCCTCCTCAAGGCTACCCTGACCAATTTGATTTGTCCAATCAATGTGGAGGTTAAAATCACCCATGATTATTGCTGTTCCCTGTTTACAAGCCCCCACTATTTCCTGGTTTCTGCTCCAACCAACAGAGTTGCTACTGTTAGGGAGCCTATAGATTACGCCCACCAGTGATTTATCCCCTTATTATTCCTTATCTCCACCCAAACTGTTTCAACACCCTTATCATTTGAGCCAATATCGTTTCTTACTATTGCAGTGATTCCATCCTTTATCAATAGAGCTACCCCACCACCTTTTCCTTTCTGTCTGTCCTTCCGGATTGTCAAGTACCCCCGAATATTTAATTCCCAGTCCTGGTCACCTTGCAACCACGTCTCTGTAATGGCTATCCAATCATACCCATTTGTCTCAATTTGTGCCGTCAACTCATCTATTTTGTTACAAATGCTACGTGCATTTAGACAAAGTGCTTTTAAGTTTGTTTTTTTACCCTTTTTTCCTGCTTGTTTCCTCTCTCCTTCAAACTCACTTTCTTTATTTTTGCTTTCCAATTCCAGCTTTGCTCCTGTAATTTTATTAACCCAATGTAACCTCCATGACACCTGACCACCAGAGGGCCCACCTGTTGGAGTCCCAAGGGATCCCAGCATCCATTGGGAGCACAGTATATAAGCAGGTCACCCACGAGGTACCTGCACTCTGCAGTCTTATTAAAGGAGCTAAGGTCACACTTGCTCATTACACACAGTACGCAGTTTCATCCTTTATTATGAGTGTACCAATTGGCGATGAGGTAACGAACAACCGCGCAAAAATGCAAAGAACAGTCGGTATTCTGGAGAAGTTCTCAGAAAGGGTCGATTGGGAGACCTTCGTGGAGAGACTCGACCAATACTTCGTGGCCAACGAGCTGGAAGGGGACAAGAACGCTACCAAACGAAGGGCAATCCTCCTAACTGCCTGTGGGGCAACAACCTATGGCCTCATGAAGAATCTCGTGGCCCCGGCAAAACCGACAGAGAAATCCTACGAAGAATTGTGTACGTTGGTCCGGGAGCACCTAAATCCTAAGGAAAGTGTTTTGATGGCGAGATATCGGTTCTATATGTGTCAACGATCGGAGGGCCAGGAAGTGGCGAGCTATCTCGCCGAACTTAGGCGCCACGCAGGACATTGTGAGTTTGAGGGATTCCTAGAACAAATGTTCAGAGTCTTTTTTGTACTGGGCATTGGACATGAAACAATCCTTCACAAACTGTTGACTGTAGAAACTCCGAATCTAAGTAAAGCCATAACGATAGCCCAGGCATTTATGTCCACCAGCGACAAACAAAACAGGTTTCGCAGAGTAAAGAAGTTTCGGCCAGTACTGTGCATAAAGTAACGTCGGTCTCAAGCAGAAATGTACATGGCAAAACGTACACGCCGGCTGCTGCAGCCTGACCTCAGTTGACCCAGAGTCCACCATCAATTGTTAATGCGAGGCAGTTAACACCTTGTTGGCGTTGCAGAGGTGATCATTGGCCCCATCAATGCTGCTTTAAGCACTATGCGTGCAATGGTTGCAGAACAATGGGACACCTCCAACGAATGTGCAGGCGAGCTGCAAATCCTGCAAACCGCCACGTTGCAGAGGAAGATCGATCCACCATGGATCAGGCTGAATTGGAGTCTCGCACGGAGGAGGCAGAAGTGTACGGGGTACACATATTCACTATGAAATGTCCACCAATAATGTTGAAAGTTGAACTGAACGGTATTCCAGTATCTATGGAACTGGACACGGGGGCAAGTCAGTCCATAATGAGTAAAAAGGCCTTCGACAGGCTGTGGGGCAAAAAGGCACACAGGCCCAAGCTCAGCCCATTCACAACAAACTAAGGATTTACACCAAGAACTAATCCATGTAATTGGCAGTGCAGAAGTCAAAGTCTCCTATGATGGAGCAGTACATGAACTCCCGCTGTGGATTGTGCCAGGGGATGGTCCCATGTTGTTTGGCAGAAGCTGGCTGGGAAAAATCCGCTGGAACTGGGACGACATCGAGTGCTTTTGTTCGTCGACGATGCCTCATGTACCCAGGTTCTGAGCAAGTTCCCATCGTTGTTCGAGGCGAGGCATTGGAAGCTTCTCGGGGGTGGAAGTGCAGATCCATTTGGTTCCCGGTACGTGACCCATCCACCACAAGGCACGGGTGGTCCGGTACATGATGCGTGAAAAAGTGGAAATTGAGCTGGACAGGCTGCAATGTGAAGGCATCATCGCACCGGTGGAATTCAATGACTGGGCCAGTCCAATTGTCCCGGTACTCAAGAAAGACGGCACGGTTACAATTTGCGGGGACTATAAAGTAACGATTAACCGTTTTTCGCTGCAGGACCAGTACCTGCTACCCAAGGCAGACGACCTGCTTGCGACCCTCGCTGGAGGGAACACGTTCACCAAGCTGGACCTGACCTCGGCCTACATGATGCAGGAGCTGGAGGAGTCTTCGAAAGGCCTCACCTGCATCAACACGCACAAAGATCTGTTTATCTACAACCGATGCCCGTTCGGGATTCGGTCAGCCGCTGCGATCTTCCAGTGGAACATGGAGAACCTGCTAAAGTCGGTTGCTTGCATAGTGGTTTTTGAGGACGACATATTGGTTACAGGTCGGGACATCATGGAGCATTTGAAGAATCTGGAAGAGGTTCTTAAGTCGGTTGGATCGCATGGGACTCAGGTTGAAACGCTTGAAGTGTGTTTTCCTGGCACAGGACAATCGCAGCAGACGGCATCAGACCCACTGACGCCAAGACGGAGTCCATCAAGAACGCGCCGCAACCACAGAACGTGATTGAGCTGCGGTCATTCCTGGGACTCCTTAACTATTTTGGTAAATTCCTACCTGGGTTAAGCACCCTGCTTGAACCCCTGCATGCGCTACTGCGCAAGGGAGACAACTGGGCAGGGGGGAATTCACAAGAGGCTGCTTTTAAGAAAGCCAGAAATTTCTATTCAAACAAACTGCTTGTACTGTTGTAAACGATTAGTGCTAGCTTGTGATGCGTCGTCATACGGGGTTGGGTGTGTGTTACAACAGGCTAATGAATCAGGAATTTTGCAACCGGTTGCTTATGCATCCAGGAGTTTGTCCAAGGCCGAAAGGGCCGACAGCATGATTGAAAAAGAGGCTCTGCTGTGCGTCTATGGGGTAAAAAAAATGCACCAGTACTTATTTGGCCTCAAGTTTGAGCTTGAAACTCACCACAAGCCACTCATATCGCTGTTCTCTGAGAGCAAAAGGATTAATACCAATGCCTCTGCCTGCATCCAAAGATGGGCGTTCACGCTGTCGGCATACAACTATGTAATCCGCCACAGACCGGGCACAGTGAACTGCGCAAGTGCTCTCAGTCAGCTGCCACTGGTCACCACCGGGGTGGAAATGGCACAACCAGCGGACTTGCTCATGGTCATGGAGGCATTTGAGAATGAGAAGTCCCCCGTTACGGCCCGCCAGATCAGGACCTGGAGCAGCCAGGATCCTTTACTGTCCTTGGTAAAAAACTGTGTCCTCCATGGGAGCTGGTCCGGTGTCGCAGTGGAGATGCAGAAGGTGATTAAGCCGTTCCACAGACACAAAGACGAGTTGTCCCTGCAGGCGGACTGTCTACTATGGGGCAATCGCGTGGTCTTGCCCAAGAAAGGCAGAGATACGTTCATATGTGAACTGCACAGCACCCACCCAGGCATCGTAATGATGAAAGCCATAGCCAGATCCCATGTGTAGTGACCCGGCATTGACTCAGATTTAGAGTCATGCGTGCGCCAGTGCAACACTTGCTCTCAGCTGAGCAATGCACCCAGAGAGGCACCGCTAAGTTTGTGGTCGTGGTCCTCCAAACCGTGGTCGAGGATCCACGTAGACTATGTGGGCCCATTTCTAGGCAAAATGTTTTTGGTTGTCATGGACGCTTACTCAAAATGGATTGAATGTGCAATAATGTCAGTAAGCACGTCCATGGCCACTATTGAAAGCCTAGGAACCATGTTTGCCATGCACGGCTTGACTGATGTCCTAGCCAGCGACAATGGGCCGTGCTTCACCAGTGCTGAATTGAAGGAATTCATGACCCGCAATGGGATCAAACATGTCACATCTGCTCCGTTCAAACCCGCATCCAACGGCCAGGCAGAACGGGCAGTTCAGACCATCAAGCAAAGCTTGAAACGTGTGTCGGAAGATTCCCTGCAGACCCGGCTGTCCCGAGTGCTGCTCAACTACCGCACTAGACCCCACTCACTCACCAGGGTTCCCCCAGTCGAGCTGCTCATGAAAAGGGCGTTCAAAACAAGGCTCTCTCTTGTCCACCCTGATCTCCATGATCATGTGGAGGGCAAGTGGCATCAACAAAGTGTGTACCGTGTGCATGCAAATTTGTCACGCAATATTGAGATCAATGATCCCGTGTTTGTGCTTAATTATGAACATGGTCCCAAATGGCTCGCTGGCACGGTCACAGCCAAAGAGGGGAGTAAGGTGTTTCAGGTCAAATTGGCCAATGGATAAACACACAGAAAACATTTGGACCAAATCAAGTTGCGGTTCACCAACAGCTACGAACAACCCGAAGAGGACACCAGCAACTTTGACCCTCCAACACACACACACGTGGCAACTGACATCACAGTTGACCACGATGCCAAACTCATCATCCCCAGCAGCCCGGCAAGGCCGGCTGCCCAACAACCCAGTGAAGAATTGACCAACCCTCACACACCCGCATTTGTACCGAGACGATCGACAAGGGAGCGTAAAGCCCCAGATCGTCTCACCTTGTACATAAGTGTACTGTTGACTTCACGGGGGTGATGTAATGTACTTAACCCTTTGTAACCTGCATGACACCTGACCACCAGAGGGCCCACCTATAAGCAGGCCACCCACAAGGTACCTGCACTCTGGAGTCTTATTAAAGGAGCTAAGGTCACACTTGCTCATTGTACACAGTACTCAGTGTCATGTTTGTAACCTTCACACAACTGTAACCTTTATGTAACGACACTGTACACTGTATACACCTGAGTAATGCACACCTTGACCACATGGGGTGAACTTGTGGGAGACACTCCTCACCTGGTCATCCAGGTATATAAAGGGAGGTCCCACGCAGGGTCAGCACTTCTTGGTCCTGGGAATAAAGGTTCAGGTCACGTAGTGACCTTGTCTGCACTACATGCCTCGTGTGATTCTATAGTAAGGTGTAAGGACACTACATTTGGCGACGAGAAATAGGAATCAACGACCCACGAGGATGGCCACCGGTAGCACAGAGGAATGGTACTGTGTTGGTGAGGACTGGGACGATTTCATGAGAGACTCCAGCAGAGCTTTGTCACAAAAGACTGGCTGGGAGAGGAAGCAGCTGGCAAACAGAGGGTGCATCTACTGACCAGCTGTGGATCCAAGACGTTTGCGCTGATGAAAGACCTGCTCGCACCCGAGAAGCCGGCGGACAAGTCCTTTGAAGAGCTCAGCACTCTGATCGGTGAGCACCTCAAACTGGCGAGCAGTATACACATGGCCCGACACCGGTTCTATACACACCGGCGTCGGGAGGGACAAAGCATATCGGACTTCATTGTGGACCTTCGGCGTTTGGCCAGCTTCTGTAAGTTCACAGGCGCCTGCAGCGGGGAGATGTTAAGGGATTTCTTCATTGAGGGCATTGGTCATGCCGGGATTTTCAGGAAGCTTATTGAGACCAAGGATTTGACTTTGGAAAGGGCAACACTGATAACTCAGACCTTCATGGCAGGGGAAGAGGAGACCAAGATAATTTATGCGCGCAGCCCTGGTTCCAACATGGCGATGGACCAGGGAATTAACATTGTAAACGAGACACAGAACCCCGCAGGCAGGCAAGGGCAATTTGACACTGCCTAGGCAGCAACAGGCTCTCGGGTGGGCCAGCAACAAAGACAATGACAGGGGGATCAGCAATTCACGCCATCACAAGGGACAATGCGTCCTGGGATGGAACCATTGATTACTCCTGAGCACTCTGTTGCTGAGTGTCAAAGAGACAATCAGAGAGGAATGCCTGTTAACAGTTCCTTTGTTCACAACAATCTCAGCTCATGCTGGAGATGCGGTGGCAGACATGCTGCGAAAACCTGTAGGTTTCAACAATTTATCTGTAGAAACTGTAACTTCAGTGGACATCTGGCCAGAATGTGCAGAAAGCCTGTAGCGAGGCTCGTTTACGAGGCAGAGGAACCAGATGAGGGGTCTGTAAGGCAGGGTGATGCTTGGGGCAAATCTATGAAGTCCAGCAGGTTCATGTGGCAGACGTTCACAGCTCGTACACCAAAATGCCACCTATGATGATGAAAGTTCGATTAAATGGCATCCTGGTATGCATGGAGCTGGACACAAGAGCCAGCCAGTCACTTATGAGTGCCCAACAATTTGAAAAACTATGGCCACTCAAAGCTAACAGGCCCAAACTAGAACGCATTGACACGCAGCTACGGACATACACCATGAGAGATCATCCCAGTACTAGGCAGTGCAAACTTGGTGGTCACACACAATAGATCGGAGAACCGGCTGCCACTCTGGATTGTCCCGGGGAATGGTCCCGCACTCTTGGGGAGGAGCTGGCTAGCCGAGATGAACTGGAAATGGGGGGATGTGCACGTCATTTCATCTGTGGAGCAAAGTTCATGCTCACAGGTCCTACAGAAATTCTAGCCACATTTCAACCAGGTGTCGGGACCTTTAAGGGCACCAAAGTAGTGATACGCATCTCCCCGGATGCCAGACCAGTGCACCACAAAGCCAGAGTGGTGCCGTATGTGATGCGTGAGAGAATTGAGAGTGAGTTGGACAGGCTGCTAAGAGAGGACATAATTTCGCCTGTTGAATTCAATGACTGGGCAAGCCCCATCATTCCTGTCCTTAAAGCGGATGGCTCGGTCAGGATTTGTGGCGACTACAAGGTCACTATCAACCAAGTGTCACTACAGGACCAATACCCGCTTCCGAGAGCGGAGGATCTTTTTGCCACGCTGGCAGGTGGCAAGCTGTTCACCAAGTTGGACCTCACTTCAGCCTACATGACTCAGGAACTGGCTGAAGAATCCAAGCTTCTGACCACCATCACCACGCACAAGGGGCTATTCGTTTACAACAGGTGTCCGTTTGACATTCGTTCAGCGGCCGCTATCTTCCAGACGAACATGGAAAGCTTGCTTAAATCCATCCCTGGAACAATTGTATTCCAAGATGACATTCTTAGGACGGGTCGAGACGCCGAGGAACACCTCCACAACCTGGAGGAGGTGCAATGCCGACTGGACCGGGTAGGCTTGCGACTAAAGAAGTCCAAGTGTATGTTTTTGGCCCTAGAGGTCAAGTTTTTGGGTAGGAAGGTTGCCGCAGACGGGATCCGGCCTACCAAATCCAAAACGGAGGCAATCCGTCGTGCGCCCAGGCCCGGCAACACATCGGAGTTGCGGTCATTTCTGCGACTATTGAACTACTTCGGGAACTTTCTGCCGAACTTAAGCACATTGTTGGAGCTGCTGCACGTGCTCCTGCGTAAGGTTTGTGAATGATCATGGGGGGACTGTCAAGAACGGGCTTTCAATCGGGCGCGGAATCTGCTTTGCTCTAACAAGCTGTTGACGTTGTACAACCCCTGTAAGAAACTGGTTTTAACGTGAGATGCATCATCCTATGGGGTTAGATGCGTGTTGCAGCAGAGTAATGATGAGGGCCAACTCCAACCTGTGGCTTATGCCTCCAGATCACTCTCCCAGGCAGAACGGGGATATGGGATGGTTGAAAAGGAAGCATTCGCATGTGTCTACGGGGTGATAAAGATGCACCAGTACCTTTTCGGCAGAAGGTTCGAGTTAGAAACGGACCACAAACCATTAACATCCCTGTTGTCCGACAGCAAGGCTGTCAATGCCAATGGGTCAGGTCGCATACAGCGGTGGGCCCTCACGCTGGCTGCATATGACTACACCATACGGCACCGGCCAGTCAACGAAAATTGCGCTGATGCGCTCAGCAGGCTCCCACTGGCCACCACCGAGGGGGCATCGGAACAAAGCGCGGAGAAGGTCATGGCCATTGAGGTTTTTGACACCGCAGGCTCCCCCATCACAGCCCGCCAGATCAAACTCTGGACCAACAGAGATCCCCTCCTATCCCTGATAAAGAAATGTGTCCTGACTGAGGATTAGGCGCCCGCACACGGAATGTGTCCCGAGGAGGCCAGACCGTTTCATAGACGGATGGACGAGCTCTCCATCCAAGCTGACTGCCTGCTATGGGGCAGCCGGGTAGTCATCCCCAGAAAGGAAGGGAAGCATTCATCAGGGAATTCCACAGCGAACACCCAGGCATCATGCTAATGAAGGCCATTGCCCGGTCACATGTATGGTGGCCGGGAATTGACTCAGACCTGGAACACTGGGTTCGCAGGTACAGGACATATTCTCAGCTGGGTAATGCCCCCAGGGAGACCCCACTCAGCCCGTGGCCCTGACCCACGAGGCCATGGTCACGTATTCACGTAGACTACGCGAGCCCGTTCATGGGAAAAATGTTCCTGATTGTTGTCGATGCATACTCTAAATGGATCAAGTGCATCATATTGAATTCGTGCACGACATCCACCACCGTGGAAAGTCTGCGTACGGTCTTTGCGACCCACGGCTTGCCGGACATCCTGGTTAGCAATAATGGCTCGTGTTTCACTAGCTATGAATTCCCGGAGTTCATGTCGGGTAATGGCATCAAACATGTCAGGACAGCACTGTTCAAGCCAGCTTCCAATGGCCAGGCGGAACGTGCGGTCCAAATCATAAAACAGGGCATGCTCTGGATTCAATTGAAGGACCCTCCCTTCAATGCCGCCTCCTGCTGGCCGATAGGTCCCACCCGCATTCGCTCACGGGAGTCCCACCCGCGGAACTACTCATGAAACGCACACTTAAAACGCGGCTGTCCCTCATTCACCCAGACCTGTCAGACATTGTTGAGGGCAAGCGCCAGTCCCAAATCGAGTGCCATGATCGCAACTCAGTGGAGAGATGCATAGAAATTGATGACCCTGTATTCGTTCTCAATCATGCTTTGGGACCCAAGTGGCTTGAGGGTACTGTAATTGGCAAAGAGGGGAATAGGGTCATAGTGGTCAGACTTAACAATGGGCAGACATGCCGCAAATATCTGGACCAAGTAAAGAAAAGGTTCAGCATGGACACTGAAGAACCTGAGGAAGATCATGATATGTCACCCACACCACTGCCAGTGAACGAGCAACAAGGACATTCACCAGCATGCACAGTCCCTGCGGCCAGCCTGGACAGGCCGAAATCACCTCAGGCAACAGAGACGCATGCCAAGGCCCAACCACCAGAGCCCCAACTGCAGCGCTCCACGAGAGAGCGTCGACCGCCTGAAAGACTCAATCTTTGACCCAAAGACATTGTAGGGAGGTGATGTCATGTTTGTAATCTTCACATAACTGTAACCTTTATGTAACAACACTGTACACTGTATACACCTGAGTAATGCACACCTTGACCACAGGGGGTGAACTTGTGGGAGACACTCCTCACCTGGTCATCCAGGTATATAAAGGGAGGTCCCATGTAGGGTCAGCACTTCTTGGTCCTGGGAATAAAGGTTCAGGTCACATAGAAACATAGAAACATAGAAAATAGGAGCAGTAGTAGGCCATTCGGCCCTTCGAGTCTGCACCACCATTCAATATGATAACATAGTGACCTTGTCTGCAGTACATGCCTCGTGTGATTCTATAGTAAGGTGCAAGGACACTACACTCAGTTTCATCCTTTATTATAAGTGTATCAGCTCCCCTCCCTATTGAATCTATTTTCAGGTTCCCATCCCCCTCCCAAGCTAGTTTAAACCCTCACCAACAGCACTAACAAACCCCCCAGCGAGGATATTGGTCCCGGCTCTGTTGAGGTGCAACTCGTCCGGCTTGTACAGGTCCCACCCCCCCAGAAGCGGTCCCAATGCCTCAGGAAACTAAAGCCCTCCCGCCTACACCACCTCACCAGCCATGTTTTCATCTACTCTATCCTCTATTTCTGTAGTAACCAACTCGTGGCACTGGGAGTAATCCGGAGATTACTACCTTTGAGGTCCTGCTTTTTAATCTCTCTCCTAGCACCCTAAACTCTGCCTGCAGGACCTCATCCCTCTTCCTACCTATGTCATTGGTACCAATGTGGACCATGACCTCTGGCTATTCACCCTCTACCCCCAGAATGGCCTGCAGCCGCTCAGTGACATTCTTGACCCTGGCACCAGGGAGGCAACATACCATCCTGGAGCCACATCTGCGGCCGCAGAAACGCCTGTCTGCTCTCCTGACTAGCGAATCCCCTAACCACTAAACCTCTTCCATTCTTTTTCCTCCCTCTCTGTGCAGCTGAACCACCCGTGGTGCTGTGGACTTGGCTCTGGCTGCACTCCTCCATGTGTTGGCTTGTCCTCATACGATATTATCATATGCCAGATTAATACCGACTAATGTCTACAGAAAGGAGTGATGCTACGTGGTGCGAAGTAGATGCCATATAGCCTCAGGCCTTGCGAGTTGCTCATTCTCAGCCATCACTATGGATACACAACAGGAAGAAGCATTTACTGTTATCAGCCTGCCAGATAAGAAAAAGAAAAACTAGGGGCTGGATTTTAGGCTTTTAAGTTTTTGGGGCGATAATGGCAGCGGGGCGGGAACGTTAGTAGCCTGGAATAGTTTGCACTTTAGTATTTAAGTTTGGGCATCTGGGTCCTGCGTTGTACACCTTTCGTGGTGCAGGTGCACGGATGGGAAATTCCCGAGCTAAAGAGCCGGCCCAGGAGCGCTCTGAGAAACGTCTGGCAGCGGAGGCTGGAGGGCGGGGGGGGGGAGGCTGGGGCGGGGGGGCGCGGGGGGTGGTGGGGAGGAAAACTTTTTTAAAAACCACAAGAACAGTCCCAAAACATTGCCCAGACCACCACAACACAAATCGCTGAAAAAAATTTAAAGAAAAAACAATAACACTTACCTTAGGAGTTCATTACTCACCTCTTCGCCGACGGGATCGTAGGACCGCCTTGATTTCCCAGGCGGTCATTGTGGCCGCACTTCCGGGCGGACGGGTCCAGCAGGAGCTCAAACACGCATCGGGGACATTGCACACCGGGTGCTGCTCTTCCAGGCCGTGCTGCTCAACACCGTTGTAAAACCAGACAGAAGGATCGCTGCAGGGCTCTGAAGCCCTCACCGACGCCATTGCCGCTGCTCTGGGGCAAAACCCGGAGGGCAGAAGTCCGGAAAATCCAGCCCACACATATATATATATAGTGCCTTTCATGACCTCAGCACATTTCAAAGTGCTTTACAGCCAGTGAAGTACTGTTGTAATGTAGGAAACATGGCAGCCAATTTTCACACAGCACGCTTCCACAAACAACAATGTGATAAAGGGTAGATAATCTGCTTTAATGGTATTGATTGAGGGCTAAATATTAGCAAGGACATTGGGAATAACTTCCCTGCTCTTCTTTGAAATATCACCTTTGGATCTTTTACATCTACCTGAGAGAGCAGACGAGGCCTCCGACAGTGCAACACTCCCTCAGTATTGCATGTCAGTCTAGATTTTTGTGCTCAGGTCTCTTGAACATAAGAACAGAAGAACATAAGAATTAGGAACAAGAGTAGGCCATCTAGCCCCTCGAGCCTGCTCTGCCATTTAAAAAGATCATGGCTGATCTGGCCGTGCACTCAGCTCCACTTACCCGCCCGCTCCCCATAACCCTTAATTCCCTTATTGGTTACAAATCTATCTTTCTGTGATTTGAATACATTCAATGAGCTAGCCTCAACGCTACCTTGGGCAGAGAATTCCACAGATTCACAACCCTCTGGGAGAAGAAATTCCTTCTCAACTCGGTTTTAAATTGGCTCCCCCGTATTTTGAGGCTGTGCCCCCTAGTTATAGTCTCCCCGACCAGTGGAAACAACCTCTCTGCCTCTATCTTGTCTATCCCTTTCATTATTTTAAATGTTTCTATAAGATCACCCCTCATCCTTCTGAACTCCAACGAGTAAAGACCCAGTCTACTCAATCTATCATCATAAGGTAACCCCCTCATCTCCGGAATCAGCCTAGTGAATCGTCTCTGTACCCCCTCCAAGGCTCGTATATCCTTCCTTAAGTAAGGTGACCAAAACTGCATGCAGTACTCCAGGTGCGGCCTCACCAATACCCTATACAGTTGCAGAAGGACCTCCCAGCTTTTGTACTCCATCCCTCTCGCAATGAAGGCCAACATTCCATTCGCCTTCCTGATTACCTGCTGCAACAGCAAACTAACTTTTTGGTATTCATGCACAAGGACCCCCAGGTCCCTCTGCACCGCAGCATGTTGTAATTTCTCCTCATTCAAATAATATTCCCTTTTACTGCTTTTTTCCCCAAGGTGGATGACCACACATTTTCCGACATTGTATTCCATCTGCCAAACCTTAGCCCATTCGCTTAACCTCTCTAAATCTCTTTGCAGCCTCTCTGTGTCCTCGACACAACCCGCTTTCCCAGAAATCTTTGTGTCATCTGCAAATTTTGTTGCACTACACTCTGTCCCCTCTTCCAGGTCATCTATGTATATTGTAAACAGTTGTGGTCCCAGCACCGATCCCTGTGACACATCACGAACCACCAATTTCCAACCTGAAAAGGACCCATTTATCCCGACTCTCTGCTTTCTGTTAACCAGCCAATTCTCTATCCATGCTAATACATTTCCTCTGACTCCGCGTACCTTTATCTTCTGCAGTAACCTTTTGTGTGCCACCTTATCGAATGCCTTTTAGAAATCTAAATACACCACATCCATCGCTACACCTCTATCCACCATGCTCGTTATATCCTCAAAGAATTCCAGTAAATTAGTTAAACATGATTTCCCCTTCATGAATCCATGTTGCGTCTGCTTGATTGCACTATTCCTATCTAGATGTCCCGCTATTTCTTCCTTAATGATAGCTTCAAGCATCTTCCCCACAACAGATGTTAAACTAACCGGCCTATAGTTACCTGCCTTTTGTCTGCCCCCTTTTTTAAACAGAGGTGTTACATTAGCTGCTTTCCAATCCGCTGGTACCTCACCAGAGTCCAGAGAATTTTGGTAGATTATAACGAATGCACGTGCTATAACTTCCGCCATCTCTTTTAGTACCCTGGGATGCATTTCATCAGGACCAGGGGACTTGCCTACCTTGAGTACCATTAGCCTGTCCAGCACTACCTCCCTAGGGATAGTGATTGTCTCAAGGTCCTCCCTTTCCACATTCCTGTGACCAGCAATTTTTGACATGGTTTTTGTGTCTTCCACTGTGAAGACCGAAGCAAAATAATTGTTTAAGGTCTCAGCCACTTCCACATTTCCCATTATTAAATCCCCCTTCTCATCTTCGAAGGGACCAACATTTACTTTAGTCACTCTTTTCTGTTTTATATATCGGTAAAAGCTTTTACTATCTGTTTTTATGTTTTACGCAAGTTTACTTTCGTAATCTATCTTTCCTTTCTTTATTGCTTTCTTAGTCATTCTTTGCTGTCGTTTAAAATTTTCCCAATCTTCTAGTTTCCCACGAACCTTGGCCACCTTATACGCATTGGTTGTTAATTTGATACTCTCCTTTATTTCCTTGGTTATCCACGGCTGGTTATCCCTTCTCTTACCGCCCTTCTTTTTCACTGGAATATATTTTTGTTGAGCACTATGAAAGAGCTCCTTAAAAGTCCTCCACTGTTCCTCAATTGTGCCACCGTTTAGTCTGTGTTCCCAGTCTACTTTAGCTAACTCTGCCCTCATCCCACTTTAGTCCCCTTTGTTTATGCATAGTATGCTCATTTGAGACACTACTTCCTCACCCCCAATCTGTATTACAAATTCAACCATACTGTGATCACTCATTCCGAGAGGATCTTTTACTTCAAACATATATTTTTTTTAAAAAGACACTTTTATATTCCTTTAATTTTATTTCCCCTCTTAATTTTAAACCTGTCCACCTGGTTTCATCGTGCAAATTTCTGCCAGACAATCGTTTATTATTCCTGTCTCATTACACAGGACCAGATCTAAGATAGCTTGCTCCCTTGTAGGTTCTGTAACATACTGTTCTAAGAAACAATCCCGTATGAATTCTATGAATTCCTCCTCAGGCTACCCCGTGCGATTTGATTTGACCAATCGATATGTAGGTTAAAATCCCCCATGATTACTGCCATTCCTTTTTCACATGCCTCCATTATTCCCTTGATTATTGTCCGCCCCACCGTGAAGTTATTATTTGGGGGCCTATAAACTACGCCCACCAGTGACTTTTTCCCCTTACTATCTCTAATCTCCACCCACAATGATTCAACATTTTGTTCATTAGAGCCAATATCGTCTCTCATAGCTGCCCTGATATCATCCTTTATTAACAGAGCTACCCCACCTCCTTTCCCTTCTTGTCTATCCTTCCGAATTGTCAGATACCCCTGTATGTTTAATTCCCAGTCTTGGCCACCCTGCAACCATGTTTCTGTAATGGCCACCAAATCATACCCATTTGTAATAATTTGTGCCGTCAACTCATTTACTTTATTTTGAATGCTGCGTGCGTTTAGGTAAAGTGTTTTAATACTCGTTTTTAAACCATGATTTTTAGTTTTGACCCCTCCTGCAGCCCCTTTATATTCATACATATTGTCCCTTCCTATCACCTTGTGGTTTACACTTACCCCAGTGCTCTGTTGCATCCTGCCTTTTGCATTCTTTCTTGGAGTCCTGTTCATCTGCGCTCTTACCCACTCTAACTATCTCAGAGCCCTCTCTTGGGTTCCGAATACTCCTCACATTGAGGCACCAAGCTTTCAAGCTTGCCTTTTTATTACACTTTGACCCTTTACAATTTTGCTGTACATTGGCCCTTTTTGTTTTTTGCCTTGGGTTTCTCTGCCCTCCACTTTTACTCATCTCTTTTCTGTCTTTTGCTTCTGTCTCCATTTTGTTTCCCTCTGTCTCCCTGCATTGGTTCCCATCCCCCTGCCATATTAGTTTAACTCCTCCCCAACAGCACTAGCAAACACTCCCCCTAGGACATTGGTTCCGGTCCTGTTGAGTGGGACTTAAACACACAACCTTTTGACTCAGAGGCAAGAGTGCTACCAACATGGCTGATACATGCAAACACTCCAAAATGTTACAGCTACAGTAAATCTGTCACTATACATTGGCTCTGTCCTTAGATTTAAGACCAAATTAAAGCATAAAATATTAACTGAGCACAAATTCTAAAAGAGAAACAGTTGGACAGAACTGCATATTCCAGTCAAGGGACACATTGAACAAAATTAAGCGATTGTTTTTTGGCAAGAATGAGCAGCAATGCAAAATGCAGTGGAAAGACTCTAATACTGACACATCATCTGATTACCTGAGTGTGGATACTCCTGGGCTGGTGCTCGATGCAGTTGAAATGAGTGATCCTATGTGGTGCGAAGTAGATGCAATATACCTCAGGCCTTGCGAGTTGCTCATCCTCAGCCATCACTATGGATACACAATAGGAAGAAGCATTTACGGTTATCAGCCTGCCACTCTTTGTAACATATTATACACCTTAACATGATGTGATGGAGTTCACTTACTTTCTCAAAGGCAGAACGCCAAAGCGTGTGAGAAATTCAAAGATAGGAAAATGAGCAGCCATAATAGGTACTGGCATGGAGATGCAGGTTAGCCACCTGCATGTCTCCCTCCATTGGGATCTATGGAATGGCAACCCAATAATTGTAAGGTTAGTTCCTCCATATGATTAGGGGCTTGACTGTAGGTGGGTCACTGCTTTTTGTCAACCGCTCCCTTCTGTTCTGAGATACTTTTTCTTACAATCATAAAGAGATAGGTCAAGTGATTGGCTGGCTCTTGAGCCCTGCCATTACTATGCAATTGGCCAGTGTGCTTCCCAGAACAAGAATGCAAGAACGTGCAATGGGGGCTGCTGGAAATTACTTATGGCCCTACCATCATCACTGAAAGATATTCGAGGCAGAAAGATTCCCTATAAAAGAAAAATAATCCCATGTGTGTATATAGCAGTTGGAGGTGAACCTATGTATTGCTGCTCTCCCAGAATAGTGAAATGAGTGATCTTCAGTGGAAAATTACCTTGGCAAACGTCTTCAAGCTGTTACATTTCTTGCGCATCTAGAATTTTGACCACCTGACTGCAGAAATCCTGTTTACTTATTTAAAAAAAAATCATTCTTTGGGATGTGGGCATTGCTGATAAGGTGGGTGATAAGTGCCCATCACTAGTTGCCCCTTAGAGGGTGGTGGTGAGCCCTCTTGAACCTCTTCCCAAGCAGCTGCTTTACGAGAAGGGTGGCCTTCCAACCTAAAGATGGCAGCCCCCTCCCCTCCGCCCCTTTGTCTCATCTCCCTGAGCATCATCTCGGAATCTCTGTCTGAAAAGGCAGTAGCTCTCCCTCCTCCCTGGGACCTTGTTGACTCCTCAAATATCTTCAGTAATGTCAACAAAACTCAAGGAGGATCTGTCATATATTTAACCATCTTGCAATGACATAGTCATGTAACTGTAACTCATGTACACTGTACCTGTACCCTAGAAATGCACACCCTGACCACAGGGAGTGAACTTGTGGGAGACACTCCTCACCTGGATTTCCAGGTATAAACGGGGAGGTCCCACCCAGGATCAGCACTCCTTGGTCCTGGCAATAAAGGTGAAGGTCACAGAGTGACCGTGTCTGATATATCTATGCCTCGTGTGAGTTTGAGGTAAGGTGCAGGGACACTACATTTGGCGACGAGAAACGGGAATCAACGAGGATGGCCGGTGGCACAGAGGAATGTTACTGTGTGGGTGAGGACTGGGACGACTTTGTGGAAATACCCCAGCAGAGCTTTGTCAAAAGGATTGGCTGGAAGAGACAGCGGCTGACAAGCGGAGGGCGCATCTACTGACCAGCTGCGGACCACAGATGTATGGGATGATGAAAGACCTGCTCGCACCCCAAAAGCCGGCAGACAAGCCCTTTGAAGAGCTCAGCCAGCTGATCAGTGAGCATCTCAAGCCGGCGAGTAGCGTACACATGGCCTGGCACCGGTTCTACTCTCACCGGCGTCGGGAGGGACAAAACGTCTCGGACTTCGTGGCGGAACTGCGGCACTTGGCCAGTCTCTGTAAGTTCTCCGATGCCTGCAGGGGGAAGATGTTAAGGGACTTTTTAATCAAGGGCATTAATCATGCCGGCATTTTCAGGAAGCTCATAAAGACTAAGGACTTGACTTTAGAAGGGGCAGCGTTGATAGCTCAGACCTTTATGGCAGAGGAAGAGGAGACCAAGCTAATTTACGCACACAGCCCTGGTCCAAACATGGCGACGGACCAGGGAGTTAACATGGTGAACGCGGCTCGGGACCCCGCAGGCAGGCAAGGACATTTCGAAACCGCCCAGGCAGCAACAGGCTCTAGGATGGCCCGCAACAAGGATAATGGAAAGGGGATCAGCAATTCATGCCATCTCGAGGAACAATGCGTCCCGCAATGGGAGCATTAACACCCACCATCAGAGTGCTTAGAAACAGCCAAATGGGCAATCAGAGAGGAATGCCTGGTAATAGTCCTTTTGTTAACAGCAATCTCAGCTTATGCTGGAGGTGTAGGGGTAGACACTCTGCGAAAAACTGCAGGTTCCAGCAATATACTTGTAGGATTTTTAATGTCAGTGGACACTTGGCCAGGATGTGCAAAAAGGCAGTAGCGAGGCTAATCTGCGAGACAGAGGAACCAGATGAGGGGTCTGCAATGCAGCATGAGGCCTGGAGAAAAGCCATAGATGCTGAAGTTCAGCGGGTTCATGTGGCTGACGTCCACAGCTCATACACTAAAACGCCACCCATGATGATGAAATGGCATCCCGGTGCACATGGAGCTGGATATGGGAGCTAGCCAGTCACTCATGAGCGCCCAACAATTTGAGAGACTATGGCCACACAGAGCTAGCTCGCCCAAACTGGAATGCATTGAGACACAGCTACGGACGTACACCAAAGAGATCATCCCAGTGCTGGGCAGTACAAACTTGGTGGTAACACATAATGGATTACAGAACCGGCTGCCACTCTGGATCGTTCCGGGAAATGGCCCCGCGCTTTTGGGGAGGAGTTGGCTAGCTGAGATGAATTGGAAATGGGGGGGATGTGCACGCCATTTCATTCGTGGAGCGAAGTTCATGCTCACAGGTCCTGCAAAAATTCGGGTCACTATTTCAACCTGGTGTCGGAACGTTCAAGGGCACTAAAGTAGTGATACGCATCACTCCGGACGCCAGAACAGTGCACCACAAAGCCAGAGCGGTGCCGTACGTGATGCGTGAGAAAATTGAATGTGAACTGGACAGGCTGCTCAGAGAGGTCATAATTTCGGCCGTTGAATTCAGCGACTGGGCAAGTCCCATCATTCCCCTCCTCAAAGCAGATGGGTCGGTTTGGATTTGTGGTGACTACAAAGCCACCATCAACCGAATATCGCTGCAAGACCAATACCCGCTTCTGAGAGCGGAGGACCTTTTTGCCACGCTGGCAGGTGGCAAGCTGTTGACGAAGTTGGACCTCACTTCGGCTGACATGACTCAGGAACTGGCTGAAGAATCAAAGCTTCTGACCACCATCACGGTGCACAAGGGTTTATTTGTCTACAACAGGTGTCCGTTTGGCATTCGTTTGGCAGCAGCCATCTTTCAGAGAAACGTGGAAAGCTTGCTCAAATCCATTCCTGGAACAATCGTATTCCAAGACGACATTCTCATAACGGGTCGAGACACCGAAGAGCACCTCCACAACCTGGAGAAGGTGCTCCGCCGATTGGATCGGGTAGGCTTGCGGCTGAAAAAGGCCAAGTGTGTGTTTTTGGCCCGAGGTCAAGTTTTTGGGGAGGAGGGTTGCCGCAGACGGGATGCGGCCCACTGAATCAAAAACGGAGGCAATCCGCCGGGCGCCCAGGCCCAGCAACACGTCGGGAGTGTTGGGACTTTTGAACTATTTTGGGAACTTTCTGCCGAACTTAAGCACATTTTTGGAGCCATTACACATGCTCCTGTGTAAAGATTGTGAATGGTTTTGGGGGGACTGTCAAGAACGGGCTTTCAATAAGGCGAGGAACCTGCTGTGTTCCAACAAACTTTGACTTTGTATGACCCCTGTAAAAAACTGGTCTTAACATGCGATGCGTCATCCTACGGGGTTGGGTGTGTGTTGCAGCAGGGTAACGATGACGGCCGACTCCAACCGGTGACTTACGCCTCTAGGTCGCTCTCCCAGGCAGAGCGTCGATTTGGCATGGTTGAGAAGGAAGCACTCGCGTGTGTTTACGGTGTGAAAAAGATGCACCAGTACCTTTTTGGTAGAAAGTTCGAGCTAGAGACGGACCACAAGCTGTTAACATCCTTGTTGTCCAACAGCAAGGCTGTCAACGCCAATGCGTCAGCTCGCATACAGCGCTGGGTCCTCACGCTGGCTGCGTATAACTACACCATACGGCACCGGCCAGGCACCGAAAATTGCGCTGACGCGCTCAGCAGGCTCCCACTGGCCACCACCGAGAGGGCGTCGGTGCAGAGTGCCGAGATGGTCATGGCCGTTGAGGCTTTTGACATTGTGGGCTCCCCCATCACAGCCCGCCAGATCAAAATCTGGACCAACAGGGACCCTCTCCTATCCATGATAAAGAAATGTGTCCTGACTGGGGATTGGGCGCCCGCACACGGAGCATGTCCGGAGGAGGTCAGGCCGTTTCAGAGATGGATGGACGAGCTCTCCATCCAAGCCGACTGCCTGCTATGGGGCAGCCAGGTAGTCATGCCCCAGAAAGGAAGGGAAGCGTTCATCAGGGAGCACCCTGGCATCGTGTTAATGAAGGCCATTGCCCGGTCACATGTATGGTGGCCGGGGATTGACTCAGACCTGGAACACTGGGTTCGCAGGTGCACGACGTGTGACCAGCTGGGCAATGCCCCCAGGGAGGCCCCACTCAGCCCGTGGCCCTGGCCCACCAGACCATGGTCACGTATTCACGTAGATTATGCGGGCCCGTTCATGGGGAAAATGTTCCTGATCGTTGTCGATGCATACTCGAAGTGGATCAAGTGCATCATATTGAACTCGTGCATGACATCCATCACTGTGGAGAGTCTGCGTACGGTTTTCGTGACCCATGGCTTGCCGGACATCCTGGTCAGCGACAATGGCCTGTGTTTCACCAGCCATTAATTCCAGGAGTTTATGTCGGGCAATGGTATCAAGCACGTCCGGACAGCGCCGTTCAAGCCGGCTTCCAATGGCCAGGCGGAACGGGTGGTCCAAGTCATAAAACAGGGCATGCTACGCATCCAAGGACCCTCCCTTCAGTACCGCCTATCGCGCCTCCTGCTGGCCTACAGGTCCCGGCCGCACTCGCTCACGGGAGTCCCGCCAGCGGAACTCCTCATGAAACGCACGCTCAAGACGCGGCTGTCCCTCATTCACCCAGCCCTGGCAGACATTGTTGAGAGCAAGCGCCAGTCCCAAACAGAGCTCCATGATCGAAACTCAAGGGGGAGGTGTATAGCAATAGATGACCCGGTATTTGTTCTTAACCATGCTTTGGGACCCAAGTGGCTTGAGGGCACCGTAATTGGCAAAGAAGGAAATAGAGTCATGGTGGTCCGACTAAATGGGCAGATATGCCGCAAACACTTGGACCAAGTAAAGAAAAGGTTCAGCAAAGACACGGAGGAACCTGAAGAAGAGCATGAGATGGCACCAACACCACTGCCAGCGGACGAGCAACAAAGACAGCCCTCAGCATGCACAGTCCCTGCGGCCAGCCCGGACAGGCCGGAATCACCAAAAGTGACAGAGATGCGTGCCGAGGCTCAGCCACTAGAGCCACAACTGCGGCGGTCCATGAGAGAGCGTCGACCACCTGACAGACTTAACCTCTGAATCAAAAAGACTTAAGGGGGGAGGTGATGTCTTGTATTTAACCATCTTGCAATGACATAGTCATGTAACTGTAACTCATGTACACTGTACCTGTACCTTAGAAATGCACACCCTGACCACAGGGGATGAACTTGCGGGAGACACTCCTCACCTGGGTTTCCAGGTATAAAAGGGGTGGTCCGACCCAGGGTCAGCACTCCTTGGTCCTGGCAATAAAGCTGAAGGTCACAGAGTGACTGTGTCTGATATATCTATGCCTCGTGTGAGTTTGTAGTAAGGTGCAGGGACACTACAGGATCAATCCCACTTTAACAGCACAGGACATGCAGGTGGTGCTTTAAAGTCCAACAGCTGTTGTATGCAGCTGGCCCGACCACACTCCCAGCTCGGGGCCCTTTCAGTGTTGGGAACACTTCATAATTATTTAAAATAAGGAGATCTCAGGGAAATACTCTGGGGGTGTTCCATCCCCACACTCGCAGTGCAAAGTGTATCGGTGCATTCTTTTGGTGTGCCACCACTTCGCTCATAGAAAACAAGTTGCATTTATATAGCTACTTTTATGACATCCCAAAGTGTTTCACAGCTGATGAAGTACCTTTGTAATATTACTGTTGTACTATAGGGAAATGCATTAGCCAATTGCCATACAGAAAGGTCCCACAAACAGCAATGAGCTAAATGATGGCTGGTCACTCGGAATACTTAGGTGCTCTTCTTCAAATAACGATTTGGCATTTTTTACATCTACCCAAGCACGTAATTGAGGACTCCATTTAACCTCTCATCTGAAAAACAGCATCTTCAACAGTGTAGCATTCACTCAGTACTACACTAAAGGGTCAATCTAGATTATGTGCTCAGGCCTGGTGTGGGGATTGAACCCATGGCTGTCTGACTCAGAGCCAAGTGCGCTACCATTGAACCAAG
The DNA here is from genome assembly GCF_044704955.1 of Pristiophorus japonicus. NCBI lineage: Eukaryota > Metazoa > Chordata > Chondrichthyes > Pristiophoridae > Pristiophorus > Pristiophorus japonicus. The sequence goes on along the minus strand of NC_091977.1, from coordinate 342,468,118 downwards.
GCTGACATTATTAGAAGTTTTCTCTGTCATATCGGTCATCCCTCATAAGAATTAGAATTGTTTCAAAGATACTTTTTCCGCCATTAAAGTGGTAACTATGGCTACAACATCATCAGTTTGGCCAGTAAACTGGAAACTTGAAATACCAGTCGAACATTTATTCCGAGGGCACTTGAATTTGCCTGCCTAGAGTCTTTCTCTAGATACTTCTTTCTCTAATTTGTTGTGTTTTTATCCTAAATATATTTCACTTACTTGCTCTGTTTCATGATATCCTTGAAACACACCAGATTCCAGCTGTACTAGACCACTATGGATGTTGTTTAACTGGTATTGGGAGATACTCAAATAAGGACGAGAGCGGCCCTCTGATTCTTCATCTTTCTTCATCATTCAACACACTGTCACAGCAACGCAACCGAGATCAAGAAGTCATTGGGTGGGGAAAGTTGGGACACTGATGCCCATCTCCTCAGACTATAGTCTGTGTCGGACTGGCAAATGACAAGAAGACCATTGTTCGATTAATTGGAGTGAACGTCTATGAATCCTATTCAGTGGTGATGGCTTTACAGTAGCCTGTCAGCATCTGCATGCAGTGTTGTTCCAGCTCTACCATTAACTGTGCTTCCCTACATTACAAGTGACTACACTTGAAATATACTTCTTTGGCTATAAAGCTCTTTGGTATATTCTGAGATCATAAAAGGCGCTATATAATTCCAAGGGCTAGACTTTCCCTAAAGGCCCTCAATGCCCGATTGCCCGTTGAGAAGAACCACTAACGTTCGGTGAGTAACGCTGGTGAGAATTTCCATTTTTTTGTTTAAAGTAATTAAAACTAATTGCCCAGCGAAAAAATGGGCGTTGCATCATTGTCGGTGGTTAAGTAGAAAGTTAGTAACATGGGCGGTCGTTACAGAAATGGATGGTAAGTATTAAAATTTAGTCCGAGGCTGCGGTTCGGCCTAGGGAGGGGGGAAAACTTTTTTTAAAAATGTCAATAAAAACAAATTAAAATGTACAAAGCATTGCCAGTACAGTTTTATATCTAATCGCCATTTTAAAATTAGAAAAAATAATGAACCTTTAACTTACCTTTCTTTGCAGGGTACTCACCTACAGGCCTGTTTAAGCAGCTTTTACAGGGCGGTTCTCTCGGCGATCTGGACGTCGGCAGTTGAGGCCAAACTTACGCCCTGGCGGTTGTTCTTGGCATTGCACGTGGGCGGTGTTATATATGCAGACTATAGATATACTCTTTGTGTAGTCACTGTATAGTTCCATAAGATGGAGACTTGTTACCTGATGTACTATCAATAAGGTTTACACTGTATATATACTATGCTGGCACTACTAGAGGGTGCAACTGGTGGAGACCGGGGTTTCCTGCCCCTGTGGCAGAGGCTGTCCACCAGAGGGCACTGTGGTGGGAGACCTGAGGGTCACCTGCATAGGTGTGCAGGGCCCAGTATAAAAGGCTGCTCACCATGTTTGTGCCTCACACTGGAGTTACGAATAAAGTACCAAGGTACTACAGTTTGAGTACAACACCTTGCCTCGTGGAGTCATTCATAAGTGCATTACAGACATAACACGTGGTTTGGTCCCGGCAGGCGTATTCAGATGTGGGCGATAACATTGAAAAACTTAAGTGGAAACTTTCGCCGGGTGGAAAAACAGCTGTACCGCCGAGAAAATCGCCGACAATGAAGCCGAAAGTCTAGCCCCAAGTTTCTTTTCCATTGCTTTCTTTCTGTCAGAAGCACGGACCTCATTTTGTTTAACCACCTTGGGTAGGTTATCACCTTTTACTGCTTCTTGTGCAGACCTTCAGTATAGATTTGATTTAATGGGTGTAAATTTGTACGATCTTTCAAGCGGCCTTAAGCCCGCATTCCCAATATACATTCTCGGCACGCAAAGCTTTGCACAAACAGCGCTAAAGAAGAAAATGTACCCCATAGTGTGTACTATAAAACTAACAGCCAGACAGCAATAAAGCTGCAACTTAATCAAGTTTTGCCTTTATGATTTATGATACAACCTGAACACTTCATTTAAATTACAATGTTATCACTCACTCTCAGACATCTGTAATTATTTGTATAAACTACCAGAAAACATAGAGTGAATGATGAAGCAGAGGAATAGCTCGGAGTTTGATTAATGTAAGTAATGCACTATTAGACAATGAGCACATTAGAACAGGTTGTTAAGTTAGTTTATCCCATTATTCTTTCGACAAGGCTCCTACTTTCTACTATGCCTTAAATTATTAATATCACAACAAGACCTGGCGAGAGGCCTGATTCAAAAATGGTGTGGAATCCGCTTCCGAAAAATATTTGAAGACTTTGACAGGGAAGATTTTCCAGTTTGATTCCGACCGCTCCCGTAAGCCCACCACCTTGACCAGCATACGCCTAGCCTGAGTTCCTGTGTCCGCTCACGTACGATGAGTGGGGCAGACCTTGTGTGAGGATGGGGGTGGAGACGGTACATGGGAAGTACTTGGTGGACACCGGAGCTTCGAGCACGGTAATCCATGCAAGAGACCCAGCCAATTCACCCTGGTCCAGCAAGGTCCCATTCAGTCTCGTGGGATTCACAGGGAACAAGCAGGAGGGAGCGAGGTCCAGACCTTTGGCCATAGAATTAGGATCCCTCCACACAAGGTTGGAATGTGTCCGAATGAAGTGGGAACAGCCAGGGTCAGGAGTTCTAGGGGCCGACTTTATGCTAGCTCACAGAATAATTGTGGATTTAAGGAATCACTGCCTTTGGGAAGCAGTGGGTTCTGATAAGGAGGGAGAAGTTATGGTAATTCCTAAGAACGAGGAAGGAAAGGGTAGCATGTGTATGATGAAACCCAAGGAGAATTACGACTTGGAGCAATTGGTCAGTAATACCCCAGCAAAGTACCAGGCGGACATGCAGGATAATCTCGCACAAGCTCGACTGTGGCCAGGTGATGGGGGTTGAAGTCAGAGTACCAGGGGACCCCATGTCACGGCCACAGAAGCAGTACAGTTTCCTCAGAGCGGCAGAAGCCTACTTGGAGATGGCACTGGGATCCCTGGTAGAACAGGAGGTATTGAGGCTGATAGCCACCCACGTGAACTCACCTCTTTGGCCGCTTCAGAAACCCGACCAGTCGTGGAGACTCATGATGGACTATCGGGTGCTCAATAAAAACATCCCAGCCTGTACGCCCACAGTCGCGGCTGTTGCTGATCTGATAGGAAGCATTCCAGCGTCCGCAACCACTTTTGGGTTTTGGTCGATTCCACTAAAAAGGGAAGACCAATATAAGTTTGCTTAATTTTTGTTTTACAGGAAGCCAAGGACAGCATGGAGGCAGCCCTGAAGCTGAGCATGATGTTGGTGTTGGCCGGAGCAGGGTACAGCAGGAGAGGGGACACCGAGTTGTCCTTTCTTTACGGCTGTACTGGGGGGAACAAACCCACAGTGACTAAGGGTGGTGAGGGGAGGGGGGGTGGTAGCAATAAGGACACGGATGGGATGGCAGCCTACTTCCACGAGGGAAGGTGGGATTGAATTTGACGAAATACTCCAGTCACGCTGGTTTCACATACAGGGAGGCTTCCATACCGTGTCCTCAGCTGAAGATCACAGCCAGACAGGTTGGGGTGACCGAGGGAAAGTGCATGTGCGTGACATGTAAGGGTCACATTCCCTTGGGATGGTGGTGGTGGCTTAGGAAGTTGAGTCAAGACAAGGGGAACAGGTCAGCGGACTGGGAGAGACTGGGGAACGATACGTACCGACAGATTACGGGGACGAAGGGGGGAGTGGAAGTGTGCTCAGACAAATGGTGGAAGCAAGAGCAGGGAATTTATGTGTGTATGTAGGGGTCAGAACCGGTGCAGTGGGTGTGTTGATTGCCTTTTTGCGGCAATGGCAGGATTCCACGGCTGGGATCAGATGGGATCGGAGTATGGACTCCTGCGTAATCCAAAACCCTCCCAACACAATAAATTCCACAGAGCTTGTCACGCACAAGAGGAAGCCCCTACCCACAGCCCCACCAGTACGGGAGACAAAGGTTAAGTGTCCTGCCACCACACCAGGGAATGGTTTGGTTTTAGTCTCGACCGGGAAGGTTTTATTCCAGGAGGTGCTTCGGTCATTTTGAATTTAATCCGGGTGCAGCTGCCCGAGTGGTGTCCAAAGGACACTGAGCAGCTTTATGAAGCTTTAATTAAAGAGATGTTCAGATAGTTTTTCGAACTCAGTTATGGGGATGTGTGTCAGGAGAAACTGTATGACATGGGTGCATATGATAGAAGTAATCCGGGTAGGCAGAAGCGAAGGATGTTTAATGACATGGCCACAGCTTTTAGCACAGGCACGTCCCTCATCAATAGATTGGACGATTTCGAGCTGCAGATGCAGGTTAATAATTTAAGGGACCAGCTGCGAAAGATACTGGGGGAAGGGAACAAAGTGATAGGTTCGGAGGTAAAAGAGGACCAGGCAATGACCATTCATTTAAAGGAGATCATTGCTGAGCTGGAGACACATGCAAAAACAGTTAATGAGTTAATACGGAAGGACAGGAATGCCTCGGCACAGATAGCCAGGAATGACGTGTGCATGTTATACGGGGCCTGGTTGGTAAATGAGGGGCGCAGTTATCTGGAGGACCTAAAGCAAGGTCGAGTCCCTTCGTGGGTTAGCAACCAGCACCTCACAGCGCTCCGTCCGTATGATAATTCAATGAGTTCGTGTCAGCTCCGATTAGCTTCCGAAGCCTACCCAGTCCCAGTTGATTGCGGCTGGTCCAATTACACAGTAATGGGGATTGTATTACCTATGCCGGTAATGGGCGGGCCACCACAGCCAGCGCCGGTATACCGGGTGGAAAACATTGGCATCTTACGGGACGAGGTGCATGTGCGGTATCATGGAGCTCTACCGTTTGTAATAAAGTGGGAGCATGCTATGACCAGCACTGACCTGAAAGGGTGCCAGAGCAGGGGCACATACGTCATATTGTGTCCCCAGTGCCTGAATGCGTTCGCTCGGCCAGTGTGCGGGTTTGAATCACAGAGTGCAGAGCCCATTAGTTGCACCATGGAGGTGATGGCCCAGAGCCACATTCCACCTCAGGTAGCATATGCGGGCAACGGGATGTACTGCATCACGACGAGCATGGACCAGTACCGGGTAGACAACGACACTTGGTGCCCGGTCACCGATACAACTTTCTGCTTCAAACCCCATTGCGGAGCCATCCATAGTACCTCTCACAGTAATTAACATGGTATAGAACCCACAGCAGTACGTTACACAGTTCGGGTACGAGATACCTTCTCTGCCCTAACACCTCACCAAGGTAATAAAAGTCGACGAGCAGTCACAGAAACATTTTTACATGCTCGAGCAGCGAAACCGGGACACAGGGGAGGACATTAATGGGATAAATTCCTCCAGCTTGGTGGGACGTCAGTTTTAATGTAGAGATCCCTCCATGGATCCAGATATGCTCACATGCTCTTGAGTCTGCTCATATTGTATTTGTTACGGCTGTCCTGTAAAAAGAGAGACAAGGCACTCCGAAGTCATTGGGAGTCTTTGGTTAAATGTATTTGTTCTGTGTAAATTTGTTGTTGAATGTATGTTTGTTTTTAAAAGAACAGAATTTGTGGTTGTTTAAAAGAATTTGGTTTGATTTAGGGACCACGATGCTTCTCCACAGTGAAGACATTTGATATTCCTTGTAAATATCAAAGGGGGGGTCTGTAACAGGTCCCAGGAAGATATTAAAGGATATTGAACAAAGTCCTTACGGCAGAGGGTTTTTATTAAAGAACATGCTGGAGACTGTACTGTTTACATGTTGTGTTTCATTGTTTGCTGAAAATGTCTGGAGCAGTCTGAAGTCTCTGGGCAACAATGGCCAGGAGAGAAAACTCATCCCAGGCGATTGGCAGGATTGTTCAGTAATGGAAAACCACTTAGGCCAAGATTGGGTGCGAAGCAGAAACCCATCAATGGCCATTTACGCCATTACCTTGATGCGATAGCCCCGAAAGGCGGGAAACCGAACAAAGAACTGCCATTAAGTCGCAGACCCAGTGGAAGTAGAAGCCATCAGGAGCGATCAACGGAATACACGAACGTAACATCTGGGATGATGGGCCATTCAGACAATCACCCCAGACAAAGGAAATACTCTATTTTGGCAGGAAGAAGCATGAACTGTAATGTATAAGAGAAGGCAGTTTGCTGCCATTTCTCCCTCTTCTCTCTTTACTTCAAGAACGGTGCACTCCGTCTGGGATGGAGAGGAAACCCACCAACGAGGGACCAAGAGCCTCGCTACTTTACTTTTGGAAGGACTCTCGGGATCAGGACCTGAATGCTGCAACGGTGGCACGGAATCGGAAGAGAAAGCTTTCTCCAAGGAAGAAGCAGCGAGTAAGCCAACGGATAATCTGGGTGAGCATTATCCAAGCCCATGCACTGTTAAGATCATCGAATCGAGTGTGAGGAGGTGTCGTGTGTCCCAAACCAAGCCTTTGGGGTTGTGTGGGGAGGTGTTGCATATGATTATAGTGTGTGCAAGGTGGGATTTGTTGAACGAATCCAGTTATACCCTGTACATTACCGTAGTGTGTTTTTTCTTAGTCGTCTTAATTCGCGACAGGAGCCTGTTAGGACGAGTCAGTTTTTGTACTGTTGTACTGTTTCGTTTACGTCACCAAGTGTTACTTTTACTGGTGTGTGTGTATGTGTGTGGAACCGAATAAAGTATTGTATGGTTGAGGCTGAAAGACCTGTCTCTGGCTCAGTTTTCTGTTCCCCCAAATAATTCCCGTGTCTAGAACCGTAGGCTGGGGTGATTCAAAAGCACTAAGGCAAACCACCTACAGGTGCGGGAGATCGGCGCTTTAATGACGCACTTAGGAGGGGTCGGCAGCAGCGGGGCAGAAGTGGGGACTGCTGGAAAAGCACCGAGGAGAATTTTGCTGGCAGCGTCCATTCAACTCCGCTGCATGGCCGCCGCTTTCGAGCAGTAACAGGCATTTTCGGGAGGCTGAATTTCAGCCCTGATAAGTTTATTTTTAGCCCCTTTAAAAGATCTAATTTTTTTTTTAATTCAATTTTGTTTTAAATGTTTAATTATATTGTATTTTAATTCATTTCAGATAAGTAATTTTTAAAATGTATTTTTTAATTCCTGCTTCTGGGGATTCCGATCCCCCTTCTTTTATTGATTGGGCTGGTCCACGTGATCCCAGGGGCGTTTGCGAACCGCATGTGCCCCGAGATACGTGTGCCTCTAAGCAGAAGGTAAATGCATAGATTTTTTGCTGGTCGGAGGCATCCACCCGCCGGAAGCCTCCAACCGCAAATTCAGCCCTATCGAGAGGAATTTTAACCACCAAAAACGGGTGGGTTTAGGTTGGGTGGAATGTAAAGATTTTAAAAATCTCAAATCCGAACTGAACTTGCCTCACATCTGCCCATGTCTGGTTTCAATGGAGGCAGGACAAGCAACAAACCAACTCCCAGAAGGTGGGTTGCTCAATTAAATATTGTAATGAGGCTGCATGCCTGATCTTTTACCTCCATTTTAAACTTAATCCTGACTGGCTGGCTTCCTGGGCAACTCGGCAGCTAAAGGGAGGCGAGGACTGCTGCATGGAAGAGGTAAGTGCCTTTCCAGAATAGCTTGTGGGCCATGAGGAGCAGGAATGCTTTCTCCCAGCTCCCCCAAGCTAATCTGCTCCTCTTTTGTAATTGAATCCCTCCGCGACCACACCCATGATATCACTGATCCCCCCCATGATCACCAGCCTACTAACCCTCAAACACAAACCCCCATCTCTGCCCCCAATCAGTTTCTGACTGTCCCCTCTGTGATCACCCCCAACCCTCCAAACCACACCGATCTCTACTCCAGCAGCTCCTGGGCTGTGGCCTCTGCTGCAGTATTCCTCATCCGACAGGGAGTCAAGCCTGTCAATTAGGCTGGCATCTGGGCTGGGATCATATTGAAAAAAAGCACGCATGCTGTGCAGTCAAACCTCATTGCCTGAGTATTTTCAGCAGAATCACTGCATGTCAATCAGGAGGGAGGTTAATTGTAGTACTAATAACTCAGCACAGACTGGGAATCAAACACACAGATTTCTGAACTGAACGAATACTATTTCCAGTGTTATACTGGAGGAAAGTCACCTTACCTGTTAGGAATGTAAATCTGTTTCCGTATATAGACAAAGATTGGAGTACTGTGCCTGTACCAATAATGAATTCAAACACGTAGTTAAATGCTTGAAGGTTTATTAAAGGTTAAATGAACCAACATAGTCACGGCCAACACTGAAATCACGTAAGATACGGTCAAAGAGGATACACACCTTACAGCCAGTTGAGATCAACCCTCCAGATGCCTCCCTTCTTCTGCCCCCAATCTATGGCTACAATCTTACTCCATTCATACTGCTGCTAGCTGCACTACTCCATTGGCTTCGGCATTCCATAACCTTTTACCCACTATTAAGATATTCCTAGGCCTGCTAAATATTGACCCCAAGGGTGCACAGAAAGCACTGATGATTGGATTAGCAAGGCATAAAAAGAGAACTGAGTCTCCAGTAGGTATGATAAAGCGATTCAAATGTAAAGAATGCAGTGCTGGACACATTTTCAGCCTGTCTGCAGTCTTTCAATTCTAATTCTAAGTTATTTTTTTTACTACAGAACTCAAAATAGAATACAAGAATATAAATGGACATTTAGGGCTAGAAATTGCATAAGACCCCATTTTGGGGCAAAACTTTTGAATTATTGCAAAAGTATCACCAGCCGAAAATAATTTTCTGCTCCCAGGAACTTCAGCTTTAGCGTTCCAAGAGGGAAGTGGAGTGGTAAATCAAGCGCTACCACTTCCCTCACAACGCTAAAGTGTGTGATAGGGGCGGTAGCGGCAGAGCGCTGAACAATGTTCAGTGCAGTACTGCTGGCATTAGAGGCTCCTTCCCTCGCTTAAAGGGAAGGGCCAATGATGAGTTGAAACATTCTTATTGCTCTCTCTGTGGGGCCACGGGACCTGCGCGACTTGCATTACAGCCCCAAGCTCTCAATGAGAGTGGAGGGCTGAGGAATCACGCAGAAATCAGCGGTGAAAAGCACCAAACTGGTGCGAGAAATAAAGTTTGCCCTACCTGACTACCATTGCTTTTAAATATCACTCCCCAAGCGGCCAGCCGAGATGACAACGCCTCCTGCAGCTGCCGTTGTTGACGCCCGCAATGCAGCAGGGGGCGGAAACGGAACGCTGCACACCAGATGACGTCACGATCTACGGGGCGCAAGAGAGTGAGGCAGTAAGTGTCAGTGCCAGCGCAAAACTATCAGGGAAGTTCGTGGGCGTCGGTGAATTTGGCGTGCCTGGTCAGTAACCCCTCAGTTCCGTTACCGTCCCCACAAGCGCTAATGGGAGGCGCTTACTATTTCTCAATCTTAATCTCTAACATTACCTATTGGGTCATTGGGGGGGGCCCTGAACTAATATGGGCGGGTGCATGACAGTGGAAGAAGACCTATTGGGAATGAATATGAATGAATAAATGAATGAATGAATGAATACCACGTTATTTAGAAGGCTCCAAGACATTCCCCTCCTTCCAGAACTACAATAGGATCCCCCATGTCCTCACCTTCCACCCCACCAACCTCGAAGTTCAATGGATCATTCTCCACCATTTCTGCCACCTCCAGTGTGATGACACCACCAAACTCATCTACCCCTCCCCTCTCCTTTCAGCATTCCGAAGGGACCATTCCCTCCGCGATACCCTGGTCCACTCCTCAATCACTCCCAACACCCCCTCCCCTTCCCACGGCACCTGTCATTTTAATTTTCCACTCCCACTCTGACTTCTCTCTCCTTGGCCTCCTACACTGTTCCAATGAAGCTCAACGTAAGCTCAAGGATTTGGCACTTTACGGACTTCTGGTCTCAACACGGAGTTCAACAATTTCAGATCATGAACACTGCTCCTATTTTTTCGGTCAGCAGCTGATGCACCTCCTCTGCATCCATCTTTTGTTTCTTTACTTGTCCCATTAACAACCCCTTTTGTCATTTAATCTCTCCTGCCTTTCACTCAATCACAGACCTTCCCTTTTGTTCTTATTTCCTCTTCCCCTTTCCCTGCTTCTGTACTTGCTTAAAACCTGTAACATCTCTAACTTTTCCCAGCTCTGATGAAAGCTCATCGACCCGAAATGTTAACTTTGTTTTACTCTCCACAGATGCTGCCTGACCTGCTTACTATTTACAGCATTTTCTGTTTTTATTTTATATTTGATATTTAGGTTAGTTAAGTATTAATTTTAATAGAGCAATATTAGTATTAAAGTAATAAAGCTATTCCTGAAATTTCAGTAGCATTATTAATGAAGTATTGGAGGATTTTTCAGTATCACAGCACATGAACTGAAACATTAAAAATAGAACTGACCAGCCACTCAGCACAGAATTCCCTGGATATATCTGCAGTCTAAGATTACAGTTTGTATTATTAAAATTTGAGCTGTAATATTGCCTGCTCACAAAAATTACCTATGTATAAATGTGTACCACTGCCAATATCTATCTCAAACAGGTTATCTGGTCATTATCACATTGCTGTTTGTGGGAGTTTGCTGTGTGCAAATTGGCCGCTGTGTTTCCTATATTAGAACAGTGACTACACTTTAAAAGTTCTTAATTGGCTGCAAAAGTGCTTTGGAACATCTTGAGGTTCTGATAGGCACTATATAATTGTGACAATGAAAAAGCTCATAGAACAGCTGGAAGTCGGCAATGGTTATTATAAGGAGACGGACAAGTTGCATCACCAACTCTGCAGAAAATCCAAGTTGAAATATGCAGTTGTTGAGGGAAACAAATGTGTATCATTTGTCAGCATTTCTCCTGGACCCATGCGGATGTAAATATACCACATGGGGTATTCTCCTGGGTCAGCCTTGTTTATTACATAAGGGCAAGTGACAAATCTCAAGCAAACTATCATTCATTGTTGGTAGGTTCACAGGTGTTCAGCCGTGAGTTCTAGATCACAACTATCTATTTTACAATGGGATATTAGTGAAAACTCTGACAGGACAATAGCTCAATTATGAATGCAATACATGATGTAATTGCAACTTCATGGAACTAATGACTCTCCAGGTAGAAACTAATCCTTGACAATGGTACTCCTGAACTGTCAGCTTGCTGCTGCCATTCTCTGTTAAACCATACAGGCCCTGAAATTCATCGACATTCCACCCACTATCTGCTCAAAAATGCAAGTTTGGTCAAAAAACATACATTACTCGGCGGAATATTCATCATTGACATACCGTCGAGCGGTATGCATACCGCCCGCCATGCAGAACTGCCTACATTCCACCCAAAAAGTGCAATTTTCATTACATACCGCCGACATACCACTGGAGCTGCATACCGTCCTGGAAAAGGTGGTTTTACTCGACCTTAAGTGGGCGGGAATGGGCGGTAGTGCTCAGAGCTGCCATTTTGAAATTGGTAACAGTCAGCAAAAGCAGCATCTCAGTATTTCTGAGGTGACCAGTGACTTTACAGTGCGATTTACAGTGGGAAAGGTATTTTTCTTGGTACTGAGTATATTATTAAGATCAAAGACATTTTAGTTATACTTTTTTCATTGAAAAATCTTCTAGAGATTTAAGAAGAATGGGGCCAGTACTATCTCAGCCTGTATTGTTGACTACCTGTCTAATGGAGGATTCAGATGGGAGGTTTATTGAGCAGAGTTATCAGGGTAATGGAGGAGGTCGCAGACTGATGAGAATGAGGAGACCTTACCCCCAAAGGATTTTCAGGGAGAAGTGCTCATACTTGGACCTGACCGATCAACAGTGCATTCGAAGGATGCGCTTCTGAAAAGAGGTGATCAATGAGATTTGCCAGCTCATTAAGGCAGACCTGCAGCCCAGTACCACCAACATTACTGCACTCTCTGTTAAGATGAAGGTGACTGCGGCATTTTCCTTTTATGCATGCAGCTCTTTTCAAGCAATGCTGCTGGACATATGCTGTTTTTCTCAGTACACTACTCATTGCTGCATTTGACAGGTAACCGAAGCACTGTATGCACGCCAGATGGAATTTATAAACTTCCCAATGACCAGGGAGGCACAGAATGAGAGGGTTTTGGGTTTTGCACGCATTGCCGGCTTCCCCAAGGTGCAGAGTGCTGTTGACTGTACCCATATTGCCCTGCGAGCACCATTACAGGAGGCGGAGATGTACCGAAACCATAAGGGATTCCACTCCCTCAACGTGCAGCCTGCGACCATACACAGTGCATAATGGCAGTGAATGCCAACTTTCCAGGGAGCATCCATGATGTGCACATCTTGCATGACAGCAGTATGTCTGACCTGTTGAAGTCTGAGCCACAAGGTAAATGCTGGATGCTGGGGGACAAAGGGTACGGCCTTGTCACCTGGCTTTTGACCCCACTGTGGAACCCTCAGACAGAAGCCTAGCAACGATATAATAAGGACCATATAGCCACATGTAATATTATCGAAAAGACAATTGAAGTGCTGAAGCAGCGCTTTCGATGCTTGGACCTCTTGGGAGGCAGGCTGCAATACCCCCTGAGCAGGTTGCTCAGTTCACAGTGGTGTGCTGCATGTTGCATACTTTAGCAATCATGTGGGTACAGGAATTGCCACAGGGGACTGTGGGACCACCTGAGGAGAGAGTGCAGGAGATGGAGGAGGAAGAAGAGGAAAATGAGGGGGAGGAGGATGAGGAGGAACTTCCAGATGAACCCATGGCACCACCCTCACCAACACCACAGCGGAGGGCTTGCGGAACATATAGCACTGCAAAATTGTTACGTCAGCAGCTCATAAATGAACGCTTTGCTTGAATGTGGAGAGCTGTGTTTTGGGACCCTGATGACTGTTACTTCAAATGTTTGACACTGTACAAGAGTGCTTAAATTCAATTCAAACATTTATGTAAAAATGTAAAAAATATACAACAATTTTAAAACTTTGTCAAACTTATAGCTATATTTGAACAACTGTAACAACTTTAATAACAACTTTAACAAAACTTTTACAACTTGAAATAAACTTGAAAAAAAATCAAACTTCAATTATTTTAAATGAACAACTATAACAAAAGACCCTTTACTGTCCTTGTTCTCGACCTTGAGCTCCACCACCCTTGGGACTCACCCCCCCTTTCTTCCTTCCGCCCATCCCTTTTCCACTGCCCCTGAGCCCGGACCTCCCCATGGTGGTACCAAGCCGGCATGCAGCACTGCACCCCGAGTGTTGCTGTTGTTGTTGGAGGTCAGACATTGCAGGCGCAATGAATGGGACCTCAGGAGAAGCTTGTGATCTGGAAGATATGGCTTCAGGGCTGGAAGCTGCTGGCAGCTACCCACCCTCAGGTGCTGTCGACCTGACTACTATGGCAAGGGGCGATTCCGCGCCATGTCCCGATTCCATTGATTGCCGCATGGCATCGAAGGAGTCGACGGTTCACTCCATCGTGGTGATCAGACGCGACATATCCTCCGAGTGTTGTTCTGATAGCGCCACGATATTTCCGGCTCTAGTAGCCATGGCCTTGAGCAGCTCTCGACCTATGTCGATGCTGCTCTGTGACAGACGCACCATGTCCTGGTACACGCCTATCTGTCTTGCAGCAACGTACCTTTTCTGCACCAACCTCCGTTGTTGCGGCAAAGGTGGGGATGCGTTGGTGTGCACCACTTGGTCCCACAGAATCACAGGAGGCATGAGGGAATCTCCTGAATATAGACTCGGTGGTGGAGGGTATTCCAGCTGGCCCAGATGGAACGATGTATCCTCCTCCAACCCCACCTCCATTGGCTCCAGGATCAGCAGCTCTTCCTCTTCGTCTTTGTCTCCATCATCTCGAACAGTAGTGAAGTCGGGAGAGGGCTGGGTGGAAGCAGTGGGTCTGTCGTCTGGTCTCTCTGTGGAGTTCTGGTTTGAATCGTCCAAGTCTGGAAGTACAAAACATTTAAAAATGCTTGGCACCAGGAGAGGGGTCAGGGTTACATGAGTACATGAGTACAGTGACTTAGCGCTGTCTTACTTAAATGTCCACCACTACTGCATTACTGCATTGCATATTGCAGACAGACAATATATATATGCATTGCGTTACATGCCCCCAACATTGCAGTACATCACATGAGGCCAACATTACAGTGCAATAAACTTACATGAGGCCAACATTATAGTTACAGTTACATTACATTACAGGACCGCAACACAGACCGGGGATTGAATTGAACTAACCATCCTGTGTGGGTGGGTCAGCTCCAATGCCGGTGGTGGCACAGTTGCTATCCCCACCCAGCGACAGGGCACAGATCTCTATCTCTGTCAATGGTTCTTGCGTTGTGGGTCCTTCCCCCGTAGGCCGCTGATCCGCTGTTATTGCAGATGTCTTCTTCTGCAGAAAGTGAAGTAAATGAAAGTAAAAATCTTCAATCCATTTAACATCGCAGACACACAGGGTCACACACACACATCAAAACACTGCGTTGATCCTCTTGTCATATACAAATACATTGCCATGTGACACTGAACCTACATTTACATGGTACATGGTACATGAGGGTGCATAAATAAAATCATGACTTACTCTTGCTACCCTCACGAGGTCGTTCCACCTCTTACGACACCTTTCCCCGGTGAGTACCATGATATTTGTGGAGGAGACAGCCTCCCCGATCTCATGTCATATTCTGTTGTACTCCTTTAGAGGGGGCTTTCCATGACTACCCTTCATTAGGTCAGAGTATCTCTCCGTAATATTCTCCAGCAGGGCAGGTAGCTCCGTCTTGTCGAAGGCGGGCGCCCTCAACCTCCCGTCTTTCTCGATGTTCCTACACTTTTGAGCTTTTTTTGAGCATTTCCATTATATGTGTGTTATGATTTTTGCTTTGTAAAATATGTCTTATTATTGTTCAAACTGTAGAATTATTTGTTATGAATATTTTTTAACTCTACAATTTGTGATTAAACCAACTGACCCTCAAATAGCTTGCTGCTCCTTCTCACTCTCTCTCCCTCGACTTCAACTCACTATGCATGCGCACGTGACCCTTGATCCCCGAAATCGCAAGTAAAAAGCTGCTCTGAAAAAAAAGGAGAAAAAAAAATTTGCGCATGCGCAGTGCCGCACCGTCCATTGACAAGAAAATCGATCTGCATCGACTGCAGTGCTACCTACCGCCCACCGCACACGGCTCGCATATCGCCGAAAAAAATCCATCAAAATTCCACTCTTCGGTCTCGGCGATGCACCACCGACATACCGCCGACAAATGGGTGGACCTTATGTTCTGACCAATTTCGGGCCCACAGTGCTTTGATATGGCTGTCGAGTTCAATTGTTAAGTATCCTGATCCATGCACCAAAGGTAAACTACCTAAAACTGGAATAACCTCCATTGCTGGTATGTGTCAGCTCAGGGAGCATTTTCATCTAAAATATAAATAATATAAACAAAATGACATTTTTTGTTTAAAGCTGCAAGAATCCTTCTTCATTGATAAGTTCCCTGTGCCAAATCTGTATATCGTATCTTGGGCAAAAACAGTTATTTATAATTATTAAAAATTTTGCATTAAGCATCTCCTGTCACACCTCAAAGTGTCACACTTGAAGGTGTGCAATACACATGCACCTGATTGGCTGAAATATCATTGTGACAAGAATGTAGTATTTTTGTTGGGCGAATTTTGGCTTCGCAGCACTCCCTTTAAATATAGTCACAATCCATAAGGACCCTGTATTTCCTGCAGGGTTGTCCCAATCTTCTGTTGTAACTTTGGCAGAAGATTGGTGAAGCCCCTTGAGAAGCAGTGAAACATGGTGAAAACAGGTACTAAGTGAACTGCTTAGTGTAAGAGCTTTTGGATGTCAAGCGGAAGAGAATCACAATTTTTTCCCCTAACTTGAACTGTTGTCCCACAGCCATCAGCAGTCTTCTAGTACCTTGCTCACGTGATTTTTCCTCATGCCTGAGCTTAGATGTGTGTGTTGCACTGTATGTGACTGCTATTCCACATCTAGCAAGCAAACTTGGATTAGGCCGAAAAACGGGCGCGGGGATCACCATGTGCAATCTGCCCGCTGAAATTTGTGCTATCTGCTCAGTACCATGATTGAAGTGCTGAGCTCAGCACTAAACGCGCTGCTAGTTGGCTCAGTGTTCAACAAGGGGCCCAATATCCTGTGCAGTCTGCTCTCCTTTTAAAGATTACCTGCAGTCACCGGCAGTTCTATACTTCTTTAAAGGGAGGTGCTCTGATTCAGAAGAATCTCATTGTTGGTGGAGCTAGAGCAATATGATATGTCTCAACAGGGGAGAACACGTGCACCTTGGTTCTCCGTTGCAGCACTGGAGGCCTTGGTCTAGGGGGTGTACAGGAGACAGGTCTTATACCTGCAGAGGGGCAAAAGGCTTTCTAGGCACACTGTGCTAAGGAAGTGGGAGGAAATAGCAGAAGCCGCGAGTGCCACCAGTGTTGCCGCCAGGACCTGGGTCCAGTGCCAGAAGAAGTTTAATGACCTCACTCGAGTGGTCAAGGTGAGTGAATGCATCTTCAAATGCCATGTTCCACCAACTACACCACTAGCCTCACAAACTGCTCAATGCACCATACCCCCATCACCCATCTACTCTCACAATCATGACTCATGCCTCACAATCAAAGCTTAACCTCACCCTCACACACTTACCACTGCTGCAAGGCACACACCCACAACTCACACAATGCCAGTTATTTAACCATGACAGGCACATCACGCAATCACATTGCGCCACACTCACTGACACCCCTTTCTCTTGAAAGCCAAGGTGGCTCATAACAAATGAGAGCAGGAACAAACAGGCAGGGGGCAAGCACGGCTGCACAATTTAACCTCATGGATGAGACTGTGCTGGAGGTCATCGGATGGGTCATCACTGAGGTCGTGGCACAGAGCAAGGCTAAAACCTTTGATGATGACGACATGCTTATTAAATTAAACTACCAGGATATATGCACTCTATGGCCTCGCCAATATTTATCCCTCAATCAATATCACTAAAACAGATTATCTGTCCATTATCAAATTGCTGTCTGTGGGACCTTGCTGTGCGCAAATTGGCTGCCATGTTAGCTACATTACAACAGTGACTACACTTCAAAAAGTACTTCATTGACTGTAAAGCGCTTTGGGACGTCCGGTGACTATGAAAGGCACTATATCAATGCAAATCTTTCTTTTTTCTAATAATTGCGACATAAACAGGCCTACGTAACCCGAGTTTTCCCTGTGTCCATTTGCGTGAGCGTTTTGGCTGCCGTTCCTGACCTGAGCCCATCACTTCTATTTCCACTTTTATCTCCCTTTTTTACTTCTTTTCTCTTTACCCCTTTTAGATTCCTCTCTCCTGTCATCATGCCTCCTTTTATTTCTCCCCTCTCGAGTACTCTGCCTTCCCAAATCCCTCCACAACCCTTTAGCACTCCTCGACCTTCCTACTCTCCCAGGCTTGACTCCCTCTTAGATAAGCCGAAGCTTCCCTCTGTGCCTCTCTTAGCATCTTCCGAAGGGCCCATCAAGGAACTTGTCGCTACTTCCTTAAGAGCAGCAACAGCAATTGCCCCATCCTACTCTCGCGCCGATCTTTCCGCTGAGCGTACCCAAGGGGCTAATCTTGTCAATCTCTTTCCCATCCAACTCACCCCTCCCAGGGCTGCCCCCATGGACTCTGCCAGATGATTAGCTATCAGCACCCCTCTCCGCATCTCCCTCCAGAATGTCTGTTCACTTGTGAACAAGGCCCTTACCAGCCATGAGCTTATTGTGGATGATTGCATCAACATCATGGTCTTGACAGAAACCTGGCTAAGGGGTGATGATACCTCCCCACTAAATGAAGCCTCCCCGCCTGGCTTTAACTTCCACCAATTGCCCCACCCAGACCGTCGCGGTGTGGCTCTTATCATCAAATCACACCTTGGTCTAACCCCCTACTCCTCCAGCACTTTCTCCTTGTCTCACCTTGTTAGAAACATAGAAACATAGAAAATAGGTGCAGGAGTAGGCCATTCGGCCCTTCTAGCCTGCACCGCCATTCAATGAGTTCATGGCTGAACATGCAACTTCAGTACCCCATTCCTGCTTTCTCACCATACCCCTTGATTCCCCTAGTAGTAAAGACTTCATCTAACTCCTTTTTGAATATATTTAGTGAATTGGCCTCAACAACTTTCTGTGGTAGAGAATTCCACAGGTTCACCACTCTCTGGGTGAAGAAATTCCTCCTCATCTCGGTCCTAAATGGCTTCCCCCTTATCCTTAGACTGTGTCCCCTGGTTCTGGACTTCCCCAACATTGGGAACATTCTTCCTGCATCTAACCTGTCTAACCCCGTCAGAATTTTAAACGTTTCTATGAGGTCCCCTCTCATTCTTCTGAACTCCAGTGAATACAAGCTACTCCTGTCAGCCCTCATTTAACTCCTCATTCTCTACTGCCCACCCAAGTACCATAAACATTTTCTCACTGAGATATCTTCAATGCTCCTTCTTTCCTCCTTCAGTCTCTCCATTCATTCTTAGCAATTTCAACCTCTCTCTCAACTCATGATGCTCTCTCTCCTCTGAGTTCACTGCCCTCCTATTCTCTCTTCAATTCTTCCTCCATATATACTCCCCACCCCCTTGAACTTGCCAACTCTCGTGGCCTCGCTACTCCCATCGTGTTAATCACAGATCAGGTCATCTCTGATCACTTCTTTGTATCACTCTCCACCCATATCCGCCTTCTCCCTCCCAACCATACCTCCCTTCTGAGTTCGCCCTGGAAAAAACTCTCTCCCAATTCACTTACAACTGCACTTTCAAAATGCCAGCTGTCTAGCCTTTCGCGCTCCATTCACCACAACATTTCTGCAGCTACCGATCTGCTCAAACATATTCTTACCTCCACCCTTGATGCCCTCTTCCCCATTAGTACTATTACTTGCTCTTACCCTGGCCATTCCCCTGGTAGATCCCTCATCTTCGCTCAACTAAGTCCAAAAGATTCAGACTTGAATGAATATTGCGGACAACTATTGCAGAATAGTTTACCCATTCACAGCCCGATCTGGATGGACCACATAAAGCACTTTCAGGTGGTGCTTTTGTCTGTCAAAACTGTTCACTATTCCAGAATCATCATGGATTGCAAAGATAACCCCTGGCTTCTTTTCTATACTAAAAACCATCTTCTTAAACCCCTCTCCTCTGTCTCCTCCACCCTCACCTCCAACAAGTGTGAGGAGCTCATGGACTTCTTTTTCTCTAAGACTAACATAATATAAGAACATAAGAATTAGGCTCTCATCAAATTTGCACATGATATCCTGTATGACTGTGACAAAGGTAAACTATCCCCTATTGTCCTTCTTGATCTGTCAGCAGCCTTTGATACGGTTGACCACTTCATCCTTCTCCAATGCCTCTCCACTGTCGTTCAGCTGGGTTGGACTGCACTCACCTGGTTCCATTCTTATCTATCCAGTGGAAGCCAGAGAATTACCTGCAATGTCTTTTCTTCCCGCTCCGCGCATCATTACCTCTGGTGTCCCCCAAGATTTCTCTTCTACATGCTGCCCCTTGGTGACATAATTCAAAAACCGAGTCAGTTTCTACATTGTACGCTGACGACGCTCAGCTATACCTCATCACCACCTCTCTCGACCCTGCCACTGTCAGCTTAACTATAAGATGGCTCGTTAGCCATCTATCACATGTCCAAAAACCTTCCATGCATGCTTAAAGGATCTTCCCATTGAATGTGAGTCATATCACATAATGCCCAGAATGTCTATTGAAATGTGGTTCCTTCTCACCAAACCTCCAGACCATGATATAATGGCCATCTTGATGATTTATTTGCTAATCAATTTAACCTGATGTTTCCTGCCTGACGTTAAAAAAGGGACAAGAGATGCCCTAGACCATCCCACATAATTAATGTGAAACACAGATTCTTAACTGACAATGACCTTGAGATGCGTGTAACTTTGAAGGGACACTTGACACAAAGTAAATTCTAACAGACTGCATATCGGGAATTCAGATATATGCTCCCCACAATTTTCTGTCCATTCATGGGGGAGGAGTATACTCCTAATTTCCCAAAATGCATCCCCACTGCTTTTTTTGATATATATTAATGATTTGGATATGGGTGTACAGGGCACAATTTCAAAATTTGCAGAGTACTCAAAACTTGGAAGTATAGTGAACAGTGAGGAGGATAGTGATAGACTTCGAGAAGACATAGACAGGCTGATAGAATGGGCAGACACGTGGCAGATGAAATTTAACGCAGAAAAGTGTAAAGTGATACATTTTGGTAGGATGAATGAGGAGAGGCAATGTAGACTAAAGGGTAAAATTCTAAAGGGGGTGCATTGAACAGAGAGACCTGGGGGTATATGTGCACAAATCGCTAAAGGTGACAGGGAAGGTTGAGAAAGCATTAAAAAATCCTGCGAGATCCTGTGCTTCATAAATAGACGCATAAAGTACAAAAGCAAGGACATTTTGATGAATCTTATGATGACCTCAACGAGAGTATTGTGTTTAATTCTGGGCACCGCACTTTAGAGAGGGTGCAGAAAAGATTTATGAGAATGGTTCCAGGGATGAGGGACCTCCGTTACGTGGATAGACTGGAAAAGCTGGGGTTGTTCTCCTTAGAGCAGAGAAGATTAAGAGATTTGATAGCGGTGTTCAAAATCATGAGGGGTCTCGACAGAGTCGATAAAGAGAAACTTTTCCAATTGGTGGAAGGGTCGAGAACCAGAGGACACAGATTTAAGGTGATTGGCGACATGAGAAAAAACTTTTTTTATGCAGCGAGTGGTTAGGATCTGGAATGCATGGCCTGAAAGGGTGGTGGAGGCAGATTCAACCATGGCTTTCAAAAAGGGATTGGATAAGTACCTGAAGGAACAAATTTGCAGGGCTACGGGAAAAGGGTGGTGGAGTCGGACTAGCTGAAGTGCTCTTGCAGAGAGCCAGCATGGGTTCGACAAGCCGAATGGCCTCTTCGATGCTGTAACCAATTTATGATTCTATGATCAATTTGAAACATATGAAATTCTTACAGGGCTTGAGTGAGTAAATGCTGAGAGACTGTTTCCCTTGGCTGGTAAATCTAGAAAAGGGCTCAGTCTCAGAATAAGGGGTCAACCATTTAGGACTGAGATGAGAAGAAATTTCTTCACTCAAATGGCTGTGAATGTTTGACATTCTCTATCCCAGAGAGTGCTGTGGATGCTCAGTCGTTGAATATATTCAAGACAAGAGATCGATAGAATTTTGGATACTAAAGGAACTAAGGGATATGGGGATAGAGCAGGAATGTGGAGTTGAGGTAGAAGATAGCCATGATCTTATTGAATTGCCTCCCAGGTCCAAATTGTCTACTCCCGTTCTTATTTCTTATGTTCTTATGTTGATTCCAGTGACGTAGAAGGCACCGTAATATTGAGGCCCTGGTTTCATTTATGTTTGGCTGGCAAGCTGCAGTGCACCAAACAGGTGTCCCAGTGCAGCTCGAGGCCTCAAAATTGGGCTAAATTGCGGGGGTTGTGTTGCAACCATGGAGGGTGAGGATCCCAGGATTGTAGTGGACAAAATTATTTCAACACTCACCTTTGGTGGACCTGTTCGGTTCCATTGCCCATGGGCAGCACCTGGGCAGGACCGGAACCAATGTCCTAGGGGGAGTGTTTGCTAGTGCTGTTGGGGAGGAGTTAAACTAATATGGCATGGGGATGGGAACCAATGCAGGGAGACAGAGGGAAACAAAATGGAGACAAAAGCAAAAGACAGAAAGGAGATGAGTAAAAGTGGAGGGCAGAGAAACCCGAGGCAAAAAGCAAAAAGGGCCACTGTACAGCAAAATTCTAAATGGTCAAAGTGTAATAAGGCAACCATGAAAGCTCGGTGCCTCAATGGAAGGAGTATTCAGAACCCAGGAGAGGGCTCTGAGCTAGTTAGAGTGGGTGAGAGCTCAGGTGAACAGGACCCTAAGAAAGAATGCAAAAGGCAGGAGGCAACAGAGCAGAGTAGCACTGGGGTAAGTGTAAACCACAAGATGATAGGAAGGGACAATATGTATGAATATAAAGGGGCTGCAGGATGGGTCAAAACTAAAAATCATGCTTGAAAAACTAGTATTAAAACACTCTACCTAAATGCACGCAGCATTCGATATAAAGTAAATAAGTTGACGGCACAAATCATTACAAATGGGTATGATTTGGTGGCCATTACAGAAACGTGGTTGCAGGGGGGGCAAAGATAGGGAATTAAACATACAGGGGTATCTGACAATTTGGAAAGATAGACAAGAAGGGAAAAGAGGTGGGGTAGCTCTGTTAATAAAGGATGATATCAGGGCAGTTGTGAGAGACAATATTGGCTCTAATGAACAAAATGTTGAATCATTATGGGTGGAGATTGGAGATAATAAGGGGAAAAAGTCACTGGTGGGCGTAGTTTATAGGCCCCCAAATAATAACTTCATGGTGGGGCGGGCAATAATCAAGGGAATAATGGAGGCATGTGAAAAAGGAATGGCAGCAATCATGGGGGATTTTAACCTACATATCGATTGGTCAAATCAAATCGCACGGGGTAGCCTTGAGGAGGAATTCATAGAATGCATACGGGATTGTTTCTTAGAACAGTATGTTACAGAACCTACAAAGGAGCAAGATATCTTAGATCTGGTCCTGTGCAATGAGACAGGAATAATAAACGATCTCCTCGTAAAAGATCCTCTCGAAATGAGTGATCACAGTATGGTTGAATTTGTAATACAGATTGAGGGTGAGGAAGTAGTGTCTCAAATGAGCGTACTATGCTTAAACAAAGGGGACTACAGTGGGATGAGGCAGGGTTGGCTAAAGTAGACTGGAAACACAGACTAAACGGTGGCACAATTGAGGAACAGTGGAGGACTTTTAAGGAGCTCTTTCATAGTGCTCAACAAAAATATATTCCAGTGAAAAAGAAGGGCGGTAAGAGAAGGGATAACCAGCCGTGGATAACCAAGGAAATAAAGGAGAGTATCAAATTAACAACCAATGCGTATAAGGTGGCCAAGGTTAGTGGGAAACTAGAAGATTGGGAAAATTTTAAACGACAGCAAAGAATGACTAAGAAAGCAATAAAGAAAGAAAAGATAGATTACGAAAGTAAACTTGCGTAAAACATAAAAACAGACAGTAAAAGCTTTTACCGCTATATAAAACAGAAAAGAGTGACTAAAGTAAATGTTGGTCCCTTAGAAGATGAGAAGGGGGATTTAATAATGGGAAATGTGGAAATCGCTGAGACATTAACCAATTATTTTGCTTCGGTCTTCACAGTGGAAGACACAAAAACCATGCCAAAAATTGCTGGTCACGCGAATGTGGGAAGGGAGGACCTTGAGACAATCACTATCACTAGGGGTGTAGTGCTGGACAGGCTAATGGGACTCAAGGTAGACAGGTCCTGATGAAATGCATCCCAGGGTATTAAAAGAGATGGTGGAAGTTATAGCAGATGCACTTGTTATAATCTACCAAAATTCTCTGGACTCTGGGGAGGTACCAGCGGATTGGAAAGCAGCTAATGTAACGCCTCTGTTTAAAAAAGGGGGCAGACAAAAGGCAGGTAACTATAGGCTGGTTAGTTTAACATCTGTAGTGGGGAAAATGCTTGAAGCTATCATTAAGGAAGAAATAGCGGGACATCTAGATAGGAATAGTGCAATCAAGCAGATGCAACATGGATTCATGAAGGGGAAATCATGTTTAACTAATTTACTGGATTTCTTTGAGGATATAACGAGCATGATGGATAGAGGTGTACCAATGGATGTGGTGTATTTAGATTTCCAAAAGGCATTCGATAAGGTGCCACACAAAAGGTTACTGCAGAAGATAAAGGTACGCGGTGTCAGAGGAAATGTATTAGCATGGATCGAGAATTGGCTGGCTAACAAAAAGCAGAGAGTCGGCATAAATAGGTCCTTTTCGGATTGGAAATCGGTGATTAGTGGTGTGCCACAGGGATCGGTGCTGGGACCACAACTGTTTACAATATACATAGATGACCTGGAAGAGGGGACAGAGTGTAGTGTAACAAAATTTGCAGATGACACAAAGATTAGTGGGAAAGCGGGTTGTGTAAAGGACACAGAGGCTGCAAAGAGATTTAGATAGGTTAAGCAAATGGGCTAAGGTTTGGCAGATGGAATACAATGTCGGAAAATGTGAGGTCATCCACCTTGGGAAAAAAAACAGTAAAGGGAATATTATTTGAATGGGAAGAAATTACAACATGCTGCGGTGCAGAGGGACCTGGGGGTCCTTGTGCATGAATCCCAAAAAGTTAGTTTGCAGGTGCAGCAGGTAATCAGGAAGGCGAATGGAATGTTGGCCTTCATTGCAAGAGGGATGGAGTACAAAAGCAGGGAGGTCCTGCTGCAACTGTACAGGGTATTAATGAGGCCGCACGTGGAGTACTGCATGCAGTTTTGGTCACTTTACTTAAGGAAGGATATACTAGCTTTGGAGGGGGTACAGAGACGATTCACTAGGCTGATTCCGGAGATGAGAGGGTTACCTTATGATGATAGATTGAGTAGACTGTGTCTTTACTCGTTGGAGTTCAGAAGGATGAGGGGTGATCTTATAGAAACATTTAAAATAATGAAAGGGATAGACAAGATAGAGGCAGAGAGGTTGTTTCCACTGGTCGGGGAGGCTAGAACTAGGGGGCACAGTCTCAAAATACGGGGGAGCCAATTTAAAATCGAGTTGAGAAGGAATTTCTTCTCTCAGGGGGTTGTGAATCTGTGGAATTCTCTGCCCAAGGAAGCAGTTGAGGCTAGCTCATTGAATGTATTCAAATCACAGATAAATAGATTTTTAACCAATAAGGGAATTAAGGATTACGGGGAGCGGGCGGGTAAGTGGAGCTGAGTCCATGGCCAGATCAGCCATGATCTTGTTGAATGGCGGAGCAGGCTTGAGGGGCTAGAATGGCCTACTCCTGTTCCTAATTCTTATGTTCTTATGTTCTTATGGAACTGGGCAGGTTCCACCCAGTTCCAACCTAAATGGCAATCGTGGTCCTATTTAAAACCTAGCACCCCGCTTGCTATATTAAAATGTTCCTATTGTCTGAAGCAGGCTCGCATTTTGGACACCCGATGGTAGGCCCCTTTTAAATTGGAGCCGGGCCCATCACTGATGTTAATGGGGTGGTAAGCTTACTGCCCCATTAACAACAAGCATTCATTATCGACCCCATCAAGTATTATAAATCTGTTAGTTGCGCAGCTCATCAGCATAATGTTTAACATTCAGAGATTTGAGCAGAAATAAGAGCCAAAATGTAGTATGTTTGCTGAGTGCAGCAGGAGTTAGACATCTTTACAAAGGGGTTATATGATCAACCTCAGTTTCCATGGAGACTGGACACAAAACACACAAGCATAGTAACGCAATTAAATCAAGTCAGTTTGGTTGTGCTAATAGATGCTGGTATTCATCCTCAAGAGTCAGATAGTTCTTGTTGTTTACCCTAGCTCAAAGCAAAACCTATTTCTGTATGAGGTTTTGTGTTTATCGTTTTATGAGTACAAATATGTTAGAGACAAATTTCTCTGTAACAAATCCACCAATGACCATTAAAGATATCAGTTTTATGATCTTATCTTAGCATTATTGTGTTTACAGGAGCAAATGTATTGCAGAAGTTGAATTCTGATAAGCAGAAGACTGATTTGCAAAGTAATTGGAAATACATTTTGTCTATCTCCTCCATTTGCAGTTTTGCAATCTGTGCGATGCTGTAGCAACAAACAGGATTTGCATTGTTGGCCTGTGTCATATTCAATGGTTGTATGTTATACTCGCACAGGGCTGGCTCACCTCTGCATTGGCCACTCAAAGGGCTCAATTTTTCCCAGTCAGTTGCGCCGTTTTTTTGGCGCGCGCCATTTTTTATGGCGTATTTATTTTTTCCCAAGTTTCCCCCTGCGATCTGTGCCGGTGTAACTGACTTAGTTACGATTTTTATAGGCCAGTTTTTTTTTTAATATCGGGGCGTTCCCTCATGTCTGCGCTGGTTTTTTCAATTTTTTGCAGTTTGGCCAACATTTTTTCCTCCTAGGTCGGCATATCTGGCCACTCCCGAAAAACCTTCTGGGCAGTTAAGAAAACCAGCGCACATTCACAAAACGGTGCTGAAAACGCCATTGTTTTTAAATCTAAGATTTTGGAGGGAATCAAGAACACTGTCAAAATCAATAATAAAGTTCAAAATCTTTTTAACCTGTCAATGTAGAAGTGTAAATTTGTTGATTTTCAGAAGTTATCACATTTTTTTACTCACTCACATGCCACCACCGAACGTCTTGAAGCAGGGCTGGAGGGTCGTAACTTTGGCCGGTAGAATCGCTCCTGTTCCCCGGGCACAGCGGCTTGGCTAGACAACAAGCCGTGGGGGGTGGAGACAGGGGAGGAGATAGCGAGGTGCCAATTGGAAGGCTTCAAGCGCGGGGAGCGAGGTACCTTCTGCACTGAAGACTGCAATGAGTGTGCGGGGGGGGGGGCGGGGGCAGGGAGAGAGAAGGGGAGAAGTCACAAGACTCCAATTAGTTAAGGAAGTCGGGGGGGGGGGGGGGTGGAGAGAGAGAAGTCACAAGACCTTTGGGTGTGGTCCATCCATACAGACCTTGGGGAGAGACACAACTGTGAACCTGTCCTGCCTGCTTTCCTGCCATTTTGAGCTTCTTTCAAAGGTTACATTTAAGTATGGGGGCAATATTGACAGTGCCATACCTTGTGCGAGCCTTCTGCATCATGGTGCTACATAGGGGACAATTGATTTGAATTCATCGCATCTGGAAGATCAGAGCCCGTAGGGTGCTGGGCAGGAGGCCTTACCCACCTCGGGTATATCGAGACAGGCAATCGTACCTCCACCTGAGTGATGCAGACTGTGTCAAAAGGCTTCGTTTCCGCAAAGAAGTTGTAAGTGAGATCTGTGAGTTGGTCAAAGCAGATCTGCAACCTAGAAACACATGTCTCCATTCGCCAGGTCACTGCTGCACTGTAAGCGCGTAGGAATTCATAAAGTTCCCCATGACCTCCCAAGCAATCCATGATAGGGCTGTGGGCTTCTCCAGGACTACTGGCTTCCCCAAGGTACAGGGCTGCATTGATTGTACCCACATCGCCTTGCAAGCATCTTTGGAGGATTCCGAGATGTACAGGAGCTGAAAAGGCTTCCACTCCATTAATGTGCAGTTCGTGTGTGACGACATGCAGTCGATGCAAGATACCCTGTAATCTTCTGCAACTTGGTTCCAACGTTTCTTCACTTCTTTGGGTGGAACTTTTATGAGACCTCTGCTGTTGTCCAGCTGCTGCCATCTGTTCTCAATCATAGTAACTAATGTCTCCACTTCTTCCTGTAAGAATTTCTTGGTCCTTGCACCACATTGCATCTTGTACTGCTCCAGCTGCGATTTTTCCAATGCTCTCACACAGCACTCAACGTTCTCACACACACAACTGGCTCTTTATAAATGGCTAAATGCCAAATCCGAGCTGTACTGAGCATGCGCGTCCATTGCAAAGACATCAAAAACGTAACTTTTTTTTCCACACATGCGCAGAAGGTGCAGTGTCGTTTTTTAGCGCAGGCAGCAGGCTCCACCCCCCGAGGCGACTGGACACGCTGTGTGGCGCCAAATTCGAATTATAGATCAGGAAAACTTTGGCAAATTATTTCTGGCGCATTTCTGTCCTAGAAAAACAGGCGTAACTCTGGCAATACGCCAGAAAACGGGCTTGGGGAAAATTGAATCCAAAGTAATGAATTACTTTGGCACATTGTGTGGCTGACGAGTTACAGTCTGAACAAATTCTGACAGATTTGTGATGAAACTTGTCCTGCATTAAATGGAGAAATATTTCTGTATTATATATTTTTACATATCTTCTGCTGAACATAAATTTAAAATTGGCTTTGGATAACTGGAATTTCCTCAGAGTTGAGCCGCTGTAACTTTGGTGGAAAATATGGCTGAAACTTAGTTTATGCATTTCCACCACATTTTTGGCAAAGTTACAGTAGCAGAGCAGCTGCAAATTGGTTTAGGCCTGATTTGGGGAAATAGGAAACTTGCCTGGAGTGTGCACCAGAGACTTGAGTCTTGTCCAAAATTGGGCATCAGCTCAATATTTCTGGTAGTTGGAGGGGGAGAAGAATGGAAGAGGGCTGAACGCGGCCCAGCAGCAACCTGCAGTCGTGTTGGGAGGAGAACTCCTGCTCCTTCTGGCTCCATATTAAGGAAAGTTTAAACAAAATACTTACGTTTTTGGTGGCAGCCTTGGACCACTGGTTAGGCCACAGAAGGAACCAAACACTATGCAGTACAGGCCAGGCAGCTACTCCGCTCAGTACAAACTAATTTCCCAGATGGGTCCTTAAAAAGACATTAGGCCCCTCATTAGCGTATGCATTGGTCTTAACGCCTTATTTAGGCAGTCAACAGGGATGCCTGAATATCACCTAGCCAATGTATGTATTTCAGGCACCCTTGGCATGGAGTATATTGCTGCAGAATTGGACCTGTTTGCACCCATTTCGCGTCTGTAAAATGGGCATAGCATGGTCCAACAACTATGCCTTTAAAAGTGTTCCCTTTCTGCATTGAGGCCCATACATGAAACTGTGCTGATTCATCCACACTTTGAATGTGAGTTGGCTAGCTTTCATTGTTTGGGCCACTATCTGCAGTCAGAAACTAATAAAGTTGTTTGTTTAATGGGTAAGTAATTCTTTCTTTGAAATGTTTTTGACATGTCAAAGTTTGAAGACTGGGAAAAGTAAATCATTTATTAGGTGGAATTATCCCATAGTTTTCCACTGGTTTAGCATGGTAATGGGCGTGGGTAGATGTGGGTATGTGGGTCGGTAGCAAGTAACACAGGATACCTCAGCAAAATACTGCGGATGCTGGAATCTGAAATAAAAACAGAAAATGCTGGAAATCTCAACAGATCAGGCAGTATCTGCGGAGAGAAACAGAGTTAACGTTTCGGGATTGTTAACGCTGTTTCTCTCCACAGATGCTGCCGGACCTGCTGAGATTTCCAGCATTTTCTGTTTTTATTAACACAGGATACCTACCCATTTCTGTGACCAAAGTATCCTCCTCTAGTGTCATTTTTGCTGGGATCTAGAAGCACCAGCCCAAATGTGAGCTAGCAAATTTAAATAAAGTGGTAACATTGTGCATCACAAAATCCATCATTATTACCTCAGCAACACTGAATGCTCTTCATGGAAGTATTCATCAGGTGTCCAATATGATTAGACAATGGGAATTGCCAAGGAAACGTTAAATACCCACAACAGGCACCATAATTGAGTGAATGATTTTACATACAGCATTCCTATATTACTGGAATTCTGCAACAGTAGTTAAGCTGCTCTGCTATTTGGCGCAAGGCTCCTTTGGTCTTCTGGGGAAGTCTCTTCCGCCCATGCAAAGGGAAGATGACCTCCCTGCATTCTTTCACTACCTCCACAAGCAAACGGAGGGAGTCAGCTGAGAACCTGGCTGCAGCCCTCTGTCTCTGTGCAGTCATGTTTGGTAAGTCTTTCCAACACCCCAGTGGTCCAGTGCACTGCTTGCACTATTCCAGATGAACCTTCTGCTGCTGTAGGTGTACAATTCTTACAGCAGCAGCCAATATCTGTTCCCCTTCCAGTCCAGCACCAAGCTCCCAAGTATAGGTGGAAAACCATCTAATGACACTGTAGGGTTTTCTTATTGACCTGAAAGGTCAGGAATCAAGCAAGACGGGGCAAGCAAGCATCCCAAGTGTGCCTGAAATACATACATTGGCTAGGCGATATTCAGGCATCCCTGTTGACTTCCCAATGCATATACGAATGAGAGGCCTAACATCTTTTTAAAAACCCATCAATATAGTTTTCTAATTTTATTGATATTAAGACAGGCCATTTTTTCCAGATAACAATAAAAAATGAAAGACTTACATTTATATAGCGCCTTTCATGACCTCAGGACGTCCCAAAGCGCTTTACAGCCAATAAAGTACTTTTGAAGTGTAGTCACTGTTGTAATGTAGGAAACATGCCCTCCATTTCGGTGGGCTGCCCATTACCAATGGAAATGCCTGGCAGCCCACCAATGAAACTTAACTAAGGCCTGACCTGCTCAAAATCTGCTGGCCCTGAAAATCAACCCCACCATGTCAACATTTAACAATAGGTTAGATAGGTGTTCAAAGAAAGGGGATTTAGGGGAAATGGGAACAGAGCAAACACATCAAGGTTAGCATTACTTCTCATTTGGAAGAAAAACTGCAACGGGCAGATTGGGCCAAATGGTTGGTTTTCATGGCCGAGATTTTCTGTACCTGGACGGGTCGGGTGTGGGCGGTCGTCGTGGGGGGGTCACAACACCATTCTTCATTTCATTCAGCTCCTGAGACCGACTTTCCCTTAATGGCACCTATTAAGGCAGCTCTGCGCGTTTCCCGGCCCTATTATATAGTGCTGGTCTGATGATGTAATCGATGGTGCTTCTTCATCTGAGATATATAAAGAAGCCATGGCCACATTGCATTTGAAGGTTCATCTGGAATAGTGCAAGCAGTGCACTGGACCACTGGGGTGTTGGAAAGACTTACCAAACATGACTGCACAGAGACAGAGGGCTGCAGCCAGGTTCTCAGCTGACTCCCTCCGTTTGCTTGTGGAGGTAGTGAAAGAATGCAGGGAGGTCATCTTCCCTTTGCATGGGCGGAAGAGACTTCCCCAGCAGACCAAAGGAGCCTTGCGCCAAATAGCAGAGGAGGTCAACAGCAGGGATGTTGTCAGGAGGACCTGGGTGCAGTGCTGGAAATGTTTCAATGATCTCATTAGATCAGGAAAGGTGAATGCAAAGCGACATCAAACTTCACCCCATTACTCTGCCTTCCCAACCTTACTCCTGCACATCATTACTCACACCAATATATCTTGCACGTCCACCCATCCCTCTCCCTCTATCTACATTATCACATCCTCATCTGACTAACCACGGCTCACACTCACCCTCATCATAATGCAATCATACCAACAAGGCCACTTGGCATTGCACCCCACTCTATCATTGTCAATCTCTAAAAATGTAACCCATTGATTCCTTACACTCATTTCATCACTCTTACTCAACCTTCTCTGCTTTCTTTCCTTGCAGGAGAATAGAGCCGACAATAAGAGAGAGGGGGAGAACCGGAGGTGGCCTCCATTATTAGCCACCTTAAGAGCAGTAGATTGAGGTTGCCCTGGAAGTGTCAGGAGTCGCAGAGTAGCTGGAAGTTGGAGATGGAGAGAGGGGGCATCTCACCAACCTGGTGACAGAATTACATCTCATACAGTCACATGGCATATGGCAGTCACTCATATGGGGACTGATGTTAGCAGCCAGTGAATGTTCATCATGTGCATAATGGTATCTCTCTTTACTCTCCCACAGCTACATCAAAAGCTTCCCCCCTCCACGGTTCAGGAGGAAGAGGAAGACAACTCCTCAGGGGAGTCTTCAGGGTTAGGGTTAGGGTCATAAGTGCACCGATCACCAGCACAGATATCTACACCTCGGTGGGCACCACCTTGTCATCTGGTGGCTCACAGCTCACAAATGAACAAGAGCAGATAGTGGAGATAGGGATAGCAGTGGAGATCCCTGTACAGAGGGCACAGGACGCTCAGCTGCATGCAGGTGCTCAGCCTCGGGGGCCATCCAGAAAGAGGACAAACCTGGAGGTGCAGCAAGAAGTGCAGGAGACTTTGACAGGTATTCCGACCGCGATGTCTGCAAATGTGCAGAGAATGAATGAGTCCATCTCCAAGATGAGCATCATCGGGTTGCAGGCAATGGTGACTGTAGGCTCTTCCATGGATAGGATGGCCCCCTTCATGGAGCAGCTAATGCATAACTCATAGAAGCACAAGGAAGTGGGGGGGGGGGGGGAAGAAATTGGTCTGCTTTGTGCCTCCCATCAACACCTGCAGGGGGGTGGTAACGAGACGCTAAGGGGATACCAACCAGGCGTGGCAAATTCAACGACACCTGCGAACTTCCCTGGCGGTTTTGTGTTGGCACTAACACTTACCACCTCGCTCTTTTGTGCCCCGGAGATTGTGATCATCTGCTGCACAGCTCCCAGTTACTGCCCTGGATGCATTTTTTGTTCCCCCCCACCCCCCCCACCCGCTGCAGCTGGTCGTCAACAACGGCAGCTGCAGGGAGGTGTTGTCACTGTAATAACTCAAGAGTCTGGTTACTGTAAACTCACTCAGGTGCAACCTGATCCATCTTTATTCCAGCCCAAGAGTGCCAGCATGACAAAGACACACAGCTTATGTACAGGTGACCAAGCATACATGCCACATGCGTACAGCCCGATGACCTCCGACCGCGGCACCCTCTGGTGTCTGGTGACCCCCCAAGCATTAATACATAACAACATCCCCCTTTTACAATCTTAACAAGTCTTTTTACAAATTAAGACGGTCTGGGGCTTACCTCTCACGAGTTGATCGTCTCAGTTCAACTTTGGCTCTGGGCGAGTGCTCTCAGTCCGTTGAGACTGAGGGCTGAGTAGCCAATCTGATGGGAGCGATCATGACCACATCAGAGACTGAAGGTTCAGAGTCAGTAATGTCAGCAGAGTCCTCTGATGAGTGAACAATGGTTGGTTGTGTAGTATCCCTGCACCTTACTACAAACTCACACGAAGCATGGATATATCAGACACGGTCACTCGGTGACCTTCACCTTTATTGCCAGGACCAAGGAGTGTTGACCCTGGGTGGGACCTCCCCATTTATACCTGGAAACGCAGGTGAGGAGTGTCTCCCTCAAGTTCACCCCTGTGGTCAGGGTGTGCATTTCTAGGGTACAGGTAAATAGATGAGTTACAGTTACATGACTATGTCATTGCAAGATGGTTAAATACATGACATCACCTTCCCCCTTAAGTCTTTTTGTTTCAGAGGTTAAGTCTGTCAGGTGGTCGACGCTCTCTCGTGGAGCGCCGCAGTTGTGGCTCTGGTGGCTGAGCCTCGGCACGCGTCTCTGTCACGTGAGGTGATTCCGGCCTGTCTGGGCTGGCCACAGGGATTGTGCATGCTGAGGGCTGTCTTTGTTGTTCGTCCGCTGGCAGTGGTGTGGGTGCCATCTCATGCTCTTCTTCAGGTTCCTCCGTGTCGATGCTGAACTTTTTCTTTACTTTGTCCAAGTGTTTGCGGCATATCTGCCCATTGTTTAGTCGGACCACCATGACTCTATTCCCTTCTTTGCCAATTACAGTGCCCTCAAGCCACTTGGGTCCCAAAGCATGGTTAAGAACAAATTCCGGGCCATCTATTTCCATACACCTCCCCCTTGTGTTTCGGTCATGGAGCTCAGTTTTGGACTGGCGCTTGCCCTCACCAATGTCTGCCAGAGTTGGGTGAATGAGGCACAGCCGCGTCTTGAGCGTGCGTTTCATGAGGAGTTCTGCTGGCGGGACTCCTGTGAGCGAGTGCGGGCGGGACCTGTAGGCCAGCAGGAAGCGCGATAGGCGGTACTGAAGGGAGGGTCCTTGGATGTGTAGCATGCCCTGTTTTATGACGTGTACCGCCCGTTCCGCCTGGCCATTGGAAGCCGGCTTGAATGGCGCTGTCCGGACGTGCTTGATACCATTGCCCGACATAAACTCCTGGAATTTATGGCTGGTGAAACACGGGCCATTGTCGCTGACCAGGATGTCCGGCAATCCATGGGTCGTGAAAACCGTACGCAGACTCTCCACGTTGATGGATGTCGTTCAATATGATGCACTCGATCCACTTCGAGTATGCATCGACAAAGATCAGAAACATTTTCCCCATGAACGGGCCCGCATAATCTACGTGAATACGTGACCATGGTCTGGTGGGCCAGGGCCACGGGCTGAGTGGGGCCTTCCTGGGGGCATTGCTCAGCTGGTCACACGTCATGCACCTGCGAACCCAGTGTTCCAGGTCTCAGTCAATCCCCGGCCACCATACAAGTGACCGGGCAATGGCCTTCATTAACACGATGCCAGGATGCTCGCTGTGGAGTTCCCTGATGAACGCTTTCCTTCATTTCCGGGGCATGACTACATGGCTGCCCCATAGCAGGCAGTCGGCTTGGATGGAGAGCTCATCCATCAGTCTCTGATACGGTCTGCCTTACTCGGGGCACGCCCTGTACGCGGGCGCCAATCCCCAGTCAGGACACATTTCTTTATCATGGATAGGAGGGGGTCCCTGTTGGTCTAGAGTTTGATCTGGCGGGCTGTGATGGGGAGCCCGCAGTGTCAAAAACCTCAACGGCCATGACCATCTCGGCGCTCTGCTCCGGCGCCCCCTCGGTGGTGGCCAATGGGAGCCTGCTGAGCGCATCAGCGCAATTTTCGGTGCCTGGCCGGTGCCGTATGGTATCGTCATACGCAGCCAGCGCGAGGGCCCAGCGCTGTATGCGAGCTGACGCATTGACGTTGACAGAATTGATGTCGGCCAACAAAGATGTTAACGGCTTGTGGTCCATCTCTAGCTCGAACTGTCTACCAAAAAGGTACTGGTGCATCTTTTTCACACCTTAAACACAAGCGAGTGCTTCCTTTTCGACCATGCCGTATGCACGCTCTGCCTGGGAGAGCGACCTGGAGGCGTAAGCCACCGGTTGGAGTCGGCCGTCATCGCTATCCTGCTGCACCACACACCCAACCCCGTAGGATGACGCATCGCATGTTAAGACCAGTTTTTTACAGGGGTCATACAAAGTCAAAGTTTGTTGGAACACAGCAGGTTCCTCGCCTTATTGAAAGCCCGTTCTTGACAGTCCCCCAAAAACCATTCACAACCTTTACGCAGGAGCATGTGTAACGGCTCCAGCAATGTGCTTCAGTTCGACAGAAAGTTCCCAAAATAATTCAAAAGTCCCAGGAATGATTGCAACTCCGACGTGTTGCCGGGCCTGGGTGCCCGGCAGATCGCCTCTGTTTTTGATTCAGTGGGCCGCATTCCGTCTGCGGCAACCCTCCTCACCAAAAACTCGACCTCGGGCCAAAAACACACACTTGGCCTTTTTCAGCCACAAGCCTACCCGATCCAATCGGTGTAGCACCTCCTCCAGGTTGTGGAGGTGTTCTTCGGTGTCTCGACCCCTTATGAGAATGTCGTCTTGGAATACAATCGTTCCAGGAAGGGATTTGAGCAAGCTTTCCATGTTTCTCTGAAAGATGGCTGCTGCCGAACGAATGCCAAATGGACACCTGTTGTGGACAAATAATCCCTTGTGTCTCGTGATGGTGGTCGGAAGCTTGGATTCTTCAGCCAGTCATGTCGGCCGAAGTGAGGTCCAGCTTCGTGAACAGCTTGCCACCTGCCAGCGTGACAAAAAGGTCCTCCGCTCTCGGAAGCGGGTATTGGTCTTGCAGCGATACTCGGTTGATGGTGGCTTTGTAATCGCCACAAATCCAAACCGAGCCATCTGCTTTGAGGACGGGAATGATGGGACTTGCCCAGTTGCTGAATTCAACGGCCGAAATTATGCCCTCTCTGAGCAGCCTGTCCAGTTCACATTCAATTTTCTCACGCATCACATACGGCACCGCTCTGGCTTTGTGGTGCACTGGTCTGACGTCCGGAGTGATGCGTATTACTACTTTAGTGCCCTTGAACGTTCCGACACCAGGTTGAAACAGTGACCCGAATTTTTACAGTTACATGACTATGTCATTGCAAGATAGTTAAATACATAACAGGTTGCTCACTGACTGCATCTTCCTCACTCGGTTCCAGTTCATCAGTGTGCCGCAGTTTAACCTGGTCAAGGTGTTTCCTGCATGTTTGCCCATTCTTGAGCACGACAATAAACACTCTGTTACCCTCCTTAGTTGTAACAGTACCGGCGATCCACTTTGGACCTTGACTATAGTTCAGTACATAAACCGGATCGTTGACAGAGATGTCACGGGACACGGCAACACGATCATGACACCATTGCTGACTTTGACGTCTGTTTTTAACACTATCATTCAAATCAGGATGAACAAGAGAAAGCCTGGTCTTGAGATTTCTCTTCATCAGTAGTTCAGCAGGAGGAACCCCAGTAAGTGTATGAGGTCTTGACCTGTAACTGAGCAATATATATGACAACAGTGTCTGCAGTGAATGCTGAGTTACACATTTCGTACTTTGCTTGATCGTTTGAATGGCACGCTCTGATTGACCATTAGAAGCAGGCTTGAATGGAGCTGATCTCACTGATGCCATTGAGTTTCATGAACTCCTGGAACTCAAGACTTGTGAAGCAAGATCCGTTGTCGCTCACAAAAATGTCAAGCAAAGCATGAGTAGCAAACATGATACGAAGGCTCTCAATGATAGCTGTAGACGTGCTGGATGACATAATAACACACTCTATCCACTTAGAATATGAATCCACGATGACAAAAAACATCTTTTTCAGGAAAGGGCCCGCAAAATCAATGTGGATCCTCGACCATGGTTT
The DNA here is from genome assembly GCF_044704955.1 of Pristiophorus japonicus. Lineage (NCBI taxonomy): Eukaryota > Metazoa > Chordata > Chondrichthyes > Pristiophoridae > Pristiophorus > Pristiophorus japonicus. Next base: position 342,431,370 of record NC_091977.1, on the reverse strand, counting down.
GGATGGCCACGACCAAAAACTCAGCGGAGATTCTGCTGGTACTTTACTTAGCTGCATACAAGTCTCATCATAGGCGGTCCCTCGAAACGAGGATGACTTGCTTCCACGCCAAAAAAATGGATGAGTTCACAGGTGTTTCGAATGAAGAAACCGAACTGCATCCTTGAGGGTGGAAGATGCCTGTGCGTGGATTTTTAACGTGTGGTGGCCATTGCACACCGCACGGGCTTGACAGAACTAGGTCTTGGTCCAGTGGCAAGGATTCCCCAAGACAACTGGAGACCAGCTCTGCTGCACGGACCTAGTGCACACACATATTGCAGTGTGGGCTGGCCTGTGCTCCCCCTGGGCCCGAACTCACGCCTCCCCTGGGCCCGATCACATCCCTCCACAATCTCTCACAGTTCCTTGCCCCGACCTCGCTGCTCCTGCTGTATCTGCCTATGCTCCAATCAATGACCTGGACCTTGATACTGTCCCTCTTACACCAGCTCGCGCTGTACCTTGCAGTGGTACGCCACCATGCTGCTCTTGGTCCTCCGCACTCCACTCCCTCCATGGTCCCGACCCGCCGCCGATGGCCCGTCGCAGGTCGGGGCCTTCACGCCACTCCTGGGCCTCCACACACCGCTCCCCACACGGCCCCGACCTGCCGCTGATGCAAGTATTGCACTGATGCACGCATGATTCCAGATCAGAGCCAATTGCAGGCCACCATAGATGAGATCTAGCAATGGACTTCATCATGACAATACCAGGATGAGTGCTATGAAGTTCGCGTACAAATTTTTCTCTACCTTTCTTGGGCATGATTACACGATTACCCCACAGTAAACAGTTTGACTGAATCCTTGCGACGGTTGTAAGGTTTGTTCTCCTCACGCATCTCCATAGGTATGGCAGACCAATCACCACTGTGTACACACCGTTTCACAACCGATAAAATAGGGACATGGTCCAGATCCTAACTTGTTGAGCAGTGACAGGGGTTCCTTCACTCTCAAAAGCATCCATTACTAATAGTAGATCTGCGGGTTGAGGCGTCTCCATCTCAGTTGTGGGTAAGGGCAAACGACTCAGTACCAGGTCTATGACGGATGATGTAATCATAGGCAGAAAATGTCAACGCCCACCTTTTAATGCGGGACGATGCATTGGTATTAATACCTTTGTTTTCTGCAAACAATGAAATGAGTGGCTTGTGATCCATTTCTCGTTCAAAACGAAGACCAAACACACAGGCCAAAGCTTCTTTCTCTACTATACTGTAAGCTCTTTCCACTTTAGATGAAGCATATGCAACAGGTTGTAGCTTGCCCGATTCATTTGTTTGTTAGACTACGCAGTCAACCCCATATAATGAAGCATCACAGGCCAATACATAGAAACCTGGAAACATAGCAAATAGGTGCAGGAGTAGGCCATTCGGCCCTTCGAGCCTGCACCGCCATTCAATGAGTTCATGGCTGAACATGCAACTTCAGTACCCCATTCCTGTTTTCTCGCCATACCCCTTGATCCCCCTAGTAGTAAGGACTACATCTAACTCCTTTTTGAATATATTTAGTGAATTGGCCTCAACAACTTTCTGTGGTAGAGAACTCCACAGGTTCACCACTCTCTGGGTGAAGAAGTTTCTCCTCATCTCGGTCCTAAATGGCTTACCCCTTATCCTTAGACTGTGACCCCTGGTTCTGGACTTCCCCAACATTGGGAACATTCTTCCTGCATCTAACCTGTCTATACCAGCATCCGGGAGGACGCTGAGCACCTTGAGTTTCATTGCCAAGAGCATGCAGAAATCAAGCGCAGGCAGCGGAAAGAGCGTGCGGAAAACCTGTCCCGCCCATCCTCTCCCTCATCGACTATCTGTCCCACCTGTGACAGGCACTGTGGTTTTCATATTTGTTGTGTATGCAATAACTGTCAGACTGAGTACTGTTTAACTCCAAGATTAATGACCTTGGCTCTGCTTTATTAAGGTCCAAAGTGACTAATACACAAAATGGCTGGCCTTTTATGCTTGGGCTGCACACACCCCCCTCTGAGATATTAACAGTCTTTTGCAAATTGAGACAGTCCGATGTTTTACGCTCCCAGGTTGACTGTCTCAGTTCAACTCCAGCCTTGGGTAAGTGTTCAGAGTCTGTTGTGACTGATGGCTGGGTGGCTGGCCTGGTGGAGTGGCAATGGCCATGTCAGGGATTGAAAGTCCATTTTCATTGAACATGTCAGTGATTGAAAGTCCCGATTCACTGATGACCATTGAGCGCTCTGATGACTGCGGGTAGGTTGGTTGGTCGTCGATTGTCTCTTCCTCCGACTGTTCCGGTTTGTCTGTGTGCCACAGCTTTGTCTGATCCATATGTTTCCTGCATGTTTGCCCATTTTTGAGCTTGACAATAAATACTCTGTTACCAATGATCCACTTGGGACCCTGACCATAATTCAGAACATATACAGGATCATTTACAGAAATGTCACGTGACACAGCTGCTCAATCGTGATACCCTTGCTGACTTTGTCTTCTATATTCAACAAGATTATTCAAGTCAGGGTGTACAAGAGATAGCTTGGTCTTAAGATCTCTCCATCATTAGTTCAGCAGGCGAGACCCCAGTAAACGTGTGTGGTCTTGTCCTGTAACTAAGCAGTATGCATGACAGGCGGGTCTGCAGAGTCCCTTGTGTTACTCGCTTCACACTCTGCTTTATGATTTGGACAGCACATTCTGCTTGCCCAGCGGATGCTGGTTTGAACGGTGCTGACCTTACATGTTTGATACCATTGAGTTTCATGAACTCTTGAAACTCCTGACTGATGAAACACGATCTGTTGTCACTAATAACGATGTCAGGCAGACCATGGATCGCGAACATGACACTAAGATTCTCAATGGTAGCTGTGGATGTGCTGGATGACATGTTTAAACACTCTATCCACTCGAATATGCATCCACCACAACTAAAAACATCTTCCCCAGGAAGGGACCTGTAAAGTCTATGTGGATCCTGGACCATGGTTTGGACGGCCACGACCACAGACTCAGCGGCGATTCCGCTGGTGCTTTGATGAGCTGCAAGCAAGTGATGCACTGATGCACACATGATTCCAGCTCAGAGTCAATTCCCAGCCACCATACATGAGACCTGGCGATGGCTTTCATCATTACAATGCCAGGATGTGTGCTATGTAGCTCACGTACAAATTTCTCTCTCCCTTTCTTGGGCATAACAACACGATTGCCCCACAGTATACAATCCGACTGAATATACAAGACGCTTACATGGATCATAATGAACAAGCAACTTGTTTGAACATAGCAGACTCTTGGCTTTCTCAAAGGCTCTATCTTGAGACGCACCCCAGACCCAGTTGTCGCCTTTTCTTAGTAAGACATGCAGTGGCTCTAGTAATGTGCTCAATCTGGGTAAGAAATTACCAAAGTAGTTGAGTAACCCAAGGAACAAACAGCTCCGTCACATTCTGAGGCTTGGGTGCATTTGTGATGGCCTTGGTTTTCGAATCAGTGGGCCTGATGACATCAGCAGCAATCTTCCTACCGAGGAATTCGACTTCAGGTGCCATAAATACACACTTCGAGCATTTCAGCCCGAGTCCCACTTTGTCCAGACTCTGTAGGACTTCTTCAAGATTGTTCAGATGTTCAGCAGTGTCGCGACCTGTGACCAGAATGTCATCTTGAAACATGACAGTTCTAGGAACGGACTTCAGTAAACTCTCCATATTCCTATGAAATATGGCTGCAGCCAAACGAATCCCAAAAGGACACCTGTTGTAGACGAACAGTCCTTTATGGGTGTTGATGCAGGTGAGTTTCTTCGAAGTGTAGACAAGCTCCTGGGTCATATAGTCCGATGTCAGATCCAGTTTCGTGAATGACTTTCCACCAGCTAGCATGGCGAACAGGTCATCAGCCCTCAGAAACGGATACTGATCCTGTTTCGAAAATCGGTTAATCGTAACCTTGTAGTCTCCACAAATCCTGACAGTGCCATCACTCTTCAACACAGGAACAATGGGACTAGCCCACTCATTAAACTCGACCGGTGATATGATCCCTTCACGCTGGAGTCTGTCAAGGTTAATTTCAACCTTCTCCCTCATCATGTACGGAATAGACCGAGCTTTGAGATAGACAGGCCTTGCATTGGAGTCCAGGTGAATCTGCACCTTGGCTCCCGTAAAATTGCCAATGCCCGGTTCAAACAAAGAAGGAAACTTTTTCAATACTTGAGCACACGAAGTATCATCCACCGAGGACAACATCTTGACATCATTCCAGTTCAGCTTGATTTTCTCGAGCCAATTCCTGCCGAACAGCATTGGACCATTACCTGGGACGATCCATAATGGTAGCTTGTGAACCACACCATCATATGACACCTCGATTGCTGCACTGCCGAGCATCGGTATGAATTCCTTAGTGTAAGTACGCAACCTGGCATTGACTGGATTCAGTTTCGGTTTTGCAGCCTTAGTGTCCCACAGCTTGTCGAATGTCCTTTGGCTTATTATCGACTGGCTCGCACCCGTGTCCAGCTCCATTGATACAGGCACGCCATTCAGCTTCACATTAACGACTATCGGCTGGCTTTTGCTCAGGAACGAATACAATCCATTCACTTCCTCCTCGGGTTGTGTATCCGGGCCATCACTGAACTAGCCCTCATCAACCACGTGGTGAGCCGTATCACGCTTGCTCCGTTGTGGACACATCCTGTGAAGATGCCCCCGTTTCGAACATCCATTGTGTGAGTATTGTCCAAACCGACAGTGATGAGGCCGATGATTGCCCCCACAACGCCAACAGGGTGAAATCTGGTTCGAACCAGTTGGCGGGCTCTGAGCAGCGGCAGGTTTCGCGTAAGCAGCTCTGCCCGAAAACGGCGCCATCTTGTTTACAGTACTTGCCGTGGAACTCCGACTTGGTGATGATATCTGCCTCAAATTATCATCCATCGTCATGCATGCCTGGGCAGTCGCGATGGCCTTTTTCAAATCCAGCGTCTCTGCCGCCAACAGCTTCCTGAGGATCGCATCATGGTTGATGCCTATCACAAAGACATCACGCAGCATGTCTTCCAGCATGTTCCCGAACTTACACGGCTCAGTAAGACGTCGCAGGTCGGCGACAAATCCCAACACATCCTGACCCTCGGCACAAACATGTGTATAGAAACGGTAGCGTGATATGATGATTACCCCCTTTTGGCTTCAGATGGTTATCCACCAACGTACACAATTCTTCATACCCTTTTTCTGCTGGACGAATAGGCGAGAGAAGATTCTTCATGAGGCCGTAAATTTTCGAACCATAAACGGTGAGAACTGCCCTGCGCTTAACTGTGTAGGCCTCTGCCTCCATGCCATTGGCCACAAAATACTGATCCAGGCGGTCGACAAAATCCACCCAAACCTCACCCTCCACAAATCTCTTCAGCATTCCAGCAGTGCCCATTGTGCATGCGAAGGTTCTTAAATTACCTCGTCGCCAATTGTAATGACTCAAGAGTCTGGTTACTGTAAACTCACTCAGGTGCAATCTGATCCATCTTTATTCCAGCCCAAGAGTGCCAGCTTGACAAAGACACACAGCTTATATCCAGGTGACCAAGCACACATGCCACATGCATACAGCCCGATGACCTCCGACCGCGGCGCCCTCTGGTATCTGGTGAACCCCAAGCATTAATAGAGAACAGTCACCTCAGCTGGCTGCTTGGGGAGCGATATTTAAAGGCAATGGTGGTCAAGTCAGACGAAATTTATCGATCTCATTAGTGTGGTGTTTGTTGCTTTTTTTGGATCCCGCGGTTGCTCAGCCCTGCATTCTCTTAGAGTACTTGGAGCTGCTATGGACATAACGCAGGAACTGTGGCCCAACACAGACTGCAGGCAAACTCAGCATTGGCCCTTCCCTTTAAGCTGTATAGACAGCAGCTCTGCACAGAACATTGCTCAGCACGCTGCCGATACCGCCCCTCTCACTCCCTTTAGTGCTCTTAGGGAAGTGATAGCGATTGATTTAGCACTCGCCTTCCCTCGTGGAGCACTAAACTTCCCGTCAGCTGAAAATCTTTTTCGCCCGCCGATACTTTTGCGCTCATGCAAAAGTTATCACCTCAAATTGGGCTCCATGCAATTTCTAGCCCATGGTCTCTGCAGTGAATAGATGGCTATCAATGGAGAATAGATGGCAGATGCTCATAGACTACCTTTCTAGGAGGGATGTCAACATAGATGTGGGTCTTTATGTCCTCACTGTTGTGCAGCAAGGTGCTCTCCAGCTTTTTGCTAGCAGGGAGGTGCGGGTGCCCATGAGAGGGATGATGGTGAGAGGGAACATGCAAGTGGAGGCTCCTTTCAAGCGCTCACACTTCTCCCCCATTGCCTCCCGCTCCCGCCCAGTCAGAGCCCCAGATGGCTTCTTGGATCGCGATGGCCAAGTCTGTCCCTGCACAGTCACAGGGGGAACAGACATTGGTGGGGCCATCACAGGCTCCAAAACCCAGAGGACATCTCCTAAAAGTGTCTAGTTTGCAGTTTGCCTCTACCTCTGCTGAAGCCACAGGGATAGTACCTCGTAGAAGCAGGCGTGAAAGAAAGATGAAACACAAGTAGATTCACAAGGGTAGCCACTTGGGTGTTTTAATAAATGTTTGTGAAGTTTCCTTTATTGTGATGTCACAGATAAAAAATATTTATTATCACCACTTTCTAGGCATGGACAAATTTGAGTGCAACTTTGGAAGTGGTTTAGTGAGTTGGAGTGAATGGTGAGACATAACTTTACCTACAGCAATGGTGATCAGTGTGAATGGAATAGTTTGGTCATTGTAGGGATGCTTTATGGTGTTGCTGTGGGGTGGTGCAAACCTGGTGCAGCATGTGGCAGCCATTTGGGTGTAATGTGCGAAGTTAAGTAATTCTGGCCATGATAAGGCCATCCTTGGCCTCCCAAGCAGCAATGTGCTCGGGTGCTGGTGGGATCTGGACCGCAGGTTCTTCCTGCTCCTCCTCATCTTCCAGCTGATGCTCCTCCTGCTCCTCCTCTGAAGAGGCTGTGCCCTCAGAGTCTTGCTCTTCATGCAGCGAGAATCCTCGCTGCTGTGCTATGTTGTGCAGGGCGCAGCAGACCACAACAATTCTGGAGACCCTGGCTGGTGCATACTGAAGGGCCCCTCCAGATGTGTCAAGGTATCTGAAGCTCATTTTCAGCATGCCTATTGTCTGCTCTATTACATATCTGGTGTAAATGTGGCTCTCATTATATCTCTCTTCATCCTCAGTACTCCTCAAGGGTGTCATGAGCCATGTCAGCAGATAGTTCTTATCTCCAAGCAGCCAGCCAGAAAGTCTGTTTGGAGGAGTGAAGGACTGAGGGAGGGTGAACTGGCACAGGATGAAAGAGTCATTGTAGCTGCCAGGGAATTTGGCGCACACATGCATGATGATCTTACTATGGGTGCAAGCGAGCTGCACATTGAGGGGGTGGATGCCCTAGTGGTTGACAAAGACTCCTGGGTGATGATGAGGTGCCCTGATGGCCACATGTGTGTAGTCAATGATGTCCTGCACCCGTGGGAAGCCAGCCAAACCAGCAGAGGCCAGCACCCGCTCAGTAACACTGGCTTCATCTGTGGCAAAGTTGATATCATTGGCTGACTTGTCAAACGGCATCGTTGACCTATGTGATGCATCTGTGGGCGGCTGACTGAGATACTGCAAATGTCTGCTGCAGATCCCTGGAAGGAGCCTGAGGCGAAGAAGTTGAGAGTGCTGGTGACTTTGACAGCCACTGGTAAGACATATCCACCCGCTTCTCTGGCCTGCAGGTATTGCCCCAGCCATCTGCAAATCTCTGCGACGACCTGGCACGATAGCCTGAGCCACCTTTGGCACTGCTGCTCTGTCATGTTGAGGAAGCTCATCCTCTGCCTGTATATCGTGTGTTGGGAGTATCGCCTCTGGCGCAGTGCAGCCCTGCACTGATGTCCTCTGTCCTGTGCAGCATCAGGCTTTCTCTTAAGCAAACCAGAAATAACTTTGCAAATTGCTGGTTGCTGCTCACAGCCATTCCATTCCATAGAATTCTATAGAAATTGCAACATGAGCTGGAATTTTCTGCTGTCCGTGCAGGTGGGATTGGAGGTGGGTTGGGAGGGAAATTTGAAATAACTTTGAGCGGGTCGGAAACCTGCCGTCATCGCGGCAGTGACCTGAACAACAGAGGCGACCGAGGTCATTTAAATGATTATTACATATTTGTCAGACCCTTAAACCTCTTTTTAACCCTAGCTTTCAAATTTCCCTGGATGGCCACAAGAATCACGCAGCTTGGAAACCACGTCTGGGAACCTGAGGTGGACGTTCAATGACCATTGATTCAGCTTATTAGTGCACAGCATGAAAAGTTCAATAAAAACTCCCACCTGACATGGTCATTTTCCTAAGACAGATACTGTTACTGAGTTCATCGTTGGCACAGATTTAGCTTACTAGAGGTTGCAAGTCTTTTCAGCAAAGTCGGGATCCACTGTCACCTCATTGATACAACCTAGCACACCACTGACAGTTTGCTTCTGTCATCTCTACTTGACCTGTCATCTATTACATAAGCATGGGTGCCATTTATACTGTCTCACCTTGGTCCTCAGAATAGGACCACGATGAGCGCCAATACCAACAGCACCAGGCACACCAGCAGCACCAACAACACCACCACCAACATTCTTCTCATAGGATTACACAGGATTACATCGGATTACATAGGATATACAGCACAGAAACAGGCCATTCAGTCCATGTCAGCGTTTGTGCTCTACTCAAGCTTCCTCTTGTCGTTCCTCATCCAACTTTATCAGCATAACCCTTTACTTCCTTCTCCCTCATATACTTATCTAGCCTTCCTTTAAATGCATCTATACTATTTGCTTCAACCATTCCCTGTGGTAGCGAGTTCCACATTCTCACCACTCTGAGTAAAGAATTTTCTTATGAATTCCCTATTTGATTTCTTGGTGGCTATCTTATATTAATGGGCTTTAGTTTTGCTCTTCCCCACAAGTGGAAACACTGTCTCTGGACAGAATTTTGTGGGGGGTCAGTGGGCACGATCAGCGACTAGTCGGGTGGGAAAGTCTTTCTTTTCACAGCGGGTCACAGGACCCCGCTGCCATGCGCTTTTCCCAATGTCAGGTCTGTCAGTGCTGAGTAGACCCGACACGCAGCAGCAGGGGACCCAATTCAGGTAACTCTCTCTCGCTCTCTTAGGCATTCCCTCGGAGTCAAGGATGACTTGTTTCCACACTAAAAATGAGTTCTCAGGTGACGGATGAGTCTGATGTGGGACCTACAATCTCTGTGACAGGTGGGGCAGACGGTGGTTGAGGGGATGTTGGTTGATGGGACAGGTGGGTGGAATGCTTGGGTTGTCGTGCGCTCCTTCTGCTGTTTGTGCTTGGCCTCTGCTTGTTCCCGGCAAAGGGACTCAAGGTGTTCGGTGCTTTCCCAGATGCTTCTCCTCCACTTTGGGCGGTCTTGGGCCAGGGATTCCCAGGTGTCGGTGGGGATGTTGCACTTTCTCAAGGAGGCTTTGAGGGTGTCCTTGAAGCGTTTCCTCTGCCCTCCTGGGGTTTGCTTGCTGTGTCGGAGTTCCGAGTAGAGCGCTTGTTTTGGGAGTCTCGTATTGGGCATGCGGGCAATGTGGCCCGTCCATCGGAGCTGATCGAGCATGGTCAATGCTTCGATGCTGGGGATGTTGGCCTGAGCAAGAGCACTGACATTGGTGTGCCTATCCGGCCAATGGATTTGCAGGATCTTGCGGAGGCAGCGTTGGTGGTACTTCGCCAGTGCTTTGAGGTGCCTGCTGTACATAGTCCATGCTCTCTGAAGCATATCGGAGGGCAAGTATCACTACTGCTCTGTAGACCATGAGCTTGGTGCCGGGTTTGAGGTCTTGGTCTTCAAACACTCTCTTAATTAGTGACTTGTTTAGAGCTACTTAAGAATGATTTTCAGCTTACCTGCTGTGTTTGACAGCTCGCCCATTGGGTCCAAGCCGGTCGTGGACCACGCCTGTTAAGCTGAGGCAGGAGTTCACTGGCCATTGAATCAGCTGTTGAGTTGACAGCTTCAAATGTAAAATAAAAGCTCCCACCTTACAGAAATATCTTCCTTCAGCCACCAGCTCTTCTTCAATGCATTTGCACAACAGATTCACCATACTGCAAGTCTTTACATAACTCCATCCAGTCTGACCTCATTACCTCTCTCACCATTGACAGATCGCTTCTGTCATCTCTACCTCACATACCATCTAATTCCATCAGCATGGGCGCCCTTTGTACTCTCTCTCACCTTGGTCCTCACAATCCCACCACAATCATCCCCAACACCAGCAGCACCAGGCACACCAGCAGCACCAACAACACCACCAACTTTCTCCTCATACTGCACAGGACAGAGGCCATCAGCACCGGACCACATTGCTGCCCGGAGGCCTCACCATGGCCAGATTTACTTCACTTGATGTTGTACACCCTGACTGCCACACGATGTGCCAGACTGGCACCACCCCACACAATCACCATAATGCATCCCTACAATGCTCAAGTCATTCCTTTCACACTCATCACCATTGCGTGGGGTACCATTATGTCTCACCATTTACTGCAACTCACTAAGCTACTTCCAAAGGTGCACACAAATCTGTACAAGAAAGCAAAGTGTTGAAAATAAAGTTTTCAAGGTTTGATACCACATTAAACAAAGCTTTAATATGAACATTGCATAAAACAGCAAGTGCCGACTCTTGTATGTTGTTAATTGGTATGATTGCACTAGGATGAGGGTGAATGTGAGGGGTGGCTAGTGAGATGGGAATGTGATAATATAGAAAGAGAGGGATGGGTGGAGGTCCAAGGTAAGTTGGTGTGAGTAAAGATGTGCAGAAGTAGAGTAGGGAAGGCAGAGTGATGGCAATGTGATGAGCACTACAGCAGGATGAGGTTGTGTGGCTTTGTATGAACGTTTTGTGATCTACTGACATAATTGAAACATTTGCAGCACTGCACCCAGGTCCTCCTGATCACATCCCTGCTTGTGCCCTCCTCTGCAATGTGCAACCAAGCCACGTTGATCTCCTGCGAAGGTCTCCTCCGCCCATGGGAAGGGAAGGGGAGCTCGCATATGGAGGGAGTCCAAGGGAGAGCCTGGGTGCAGTCATTGTCAGTGTTTGCAGCACTTCAATGCTGTAGAGCACTGACAGCACAAATGTCAAGATAAATTTGTCTGTGGTCCTTTAAGGAAACCGGCTAATGACGCGTCACCAAATGACATCACCAGACCTGCTTCCTCCAATTGGCTGGGAAACGTACTATGCAGGCTTAACAAGCCCCATCAAGGGAAATTCATTTTACACAGCAGGATGGAGCCAGTAGCAGGGTCGAGACCCGCCACTGACGTTGCCTGACACGGACCCACCAGAATGAGTGAAATTCCGGCCTTTGTGTCTATTCTATCAAAATCTACATTACAACGGTGACTACACATCAAAAAGTACTTACTTGGCTCTAAAGCACTTGAGGTTGTGAAAAGCGCTATACTTCAGGCTCTCAGCAGAGGAAAATCAGCTCCAGAAAATACTGGGGCCAAAAAAAATATCATTCTTTTATGTTTTGGAGTCCCATTAAATTAGCATCTAAAATTTATTCAGCAGCATAAAGCAGCTCAGACAGTGCCTGTGAGCTGCAGTGTTCACATCATGTAAAATCCACATTAAAGATCATTCTGGTCCTTCCTCTCTTGCTAAATATACTAATGCAAAATATACAGAATTTATGTATTCCGTTGAGGTGATATATATGTTTTATTCATGGAGAATTTATAATTAATGTAAAGCATAATTACATATAATTTTCTGTATTGCCGCAGAGCCCAATAATGTAAACAGCCTAATTCTGTTAAAAATATAATGATTAATTCAACTAGAGACTTGTCAACAATTCTATTTATTTATATTCTGGGTCCCAATGTAGGGTAAATTCTGACCACCCTCCTCCCATTATATATCGTACAAATCTGCTCTCCTCCATCCAGTTCTTCTGTTAAAATATGACAAATTGCTATAACTGTTGCCATCATCTTAGAGAACTGGTTTGAAGGAGTTATTGATTATCATAGAATTATTGAACTTTATAGCACAGAAAGAGGCCACTGCTAGGTCTCTAAAAGCTCTATGTTCTTCATTCCATTTCCTTGTTTTATTCCTGTACCCTTACCCACTTGCCTTTAAAAAGCTATTATGGATTCCACTCCACCCAATAATCCTGGGGTCCCAACATTTTCTGGTTGTGCCCTCCATGTTCTAACAACCCTCTGTGTAAAAAAGAGATTCTCTGCACTATTGGTTGAGAAACAGGGAGATGCAAAATTGAAGTGCTAAAGTGCCACCATTGGCAATTACAGCCATACAAATTTACAGACAATTTGCACTGCAAATGTAACCATAGTGGGGTAGAAATTGCCCTTTTTGCGAAATCTGTTCGTGCTTCCGTGGGAACAGTTTTCGTCCGTGGGTGAGGGGGGCGGGGGTGGGGGGGGGGCTACCGGATCCCGCGAAATTGCATGGAAGTTAGTGGAGGCGCTGCCAAGGTAGAGCCACACCCCAGCGGTGGCGCCCTGGGCTGCCGTGCAACCGGTGATGTCATCGCCATGCACGCCGACCCCTTTCCGCTCTGAAGTGGATATTGCCCTGCACCCTGCTAGGCTGCCACAGGCGGTGTTAACGCCAGACTCGTGGGTCGCAAACCGGACCAACCTCCGCTCGCAGGATGGAAGTTAAAGGGGAGGTGGGGAGCACCCCGTGCCGCCATTTTGGTGGATTGGCCGACTCACTGGTCGACCCAACTTCTGCCTGCCTTGCGTGGTCCGGGCCGCCATTGTGCACTTGCTGCTGGAGGTTTGAAGAGGTTTGAAACACATGGGAGACTTTCTGGGACAATTGGTCAAAACCTCACCAACACTCTATCAACATTTATTCTGTAAATTCTCAGGACTTCACCTTATAAGAGTCACCAGGAGAAATGGAGTGCTTGGTCATGGGCAACTTGCTAGGGGTCCCCCTTGGTCTGCAGGAAGAATGGGAGGAGGACATGAAGCCATGTAGAGCAGCACCAGCTGCTGTAGGAGGGACAGGAGGGCGAGGTGGACTCCTTCTCCCCTGTGGGTACAAGACATTCCTCCTCCTCTGGACCTCTTCCAGTAGGACCTCCAGTGCTGTATCCAAGAATCTGTGTGCCATCTCCCTCGGTCCCTGAGCCATCCTCATTAGCACAGCACCCACGTCGCGTCGGTTTTCAATCTTTCACCAAAATAAACCCCTTGGATTTTTTGCTTCTCCCAGGAGATTACACAGCTTCTGGATGGAGTGGGAAGTGTACGCATTTTGAAGTTGACTGGACCATAGAATCATAGAAATTTACAACACGGAAGGAGGCCATTTCGGCCCATCATGTCCACACCGGCCGACCAACAGCTATCCAGCCTAATCCCACTTTCCAGCTCTTGGTCTGTAGCTCTGTAGGTTATAGCACTTTGAGTGCACATCCAAGTATTGTTTAAATATGGTCAGGCTTTCTGCTCTCAACCACCCTTTCAGGCAGTGAGTTCCAGATCCCCACCACCCTCTGGGTAAAGAAATTTCCCCCAATATTTCCTCTATATCTCCCCGCAATTACTTTAAATCTATGCCTCCTGATTGTTGACCCCTCTGCCAAGGGAAACAGGTCCTTCCTATCCACTCTATCCAGGTCCCTCATAATTTTATACACCTCAATAAGGTCTCCCCTCAGCTTCCTCTGTTCCAAAGAAAACAGACCCAGCATCTCCAATCTTTCCTCATAGCCAACATTCTCCAGTCCAGGCAACATTCTTGTAAATCTCCTCTGCACCCTTTCCAGTGCAACCACATCTTTCCTGTAATGTGGGGACCAGAACTGCGCGCAGTACTCCAGTTGTGGCCTAACCAGTGGTTTATACAGTTCAAGCATAACGTCTTTGCTCTTGTATTCCATCCCTGAGGACGGGGAGAATTTTGTAATACAGCAGAGGAGGATAAACGGTTTAATTAGGAGGGGGGGGGAAATAAGAGTATGAGAGGAAGCTTGCTGGGAACATAAAAACTGACTGCAAAAGCTTCTATAGATATGTGAAAAGAAAAAGATTAGTGAAAACAAACGTAGGTCCCTTGCAGTCAGAGTCAGGCGAATTTATAATGGGGAACAAATAAATGGCAGACCAGATAAATAAGTACTTTGGTTCTGTCTTCACAAAGGAAGGTACAAATAACCTTCCAGAAATACTAGGGGACCAAGGGTCTAGTGAGGAGGAGGAACTGAAGGAAATCCTTATTCAGCGGGAAATGGCGTTAGGGAAATTGATGGGATTGAACGCCAATAAATTCCCGGGGCCTGATAGTCTGCATGCCAGAGTACTTAAAGAAGTAGCCCTAGAAATAGTGGATGCATTGGTGATCATTTTCCAATAGTCTATCGACGTTGGATCGGTTCCTATGGACTGGGGGGTAGCAAATGTAGCACCACTTTTTAAGAAAGGAGGGAGAGAGAAAACGAGTAATTATAGGCCGGTTAGCCTGACATCAGTAGTGGGGAAAATGTTGGAATCAATTATTAAAGATGAAATAGCAGCACATTTGAAAAGCTGTGACGAGATCGGCCCAAGTCAGCATGGATTTATGAAAGGGAAATCCTGCTTGACAAATCTTCTAGATTTTTTGAGGATGTAACTGGTAGAGTGGACAAGGGCGAACCAGTAGATGTGGTTTATTTGGACTTTCAAAGGCTTTTGACAAGGTCCCACACAAGAGATTGGTGTCCAAAATTAAAGCACATGGTATTGGGGGTAATGTACTGACGTGGATAGAGAACTGGTTGGCAGACAGGAAGCAGAGAGTCGGGATAAACAGGTCCTTTTGAGAATGGCAGTCAGTGACTAGTGGGGTATCGCAGGGCTCAGTGCTGGGACCCCAGCTCTTTACAATATACATCAATGATTTGGATGAAGGAATTGAGTGTAATATCTCCAAGTTTGCAGATGACACTAAACTGGGTGGCAGTGTGAACTGTGAGGAGGATGCTAAAAGTCTGCAGGGTGACTTGGACAGGTTAGGTGAGTGGGCAGATGCATGGCAGATGCAGTATAATGTGGATAAATGTGAGGTTATCCACTTGGTGGCAAAAAGACGAACGCAGAATATTATCTGAATGGCGGCAGATTCAGAAAAGGGGAGGTGCAGCGAGACCTGGGTGTCATGGTACATCAGTCATTGAAAATTGGCATGCAGGTTCAGCAGGCAGTGAAGAAGGAAAATGGTATGTTGGCCTTCATAGCTAGGGGATTTGAGTATAGGAGCAGGGAGGTCTTACTGCTGTTGTACAGGGCCTTGGTTAGGCCTCACCTGGAATATTGTGTTCAGTTTTGATCTCCTAATCTGAGGAAGGACGTTCTTGCTATTGAGGGAGTGCAGCGAAGGTTCACCAGACTGATTCCCGGGATGGCAGGACTGACATATGAGGAGACTCTGGATTGACTGGACCTATATTCACTGGAGTTTAGAAGGATGAGAGGCGATCTCATAGAAACACATAAAATTCTGACGGGACTGGACAGGTTAGATGCAGGAAGAATGTTCCCGATGTTGGGGAAGTCCAGAACCAGGGGACATATTCTAAGGATAAGCCATTTAGGACTGAGATGAAGAGAAACGTCTTCACTCAGAGAGTTGTTAACCTGTGGAATTACCTATCGCAGAGAGTTGTTGATGCCAGTTCTTTGGATATATTCAAGGGGGAATTAGAGATGGCCCTTGTGGATAAAGGGATCAAGGGGTATGAAGAGAAATCAGGAAAGTGGTATTGAGGTGAATGATCAGGCATGATCTTATTCAATGGTGGTGCAGGCTCGAAGGGCCGAATGGTCTACTCCTGCACCTATTTTCTATGTTTCTATGTTTGACGAATAAAAGCAAGTATTCCATATGCCTTTTAACCACCTTATCTAACTGGCCTACTACCTTCAGGGATCTGTGGACCTGCACTCCAAGGTCCCTTTGTTCCTCTACACTTCTCAGTATCCTACCATTTAATGTGTATTCCCTTGCCTTGTTCGACCTCCCCAAATGCAATACCTCACATTTATCCGGCTTGAATTTCATTTATAGAACATAAGAACATAAGAATTAGGAACAGGAGTAGGCCATCTAGCCCCTCGAGCCTGCTCCGCCATTCAACAAGATCATGGCTGATTTGGCCGTGGACTCAGCTCCACTTACCCGCCCGCTCCCGCTAACCCTTAATTCCCTTATTGGTTAAAAATCTATCTATCTGTGATTTGAATACATTCAATGAACTAGCCTCAACTGCTTCCTTGGGCAGAGAATTCCACAGATTCACAACCCTCTGGGAGAAGAAATTCCTTCTCAACTTGGTTTTAAATTGGCTCCCACGTATTTTGAGGCTGTGCCCCCTCGTTCTAGTCTCCCCGACCAGTGGAAACAACCTCTCTGCCTCTATCTTGTCTATCCCTTTCATTATTTTAAATGTTTCTATGAGATCACCCCTTATCCTTCTGAACTCCAACGAGTAAAGACCCAGTCTACTCAATCTATCATCATAAGGTAACTCCCTCATCTCCGGAATCAGCCTAGTGAATCGTCTCTGTACCCCCTCCAAAGCTAGTATATCCTTCCTTAAGTAAGGTGACCAAAACTGCACGCAGTACTCCAGATGCGGCCTCACCAATACCCTGTACAGTTGCAGCAGGACCTCCCTGCTTTTGTACTCCATCCCTCTCGCAATAAAGGCCAACATTCCATTCGCCTTCCTGATTACCTGCTGCACCTGCAAACTAACTTTTTGGGATTCATGCACAAGGACCCCCAGGTCCCTCTGCACCGCAGCATGTTGTAATTTCTCCCCATTCAAATAATACTCCCTTTTACTGTTTTTTTTCCCCGAGGTGGATAACCTTACATTTTCCAATATTGTATTCCATCTGCCAAACCTTAGCCCATTTGCTTAACCTATCTAAATCTCTTTGCAGCCTCTCTGTGTCCTCTACACAACCTGCTTTCCCACTAATCTTTGTGTCATCTGCAAATTTTGTTACACTACTCTCTGTCCCCTCTTCCAGGTCATCTATGTATATTGTAAACAGTTGTGGTCCCAGCACCGATCCCTGTGGCATACCACTAACCACCGATTTCCAACCTGAAAAGCACCCATTTATCCCGACTCTCTGCTTTCTGTTAGCCAGCCAATTCTCAATCCATGCTAATACATTTCCTCTGACTCCGCGTACCTTTATCTTCTGCAGTAACCTTTTGTGTGGCACCTTATCGAATGCCTTTTGGAAATCTAAATATACGACATCCATCGGTACACCTCTATCCACCATGCTCATTATATCCTCAAAGAATTCCAGTAAATTAGTTAAACATGATTTCTCCTTCATGAATCCATGTTGCGTCTGCTTGATTGCACTATTCCTATCTAGATGTCCCTCTATTTCTTCCTTAATGATAGCTTCAAGCATTTTCCCCACTACAGATATTAAACTAACCAGCCTATAGTTACCTGCCTTTTGTCTGCCCCCTTTTTTAAACAGAGGTGTTACATTAGCTGCTTTCCAATCCGCTGGTACCCCCCCCAGAGTCCAGAGAATTTTTGTAGATTATAACGAATGCATCTGCTATAACTTCCGCCATCTCTTTTAATTCGCTGGGATGCATTTCATCTGGACCAGGGGACTTGTCTACCTTGAGTCCCATTAGCCTGTCCAGCACTACACCCCTAGTGATAGTGATTATCTCAAGGTCCTCCCTTCCCACATTCCCGTGACCAGCAATTTTTGGCATGGTTTTTGTGTCTTCTACTGTGAAGACCGAAGCAAAATAATTGTTTAAGGTCTAAGCCATTTCCAAATTTCCCATTATTAAATCCCCCTTCTCATCTTCTAAGGGACCAACATTTACTTTAGTCACTCTTTTCCATTTTATATATCGATAAAAGCTTTTACTATTTGTTTTTATGTTTTGCGCATGTTTACTTTCGTAATCTATCTTTCCTTTCTTTATTGCTTTCTTAGTCATTCTTTGCTGTCGTTTAAAATTTTCCCAATCTTCTCGTTTCCCACTAACCTTGGCCACCTTATACGCATTGGTTTTTAATTTGATACTCTCCTTTATTTCCTTGGTTATCCACGGCTGGTTATCCCTTCTCTTACTGCCCTTCTTTTTCATTGGAATATATTTTTGTTGAGCACTATGAAAGAGCTCCTTAAAAGTCCTCCACTGTTCCTCAATTGTGCCGCCGTTTAGTCTGTGTTTCCAGTCTACTTTAGCCAACACTGCCCTCATCCCACTGTAGTCCCCTTTGTTTAAGCATAGTAAGCTCGTTTGAGACACTACTTCCTCACCCTCAATCTGTATTACAAATTCAACCATACTGTGATCACTCATTCCGAGAGGATCTTTTACGAGGAGATCGTTTATTATTCCTGTCTCAATACACAGGACCAGATCTAAGATAGCTTGCTCCCTTGTAGGTTCTGTAACATACTGTTCTAAGAAACAATCCCGTTTGCATTCTATGAATTCCTCCTCAAGACTACCCCGTGAGATTTGATTTGACCAATCGATATGTAGGTTAAAATCCCCCATGATTACTGCCGTTCCTTTTTCACATGCCTCCAGTACTCCCTTGATTATTGCCCGCCCCACCGTGAAGTTATTATTTGGGGGCCTATAAACTACGCCCACCAGGTGACTTTTTCTCCTTACTATCTCTAATCTCCACAATGATTCAACAGTTTGTTCATTAGAGCCAATATCGTCTCTCACAACTGCCCTGATATCATCCTTTATTAACAGAGCTACCCCACCTCCTTTCCCTTCTTGTCTATCTTTCCGAATTGTCAGATACCCCTGTATGTTTAATTCCCAGTCTTGGCCACCCTGCAACCACGTTTCTGTAATGGCCACCAAATCATACCCATTTGTAATGATTTGGGCCGTCAACTCATTTACTTTATTTCGAATGCTGCGTGCGTTTAGGTATAGTTTCTAAACCATGATTTTTAGTGCTACTCTGCTCTGTTGCCTACTGCCTTTTGCATTCTTTCTTGGGGTCCTGTTCATCTGAGCTCTCAGCCACTCTAACTAGCTCAGAGCCCTCTCCTGGGTTCCGAATACTTGCATTGAGGCACAGAGCTTTCATGCTTGCCTTTTTATTACACTTTGACCCTTTAGAATTTTGCTGTACAGTGGCCCTTGTTTTTTGCCTTGGGTTTCTCTGCCCTCCACTTTTACTCATCTCCTTTCTGTCTTTTGCTTCTGTCTCCATTTTGTCTCCCTCTGTCTCCCTGCATTGGTTCCCATCCCCCTGCCATATTAGTTTATCTCCTCCCCAACAGCACTAGCAAACACTCCCCCTAGGGCATTGGTTCCGGTCCTGCCCAGGTGCAGACCATCCGGTTTGTACTGATCCCATCTCCCCCAGAACTGGTTCCAATGCCCCAGGAATTTGAAACACTCACTGCTGCACTACTGCTCAAGCCACGTATTCATCTGAGCTATCCTGCGATTCCTACTCTGACTAGCACATGGCACTGGTAGCAATCCCGAGATTACTACTTTTGAGGTCCTACATTTTAATTTAGCTCCTAGCTCCTTGAATTTGTCTCGTAGGACTTCATCCCTTTTTTTTACCTATATCGTTGGTACCAATGTGCACCACGACAACTGGCTGTTCACCCTCCATTTTCAGAATGTCCTGCACCCGCTCCGAGACATCCTTGACCCTTGCACCAGGGAGGCAACATACCATCCTGGAGTCTCGGTTGCGGCCGCAGAAACGCTTATCTATTCCCCTTACAATTGAATCCCCTATCACTATCGCTCTCCCACTCTTTTTTCCTGCCCTCCTGCGCAGCAGAGCCAGCCACGGTGCCAAGAACTTGGCTGCTGCTGCCCTCCCCTGATGAGTCACGCCCTCAACAGTACTCAAAGCGGTATATCTGTTTTGCAGGGGGATGACCGCAGGGGACCCCTGCACTACCTTCCTTGCACTGCTCTTTCTGCTGGTCTTCCATTCCCTATCTGGCTGTGGACCTTTCACCTGTGGTAAGACCAACTCGCTACACGTGCTACTCACGTCATTCTCAGCATCGTGGATGCTCCAGAGTAAATCCACCCTCAGCTCCAATTCCACAACGCGGACCGTCAGGAGCTGGAGGTGGATACACTTTCCGCACACGTAGTCGTCAGGGACACCGGAAGTGTCCCTGAGTTCCCACATGGTACAGGAGGAGCATATCACGTGACCGAGCTCTCCTGCCATGACTTAACCCTTTGATACACTTAAATTGGCAACAACAATGCTAAAGTTTACTCACTGTTATAGAAGAGAAAAAAGAAAAACTACTCACCAATCACCAGCCAATTACTTACCCACTTGGCTGTGACGTCACCTTTCTGTTTCTTTCTACTTCTTTTTTGCCTTCTCCCTGTAGCTGTACAAGCACGCCTCTCCATGCACCTCCTCGACGCTGGGCCCCGGACTTCCTGCTGTGCCTTTATAGGCCTCTCACCGACGTCCCGACTGCCTCTCCACGCACCTCCTCGATGTTGGGCCCCGGACTCCCTGCTGTGCTTTTATAGGCCTCTCACCGAAGTCCCGACTGCCTCTCCACGCACCTCCTCGACGCTGGGCCCCGGACTCCCTGCTGTGCCTTTATAGGCCTCTCACCGAAGTCCCGACTGCCTCTCCACACACCTCCTCGACGCTGGGCCCCGGACTCCCTGCTGTGCCTTTATAAACCTCTCACCGACATCCCGACTGCCTCTCCTTTGCCACTGTTCTGCCCACCTGACCAGTACATTGATATCTTCCTGCAGTCCGTAGCTGTCTTCTTCATTATCAATCACACAGCCTATTTTAGTGTCATCTGCAAAATTCTTAATCATACCCCCAACATTCAAGGCTAGATTTTCCATTTTTTTGCATGCTTAAAGCTCATTTAACGCCCATTTTACCACTGAAATGATGTATAACGCCCATATATCGCCCGTTTAGCCACAAAATGGAAACTGACGGGCATTTTTCAGAAACTTATCATCGAGTGTTATTTTCCCCATGTGCGTAACGCCGGGAAATAAAAATACCGCCCGGCCACTTTTTTTGGGCGGAATCATCAGAATGGGCGAAATCAACGCCCATAATATTGCCCAGCGTTATTTTCTGCACGGAATTAACGCCGAGATTCAAGAACACCACCTGCCCACTTTTTTTGTCGTAAAGATCATATTTGCCGAAACTAGCGGCCATGAGATCACCCAGTGTCACTTTCACCACCTCACACACATATCGCCCACAATATCGCTTGCCCAAAAAACCGCCAGGAAAAAGTGGAACTAACCGGAACTAATCACAGCGTTATGGACGCCATGTTCTACATCATATGTCGCATCCTTTAAAAGGTTGCTGTGCTTCAACCTCGGGGGAATTCGGACGTACTCTAGAGGTTGTTGGAGTTGATGTGAACATCTGTACAAATATCTTGACCATACTGTGACCGACTGGAATTTAATAGGTGTCTTTGTCGGGACATTCATTGTTTGTGGCCAATCGGTGGAAAACAGAGAGCTATTACAATGGGGCCTGTCCTTTCTCACTCTCTCTTGATGACCAATTACCTGCTGCAGACTCGAGATGGCCGAAGGTACGCTCCACAGCATTACGTGCCCAATGTAAGACGTGCCAGTCTGATGAGGAGGACCAGATGTTACAACCCCCGCAAGTACAGGGACAAGCGGTGTTACCTTGCCTTGCCCGACACCACCTGCCTTCGGAGACTGCGCTTCCACAAAGAGGTTATCACTGAGGTATGCCAGCTCATAAGGGGAGATCTGCAGCCTGCCAGCACCATCAGTACTGCACTGTCTGTCGAGGTCAAAGTCACTGCAGCACTGTTGTTCTACACGTCGGGTTCTTTTCAGGCCTCAGCTGGCGACATTTGTGGTCTGTCTCAGCATGCCATACATTGCTGCATTAGACAGGTCACTGAAGCCCTGTACGCACACAGGAGGGACTTGATCAGCTTCCCTGGCACAGAATGAGAGGGCTTAGGATTCTCCAGAATTGCAAACTTACCCAAGGTGCAGCGAGCAATAAGACTGTACGCACATTGCGATGCGGGCATCTTTTCAGGATGCAGAGGTTTTCAGGAACCACAAGGGATTCCACTCCCTGAATGTCCAACTCATTGTCAACCACCAGCAAATTATAATGACAGTGAATGCTAAATTTCCGGGCAGCATCCATGATGCTCACATCCTGCGTGAGAGCACTGTATCTGACTTGTTTAACAATCAGCCACAAGGTCAATGCTGGATGCTTGGTGACAAAGAATATGGCCTCGCCACCTGGCTGATGACCGCCCCCCTGCGTGATACCCACACCGAAGCTGAAAGGTGATACAACGAGAGCCCCTCGCAATATTGTGGAGAAAACCATTGGCGTGCTTAAGCAGCGCTTTAGATGCCTGGACCACTCAGGAGGCGAGCTCCAATACCACCCTGAGCAGGTAGCTCAATTCATGGTGGTGTGCTCCATGCTGCACAGCTTGACTATCAGGAGGGGACAAGAATTGCCTGATGAGTCTGACAGTCCACCTCACCAGAGAGAGGAAGAGGAGGACGAGGAGGTGGATACTGATATCGGCCCAGACAATCAGGCTGATGCTGAAGCCATGCCCCTGCCCCCCTGTAGACCGCGTGAAAGGGCCCGTAGTGGCATGATAGCTGCAAGAGCCTTACACCAGGAGCTCATCAATGAGCGCTTTGTCTGAAAGAACGTTGGTGTTATTTACAAGACTGACACACTGCTGGGTGTGCAGGTCATACATCAATGGTGGGCATCACCTTGGTGACAGTTAAAGTTTAAGTTGATTGAAGTTAAGTGTAATTATACCCTTTGATGTTAAGGAATCACCAGCATGTAACGGTGCAGCTATCTGAGCCAATGCGCAACAAGGTTTTGTTGAATAAAAAACATTTAAACCGAACAGTTGTCTGAAATCATCAGTATTTCTGTAAAAACCAACCCTTCCCTCCCCCTCCCCCACTTCTCCTCCCCACCTCTACCTCTTTCCCTCCTGACTCCAAGCCGCCTGGCTGAGGAGCTCCTCAGGCGATGCTTCATTGGGAGGGGGGGGGCGGTGGGGGGTGGTGATGACGGCTGAACCGCTGCTTGGACGGATACAGGAGAGGACGTTCCCGAGTTGGGAATGTGCTCCGAGCCAGAAGCAAAATGTTGCTTCTGGCTCTCATGTGTCATTGGCAATGGAGGTGTGGCACCTTGGGGTGCAGTGCCATGCTCCGGGACCACTGGGAGCCCTCTGCCATCAATGTTCCTGGCTACCAGCTCCAGGGCCTTCACCATCCCTTCTATGTTATATCTTATTTGTTGGACAAAGATTCGGTGCCAGCTCTGTTCTTGGTGCTTAGTAGGCTTTCTGCTGCTGGTGAATCTCCCTCCTGCCTCTCACAACAGCCAAACAAGCACACAGCACAGCCACACACGCTTTTAGTCCCTCTCTTACTCCCTCTCTCTCTGTCTCCTCTTCTGCGCATGCCATGGTGACCCTTGACCTCCTGAATCACGGGAATCGAGCATTGCCATGCCGTTGCTAAGGACGGCGACACTTTACAGAAGGTCAGCAAGATTTAAAGCTATCGCCCATTTCCTATCGCTGGCGATAATGCCCAATTTAAAAAATGGAGACTAGGTGCTTTGAGAATGGGCGAGAAGCCGGCGATCTGAAAACCCATTTTTAACGCCCACGCCAGAAATATTGCCCATTTTTGGTCGATATGCACAAAAGTGTAAAATCTAGCCCCAAGTCATTGATACATACCACAAAAAGCAAGGGACCAAGCACTGAGCCCTACGGATCCCCACTGGATCCAGCCTCACAGTCACAAAAACACCTATCAACCATTATCCTTTGCTGATGATACAAAGATGATTGGAAAAGCAAGTTGCAAGGAGGACACAAAAAATCTGCAAAGGGATATAGACAGGCTAGGTGAGTGGGCAAAAATTTGGCAGATGGAGTATAATGTGGGAAAGTGTGAAGTTATCCACTTTGGCAGAAAAAAAAGCAAATTATTATTTTACTGGAGAAAAATTACTTCTAGAGTGAGGACAAAAGAGGTTAGCTCCCTTTTATACTTGGTTACCTGCAGTGTACAGGTGACCTTTAGGTCTCCAGCAGCAGCACTCTCTGGTGGTACAGGTATAGTGTATACAGGGTGAAGGTACATTCAATGGTCTAGTGTTGCAGTACATACATTAACATGCATACATGACAGGTACTAATCTCTGGATTACTAGCTGAGCCACGAGCAAATTTGATCAGAAAGATGAACAAGTGGCTCAAAGATTGGTGTGGGAGAAATGGGGCACTGGTACCAGTACTAGGATAAGAGGGAGCTGTTCTGTCAGGCTTCACTTGAACCAGGCTGGGATCAGTGTCCTGGCAAAGCGATTAACTAGGGCTGTAGATAGCGCTTTAAACTAAATAGTGGGGGGGGGATCTGGTGAGCGGAAATTTAAAAAGAGAAAGGAGAAGGCAAAAGAGCAGGATACCAATAAGAGTAATGATAACCAGAATGTGACAGGAAGGGACAGAGCGTATACACATAAGACAAAATTAAAAGCTCTATTATATCTGAACTCACGCAGCATTCGGAACAAGATAGAAACATAGAAACATAGAAAATAGGTGCAGGAGTAGACCATTCGGCCCTTTGAGCCTGCATCACCAGTCAATAAGATCATGGCTGATCATTCACCTCAATACCCCTTTCCTGCTTTCTCTCCATACCTCTTGATCCCTTTAGCTGTAAGGGCCATACCTAACTCCCTCTTGAATATATCCAATGAACTGGCATCAACTACTCTCTGCGGTAGAGAATTCCACAGGTTAACTCTCTGAGGTGAAGAAGTTTCTCCTCATCTCAATCCTAAATGGCTTACCCCTTATCCTTAGACTCCGTCCCCTGGTTCTGGGCTTCCCCAACATCGGGAACATTCTTCCTGCATCTAACCTATCTAGTCCTGTCAGAATTTTATATGAGATAGATGAGTTGACAGCACAAGTAGAAATAAATGGGTATGATCTGATTGCCATTATAGAGACGTGGTTGCAAGGTGACCAAGGATGGAAACGGAATATTCAGGGGTATTTGCCATTTCGGAAGGATAGGCAGAAAGGAAAAGGAGGTGGGGTAGCTCTGTTAATAAGGGATGAGGTTAGTGGTGTCATGAGAAATGATATTGGCTCAGAAGATCAAGATGTAGAATCAGTTTGGGTGGAGATAAGAAATAATAAGAGTAAGAGTAGTCTACAGATCCCCAAAACAGTAGCAACACTGTAGGACAGAGTATAAATCAAGAAATAATAGAGGCTTGTAAGAAAGATACGGCAATAATCACAGGCGATTTTAATCTTCATATTGATTGGACAAATCAAATTGGCAAAGGTAGCCTTGAGGAAGAGTTCATAGAGTGTATGCGGGATGGTTTCTTGGAACAATACTTTGTGGACCCAACCAGGGAGCAGACTATTTTAGATCTGGTAACATGTAACGAGTCTGGATTGATTAATGATCTCGTAGTGAAGGATTCTCTTGGGAAGAGTGATCATAGCATGGTAGGATTTCAAATTCAGTTTGAGGGTGAGAAAGCTAGGTCTCAAACTAGTGTCCTGAACTTAAATAAAGGTGATTACAAAGGTATGAAGGCAGAGTTGGTTAAAGTGGACTGGGTTAATATATTAAAGGGTAAGACTGTAGAAAAGCAGTGACAAACATTTAAGGAAATATTTCATAACTCTCAGCAAAGATATATTCTAGTAAGAAAGAAAGACTCTAAGAGAAGGATGAACCATCCATGGCTAACTAAGGAAATAAAGGAAGGTATCAAATTGAAAACAAAAGCATACAATGTTGCGAAGAATAGTGAAAGGCCAGAGGATTGGGAAATTTTTAGAAACCAGAAAAGGATGACTAAAAAAATGATAGAGAGAGAAGATAGCTTATGAGGGTAAACTAACAAGACATATAAAATCAGACAGTAACAACTGCTACAGGTATATAAAAAGGAAGGTAGTAGCTAAAGTAAATGTTGGTCTCTTAGAGGATGAGACTGGGAATTAATAGTGGGAAACAGGGAAATGGCGGATACTTTGAACAAATATTTTGTATCAGTCTTCACGGTAGAAGACACTATAATCATCCCAATAATTGATAATCAGGGGGCTATTGGGGGTGGGGGGAAACTTAAAACAATCACTATCACTAGAGAAAAAGTACTAGGCAAACTAATGGGACTAAAGGTGGACAAGTCCCCTGGACCTGATGGCATGCATCCTTGGGTTTTAAAAGAGGTGGCTGCAGAGATAGTGATGCATTGGTTGTAATCTACCAAAAATCCCCGGATTCTGGAGAGATCCCAACGGACTGGAAAACCGCATGTAACGCCCTTATTTTAAAAAGAGGGCAGACAAAAAGCAGGAAACTATAGACCAGTTAGCCTAACATCTGTCATTGGGAAAATGCTGGAGTTCAACATTAAGGAAGTAGTAGCAGGACATTTAAAAAATCATAATGCAGTCAAGCAGAGTCAGCATGGTTTTATGAAAGGGAAATCATGTTTGACAAATTTGCTAGAGTTCTTTGAGGATGTAACGAGCAGGGTGGATAAAGGGGAACCAGTAGATGTCGTGTATTTGGATTTCCAGAAAGCATTTGATAAGGTGCCACATAAAAGGTTACTGCACAAGATAAGAGCTCACAGCATTGGGGATAATGTATTGGCGTGGATAGAGAATTGATTAACAGAAAGCAGAGAGTCGGGATAAATGGGTCATTTTCAGGTTGGCAAGCTGTAACTAGTGAGTGCCACAGGGATCAGTGCTGGGGCCTCAACTATTTATAATTTATATTAATGACTTGGATGAAGGGACCAAGTGTAATGTAGCCAAATTTACTGATGATACAAAGATAGGTGGGAAAGCAAGTTGTGAGGAAGATGCAAAGAATCTATAAAGGGATATAGATAGGCTCAGTGAGTGGGCAAAAATTTGGCAGATGGAGTATAATGTGGGGAAATGTGAGGTTATCCACTTTGGTAGGAAAAATAAAAAAGCAAATTATTATTTAAATGGGGAGAGATTATAAAATGCTGTGGTACAGAAGGATCTGGTGAAACACAAAATGTTAGCATGCAGGTACAGCAAGTAATTGTAAGGCAAATGGAATGTTGGCCTTTATTGCAAGGGGGATGGAGTATAAAAGTAGGGAAGTCCTGCTACAACTGTACAGGGCGTTGGTAAGACCACACCTGGAGTACTGCATACAGTTTTGGTCTCCTTATTTAAGGAAGGATATATTTGCATTGGAGGCAGTTCTTGAAGGTTCATGAGGCTGATTCCTGAGATGAAAGGGTTGTCATATGAAAAAAGGTTGAGCAGGTTGGGCCTATACTCATTGGAGTTTAGAAAACTGAGAAGTGATCTTATTGAAATGTATAAGATTCTGAGGGGGCTTGACAGGGTAGATGCAGAGAAGTCTTTAATGGGCAGGTGTCACTATAGTACATTTAGTGCACAGAATGATATGCTTAGCTTTGTGGTTGAACTTTTACGGTAAATATAGGTCTACTGTATGAAATTTACAAAAAATATGGCCCCTTGCAGCCAAAACATTTATATTTTATGACCTTGTGAGATCATTAAAGTTTATCGTGCATTAGAAAGAGATTCTGGGACGTTAAGGAGTTGCCACTCACTGTCTGTGCCACTTTCTACCACATGATTCAGCCTGCTGTATGGTAGATCTCTTGTCTGCCTAATCCTAATATTGCATTCCTCATTGCCTAATTTCCATATGAAGTATATTTATGTAATTCTCTGAGAAGTTTATTGTTCTCTTCTTACTTGTTCCTGTTGGTCTATACTTTTATATTCCTGCATACTGCTTTCATTTTAAGAACAATCCAGTTTTAAATGCTGCAGCTGTGCCCCCAAAAGTACTCTAATGCCTCCCCCAACACATATTTTACAGGTTTCCCAGGCAATGCTGGTGGGGTTTGCACCTTTGTCCCATCCAGAAATATTCAAGACAATTTATAGATTTCTTCTAAGCACTCTGGATGAACCGCGCATGTGCGGATTTTTGAATGGGCCATACAGCCCGTTAAAGGGACCGTGCGGCCCAAAAGCAATTACAGGGAACATTGGTGGTGAAAGAACCAACATAAGCGAAAAACCTACTTGACTAGTCTTCACTAATCTACCTATTGCAGATGCATCTGTATTGATAGGAGTGACCACAACACAATCCTTGTGCCATCTTCACAGTGAGGATACCTTACATCGTGTTGTGTGGCACTACCACCGTGTTAAGTGGGATAGATTCAGAACAGATCTAGCCTCTCAAAACTGGGCATCCATGAGGTACTGTGAGCCATCAGCAGCAGCAGAATTGTATTCCACCACAATCTGTAGTCTCGTGGCCTGGCATTTTCCTTACTCTTCCATTACCATCAAGCCAGGGGATGAACCTTGGTTCAATGAGGAGTGTAGAAGAGCATGCGAGGAGCAGCGCCAGACGTACCTAAAAATGAGGCACAAAATTGGTGAAGCTACAACTCAGGACTACATGCACGCTAATGGATCAGATCAAAGCTCTGCAGTCCTGCCACAACCAGTCGTAAATACCAGTGGACAATTAAACAACTATCGGGAGGAGGAGGCTTCATGAACATACCCATCCTCAATAATGGCAGTGCCCAGCACATGAGTGCAAAAGACAAGGCTGATGCATTTGTAACCATGTTCAGCCAGAAGTCCCAAGTCGATTACCTATCACAGCCTCTTCCTGAGGACCTTACCATCATGGAAGCCAGTCTTCAGCCAATTCTATTCACGCCACATGATATCAAGAAACTGCTGAGCCCACTGGATACAGAAAAGGCTATGGGCCCTGACAGCATCCCGGCTGTAGTGCTGAAGACGTGTGCTCGAGAACTGGTTGCACCTCTGCAAAGATTAGTGAGGACTAGCCAAGCTGTTCCAGTATAGCTACAACACTAGCATCTACCCGACAAAGTGAAAAATTGCCCAGGTATGTCTTGTCCACAAAAAGTAGAACAAATCCAATCCCGCCAATTACCATCCTATCAGTCTACTCTTAATCATCAGCAAAGTGATGGAAGGTGTCATTGATAGTGCTGTCAAGCAGCATTTACTCACCAATAACCTGATCACTGATGCTCAGTTTGGATTCTGCCGGGACCACTCAGCTCCAGACCTTATTACAGCCTTGGTCCAAACATGGACAAAACAGCTGAATTCCAGAGGTGAGGCGAGAGAGGCTGCCCTTGACATCAAGGCAGCATTTGACAGAGTGTCAAGGAGTCCTAGGAAAATTGAAGTCAATGGGAATCAGGGGGAATCTTTCCACTGGCTGGAGTCATGCCTAGAACAAAAGATATTTGTAGTGCTGGAGGCCAATCATCTCAACCCCAGGACATTTCTGCAGGAGTTCCT
Organism: Pristiophorus japonicus; assembly: GCF_044704955.1. NCBI lineage: Eukaryota > Metazoa > Chordata > Chondrichthyes > Pristiophoridae > Pristiophorus > Pristiophorus japonicus. The sequence continues at coordinate 342,401,652 of NC_091977.1, read as the reverse complement.
CAGGGCAGTGTCCTCGGTCCAACCATCTTAAGCTGTGGATATTGTCCATATGAACTTTCAGAAGGAATTAGATAAGGTTCTGCACAAGAGATTATTAGCATGGAAATGGAGGTAGCCTTAGGACTTCGGTGAAAATTGGTTTGGAGGTAGGAGATGGAAGTAGGGATATAAATATAATGTACTCTAGTGGAATGTGACAAGGGATGTTCCCAGGGCCTCAGCTTTTTACCATATATATTGACGCTTTGGATGAAGGAATAGAGAGTTGTATATCCAAGTTAGACCACAGATCAGCCACAATCTCATTAATGGCAAAACAGGCTTGAGGGGCTAAATGGTCTACTCCTGTTCCTATGCGTCCTGCAATAAATGCATGCCCATTGAAGCCTCTATCTCTGTTCAAAGTAGGGTGATACAGATAGTCTTGTTAAGGAATTGATTATTCACAAGGTAGCCAAAGCCTGAGGTATTGCCGATGTTTGAGTAAATATCAGACTCTGGCTGTTGCAAATTCGGACAATGATCTCCCTGCCATAAAAATAAATGTTTGCAGAACTTTTGAACTATATGAAGGCACTGTAATGACTCACTGAAGATGTGCGGCAGATGGCAGGGATGACAGCAGAGTCTAATGCCATTCTTTATGGAACTATCAAATAGTGCGTTGCGAACGATTAGCCGATAGAATTTTGGACATGACTTAAATGACGAATAAAACCCCTCTCCTCTACAAATTCTAACCCCTCAGATAGATCCTTCAGTTCCCTATCAATACACCTGAATTTTGAGGCCTGAAAGTTTTTTTTCCCTACCTTTTGCCCACAGAGCAGTTCCTCCTTTGATGTTCAATCTTCACTCTTGAAAAAGAAAATTTATAGAGAGTATTTCTTCACAAAAATTAATCTTACAAAACTGTCTACAATAGGCAAATATTAGGACTGAGACTTCCGATCAACAAACTTGACACAGATTTCAATTCCATTTAATATCCGTGGAAACGCACTTTTTTTTAAAAAAAAAGAGTGGCAGATCTAATTTTTAAACCCTCACTTGGATTTAATCCTCAATCCTAAGGAATTAAATTAGGTAACCCATGAAAATGGGTACAGAGATCGCGGTGCATGATTAACTCGTGTCCGCTCAGTGCGCTACAAGCAGCACGTTAAATTTGTGGTGCCTGCTGATTTACATGATTGCTACCTGCACTGTTCATTAGCTGCCGCATCAGCAGGGGGCCCGATATCACTTGTGGCTAGTACTACTTAAAGGCAGCCTGCACCTCTTAATGGGGAGACACATTGTGGCTGCAAGAAGTGGTAGGAGTCAGTGGAAAAATAAATCTATGCTGTCACGCATTGAGGATTAGCTGAACATGCAAGAGTGTGCACTAATAATGCAGTGGAGGCCTCAGTGCCTGAGGTGGAGAGAAGTAGGGACATCAGGTATTCGCAGGATGCAAAGTGCCCTCAAGACATATGCTTAGGAGGCAGAGAAAAGGAAGTAACAGCGGAGGTCAATACTAGGAGTTTAGCTCCAAGAACATGGATGAAGTACATGAAGAAGTTTATCGAATCTGACACGTGTTATCCAGTTAAATGAGCTCAATCTTCAAATGGCATATCCTACTAATTGCACCACTAGCCTCATGCCCTGCTTAATTCACTGCATCCCCATCACCCACCCACCAATAACCTCTATCAATCAGTATTCAACCCTTCAATTTGTATGCTTTACCTCACCCTCGGACACTTAGCACTGTTTTAAGCCTCACACCCACAACTCACACACTCTGGCAGCTTTCAACCATGACAGCCACATCACCCAATTTCAGGACACTCACTGACACAGTTCCATCCTCTTGCAGGAGAAGATGGTGCATACAGGAGGCAGCAGCAAGAAACTGGAGGAGGACAAGCGTACCAGCACTTTTTAAATCCCATGGAGGAGACAGTGGTGGTCACCATGGGAAGGGACATCGCTGAGGCTATGACCACTGGCGGCACTGGAGGGATCATGATGAGGGTCTTTGCATTTATAATTCTCCTTCTCTCTTCCCATTTCTCCCTCATCCCACAATATCTTCTGACTTACAAGTTGCAGATGGTATAAGCATGCACTTATTACATTCTCCTCTCCCCTCACATTCCAAACCTTGTCCTTTTTTCCCCCCGATACCCAAGAAATGAAATCTTCCCAGCCAGAGAAGGAAGAGAAAGAAGACAATAATAATGAAGTGACACCAGTATTCGATCTTACACTTACAGCTACCAGCTTAGAGACGGACACTGCACATAATTTAGAGGCTAGGCTTGGACAACATGGACCATTTTCCATACTTCGGGAGCCTAGTATCAACAAGGGCAGACATCGAGTGTGCCAGCGCAGCCTTCGGTCGCCTGAGGAAGAGAGTGTTTGAAGACCAGGCCCTCAAATCTGGCACCAAGCTTATGGTCTACAGGGCAGTAGTGATACCCGCCCTCCTGTATGGCTCAGAGACATGGACCATATACAGTAGACACCTCAAAGCGCTGGAGAAATATACCAGCGCTGCCTCCGCAAGATCCAGCAAATCCACAGGGAGGATAGACACACCAACATCAGTGTTCTCGATCAGGCCAACATCCCCAGCATCGAAGCAGTGACCACACTCAACCAGTTCCGTTGGGTGGGCCACATTGCATGCTCGACACAAGACTCCCAAAGCAAGCGTTCTACTCGGAACTCCTACACAGCAGGCGATCCCCAGGTGGGCAGAGGAAACGTTTTAAGGACACCCTCAAAGCCTCTTTGATAAAGTGCAACATCCCACAGAGACCTGGGAGTCCCTGGCCAAAGACCGCCCTAAGTGGAGGAAGAGCATCCGGGAAGGCGCTGAGCACCTCGAGTCTCATCACTGAGAGCATGCACAACGCAGGCAGCGGAAGGAGCGTGCGGCAAACCAGACTCCCCACCCTCTCTTTTCTTCAATTATATACTGTCCCACCTGTGTCAGAGATTGTAATTACCGTATTGGACAGTTCAGTCACCTAAGAACTCACTTTTAGAGTGGAAGCAAGTCTTCCTTGATTTCGAGGGACTGCCTATGATGATGATGAGAGGCTAGGATAGAGGAGAGATCTACACATGGTGAGGCAGAAGTGTGCACATGGTGAGATACAAGTGTGCACATGGTGAGACACAAGTGTGCACATGGTGAGATACAAGTGTGCACATGGTGAGGCAGAAGTGTGCAAGGGCCAGGCCAGGGGAAAAGTCAGAGAAGTCAGATGAGGACTTTGATGGCCCAGGCTACAGAAGATGACTGACAGGGTTACACAACCAAATATTTGGTGCAGTGAAAAACCTGTCAGAAAGCCTGTGCTCAATGTCATAGAGCATGGAGGAGTCCAGCACCAACTTGGCAGAGGCGTTTGTGCAGAGATTGGAGACCATCCTTTCTAACATGGAACAGATGGTCACCTCCATCAGCCTACCTGTGGAACCCACCATGATGCAACATCTGTTAGCTGATGTCACAGCTTCCATTGCAGCACAAACAGCTTCCATTGCAGTTCCGACTGCTGCCTTGGAAGCTCAGACTGCTGCTATCATTGCTACTGTTGAAAGGGGCTTCCAGGGTGTCATTGCAGTCCATCAATTTGTTCTTCAACGGATGACCAGGATTGCTGAGGAGAGTGGGAGTGGCTCCATGGAACAGGAACCTGGTGTCCTCTCTCAGGATGACAGCATTCTTGCTCACACCTCTGTCATTCCGCCAGTGATCATTGACATCCCAAGGCAAAAATAATCACCAATTTACTCATAAAATACATTTGTACTCTAGTTAACCTGTTGTTCTCTTTCAACATCCCCAGGCCCCATGTATAAATTGTGATCTACCCCATCAGTGCCCACTTGCAGAGTTTTGGCTGTCAAGTTAGTAAACTTCATCATGGGCCGGAATTTCCCCAGTGCTGAACGTGCGGATTTGGGGGGAGGGTCAGCGGTAAAAATCGTGGAAATTGCCAGCACATTGGGAACCCACCGTCATCTCACCGACTTCCGCATTTAACTCGGACGCATTTACCAGCGCACTACGGACCCACTCGGGAGAGGGGGACGACCTCATTGAAGTGCTCAAATGCTTGTTGAGAGGCACTAAAGAGGCTTTTTAACATCAGGTTTTTGGCTTTAACTTTTGATGCACAGGATTCACGCAACTTGGGATTCTCGCCTGTGAAGGGGCAGCGGAAGCTCAGTGGCCATTGTGCAAGTCCATTAAGTGACAGCTGGAGAAAACACAAATACTCTCACATTACATCCGCTTACTTGGCAAATGGAAAGGCTCTTGTTGACTCCATTTTGTGCAGAGATATTGGCTCAATTTTCCCTGTTCATTTGCACCGTTTTTTTGGCACACGTCATTTTTTTTGCCGTATTTATTTTTTTCAAAGTTTCCCCCTGTGATCTGCGCCGGCATAACTGACTGAGTTACGATTTTTCTAGGTCAGTTTTTCTTTACATCATGGGAGCATTCCCTCATGTCTGCGCCGGTATTTTCAATTGTTCGCAGTTTGGCCAACATTTTTTTCTCTTAGGTCAGCGTATCTGGCCACTCCCGAAAAACCTTCTGGTGAGTTAATAAAACCAGCGCATATTCACAAATCTGCGTTGAAAGACGCCATTGTTTTTAAATCAAAGATTTTGGAGGCCGTCAAGAATACTGTCAAAATCAATAATAAAGTTCCATTTTTTTTACCTGTCAACGTAGAAGTGTAAATTTGTTCGATTTCAGAAGTTCTCTCATTTTTTAAACTCACTAACATGCCATCACCAAACATCTTGAAGCAGTGCTGGAGGACCAGAGGTTTGGCCGGCTGAATTAGCCCCCGCGCCTGGACACAGGGGCTCGGCTACAAAACAAGCCGTGGGGGAGGGGGGCGCGGGGAGAAGAGAGAGAGAGAGAGAGCGCGAGGTGCCGATCAGAAGGCTTGGAGCCTGGGGAGGGAGAGAAGTCACAAGACTCCAAGTAGTAAAGTGGGGGGGAGGAGAGAGAGAAGTCACAAGGCTCCAATTAGTAAAGGGTGGGGGGAGAGAGGAGAGAGAGAGTGAAGTCACAAGACTCCAAGTAGTAAAGAGTGTTGGACTGGGAGGAGAGGAGAGGGAGAGAAGTCACAAGACTCCAATTAGTAAAGTGGGGGGAGGAGAGAGAGAAAAGTCACAAGACTCCAATTAGTAAAGGGGGGGGGAGGGGGGAAGAGAAGTCACAAGACCTTTGGGTGTGGTCCATCCATACAGACCTGGAGAGAGACAACTGCGAACCTATGCTGCCTGCTTTCCTACGGTTTTGAGCTTCTTTCAAAGGTTAAATTTAAGTATGGGGGCAATACTGACAATGCCATACCTTGTATGAGCCTTCTGCATCATGGTACTACGTAGGAGACAATTGATTTGACTTTGTCGCATCACGAACTTCAGAGCCCGTAGGGTGTTGGACAGGCGGTCTTACCCACCTCGGGTATATCGAGGCAGGCATTCGTACCTCCACCTAAGTGATGCAGAGTGTGTTAGAAGGCTGCATTTCCACAAAGAAGTTATACGTGAGATCTGTGAGTTGGTCAAAGCAGACCTACAACCTAGAAGCTTGAGGAGGACTGCTTTGTCAGTTGAAGTGAAGGTTACAGCTGCACTTTCATTATATGCCTCCAGATCGTTTCAAGCTACAACTGGGGATGTGTGTGCCATCTCTCAATATGCAACACATGTCTCCATTCAACAGGTCACGGCTGCACTGTACGCGCATAGGAATTACTTCATAAAGTTCCCCATGGCTGCCCAAGCAATCCATGACATGGCTCTGGGCTTCTCCAGGATTGCTGGCTTCCCAAAGGTACAGGGCTGCATTGATTGTACTCACATTGCTTTGTGAGCACCTTTGAAGGATTCCGAGATGTACAGGAACAGAAAAGGCTTCCACTCCATTAATGTGCAGCTCGTGTGTGATGACATGCATCATATCACGTCAGTCAATTCAAGATACCCAGGCAGCACCCATGAGGTGTTCGTCCTACGCAACAGCGTTATATCTGCTATGTTTCAGCAGCAGTAGCCAGAAGGGCAGAGCTGGGAGACAAAGGGTATGGCCTCACCAACTGGCTCATGACACACCGATACCAAACCCGGACGGAAGCTGACCATCAATAAAACATGTCGCACATTGCGATGCACAGCATCATTGAGAGGACCATAGGCATATTGAAACAGCGTTTCCAATGCCTGGACCATTCTGGAGGCTACTTGCTGTACTCCCATGAGATTGCCAGTCAGTTCATTGTTGTGTGCTGCATGCTGCATAACTTAGCCATTATGAGGCAGCACCTGGTAGTGGAAGACCCACTTGCGGTGAGAGTGGCTGATGATAATGATGTGGAAGATGCAGGTGACGGGCAGGAGGAGGAGGAGGAGGAGGACGAGGACGCTGATACGTCCTTACTACACAGTATAAATGCACACGAGGCCCATGCTTGAGAGAAGGTCAGTCTGTGACCTGTCCTTTATTCCTTAGCACTCAAGTGATGAAGGTGGGTGGAGCTTCCCCTTTTATACCTGATGGTCCAGGTTAGGAGTGTCTCCCACCTAGTGGTCACTGTTCTCACGGTGTACAACTTAGGTCAGTTTATACATGGGTTACAATGCTGGTTGAATACATGACATCACATCCCCCCCCAAAGTCTTATTGGGATCACAGGTTGAGTCTCTCTGGTGGTTTACGCTCCCTTGTAGAGCGCCTGAATTGGGGCTCCGGTTGTTGGGCGCTGGCCTGAGTGTCTGCTGTTTGCAGTGCTCAGGCCTGTCCGGACTGCCCATAGTGACTGGGCTCTCCTCCCTTTGGTTCCGGTGTTCGGACACCTGTGGTGGAGTGAACTCTATATCGTGTTCTTCCTCTGCTTCTTCTATGGGGTTGCTGAACCTACTTTTTGTTTGATCCACATGTTTGCGGCAGATTTGTCCATTGGTAAGTTTAACTACCAGAATCCTATTTCCCTCTTTGGCAACCACAGTGCCTGCGAGCCATTTGGACCCTGCAGCATAGTTGAGGACAAAAACAGGATCATTTACATCAATACATCGCGCCCTCGCATTCCTGTCATGGTAGTGATATTGTGACTGGCGCCTGCTCTCGACAATTTCTTTCATGGTGGGGTGTATAAGGGATAATCGGGTTTTGAGCGTCCTTTTCATTAGTAGCTCTGCGGGTGGAACCCCTGTGAGTGAGTGTGGTCGGGTTCTATAGGCCAACAGGAGGCGTGATAAGCGGGTTTGTAGGGAACCCCCTTGGAATCTGAGCATCCCCTGTTTGATTATCTGCACTGCTCGTTCTGCCTGGCCGTTTGAGGCCGGCTTGAACGGTGCCATTCTAACATGGTTTATTCCATTGCCTACCATAAAGTCCTGGAATTCAGTGCTTGTGAAGCACGGGCCATTGTCGCTGACCAAGATGTCCGGTAGACCGTGGGCGGCGAACATTGCCCGTAGACTTTCTACCGTGGCAGAGGATGTGCTTGAATTTAAAATGTCACACTCGATCCATTTGGGGTAGGCGTCTACGACAACCAAAAACATTTTCCCTATGAAAGGACCTGCGTAGTCCACATGGATGCGTGACCAAGGCTTGGCGGGCCATGGCCAGGGGCTAAGGGGGGCTTCCTTGGGCGCATGGCCCAGCTGGGCACACGTGTTGCACCTGCGAACACAAAGTTCCAGATCTGCGTCTATCACTGGCCACCAAACGTGTGACCTGGCAATTGCCTTCATCGTGACAATGCCCGGGTGCCCATTGTGGAGTTCTCTGATGAACACCTCTCTGCCCATCTGGGGCATGACTACGCGGTTTCCCCACAGTAGGCAATCGGCCTGAATCGAGAGTTCATGCATGCGCCTGTGAAATGGTTTAAATTTCTCAGGGCATGCCCTGTACATGACTGCCCAGTCCCCATTCAAGACACATTTCTTGACTAGAGACAATAGCGGGTCTCTATTTGTCCAGATTTTAATCTGACGGGCTGTCACCGGTGAGCCTTCGCTTCCGAAAGCTTCAACAGTCATGACCATCTCAGCACCATGCTCGGTAGCTCCCTCAGTGGTGGCTAGTGGGAGCCTGCTGAGTGCATCGGCGCAGTTTTCGGTGCCCAGTCTGTGCCGAATTGTGTAGTCATAGGCAGTTAACGTGAGTGCCCACCTCTGTATGCGGGCCGATGCGTTTGCATTTATGGCCTTGTTGTCGGCCAAAAGGGACGTTAGGGGTTTGTGATCTGTCTCCAGCTCAAATTTCCTGCCAAACAGGTACTGGTGCATTTTCTTTACCGTATATACACAATCGAGCGCCTCCTTTTCTACCATCCCGTAGCCCCTTTCTGCCTGGGACAGACTCCTGGAGGCATAAGCTACCAGCTGTAACTGACCCTTGGTATTGACATGCTGCAACACACACCCGACACCATAAGACGACGCATCGCACGTTAACACAAGTTTCTTACATGGATCATATAGCGTTAACAGATTGTTGGAACATAACAAATTGCGTGCTCTATTAAAAGCCCTTTCCTGGCTGTCCCCCCCAGACCCATTCGCGACCTTTGCGTAGGAGCACGTGTAGTGGTTCCAGCAGCATGCTCAATTTGGGAAGAAAGTTACCAAAATAGTTCAGGAGCCCCAGGAACGAACGCAGCTCCGTCGTGTTACGGGGTCTGGGTGCTCTCTGGATCGCTTCCGTCTTGGATGCAGTAGGGCTGATCCCGTCTGCTGCTACCCTCATCCCCAGGAATTCTACCTCTGGAACTAGGAAGACGCACTTCGCCTTTTTCAGTCGCAGACCTACCCGGTCCAGTCTGCGTAGCACCTCCTCCAGGTTGTGGAGGTGTTCTTCAGTATTGTAACCCGTAATGAGGATGTCGTCCTGAAAAACCACCATCCCTGGAATCGAACCGAGGAGGCTTTCCATATTTCGTTGGAAGATCGCGGCGGCCGAGCGAATCCCGAACGGACATCTGTTGTACTCAAACAACCCCTTGTGTGTCGTGATGGTGGTCAGCTTCTTCGACTCACTCACCAGCTCCTGGGTCATGTAAGCTGAGGTCAGGTCCAATTTTGAAAAAAGTTTGCCACCGGATAGCGTCGCAAAGAGGTCCTCCGCTCTCGGTAGCGGGTACTGGTCTTGGAGTGACACCCGATTGATGGTGGCCTTGTAATCGCCACATATCCTGACCGACCCATCCGCCTTGAGCACCGGCACAATCGGGCTTGCCCAGTCACTGAATTCGACTGGCGAGATGATGCCTTCCCTCAACAGGCGGTCCAATTCGCCTTCTATCTTTTCCCGCATCACGTACGGCACCGCTCTGGCCTTGTGGTGTACTGGTCTGGCGTCCGGGTTTATGTGAATCACTACCTTGGCCCCCATGAAAGTGCCAATGCCGGGTTGAAATAATGAGTCAAATTTGTCCAGGACCTGTGAGCATGATACTCGCTCCACAGAGGAAATTGCATTGACATCGCCCCATTTCCAGTTCATGACAGCAAGCCAACTCCTCCCCAGTAGTGCGGGACCGTCCCCTGGGACAATCCAGAGTGGCAACCTGTTCTCCGAATCTTTGTGGGTCACGACTACCGTGGCGCTGCCTAGCACCGGAATGATCTGCTTTGTGTATGTCCGTAGCTGTGCGTCAATCGGCGATAATTTTGACCTCCTGGCCTTGGATGCCCACAACTTTTCAAACTGTTTGATACCCATCAGGGACTTGCTGGCGCCCGTGTCTAACTCCATTGATACTGGGATGCTATTGAGGAGCACTTTCATCATTATCGGTGGCGTCCTGGTGTATGAACTGTATATGTGCTCCACATGAACTCGCTGAACTTCAGCTTCCAGCGATTTCCCCCAGTGTCCATTTCTGCAATTTCTGCAGGTATTTTGCTCATCTCTGCAAACTCCGGCTAAATGTATGCCTCCACGCCTCCAGCATGAGTTGCGGTTTGAAACAAAAGGTCCCTTGCCAGTCGATCGTCCCTGACTGCCCCTGTTATTGTCCTTGAGTGCACCATTAACAGGTGTTGATGGACCCATTACTGGCCGCATTGTCCCTTGCAATGGCGTGAATCGCTGTTCAGCTTGCCATTGTCTCTGTCGAACTCCCCCTCTGGGTTCGACTACATGTTGGGGCATGCCTGACTGCCCTTGTCTGCCTGGAGAACTGTGTGCTGCTTTAACAATGTTGAATCTCTGTCCCAACCATTCCTTAACACACTACCTCTCATCTGTTCTGCTAGTGGCCATGCTCGCGTGGTTTAAATCCCAGTTTCTTGTCGCCATTGATACGTCCTTACTACACAGTATAAATGCACACGAGGCCCATGCTTGAGAGGTCAGTCTGTGAGCTGTCCTTTATTCCTTAGCACTCAAGTGATGAAGGTGGGTGGAGCTTCCCCTTTTATACCTGAAGGTCCAGGTTAGGAGTGTCTCCCACCTAGTGGTCAGTGTTCTCACGGTGTACAACTTAGGTCAGTTTATACATGGGTTACAATGCTGGTTGAATACATGACAGACGCCATGCAAGTGCCTGAGGCCGGAGGACGGTGGGCCATCGTGCCTCTTTAACAATTGCTCGAGCCTTGCGCCAGCAGCTCATCCGTGAATGCTTTATTGATGTCCGAGGGCTCAGCGATAACTCTTCCACATGGACATGATTACTGTTTGGAGCTGTTCCGTAATGTTGTGTTGCGTTAATGGAACATGATTCAGTTTTAATGCAAAATATATTTTATTCAAAAGTTTAACAATGTACTTAACATAACTTTAATGAAATTATTCTTGAATCAAACTTTACTTCAAGATCACTCTTTAAGATCACTTAAAAACTTTAAGATCACTTATAAACTTGTAAATTTACATAACTCACAAAAAAATTTTAAATTGAGAACGGTTACAACAGTAACAATAATAACAACAGCAAAGAAAGTCTGCACCTATCTCTCATCCCCCTTATTCTAAGACCGCCCTCTGCGCTTGTTTTGGACTCTCCACCACCCCTGCCTGCAGGTGGTGGCGCAGTGTTTCTGGGCTTGGTACCAAACTTATTCTTTCTAACATCTCAGGTATTGCGCACCTCTTGAGCGTGGGGGGCATCAGGCGGCAAATTGGAAAGCCCAGGCGGCAAGTTGGAGGGCCTGGCTTTGGGCTCTTCAGAGATTGGAGTGGGAGTGACAGTTGATTCTGTCAATAGGCGCGGGGTCTGGGCGTGTTCACTTATTGCAGCAGCTAACTCCAACATACTGTCCCTCATGTGCCCTGACAGTGTCTCAACGACCTGCAACATTCCCTCCCTCATGTTGAGCAATACTGTCTGAACTACCTGCAACATTCCCGCCCTCATGGTCAGTGACGTGGTTTGCACTACCTCTGAGATTCCCTCCCTCATGGCCACTATTCCCTCACTGACGGTCCCGGATATTGTTTCCATTTCTCGTGTCATTGCTGTTACTTCTCCCAACAGTCCCATTACCTCTTCACTCTCATAGAAACATAGAAAATAGATGCAGGAGTAGGCCATTGGGCCCTTCGTTCCTGCACTGCCATTCAATAAGATCATGGCTGATTATTCCTTCAGTACCCCTTCCTGCTTTCTCTCCATACCCCTTGATCCCCTTAACCGTAAGGGCCATATCTAACTCCCTCCTGAATATATCCAGTGAACATCAACAACTCTGCGGCAGGGAATTACACAGGTTAACAACTCTCTGAGTGAAGAAGTTTCTCCACATCTCAGTCCTAAATGGCCTACCCCTTATCCTAAGACTATGTCCTCTGGTTCTGGACTTCCCCAACATCGGGAACATTCTTCCCGCATCTATCCTGTCCAGTCCCATCAGAATCTTATATGTTTCTATGAGATCCCCTCTCATCCTTCTAAACTCCAGTGAATAAAGGCCCAGTTGATCCAGTCTCTCCTCATATGACAGCCCAGCCATCCCTGGAATCAGTCTGGTGAACCTTCGCTGCATTCCCTCAATAGCAAGAATGTCCTTCCTCAGACTAGGAGACTAAAACTGAACACAATATTCCAGGTGAGGCCTCACTAAGGCGCTGTGCAGCTGCATTAAGACCTCCCTACTTCTATATTCAAATCCCCTAGCTATGAAGGCCAACATACAATTTTCCTTCTTCACCGCCTGCTGTACCTGCGTGCCCACTTTAGTGTCTGATGAACCATGACACCCAGGTCTCATTGCACCTCCCCTTTTTCTAGTCTGCCGCCATTCAGATAATATTCTGCCTTTGTGTTTTTGCCACCAAGTGGATAACCTCACATTTATCCACATTATACTGCATCTGCCACGCGTCTGCCCACTCACCTAACCTGTCCAAGTCACCCTGCAGACTTTTAGCATCCTCCTCACAGCTCACACTGCCATCCAGCTGAGTGTCATCTGCAAACTTGGAGATATTATATTGTAAATAACTGGGGTCCCAGCACTGAGCCCTGCGATACCCCACTAGTCACTGCCTGCCATTCTGAAAAGGACCCGTTTATCCAGACTCTCTGCTTCCTGTCTGTCAACCAGTTCCCTATCCACGTCAGTATATTACCCCCAATACCATGTGCTTTGATTTTGCACACCAATCTCTTGTGCGGGACCTTGTCAAAAGCCTTTTGAAAGTCCAAATACACCACATCTACTGATTCTCCCTTGTCCACTCTGCTAGTTACATCCTCAAAAAATTCCAGAAGATTCGTCAAGCATGCTTTCCCTTTCATAAATCCATGCTGACTTGGTACTGTCACTGCTTTACAAATGCGCTGCTATTTCATCCTTAATGATTGATTCCAACATTTTCCCCACTACTGATGTCAGGCTAACCGGTCTATAATCATCCATTTTCTCTCTCCCACCTTTTTTAAAAAGTGGTGTTACATTAGCTACCCTCCAGTCCATAGGAACTGATCCAGAGTCGATAGACTGTTGGAAAATAATCACCAATGCATCCACTATTTCCTTGAGTACTCTGGGATGCAGACTATCAGGCCCCGAGGATTTATCGGCCTTCAATCCCATCAATTTCCCTAACACAATTTCCTACCTAAAAAGGATATCCTTCAATTCCTCCTTCTCACTAGACCCACTGTCCCCTAGTACCTTCGGAAGGTTATTTGTATCTTCCGTCGTGAAGACAGAACCGAAGTATTGCTTCAATTGGTCTGCCATTTCTTTGTTCCCCATTCTAAATTCACCTGAATCCGACTGCAAGGGACCTACATTTGTCTTTATTAATCTTTTTCTCTTCACATATTTATAGAAGCTTTTGCAGTCAATTTTTATATTCCCTGCAAGCTTCCTCTCATACTCTATCTTCCCCCTCCTAATTAAACCCTTAGTCCTCCTCTGTTGAATTCTAAATTTCTCCCAATCCTCAGGTTTGTTGCTTTTTCTAGCCAATTTATATTCCTCTTCCTTGGCTTTAACATTATCCTTAATTTCCTTTGTTAGTCATTGTTGAGCCACCTTCCCAGTTTTACTTTTACTCCAGACAGGGATGAACAATTGCTGAAGTTCATCCATTTGATCTTTAAATGTTTGCCACTGCTTATCCATCGTCAACCCTTTGAGTATCCTTTGCCAGTCTATTCTAGCCAATTCACGCCTCATACCGTCGAAGTTACCTTTCCTTAAGTTCAGGACCCTAGTTTCCGAATTAACTTTGTCACTCTCCATCTTAATAAGGAATTCTACCATATTATGGTCACTCTTCCCCAAGGGGCCTCGCACAACAAGATTGCTAATTAATCCCTTCTCATTACACATCACCCAGTCAAGGATGGCCAGCTCCCTGGTTGGTTCCTCGACATATTGGTCTAGAAAACCATCCCTAATACACTCCAGGAAATCCTCGTCCACCGCATTGCTACCAGTTAGGTTAGCCCAATCAATATGTAGATTAAAGTCGCCCATGATTACTGCTGTAGCTTTATTGCACACATCCCTTATTTCATGTTTGATGCTGTCCCCGACCTCACTACTAGTATTTGGTGGTCTACACACAACTCCCACGAGCGTTTTCTGCCCTTTGGAATTCCACGGCTCCACCCATACCGATTCCACATCAGCCAGGCTAATGTCCTTCCTTACAATTGCATTGATTTCTTCTTTAACCAGCAACGCCACCCCGCCTCCTTTTCCTTTCTGTCTATCCTTCCTAAATGCTGAATACCCTTGGATGTTGAGTTCCCAGCCTTGGTCACCCTGGAGCCATGTCTCCGTGATGCCAATCACATCATATCCGTTAACTGCTATCTGCGCAGTTAATTCATCCACCTTATTCCGAATACTCCTCGCATTGAGGCACAGAGCCACAGGCTTGTTTTTTTCAACACACTTTGCCCCTTTAGAATTTTGCTGTCATGTGGCCCTTTTTGTTTTTTGCCTCGGGTTTCTCTGCCCTCCACTTTTACTATTCTCCTTTCTATATTTTGCTTCTGACTCCATTTTATTTCCCTCTGTCTCCCTGCATAGGTTCCCATCCCCCTGCCATATTAGTTTAACTCCTCCCCAACAGCACTAGCAAATACTCCCCCAAGGACATTGGTTCCGGTCCTGCCCAGGTGCAGACCTTCCGATTTGTACTGGTCCCACCTCCCCCAGAACCGGTTCCAATGTCCCAGGAATTTGAATCCCTCCCTTCTGCACCACTCCTCAAGCCACGAATTCATCTGAGCTATCCTGCGATTCCTACTCTGACTAACACATGGCACTGGTAGCAATCCTGAGATTACTACTTTTGAGGTCCTAGTTTTTAATTTAACTCCTCGCTCCCTAAATTCGTCTCGTAGGACCTCATCCCGTTTTTTTACCTATGTCATTGGTATCATTCTTGGAATCATTCTCGTATATCTTTTCTGCACTCACCCTAAGGCCTTTGCATCCTCCCTAAAGTGTGGTGCCCAAAATTTGACACAGTTTTCCAGTTGGGGCTGAACCAGTGTTTTATACAGGTTCATCATAATTTTCACTTTTGTACTCTGTACCTCAAATTTATGAAGCCCAGGATCATGTAAGCCTTTTAAACTGCTTTCTCAACCTGGCCTACCACCTTCAATGATTTATGCACACATACCCCAGATCTCTCTGTTCGTGCACCCCCTTTAGAATTGTACCATTTAGTTTATATGTCCTCTACTCAGTCTTTCTACCAAAATGCATCACTTCACACTTTGCTGCATTAAATTTCATCTGCCGTGTGTCCGCACATTTCACTAACCTGTCTATGTCTTCCTAAAGTCTATCACTCTCCTTCTTCACTGTTCACTATACTTCCAAGTTTTGTGTCATCGGCAAATTTTGAAATTGTGTCCTGTACACCCATGTCCAAGTCATTAATATATATCAAGCAGATGCCGTGTGCTCCAAATGCTGGAAAAATCTGAACTCTAAAAATATTACCATGTCTATGCATCATTATATTATTTAATTTAAAAATATGGATCTGGTTTTGCATTTGATATTCCTATAATTCAAGTGAAATTGAATGCATCACATGCTATTGTTATGCCAGATTATGCAGTTGGGTGCATAATCAAAAGGTGAAACATATAACTTCTGAATTTAAGGGGGAAGGGGCCAGGAAGCACTGTGAAACCACTGGAAGGAAATGTGAGTCTTTGGCCCCACTGATCGGGAGTGATCGGGTAAGGTCAATGCTCTCCGCACTCAATGACATCATCTGAACCACATCTGTTAGATCCTGCACCTCAGGAGAGCGCAGTCGAGCTCTCCTTCCCATCTTCCCCACGCTATGGCTCGCACCCCAACACTGGGACCCGCAGCCTGGGACGGTGGGGCCCTGGGTATGCCTCGCTGCACCACACCACTGGGACCGGCAACATCGGAAAGTGGGGCCCTGGGTGTGCCTCGCTGCACCCCACCACTGGAACCTCCAACCTCAGAAGCTGTGAAACCATGGAATGTCCCACCAACACTCAAACCACTAGTCATGGAAGAGGCTGTCACCTCCATGAGCGGCACCTCCTCCAAAGTCAGTACAACAGTAGGAGCTTCATCCAGCTCCATCCCCTCCCCCCCCCCCCCCCATGTTCTTGGTTTGGAGGGTTGGATTGGAAGGTATTCTCCTCATCAGGCTCGTCCTCATCTGAATCTTCTTCTGCATCGTCATGGTTGGCCTGAAGTTCTGCAAAAGATAACAGAACAGTCAAATGGTTAGCAACAGAGGAGGGGGCAGGGTGGGTGGCATGAGTAGGCTCACACATCGTAGGCCAGGCAGCAGGCTGATTTAAAGGACCATGATGAATTTGCAGGACTTACCCTCTCCCTCAAGTGTGGGCCCAGCTTGTGCAGTACTAATTGCTTTTTTCCAGGCAGGACCCATCAAAGCAGTGATCCTCTCTTCCAAGGGTGTCAGTGCAGGAAGATTTGCCGGGCCTCCTCCTGTTCGCGTTCTTTCCCTTTTATTATGTATGTGACACCTTCCTCTGCAAAGATGAAAATGCAACTTTTTAGAGAGGGTGTCTTTCTGCTGGGTGGGACATATACAGCTGGTCACATTTACAATTCCATTGAATAAATGAAAATATTACTTACACTAACTACTTGACCAAGGTCCTGTCACTTCTTTTTATACTGCAGATCTCATGGTGGTCACCATTGCACGGTAATCTTCTGCAATTTGGTTCCAGCGTTTCTTCATTTCTTTGGGTGGAACTTTTATGTGACCTTTACTAGTGTCCAGCTCCTGCCATCTGTTCTCAATCACCGTAACGAGTGCCTCTACTTCTTCCTGTAAGAAATTCTTGGTCCTTGAACCGTGTTGCATCTTGTACTGCTCCAGCTGCGATTTTTCCAATGCTCTCACACAGCACTCAACATTCTCACACACACAACTGGCTTTTAAAAAATGGCCGATTGCCAAATGCGAGCCCGTACTGAGCATGCGCATCCATTGGAACGATGTAAAAAACTTAGCTTTTTTTCCCCGTGCATGCGCAGAGGTGCGGCTTCGTTTTTTGGCACAGACAGCAGGCTCCACCCCCGCCACCCCCCACCCCCCACTCCCCCTGAGGAGACTGGACATGCTGCGCGGTGCCAACTTTTAATTATACATCGGGGAAACTTTGGCAAAATATTTCTGGTGCATTTCTGGTCTAGAAAAACAGGTGTAACTCTGGCAATATGCCATAAAACGGGCTTGGGGAAAATTGAGCCCTTAGCTTTCAGGAGTTTGCAGCTGATTTCTGCAACCTCAGAAGCCACTCTCACCATATTGCTAGTCACTATCAGAACATTGAGGGATTGTGCCTTCGACCTCTACTTGTCATCTATTAAATCAGCATGGGTCCGGTTAATCTGTCTCACCTTGATCCTCAGAATCGGATGAAGATGAGCTCCAACACCAAAAGCACCAGCCACAACACCAGCAGCAGCAGAAACCACAACAGAAGTCTTCTCAACAGCCTTATGCTCCACAGGAGAGAGGGCATCAATACAGGGCTGCGCCGCGCTGGAGGCGATACCCCCAACACAGGGTATACAGAGGATGAGCTTCCTGCACATGACTTTAGGAGGCTCAGGCTATCGCGCCAGGTCATCGCAGACATTTGTAGCTTGCTGGAACAAGACCTGCTGCCCAGGGGACCTGGTGGGCATGCCTTACCAGTTGCTGTCAAAGTCACCACCACCCTCATCTTCTTCACCTCAGGTTTCTTCCAGGAGACATTTGCAAGATCTCGCAGTCGGCCACCTCAGTTGCATCACACAGGTGACCGATGGTATGTTTGACAAGTCAGCTACTTATGTAAGTTTTGCCACAGATGGAGCCGATGTTATTAAGCGGGTGCTCGGCTTTGCGGCTCTGGTTGGCTTCCCACAGGTGTAGGGTGTCATCGACTGTACACATGTGGTCATCAAGTCACCCCATCATCTCCCCAGGAGTGTTTGTGAGCAAGGGTTTCCACTCCCTCAATGTGCAGCATGTCTGCAACCATAAAAAGATCATGCATGTGTGTGCCAGATTCCCTGGCAGCTGTCATGACTCTTTCATGCTATGACAGTCCATCCTCCCTCAGCTCTTCACACCTCCAAACAGACTTACTGACTGGCTACTTGGAGACGAGGGCTATCCACTGACGATGTGGCTGATGATATTCTTGAGATGGCCAAGTGATGAGGCCGAGGAGCATTGTAATGACAACCACATGTCCACCAGATGTGTCATAGAGCAAGTAATCCGCATGCTGAAGATGTGCTTCAGATTCCTTGATAGATCTATAGAAGCCCTTCAGTACGCACCAGCCAAGATGTCCAGAATCATAATCGTATGCTGCGAGCTGCACAACGTAGCACAGCAGCGAGGATTGGAGCTGCAGAAGGAGCAAGGCACAGAGCACACAGAGAAGGAACAGGTGGAAGATGAGGAAGAGGAGGATGAACTTGAGGTGGAGATGACACCAGCAGTGGCGCACATTGCTGCCCGGGATGGCCGCATAATGGCCAGATTTACTTAACTTGCTCCAGTGCACCCATATGGCTTGCAGATGCGGAACTAACTTCCCCCCCAACAACATTATAAAGCAGCCCTACAATGACCAAGCCATTCCTCTCACCCAACCCCCCCAGAACTTGAGGTTATGTAATGTCTCACCCTTCACTCCAAGTGACAAAGCCACTTCCAAGGTTTGAGGCAATAATATACAAGGCGGGAAAGTTGAGCAAAGTAAAAAATGTATATGCGTCATAAATATAACTGAAACATAACATTAACATTTTTTCATATACCTATATGTATATCCTTGTGCATTTCAGATTGTGTCTTTTTTCTTTTCCACGTGCTTTTATGAGGTGCAACATCTGTGGCTTCAGCAGAGGTAGAGACAGGCTGCTCATTACTCTGCTGCAACTGCTTTCACACTTTTGGTGGGCATCCTTTGGGTTTTGGAGCCTGTGATGGTCCCACTAAAGACTGCTCCTGTTGCAACTGTGCAGGGGCAGACTCGGCCATCGAAATCTGAGGCAGCATGTGGGGCTCTAGCTGATGGGGAGGCAATGGGGGAAGAAGAGCTTTGAGAAGAGCCCCCACGTCCATGTCTCCTATCATCATCATTCCTCTCATGGGCCACCCTCACGTCCCTGCAAGCAAAGAGCTGGTGAGCACCTTGCTGCACGACAGTGGGGTGATGAACGCCAAAGTCATTGTTTACATCCCTCTTTGAGAGGTCTATGAGCATCTGCCATCTATTGTTCACAGCAAGCATGTTCTCATTGGACTGGTGCATTTGCTGCTCATTTCCATGGAACAGAGCATCGCCATCGCCTGCGAAATGGTGGTGCTCATGTTGGAAATGGACTCCTCCATTCTCTGTACATTTTCACACATCATGACTGCAAAAGCTGTTAGAGCCTCATGCAATTGTTGCTGCCCCTCCAAGATCATCCTCTTTCTCAATGGCTCCCGAAGTTCAGTATCTGCATGCAGCTCAGCAGAGTTTGGAGTGCCTTGTGCTCTCCGGCGAGGTGTCTCCATTGCTGTCCCTGTCAACACCATCTGCTCTTGCTCAGTTGTGATGCGTGAGAACCAGGTGACAACACTACTGTATCACGCACAGGATCCACTGAGGTGTGCGTATCTGCACTGGTGCTGGGTGCGCATGAGTCTGCTAACAGTGTAGCCTCAGAGACTGGAGCTTCCTCTGAGGAGCTGTCTTTCTCCTCCAGCTGGACAGTGGGGGGGGGGGGGGCGCACTTGATGGACCTGTGGGAGAGTAAAGAGATGAATTAGAAGTGTTATGATAAGAATGGGTAATGTTACCATTATGCACATGGGGACATTTCACTGGCTGCTGACATCATCACCATATGAGTTACTGTTGTATGCCATGTGGCTGTATGAGATTTAATCCTGTCAGCAGGTTGCTGGGTGGTTGCTCTCTCTTTGTCTCTCATTGCCAGCAGCTCTGCAGCTCCAGATATTTCGAGGGAGTGCTTCTCTAATGGTGTAAAATTTCTGAAGACTGGAGGGCCAACTCTGGTTCTCTGCCTCTCCCTGTTGTTGGGCACTCTCTTCTCCTGCATGGAGGGAAGGAAGAGAGCTTTGAGTGAGAGTGGTGGAATAAGTGTAAGGAATTGACAGGTTACATCTTTTGAGGGTGACTGAGGGGATGGTGTGACAATGCCAAATAGCCTCCCTTCTGTGGTGTTACTTGCTATGATTGCATTAGGATGAGGGTGAGTGTCAGTGCTGGTTAGTCAGATGGGGTAAGTAGGTACAGAGACAGTGAGGGAAGGGTGCACCTGCAAGGTAGGTTGGTGTGAGGAGTGATGTGCAGAAGTAGGCTTGGAAAGGCAGAATGATGGGATTGGGGTGACAGGCAGATCAGGTTGTAGGTGAGTGTGGCATTGCACTCGCGTTTCCTGACTTCATGAAATCATTGAATCATTTGCGGCACTGGATCCACATCCTCCCCATGACATCCCTGTTACTAACCTCCTCTGCGATTTCTAGCCATATCCTTTTTTATCTCTTTAGTTGGTCGTTATCATTCATCTCCGGGGAAGAGGGCCTCCCTGCATGCTTTTACTCACTGCACCAGTATTTCCAAGGAGGCGCTGCCCTCTGCCTTGTCTCCATGACCCACAGATTTGTCAGTCGTATTCTGCAATTTAGAGCTCTTCAAACCACCTTCTAACATTCCTACAGTAACCTTCAAATGAGATGTGTGCAAGGCTGCTTTAAATATCTGCGCTGAAAATGAGTCATGGGTGCCGTCATCAGACCCGTTCCCTATAATTCAGCTGTGAAACACATATGACTCTTCGAATTGGGGCCATTGAGTTAAGCACACAGTGCAGAACGCGCTGTTCAAATCTTTGGGTTCCCAACCCGCTACGTGGCCCGACCCCACTCCAAGGTAAAGATTCCGGCCATGGCGTTTTCTTCTAATTGAAACAGAGCTTAATATTGAGCAATTTTCTCAGATAGGTAATGCTGTGCATCTGTAACGCATACACTCCCATGTTCCGCCACCAGGGAGCGCATGCCCTGTGATACGTCCTTACTACACAGTATAAATGCACACGAGGCCCATGCTTAAGATAAGGTCAGTCTGTGACCTGTCCTTTATTCCTTAGCACTCAAATGATGAAGGTGGGTGGAGCTTTCCCTTTTATACCTGAAGGTCCAGGTTAGGAGTGTCTCCCACCTTGTGGTCAGTGTTCTCACGGTGTACAACTTAGGTCAGTTTATACATGGGTTACAATGCTGGTTGAATACATGACATCACCTCCCCCCCCCCCCCAAAGACTTATTGGGATCACAGGTTGAGTCTCTCTGGTGGTTTACGCTCCCTTGTAGAGCGCCTGAGTTGGGGCTCCGGTTGTTGGGCGCTGGCCTGAGTGTCTGCTGTTTGCAGTGCCTCAGGCCTGTCCGGACTGCCCATAGTGACTGGGCTCTCCTCCCTTTGGTTCCAGTGCTTGGTCACCTGTGGTGGAGCGAACTCTATATCGTGTTCTTCCTCTGCTTCTTCTATGGGGTTGCTGAATCTCCTTTTTGTTTGATCCACATGTTTGCGGCAGATTTGTCCATTGGTAAGTTTAACTACCAGAATCTTATTTCCCTCTTTGGCAACCACAGTGCCTGTGAGCTATTTGGGCCCTGCAGCGGAGTTGAGGACAAAAACAGGATCATTTACATCAATACATCGCGCTCTCGCATTCCTGTCATGGTAGTGATATTGTGACTGGCGCCTGCTCTCGACAATTTCTTTCATGGTGGGGTGTATAAGGGATAATCGGGTTTTGAGCGTCCTTTTCATTAGTAGCTCTGCGGGTGGAACCCCTGTGAGCGAGTTGGGTCGGGTTCTATAGGCCAACAGGATAAGCGGGTTTGTAGGGAACCCCCTTGGAATCTGAGCATCCCCTGTTTGATTATCTGCACTGCTCGTTCTGCCTGGCCGTTTGAGGCCGGCTTGAACGGTGCCGTTCTAACATGGTTTATTCCATTGCCTGCCATAAAGTCCTGGAATTCAGTGCTTGTGAAGCACGGGCCATTGTCGCTGACCAAGATGTCCGGTAGACCGTGGGCGGTGAACATTGCCCGTAGACTTTCTACCGTGGCAGAGGATGTGCTTGAATTTAAAATGTCACACTCGATCAATTTGGAGTAGGCGTCTACTACAACCAAAAACATTTTCCCCATGAAAGGATCTGCGTAGTCCACATGGATGCGTGACCAAGGCTTGGCGGGCCATGGCCAGGGGCTAAGGGGGGCTTCCCTGGGCGCATGGCCCAGCTGGGCACACGTGTTGCACCTGCGAACACAAAGTTCCAGATCTGCGTCTATCCCTGGCCACTAAACGTGTGACCTGGCAATTGCCTTCATCGTGACAATGCCCGGGTGCCCATTGTGGAGTTCTCTGATGAACACCTCTCTGCCCATCTGGGGCATGACTACGCGGTTTCCCCACAGTAGGCAATCGGCCTGAATCGAGAGTTCATCCTTGCGCCTGTGAAATGGTTTAAATTTCTCAGGGCATGCCCTGTACGTGGCTGCCCAGTCCCCATTCAAGACACATTTTTTGACTAGAGACAATAGCGGGTCTCTATTTGTCCAGACTTTAATCTGACGGGCTGTCACGGGTGAGCCTTCGCTTCCGAAAGCTTCAACAGCCATGACCATCTCAGCACCATGCTCGGTAGCCCCCTCAGTGGTGGCTAGTGGGAGCCTGCTGAGTGCATCGGCGCAGTTTTTGGTGCCCAGTCTGTGCCGAATTGTGTAGTCATAGGCAGCTAACGTGAGTGCCCACCTCTGTATGCGGGTCGATGCGTTTGCATTTATGGCCTTGTTGTCGGCCAAAAGGGACGTTAGGGGTTTGTGATCTGTCTCCAGCTCAAATTTCCTGTCAAATAAGTACTGGTGCATTTTCTTTACCGCAGATACACATGCGAGCGCCTCCTTTTCTACCATCCCATAGCCCCTTTCTGCCTGGGACAGACTCCTGGAGGCATAAGCTACCGGCTGTAACTGACCCTTGGCATTGACATGCTGCAACACACACCCGACACCATAGGATGACGCATCACACGTTAACACAAGTTTCTTACATGGGTCATATAGCGTTAACAGATTGTTGGAACATAACAAATTGCGTGCTCTATTAAAAGCCCTTTCCTGGCTGTCCCCCCCAGACCCATTCGCGACCTTTGCATAGGAGCACGTGTAGCGGCTCTAGCAGCGTGCTCAATTTGGGAAGAAAGTTACCAAAATAGTTCAGGAGCCCCAGGAACGAACGCAGCTCCGTCGTGTTCCCGGGGTCTGGGTGCTCTCTGGATCGCTTCCGTCTTGGATGCAGTAGGGCTGATCCCGTCTGCTGCTACCCTCATCCCCAGGAATTCTACCTCTGGAGCTAGGAAGATGCACTTCGCCTTTTTCAGTCGCAGACCTACCCGGTCCAGTCTGCGTAGCACCTCCTTCAGTATTGTAACCCGTAATGAGGATGTTGTCCTGAAAAACCACCGTCCCTGGAATCGACTTGAGGAGGCTTTCCATATTTCGTTGGAAGATCGCAGCGGCCGAGCGAATCCCGAACGGACATCTGTTGTACTCAAACAACCCCTTGTGTGTCGTGATGGTGGTCAGCTTCTTCGACTCACTCGCCAGCTCCTGGGTCATGTAAGCTGAGGTCAGGTCCAATTTTGAAAAAAGTTTGCCACCGGATAGCGTCGCAGAGGTCCTCCGCTCTCGGTAGCGGGTACTGGTTTTGGAATGACACCCGATTGATGGTGGCCTTGTAATCGCCACATATCCTGACCGACCCATCCGCCTTGAGCACCGGCACAATCGGGCTCGCCCAGTCACAGAATTCGACTGGCGAGATGATGCCTTTCCTCAACAGGCGGTCCAATTCGCCTTCTATCTTTTTCCGCATCACGTACGGCACCCGCTCTGGCCTTGTGGTGTACTGGTCTGGCGTCCGGGTTTATGTGAATCACTACCTTGGCCCCCATGAAAGTGCCAATGCCGGGTTGAAATAATGAGTCAAATTTGTCCAGGAACTGTGAGCATGATACTCGCTCCACAGAGGAAATTGCATTGACATCGCCCCATTTCCAGTTCATGACAGCAAGCCAACTCCTCCCCAGTAGTGCGGGACCGTCCCCTGGGACAATCCAGAGTGGCAACCTGTTCTCCGAATCTTTGTGGGTCACGACTACCGTGGCGCTGCCTAGCACCGGAATGATCTGCTTTGTGTAAGTCCGTAGCTGTGCGTCAATCGGCGATAATTTTGGCCTCCTGGCCTTGGATGCCCACAACTTTTCGAACTGTTTGATACCCATCAGGGACTGGCTGGCACCCGTGTCTAACGCCATTGATACTGGGATGCCATTGAGGAGCACTTTCATCATTATCGGTGGCGTCCTGGTGTATGAACTGTATACGTGCTCCACATGAACTCGCTGAACTTCAGCTTCCAGCGATTTCCCCCAGTGTCCATTTCTGCAATTTCTGCAGGTATTTTGCTCATCTCTGCAAACTCCGGCTGAATGTATGCCTCCACGCCTCCAGCATGAGTTGCGGTTTGAAACAAAAGGTCCCTTGCCAGTCGATCGTCCCTGACTGCCCCTGTTATTGTCCTTGAGTGCACCATTAACAGGTGTTGATGGCCCCATTACTGGCCACATTGTCCCTTGCAATGGCGTGAATCGCTGTTCAGCTTGCCATTGTCTCTGTCGAACTCCCCCTCTGGGTTCGACTACATGTTGGGGCATGCCTGACTGCCCATGTCTGCCTGAAGAACTGTGTGCTGCTTTAACAATGTAGAATCTCTGTCCCAACCATTCCTTAACACACTACCTCTCGTCTGTTCTGCTAGTGACCATGCTCGCGTGGTTTAAATCCCAGTTTCTTGTCGCCATTGATATGTCCTTACTACACAGTATAAATGCACACGCGGCCCATGCTTGAGAGAAGGTCAGTCTGTGAGCTGTCCTTTATTCCTTAGCACTCAAGTGATGAAGGTGGGTGGAGCTTCCCCTCTGGTACCTGAAGGTCCAGGTTAGGAGTGTCTCCCACCTAGTGGTCAGTGTTCTCACGGTGTACAACTTAGGTCAGTTTATACATGGGTTACAATGCTGGTTGAATACATGACACCCTGAAGTTCCAAGGGATCCCAGCATCCCTTGGGGGCAGTGTATATAAGCCTGCCACTAAGGCCTGTTCCTCACACTGGAGTGTCTTAATAAAGACTGAGGTCATTGTTACTTTAACCTCCCTGTGTGCAGTCTCATCTGTGTTAGGAACACAATAACTGGCGACGAATATACGAATCCAACGCAAAGATGCAACAAACTGTGGGCATCCTGGTGCAGTTCTCGGAGGGTGAGAACTGGGAAGCCTATGTCGAACGGCTAGACCAGTACTTTGTAGCCAACGAGCTGGACGGAGAAGGAAGCGCTGCAAAAAGGAGAGCGGTCCTCCTCACGGTCTGCAGCGCACCGACCTACAGCCTCATGAAGAATCTTCAGGCTCCGGTGAAACCCAGATAAGTTGTATGAGGAGCTGTGTACACTGGTTCGGGAGCATCTTAGCCCGAGGGAGAGCGTGCTGATGGCGAGGTATCGGTTCTACACATGCCAGCGATCTGAAGGTCAGGAAGTGGCGAGCTACGTCGCGGAGCTAAGGCGACTTGCAGGACAATGTGAGTTTGATGGCTACCTGGAGCAAATGCTCAGAGACTTTTTTGTACTGGACATTGGCCATGAGACCATCCTACGAAAACTTTTGACTGTAGAGACACCGACCCTCAGCAAGGCCATTGCGATAGCATAGGCGTTTATGTCCACCAGTGATAACACCAAACAAATCTCTCAGCATACAAGTGCTAGCAATGTTCATAAATTAACTGGAACTGTGTTTGCGAGCAGAAATGTACAGGGCAGAAACCACGAGTCTGCAACTGCCAGCAGGCCTCAGGTGACCCAGATGACTCAGAGTCCGCAACAAAGGATGAATGCAAGGCAATTCGCACCTTGTTGGCATTGTGGAGGCTTCCATTCAGCTTATTCATGCCGCTTCAAAGGGTATGTTTGCAAGAGCTGTGGAACAATGGGGCACCTCCAACATCTGCAAAACCTGCTAACCACCCCGTGGCAGAGGAAGATCGGTCCAGGGTGGATCAAAGCAATTTCGAATCTCAGAGAGAGGAGGCAGATGCTGAAGTACATGGGATGCACACATTTTTGACAAAATGTCCACCTATAATGCTAAAAGTAAAATTGAATGGCTTACCCATAGCCATGGAACTGGACACTGGCGCTAGCCAATCCATCATGAGTAAAAAGATGTTTGAGAGACTGTGGTGCAACAAGGCACTCAGACCAGCCTTGAGCCCCATCCACACGAAACTGAGAATGTACACCAAAGCGTTTATCACTGTCCTGGGCAGCGCCATGGTCAAGGTCACCTACGACGACACAGTGCACGAACTGCCACTCTGCATTGTCCGGGCGATGGCCCCACACTGCTTGGAAGGAGCTGGCTGGGCAAAATCCGCTGGAACTGGGATGACATCCGAGCGCTATCACATATCGATGAGGCCTCATGTACCCAGGTTCTTAACAAATTTCCTTCCCTTTTTGAGCCAGGCATTGGAAACTTTTCCAGGGCGAAGGTGCGGATCCACTTGGTCCCAGAGGCATGACCCATCCCACCTCAAGGCGCGAGCGGTACCTCGCATGATGAGGGATAGAGTGGAAATCGAGCTGGACAGGCTGCAACGCGAGGGCAGCATCTCCCCAGTGGAATTCAGTGGGTGGGCCAGCCCGATTGTTCCAGTACTCAAACGTGACGGCACGGTCAGGATTTGCGGCGATTATAAAGTAACTATTAATTGTTTCTCGCTACAGGGCCAATACCCGTTACCTGAGGCAGATGACCTATTTGCAACGCTAGCAGGAGGCAAGATGCTCACCAAACTCGACCTGACTTTGGCCTACATGACGCAGGAGCTGGAGGAGTCTTCGAAGGGCCTCACCTGCATCAACACGTACACGGGACTGTTCATCGACAATAGATGCCCCTTAGAAATTCGGTCGGCTGCAGCGATCTTCCAGAGAAACCTGGAGAGCCTACTCAAGTTGGTACCACGCACGGTGGTTTTTCAGGACGACATATTGGTCGCGGGTCGGGACACTGTCGAGCACCTACAAAAGCTGGAGGAGGTCCTCCAGCGACTGGATCGCGTAGGGCTGCGGTTGAAGAGGTCGAAATGCGTCTTCATGGCAACAGAAGTGGAGTTTTTGGGGAGAAAGATCGCGGCAGATGGCATTCGGCCCACCGACGCCAAGACAGAGGCTATCAGGAACGCGCCCAGGCCACAGAACGTCACGGAGCTGCGGTCGTTCCTGGGACTCCTCAACTATTTTGCTAATTTCCTACCGGGGTTAAGCACCCTCTTAGAGCCCCTACATGTGTTATTGCGAAAAGGTGAGAACTGGGTATGGGAAAAAAACCAAGTAAAATGCTTTTGAGAAAGCCAGAAACATTTTATGCTCCAACAAACTGCTTGTATTGTATAACCCGTGTAAAAGACCTGTGCTCGCATGTGATGCATCGTCGTACGGAGTCGGGTGTGTATTGCAACAAGCTAACGTTGCGGGGAAGTTGCAACCTGTCGCCTATGCCACCAGGAGCTTGTCTAAGGCCAAGAGGGCCTACAGTATGATTGAGAAAGAGGCATTAGCGTGTGTGTTCGGGGTAAAGAAAATGCATCAGTACCTGTTTGGCCTCAAATTTGAGCTGGAAACCGGTCACAAGCCCCTCATATCCCTGTTCGCTGAAAACAAGGGGATAAATACTAATGCCTCAGCCCGCATACAAAGGTGGGCACTCGCGCTATCAGCGTATAACTATACCATCCGCCACAGGCCAGGCATCGAGAACTGTGCGGATGCTCTCAGTCGGCTACCATTGCCCACCACGGGGGTGGAAATGGTGCAGCCTGCAAACTTGTTGATGGTGGCGCAGCCCGCAGACTTGTTGATGGTCATGGAAGCGTTTGAAAATGATAAATCACCTGTCACGGCCCGCCAGATTAGGAGTTGGACCAGCCAAGATCCTCTGCTGTCTCTAGTAAAAAACTGTGTACTGCATGGGAGCTGGGCCAGCATCCCCGTTGAAATGCAAGAGTTAATCAAGCCGTTCTAGGGGCGAAAGGACAAGCTGTGTATTCAGGCAGACTGCCTGCTGTGGGGTAACCGCGTAGTGCTACCAAAAAAGGGCAGGAAGACGTTCATCTCGGATCTCCACAGCACACACCCGGGTATAGTAATGATGAAAGCAATACCCAGATCCCACATGTGGTGGCCCGGTATCGACTCTGACTTAGAGTCCTGTGTACGGCAATGCAGCGTGTGTGCTCAGTTGAGCAACGCGCCCAGAGAGGCAGCACTAAGTTTGTGGTCCTGGCCCTCCAGACCATGGTCGAGGATCCATGTTGACTATGCGGGCCCGTTTCTCAGTAAAATGTTCCTGGTGGTGGTGGATGCTTTTTCAAAATGGATTGAATGTGAAATAATATCGAGAAGCACCGCCACCGCCACCATTGAAAGCCTGAGGGCCATGTTTGCCACCCACGGCCTGCCTGACATACTGGTCAGTGACAACTGGCCATGTTTCACCAGTGCCAAATTTAAAGAATTCATGACCCGCAATGGGATCAAACATGTCACCTCGGCCCCGTTTAAACCAGCCTCCAATGGGCAGGCAGAGCAGGCAGAACAAACAGTCAAACAGAGCCTCAAATGAGTCACAGAAGGCTCACTCCAAACCCGCCTGTGCTGAGTACTGCTCAGCTACTGCACGAGACCCCACTCGCTCACGGGGTGCCCCCGCCTGAGCTTCTCATGAAAAGGACACTTAAAACCAGACTCTCGCTGGTTCACCCCAACGTGCATGATCAGGTAGACAGCAGGCGGCAGCAACAAAATGTAAACGATGGTCGCACCACTGTGTCACAGGAAATTGATCTGAATGACTCTGTGTATGTGCTAAACTATGGACATGGTCCCAAGTGGATTGCGGGCACGGTGATAGCTAAAGAAGAGAGTAGGATGTTTGTAGTCAAACTAGACAATGGACAAATTTGCAGAAAGCGCCTGGACCAAATGAGGCTGCGGTTCACAGACTGCCTTGAACAAACCACAGCAGACACCACCTTTTGAGCCCACAACACACACCGAAAGGATCAACGACACCACCCCGGACCAGGAAATCGAACCCATCACGCCCAACAGCCCAGCAAGGCCAGGCTCACTCAGCAGCCCTGCAGGGCCAACAACACGCCAGCCCAGCGAAGGCACAGCCAACACACCAGAACAGACATTTGTACCAAGGCAGTCCACCAGGGAAAGAAAGGCTTCCGACCGCCTCACCTTGTAAATAGTTTTCACTTTGACTTTGGTGGGGAGTGATGTTGTGTATCTGTAAAGCATGCACTCCCATGTTCCGCCACCAGGGAGTGCATCCCCTGAAGTCCCAAGGGATCCCATCATCCCTTGGGAGCACTGTATATAAGCCGGCCCCTAAGGCCTGTTCCTCACTCTGGAGTGTCTTAATAAAGACTGAGGTCACTGTTACTTTAACCTCCCGATGTGCAGTCTCATCTGTGTTGGGAACACAATAGATAACACAAAAATTACACCATCTAATACACCTGTTCCATTTTGTTAGTCTCAAATAACTTATCGGCACAAGGACAACATTAGGAGCACTTGAGGATAGTGCTCCAATACCCACTAAA
This sequence comes from Pristiophorus japonicus, assembly GCF_044704955.1. NCBI lineage: Eukaryota > Metazoa > Chordata > Chondrichthyes > Pristiophoridae > Pristiophorus > Pristiophorus japonicus. Next base: position 342,371,821 of record NC_091977.1, on the reverse strand, counting down.
GGTTTAAACTATAGGCCATCAATGATAATGTCCATGACTAAGAAATCTAACTAATATGTTTGTTTCATATGGAGAGCAAGTTATCTCCCCATTGAGATACATGCCACTTAGCTAAGCCAAGAGAAATTAAGTGAGACAGATTGGCAGAAGTACGGGTTAGTGATTGTGTTCAAAATTTTGAGGGGTTTTGGTAAGTTATATTGGAGAAACCTATTTCTATTGATCAGTGTATTGGAAACTAAAGGACATAATTAAAATCATCAAAAGACTCAAGCGAGAGGCTAGGAGACATTTATTTACACAGAGAGTGGTTAGCACATGGATTGCCCTACCAAAAACAGCGGTGAAACAGGGAAATGGGACTAAATGGATATCTGTTTCAGAGAGCTGGCACAGGTGTAAGTAAGCTGAGACCTAGGCGCATTAACAACCAGTGGAAACCTGTTCAACCTTCATCGCCTCCAGGCTTGATCCGAGACCGTCCCATCCTCTGTTGTCGAACAACAGTATGCGGACGACGTTGCATCTGTGCAAAGAGGCTGAATTCCAAGCCATCGTCAACAGCTTCACCGAGGCGTATGAAAGATTGGGCTAAATATCTGTAAGACAAAGGTCCTCCACCAACCTGACCTCATCACACAGCACTGCCCTCCAGTCATCAAGATCAACGGTGCAGCCTTGGACAACGTGGACCACTTTTCATACCTCGGGAACCTATTATCTGCAAGGGCAGACATCGACAATGAGGTCCAACACCGCCTCCAGTGCGCCAGCGCAGCCTTCGGTCGCCTGAAGAAGAGAGTGTTCAAAGATCAGGCCCTCAAATCTGGCACCAAGCTTGTGGTCTACAGGGCTGCAGTGATACTCACCCTCCTATATGGCTCAGAGACGTGGACCATATACAGCCGACACCTCAAATCACTGGAGAAATACCATCAACGATGTCTCTGCAAGATCCTGCAAATCCCCTGGGAGGATAGACGCACCGACGTCAGTGTTCTCGATCAGGCCAACATCCCCAGCATCAAAGCACTGATCACACGCGACCAGCTCCGTGGGGTGGGCCACATTGTTTGCATGCCCGACACAAGACTTCCAAAGCAAGCACTCTACTCGGAACTCCTACGCGGCAGGCGATCCTCACGTGGACAGAGGAAACGTTTCAAGGACACCCTCAAAGCCTCCTTGATAAAATGCAACAAAAGTAAAAGTGGATGGCAGAGAAACCCAAGGCAAAAAGCAAAAAGGGCCACATTACAGCAAAATCCTAAAGGGGCAAAGGGTGTTAAAAAGACTAGCCTAAAGGCTCTGTGCCCCAATGCGAGGAGTATTCGGAATAAGGTGGACGAATTAACTGCGCAGATAGCAGTTAACGGATATGATGTAATTGGCATCACGGAGAAATGGCTCCATGGTGACCAAGGCTGGGAACTCAACATCCAGAGGTATTCAACATTCAGGAAGGATAGACAGAAAGGAAAAGGAGATGGGGTGGCGTTGCTGGTTAAAGAGGAAATTAATGCAATAATAAGGAAGGACATTAGCTTGGATGATGTGGAATCTGTATGGGTGGAGCTACGGAATATCAAAGGGCAGAAAACGCTAGTGGGAGTTGTGTACAGACCACCAAACAGTAGTAATGAGGATGGGGACAGCATCAAACAAGAAATTAGGGATGCGTGCAATAAAAGTACAGCAGTCATCATGGGCGACTTTAATCTACATATTGACTGGGCTAACCAAACTGGTAGCAATGCGGTGGAGGAGGATTTCCTGGAGTGTATTAGGGATGGTTTTCTAGACCAATATGTCGAGGAACCAACTAGAGGGCTGGCCATCCTAGACTGGGTGATGTGTAATGAGAAAGGACTAATTAACAACTTTGTTGTGCGAGGCCCCTTGGGGAAGAGTGACCATAATATGGTAGAATTCTTTATTAAGATTGGAGATTGACACAGTTAATTCAGAGACTAAGGTCCTGAACTTGGGGAAAGGTAACTTCGATGGTATGAGATGTCACTTGGCTAGAATAGACTGGCGAGTGATACTTAAAGGGTTGACGGTGGATAGGCAATGGCAAAAACTTAAAGATCACATGGATGAACTTCAACAACTGTACATCCCTATCTGGAGTAAAAATAAAACGGGGAAGGTGGCTCGACCGTGGCTAACAAGGGAAATTAAGGATAGTGTTAAATCCAAGGAAGAGGCATATAAATTGGCCAGAAAAAGCAAAAAACCTGAGGACTGGGAGAATTTTGTAATACAGCAGAGGAGGACAAGGAGTTTAATTAGGAGGGGGGAAATAGAGTATGAGAGGAATCTTGCTGGGAACATAAAAACTGACTGCAAATGCTTCTATAGATATGTGAAGAGAAAAAGATTAGTGAAAACAAACGTAGGTCCCTTGCAGTCAGATTCAGGTGAATTTATAATGGGGAACAAAGAAATGGCAAACCAGTTAAACAAATACTTTGGTTCTGTTTTCACGAAGGAAGACCCAAATAACCTTCCGGAAATACTAGGGGACCAAGGGTGTAGTGAGAAGGAGGAACTGAAGGATATCCTTATAAAGTGGGAAATTGTGTTAGGGAAATTGATGGGATTGAAGGCCGATAAATCCCCAGGGCCTGATAGTCTGCATCCAAGAGTACTTAAGGAAGTGGCCATAGAAATAGTGGATGCATTGGTGATCATTTTCCAACAGTCTGTCGACAGTGGATCAGTTCCTATGGACTGGAGGGCAGCTAATGTAACACCACTGTTTAAAAAAGGAGGGAGAGAGAAAACGGGGAATTATAAGGCCCAAGTTTCCACATGATTTGCGCCTGATTTTTAGGAGCAACTGGTGGAGAACGGACTATCTTAGAAATTGCAATTCTCCACATTTTTTTTTCTGCAGTTCTAGTCAGGTAGAACAGTTCTACTTTGGAACAGAATTTTTTCTTCAAAAGGGGGCGTGTCCGGCCACTGACGCCTGATTTCAAAGTTTCCATAGTGAAAACGTACTCCAAACTAACTTAGAATGGAGCAAGTGAAGATTTTTGTCGAACTGAATAAACCTGTTCTACACATTAAAAAATCAGGCGTAGGTTACAAATTAGGCGTCCAGAACGAGGTGGGGAGGGAGGGGGGGGGGGGGGAAGGGAAGTCATTAAATTCTACAATAAATCCTTATTTATACTTCTACAAATATTATACAAATAAATCCAACCCGAATAAACATTTATAAGCAAAGAAAAGATTCAATAAACCATCTTCCTACCTGTGTGAAAGTGCTTCAGGCACGGAGAATGCTGCAGTCAGCCTGAGGCGCCCGTTCTTCCCACGGGGGGGGGGGGGGGGGAAGGAGGAGGCGCCTGTTCTTTCCCGCGGCGGGGGAGGAGTCGCCCGTTCTTGCCGCGGGGGTGGGGTGGGGGAGGAGGCACCCGTTCTTTCCGCGGGGGGTGAGGGAGGAGGCGCCCATTCTTTCCCGCGGGGGGGGGAGGAGGCACCTGTTCTTCCCGCGGGTGGGGGGGGAGGAGGCGCCCGTTCTTCCTGCTGGGGGGGGGAGGAGGCGCCCGTTCTTTCCCGCGGGGGTGGAAGGAGACAGTGAGAAGGCTGCAAGTGCTGATGGCAACGTGCTTTTATTAAAAAGTGTTCAAAAATTAAACAGCTACAAAAAACTTAAAAATGGCCGAGTGCCAATGATTCCTTCACACTGCACGTGCGCGAACTCCAACGCGCACGCGCAGCGTTGCCGGCAGGAAAAAAACTAATTTAAATAGTACCCGCCCCCTCCCACTTACAAAATCGGCGCGAGTGTAGGCTCCACCCCCCTGGGCGCCGCGCCAGGCAGACAAGGAGCTGCAGAACGCTCCAGAATCGCGAGTTTTTTTTAGGCGCCGTTTTAGGCGCGAAAAACGGGCGCCCAGCTCGGAGGGGCGCCCGTTTTTTATCGTGTGGAAACTTGGGCCTCATAGACCGGTTAGTTTGATATCAGTCGTGGGGAAAATGTTGGAATCAATTATTAAAGTTGAAATAGCAGCGCATTTGGAAAGCAGTGACAGCATGGATTTATGAAAGGGAAACCATGCTTGATAAATCTTATGGAATTTTTTGAGGATGTGCCTAGTAGAGTGGACAAGGGAGAACCAGTGGATGTGGTGTATTTGGACTTTCAAAAGGCTTTTGACAAGGTCCCACACAAGATTGGTGTGCAAAATCAAAGCACATGGTATTGGGGGTAAGGTACTGACGTGGATAGAGAACTAGTTGGCAGACAGGAAGCAGAGAGTCGGGATAAACGGGTCCTTTTCAGAATGGCAGGCAGTGACTAGTGGAGTATCGCAGGGCTCAGTGCTGGGACCCCAGCTCTTTACAATATACATTAATGATTTAGATGAAGGAATTGAGTGTAATATCTCCAAGTTTGCAGATGACACTAAGCTGGCTGGCGGTGTGAGCTGTGAGGAGGACGCTAAAAGGCTGCAGGGTGACTTGGACAGGTTAGGTGAGTGGGCAAATGCATGGCAGATGCAGTATAATGTGGATAAATGTGAGGTTATCCACTTTGGGGGCAAAAACACGAAGGCAGAATATTATCTGAATGGCGGCAGATTAGGAAAAGGGGAGGTGCAACGAGACCTGGGTGTCATGGTTCATCAGTTATTGAAAGTTGGCATGCAGGTACAGCAGGCGGTGAAGAAGGCAAATGGTATGTTGGCCTTCATAGCAAGGGGATTTGAGTATTGGAGCAGGGAGGTCTTACTGCAGTTGTACAGAGCCTTGGTGAGGCCTCACCTGGAATATTGTGTTCAATTTTGGTCTCCTAATCTGAGGAAGGACATTCTTGCTATTGAGGGAGTGCAGTGAAGGTTCACCGGGATGGCAGGACTGACATATGAGGAGAGACTGGATCAACTGGGCCTTTATACACTGGCGTTTAGAAGGATGAGAGGGGATTTCATAGAAACTTATAGGATTCTGATGGGACTGGACAGGTTAGATGCAGGAGGAATGTTCCCGATGATGGGGAAGTCCATAACCAGGGGACACAGTCTTAGAATAAGGGGTAGGCCATTTAGGACTGAGATGAGGAGAAACTTCTTCACTCAGACAGTTGTTAACCTGTGGAATTCCCTACCGCCAGTTCATTGGATATATTCAATAGGGAGTTAGATATGGCCCTTGCGGTTAAAGGGATCAAGGGGTATGGAGAGAAAGTAGGAAAGGGGTACTGAGGGAATGATCAGTCATGATCTTATTGAATGGCAGTGCAGGCTCGAAAGGCCGAATGGCCTAGTCCTGCACCTATTTTCTATGTTTCTATGCCCAGCGACACCTAGGAGTCCCTGGCCAAAGACTGCCCTCAGTGGAGGAAGAGCATCCAGGTGGGCGCTGAGCACCTCAAGTCTCGTCGTCGAGAGCATGCAGAAAACAAGCACAGGCAGCGGAAGGAGTGTGCAGCAAACCAGACTTACCACCCACCCTTTCCTTCAACCACTCTCTGTCCCACCTGTGACAGTGATTGTAATTCCCATATTGGACTGTACAGTCACCTGAGAACTCACTTTCAGAGTGGAAGCAAGTCTTCCTCGATTTCGAGGGACTGCCTATGATGATAACATTCTAACATACTAAGTGTGTATCGGAGTAAAAGCATGTAGCTTAACAGCATACAACACTGTAAGATTTATTTTACTTCTCAAACAAGTAAAATAAATCTTATTAGCTTTTAGGACAACTAGTACCTATTAGGACAATAGCTTTCAGGGTTATCTGCAGCTCAGTGAGAATAATACAGCTCCTTGGAATAACAGCCAATCAATGGCAGGCTGGCCAATCATCACCAGCGCCTTAAAAAATGCAGCACTCTTTGCTCAGATATTGGATCACCAAGCTTGCCATAGAATCAGCTTGATTCCAATCTCCCATCCTCAGGTCTGTCATCTTTGAACCAACTCAACCTCAGTGTCAGCTGTGGCTCAGTGGGCAACACTCTTGTGTCTGAATCAGAAAGTTGTGGGATCAAGTCCCACTCCAGGGACTTGAACACAAAAAATCTAGGCTGGCAGTACTGTGGGAGTGCTGCACTATTGGTGGTGCTGTCTTTTGGATGAGATGTTAAACTGAGGCCCCGTCCGATCTCTCAGGTGGATGCAAAAGATCCCATGGCACTACACTCCAAAAGTAGTTCATTGGCTGTAAAGTGCTTTGAGATGTCCGGTGGTCACGAAAGGCGATACATAAATCCAAGTCTTTCTTTCAACAAATATAAATAAAATTTTTAAAAGTTAAAATAATACCATTTTTATAATTGAGACCACTACTTGAAATACAAATATTGCAACCCCTTTGGATGCAGCAATTACCCCATTTGTCTCATAAGAACATAAGAATTAGGAACAGGAGTAGGCCATCTAGCCCCTTGAGCCTGCTCCACCACTCAACAAGATCATGGCTGATCTGGCCGTGGACTCAGCTCCACTTACCCGCCCGCTCCCTGGTGCTATTTGTTTCCCTTCACTTGTGAAATAATCTCTGGATTCAAAGGCTTGGCCCTGGGTATGTAATGGAGCCAGGTTAACAGTGTCAGCTGTGGCTCAATGGATTGCACGCTCACCTCAAAGTTGAGCACATAAATCTAGGCTGACACTCTAGTGCAGTGCTGCACTGCTGGAGGTACCGTCATTCAGATGAGATGTAAACCGAGGCCCCGTCTGCTCTCTCAAGTGGATGTAAAGGATCCCATGGCACTATTTCAAAGAACAGGGGAGTTATTCACCCGTGTCCTGGCCAATATTTATCCCTCAATCAACATTTTAAAAAAAACTGATTATCTGGTCATCGTCACATTGCTGTTTGTGGGAGCTTGCTTGTGCGCAAATTGGCTGCCGCGTTTCCCACATTATAACAGTGACTGCATGCCAAAAGTAATTCATTCGCTGTAAAGCGCTTTGACACATCCGGTGGTCGTGAAAGGCCCAAAATGGAGGAAAAGCATCCGGGAGAACGCTGAGCACCTTGAGTCTCGTTGCCGAGAGCATGCAGAAAGCAAGCACTGGCAGCGGAAGGAGTGTGCGGCAAATCAGGCTCTACCCACCCTTTCCTTCAACCACTGTCTGCCCCACCTGTGACAGAGATTGTAATTCCTGTATTGGATTGTTCAGTCACCTGAGAACTCACTTTTAGAGTAAAGCAAGTCTTCCTCGATTTCGAGGGACTGCTTATAATGATGATAAATTTAAGGCTTTCTTTTTTCTTTAGCACCAGTAACCAGAGACTTGAAGAGCAGACACATGCAAGCCAAAACATTCGTATCACCACCTAAGTGCAAAGACATGAAACTGTTACTTTTTTTTTAACTGAGAAAACGGGAGTAGTTTCAGTCTAGAGGGGAAATTTCCTTCATGCATCGCAGAGAAGTTGTCAACAAACTTTAACTCTAGGTCCACTGTGGACAGGTGCGCTCACGGATGTCGCTGACCCAGTCCAGGCAAACGGCAGCGGCACGTGCCTGTCAAGTATTTCCCCACGCATGCGCACCGCCTTAAACTCGGGATGCCTGCTCACCCTCTCGCCCCGCCCTGAGAGCACTTCTGCGCGCGAGCGCGGCGACAAACTTCCTGTGGATTGTAAATCGGCAGGGGGCGCGCACACAGCGCTGGGAGCGAGCAAAGACAGAGCGCGCCGGGCCGCGCACACAGCGCTGGGAGCGAGCAAAAACAGAGCGCGCCGGGCCGCGCACGGGTCCCGCGAGAGGCAGCGCAGCGGCTGAGCAGCACTGAGGTAAGAAAGGGAGAGCGGGCGGAGTGCAGGCGGTACACGGAGAGAGTCGGCCGGAGTGTCACTCTGTGAGTTGTCAGTGCTGCCAGTGTGATGGAGTTGTGTGTTATTGTATAAGTGGCCAGTGTGATGGAGTTGTGTGTTACTGTATGACTGGCCAGTGCTGCCAGTGTGATGGAGTTGTGTGTTACTGTACGAGTGGCCTGTGCTGCCAGTGTGATGGGGCTGTGTAAATGTGTGGGGCCAGTACTGCCAGTGCGAAATAAAGACAGACTTGGATTTATATAGCGCCTTTCATGACCACTGGACGTCTCAAAGCACTTTACAGCCAATGAAGTACTTTTGGAGTATAGTCACTGTTATAATGTAGGAAACACGTCAGCCAATTTGCGCACAGCAAGTGCCACAAACTGAAACGTAAAAATGAACCAGATTATCTGTTGTTGATTGAGGGATACATATTGGTCAGGACACGGGGATAACTCCCCTGCTCCTCTTCGAAGTAGTGCCATGGGATCTTTTTCGTCCACTTGAGAGAACAGACGAGGCCTCAGTTTAATATCTCCTCTGAAAGATGGCACCTCCAACAGAGGCTGTGTGTCCAGTGTGTGAGGTGCCAGTGCTGCCAGTGTGGTAGGGCTGTGTGTTACTGAGAGAGGGACCACTGCCATCAGTGTGATAAGGTGTGCTTGGTTCTATTCTTATCTATCCATTCGTAACCAGTGATTCACCTGAAATGACTTCTCTTCCCATTCATGCACCATCATATCTGGTGTCCCCCAAGAATCTATCCTCGGCCTGATCCTATTTTTCATTTACATGCTGTTCCTCTTTGACATTATCTGAAAACACAGTATCAGGTTCCACATTGTACGCTGACAACACCCAGCTCTACCTCACCACCAGCTCTCTCGACCCCTCTACTGTCTCTAAATTGTTAGACTGCTTAATCGACATCCAGTAGTGGATGAACAGAAATTTCCCCCAAATAAATATTGGGAAGACCGAAGCCATTCCCTTGGACACCTGCCAAAAACTTTGTTCCCAAGCCAATGATTCCATCCCTCTCCTGGCAACTGTTCACAACCTTGGTGACATATTTGATCCCGAGCTGAGCTTCTGACCACACATCCGCACCATTAAGACCGCCTATTTCCACATCTGCAACATCACCTGACTCCGCCCCTGCCTCAGCACCTCTGTTGCTGAAACTGTCATCCATGCCTTTGTTCCCTCTAGATTTGACTCTTCCAGCACACTCCTGGCCAGCCTCCCATCTTCCACCCTCTTTAAACTTAAGCTCATCCAAAACTCTGTTGCCTGTCTCCTAACTTGCACCAAGTCCCGTTCACCCACTACCCTTGTGCTCGCTAACTTACACTGGCTCCCAGTTAAGCAATGACTCCATCTTAAAATTTTCATCCTTGTTTTCAAATCTTTCCATGGCCTCGCCCCTCCCTATCTCTGTAATCTCTTCCATCCCCACAGCTCACCGAGATATCTGTGCCCCTTCAATTCTGGCTTTTTTTGTATCCCCAATTTTACTCGCTTCACCATTGGCAGCCTTGCCTTCAGCTGCCTGGGCTCCAAGCTCTGAAATTTCCTCCCTAAACCTCTCCACCTCTCTATCTTTCTTTCATCATTTCAGATACTCCTTAAAACCTACCTCTTTGAACAAGCATTTGTTCATCTGCCCATATATCTCCTTGCATGGCTCGATGACAAATTTTGTTTGCTAAAGCTTCTGTGAAGCGCCTGGGGATGTTCTACTATGTTAAAGGTGCTATATAAATACAAGTTGTTATGAGGGGCTGGGGCTGTGTGTCATGTACTGTATGAGGGACCACTGCTTTTGGTGTGTGCAAGCCTCTGTTACCATGTGAGGGGTCAGTACTGTCAGTGTAAGTGGGGTTATCTGTGTTATAGCGGATGACAGAAGAAAAAATTTAGATTTCCATAGCGCTTTTGACGACCTCCGGATGTCTCAAAGCGCTTTACGACCAAGGAAATACTTTTGAAGTGTAGTCACTGTTGTAAGCTAGGAAACACGGCAACCTGTATGCACACAGCAAAGTCCTACAAACAGCAATGTGATAATGTCACAATATTCTCTTTTAGTGATAGTTTAATTTTGGCCAGGACACTGGAGAGATCACTCCTGTTGTTTGTTGCAATAGTGCCATGGGATATTTTGTATCCACCTGAGAGGGCAGACCATGGTTTACCATCTCATCAGAAAGACAACACCTCTTACACTTCCATTGCCCAAGAGTATCAGCCTAGGTTTTGTGCTCAAGTCACTGAAATGGGACTTGAACCCACAACTATCTGATCCGAGTGCTTCCATTGAGCCATGGCTGACGCTGTAAGAAGAGCTGTAAGAAGTGCTGTTACACTTCATGCATTGTGAGTGAGATTTTGATATGTGTTGTATGAAAGCCTGTACTCTGATAGTTCATAAAGTTAATCTTTTCCATCCATGAGCTTATTGCGGATGGTTGCATTGACATCATGGCCCTGATGGAAACCTGACTGAGGAGTGATGACATCTTACCCGTAATGAAACCTCCCTGCCTGGCTATTACCTTCTACAACTTGCCCCGCTCAGACTGGGTGGTGGTGGTGTGGCTCTTATCAGCAAATTACATTTGGTCTGTCCCCCTACTCTTTTTTGGCACTTTCTCCTCCTTTGAGCATCTCGCCTTATTCCACCCCCCCACCCCCTCAGCCCTCATTTAAAATTCTCGTTCTTTACCTTCCATCCAAGTAAATATTCATCATCATCATAGGCTGTCCCTTGGAATCTAGGAAGACTTGCTTCCACAATAAAAGTGAGTTCTCAGGTGACTGTACAGTCCAATACGGGAATTACAGTCCCTGTCACAGGTGGGACAGTCGCTGAAGGGAAGGGTGGGTGCTGAGTCTGGTTTGCTGCACACTCCTTCCGCTGCCTGCGCTTGTTTTCTGCATGCTCTCGGCAACAAGACTCGAGGTGCTCAGCGCCCTCCCGGATGCTCTTCCTCCACTTAGGTTGGTCTTCCATCAGGGATTCCCAGGTGTCAGTGGGGATGTTTCACTTTATCAAGGAGGCTTTGAGGGTGTCCTTGAAACGTTTCCTCTGCCCACCTGGGGATTGCTTGCCGTGTAGGAGTTCCGAATAGAACGCTTGCTTTGGGAGTCTCGTGCTGGACATGCGGACGATGTGGCCCACCCAGCAGAGCTGGTCGAGTGTGGTCAGTGCTTCGATGCTGGGGATGTTGGGCTGATCGAGAACACTGACGTTGGTGCGTCGATCCTCCCAGGGGATTGCCAGGATCTTGCGGAGACATCATTGGTGATATTTCTCCAGTGATTTGAGGTGTCTGCTGTATATGGTCCACGTCTCTGAGCCATACAGGAGGGTGGGTATCACTACAGCCCTGTAGACCATAAGCTTGGTGACAGATTTGAGGGCCTGATCCTGGAACACTCTCTCCCTCAGGCGACCGAAGGCTGCGCTGGCGCACTGGAGGCGGTGTTGGACCTCATCGTTGATGTCTGCTCTTGCTGATAATAGGTTCCCGAGGTATGGAAAGTGGTCCACGTTTTCCAAGGCCCGAGATATGGCTTCACTCGCACACCAATGTGGTTGACTCTTAACTGCCCTCTGAAATAGGTTAGCAAGTCACTCAGTTGTATCAAACTGAAATTTTGAGGAGAAGGCCCACTGCCATCTTCTCAGGGCAACTAGGGATGGGCAATAAATGAGGGCTTGTTAGCAATGCCAACATTCTGAGAGTGAATATAAGGGGGGGCGAAATTTCCCTGTGCCCGTTTGGGGCGCACAATTTGAATTAAATTAATATTTAGTGCCCGGCAAGATGGGCTGCTAAATGTCGCTGAATTGGGGTCTTTGTCTGGAAAAAATGTACGGGGAGGTATCGGAGGCGTGATTCGCCTCTGCTGGGTGGTACCCTGGTACGAAAACTAAGGGGCACAACGCAAACCCGTTTTCGCCCGAGGCATCCCGGGGGCCGTTGCGGGTGGATTGTTTCCACCGCCCACCCCAGGGTGATAAATCATTAATGTCTCCCGGAGGTGCCTGAGGAAGAGAGTGTTCGAGGAGCAGACCCTCAGATCTGCCACCAAGCTTATGGTCTACAGGGCTGTAGTGACACCCGCCCTCGATTGTAAAGGGAATAGGCAGACGTTTCTGTGGCCGCAATCGAGACTCCAGGATGGTATGTTGCCTCCCTGGTGCAAGGGTCAAGGATGTCTCGGAGCGGTTGCAGGACATTTTGAAGGGGGAGGGTGAACAGCCAGTTGTCGTGGTGCATATAGGTACCAACGATATAGGAAAAAAACGGGATGAGGTCTTACAAGCTGAATTGAGGGAGCTAGGCGTTAAATTGAAAAAGTAGGACCTCAAAGGTAGTAATCTCCGGATTGCGACCAGTGCCACGTGCTCGTCAGAGTGGTAATCACAGCTCCGATGAATACATGGCTTGAGGAGTGGTGCAGGAGGGAGGGATTCAAATTCCTGGGACATTGGAACCAGTTCTGGGGGAGATGGGACCAGTACAAACCGGATGGTCTGCACCTGGACAGCATCGGAACCAATGTCTGAGGGGAGTGTTTGCTAGTGCTGTTGGGGAGGGGTTAAACTAATATGGCAGGGGGATGGGGACCTACGCAGGGAGACAGAGGGAAGTAGAATGGGGGCAGAAGCAAAAGATAGAAAGAAGAAAAGTAAAAGTGGAGGGCAGAGAAACCCAAGGCAAAAATCAAAAAAGGCCACATTGCAGCAAAATTCTAAAAGGGCAAAGTGTGTTTAAAAAGACAAGCCTGAATGCTCTGTACCTCAATGTGAGGAGTATTCATAAGGTGGACGAATTAACTGCACCGGCAGCAATTAATGAATATGATACAATTGGCATGGAGACATGGCTCCAGGTGACCAAGGCAGGGAACTCAATATCCAGGGTATTCAACATTCAGGAAGAATAGACAGAAAGGAAAAGGAGATGGGGTAGCGTTGCTGGTTAAAGAGGAAGTTAACGCAATAGTAAGGAAGGACATTAGCTTGGATGATGTGGAATCTGTATGGGTGGAGTTGCAGAATACCAAAGGGCAGAAAACGCTAGTGGGAGATGTGTACAGACCACCAAACAGTAGTAGTGAGGTTGGGGACAGCATCAAACAAGAAATTAGGGATGCATGCAATAAAGGTACAGCAGTCATCATGGGTGACTTCAATCTACATATAGATTGGGCTAACCAAACTGGTAGCAATACGGTGGAGGAGGATTTTCTGGAGTGTATTAGGGATGGTTTTCTGGACCAATATGTCGAGGAACCAACTAGAGTGCTGGCCATCCTAGACTTGGTGATGTGTAATGAGAAAGGACTAATTAGCAGTTTTGTGCGAGGCTCTTTGGGGAAGAGTGACCATAATATGGTAGAATTTTTTATTAAGATGGAGATTGACACAGTTAATTCAGAGACTAGGGTCCTGTACTTAAGGAAAGGTAACTTCGATGGTATGAGACGTGAATTGGCTCAAATAGACTGGCAAATGATACTTAAAGGGTTGACGGTGGATATGCAATGGCAAACATTTAAAGATCACATGGATGAACTTCAACAATTATACATCCCTGTCTGGAGTAAAAATAAAATGGGGAAGGTAGCTCAACCGTGGCTAACAAGGGAAATTAAGGCTAGTGTTAAATCTAAGGAAGAGGCATATAAATTGGCCAGAAAAAGCAGAAAACTTGAGGACTGGGAGAAATTTAGAATTCAGCAGAGGAGGACAGAGGGTTTAATTAGGAGGGGTAAAAATAGAATATGAGAGGAAGCTTGCCAGGAACATAAAAACTAACTGCAAAAGCTTCTATAGATATGTGAAGAGAAAAAGATTAGTGAAGACAAACTTGGGTCTCTTGCAGTCAGATTCAGGTGAATTTATAATTGGGAACAAAGAAATGGCAGACCAGTTGAAAAAATACTTTGGTTCTGTCTTCACGAAGGAAGACCCAAATAACCTTCCGGAAATACTAGGCGACCGAGGGTCTAGTGAGAAGGAGGAACTGAAGGATATCCTTCTTAGGTGGGAAATTGTGTTAGGGAAATTGATGGGATTGAAGGCCGATATATCCCTGGGGCCTGATAGTCTGCATCCCAGAGTATTTAAGGAAGTGGCCCTAGAAATAGTGGATGTATTGGTGATCATTTTCCAACAGTCTATCGACTCTGGATCAGTTCCTATGGACTGGAGGGTAGCTAATGTAACACCACTTTTTTAAAAAAAAAAGGAGAGAGAGAGAGAAAACGGGTAATTATAGACCGGTTAGCCTGACATCAGTAGTGGAGAAAATGTTGGAATCAATTATTAATGATGAAATAACAGCGCATTTGGAAAGCAGTGACAGGATCGGTCGAAGTCAACATGGATTTATGAAATGGAAATCATGCTTGACAAATCTTCTGGAATTTTTTTGAGGATGTAACTAGTAGAGTGGACAAGGGAGAACCAGTGGATGTGGTGTATTTGGACATTCAAAAGGCTTCTGACACGGTCCCACACAAGAGATTGGTGTGAAAATTAAAGCACATGGTATCGGGGGTAATGTACTGAAGTGGATAGAGAACTGGTTGGCAGAGAGTCGGGATAAACTCTCCTTTTAAGAATGACAGGCAGTGACTAGTGGGGTGCCGCAGGGCTCAGTGCTGGGACCCCAGCTATTTACAATATACATTAATGATTTGGATGAAGGAATTGAGTGTAATAGCTCCAAGTTTGCAGATGATACTAAACTGGGTGGCGGTTTGAGCTGTGAGGAGGACGCTAAGAGACTGCAGGATGACTTGGACAGGTTAGATGAGTGGGCAAATGCATGACAGATGCAGTATAATGTGGATAAATGTGAGGTTATCCACTTTGGCGGCAAAAACACAAAGGCAGAATATTATCTGAATGGCGGCAGTTTAGAAAAAGGGGAGGTGCAACGAGACCTGGGTGTCATGGTACATCAGTCATTGAAAGTAGGCATGCAGGTACAGCAGGTGGTGAAGAAGGCAAGTGGCATGTTGGCCTTCATAGTGAGAGGATTTAAGTATAGGAGCAGGGACGTCTTACTGCAATTGTACAGGGCCTTGGTGAGGCCTCACCTGGAATATTGTGTACAGTTTTGGTCGTCTAATCTGAGGAAGGACATTCTTGCTATTGAGGGAGTGCAGCGAAGGTTCACCAGACTGATTCCCGGGATGGCAGGACTGACATATGAAGAAAGACTGGATCGACTAGGCTGATATTCACTGGAATTTAGAAGAATGAGAGGGGATCTCATAGAAACATATAAAAATTCTGACGGGATTGGACAGGTTAGATGCAAGACGAATGCTCCCGATGTTGGGGAAGTCCAGAACCAGGGATCACAGTCTAAGGATAAGGGGTAAGCCATTTAGGACCGAGATGAGGAGACACTTCTTCACTCAGAATTGTGAACCTGTGGAATACTCTACCACAGAAAGTTGTTGAGACCAGTTGGTTAGATATATTCAAAAGGGAGTTAGATGTGGCCCTTACAGCTAAAGGGATCAAGGGGTATGGAGAGAAAGCGGGAATGGGGTACTGAAGTTGCATGATCATATTGAATGGTGGTGCAGGCTGGAAGGGCTGAATGGCCTACTCCTGCACCTATTTTCTATGTTTCTATGGGCTCAAGTTTCAGCCTGAGTTGCTCCTATTTTTTTGGAGCAACTAGTTTAGAATGGAGCATCTTAGAAATTGCAATTCTTGGCATTTAGTTTGCTCCAGTTCTAGTGAGTTAGAATAGTTTCATTTTAGAACAGATTTTTTTTTCAAAAGGCAGCATGTCCAGCCACTTACGCCTGTTTTGCAAGTTTAGGCAGCGAAAACGTACTCCAAACAAACTTAAAATGGAGTAAGTGTAGATTTTTGTACGCTCAGAAAAACCTTGCCTACACTTAAAAATTAGGCGTAGAGAACGAGAGATGGGGGGGCGGTGGGCGGGGGGGGGGTGGAATGGGGGTTTACAAACATTAAGGGCCCAAGTTTCCACAGGATAAAAAACGGGCGCCCCTCCGAGCTGAGTGCCCGTTTTTTGCGCCTAAAACGGCGCCAGAAAAAAAACGCACTATTCTCGAGCGCTTTGCAGCTCCTTGTCTGTTTGGCGCGGCGCCCAGGGGGGCGGAGCCTACACTCGCGGCGATTTTGTATGTGGGAGGGGGCGGGTACTATTCAAATTAGTTTTTTTCCTGCCGGCAACGCTGCGCGTGCGCGTTGAAGCGTTCGCGCATGCTCAGTGTGAAGAAAACATTGGCACTCGGCCATTTTTGTAGTTCTTTGTAGCTGTTTAATTTTTGAACATTTTTTAATAAAAGCACATTGCCATCAGCACATCAGCACTGAGGCTTCCTGCAGCCTTCTCACTGTCTCCTTCCCCTCCCTCCCCTCTGCAGCAACAAGCTGCTGTCTCCTTCCCCTCCCTCCTCTGCGCGGCAACAAGCCGCTGTCTCCTTCCCCCTCCCTCCTTCCCCTCCCTCCCCTCCCTCCATGGCAACAAGCCGCTGTCTCCTTCCCCTCCCTCCCCTGCGCGGCAACAAGCCGCTGTCTCCTTCCCCTCCCTCCCCTCCCCAGCGCGGCAACAAGCCGCTGTCTCCTTCCCCTCCCTCCCTCCCCTGCGCGGCAACAAGCCGCTGTCTCCTTCCCCTCCCTCCACGGCAACAAGCCGCTGTCTCCTTCCCCTCTCTCCCCTGCGCGGCAACAAACGGCGGTTTCCTTCGAACGATGGCTGAAGCACTTTCTCACAGGTAGGAAGATGGTTTATTTAATCTTTTCTTTGCTTATAAATGTTTATTCAGGTTGGATTTATTTGTATAATATTTGTAGAAGTATAAATAAGGATTGATAGTAGAATTTAATGACTTCCCTTCCCCCTCCCCCCACGCCTAATTTGTAACCTGCGCTTGATTTTTTAATGTGTAGAACAGGTTTTTTCAGTTCTACAAAAATCTTCACTTGCTCCATTCTACCTTAGTTTGGAGTACGTTTTCACTGTGGAAACTTTGAAATCAGGCGTCAGTGGCCGGACACGACCCCTTTTTGAAGAAAAAATTCTGTTCTAAAGTAGAACTGTTCTACCTGACTAGAACTGCAGAAAAGAAAATGTGGAGAATTACGATTTCTAAGATAGTCCGTTCTCCACCAGTTGCTCCTAAAAATCAGGCGCAAATCATGTGGAAACTTGGGCCCTCAATACTTCACTTTTACAAATAAAGAGCCATCAATAATAAATGATAAATAAATCAACCAATAAATCAAGCAAACAAAATTTAAAAATCATAAAAAATCATGGGAGCGGGGAGGAGGAAAGAGAGAGAGAGAGAGAGAGAGAGAGATGAATGTGGGGGAGGGGGGAGAGGAAGATGAATGGCGGGGGGAGGGGGGTGGCGGGGATGAGTTGATGCTGATCGGGCCCCGCTGAGGACTTCGGGTGGGGCCCACACGCAGCCGATGCCAGGCCGCTGCCGACAATTCTTCGGGCGGGGCCCGTCCTCAGCGAGATGCCGGGCGGGCAGGCCCCGCCGCCGCCGATGAAGCCTGGCGCCGCCGAAGACTTCGGGCTGGGGCCGCACGCAGTAGATGCTGGACAGCCGCCGCCGACACTTTGGGCGGGGCCCACCCCCAGCGAAAGGCCGGGCGGCCCCGCCGACGAGGTAAGATGTGCCAGGCTACTCGGCCCGGGATAGGGGCAATGTCACTTCGGCCTGGGATAGGGTCGTCGCCCGGAGACAGGACGCGCTGGGATGGCCGGGAGTTACTGCGCATGCGCGCAGTTGCCAGCACTGTTTATGGCGCAGGGCTGTAGCTCCGCCCCCAGCAGCTCCTGCTGTGCCGCGCCGACCTGGAAATGGACCTACTGCTATCGGAGAATCGCAAGGTAAGTATTCGGCGCAATTTTTGTTCCACAAATTAGGCGGGCCTCTCCGATGTGCGCCGTTCTAGCGGGAGTCTGAAACTTGAGCCCCATGTTATTGCTTCTTTTGGTTATGTTCCCTTCACGTTCATGCTATATAGTTGCAGATTTTTTAATAATAGAGGATTTGGGACAGTCACACAATAATAGAATTTTACAGCATATAGGGCCCAAGTTTCCACATGATTTGCGCCTGATTTTTAGGAGCAACTGGTGGAGAACGGACTATCTTAGAAATCGCAAATCTCCACATTTTTTTTTTCTGCAGTTCTAGTCAGGTAGAACAGTTCTACTTTGGAACAGAATTTTTTCTTCAAAAGGGAGCATGTCTGGCCACTGACGCCTGATTTGAAAGTTTCCACAGTGAAAACGTACTCCAAACTAACTTAGAATGGAGCAAGTGAAGATTTTTGTAGAACTGAAAAAACCTGTTCTACACATTAAAAAATCAGGCGCAGGTTACAAATTAGGCGTCCAGAACGGGGTAGGTGGGGGGGCGGGGGGAAGGGAACTCATTAAATTCTACAATAAATCCTTATTTATACTTGTACAAATATTATACAAATAGATCCAACCTGAATAAACATTTATAAGCAAAGAAATGATTAAATAAACCATCTTCCTACCTGTGTGAAAGTGCTTCAGGCACGGAGAATGCTGCAGTCAGCCTGAGGCGCCGGTTCTTCCCGCGGGGGGGGGCAAGCGGAGAGGAGGCGCCGTTCTTTCCCGCGGGGGGGGCGGGGGGGGAGGCGCCCGTTCTTCCGGCGGGGGGGGAGAAAGGGGAGAGGATTAATTAGCAATCTCGTTGTGCGAGGCCCCTTGGGGAAGAGTGACCATAATATGGTGGAATTCTGCATTGGGATGGAGAATGAAACAGTTAATTCAGAGACCATGGTCCAGAACTTAAAGAAGGGTAACTTTGAAGGTATGAGGCGTGAATTGGCTGGGATGGATTGGCGAATGATACTTAAGGGGTTGACTGTGGATGGGCAATGGCAGACATTTAGAGACCGCATGGATGAACTACAACAATTGTACATTCCTGTCTGGCATAGAAATAAAAAAGGGAAGGTGGCTCAACCGTGGCTATCAAGGGAAATCAGGGATAGTATTAAAGCCAAGGAAGTGGCATACAAATTGGCCAGAAATAGCAGCGAACCTGGGGACTGGGAGAAATTTAGAACTCAGCAGAGGAGGACAAAGGGTTTGATTAGGGCAGGGAAAATGGAGTACGAGAAGAAGCTTGCAGGGAACATTAAGACGGATTGCAAAAGTTTCTATAGATATGTAAAGAGAAAAAGGTTAGTAAAGACAAACGTAGGTCCCCTGCAGTCAGAATCAGGGGAAGTCATAACGGGGAACAAAGAAATGGCGGACCAATTGAACAAGTACTTTGGTTCGGTATTCACGAAGGAGGACACAAACAACCTTCCGGTTATAAAAGGGGTCGGGGGGTCTAGTAAGGAGGAGGAACTGAGGGAAATCCTTATTAGCCGGGAAATTGTGTTGGGGAAATTGATGGGATTGAAGGCCGATAAATCCCCAGGGCCTGATGGACTGCATCCCAGAGTACTTAAGGAGGTGGCCTTGGAAATAGTGGATGCGTTGACAGTCATTTTCCAACATTCCATTGACTCTGGATCAGTTCCTATGGAGTGGAGGGTAGCCAATGTAACCCCACTTTTTAAAAAAGGAGGGAGAGAGAAAACAGGGAATTATAGACCGGTCAGCCTGACATCGGTAGTGGGTAAAATGATGGAATCAATTATTAAGGATGTCATAGCAGTGCATTTGGAAAGAGGTGACATGATAGGTCCAAGTCAGCATGGATTTGTGAAAGGGAAATCATGCTTGACAAATCTTCTGGAATTTTTTGAGGATGTTTCCAGTAGAGTGGATAAGGGAGAACCAGTTGATGTGGTATATTTGGACTTTCAGAAGGCGTTCGACAAGGTCCCACACAAGAGATTGATGTGCAAAGTTAGAGCACATGGGATTGGGGGTAGTGTACTGACATGGATTGAGAACTGGTTGTCAGACAGGAAGCAAAGAGTAGGAGTAAATGGGTACTTTTCAGAATGGCAGGCAGTGACTAGTGGGGTACCGCAAGGTTCTGTGCTGGGGCCCCAGCTGTTTACACTGTACATTAATGATTTAGATGAGGGGATTAAATGTAGTATCTCCAAATTTGCGGATGACACTAAGTTGGGTGGCAGTGTGAGCTGCGAGGAGGATGCTGTGAGGCTGCAGAGCGACTTGGATAGGTTAGGTGAGTGGGCAAATGCATGGCAGATGAAGTATAATGTGGATAAATGTGAGGTTATCCACTTTGGTGGTAAAAACAGAGAGACAGACTATTATCTGAATGGTGACAGATGAGGAAAAGGGGAGGTGCAAAGAGACCTGGGTGTCATGGTACATCAGTCATTGAAGGTTGGCATGCAGGTGCAGCAGGCGGTTAAGAAAGCAAATGGCATGTTGGCCTTCATAGCAAGGGGATTTGAGTACAGGGGCAGGGAGGTGTTGCTACAGTTGTACAGGGCATTGGTGAGGCCACACCTGGAGTATTGTGTCCAGTTTTGGTCTCCTAACCTAAGGAAGGACATTCTTGCTATTGAGGGAGTGCAGCGAAGGTTCACCAGACTGATTCCCGGGATGGCGGGACTGACCTATCAAGAAAGACTGGATCAACTGGGCTTGTATTCACTGCAGTTCAGAAGAATGAGAGGGGACCTCATAGAAACATTTAAAATTCTGACGGGTTTAGACAGGTTAGATGCAGGAAGAATGTTCCCAATGTTGGGGAAGTCCAGAACCAGAGGTCACAGTCTAAGGATAAGGGGTAAGCCATTTAGGACCGAGATGCGGAGGAACTTCTTCACCCAGAGAGTGGTGAACCTGTGGAATTCTCTACCACAGAAAGTTGTTGAGGCCAATTCACTAAATATATTCAAAAAGGAGTTAGATGAGGTCCTTACTACTAGAGGGATCAAGGGGTATGGCGAGAAAGCAGGAATGGGGTACTGAAGTTGAATGTTCAGCCATGAACTCATTGAATGGCGGTGCAGGCTAGAAGGGCCGAATGGCCTACTCCTGCACCTATTTTCTATGTTTCTATGAGACGCCCGTTCTTTCCCGCCGGGGAGGGGGGAAGGGAGAGGAGGTGCCCGTTCTTTCCTGCGGGGGGGGGCGGAGGCGCCTGATCTTCCCGCGGCGGGGGGGGGGGGGGGAGGGGGGAGAAGGCGCCCGTTCTTCCCATGGTGGGGGGGGGGAGGGGAGGAGACAGTGAGAAGGCTGCAAGTGCTGATGTGCTGATGGCAATGTGCTTTTATTAAAAAAATGTTCAAAAATTAAACAGCTACAAAGAACTACAAAAATGGCCGAGTGCCAATGTTTTTTTCACACTGAGCATGCGCGAACGCTCCAACGCGCATGCGCAGCGTTGCCGGCAGGAAAAAAACGAATTTAAATAGTACCTGCCCCCTCCCACTTACAAAATCGGTGCGAGTGTAGGCTCCGCTCCCCTGGGCGCCGTGCCAGGCAGACAAGGAGCTGCAGAACGCTCCAGAATCGTGATTTTTTTTTTTTTTTTTAGGTGCCGTTTTAGGCGCGAAAATTGGGCGCCCAGCTCGGAGGGGCGCCCGTTTTTTATCGTGTGGAAACTTGGGCCCATAAAGAGGTCATTCGGCCCGTTGTGCCTATCCAGGCTCGTTGAAAGAGCTGTTGAATTTAATCCCACACCCCAGCTTTTTCGTTATAACCCTGCAAATTAGTCCTCTTCAAGTACATGTTCAATTACCTTTGGAAAGGTCCTATGGAATGTGATTCCACCACCCGTTCCAGATCTTAACAACCATCTGTGGAAAAATTCTCCTAATTTCCACACTCTTGTTTTTTTGCTAATTATTTTAAATCTATGACCACTGGCTACTGACGAACGTGCCAGAGGAAACTGTTTCTCCCGACTTGCCCTATCAAAACTCTCCATAATTCAGAATACCTCCCCACATAACTGAAATCCCTCATCCCTTGTATCATCCTGATGAACCTCCTCAGTATCTTCTCCAGGGCCTTGACATCCTTCCTGAAGTGTGGTGCCCAGAATTGTGCACAATACTCCAGCTGAGGCCTAACCAGTGATTTTGTAAAGGTTCAGCATCACTTCCTTGCTTTTGTATTCAATGTCCATATTTACAAAGCCATGTGTTCCATACACTATCTTAACTGCCATATCAACTTGTCTTGCCACCTTCTGAGATTTGTGAATATGCATCCCCAAGTCCTTCTGCTCTTGCATCCCCCTCAAAATAATACCATTTAGATTATAGTGCCTCTCTATGTTCCGCCAAAAGTGCATCACTTCACACATCTGCATTAAATTGCGTCTGTCATCAGTCTGTTTATGTCCTCCTGAAGTCTGGTACTACCCTCCTCACTGTTTACTATGTTGCCAAGTTTTGTATCATATGCAAACTTCAAAATTGTACTCCCTCGGCCCACGTTCTGGTCATTTGTAGATAAGAAGAAAAGCAATGGGCCTAATACCATCACCTGTGGGACCCCACTACATATTTCTCTCTAGTCAAAAAAACCTATGTCACCACTGTTCTCTCCTTCCTATCCCTTAGCCAATTTCATACCCAAGATACCAATGTTGCTTTAATCCCCTGTGCTTCTATTTTCCGAATATGTCTTATGTAGCACAGGTACTTTATCAAATGCCTTTTGACATTCCATATATATAACATCTACTGCACTACTTTTATCAACTCTCCTGATAATTCATCAAATAACCACATCAGGTTGGTCAGACACAATTTGCCTTTAACAAATCCATACTGGCTATCCCTTATTAACCCATGCTTCTCCAAGTGAGAATGAATTTTGTCCTTGACCATGGTCTCTAGTAGTTTTCCCACCACTGACATTAGACTGACTGACCTGTGGTTACAAGGTTTAACCCTTTCCCCATTTCTTGAGCATTTGCAACCCTCCAGTCCTCTGGCACCAACCCCACAACTAAGGTGGATTGAAAGATTGTGGTCAGAGCTGCTTCTATCTCCACCTTTGCTTTCCTCAGCAACCATAATTCATCCCATCTGGATCGGATGACTTGTTAACTTTGACTGATGCCAACCTATTTAGTATTTCCCCTTTATCTATTTTTAACCTATCCAATATCTCTACTTCCCCCTCCCTTCTCTACTGCGATATTAACTTAATGCAAAGGGGATGGAGTATAAAAGCAGGGCAATCTTGCTACAGCTATACAAGGTATTGGTGAGGCCACACCTGGAATACTGCGTGCAGTTTTGGTTTCCATATTTATGAAAGGATATACTTGCTTTGGAAGCAGTTCACAGAAGGTTCATCTAAGTTGATTCCGGGGATGAGGGAGTTATGAGGAAAGGTTGAGTAGGTTGGGCCTCTACTCATTGGAATTCAGAAGAATGAGAGATGATCTTATCGAAACGTATAAGATTATGAGGGGGCTTGACAAGGTGGATGCAGAGAGGATGTTTCCACTGATGGGGGAGACTAGAATGAGAGGGCGTGATCTTAGATTAAGGGACTGCCCATTTAAAACAGAGATGAGGAGAAATTTCTTCTCTGAGGGTTGTAAATCTGTGGAATTCGCTGCCTCAGAGCAGTGGAAGCTGGGACATTGAATAAATTTAAGACAGAAATAGACAATTTCTTAAACGATAAGGGGACAAGAGGTTATGGGGAGCGGGCAGGGAAGTGGAGCTGAGTCCATGATCTTATTGAATGGCGGAGCAGGCTTGAGGGGCCGTATGGCCTACTCCTGTTCCTATTTCTTATGTTCATCCTCTTTTGTGAAGACCGATGCAAAGTATTCATTCATTACCTCAGTCATGCTCTCTGCCTCCACAAGAAGATTTCCTTTTTTGTCCCTAATCGGCCCCACCATTCCTTTTAACTAATTTTTATGTTTATAAAACATTTGTGGGTTCCCTTTTATTGCTAATCCTTTCTCATACATTCTTTCCTTGCTCTTCTTGTATGCTTTTTCAATTCCCCCTTGCACTCTGTGTATTCTGCCTGGTTTTCAACTGTGGCAACATTTGTCATAAGCCTGCATTTTTGGGGTTTTTTATTTTAATCTCTTTTTCCTTTGTCATCCAGGGAGCTCTAGCTTTGGCTGCCCCATCTTTCCTCCTTCTGAGAATATGATTGGTTTGCAGTTGAATCAGCTCTGCCTTGAAGGCCTGCCATTGCTCATTTACTGTTGTCTTGCAGTGCATTAAAATGTTTTCTACATTTTCTTCACCGTCTTGCATCAATTTAGTTTTGTATCTTGGGCACCTTGTTTCTCATTATGCCACTTCATTACTTTTACAACTTTAGTCGGTTATGAAAATATGCATGCAGCAATATGCACAAATAATTCTTAAGCAGTTTGGTATATTTTCCATATATCAATGCCACATAATAGCAGATGAGCACTTGTCTCAATGCCTGAGAACTAATATGCCTCTGAAAAATGTTTATTCTCTGATTGTGGGTGACGTTAGCAAGGCCATATTTATTGCCCATCGTTTGTTGCCCTGAGGATATTAAGAGTCAACTACGTAGTGTGGGACTGGAGTCACTTGTCGGCCAGACTGGGTATGGGCGGTAGGTGCCCCTCCTTGAAGAACAGTAATAAATCAGTTGGGTTTTTAACGACAATCTGGCGGCTTTTCATTGTTATTTTAACGGGTGCCAGCCCACAAATGGATTGCTAGTGCAGTACCATAACCAGGGAGCTCCAGTACCTGCTTTGTCACTGATATTTAGAAAGAACGAGTTACATTTATATAGCGCCTTTCACGACCACCAGACGTCTCCAAACGCTTTACAGCCAATTAAGTACTTTTGAAGTGTAGTCACTGTTGTAATGTGGGAAACGCAGCAGCCAATTTACACACAGCAAGCTCCCACAAACAGCAATGTGACAATGACCAGGTAATCTGTTTGTGATGTTGATTGAGGAATAAATATTGGCCAGGACACCGGGGATAACTCCTTCGAAATAGTGCCATGGAATATTTTACATCCACTTGAGAGCAGACAGGGCCTCGGTTTAACGTCTCATCCAAAAGACAGCACCTCCAACAGTGCAGTGCTCCCTCAGCACTGCACTGGAGGGTCAACCTAGATTTTTGTGCTCCACTCTCGAGTGAAACTTTAGCCCACAACCTTCTGACTCCGAGGCGAATGTGCTGCCCACTGAGCCACAGCTGACACTATGTAATTTTACATGAAACACTTCTTGAGCGTTCCAGCTTATTTCACCTGTTGAGATGTGGGTGTGAGTAATGTGGCGAATACCATTCTGAAGTCATGTTTTCAGGTGTTTGTGCCTTAGTGTGGCTTGTGGTGCTCAAGCTGTTGATGGCAATAATGTGAATGTAGCATTGTTATTTTACTTATCCAGGATTCTGAGCTGGGCCTAAAATTGTTTCTCCGGTTTATTTTGAAAGCTGTGTGCTGTTCAGGCTGCAGGCTGACATTTTTAATGTATATTATCATGTGGTAATTGAGTCTGGGAAGATCTTTCAACATCACTGTAAATACAATACTGGTATTCTGACCACATTTGTGATACACAGAATATATAGGCAGTCATTCCACCTTTTTTAAACAGGTAGCATATTCCTGCAGTCCAGCCCTGGGGTGCATGCAATGCGAGTGCTGGGTTATACCATCCTTCTGATGTCAAAGACAAGCAGCATAGATGAAAGGATAGCTAAAATAAATACAGCAAAGCTGGCTCGCATACCAGAGGTTGATAGGAAATTTCTATAAACAGCCCTACAAGTGCTGTAGAATGGGGTGATGTCTGCTGCAGAGCTGTAAGCAATCCATCACACAGGGTGAGTGCACTGCAGTCCAGTGACTGATGCAATTATCAACAGGGAAAAAAAGACACTGCTGATGGGCTAATGTGGTATCCTGCAATAAAGCCGTAGTTCTGAATTATCAACACTACTTACTCGGATTCAGCTTAAGGTACTTGTGTGAAGATATTTGATTTTCTGATTTGTTTTGTTTTTAAACTGTTGGACTAATTGAACAGGTAGCACAAGGCACTGAACTAATTCATGTTTTATTCGCCATAGTTCTGGGATGCAGTGTTAGATTATCAACTGTTTCACCATTCCTGAATAAAATTTGTTGAATAAATCTAGGGTGGCATACTATTATGGAAATTATTTGCAGGTGTAAAAACTCAAATCAGTAAGTAGCACAGATGCACATTACTATATCGGTCTTGATAGAACTCTCTGGAATGTATTTGACATTTGTGCAGTGCCCTTTAAAGTTTGTTTTAGAATATATATTGATATTGCTGTTAAGTGATAAAATAACTGCAGTTAGAAATTGTTGTGGCTTGGTGGAACATCATATTCTGCATTCATTCATCTTGCCAGAGTGGTTGGATGTGGGTTTGTGCCCTCAGAGGAAAATGAATGGGATGTGTCTGCTTTATCCAGCAATTGATTGCAAAATGTTGTCTTTGGAGGTTGCAGTTAATTTAAAACTTGGCAATAAGGTTCCTGTTGTGAATTTCTGCAACTGAATTTTTGAAAGCATTTACTCAAACCTCCATTATTTTATTCCCTTAATATTTGTTTTGTAATATCATACTATAAGAATCTTCAAGAGAAAGAAAAATCATAGGGGTGTACTTCTAGTTCAAATTATTGCTTGCATTTGGCAAATTGAAGTCTGGACTGGAGTCTTTTCCACCAATCTGTAGCTGAACATCAATTTGCACTGTTCTTCCAAATTGTTGGGCTGCTGACCTGTTGCGTCATGTCATACTCTGAGAAATGGGTTTCAAGTTGCTTAGCATGGAGTTATGAAGTACAGAAAGAAGAATGGAACTTAAGAGTAGCCTAACTCATTGGAAACATTGGGATCATGCCTAAATTCGACCAGCAGCCTGGCATGAAGTGAGTGCCAACACAAGTCGAGGACTGTTTATTTTGGGAACTGGACAAGAGGAACAGGACTCAACTCAGTCAGTTCTATGCACCATTCTGATCTCCGACCCCACGTTGGACCCAACCCCATTTAGTAACAAGGTGCCCGAACCCCAGTACACTTCTTATTTACTTGGCTCTCCAGCAGAACCTATTTCCACACATACAATAATAGAATGCAGTGGGTTATTTAAAAGTAAGCTGAAAATTTAACAGTAAACTACATTGAAACTTAATATTTTTACCTTGGGACATGGTAGACAAGATACTCCGAGCTACAGCCAACTCATGTCATTTAACAAAGATTTTACTGGTAACTTTAACCTAACTCACCAAGCAGAAAACCCACGGGATCGATTGGAATGCCGGTTTTACATCCAGTCCTATTAAAGTCAGTGGGAGGCACAGTCTGGTGGGTGGGGTGTGCAATCAGCATTGTAACTGATTCCATCAGTTTCCCAATGGGTGGGTTATATTAAAATTGTCCGCTTGGTGTGTCAAGCTTAAAAAGAAAGGAAGGTCTTGGGGAAGATTCTGGGGTCAATTTAATCTCCCTCCCCCCGCCCTGTGGGAGTAGTGTGCAGGAGGGGTTAAAATCATCGAGTCCATTTATCGGTCGGAGACTGCATCGTTGCTGTCTGGTGACATTTTATCTTCATTAACTTTGAAGTTGGCCGAGGCTCCCGCTGCAGACAGGCGGGGGTTGAATTTACATCTTGGTCACAGCCCAATGATATCGCGGTGCTGTGACGGCAATTTAATTTTCCCTTTCGGGAGGCCTGCACGGATCCAACCCCAACACCTCAACCATTGAGAGAGTCAGGGATGTGCACAGAAGAAGGCAAGGTAAGTTTGAAAAAAAAACTTATGCAGAATCCTTGTGGGCCAGGAGGTGCAGGAGTTGTTCCCCATGCCTTGCAAGGGTATCTCTGACCCCCTGCAGGAAACTGGTGCTGATGGATCAGCCACTCGTTATACACCCACCCGTTTGAGGTTTTTTTCGTTCTTGGAGCTTAAGACCTTGATACTTTTTCATGTGTTACTGCCTTGAATCCCATTCATAATTAGCTGTTAATTTACAGCACCTCTGTCCTACAATTGTGAATGCAAATGTGTTTTCTTATTTAAACACCTTTTATAAATATGTTCTGTTTGACACTGATTTGACCTTTCTACACCACACTTGGTTCATTTCAAGCCTGCCCTCTACCATATCTGGAACATTGGCCACTTGTGCCATGATCTGTTCTCCTTTGGCTCCTGAAACCCTAAATAACATGTTCAGCACTTTGGGATCCAAAATTCCACATTGCCGTTTTTTTGGCATTATTTCCAATTAACAGACGTTTTATTAATCCGAAATAACGGCAAAAAAATAAGGCCAAAAATTTTCACCAAAATTATTTTTAATTTTGGCGCAGCGCAGAAATACCTTCGTTTTTGAGGATGGAGCTAATTTTTTTCACCGTAAAAATCATGCCCGTTCTGCGCATGCCCAAGCATTTAGGTTTCCAGGGTAATGTGAGGAATGGGAGGGAAGGAGCTGTCTCTGGTTCCCGGGCGTGGGAGGAAGGCTGAGGGCTGCTTTTATATAATTGTGTAGAGGGAGCTTTACTCTCTAGCTAACCCGTGCTGTACCTGCCCTGGGAGTGTTTTGATGCTGAGACGTGAACTTCCCTGCTCGCAAAAGGCTTGCCGCGGCCGCCCCTATTCCTGGCCAAAAGGCCCGCCGCACACGCCCCTATCCCCGGCCGAGCCGACAGAAGAATCGGTTGCCTTCAATCCCTGTTGAGAGGTGAATTGATATAATAATTAAACATTATCAACACAATTGCATAGCACAACTGACGCCTTTAGCTACATACAGAATGATTTTGAAGTCAATGTTTTATCACAGTAAATATTATGTCCTAAAAATAAAATAACTTTCTTTTTATAATGAAGTAGTTCGAACATAGTATTGCATCAGTATATTCAATAGGAACATCATAAATACTGATCAACACAACAAATCAATCCTAAGCCCAGGGGTAATGGCCGAGGTCCCCCGTTGATGCCGATATCGATTGGACTTCGAGGTTTTAAAAAGTGGTCCTTAGCGCTGTCTTTTATATTACAAAAATTATGTATATTTTTTTAAATCCTTATTGGCGCAACTCGAAAAATGGCATTATGGGTGGGTTTGACCCCAAGTGACATCAGAAAAATGGTACTTTTTAAAAAAAAAAAAAAAATTAAAATAAAAATAAACGACCGTTATCTGTTAAGGACAGTGTTATACTAGTTACGAAACTAGCAAAATCGCCTTAAATTAAGTTAGCTCCAAAAAACACTGGGGCAGAATTTCCGACGTCCTGGGCCTGTATGAAGTTTCTACGGACCTGGGAAGGCATCGGAAAAGCCAATTTTCAGCACGCAATGCGCATGCGCTGAAAACCGACTTTTCCGATCTGTCTCGCCAGATTGGGAGCAAGGACATTTGTACGGGCAAGATTGGGCCATTTCCCCATATCGTGCCCGGCAAATGTCCTCAAAAATCTTGTGCCTGAAAAAGCAGGCGCATAGCCTACTTTTACAGGCGCATGTGTTTTAAAACGCGCACAGAATTGTAAAAAAAAATTATAAACACACAATTTATTGTTAAAAACCCTCCCCACTATGGTAAGTTTATTTTTAACCATTATTAAAAAATCGGGAAAATATTTTATTTTTATGACATAATAACTAATTTCAATTCATTTTAAATATGTGTGGTCTGTTTTTTATATTTTATTTTGATTGCTTTTGTTCCCATTAATAGCACTGAGAACTCGTAGTTACGCGAGGCTCAGTGCTATTAATGGGAACCTGTGAAATACTTACCTGATTGACTGAGCAGTCACACATTTTTGCATCGGGACCCTCTGTACAGGAGCGCGCTTCGCAGTGCGGGAGGAGAAGGTCTCCCCATCGGAAATCAGGGCGCCTCTGAGACCACCAGGTAAATTCGTAAAAAAATATCCAGCGAGGAGGCAATTGCCCGCGGGAAGACCCCCCAGAGGAATTTCTAGTCCATTGTTTGCTCCAAAAAATGGAGCTAAATGGTGGCAAATTTTGGACCCTTTGAGTATTGATTTATCAAACATTCTCCTCCACTCTTTACAAAATTCAGCTAATGCAGAACTCTGCAGCCCATGTCCTCTCCCACTCTAATTCCTGCACACTCCTTACTCCTGCATCTGGAGTCCTCTCCTCCACACCCATTCCTGCTATTCTTGCCAAGCTCCATGGGGTTGCTTGTACTCCAGGGAATCGGTTTCCACATTGCAGGAGTATATGCATGTTAAAAAGCAAAAGTGGCATGCTTTAGACAGCTAAGCAATCCCACAACTAGTGTACTCGTTTTCGAGCTCCTTGTGGCCTCATCCTGCACTGTGTGAGTTACATTCAGTCACATGTCCCAGCCCATGTTCTCAACTAATCTTAATCTGGATCTTGACATTTAGTGTTATAAACTGAAAATTACATGTGACTGTATCTCACTCACTTCTTTCCAGGAGAGCCTCATTTGTGGAATTAACAATCTAATCTCTCTTCTGGAAGGCTGGTGAGTCAGCTGGATTGAAAGCATGGTATTAAATGTGTTAATTCTCCAGAGGCCTTGCATTTGTTCTGACTAGCAATATTTTAATATAATTCCTGAGCACAAACTATACATAGTTCAGAATATTGCAGTAGTAGCACAGAAGCGCACGCCTTTTTGGGAAATGATAATTTTGAGGCAAGTTTTAATTGAAACTAGTGTCAACATTGAATTGTTGTAACTTTATTTCATAGTTTTCCTGCTATCTATTTGTAAATACTTTTCCGTTTTAAGGTTAAACTGATTAAACCCTCTCCCTATTGTGGAAGCATTTTGAAATCAATGTTTAATTGTTAATATCAGAAAACCCTAAAATGTATTGTTAAATAAGGTTACTATCCCTCCTCGTTCTTCTCGACCTGTCTGCAACCTTTGACACAGTTGACCACACCATCCTCCTCTAACGTCTCTCCACCATCATTCAGCTGGGTGGGACTGCATTCGCTTGGTTCCATTCTCCCCTATCTAATCGTAGCCAGAGAATCACCTGCAGTGGCATCTTCCTGCTCCCATACCATTGTGTGTCCTCCAAGGATCTATCCTTGGCTCCCTCCTATTTCTCAACTACATGCTGCCCCTCAGCAACATCGTCGGAAAACTCAGTTTCCACATGTATGCAGACAACGCCCAGCTCTACCTCACCACTACCTCTCTCGACCCCTCTAATGTCTCTCTAAATTCAGACTGATTGTCTGACATCCAGTACTGGATGAGCATAAATTTCTTCTAGCTAAATATTGGCACTGTATTCGATCCCTGCCAAAAACTCCATTCCCTAGCCACTGACTCCATCCCTCTCCCTGGCAACTGTCTGAGTCTGAACCAGTCTGTTTGCAACCTTGGTGTTGTATTTGACTCCGAAATGTGCTTCCGACCACACATTTGCACCATCACAAAGACCGCCTATTTCCATCTCTGTAACATCACACAACTCCATCCCTGCCTGAGCTCATCTACTATTTAAATACTCATCCATGCCTTTGTTATCTCTAGACTTGATCATTCCAATGCACTCTTGGCTGGCCTCCCATCTTCCACCCTCCGTAAACTTGAGGTCATCCAAAACTCTGCTGCCTGTGTCCTAGCTCACACCAAGTCCCATTCATCCATCACCCCTGTGCTTGCGGACCTACATAAGCTGCCGGTTAAGCAACCCCTTGATTTTAAAATTCTCATCCTTGTTTTCATATCGCTCCATGGCCTCACCCCTTTCTATCTCTGTAACTTCCCCCAGCCCTACAATCCTCCAAGATATCTGCACTCCTCCAATTCTGGTCTCTTGAGCATCTCTGATTTTAATTGTTCCACCATTGGTGGCCGTGCCTTCAGCTGTTGAGGCCCTAAGCTCTGGAATTCTCTCCCTAAACCCCTCCGCCTCTCTACCTTGCTTTCCTCCTGTTAAGATACTCCTTCAAACCTACCTCTTTGACCAAACTCTCCTGCCCTAATATCTCCTTATGTGGCTTGGTGTCAAATTTTGTTTGATAGCACTCCTGTAAAGTGCATTGGGACGTTTTACTATATTAAAGGCACTATATAAGAACATAAGAAATAGGAACAGGAGTAGGCCATTTGGCCCCTCGAGCCTGCTCCGCCATTCAATAAGATGGTCATGGACTCAGCTCCACTTCCCTACCCGCTCCCCATAACCCATCTAAATACAAGTTGCTGTTGTTGCTACATAATTTGTATGATTTTACTTTTAATGCCACATTGTTTCTGAATTCTCGCCAAAGTAAAAGAAAAAGAGAATTACTGTGCAGGATTGTTTTTTGTGCCAGAATGCTGCCAATCCATGAGTTTGTGAACTGAACTCCGCATTCTAGTGAAATGACTAAATTAAAATACTCGCTCTAATTTTGCATTTTTTGTAATGAAAAGCATTGAACCCCCACACCAAAAATAACAATAGAAAAATCATTAAAATAAGCAGCAATAAAAGGGGGAAAAAAGCCTAATTTTGTAACACAAATTTTAGAACACAAAATATTTGACTGCTTTTCAGAGACAATTTTAATGTCTTAGTGAGTATTTCAAAGTTTTTTAATCAGCTCCCAAACTTATTTTTGTGTCTCTGCACATTTCCAAAGCTTAATGCAACAATATTGTGAACCTTGTTTGAAGAAGATTGATAACAAAAGAGCTGCAGCTTGACGTGACTTTGAGATAAATATATTTTGAGTTAAAACACAATAGTATACTTGGCACTATATAATTATTAACATTACTTACAAGTGGTGACTGAGTGAAGAGCGACTTGTAGATTTACCTGAAGAGGAATGCCTGAAGGATTACAAAACCCCACTCCTACACTTGCTTTACTATCCCTGCAAGTTCTAAAGAACAGCCAATGAAGATATGTTCTAAATATGCCATTTTAGCAATGTATTTCATGGCTGCAGCCACCATCATGTTATACTTGGTGTCTACAGTAACAACCATGTTTATTTATATAGCGCCTTTAACATAATAAAACGTCCCAAGGCGCTTCACAGGAGCGTTATAAAACAAAATTTGAAACTGAGCCACGCAAGGAGATATTGGGGCAGATCACCAAAAGCTTGGTCAAAAAGGTAGGTTTTTAAGGCGTTTCTTACATATTACATAGCACAGAAACAGGTCATTTTGGCCCAACCAGTCCATGCCTCCTCTTGTCTATCCTCATCTAACCCTATCAGCATATCCCTTTATTCCCTTCACCCACATATGCTTATCTAGCCTCCCCTTAAATACTACATTACAATAGTGAATACACTTCAAAAGTACTTCATTGGCTGTAAACCGCTTTGAGACGTCCAGTGGTCATGTAAGGCACTACATAAATCCAAGTCTTTCTTTTTAAATGCATCTATACAATTCGCTTCAACTACTCCCTGGTAACGAGTGCCACACTCTCACCATTCTCTGGGTAAAGAGGTTTCTTCTGAATTCCCTATTTGATTTCTTGTGGTGACTATCTAATTGATGGCCTCTAGTTTTACTCTTCCCCACAAGGGTGGCAACACTGTGTCTACTCTATCAAGACCTTTTTATAATTTTAAAGACCTCTATTAGGTCACCCCTCAGCCTTCTCTTTTCAAGAGCAAAGGGACCCAGCCTGTTCATCCTTTCCTGATAGGTATATCCTTGCATTTCTGGTATCATCTTTGTAAATCTTTTATTTACCCTCTCCAGTGCCTCTACACCCTTTCCATAATATGGCGACCAGAACTGTACACCGTCCTCCAAGTGTGGTCTAACCAAGGTTCGATACAAGTTTAGCATAACTTGTCTACTTTTAAATTATATCCCTCTTGAAATAAACCCTAGTGCTTGGTTTGCTTTTTTATGGCCTTATTGACCTAAAGAAGAGGGGAAGAGAGGTTTAGGGAGGGAATTCCAGAACTTAGTGCCTTGGCAACTGAAGGCACGGCCACCAATGGTTGAGCGATTTTAAAATCGGTGATGCTCGAGGCTAGAATTTGAGGAGTGCAGATATATCAGAGGGTTGTGGAGCTGAAGGAGATTAGAGAGGTGTGAGGCCATGCATAGAATTGAAAACAAGGATGAGAATTTTTAAATTGAGGCATTGCTTAACCGGGAGCCAATGTAGGTCAGCAATGTTGTTAAACGGGACTTGGTGCGAGTTAGGACACGGGCAGCAGAGTATTTGTTCACCTCAAGTTTATGTAGGGTAGCATGTGGGAGGCTGGCCAGAAGTGCTTTGGAATAGTCAAGTCTAGAGGTAACAAAGGCATGGATGAAGGTTTCAGCAGCATATGAGCTGAGGTGCGAGCGGACTAGTGTGATGCACTCTGTTAAGAACATAAGAATAGGAGCAGGAGTAGGCCATATGGCCCCTCGAGCCTGCTCCGCCATTTAATACGATCATGGCTGATTCGATCATGGATTCGGGTCCACTTCTCTGCCCGCTCCCCCTAACCCTTTACTCCCTGTAGCATTTGTTCTATGTCCTTTTATCATGGGTGTGAAATTGAAGCTCTAGATCAAGTTTTAACACCTGTGAGTAGAAGCAATAGAATCGGTGTCTCTTGTAGGGTTAGCCTAGCTGCTAGGGCTGTTGGTTCCTGAGATTATTACCGTGGAAACACACAACTGAGTATTAATAAACGGGATAAAACCTGCATGAAATGAGAAGTCGCTATGAAAAAGATTCCCCTGAAATCAGCAATGTAGTATGCACCAAATACATATTTGATACTCTGTACCATGACGATAGCTTTCCATGTGAACAGCTTGAACAAGTATTTCAAACTGAAGCAGACAGCTACAAGCTATTGCAGGTTACCGACCCATAAACCCAGATAGCCACAGAGTATTAGTCAGCCACCAACTAACCTCAGCATACAATGTACACTGAAACAACAGAAGAGTTCCAGAACACTTCAGCAAACACACAGAATTGAAAGACATTCTTATTACCACACCATTGTTTTGTATAGAGGTTTTTAAGAAGTGACTGCTGCCAACGAACCATAGCTGCGTAGAGGCATGATTGTGCAAGCTGAACTCTAGCTATCTTTCAACAGAATATATGTTGTAATAATTTATTCCTCATTGGCTCCAATAAAAGTGCATCCCAATTGGGTATGAGAAACTATGGGTAATGGAGAGGTTTCACCCCAAAATCGATCCTGATTTGAGGATAAACTAGTGATTATGCCACAGACGTCCCTCATGAATCACAGTGGGGAAGGTGTGGCAATTTGACAATGAAAAGTTGTAAGAAATAGGGGGCTAAAAGAAGGGCCAAAGGCACGAGTCGATAGCCCTTACATTTCCCCCTTCTTGATACTGTGGCAGACTGGCCTTCTAGCCAGAACAATTTGGTAATTTGTGTTATGCCCTCTTGCCCTTTGGTCCTATGGCAGTAAATTTGAGAAATATGGCTTGACGTGGGTTGGCCAAACTGGGTGAGGAGCAGGGGAAATGTTTATGCTGCAGTGTTGGGAAAAAATATATTTTAAATGAGATTTCCAGTTCTTCCCTCCATTGATTAGTCTCTTTGCAGCTAATTAGCTTAGGTGGGCTATGTATAGACTACTGCTTATGTTATCAATTTTATGTACCTTATACTTCCGAACAGTAATAAAGTAAAAATAACAGCACCTTACATAGTTTGGGGTAGTGAAATGTTGAAGATGCTGCATTTGAACATCCAAGTTGATTCAAGTATTTAATAATTTGGGGAAAAAAATCCTTTTTCTAAAGCAGCACTGTTATAATCTTCCACGTAAGAGAATTGTGCTCTTTGCAAGTACCCCACCGTGTATATCCAAAACCAAATGCACAGAACAACAATTCATATACTTACATGTATATAATAATCTTGCTTGTATCTGAACAGGCGTGTCTTAATTTGGCTTGAATTTTGAGCTTTCTTAGTAACCATATTTTTGACATGAATGGACTTTATTGTCAAACTACCTTGTATTAAACCATTCATCTGCTTCAGCCTCAATAACCTCTGAAATTTCAGGTATTAGGTATCATATGATATTGATATCCAGAAATTACCCATTTGTGGTGTTCTTCATACCTGTAGTTGTTTTTATTTCCCCCCTGCCCCAATCTCTACAAGGACAAGGCAATCATTGTGATGTATTCGAGTACACTAAGTGAACATTATTTTAATGTCAAAGAAAATGTTACTTTTTTGTATTAAAATATTTAAGTAGTTATTTTTAAGCTGTGTTGGGCCTGACTTGAATGGTGATACTTAAACATTAATTTTTTTTTTAGGTTTAGTTTAAATAATATGCTATACGAAAGAAAAGTCTGTTTAAAATAATTTTCTATTGGCAGGTGAAACCTAGTTGTAATTTTGTAATGAAATGGGGGAAAAAGCAACATGATAAATGCTACAAAATGAGTCATGTATTGCACAAATGTTCTGTTGATGTTGTTGTAATTTAACCAATAAATTGATGTCCAATAATCAACTTATAGGGACCAAGTCTGGCAAAGGGAATTGGTGTAATGATGCAGCAGAAAGTTAATTATTTATTTTTTTACAGTGTAATCACTTCAAAAGAGGGTTGATTGTCTACTGACTTCTTGCATGAAGGCAGGCACATGTCTTAAAGAATCACAGTTGCAATTAGAGCAGAACAAAAAAGTGAGGGTTTGCAAGTTATTCCATTAACGATTCTTTGTAGAGATGTTTCCCTTGGTTTGTCAATCAGCTAATGTATGATTTTTTTAAAAAAAAGCTTTAGTGCCTTCAGATAGCAACACTATTATAGTTAAACTATGGCTTTTATTAAATTATTTTATTAATACTGCAGTATTCTGTAATTTAATGTATACGTTGCAGCTAATTACAAATAAGTCAGAACTTTTTTGCAGGGGATAGTATATCAAATGTTAATAACCGAGAAAACTTATTAGAGATAATTTCACAGCTCAGGCACTTGGATAATTAACTGCAGTGGACATAAAGGTCACAAACTGCAGTTAATTATCACTTAACTCATGCACTGAATGATGTGTTAAAGTAATCCTGTTGAAAAAATACATGGTTGTAACATTGATGTTTAGTTGACATGCTTTTCACTCATCTGAGAGGTTATTACATTCGAGCTGTTTTAAAACCTCTTTTCCAAAACTGTGAAAGCACACATGTAATGCTGTCACCAATGCTATGTCCGAATATGGTTATGTTTAATTACTGTTAATCTGAGGAGCGATCGTTTTCCCTTGGATAAGAACATAGTTGTGCAAATTGATATGAAAAAGATGATGATGATGATATCATGTCCTTAGGATGTACTTTAGTCCCAAAGTGGTTTACAAGCAGTAGTTTACTTTTAAAGTGGAGTTGGTGTTGTGTAAGCAAATCGGTGCGGTCCCGGCCTGCAAGACTATCAGCAGGCCGGGGCCATTAGAAGGAACAGTGTGCGGTGGCATGCTACTGCAGGGAGCAGCACGTGCTGCTGCAGGAGAGCAACGGCTGACTGCAGTGTGGCAGGTACAGCAGGAGTGGCGAGGTCGGAGCGAAGGAGCGGCAAGAGTTCATAGAGGAATGTGATCGGGGCCCAGGAGAGACTGCGATATGTGTGCGCGCTAGGTCCGTGCAGCAAAGCTGGTCTCCAATCGTCTTGGTTGTTCCTTGCCACTGGACTAAGACTTGGCTCTGTCAAGCCTGTGTGGTGGCTGGTGTGCAACGGCCACCACATGTTCAAAAAAATCCACGCACAGGCATCTTCCACCCTTCAATATGTAGTTCAGGATCTGGAATATTAGGTCCTTCATTGAAACACCTGTTTAAATCATCCCTTTTCGGCATGGAAGCAAGTCATCCTCATTTCGAGGAACTGCCTATGATGATGAGTAAGCAAATGCCCAATCTGCACACAGTAAGGCCCCACAAAGAACATAAGAAACAGAAGTAGGCCATACGGTCCCTCGAGCCTGCTCCGCCATTCAATAAGATCATGGCTGATCTGATCATGGACTCAGCTCCACTTCCCCACCCGCTCCCCATAACCCCTTATCCCCTTATCATTTTAAGAAACTCTCTCTTTCTGTCTTAAATTTATTCAATGTCCCAGTATCCACAGCTCTCTGAGGCAGCGAATTCCACAGATTTACAACCCTCTGGGAGAAGAAATTTCTCCATCTCTGTTTTAAATGGGCAGCCCCTTATTCTAAGATCATTCCCTCTAGTTCTAGTCTCCCTCATCAGTGGAAACATCCTCTCTGCATCCACCTTGTCAAGCCCCCTCACAATTATACGCTTCGATAAGATCACCTCTCATTCATAGAAACATAGAAAATAGGTGCAGGAGTGGACCATTTGGCCCTTCGACCCTGCACCACCATTCAATAAGATCATGGCTGATCATTCACCTCAGTACCCCTTTCCTGCTTTCTCTCCATACCTCTTGATCCCTTTAGCCATAAGGGCCATATCTAACTCCCTCTTGAATATCGAACGAACTGGCCTCAACAGCTCTCTGCGGTAGAGAATTCCACAGGTTAACAACTCTAAGTGAAGAAATTTCTCCTCATCTCAGTCCTAAATGGCTGAATTCCAATTCCAATGAGTAGAGGCCCAACCTACTCAACCTTTCCTCATAAGTCAACCCCCTCATCCTCGGAATCAACCTAGTGAACCTTTTCTGAACTGCCTCCAAAGCAAGTATATCCTTTTGTAAATATGGAAACCAAAACTGCACGCAGTATTCCAGGTGTGGCCTCACCAATACTTTATATAGCTGTAGCAAGACTTCCCTGCTTTTATACTCCATCCCCTTTGCAATAAAGGCCAAAATACCATTGGTCTTCCTGATCACTTGCTGTACCTGCATACTATCCTTTTGTTTTTCATGCACAAGTACCCTCAGGTCCCGCTGTACTGCGGCACTTTGCAATCTTTCTCCATTTAAATAATAACTTGTTCTTTGTTTTTTTTCTGCCAAAATGAATGAATGATCAGCTCATTAATTTTCGATGGTGTTGGTCAAGAGACTAATGTTGGCCAGATGCCAGAAGAACTCCAACACTTCTTTGACTAGTGCCCATGGATATTTTACATCCACCTCACCATGCAGACACAGCCTCAGTTTAACATCTCACTTCAAAGATGGCACCTCTGACCATGCAGCATTCCCTGAATACTGCACTGAAATGTCAGTCAAAGTTATGTCCAGAAGACCATATTGGTGCTTAAACCTTCAGGCCGAAATTGCCCTGCGTTGGATATGCAGTGCATAATTTGAATTAGTAGTTTGTTTTGCGCCGGCGCGGGAAACGCTTGAGCCGGCGCGGATTACCCTCTTTTGGAGAAATAAATGGTGGCGGCGGTAACCCTGTGTTCTTCCGGTGCGTACTGCTCAGCATGGTGCTGATGACTTCAGTGCATCGCTGATGCGCCATGTCATGCTGCTGCGTCCCTCCCCTTCTCTTGAAGGGGAGGGCCACTGTGATCTGAGCAAGCACCTTCAGTGCCGCCCACTGGGCTACCAGGGAGGTGTCGGCCGGGCTAGGTCAAAGGCCAGACATCCAAGAGGGGGTGCCGGCCTGCCTGTTGGTGGCTTGGCCGAACCAGCGGCTCCCATGTCGGGCCAATTGAAAAGTCGGCTGAGGCAAAAAAGATGCCGGCCATGGCGGCGCACCTCCCCTTTAAGGGTGGCCGGGTGATAAATTGTAGGCCAAAGACTATAAATTTGAAAGTGCAATGCGGAGAGTTTATTCCAGGGGCGGACACAAAGAAGTGGGGTTGGGAGGGGGAAGGGAAATATGGGTAGAGAACGATATAAGGAAATGATCAGAGATTGCCTTATCCGTAATAGTTACGAAGGGAGTGGCGAAGCCACGTAAGATCATCGAGGGAGTGGCCGTGTATATGGGTAGGAGAGTTTAATATGGAGGGCGAGATTTCGGAAGGAAAGGAGGACTGTGAACGCAGGAAAGCCAACAAGAAGAGTTGAGATGGAGGTTGAAATCACCGAGGATGAGAAATCGCTCTGTGCAGAGGCTGAAGGAAGAAAGCAGAGAAGATATTTCCGTGAGAAACTTGGTGTGATACTTGGGTAGGCGGTACAGAACAAGGATTTTAAATGAGAGGCATGAGATGTGGAACAAAGTGAGATGCTGAAAGGAGAAGTTGCAAGAGGAGGGGGGAGACAAATCAAAGTGTGATTTAGAGATGAGGACTACACCAAAACTGTGGCAGTTTGAGTGGACCAACGGGTGGAAAGCATAGCCAGGTGGGGAAGCTTCATTAAGGGGAAAGGTGTCATCACCCTTCAGCCATGTCGCCGTCAAGGATGTGATGTCAATGTGATCGTCCACAATAAGCTCATGGATGCCAAGGCCCTTATTCACAAGTGAACCTACGTTTTGGAGGGAAATGCGGAGAGGAACGGTGATAGCCGATTACTGGCAGAGTTCACCGGATCCGAGCTGGAAGGGACGGGAAGGAGATTGGCAAGATTAGCCCCCAGCAAGTGCGCGGGGAGAGAATAGGATGGGGCAATTGAGATTGATGCTCATTAGGAGGCAGCGATGAGTGCTGAAAAATTGGGGTTTGTGAGGGTAGAGTACCGGAGGTAGGAGCAACGAAAGGGGGCATGATGTCGGGAGGGGAATAGACATGATGGGCTTGGTCCAGAGAGGCAGCCAAAACATGCATGCGATTGGACAGTGGAAGACAAACAACGTGGTTACATGCTAGTTCAAGATAGCTATTCTTTGAAATGCATGGGGAGTAGAGAGGAGATAGCACGTAAGTATAACTAGATTTAAAGTCAGAGGTCTGATAAAGTTGATGGTTGGGTGAAATCAGTGACTAACTGATGTCCAGGTGCTGCGACAGGTGAGTGAGACTGGGGTCTATTTGACGGGCAGAGCATTGAGGTGTGAATTTCCAATCATTTAACTATTTCCTGTGGCAATATTGAAACAGCTGTTGCTGAAGCCTAGACTTCCACATGAAGATAAATCAATCGTTGGTGGATTGATCCCCCGGGAATCACTGTTGATAAATCTAAAAGTTGCAGTAATGGAACTCTGTTTTTCCAACTGTCAAACTGAGAATCCAGAATCGTTCGTGAAATAAGTTTGAAAGTTTCTTATTCATTTCAAATTAATTATAAATTAACTTTAAAGATCAATAAGTTGAATGATTGAAAATCATGGAAAAAAGCTTTGGATCTCGCTTTCAGCTCCGGTTTCCCCGTGGTCCGACATGTTTATTTTTGCTGGCTGACTTTCCGATCGGCTGGACAATTATGGCCCCGGGTTTGGCCAGGCTGCCAACAGGCGGCATGGCACCCCCTCTTGGGTGCCAGGCCGCTGGCCCGGCTGAAACTCTCCCTGATGGCCCAGTGACCGAACCTAAAAAAATCGACGATTCTCTCCCCTTTAAATGAGGGGAGAGGCGTGCTGGCGCACTCACGTCACCTTTGCTCCGCCGCTGAGTGACAGCAGCGGAGACTCTGTTCCGCCCCTAACCAGCACTTACCGCCATACTTCCGCCCCCATTATGACCGACTTCCGTTCTGCTCGGGGGGTGGGGGGGGACGGAAAAGACACAGACCTGAATATCGATCAATGTCGGCCTCTTCCGAGATGGCGGTAAAAACATTTTAAAAAATCGTAAGTGCACCAGCTTTGTGGCGTGCCTGAATTTCGGTCCCACTATCTTCAATATGCCGACGATATAAAGATGGGAGGAAAAGCAATGTGTGAGGAGGGCACACAAAATCTGCAAAAGGACAGGCTAAGTGAGTGGGCAAAAATTTGGCAGATGGAGTATAATGTTGGAAAGTGTGAGGTCATGCATTTTGGCAGAAAAAAATCAAAGAGCAAGCTATTATTTAAATGGAGAAAGATTGTAAAGTGCTGCAGTACAACGGGACCTGGGGTACTTGTGCATGAAACACAAAAGGATAGTATGCAGGTACAGCAAGTGATCAGTAAGGCCAATGGAATCTTGGCCTTCATTGCAAAGGGATGGAGTATAAAAGCAGGGAAATCTTGCTACAGTTGTACAGAATATTGGTGAGGCCACACCGGACGGTCTGCACCTGGGCAGGAATAGAACCAATGTCCTGGGGGGAGTGTTTGCTAGTGCTGTTGGGGAGGGGTGAAACTAATATGGCAGGGAGACAGAGGGAAGTAAAATGGGGGCAGAGCAAAAGATAGAAAGAAGAAAGGTAAAAGTGGAGGGCAGAGAAACCCAAGGCAAAAATCAAAAAGGGACACATTACAGCAAAATTCTAAAGGGACAAAGTGTGTTAAAAAGACAAGCCTGAAGGCTCTGTGCCTCAATGCGAGGAGTATTCGTAATAAGGTGGACGAATTAATTGCGCAGGCAGCTATTAATGAATAAGATATAATTGGGATTACTGAGACATGGCTCCAGGGTGACCAAGGCTGGGAACTCAACATCCAGGGGTATTCAACATTCAGGAAGGATAGACAGAAAGCAAAAGGAGGTGGGGTAGAGTTGCTGGTTAAAGAAGAAATTAACGCAATAGTAAGGAAGGACTTTAGCTTGGATAATGTGGAATCTGTATGGGTAAAGCTGCAGAATACCAAAGGGCAGAAAACTCTAGTGGGAGTTGTGTACAGACCACCAAACCGTAGTAGCGAGATTGGGGACATCATCAAACAAGAAATTTGGGATGCTTGCAATAAAGGTACAGCAGTTATCATGGGCGACTTTAATCTACATATAGATTGGGCTAACCAAACTGGTAGCAATACGGTGGTGGAGGATTTCCTGGAGTGTATTAGGGATGATTTTCTAGATCAATATGTTGAGGAACCAACTAGAGGGCTGGCCATCCGAGACTGGGTGATGTGTAATGAGAAAGGGCTAATTAGCAATCTTGTGCGAGGCCCTTTGGGGAAGAGTGACCATGATATGGTAGCATTCTTTATTAAGATGGAGAGTGACAGTTAATTCAGAGACCAGGGTCCTGAACTTAAGGAAAGGTAACTTTGATGGTATGAGATGTGAATTGGCTAAAATAGACTGGCGAATGATACTTAAGGGGTTGATGGTGGATAAGCAATGGCAAATATTTAAAGATCACATGGATGAACTTCAACAATTGTACATCCCTGTTTGGAGTAAAAATAAAACTGAGAAGGTGGCTCAACTGTGGCTAATAAGGGAAATTAGGGATAGTGTTAAATCCAAGGAAGAGGCATATAAATTGGCCAGAAAAAGTAGCAAACCTGAGGACTGGGAGAAATTTAAAATTCAGCAGAGGACGACAAAGGGTTTAATTAGGAGAATGCAAATAGAGTATGAGAGAAAACTTGCTGGGAACATAAAAACTGATTGCAAATGCTTCTATAGATATGTGAAGAGAAAAAGATTAGTGAAGACAAACGTAAGTCCCTTGCAGTCAGAATCAGGTGAATATATAATGGGTAACAAGGAAATGACAGACCAATTGAACAAATACTTTGGTTCTGTCTTCACGAACGAAGACACAAATAACCTTCCGGAAATACTCGGGGACCGAGGGTCTAGCGAGAAGGAGGAACTGAAGGAAATCCTTATTAAGAAATTGTGTTAGGGAAATTGATGGGATTGAAAGCTGATAAATTCCCAGGGCTTGATAGTCTGCATCCCAGAGTACTTAAGGAAGTGGCCCTAGAAATATTGGATGCAATGGTGATCATTTTCCAACAGTCTATTGACTCTGGATCAGTTCCTATGAATTGGAGGGTAGGTAATGTAGTTTTAAAAAAGGAGGGAGAGAGAAAACGGGTAATTATAGACTGGTTAGCCTGACATCAGTAGTGGGGAAAATGTTGGAATCAATTATTAAAGATGAAATACCAGCGCATTTGGAAAGCAGTGACAGGATCGGTCCAAGTCAGCATGGATTTATGAAAGGGAAAGCATGCTTGACAAATCTTCAAGAATTTTTTGAGGATGCAACTAGCAGAGTGGATGTGGTGTATTTGGACTTTCAAAAGGCTTCTGACAAGGTCCCACACAAGAGATTGGTATGCAAAATTAAAGCACATGGTATTGGAGGTAATGTATTGATGTGGATAGAGAACTGGTTGGCAGACAGGAAGCAGAGAGTTGGGATAAACG
Organism: Pristiophorus japonicus; assembly: GCF_044704955.1. Lineage (NCBI taxonomy): Eukaryota > Metazoa > Chordata > Chondrichthyes > Pristiophoridae > Pristiophorus > Pristiophorus japonicus. The sequence goes on along the minus strand of NC_091977.1, from coordinate 342,327,889 downwards.
GGTCCTTCTCAGAATGGCAGGCAGTGACTAGTGGGGTGCTGCAGGGCTCAGTGCTGGGACCCCAGCTATTTACAATATAAATCAATGATTTCGATGAAGGAATTGAGTGTAATATCTCCAAGTTTGCAGATGACTCTAAGCTGGATGGTGGTGTGAGCTGTGAGGAAGATGCTAAGAGGCTGCAGGGTGACTTGGACCGACTAGGTGAGTGGGCAAATGCATGGCAGATGCAGAATAATGTGGATAAATGTGAGGTTATCCACTTTGGTGGCAAAAACATGAAGGCAGAATATTATCTGAATGGTGGCAGATTAGGAAAAGGGGAGGTGCAACGAGACCTGGATGTCTTGGTACATCATTGAAAGTTGGCATGCAGGTACAGCAGGCGGTGAAGAAGGCAAATGGCATGTTGGCCTTCATAGCTAGGGGATTTGAGTATAGGATGTTGTACTGCAGTTGTACAGGGCCTTGGTGAGGCCTCACCTGGAATATTGTGTTCAGTTTTGGTCTCCTAATCTCAGGCAGGATGTTCTTGCTATTGAGGGAGTGCAGCGAAGGTTCACCAGACTGATTCCCGGAATGGCAGGACTGTCATATGAGGAGAGACTGGATTAACTGGGCCTGTATTCACTGGCGTTTAGAAGAATGAGAGGGGATCTTCTAGAAACATATAAAATTCTGACGGGATTGGACAGGTTAGATGCAGGAAGAATGTTCCCGATGTTGGGGGAGTCCAGAACCAGGGGGTCACAGTCTAAGGATAAGGGGTAAGCCATTTAGGACTGAGATGAGGAGAAACAGAGTTGTTAACTTGTGGAATTCTCTACCGCAGAGAGTTGTTGATGCCAGTTCGTTAGATATGGCCCTGACTGCTAAAGGGATCAAGGGATCAAGGGGTTTGGCGAGCAAGCAGGAAAGGGGTACAGAGGTGAATGATCAGCCATGATCTTATTGAATGGTGGTGCTGGCTCAAAGGGCCGACTGGCATAGTCCTGCACCTATTTTCTATGTTTAATACTGCACGCAGTATTAGTTTCCATATTTACGAGAGGATGTACTTGCTTTGGAGGCAGTTCAGAGAAGGTTCACTTGGTTGATTCCAGAGATGAGGGGTTTGACTTATGAGGAAAGGTTGAGTCGGTTGAGCCTCTACTCATTGGAATTCAGAAGAATGAGAGGTGATCATATCAACGTATAATATTATGAGGGGGCTTGACAAGGTAGATGCAGAGAGGATGTTTCCATTTATAGGGGAGACTAGAACTAGAGGGCATAATCTTAGAATAAGGGGCCGCCCATTTATAACTGAGATGAGGAGAAATTTCTTCCCAGAGGGTTGTGAATCTGTGGAATTCGCTGCCTCGAAGAGCTGTGGATGCTGGGACATTGAATAAATTTAAGACAGAAATAGACAGTTTCTTAGACGACAAGGGTATAAGGGATTATGGAGAGCGGGCAGAGAAGTGGACCTGAGTCCATGAGTGGATCAGCCATGATCGTATTAAATGGCGGAGCAGGCTCGAGGAGTTGTATGGCCTACTACTCCTCCTATTTCTTATGTTCTTATGCTGTATGTTCAAAAAGTTGACATGTTTGTCACATTTGTTAGTGCAAAAACATATGCATTTTTGGTGTCTGTAAATATTGAAAGTAAAGCATGCAATTTTTCTTATGCACTTGGAAGTATATTCATCATTTAGAAAGGAGTTACAGCTGCTCTAATCAATCTTTGAACTCTGGTACAGAATAACTCAATTACAGGCACTTTTATGTTGTCTACTTCTGACTGTTACTGACTACCTTTTTTATTTTTAATTCTGTTGCTGGGTTCTGCTGTGTAGTGCTTTTCAACCAATTAAGTACTTTTTGAAGTGTACACAGAGCTTGGTCTTGGTTCAGTGGCAAGGGTTAACCAAGACGACTGGAGACCAGCTCTGCTGCACTGACCTAGTGCGCACACATATCGCAGTGTGGACTGGCCCGTGCTGCCCCTGGGCCCTTGGCTCTTCTGGGCCCCGAACCTGCGCCTCTCCTTAGCCCTGATCACATTGCTCTGCAATCTCCTGCCGCTCCTGCGCCTCCCTCACTCACTTACTCACTCACTCACTCACTCTCACACATTCACATACGCTCTCTCACTCTTGCTGTTGTAATGTAGGAATAAAGGGAGTTACAAAAAGTTCCCTTAATCCAACTTTTCATGAGTCTGTGATGTTGGTTCCTGGACCATGGAGCCATTTATGCTGTGGAGTGCAGCCAATGGAAGAAGACCCATATATTTTGTGTCGGCTGCAATCCTATAAAAGATAAAGTGCCTGATAGCTTTTTCTCTCTCCTTGTGTGGTCTTAGATCAGTTTTAAAGTAATACTGGTGGAAAAACACTTGCAAATGAAACTCCAGTACTTGCAAGGTTTTTGGGTAAAAAGTTAACTAATTACTGTTTTCTTGTGCCATCAGGTATCCAACTATATCTGGGTTGTTGCAGCTATTTTGTCTGCCTGTGTTTATTTTCCGAGCATTATGGCATTTGAAAGTGATGAGATGGAACAGGGTTTCTGGCTGCTGATTCTCCATTTTGTGAAAAGTGTGAAAGAATTGGCCACTGGGAGGATGCTATGATATTTTAATTCCACACATGGCTGGAGGAGTGGAAGCTCATCCCACCATTCCATGTTGTTTTTCAGCACCACAGCAATCAGAATCAGTTCGGGAGGGCTTCCGCAGGTTGGAATAGTACTGATAGTGAACAACCATTGGTATATGAACATAGGTCGGTTTTAGTTCAGGTTTTTAACCTATGAAAGTGCTTGGGTTTTAGCCTCCAAAATGCAATTTACAATCCTTCCCTGAATTACTCCTTCAATGAGACTAATAAAGTTAACTGTCATTTCAAGGGAGAACTCTTAACTCAAAAAGTTGATTTATTATTCTGAATTTTGTGCTGATGTGTTGAGAAATGCATTTCATATGAGATCATCATGCCATTCCTGACCATTTGGGAGTAAATATTTTATATCATCATCATAGACAGTCCCTCGAAATCGAGGAAGACTTGTTTCCACTCTAAAAGTGACTGTACAGTCCAATATGGGATTTACAGTCTCTGTCGCAGGTGGGACAGATGGTCATTGGCGAAAAGGGTGGGTGGGGAGCCTGGTTTGCCGCATGCTCCTTCCGCTGCCTGTGCTTGTTTTCTGCATGCTCTTCGCGACGAGACTTGGTGCTCAGCGCCCTCCCGGATGCTCTTCCTGCAGTTAGGATGGTCTTTGGCCAGGGACTCCCAGGTGTCGATGGGGATGTTGCACTTTATCAAGGAGGCTTTGAGGGTGTCCTTGAAATGTTTCCTCTGCTCACCTGGGGCTCGCTTGCCATTTAGGAGTTCCGAATAGAGTGCTTGCTTTGGGAGTCTGTTTGCATGCCCGACACAAATGTGGCCTGCCCAACGGAGCTGGCCGAGTGTGGTCAGTGCTTTGATGCTGGGGATGTTGGCCTGATCTGTTGTGTATGTAATAACTCGATAAACTGAATACTATAAACTAACACGGGTACAAACCTGGCTCTGCTTTATTAGAGCCCAAAGTGATTACATTACATGATGGCTTACCTTTTATACCTCGGCCGCACACACGTGCGTACAGCCCAGTGACCTGTGCCAGTGGTGCCACCTGGTGGCTAGTAACCCCAAGCATACATACATGACAATATCCCCCTTTAAAATATTAGTAACAGTCTTTTTACAAATTGAGACAATCCGGGGCTTTCCGATCCCGAGTTGATCGTCTCAGTTCAACACCAGCCTTGGGCGAGCGTTCTGAGTCTGTTACGACTGGGGGCTGGGTAGCCGATCTGATGGGAGTGGCAATGACCATGTCAGGGATTGAAAGTCCAGATTCATTGATGACAGCGAAGTCCTCTGATGACTGAAGGTAGGTTGGTTGGTCACTCATTACGTCTTCCTCAGACTGTTCCGGTTTATCCGTTTGCTGCATCCGTTTGCTTTATCTGATCAACATGTTTCCTGCATGTTTGCCCATTCTTGAGCTTGACGATAAACATTCTGTTACCCTCCTTGGTCGTAACAGTAGCGGTGATCCACTTGGGACTTTGACCATAATTTAGTACATATATAGGATCATTAACAGAAATGTCATGTGACACAGCAGCGTGATCATCATACCACTGCTGACTTGGACGTCTGTATTCAACATGATCGTTCAAGTCAGGGTGGACAAGAGAGAGCTTGGTCTTGAGACCTCTCCATCAATAGTTCAGCAGGGGAGACCCCAGTAAGCGTGTGGGGTCTTGTCCTGTAACTAAGCAATATGTATAACAAGCGAGTCTGCAGTGAACCTTGAGTTACACGTTTCATACTCTACTTGATGGTTTGGACAGTACTCTCTGCTTGACCATTGGATGCGCGTTTGAATGGTGCTGAACTCACATGTTTGATACCATTGAGTTTTATGAACTCTTGAAACTCCAGACGAGTGAAGCAAGGTCCGTTGTCGCTCACAACGATGTCGGGCAGACCATGAGTGGCAAACATGACACAAAAGCTCTGTGGTAGCTGTTGATGTACTGGATGATGTTATTATACACTCTATCCACTTGGAATATGTATTCAAAAAAACTAAAAACATCTTTCCCAGGAAGGGACCTGCAAAGTCGACATGGATGCTGGACCATGGTTTAGATGGCCACGACCACAGACTTAGCGGCGATTCCGCTGGCGCTTTACTTAGCTGCATGCAAGTGTTGCACTGATGCACACATGATTCCAGATCAATGTCCATTCCAGGCCACCATACATGAGACCTGGCAATGGCTTTCGTCATGACAATACCAGGATGAGTGCTATGTAGATCAGGTACAAATTTCTCTGCCTTTCTTAGGCATAACAACAAGATTACCCTACAGTAAACAATCTAACTGAATGGATAGTTCGTCTTTGCGACGGTTGTAAGGCTTGGTCTCATCACTCATTTGCTTGGGTATGGCAGACCAATCACAACTAAGGACACAACATTTCACAACTGATAATATCCGGTCCTGGCTGGTTCAGGTCTTGTCTTGTTGAGCCGTGACCGGGGTTCCTTCAGTTTCAAAAGCATCCATAACTAACAGTAGGTCTGCAGGTTGTGGCGTTTCCACCTCCGGTGTGGGCAACGGCAGACTGCTCAGTGCATCGGCACAATTTTCGGTGCCAGATCTATGGCGAATGATATAATCATAGGCAGATAATGTCAGTGCCCACCTCTGGATGCGGGACGATGCATTGGTATTGATGTCTTTGTTTTCCGTAAACGATGAAATGAGTGGCTTGTAATCTGTTTCCAGTTCAAACCAAAGACCAAACAGGTACTGATGCATCTTTTTAACCCCATACACACAGGCTAATACTGCTTTTTCTACCATGCTGTAGACTCTTTCCACCTTTGACAAACTTTTTGAAGCATATGCAACAGGTTGTAGTTTACCAGACTCATTAGCTTGTTGGAGCACGCAACCAACTCCATATGACGAAGCATCACAGGCCAATACTAGATGCTTGCATGGATCATAATGTACCAGCAGCTTATTAGAGCAAAGCAGATTAGTAGCTTTCTCAAAAGCTCTATCTTGAGACGCACCCTAAACCCAGTTGTCGCCTTTTCTTAGCAGCATGTGCAGTGGCTCTAATGAAGTACTCAATCTAGATAGGAAATTACCAAAGTGGTTGAGTCGACCAAGGAACGAATGCAGCTCCGTCACATTCTGCGGCTTGGGTGCATTTTTGATGGCCTTGGTTTTCGAGTCCGTAGGCCTGATGCTGTCAGCAGCAATTTTGCTCTCAGGAATTCGACTTCCGATGCCATGAAGACACACTTTGAACGTTTCAGTCTGAGTCCCACTTTGTCCAGACAATGTAGAACCTCTTCCAGGTTGTTTAGGTGTTTGGTGGTGTCACGACCTGTGACCAGGATGTCATTTTTGAACAGAACGGTTCTAGGGATGGACTTCAGTAGACTCTCCATGTTCCTCTGAAATACGACTAGCCGAGCGAATTCTGAAAGGACACCTGTTTTAGTCCTTTGAATGTTGATGCACGTAAGTTTCTTCGACGTCTCGACCAGCTCCTGTGTCATGCAGGCCAACGTTGGATCCAGTTTAGTGAACGACTTCCATTCCAGCTAGCGTTGCAAACAGGTCATCAGCCTTCGGTAACGGGTATTGATCCTGTTTCGAAACTCGGTTGATCATAACCTTGTAGTCTCCACAAATCCTGACAGTACCATCATTTTTCAACACAGGAACAATGGGGCTGGCCCATTCATTAAATTCAACCGATGATATGACCCCTTCCTGCTGGAGTCTGTCCAGTTTGATTTTGACCTTCTTCCCTCATGTACGGAACCGCCCGAGCTTTATGATGGACGGGTCTTGCATCCGAGTCCACGTGGATCTGCACCTTGGCTCCCGTGAAATTGCCGATGCCTGGTTCAAACAGTGAGGGGAACTTGCTCAGCACTTGAGCACATGGAGTATCACCCTCCGACGACAACGCTTTGATATCGTTCCAATTCCATTTGGGTTTTTTTTCTAGCCAATTCCTGAACAGCGTTGGACCATTGCCTGGAACAATCCATAATGGTAAATCATGAACCGCGCCATCATACGACACCTTGACTACTGCACTGCCAATCACCGTTATGAGTTCTTTAGTGTACGTATGCAACTTGGCATTGACTGGACTCAGCTTAGGCCTCACAGCCTTAGTATCCCACAGCTTGTCGAATGTCCTCTGGCTCATTATTGATTGACTCGCACCCGTGTCCAATTCCATCGGTACCGGCACACCGTTAAGTTTCACATTAATCATGATCAGTTGGTTCTTTGTTAGGAACGAATACAGTCCATACACTTCCTCCTCTGGTATCTCTGATTGCATATCTGGATCCATGCTGTACTGGTCATCATCGTGGCGTGTCACAGCCCGCTTACTCAGTTGCGGACACCTGTGCTGGAGATGCCCCGGCCTCGAACAGCCTTTACAAATGTACTGTTTAAACCGACACTGATGAGGCCCATGATTGCTCCCACAATGCCAACACGGTGAAATCGGATTCATTCCCATTGGCAGACTTTGAGCAGCCACAGGTTTTGCATACACAGTCGCGTAGGTCCTGCCATATGCAGCTCTGCCAAACGACGATACAATCTTGTTTACAGTACTTGCCGAGTTCTGATTTTTCGATAATATCTGCTTTAAGTTTTTGTCCGTCATGCATGCCTGGGCAATTGTGATGGTCTTGCTCAAATCCAGCGTCTCCACCGCCAGTAGCTTACGCAGGATTACCTCGTGGTTAATGCTGATTACAAAGAAGTCCTGCAGCATGTCTCCCAATGCGTTTTCGAACTTATACGGTCCAGCTAGACATCTTGGGTCGGCAAGGAATTCCGACACATCCTGACTCTCAGAACAAATGTGCGTGTAGAATCGATATCGTGAGATGATGATGCATTCTTCTGGTTTGAGGTGGTCACGTACCAGAGCACACAATTTCTCATTGTCCTTGTCCGTTGGACTTGCAGGCGAGAGAAGATTCTTTGAGTCCATAGATGTTCGGACCGCAAACCATGAAGTCTGCCCTGCGCCTAACTGTGTCAGTGGGTTCTTCCATTTTGTTGGCCACGAAGTACTGGTCCAGGCGAGCTACAAAATCTGTCCAGTCCTCTCCCTCCATGAATCTCTCCAGAATTCCAATTGTGTTCATTTTTGCATGCGAAGGTTCTTAAGTTACCTCGTCATCAAATGTTATGTATGTAATAACTCAATAGACTGAATACTGTAAACTAACACCGGTACAAACCTGGCTCTACTTTATTAGGGCCCAAAGTGATTATATTACATGATGGCTTGCCTTTTGTACCTGGACCACGCACACGTGCGTACAACCCAATGACCTCCGACAGTGGTGCCACCTGGTGGCTAGTAACCCCAAACATACATACATGACATGATCGAGAACATAGAAACATAGAGAAATAGGTGCAGGAGTAGGCCATTCGGCCCTTCGACCCTGCACCACCATTCAATAAGATCATGGCTGATCATTCACCTCAGTACCCCTTTTCTGCTTTCTTTCCATACCCCTTGATCCCTTTAGCCATAAGGGCCATATCCAACTCCCTCTTGAATATATCTAATGAACTGGCATCAACAACTCTTTGCGGAAGAGAATTCCATAGGTTCACAACTCTGAGTGACGTTGGTGCACCTATCCTCCCAGGGGATTTTCAGGATCTTGCAGAGACATTGTTGGTGGTATTTGAGGTGTTTACTGTATATGATCCACGTCTCTCAGCCATACAGGAGGGCGGGTATCACTACAGCCCTGTAGACCATAAGCTTGGTGCTAGATTTGACGGCCTGATGTTCGAACACTCTCTCCCTTAAGCGACCGAAGGCTGCGCTGGCGCATTGGAGGCGGTGTTGAACCTCGTCATGGATGTCTGCCCTTGCTGATGGGCTCCTGAGATATGGAAAGTGGTCTACATTGTTCAGGGCTGCTATACAAGGTATTCTAGACTAACGTTGAGAGCTGTGAGGGTTGTTGCGAATTAAAAATATAATTGCCACCTTCACAGATCTCTTATAACTGCTTCTTGCACAATACTTTGCAACAAATCACATTCTTATATATACCTCTCCCATCTTGTACTATACTATGTCAGCCACCTGGCAAGATCTTGGCAATTCTTCTGCTATTTCCTGGTCCAATTGCTGCTTTCATCTTCAGCAGTTATTCAAACTATATGGAAAGTTTCACAATCTCACTCTTTCCATTCTGCCATGTCTACTAATACACCTCAGCACCTCGTCTCTTCAAGCTGAAGCATCTGAGGCAGCTTTTTGTTGATGTGTAACATTAAAAAATATAAGAACATAAGAATTAGGAGCAGGAATAGGCCATATAGCCCTTCGAGCCTGCACCGCCATTCAGCAAGATCATGGCTGATCTTCGACCTCAACTCCACTTTCCCAACTGATCTCCATATCCTTTGTTTCCCCTAGAGTCCAAAAATCTATCGATCTCAGCCTTGAATATATTCAACGATTCAGCATCTACAGTGCTTCTAAAGATTCACAACCCTCTGAGTGAAGATATTCTTCCACCTCTCAGTCTTAAATGGCCGATCCCTTATCCTGAGACTATACCCCCTATTCTTCAGTCAGGGGAAACAACCTCTCAGCATCTAGCATGTCAATCCCTCTCAGAATCATATATGTTTCAATGAGATTACCTCTCATTCTTTGAAACACCAGAGAGTATAGGCCCAATCCATTCAATTTCTCCTCATAGAATAGCCCTCTCAGAATATACTATTAGAGCTGCTAAATGATTTTATGGAAAAAAAAGTGGCAACTGTTATCCTTCTGCCTGTTCATTTTTGTTCCCTTGCCAAATTTGTCGTAATTTTTCTGTGTCCTCTTTTTCTCTCTCTCTCCTTTCAACCTGATTGTGTAGTTTTAATAACTCCTCCTAAAGAGAAAGCTGACTGTTTTTGGCTTGTCTTTTTTTACCAGCCCCAATCTGAATAAGAATCTCCCTCTAATTCTGTGTCCTGTTCAACCAATGTGACCAACATTGAGTTTTATCCTCGTTGGGTCTCCCTGGAATTCAGTAGGATCTCTGGCCCTGATGGTATCCTCTCATTTTCCTCAAGAAGTGTGGCACTGTTCAATGCCATCTCTACATTCTCTCTGATTCTCAGTCCATCTTTCGGTCATCTAGTTCACCCTCTCACTAAGAAAGTTGAGCTCTTTTACCCTTTCAACTACCATCTTCTTATCCTTTAATAATATTTTCTAAACCTATGGAAGCTGCTGTTATCTATGTGGCCTAATCCATGATCAGAATTATACTTTTCAGTATGGTTATTCTACTGGTGGTCTTGTTAACTATATTATGCACATCTGAAACTCTACTCATGCACATTTTTGTGAATCATTTGTCATTGTATTGGGATCTTTGAAGTCTTTTCCAGGATCTGGCACCATGAACTTTGAACAAGTTTCTATCATATAGTCTCGCACCAAAGCTATGCTTGTGGAATTCCAATTCTTCTAAAATTGTTCTCTCTGGCTCATCCTCTGATTCAGCAGTTCCATGATATGAATCTCTGCCCTCTAACTTTGCTGCTTCTCCATATAATGGTCTCTTTCTCTCATCATCCAACAATACTCATGCTTTGGTTTTGATTCTACTCCACCTTCATCGCATTCCTTCAGTGCACACAATCTCCTGTCCTCTCGTACTGTAGTTGTTAAATGACTGCATCTTGGTCTTCTCATCCTTTGGAGCAGTCAAATTTTGTTTCTTTCAATCCTTCAAAGTGACGGGCCACTCTTGTACTTATCCGAAGTGGGAATAACAGAGATCGGGTACACACCCGAGGCAGTTTATAATAACAGGACTCGTGTGTTAATACTTTGGCAACGAGATAAACTAAGAACTTTCCTATTTACAATGGGCACTATTGGAATTCTGCACAAATCGTGGATGGCAAGGATTGGGCAGATTTTGTTGACCTCCTGGATCAATATTTTGTTGCCAACAAAATGGAGGGGGAGGCTGATGCAGTCTGTCGCAGGGCGGTTCTCCTCACCATCTGTGGTCAGAAGGTTTACGGCATCATGAAGAACCTTCTCTCGCCTTTACGTTCAACTACCAAGTCTTACGAGGAATTGTGATTTGGTGCGTGATCATCTAAAGTCAAAGGAAGGGATCTCATTTCATGCTATCCCTTTTACACGCATGTCCGTGCTGAGGGCCAGGACGTGTCGGGATTCATCGCCGATCTACGACGTCTTGCTGAGCCGTGTAAGTTCGGGAACACGCTGGAAGACATGTTGAGAGACTTTTTCGTGATGGGCACCAACCATGATGTGATTCTTCGGAAGTTATTGGCCGAAGAGAAACTGGACTTGAAAAAGACCGTCGCGATTGCCCAGGCATGCATGATGACTGATGCGAACTTGAGGCAGATATCATCCAAAGGTCGGAGCTCCATGGCAGGCTTGTCGGGTACTGTAAATGAGATTGTGTCATCTTCTGACAAAGCTGCTCATGGCAGAGCGAAGTCAATTGTTTACGTGAAACCTGTAGCTGCTCCGAGCCCAACAACTGATACAAAGCTAAGTTTCCCCTGTTGGCGATGTGGGGGCAATCATCGGCCTCATCAGTGTCAGTTTAAACAATACTCTTATAATGGCTGTTCGAAAGTGGGACATTTCTTTTTAAAAAAAAAAAAAAAAAATGCCCACAACTGAGCAAGTGTGCTGCTGCTGCTCATCATATTGTTGATGATGACCAGTCCAGTGCTGACTTTGATATACAATCTGAGGAGGAAGTGTAAAGTTTGTATTCGTTCTCGACAAAGAGCCAGCCGATAACTTTTAATGTGAAGCTGAATGGCGTGCCTGTATCAATGAAGCTGGACACGGCTGCAAGTCAGTCGATTATGAGCCAAGTGACATTTGACAAGCTGTGGGACACGGAGGCTGTGAAGCCCAAGCTGAGTTCAGTCGAGGCCAAGTTGCGTATTTATACGAAGGAACTCATACCTGTGATTGGCAGTGCAGTAGTCAAGGTGTCGTATGATGGTGTGATCCAAAATCTACCATTATGGATCGTCCCAGGTAATGGTCCAATGCTGTTCGGTCGGAATTGGCTCGAGGACATCAAGCTGAACTGGAGTGATGTCAAAGCGTTGTTCCCGGTGGATGACACTACTTGTGCTGAAGTGTTGAAGTTTCCTCCTTTGTTTGAGCCTGGCATTGGTAATTTTACTGGAGCCAAGGTGCAGATTCACCTGGATTCTGATGCAAGGCCTGTCTATCACAAAGCTCGGTCTGTCCCTTTTTATATGATGAGGGAGAGGATTGATATTGAGCTTGACAGACTCCAACGTGAAGGGGTCATATTACCTGTCTAGTTCAATGAGTGGGCCAGCCCTATTGTACTGTGTTGAAGAGTGCTAGCACTGTCAGGGTTTGTGGAGACTACAAGGTTACGATTAACCGATTCTAGAAACAGGTTCAGTACCTGTTACCGAAGGCTGATGACCTATTCGCCATGCTAGCTGGTGGATAGTTGTTCACTAAGCTAGATCTGACGTTTGCCTACCTGACACAGGAGCTTGTCGATAATTCGAAAAAAACTGACCATCACTCATAAAGGACTGTTTGTCTACAACAGGTGTCCTTTTGGAATTTGTTCGGCTGCAGCCATATTCCAGAGGAATATGGAGTCTACTGATGTCTGTTCCTAGAACTGTCGTGTTCCAAGATGACATTCTGGTCACAAGCCACAACACTGCTGAACATCTGAACAATCTTGAGGAAGTTCTACATCATCTGGACAAAGTAGGACTCTGGCTGAAACTTTCGAAGTATGCAGCTGAAGTTAAATACCTTGGTATGAAAATTTCTGCTGATGGAATCAGGCCTACTGATTCAAAAACCAAGGCCATCAAAAATGCACCCAAGCCTCAATGTGACAATGTGTTCATTCCTTGGGCTACTCAACTACTTTGTTAATTTCTTACCCAGATTGAGCATTTATTAGAACCACTACATTTGCTCCTCAGAAAAGGTAACAATTGGGTCTGGGGTATGTCTCAAGATGGAGCCTTTGAGAAAGCTAAGAGTCTGCTCTGTTCAAACAAGTTGCTTGTTCATTATGATCCGTGTAAGCATCTTGTATTGTAAAGTGACTGATACTAAGATTTTGAAAGGGGGATGTTGTAATATATTTATGCTTGGGGTTACCTGACACCAGAGGGCACCACTCTCTGATGTCATGCAAGTAATACAGGAAGTCAACTCTTGTACTTATCCGAAGTGGGAATAAAAGAGATCGGGTACACACTCGAGGCAGTTTATAATAACAGAACTCTTGTGTTATTACAATGGCCTTATTCACATATTAGTTATTCAGCTCCAGGGGAAATCGCAGCTGAGCCTGAAGTCAATTCCAGATATCCATACATCTACACTTTCAGCATGGGTAACTGCATGGCAATCATGAGTATGGAATTCTGGCTCTTTTTCCCATTGCTAACTTAAAGCCAATTTTAGCACCCCTCCTTCCTCCCCAGCTGGATACTGGATATACTTATTAAACCGCCAGGAGTCTTGGTCCATTTATTGAAATGCTTGATTATCAGTTTTGATCTCAAGGTGGATTCTTATGGCATGCATCCTAGGCTGTAAAGGAATGCAGAAACAAGAAAAGATCATATTTTTCAATCCTACTTGCATATGAAAATTGTGCAGGGGGACTGAAGGATATCGAATGTGACGGCTCAGTTCAAGAAGAGAGCGAAGTATAATCTGGGTAACTATAGGCTAGTTGCTTAACATCAGTTGTGGACAAATTCTTGGGGCTAAAAATGTGATTTTCTAACCCCTCCCCCTCCACTGTTGTTTGGGTGCTATGGGTGCCGTTTTCGGTCGAAAATGGCATCCGAGCTGTGTGCACACAGTTTGGTGAGGGCGTTATCATCGGCGCTGGAAGCATGCGGCAGAAGTATGTAGAGTAGGCAACTTGTGATGTTAATCAGCGTGGAACGTTGATTTGACACCAGCTCTGCCATTTTTGTCCTCAGTGCCGGAAGTGTTACGCTGTGTTAACCTCGCACAGCTGAACATGCGTTCAGCAGCAGCAAGGATCTCTCTCCAGCGATATTTAAAGGGATCATCAATCACACTGTCTGGTCAGTTGTTGATTAACTTCTTCTGGCTCTAAGTTTGTGGAAGTTTTTGGAGCTTTCTAGAGTTGTTTAAAGTTTGTCAGGTGACAGGGAGTGATGCTGCAAATGGAGAAGGCCTTGGTTCTGATTTCAATGGTTCTGGTTAGACCACTTGCTCCCAGTCATGGGTGCTCCAGTTGTCATCCCCCTTCTTCCGCAGCATAACAGGAAGATGGAGCAGAGACAGTGAAGAAGAGGACAAGTTGCTTGCAAATGGAGGAGGAGGAGGAGGAGGGGGAAGAAGGGTGCTCAGCTGGAGGCCGTACCCACCTAGGGTCTTCCGAAAGCAATTCTTAACCTGAGCAGGAGCAGTGTTTGTGATGCCTGCGCTTTGCAAATGAGGTGCTCATGGATCTTTGCTACGTCTTGCAACCAGACCTGCAGGCTCACTCCAGGGCAAGGACAGTGCTGACCGTGGCCCTGAATTTTTTTGCATTGGGATGCTTCCAGGCTAGAGCAGCCATCATCTGTAACGTCTCGTCGTTCTCCGTCCACTGCTGCATAAGTGAGGTGACCAAAGCTTTCTACGCCAGGAGAAGGAATTTCATTGCCTTCTCTCTGACCAGAGAGAAGCAGGCGGCGCTGCCAGGATAGCGGGCTTCCCCATGGTGCAGGGCTCCATTGATTGCACACACTTGGCTTTGCAGGAACTGTATCTAAATGCTGAGTTGTACCGCAACCGCAAAGGTTACCACTTGCTGATTGTGCAGTTGGTGTGCGACAGTGCTCAGCATATGATGCTGAATGCCCGGATTCCAGGCAACATTCATGATGCTTTCATTCTGTGCCAGTCTGCTGTTCCCTCAGTTTTTGAGCTGCCGTGGCAAACCAGAGGGTGGCGACCTGGCTCATGAGATTGCCCTGCAACCCAACCATGCGTGCATTAGCATGTGTAAGAGAGCCATGCTGCCACACGGACTATCAAGAGCAAACCATTGGCATGCATAAACTACGCTTCCGCTGCCTGGACTGCTGTGAAAGAACCCTGCAGTACTCACCAGAACGTATCTAAGATTTGTCATGGTCTGCTGCATGCTCCACAACCTCGCCATCATGAGAGCCCAGCCCTTGCCAACAGGCATATGGCGACCAGGAGAGGAAGCAGAAGGGTGGTGTCAACCCAGACAGCCCCTTTCTGCCCGGGCTGTCCGTGATCAACTTATCTGACTGCGTTACGAGTGAATGCAACCCCAAATCCCCATTCAACAATGGTCCAGCACAACGGTTTTGAGGTCCTGCGCAGGCCACTGACCATCCTTCATGCTCCTTGACTTTGGATTCAGGCTTTCTGGCGAGCCTGCCAATACACCAAGTATTTCATTATTCATACCCATCAGTGTTCTTCTGTAGGCCCCCCATCAAAGTCCTTTTCAGAGTTCTCTAACAGAACTCGTGTGCGACTGCACTCTCCAGAGAGCTGGCACCTGCGTTATCCTATCACCCTGCTCTGGCTGCAGCCCACTTGTGCCCAATGACTCGTCACATATAGATCCTGCCTCTAAGCTACTCTCTCAACTCCACACTGTGCCAGTATGTGAGTTGGTGGCTGCGAGTGTCAGATTGAATGATGGTGGTTCTTTCCTCTCCTCTCTGTTCTTCTACAACCACTGGCTAGGTAGGTGGGATTTCTTCGTACAGGTTGAACCTCCCTTATTTGGGATCCTCGGGGCCTGGCCTGCGCCGAATAAGGGATTTTGCCAGATGAGAGGAGCTCAGCGGCCCGGGGGGTGGTCGGCGGAGGCGGACGGAGAAGGGAAGCGGCTTGGGGCTGGGGAAGGAGCTCTGTGGCCCCAGCAGGCCCCAAAGTGTCGGCGTGGCCCGAAGAGTTGGCGGGGCCTGCCGGCCCGACCCCACCCCCTGGACGGAGCGCTAAAAGGAGGAGTGGCCGGCCCGAGGACTGTGGCTGCAGGAGTTCTGGCAAGGCGATGAGGTGGCAGCCAAGGAGAAAGATTATATTGGTGAGTGCCCTATATGAAATTGTTTTTAATGTATGTTCTGAGACCGATTGCGGGAGTCTGGCCGTGTTTTGGGGCTGGAAGTGCGGTAACGAGGAAGGCCGCAGGGGGGCGATCTGCAACAGAAACGCAAATCTACAATAAATTGATAAACCGAAAAATAGATAATCATTTAGAAAAATAAATAATCACAATCATGGGAGTTGGCAGGGAAGGAAGGATTTTAACCTGCCCCGTTCTGTGCATGCACCAACCGGCGACTGGGAATGGTGCCGGACGAGGGGTGGTGCCGGATAACAGCGGTTCAACCTTGTGTTGAGGAGGGGGAGGGGCAGGGGGTGCGGAAGCAATAGGTACATGCTTACACCATGTGCAGATTGTAAATCAGAAGAGATTGTAGGATGAGGGTGAAGTGGCATCTCAGAAGGAAGATAATGTATGAGGATGCCAGCATCTTGTAGTCTTTCAGCCCTGCCGCTGGCCACGGGCTCAGCATTCTCTCCTCCACGGGGGTGAGGTGATGCACGCGAGCCTGTCCCGCAACAGGTAAGTTCTGCCAGCGCCGATTATACGCCACCTTTTCCTGCAAGAGAAAAGTGAATGTGGTGTGATGTGCCTGTCAAGGTTGAATAACTGACGGTGTTTGCAAGCTGTGAGATGTGGGTGTGAGGCTTGCAGCAATGGTAAGTGTGTGAGAGTGAGGTGAAGTTATAAATGTGAGGTATGTGTCTTGCTTCGAGAGATTGTTGGTAAGTGAGTGATGGTGGTGCGGCGCATTGAGAAGTGTGGAGCTAATGGTGCAGATGATGGGATATGGCATTTGAAAATGAATTCACTGACCATGACCACACGTGAAGTCATTAAACTTCTTCTTGCACTGTATCCAGGACCTCTTTCTTCGTATTGACCTCCTGCACCAAGACCTCCAGTGCTGCATTGGAGAATCTTGCTGCATGCTCTCTCCCCTGTTGTGCCATCATTAATTGATTTTTTTGGCTGTCTTACTCCAGCCAGTTGAATGATGATCTGCAGGCAGAATGCACCTCCCCTTTCAGAGGTGAAGACTGTCTTTTTAAGTAGTGCAGGCTACCTTGAATTGGTGCTTGCCTCAAACGAACTTGCGCACCCTGCTGAGCGTTCAGCCACTCAGCAGCGACTTTCACACTTGGCTGAACGCCACAATCATGCAAATGACCAGGCAGCATGTAGTTAGCGTGCTGCCTGCAGTCCTCCGAATGGGTGCGGGTTGCTAGCACATCACAATCCCTGCGCCCGTTTTCTGGTGGAAACACATTTCTAGGCCTTCGAATCCATCATTCAAGATAAAATTAGTAAGCATTTAGAAATACATGGGTTAATCAAGGACAGCCATCATGGATTTGATTATGGCTATGGCAAGTCGTGTTTAACAAATTTAATAGTTTTTTTTTGAAGATGTGACCAATTTAGATGGATGAAGAGAATGCAGATGTAATTCTGTATCCCACAGGAGATGTGTTACAGCATTCATACATATGGTATAAGAGGAAATGTAGCAGCATGGATAGAAAGTTGGTTGATAAATAGAAAACAAAGGATTAGGCTAAATAGGCGTGCTCACATTTTAGATCGATTAAAAGTGGCGTACAGTGGTGGGTCTTTTTTTTGTTCTTGCTATATATAGATGATTGGAATTGGGTATGATAGACATGATATTGAAATTTTCTGTTGACACAAAAGTAGAAGAGGTTTATTGAACGACTAAGCAGACTGAAAAACAACTTCAAGAAGACACAGGCTAACAGAATGGGCAGATGGATGGTAAATGCAATTATTAAATAACACATTTTAGGAGCGAAAGCAAAAATGCAGGTGCAGACATTAAATGGGAAGCTGATAAGTTGTGAATGAACGGTAACATCTCGGGATTCAAATACATAATTTCCTAAAAGTGCAAATGCAGGTAGATTAAAGCCATAAAGGCCAATAGCATTTTGGTTTTATAAATGGGCATAGGGTGCAGTGGAATGATAAATTTTCACAAGGTTGTACAGTTAGAGTACAGCATCACATTAAAGTCATAGGCTGAGAAATTTGGGCATGTCCCTTTTTGGGGACGCAGGGATGGTCATCACCATTGGGCCAGTGAATTGCGGATACTTAGTAAGCAGCTCTCTGCTTTCCAATTTGCTATCCATTTTTAGCCAAATTGATTATTGATACATTCATGAGCAGTACTCCTCTGTACTTTCTCTTGCTGACATATACATTCCAATTTCTCCCTGTATTCTCAATGGCCCTGAAATTCTGGCCTCCCCAAGTCCTTATGGAGTTCCTACGGACCCGGGAAGGCAATGGAAATACCGGTTTTCAGCGCGCAATGTGCTTGCGCAGGAAACCGGCATTTCCGATCTGTCAAGTTTCTGGCTTGACAGATGGCCGCATCTCAGGAGCGAGGACATTTGTAAGTGGAAATTTCCGATATTTACACTTACAAATGTCCTCAAAAATCTTGCGCCTAGCCTACTTTTACAAGTGCAAGTGTTTTTAAAAAAACACAAACATATAAAAATAAAGTTATTAAAATATGTTTTAATCATTAAAAACCCTCCCCACAACGGTAAATTTATTTAAAAAAACTTTTAAAATAATTTCACGATTTAAAAAAAAAGACATTAATAACTAATTTAAATGAACGTAGTGTAATTATTTTCTATTTTTTATTAGTGTTTTAGGTGTTTGGGGCTGTGTTTTGGGTGTTTCATGCTTTATCACAATCATAGTAATAGGAGTTTAGGATCCTGCGGAACTCCTATTACTATGATACTTTACCTGATTGGCTGCCCAGAGCCATGTGACTCCAGCTCGAGGCCTGTGTACTCGTCTACATGCACGCGCTGCGAATCGCAGTCAAAGGAGGCCTCCGCTTCGAAAAGTCGAACGTGGGCAGCAGCTTAAGATAGGTGCGTATTTTTTCTCTCAAATGTCCGCGGGAAGGCCAAAACGGAATTTCAGGACCAATATGTTCAAATGAAGACTCATTGCACAGTGTACTACTGAAGCTGAAGGCTGTTGAACCCCTTATCTCACCTTTGTGTCTTTTCTTCCTGCTACAATCTTCAGGCCCAGCTCCATGGCTTAATCACTTATTCCTGATTTACCCCTTTTATGCTTGCTGATTTTGCTGGTACCTTGCTAATGCTGTGTCCTTTAATTTTGGTTTCTCAATCTAAAAAAAAAACTTTATGCAATTGGGAAGTTATATTCCTAGACAACAAATGTCAATAAAAAAACAGCAACATTTTCTGAAGCCTCAAGTTGCACTTATGTGTCTACAATTATCTAAAGATGAAAGATCTTGGAACAGGTACAACAAATGTTCTGGTTTACTACAAAATTTCACGATGAATAGCTCTGATTTGATTTTGGTCATTAAACAGCTACCTCCAATGCCATATCTATATCGTTTCAGAATTTTACAGCACAAAAGAAGGCCATCAAGTTGATTGTGACTGGTTGGCTCCCTGAACAATCTCTCAATTTTCCCATTTCTCTGCGTATTCATATTATGAGCAAAATGCAAAATACTGCAAATGCTGGAAATCGGAAACAAAACAGAAAATGATGAAAACACTCAGCAGGTTAGACAGCACCTGTGGAGAGAGCAGACAAGTCAACTTCCAGATGTGTGGACCCTCGGTCTTGACCGGTTCAGCACACCCATAACGTCTACTCGTTTCTTTTCTCCACAGATGCTGCCTGTGATAAACGCATCCAGTAATTTTTCTTTTTCTTTCAGATTTATGATTTGTTGAGTTTCAAAAAGTAAATAAGATCGATGGTAATACAAAAATAAAATGCTACCATGATGAAAACATTTGTGAGAAATCGTTTGGAAAAACAGATTAGCACATTCATTCTTGAACAAGGAATTCAATTTGAAACTTTTGATTTTCAATATTAAATTCGTGTTTGTCTGTTTGATTATATTTCCAGAAAGGCAACGTACTGTATTTAACGGTAATTTCATGCAGATCCATCTTGTGTATCTATCATCATATGCACTCTATAAAATATTTGCAGGATGTTGCGACTAGAAGCCCAAATTTATTGTGCAGTTCAATGCATTATGAAATGTCTAATTCAGTCCTCGTTCTCTGTTGCTGATTAGGACTACAAGTTAGAGCTGGCAGTAAAACGTATAAATTTGTAGTGAGTGCACTTCAAGAGATTCTCCCAATGTTACAGAATTCTGAAGTGTTGGACATGTATTTATGAAGACAGATAAAACCACAGTAGATATAGCTGGAAATATTTCTAGCATGATATGTGAACAATAT
This sequence comes from Pristiophorus japonicus, assembly GCF_044704955.1. Classification (NCBI taxonomy): domain Eukaryota; kingdom Metazoa; phylum Chordata; class Chondrichthyes; family Pristiophoridae; genus Pristiophorus; species Pristiophorus japonicus. The sequence continues at coordinate 342,307,817 of NC_091977.1, read as the reverse complement.
AATTCAGCGAATACATAAATTAAAATTATTCTTAAACTTGCCATGGACTGTTGCCTTCAATAGCTTTCTCCTCACAGGCCTGTTCTCTCTCAGGGGTCTGGGGCTTGTATTGTGCTCTGTTCCTAGAAAAATGCATGACCTGACTTCCTCTCCATATCCTTATTTTCTTTTCGTCTCCTGCTGTGTGCTGCGCATGATTTAACCTTTCAGCCCTCTGTGCACGTGTGGGGCAGTCAGTGCTTATGCTTCTTCAGGGGCATCAAGCGATATTTAGAATAAATTCTTTGATGACAGACTTTTTTAATAAATATAAAAACAATATAGATAATGGTGGCTGGAAATGTTTAAACTAAGATCACTTCTCAAATTTTTCCGCTCCAAGATTATTGGCCAAGAATTTTTTTTATGTCACTTCCAGGAACTGGTGGTCCCATGAATTTGAAAGAGTTTGAATGCTGCAGCTGTCCTGTTTGGTAATCCAGAATGGCAGTGAGTGCAGCTGAAGCAACATACATAAAATCAGGCAAAAAACACTCTGTAAACACATTGCGAAGAGCAAGTTGTATCAGGACATCATGGTTCTCATTTTCATTTCCTTGCTTTGGATATTAATTAAACATTAAAAGGATTACACAATCAGCACTCTTTTCCACTACAGTTCAACGTGGAGATGGACATTAAAATTGGCAGAAAACTAGATGGCACTGCATATACTTTTAAGAATAAGTTAAATCAGTGTTTGAAGGAGAGGGGATAAAGAGTTAAAAGAATGGGAATAAGACTACAACAATAACAATTATTCATTCATGGGATATGGGCATCGCAGGCAAGGTCAGTATTTATTGCCCATCCCTAATCGCCCTTGAGAAGATGGTGGTGAGCCACTTTCTTGAACAGCTGTAGTCCGTGAGATGAAGGTACTCCCATGGTACTGTTATGCAGTGAGTGCCAGGATTTTGACCCAGCAATGATGAAGGAACAGCAATCAATGTTCCCCCTAATTTTTGGGGATGTGCAGCCCCTTTAAGGGGCTGTTCGGCCGTTCGTGGTTTGCGCATGCGCGAAACCGGTCTCGTGTTGCACGGACTAGTAGAGAAGCTTGTAGAAAATCTTTGACTACAATATATTTCCAAGTCAGGATGGTGTGCGACTTTGAGGAGAGCTTGGAGGTGATGTTCCCATGCGCCTGCTCCCCTTGTCCTTGTAGGTGGTAGAGGTCGTTGGTTTTGGAGATGCTGTCGAAGAAGCCCTGGTGAGTTGCTGTGGTGCATCTTGTAGCTGGTACACACTACTGGCCTGGTGGTGGAGGGAATGAATGTTTAAGGTGGTGGATAGGGTGCCAATCAAGCGGGTTGCTTTGTTCTGCATGGCGTCAAGCTTCTTTAATGTTGTTGAAACTGCATTCTTCCAGGCAAATGGAGAATATTCCATCTCACTGACTTGTGCCTTGTAGCTGGTGGAAAAATTTTAGGGAGTTGGGAGGTGAGATTCTTGCCACAGAATACCCAGCCTCTGACCCGCTCTTGTAGCCCCATATTTATGTGGCTGGTCCAATTCCAAGGCTTAGAACCATGGCAGCTGAGTGCACAGCTGCCAAATGGTTAAATTCTGGGATGCTGAAAATGCCAGAATTGGAGGAGCACGGATATCATGGAGGGTTGTAGGGCTGGAGGAGATTAGAGATGGGGGGTGGGGGGCGAGGCCATGGAGGGATTTGAAAACAAGGATGAGACTTTTGAAAATTGAGGAGTTGCTTAACCAGGAGCCCATGTAGGTCAATGAACACGAGGATGCTGGGTTAATGGGACTTGGTGCAAGTTAGGACATGGATAACAGAGTTTTGACTGCAAGTTTACGGAGGGTAGAAAGTGGGAGGCTGGCCAGGAATGCGTTGACATAGTGGTAACAAAGACATGAATGAGTGCTTCAGCAGCAGATGAGCAGAGATAGGTGCAGAGTCGGGCTATGTTATAGAAGTGGAAATAGGTGGTCTTAGTGATGGTGTGGATATTTGGTCGGAAGCTCATCTCTGGGTCAGATGTGACACCAAGGTTGCGAACAGTCTTGTTCAGCAGTTGCCAAAGAGCTGGAGTTGCTGGCTAGGGAGCGCAGTTTGTGGCGAGGACCGAAGATAATTGTTTCAGTCTTCTAAATATTTAGTTGGAGGAAATTTCTGCTCGTCCAGTACTTGATGATGACTACTGCTTGAGTGGAGGCTGAAAACCAACATTGATTGTTGGCCAAACAGCCTGTTAGTGTTGTAATTTCAATGTAATATGCTATTTTTTTTCCTTTGTCTAATCCCTCCCACCTCCCCCTCCAAAAAAAAAAATGAGTGAGATTTGTATATTGTATTTTGAAAAATCTGTTGGTTACTTGTTATTGAGCTTTCTGCTGGAAGGGAATTAAAATGATCGATTTGGGAGTTTGTTTAACAATGATAAGCCAGCTAAACTGTTTGAAATTGTATTTGTTCAACATGGAATTTGCTACAATTATTACTTTAACTGATCCAGTGTTGGTGGGAGAGGACTGCTAAGGAGTGCAAATACCATCAGTAACATTGTCACTTTGAAGCAGTTTGTGACTTTACTAAACGTTACTAGATGATGGGGACAGAGTGATTGAGCATTTGGACAAATCTGAACTGTCTAACGAATAAATTTAATTTTTTGCATAGGTAACAAAGGTGGTAGATAAGGTAGTGTCTATGGATGTTATTTATATGGACATCCAGAAGGCATTCGATAAGGTTGTTAACAAAGTGAGAGCGCGTGAAATTGGGGGGCAAACCTGTTGGCTTGGATAGGGAATTGTTTAGAAGATCAGAGACAGAGCAGGGATAATGGATACATACTCAAATTGGCAGGAAGTGACTAGTGATATGTACTTGGGTCTCAGCATTTCACTATATTTATAAATGACTGAGATAAAGGAATAGTGAGCCATAAGTCTAAGTTTGCTAGTGACACAGTAAATCGTGTAGATGGGAGCAAAAAGTTGCAAAAGGACATTGATGGATCATGTGAATGGGCAAAACTGTGGCAGATAGTTACATAGGATATTCAGTACAGAAACAGGCCATTTGGCCCAACCAGTCCCTGCTGGCGTCTATGCTCCACTCGACCCTCCTCCCATCTTTCCTCATCTAAATCTATCATCATAACCCTCTATTCCCTTCTCCCTCTAATGTCTGTAGCTCCACAAGGTGTACGTATTATGTTACTGCACCAGAGTGTTTAATGAACAGTCAGATCACCTGACAAGAAGCAGCTTCCACAGGGAGTTCTGGAAAGCTGCTCAATCTTAAAAGCTTGTGTGCTCTATGAATCTATCACAAATGGCGACGACTAATGGGATAATTAGATAAAACAAAGCTGAAATTTTTGTTGAAGGATTCAGCCAGCCGAGAGCTTCTTTGTTTTGATTACAGCTATAAATTCGAGGTAAATTACGAGCACACGGTTTGAACTGCCAGAGTCAAAATGGCTGCACCTATGGGAGTGATGGGGCATTTAGGGGAATATAAACGTGACCGGGAAAGGTTCAAGGCATATGTGGATTGGCTAGAAATGTATTTCACTGCAAATAACATAATCGAAGTCCCAGAGAATGCGGACCAGAACCAGGCGGTGTTGGAACGGAAAAGAGCTATTTTGTTAACTGAAGCTAGGCCTGAGTTGTATGAAACGCTGATAAATTTGCTTGTGCCTGCCGAGCCAAAGGACACAACGCTTAAGGAGATTTTAACTAAGCTGGAACAGCACGACAACCCCGTACCCTTGGAAATTGCTGAAAGCTATCGTTTCGGTATACGAAATCAAAAGGCCAATGAAAATATAATTGCAGCATTAAAAAAGCTATCTATTCACTAATTTTGGAAACTTTCAGAACCGAGCATTACGGGACCGTTTTTGTGGGATGAAAAATGATGCGATCAGAAGAAAGTTATTGACGATGCCTGACTTGACTTTTGATTTAGCTTGTCAGACAGCTAGGTCGATGAGCATGGCCGACCAATATTCCCGAGAATTTCATACCATTTTCAATCATCAGACACCGAGGTGAATCACCTGCAGGCTCAAAGTAAAAGGCAGTGGGGGCCCAAAGTCTCAGAAACTGGAAATTGTAACAGAGCATTGAAGTCCTGCTATATCGGTGCCTGAGACAACACATTGCTCAAAGTTGTCTATGTGAAGGCAGAGTGTTTCTTCTGCAGGAAAACTGGGTATCTTGCAAAGGCATGCCGACTGAAGGGTAAACCAGCTTTCAAAGTTATGAGTAGAAATCCCCAGAGACTACATAGCATGGAAGAACAACAACAGGATGAGGAGATGTTGGAGTTAAACGTCATCAGGAGCACAAGGTTAACGGACAGTAATTCGAAATGTATCATAATCCACATAGATGTTGTGGGATTCAAGGTACCATGGAAATCGACACGGGTGCATCCGTGAGTATAGTACTGGAGTCGCGACAAATTGTGTGGTAGGTCGTATCACCGTATCGGTGAAATACAAGGATCAAGTTCTGAGCTTGCCTCTAATAGTAGTGGCAGGAGACAAGCCTGCCTTACTAGGAAGAAATTGGTTGGGATCACTGAAGCTGGATTGGAGTGAGATTTTTCGTGTTGAAACGAGATTTGCATCAAAGGATGATGTCAAGAATTATCCGAAGGTGTTCTGCGAAACGGGCAGTCCGGTTCAAGGTGAGTGCCAGGGTACAGAAGGATACTAGATAGGTTTACTGCAAGCCACGTTCCATACCATATGCACTCAAGGAGAAAGTTGAGCAAGAACTCAAAAGACTAGAGACTGAGAACATTATTTCTAAGATAGATTGATGTAATTGGGCTACACCCATTGTTGTACCTAAGTTCGTGTGATTGATAACGATTCGAAGTGGGTCGAGATGTTTCAAATGTGGAAGATAACAAGTAAAACATTAGACATTTTGCGAAGTTTATTTTCTTCATTTGGCCTGCCAGAAGAAATTGTTTCTGATAATGGACCACAATTTTGTTCAGAAGAATTTGCACAGTTCACGAGCAAAAATGGTGTGAAACATTCCAAGGTTCCACCGCACCACCCTGCTTCGAATGGTGCAGCAGAGCGCACTGTACAAATTGTGAAACGCGCTCTCATAAAACAAATGTTGGATCCAAATCCAAAGAAATGATAGTTGTCATTGGATCACAAATTGGCTAATTTTCTAATTGCATATCGTAATACTCCTCATATGACTACTGGTAGAACACCAGCAGCTTTGTTTCTCAAACGACAGCTATGAACTCGATTCTCGTTAAAACCAAATTTGGCACAGTGCATAGAAGAGACACAATTAAGACAGAGAATCATGATAGAGGTAGAGTAAAAGAGAGAAGTGTGAAATTACATCAGAAGGTGAGAGTGAAGAACCATCACCATAAATGGTTAAAGTGGTTACTAAGAAGAGTGGTGAAGATATGTGGTCCTCGCACATATTTGGTTAAGATGTTTGATAATGGACAGGTTAGGTTTATTCACATTGATATTTTACCTACAGATATGGAAGGAGTTGAAGGTGGAAATGATTCAATTATTTCTGACTCATCAGAGTTTTGATACACCAGTAGCATATCCTACATCTAATGTACTGGAAACAAATCCAAGAGAAAATCAGAATTTAAGTCTGAGTCCGAGTCAGGAAAACACACAGTTTGAAGTTAGAGTAAGTTCAAATGGAAATCAAAGGCATCCCTTGGAAGAACCCTTTCCTCAGGATCAGCCTCGAAGGAGTTTGAATTCGACACCATGTTTGGAAGGTTCTGTTTGAGGGCGAAGGTATCCTCTTCAAAACAGAAAACAAGTGGTTAAGCTTAATTTGTAAATATGGCAAAATAAGTCTATATCCTTTATGTACAACCCTGCCAGTTATGTATCATTGTTATAATAACTTCTTCATTAAGGAGGGAGAAGTGTAATGTCTGTAGCTCCACACGGTGGACGTATTGTGTTACTGCACCAGAGTGTTTAATAAACAGTCAAGTCACCTGACAAGCAGCTTCCACAGAGTTCCGGAAAGCTGCTCCATCTTAAAAGCTTGTGTGCTGTGTGCTCTGTTAATCTATCACCCTCCTTTGCGTGTCTAGCCTCCCCTTAAATGTATCTATATGACAGGCACAGTATTGAGACTCCGGACCGATTGGTTGCAGGGCCGTGCGAAATCTGGATCGGACCACCCTGCTGACCTCGCCTCACCACCACTGCCCTTACCTTGGGGCCTCCTTGCCGGCCTGCCCAAACACTTCCCTGGCGGGGCCCACCCAAAGGGCCCGAACAGCTCCTCGGCAGGAATCTTCCCTTCCCCCCCCCCCCCCCCTTTTTTCTGACGTTCGGAAATCAGGAAATGCCCAACCTGGGCTCGGGTGTTTCCAGATTCGTGATGTCAGAAAGCAAATTGAAAGACCAGAATCAGGAATGGCCTTGATCCTGAGGGTTCTGGATTTTAGGCGCTGCACCTGTATTCACTTCAACCACTCCCTGTGGTAGCGAGTTCCACGTTCTCACCACTCTTTGGGTAAAGATATTTCTTCTGAATTCCCTATTGGATTTTTTGGTGACTATCTTATACTGATGTCCTCTATTGTGTCTTTAATACTCTTTTATGAATGACTCCACGAGGTCTAGTATTGTACTTGTGACCTTAGTCCCATTTATTATAACTCCAGAGTGAGGCACAAGCATGGTGGGCAGCCTTTTTCCTGGGCCCTGCAGTGACCCTCAGGTCTCCCACTGCAGTGCCCTCTGGTGGCACACCTTATGTGACTATACAGTTAGTATACATGGTCTACATACATGACATCCTCTAGTTTTGCTCTTCCCCACCAGTGGAAACATTCTCTCTGTATCCACACTATCAAAACCTTTCATAATTTTAAAGATCTCTATTTGATCACCTCTGAGCCTTTTTTCAAGAGAAAAGAGACCCAGCCTGTTCATCCTTTCCTGATATGTATAGCCTCGCATTTCTGGTATTTTCCTTGTAAATCTTCTCTGCACCTTGTCCAATGCCTCTATCCTTTTTATAATATGGCAACCAGAATTGTACGCAGTACTCCAAGTGTGCTCCAACCAAGGTTCGATACAGATTCAGCATAACTTCCCTACTTCTCAATTCTACACCTAGAAATGAACCCTAGTGCTTGGTTTGCTTTTTGTACGGCCTTGCTAACCTGTGTCGCAACTTTGTGATTTGTGTATTTGTACTCCGAGATCCCTTTGTTCCTCTACCCCACCTAGACTCGCACCCTTTAAGTAATGTGACTCCCCTTATTCTTCCTACCAAATGTAATACCTCACATTTATCTGGTAAACTTCATTTGCCCAGTATATGCCCATTATGCAAGTTTATTAAGGTCCTCCTGTAATTTATTGCAGTCCTCCTCAGTATTGACTATCTCTTCCTCCCACCGCCCCACCCCCCCACCCCCCCCCCCAATTTGGCGTCATCCGCAAATTTAGAAATTGTGTTTTTGATTCCAAAGTCTAAATCATTAATATAAATTGTGAACAACAGTGTTCCCAGCACGGATCCTTGTGGAACACCACAACCCACCTTCTGCCACTGTGAATAGCTACCTTTTACCCCTACTCTCTGCTTTCTGTCTTGAAGCGAGCTAGCTATCCATTCTGCTACTTGTCCCCTGATTCTGTGGCCACTATTTTCCTATTGTTGGATTTTTAGCGCCGGCGCATATTAACATACGATTTTTTTTGTGTACGTTTGCGCCAGAATAAAAATTGTGACTTCCGCCAAAGAAATATTTGAATTTGGCACAGTGCTCTCCGAAGTTAGTCTGGGGGGGTGGAACTTCAAGTATGTGCTTGAAAAAAACTCTGGGCATGCGCAAAAAGCTGAAATTGCCAGGGCAACCAGAGACGCTGAAGCCCACTCCCCCGAAAGGTTGGTACCCTACCGCTGTCAAAGGGGCCACAAAGAACCCGCTGCAATCCTGGGATGAAAGGACTGCTCCCCTCCCCCGGCTGGACCCGCTGCAATCCCTGGCCGAATGGCCCTCCCGCTCTCGAACTTTAACTCGCAGGGGGAACGGGACTGAGTGGGGGCTATTCGGCCCGGGATTGCAGCGGGTCCAGCCTGTGGTGAGCAGTCCTTTCAGCTGGAAATCTTCTTCCCTTGTTCCAATAAGAGTTTTCTGTGGGGGAGGAAAAAAAAAAGGTATTTTATCGTGTATTCTTATTGCCTCGCTCCTGTCCCCTTGTGCCCCACGCTAATTCCTTAAGTTAACACATGTTTTTTTTTTTGCGGGGCTTTTGGGCAGTGCGCCGCACTGAAAAAAAATTGTGGTTGACCAAAATCGATTTAAATCCACAAAAATGGCACCCGGTCCCGTTTTGACTCGTGTCTGCGGCCAAATTTTTTAAACTGCCGGGCATGGCCGGTGCCAGCGTCCAAACGTTGGAAAGTGAATATTTCATGCCAATAAACAGCGCATAATCGTGGCGAAAATAGGGGCCTACATTCTGTGACCTTGTTGATCAGTCTATTAAGGAGTACCTTATCGAAGGCCTTTTGAAAATCTAGATAAATTACATCGATTGCATTAACAATGGCTACTCCTTCTGTTACCTCGTCAAAAAATTCATTGAGGTTGGTGAAGTAAGAACTTCCTGTTTGAAATCCATGCTAACTATTCATTATTATATTTTTGGTTTCTCAATGTTCTATTTTCTCCTTCAGTAGGAATTTCATTATCTTTCCTACCACTGATAAGCTGACAGGTCCACGCCCCCTCCCCCGTCCTCGTCCCCGTCCCCGTCTCTGTCGCTCGCGCTCTCGCGTCTTTCCCCCCCCCCCCTCGTCACGCTTGCGCGCCCCCCCTCCCTGCCTCACTCGCCTGCGCCCCCCCCCTCCCCCCCGGTCCCGTCTCGCTCGTGCGGCCCCCCCGTCTCTCTCCATTGTGGGAAAAGTGCAAGGTCATCCACTTTGGACCAAAGACAGATAGATCAGAGCATTTTCCAAATGGTGAGAAGCTGGGAACTGTGGACGAGCAGAGAGATTTAGGGGTCCAAGTACAGAAATCACTAAAAGCTGGCGGAAAGGTACAAAAAATTTATGTAAAAGGCTAATAAAATGTTGACCTTTATTTCATGGTGGCTGGATTACAAAGGATGGGTCTGGGAGTAATGCTACAGTTGTACAGAGCTCTGGTTAGACTCCATCTGGAGATACTGCTTTTAGTTCTGGGTACTGCACCTAAAGAAAGATATATTGGCCTTGGAAGGAGGTGCAGTGCAGACTCACCAGAATTATACCTGCCTAAAAGGGTTAAATTGTGAAGACCGGTTGCATAGACTAGGCTTGTATTAGGGGGTGAGTTAATTGAGGTGTTTAAGATGATCAAAGGAGTTGATAGATAGATAGATAGATGTAGAGAAACCATTTCTTTTGGTGGGGGAGTCCAGACAAGGAGGCGTATCATTAAAATTCGACATAGGCCGTTCAGGGATGATGTCAGAAAGCACTTCTTCACACAGAGTAGTAGAAATGTGGAAAACTCTCCTCCATAAAGCTGCTTGAGGCTAGGGGTCAATTGAAAATGTTAAAACTGAGATTGATAGATTTTTGTTAGGCAAGGGTATTAAGCGATTCAAAACCAAGATACAAATCAGCTATGCTATAATTGAATGGTGAACAAGCTCAAGGGATTGCATGGTCTTCTCCTGTTCCTATTTTCTTACTTTGCTTTCAATGACCTCTTAATGAGGTTAATAGTACTGCCAGCAGGCACTTTAAAGATATTTGCAATAAGCTGTTTAAAAGCTCTGAGGCACTGCTAACAGTGGACCCAAGTTTCGGGCCGCGCCTCGAACGGTGCAGCCCCGACCTGGACGCCCGTTTTTCGCGCCACAAAGTGCGCCTAAAAAAAACTTCCAGATTCTCCGGCTCCCTGCTGGTCCTCTGGCCCTCCACGTGGCGCAGCACGAGCTGTGGGGGGGCGGAGCTAGGTCCCTGCGCTGAAAACAGTGCCGGGACCTCTGCACATGCGCGCTACAGTGGGCGCGCATGTGCAGTAGCTCCAGGCGCCCAAAACTGTGTGGGAGGGGCCCGAAGCACGCAGCCCCCTAGCCCTGGCCGAATGGCCTGACTGGGGCTGCGTGCATAAGGCTGCCTCCCGACCCGACTCGACCCGCGTTCCCCCCCCGGTCCGAACCGACCTCCCTCCCACCACCCCCCCGATCCGACTCGCGCTCCCGACCCCCCCACCCGGACCCAACCCAACCGGACCTCCCTCGCCCCGCCCCCGACACGAACCGTGCTCCAGACCCCCGCCCCCCTCCACCCCCGGACCGGCTCTGACCCCGACCCGCACTCCCCCCGACCCGACCCGCGCTCCCGACCCAACACCACCTACCTGTAAATCTGGTGCTGGGGACGGACCTTGCCCGAAGTCTTGGGCCCGGCCCGTTCAGCCTCCCTTCTCCTTTCCCCCCCCCCCCCTTCTCCTTCCTCCCCCCCATCTCCTTTCCTCCCCCCCCCATCTCCTTTCCTCCCCCCCCATCTCCTTCCTCCCCCCCCCATCTCCTTTCCTCCCCCCCATCTCCTTTCCTCCCCCCCATCTCCTTTCCTCCCCCCCCATCTCCTTTCCTCCCCCCCCATCTCCTTTCCTCCCCCCCCATCTCCTTTCCTCCCCCCCCATCTCCTTTCCTCCCCCCCCATCTCCTTTCCTCCCCCCCCATCTCCTTTCCTCCCCCCCCATCTCCTTTCCTCCCCCCCATCTCCTTTCCTCCCCCCCCATCTCCTTTCCTCCCCCCCATCTCCTTTCCTCCCCCCATCTCCATCTCCTTTCCTCCCCCCATCTCCATCTCCTTTCCTCCCCCCTTCTCCTTTCCCCCCCCTTCTCCCTCTCTCCTCCCCCTGCCCCCCCCTCTCCCTCTACCCCACTCCTCCCCCTCCCCTCACTATCAGAAACACAGACACTGACAGACAGAGAGTGAGAGACACACACAGACAGAGATAGAGACACACTGGGGGTGGGGGCATCCGAGCACGCTGTTGGAGGACTCCCGGTGCTGCAGTCGGTAAGTAGAAAATGTTTTATTTTATTGATTTAAAATAAAAAATTATTTCTTATTAATTTTTTTGTTGTTTTATTGATGTTTTTATCATTTATTATTGATGATGGCTCTATTTGTAAAACTGAAGTGTTTAATGTTTGTAAACTTCCCTTTTAAACCCCCCCCCCCCCCCCATTCCCTACGCCTGATTTGTAACTTACGCCTGATTTTCTAAAGTGTAGACAAGGTTTTTTCGAGCGTACAAAAATCTTCACTTTCTCCATTCTAAGTTAGTTTGGAGTAAGTTTTCACTGCCGAAACTTTGAAAACAGGCGTAAGTGGCCGGACACGCCCCCTTTTGAAAAAAACATTCTGTTCCAAAGTGAAACTGTTCTAACTGACTAGAACTGGAGCAAACTAAATGCCGAGAATTTGAATTTCTAAGATACTCCGTTCTACACCAGTTGCTCCAAAAAATCAGGAACAACTGAGGCCGAAACTTGGGCCCTATATATTTACATCTCACTGATGGGGATGGAAAATCTCACCGTTTGCTTGTTTAAATCATTGCAAAGGCGGCCAAAATAACCCAGATATTTATTTGCCAATATTATTTTCAATACAGATTACCAAAGCAGAGAATGCACATCATTTTCAGAACCTGAAAGGTAGTTTGCGTTTTGTTTCTGATGCAAGATTTGGAATTGAGTACACATAATACTTTGGTTTCATTGCCATAGATCTGTACGTCACTTTCTCAAAACAGTCAAATGGCGCTATCGGCAAATCAGGGAGTACACATTTACAGCTCTTAATTTGGTATGGTTTCTTGCTCTTTGAGCTGATACCCTTGACCATTAGGAGACTGTGGCCACTTGAGAGGTACAAAATGAGCATTGTTGGAATTTGGCTAGTTTTCTGCTCGTAAAGCTAAAAAAATCCTTTAGAACAAACTCATCCAGTGGGACACTGAAGCAATTGCCATTTCAATTCTGTGCAGTTTTTTTTTTCAGAAATAAAAGGCCCAGTTTCTAAAAGTGGGAAGCATTCCTTCAAAATAGCAATTACAAAGATTTTTTTTAAAACTAGACATTGCTGTTTGAAATATTGCATGTCCCAGAATGGATCATTTGCATGACTCGTTTGCATTAATTCCAGTCATTTAAATGTTTTATGGTGTTTAATTTTAGATTTTCATAATTCAGAAATTTTACTGTTGTATAAAAAGCAATCATCTGATTTCAACCTCATGTAGGTGTTATGACCAATATGTTTTTGTTCTGAGTCCCAGAAAACAATTTGTAATTTCACCACTGTCTCGAACATGAATTGGTGATTACTCTGTCACTCTCGAACTATATCTCAACAACAATAACTTGTGTTTTATATAGCGCCTTTTAACGCAGTGAAATATCCCAAGGCACTTCACAGAAGTATTATAAGCCAAAAATTTGACACTGAGCCACATAAGGAGAAATTATGGCAGGTGACCAAAAGTTTGGCCAAAGAGGTAGGTTTTAAGGAGTGTCTTAAAGGAGGAGAGGGGTAGAGGCGCAGAGAGGTTTAGGCAGGGAATGGGGCTGAAGGAGATTAGAGATAGGGTGGGGCGAGGTCATGATGGAGGGAGTTGAAAACAAGGACGAGAATTTTGAAATCGGGGCGTTGATTAACCAGGAGCCAATGTAGGTCAGCGAGCACAGGGGTGTTGGGTGAGCATCGTGTGCTGAGAACACCACAGCAGGTCGGGGCTATAAATAGAGCTGGAGCGCCGGGCCCTGGAACATCGTGGGCGAAGGTGCGGCGATTGAGGGTACGGAGCCCAGAAGAGCCGAGGGCCCAGGGGCAGCACGGGCCTGCCCACACTGCGATATGTGTGCGCACTAGCTCCGTGCAGCAGAGCAGGTTTCAGTCGTCCTGGTTCAACCCTTGCCACTGGATAAAGGCCTAGCTCTGTCGAGCCCGTGTGGTGGCTGACGTGCAACGGTCACCACAAGTTAAAACAAAAATCCACGCACAGGCACCTTCCACCCCCTCAATTGGAATTCAGGACTGGAACATTGGGTCCTTCATTGAAACATCTGTGAACTCTTGTAGCACGTCATCCTCGTTCAAGGGACTGCCTCTGATGTTGGGTGAGCGGGACTTGGTGCGAGTTAGGACACGGGCTGCTGAGTTTTGGATCACCAAGTTTACGTAGGGTAGAATGTGGGAGGCCAGCCAGGAGTGCAGGAATAGTCAAGACTAGAAATAACAAAGGAATGGATGAGGGTTTCAGCAGCGGATGAGCTTGAGGCAAGGATGGAGACCAGCGATATTGCGGAGGTGGAAATAGGTGGTCTTGGTTATGCTGCGGGTATGTGGCCGAAAGCTCATTTTAGGATCAAATATGAAACTTAGGTTGCGAACAGTGTGGTTCAGCCTCAGACAGAAGTTGGGAGTAGATTGGCGTCAGTGGTTAGGGAACGGAGTTAGTGGCGGGGACCAAAAACAATGGCTTTGGTCTTCCCAATATTTAATTGGACAATATTTCTGCTTATCTAGAATTGGATGTTGGACAAGCGGTCTGACAATTTAGAGACCGTGGAGGGGTTGCAAGAAATGGTGATGAGGTAGAGTTGGGTGACATCAGCGTACATGTGGAAACTGACATGTTTTCGGATGATATCGCCAAGAGGCAACATGTAGATGAGAAATAGGAGGGCGGCCAAGGATAGATCCGGGAGGGGGGCGCGGGGGTGGGGGCAAAAGAGAAGCCATTGCAGGTGATTCTCTGGCTATGGTTAGATAGATAGGAATGGAACCAGGTGAGTGCAGCCCCACGCAGCTGGACGACGATGGAGAGGTGTTGAAAGATGGAGTGGTCAGCTGTGTCAAAGGCTGCAGACAAGTCAAGAAGGTCAACGAGGGATAGTTTTCCTTTGTCACAGTCACAAAGGATGTCATTTGTGACTTAGATGTGAGCTGTTTCGGTACTGTGACGGGTGTGGAAACCGGATTGGAGGGATTCAAACATGGAGTTGCGGGACAGATGGGCACGGATTTGGGAGGTGACAACACGTTCAAGGACTTTGGAGAGGAAAGAGAGGTTGGAGATGGGGTGATAGCTTGCAAGCACAGTAGGGTCAAGGGTTGTTGTTTTTTGAGAGGGATGATGACTAGATTTCCGGGGGAAGGGCGACAGTACCCGAGGAGAGAGCACCGTTAACAATATCAGCAACCATGGGAGCCAGAAAAGGAAGTTGGGTGGTCAGCAGTTTGGTGGGAAAAGGGTCAAGGGAGCAAGAAGTGGGTCTCATGGACAAGATGAGCTCAGAGAGGTCATGAAGGAGATTGAAGAGAAACTGGAGAAAGATGTGAGGCTAGGGTAGGGGGAATCCTTAGAGGAAGTTTGGCCTGGTGGGCTAGGAGAAGGAAGGGAAGAGGCAGAGGCGGCTGAATGGATGATGTCAATCTTGGAGACAAAAGTCCATAAGCTCCTCACACATTCTGTCAGAGGTGAGGGTGGAGACTGAAAGGTGTTTATGAAGATGGTTAGCAGTGGAAAATAGAAGCTGGGTTTTATCTTTGTATTCCAGAATGATTCTGGAATAGTGAGCAATTTTGGCAGACGAGAACAGGACCTGATAGTGCTTTATGTGGTCCAGCCAGATCTGACGGTGAATGACTAAATCAGTTGTCTGCCATATCTGTTCACGTCTGCATCCTCTGGACTTAAGGGGGCGAAGTGAGGGCTGTACCAGGGGAAACAGCTAGGGTGAGAGAGAGTAATTGTTTTAATAGGGACTGGGGCATCAAAGGTGGTGGTGAGGGTGTGATTGAGCAGATTGGTAGCTGCAGAGATATCATGGTGAATGGAGGGCCAAAGGCTGGACAGTTGGGAGTTCATAAGTTCATGCATTTGTATAATGCACCCAATGCTTTCATGGCATGAGATTGCTGAGAGTTGAAGATGCTCCAAGCTCTTTAGTTTGGTTTCAAAAAGGAACAAATGAATTCCTCTTTAAATTTCAGGCAGTTGCTCCCCCCTTTCCCTCACCTCAAATCAAAACCAAGATGAGACCACTTTGTATTCTTACTAATGCTCTCTTTGCATTGCAGACTAAGTATTGTGAAGGTTTCTCACAGATGACTGGTTGCTTGTTTATGTGTGAAGTTTCTGTTTGGTAGAATTTATTCTGAGGCTTCAGAGTTGTCGCTTTTTGAAGGAACCCTACTCGAGATCGCTATTGCGTTGGTGATATAGCAGCAGGGATGCCACAGACAGGGTTGGGGATTTGTTACTCCTGTACTGTTTGAGATTGTATTATGTACTTGTATCTAGATCCAGCAGAGGGAGTTAGTCATGGCGGCAATACCGCCATTCATTGGGCAAACAAGCTTAAAAACTGGGTGATTTTCAAGTTAGAAAAATGTCTGTTGCATCAAAAGAATGAAGAATAGAATGATCTTGAAAAGGGAGTGATTTCAGTTTTATTGGGGTCTAGTTCCATACACAGGAATGCTCCCATCCCAATCCATCTTTAGTTCTGGCCATGAGTTGTTATCTGGATGTGTAAAACCTCATTGTAACCCTGCCTAATATAAATCGTATCCAATAAGTCTTGCCTAATACAAATTGTATCAATATGTTTTTTCTCAATTTTTCTTAAAGGTGCAATGATAAAAACATGAAGTAATGTGCGTGTTCTACTTAATGCACTGTACAGCGATTTTTAATCTGGTTTAAGAAAATTCAAATATCTAGAGGTAGAAATTGGCTAGCCCCCAAAAATGGACATAGTATGCAATTAACCCACTCCCGTTCATTGCATTGCAGGCAGCATGGAAAATTTGTGCGGCCTGCTACGTTATATGATTGTTGCGTGCAGCCAGTGCCTCCCACGCTGTTCATTGGCTGCGTGCATCAGCACGGGCTCTGATATTGCTAGTGCTACTTAAAGGCAACCTGCACCTCTTTAAAAGGGAGGTGCATTGTGGTTGAAAGAAGTGGTAGGAGTAATTTGAAAACTCAATCTGCGCTGTGATACTTTGGTGAATGGCTGAACATGCGAGTGTGTGCATCAAGATTTTCAGATACCGCACTGGAGGTCTTGGTGGAAGAGGTGGAAAGAAATCTTGTATCCGTGGGGGGGCAGAAGGCCCTCCAGACATATGCTCGGCAGGGCAGTGGGATCAAGTAGCGATCGAAGTCAATGCCAGGAGTGTTGCTCCAAGAACATGGATGCAGTGCAAGAAGAAGCTTAATGATCTTGCACGAGTTGTCAAGATGAGTGAGTTCATCTTCAAATGGCACATCCTACCAACTGCAACACTAGCCTCATCCACTGATCAAATCACCACACTCCCATCACTTGTTTATCAACAATCTCCATCAATCAGTACTCAACCCTTCAATTCATATGCTTTACCTCACCCTCACACACTTAGTAATGTAGCAAACCTCGCACCCAGAACTCTCAGCTCGCACACGTTGGCAGCTATTCAACCCTGACAGCCACATCACCCAAACATATTACACAACACTCACTGACACACATCCCTCTTTCTTGCAGAAGGTGGCACAGGCAGCAGGAAAGAACTGGAGGAGGATGAGCACGCCTGCCTGTTTTAACCCCATCATTGAAGCTGTGGCCTCTAGTGGAGCTGAAGTGATCAAAGATGGGGGTATCTGTATACCTAATCCTCCTCTCCCCATTTCCCAGTGTCAGCTGTTGCTCAGTGGGTAGCACACTCACCTCTGAGTCAGAAGATTGTGGGTGTAAGTCCCACTCCAGGGACTTGAGCATATAAATCTAAGCTGACACGCCAGTGCAGTGCTGAGGGAGTGCTGCACTGTCTGAGATGCTGTCTTTTGGATGCGACATCAAATCGAGGCCCTGGCTGCGCTCTCTCGGGTGGACGTAAAAGATTCCATGGCATTATTTCGAAGAAGAGCAAGGGAGTTATCCCCAATGTCCTGGGCAATATTTATCCCTCAAATCAACATAACAAAAAAAACAGTTTACCTGGTCATTATCACATTGCTGTTTGTGGGAGTTGCTGTGTGCAAATTGGCTGCCGCACTTCCCACATTACAACAGTGACTACACTTCAAAAGTACTTAATTCTCTGTCATCATCATCGTAGGCAGTCCCTCAGAATCCACTCTATAAATGAGTCCTTGGGTGAACAGTCCAATATGAGAACCACAGTCCCTGTCACAGGTAGGACAGATAGTCGTTGAGGGAAAGGGTGGGTGGGACTGGTTTGCCGCATGCTCTTTCCGCTGCCTGCGCTGGATTTCTGCATAAACTCGGTGATGAGACTCGGTGTTCAGCGCCCTCCCGGATGCATTTCCTCCACTTAGGGTGGTCTTTGGCCAGGGACTCCCAGGTGTCAGTGGGGATGTTGCACTTTATCAGGGAGGCTTTGAAGGGTGCCTTGTAACGTTTCCTTTGCCCACCTTTGGCTCGTTTGCTGTGAAGGAGTTCAGAATAGAGCGCTTGCTTTGGGAGTCTCATGTCTGGCATGCGAACAATGTGGCCTGCCCAGCAGAGCTGATCAAGTGTGGTCAGTGCTTCACTGCTGGGGATGTTGGCCTGGTCGAGGACGCTAATGTCGGTGCGTCTGATTTCCCTGGGGATTTGCAGGATCTTGCGGAGACATCGTTGGCGGTATTTCTCCAGCAACTTGGTGTCTACTGTACATGGTCCATGTCTCTGAGCCATACAGGAGGGAGGGTATTACTACAGCCCTGTACACCATGAGCTTGGTGGCAGATTTGAGGGCTTGGTCTTCAAACACACTTTTCCTCAGGCGGCCGAAGGCTGCACTGGAGGTGGTGTTGAATCTCGTCGTCAATGTCTGCTCTTGTTGATAAGAGGCTCCCGAGGTATGGGAAATGGTCCACGTTGTCCAGGGCCGCGCCGTGGATCTTGATGACTGGGGGGGCAGTGCTGTGCGGCAGGGATAGGTTGGTGGAGGACCTTTGACTTACGGATGTTTAGCGTAAGGCCCATGCTTTTGTACGCTTCAGTGAATACGTTGACTATGACTTAGTATTTGCGCAGACGCAGTCGTTGTCTGCATATTGTAGCTCGATGGCTGAGGTTGGTGTGGTCTTGGACCTGGTCTGGAGACTCCAAAGGTTGAACAGGTTCCCGCTGGTTCTGTAGTTTAGTTCCACTCCAGCGGGGAGCTTGTTGAGTGTGAAGTGGAGCATGGCAGCGAGGAAGATTGAGAAGAGGGTTGGGGCAATGACGCAGTCCTGCTTGACCCCAGTCCGGACGTGGATTGGGTCTGTAATGGATCCGTTGGTAAGGATCACGGCCTGCTTGTCGTCGTGGAGCAGGCGGAGAATGGTGCCGAACTTTTGGAGCCAGCCGAAACAGAGGACGCTCCATAGACCCTCGCAGTTGACAGTGTCAAAGACCTTTGTAAGGTCGATAGGCCATGTATAAGGGCTGTTGCTGTTCCCTGCATTTTTCTTGCAGCTGTCACGCTGTAAAAATCATGTCCGTTGTGCCCCGCAGGGGATGAAATCCGCACTGTGACTCCGATAGAAGCTCCTCAGCCACAGGGAGAAAACAGTTGAGGAGGACTCTAGCGACTACTTTCCCAGTGGCTGATAACAGGGAGATTCCTCTGTCGCCGCAATACATGTCCCCTTTTTTAAAAAAGATGATCACGATCACTGCATCTCTGAGATCTCCCGGCATGCTCTCTTCCCTCCAAATGAGAGAGATGAGGTCATACATTCGTGCCAATAGTGCCTCTCCGCCATACTTCAGTGCCTCAGCAGGGATTCCATCCGCTCCTGTAGCCTTGTTGTTCTTATTTAATTCTCTGTAAAGCACTTTGAGATATCCGGTGATCATGAAAGATGCTATATAAATATAAGTCTTTCCTTTTTCTCCCTCATCCAGCAATCTCTTCTGACTTAGAAGCTGCAGAGGGTGTAACCATGCACTTCTTACTTTCTCCTTTTCCCCTCACCACACCCCAACCCTTGTCCCTTTTACATTTCGGATAACCAAGAACTGGAGTCATCCCAGTCAGTGGAGGAAGAGGAAAAAGACAGTGAAGATGAAGAGACACTGGCACTCAGTCACAGCCACCAGCTCAGATACTGACGCTGGATAGTTTAGAGGCGAGGATAGAGGAGGGATTTGCATGTGGTGAGACACTGGGTGCCAGTGTGCAGGTGCTAGTTCACCGGAGGGAGAGATCCCTCACTAGTTCTGCTGCAGAGGAGTCAGATGAGGACCTCAATGTGCCAGGCGACAGAAAAAAGCTGATGGATGTACATAACCAAATGCTTGGTGCAGCAGAAAATCTGCACTCAATGTCAAAGAGCATGGAGGAATCCAGCAACAACTTAGTCCAGGATTTTCTGCAGACCTATGGGCCCATTATTTCCAACGTGGAATGGGTGGTCACCTCCATCAGCATATCTGTGAAACCTACCATGATGCAGCGTCTGATGGCTGACATTACAGCTTCCATCAAAGGTCTGAGTTCTGCACTCGAAACTCAGACTGCTGCCATCATGACTCTGGATGCCACTGTTTAAAGGGGCTTCCAGAACATCGCAGCAGTCCATCAATCTGTTCTCCAACAGATCGGTAGGTTTGCTGAGGTGCCACCACGGGAGAGTGGCAGTGGCTCCATGGAGCACAAACGTGATTTCCCCTCTCGGGATGACAGCATTCATGCTGTCACTGTGCCATTGCCCTTGTTGCCTGAGAGCCAGCCAGCCCATACTGCTGCCACCCAAGCAGAGATGGCACAGTATGACCACAGATCTTCTAGGACCAGAGCTGCTCAAGGTCATCCTCCAAGGCCACCTGCAGTCTCCTCAATTGAAGGTCAGCAGCCTTCCACCACCGATGCTGCAGCCAGAAGAAATAATCCAGTATCTAAGTAATTCATGATCCCTTTCAGTGGCACTAGCGTGGGTCTTTCATGCCATTTAACATTGTGTTCAGCTGTGCGAGGTTAAGTCATGATGTAGGCTAGAACGTGGTGTTTGAAAAATGGTGGCGCTGATGTCAAATCGGTGTTGCACACAGATTGGCATCATAATCTGCCTGCTCTGCATACTGCTAGTGGTCATTCGGTGCGCGTGCGCAGACCCCTTTACCAAGATGGCGTCCGGCGCACTTGCCGGTGGCTGTGTTCACGCGCATCTCTGACCCCATTTTTCTATCATTTGGGCGCTGCATAGCGCCTAAAATATGGGCGCTACAGAGCCCAATTTCTCCCCCTACCGTTTAGATTTGCAGTCTGTCGACTTTTGTAGTATGTATTGCTGTTCCTTGTAGTAGGGTTGCTCTGTACTGAATGTGTAATTTTGGCTTCCTGCTGAGCATCCAAGTGCCTTAACGTTGGTTTCAAATTGAAGTAATGCAGAAAATTATGTAGTTCGCTCATTTTTAATGCAGTTAATTTCAATCTTTGTGGTTTTAATAGGCTGAGGTTAGTGACAGTCTTAATTGAATTAAGCAGATAATCTAACTGTATAAGCAGAATGTATGAGAAGTTTACAAAGCTGAAGTGCTGTCCTTATAATGATCTGTGTCCTTCTTTAGGATCTAAAGTAGCTGTTCAGTCTGGAGGGCCAATTTCATGAATGCATCCTCCTGGTGAGAAACTTTCCGTTTTGGAGCATGTATCGGGAAATGTGCTCCCCATGATTTTCTCTCCATTAAGGATGGAAAATCCTGGGAAATATGTCAGTGATATTCTGATGTATGCCCCAATGCCTGAGGCTCCCTGCAGGGAGCAGAATTTCATAAAATCGGCCCTTTGGTACTTTGACCAAATATGCTTGTTCAAAAAAATCCAGTTCACTGAATATATGGGTTTCTAATTTTTCACAATTTTTATTGAGTTTTTACTATTATTTTTTTTTACAATCCGTAGAGATAAAAGGAAACTTTGGAAATGCTGCAAATCTGATATTAAGAACTGGCAATGCTGAAAAAGCAGAGTAGATTGATCAGCATCTAAAATAGATATCGGTTAACATTTTGGGTGCAATCCTTTATCAAACTGTCTGATATTGACCTATCTTCCTCTTTAGCAGCTGATCTGATCATGCTGCTGTGCATTTTCTAGTTTGTTTTCACATTAGTTTTGTTTGAGTTTAGTAGAGCATTTTATGCCCTTGTTTACCAGTGTGGACATTGCACCTGAATGTACTCATGAAGATGAATAGTGATCTGGTCAAGCTATACATTTTAGTATTGTCTTCAATTCCCAAGAGAACCATCCATGTCATGATGGCAAGGAAGGGCCAGGAGACTGACCCCTAGTGGGACTTCTGCAAATATGAGAGAAATACTCAAACTCTTCAATTTGGATAGGCGGCAGATGAGAGAGCATTTTATTGAGTACGTGGAATGGAAAAGGTTAATTAAACCACAATGTAAGACAAGGGAATATAAATACAAACTGATGTTAGGAATCACTTCTTCACAGTAATTAACATCTGGAATGGTAGCGGGAGCAAAAAACTCCCAAGTCATCCAGAGCATCATTAATGGTGTGATTGGGAGGATTCTCTCTCATCTGTATTCACTTTACACGAAGTATTGTATGTTTTCCACCAATTAGCTGTTTCAATTCTTGGTGAATGATGGAGTTAGAATAACGAGGAGTACATTTCCTAGACGTTATTGCAAAAGATATGTGGTTCAACACTTGTGTATTTTTAGGAAGGCCTGTAATTTGCTAACAAAACACTGACTCAGCACACGTTCAATGTATTTTACATTTAGTGCAGTTCTGTTCTTCTTGCTTTCCTTCCTAAGTTTTGGATCACCTGCCGTTGACACTCAATCTAGATAAAATGATATTTTGCTATCTAATGGAGGAGTAATTGTCCTTGTTTTCTATTTGATTGTCCTAGCACTACCTCTCATACCTGAAAGTACACAGTTTAATGATTAGCCTCTTTCAGGATTCTTGAGCTCTTCTCTCCCATACAAATTATGGAAGACCTGTAACATTTCGAGCAGCTCCGTGGACTGGTGTTTCTGAACATTTTACTACCTCAGCTAACTAAGTTATTACTTATTCCGAAGCAAGATGTGGGCTATACTGTACTCCACTTTGCATAGAAGTGGACAAAACAGATTTGATGCGACTGTTAAAGGACAGGTGGGTACAGAGCTGCCAACGGTGGGGTCGTTCCGAGTGATAGTTTGATGGTCAAGAATTATAACACATGTCGCTGTGTTTATATTTTTAACAGTGGCATACATTGAAATCTGTTGAGGTTTTAAGGCAAAATAAGATTTTGTCAATTGAAAAGAATGTTTACAAACATGAATGCGGTGAGGCCATTCATTACACTCCACAACTATGATCAGCTTCATCAATGAAGAACCTTGTAGCATGATGCTGTGAATCAACTGATTGCCTCTGGTTACTCACAGGAAAGCAATTGCAATCATTCCTCTGTTTCAGACTTCCCATTCTTAACCATCACCCTGCAGAACTATTCCTTGCTGTACAGAGTTACCTATGCTATTGTGAAACACAGTTAGCGATTTGGGAATAGGTTTGCTGATTTTTAAGGTGTAGTTGAAAGCATTGTGTCTTGTCCAATGAACACATCACTTAGTCAAAGCAAGGTGTGGAAAGATGTGGACTATACTGTACCTGCCTGTGGCTCTAAATCTAGATAAAATGACACTTTGTTATCCAATTGAGGAGTAATTGTCCTTGTTTTCTATTTATTTGATTGTCTTAACACCACCTCCCATACCTGAAAGTACACACTATATTTTAGAGCAACCATGAGCATTTTTTAAAAAAAAGCTCCGATTCAGATAGAGGGCTTCTTCTGTGCTATTCTATAATAGCATAAACTCCGGGAGTCTCATTATGACCTGTAGGCGCTGATCTTTTGATGGGTAGCTCCTTGCCAGTATGCATTTGGAAAATCAGGCCTATAGTATAATTTGCAGTCATTTCTCCTGTGGAAAGGGCTTTACCAGTTGTTTTGTTGCACATTTTGTTTCCTTTAAGTTGATGTAATGCTTGGTTGTACTTCACTTTTGTAATTGATATTAGTTTCCCAACATGGTCTTGTCTCTTTCTATCTTTATAAATTCCTCTAGGGTTATAACTCCTCTCCTTCCCCCCCCCCCCCCCCCCCCCACCTCTCTTTCTTTTAATCATCCTCTGACTAGTTTCTTGTTTGTCCCCAACCTCTCTTGCCCCACCATTGGCAGCCATGCCTTCAGCCACTTAAGCCCACTCCCTAAACCTCTCTGCTCTCTAGCTCTCTTTCCTCCTTTAGGACTCACCTCAAAACCTACTACTTTGAACAAGCTGTTGATCACCCCTCTAAATCTTTCCATCTTTGGCTGGCGTCTGTTTTTCATTACTGCACTGTGAATTGTCTTGGGGCATTGTTCTATGTTAAAATCGTTGCATTAATGCTAGTAGCTGTAGTTCAAAATCTTTTATTTTTCTAAGAGAGTTTTCCTTTCTTCTCATTTCAATGCCAGGATTCATTTCAGTATTCATTACTTTTTACTTCAGTTTTTTTCCTTTTGAAGAGGTGGGGTGTTACTAATATATCTTATATATATGAGTATGTTTAAACATTATAAATGGTTTACATAGAAACTGTAGTGCATGATTGAGGGTTCTTAAAATTCTTTGCTTGAGAACTTTTTTTTTTTAAGCGTGTGTCGAGCGGTGGAAAAACATTACAGTGGTAACTGAACTCCTTTTCCAGCATCCGATTTAAAATCTGAGATTTTAGAACCTATTGCAGTATATGATTGTTGTAGTATTAGTAGCTAATGAACGGTGCTGCTTATACCTGTATATGTCAATTTGCACTGTAACAATAAAGTTGGGTCAAAAAAGCAACTGAGAATAGCTTTTAAGTACCTGAATTGCTATACGTCTGTTTTAAAGCCTGAGCTTGGTGCATTATTCTTATGGGACTTTGTTTGCTATGTAATACAGATACAGAATAATGGCTTGGGCAAGCAATTACTTGCATTCTTGGTTGGTGTTTCTGATTACAAAGTGGCTACGTCACCATGTTTAAATATTGCAGATTGAGCCTTAATTGTTCACTAACCCACCCACTTCATTGTCTGTGTTATTGTTTTGTCTCCTGATTCTGTATTGTTGGAATAATTTAAATTGGTTTGGGAAAAAAAACTGTTCCTGTTTTAAATGTTTTTTTTTCTGCATTTGATTTAAGTTTTTCCAAATAGAAAGCAGGTATTGCATAAAAAGTGCCATGGAACATTTCACAATTTATTTTCATTTTATGTAGACTAAGGAAATACAAGATGGCTGGAGTTGGAGCATGGAGAAGTTTGTAGGCTAATTACTTTCTGTAAATAATAAAGCTTTTGTTTTAAAATTAAAGTGCATACACATTCTTTAATGTACTCATTGTATTGGAAATTGGTATGGCAAGAAAATTGAAATGGTAGGAAAATTGAATGAAACTGGTGTCTGGATGTGGACGTGTAGTGGTTATAACTATTAGACTTCTCATCCAGAGGCCTGGACTAATCTAGAGAATTTGAATTCAAAGCAGTTTTGAAACAAAAATTTGGTCTGTGCCAGTGTTTCCCTCCATGGGCTACCTACTCTAATCCCTAACTGCCACTCTTCTCATACTCTTTAATATTCTCTCTCTCTCTCTCTCTCTCTCTCTCTCTCTCTCTCAAGCAACTGTTAAATTCCCTTTTAAAATAATTTATAGACTCTGCTTTATGACAGTAAATTCCACATTCAGCAATGTCAATAGCTGCAGCTCAACCGCTCATTAATTTTCTACCCATAAGCAGCTGTCTCCAACTGGTGTACCTCGGCACGAGTGGCCACTTTCAGATGTGAGCCTAAACTCGCTTATAAGTCTCAGTCTTGGTTCAGTGGTAGGACTCTCTCCTCTGAGTCAGAAGGCATGAGTCAAGTCCCACTCCAGAAACTTGAGCACGTAATCCAGGCTGACACTTTAGTGCAGTACTTTGGAGTGCTGCACTGTCGGAGGTGCCATTTTTTGGATGAAACACTAAACCAAGGCCCCCATCTTGGATGTAAAGGTTCCCATGGCACTATTGGAAAAGAGCAGGGGAGTTCTTCCAAGTGTCCTGGTCAATATTTGTACCTCAACCAATACCTAAAAACAGATTATTTGGTCATTATCACATTGCTGTTGGAACCTTGCTGTGTGCAAATTGGCTGTCGCATTTACCTACATTACAACAGTGACTACACTAAAGTGCTTTGGAATGTACTGAGGTCATGAAAGGTGCTATATAAATGCAAATTCTTTCTTTCTAAACGGAGAAAATCAACAGGTCATTAGACTGTGAAGGCATCGCAGCAGAGCCCGATCCTCTCCTCACCCGACACCCACACCTGCACATTTCTGGTGCTCCTGCTGCCACTCCGGTTGAAATCAGCAAATTCAGCTCCGACTTGGGCTTGACCCTTGGATCTTCCTGGTGTTCCATGGTCCGTTACCCAGTGTGCAACCACAATTTACTAACTGAGCTGTCAGGTGAGGCAAGTGCATGGTATTGTCCTTCTCGCCACATGAACTCTACCTAGTGGTCCAGGTCACTTATCTGCATGTTGATACTTCATGTATTTCAGTGGAAGATTCAGCCTACGTAACTACTGTTAAATATTTCAGATCTGATTCCTGCTCTTACTGTGCATCAAGAATATTTAAAATATGATTTTGTTGTTGCAGTAACAGTGCTAATCCAAAAAGTAACACTGGAAACATTTACTTTATCCAGAAAAATGTTGTAGAAGATTAATCAGTTCTGTGGATCAATATACTAATATTTTGCTGCTATAAATTTATAAGGACCGTTGATGCAGTGAAATTCTCACAGCATATGCTAGAATGTATCACTGATTTAATAAGCACTGGCCTATTTGTGGATTGTTCTTTTAAAGTGCAGTTCTATCTATTTTATCTAAATGCAAATGTTTGCACATCATCCTGTGGCCAACCGCTTTGTGATGTTAGCCTTACGCTAAACATCCGTAAGACAAAGGACCTCCACCAGCCTGTCCTCGCCGCACAGCACTGCCCCCTAGTCATCAAGATCTATGGCGCGGCCCTAGACACCGTGGACCATTTTCCATACCTCGGCAGCCTCTTATCAACAAGAGCAGACATTGACGACGAGATTCAACACCGCCTCCAGTGCAGCCTTTGGCTGCCTGAGGGAGAGAGAGTGTTTGAAGACCAGGCCCTTAAATCTGCCACCAAGCTTATAGTGTACAGGGCTATAGTAATACCTGCCCTCCTGCATGGCTCAGAGGCATCGACCATGTACAGTAGACACCAAGTCGCTGGAGAAATACCACCAACGATGTCTCTGCAAGATCCTACAAACCTCCTTGGAGGACAGACGCACCAATGTTAGCGTCCTCAACCAGGCCAACATCCCCAGTATTGAAGTACTGACCACACTTGATCAGTTCCGCTGGGCAGGCTACATTGTTTGCATGCCAGACACGAGACTCCTAAACCAAGCGCTCTACTCGGAACTCCTTTACGGCAAATGAGCCAAAGGTGGGCAGAGGAAACGTTACAAGACACCCTCAAAGCCTCCCTAATATAGTGCAACATCCCCACTGACACCTGGGAGTCTCTGGCCAAAGACCGCCCTAAGTGGAGGAAGTGCATCCGGGAGGGCGCTGAGCACCTCGAATCTCATCGCCGAGAGCATGCAGAAGCCAAGTGCAGGCAGTGGAAAAAACATGCGGCAAACCTGTTCCACCCTCCCTTATCCTGAATGACTATCTGTCCCACCTGTGACAGGGACTTTGGTTCTTGTTATTGGACTGTTCAGCCGCCTGAGGACTCATTTTTAGAGTGGAAGCAAGTCTTCCTCGATTCCGAGGGACTGCCTATGATAGTTAACCAATCTCTGAAATGTTTCAATAGGTAATAGCCAATAACATGAAAATAATCTTTTAGCAGTAGTAGCATTATTTGTATTGTATGTGGCAATTAATTTTCCAGCTAATTTTTCAAACATTTGTATCAAAGTTTTCTTAAAGAATACATGGAAATCTTACCAATGTAGTGATACACAATTATAGTATGTGTGGAATGAATAACTGAACTATATAACTAAAGTAATAGATGGGTAGAGTAGTGTAGTGGTTATCGCAGTGGACTCGCACAATATAGAGGTTGAGAGTTCAATTCCCACCATGGTAAATTGCGAAATGAAATTCAATAAATCTTGTTATTTGTGGATTGGCAAATTGTCGCAAAAACCCAATTCGTTCACGAATGACCTTCAGGGAACCTACTACACCTGGTTAGGCCTACTTCTGTGTAAGGGGTGGTCCTGGGGGTCAGGTTCACCTCTAGAAACATAGAAACATAGAAAATAGGTGCAGGAGTAGGCCATTTGTCCCTTCGAGCCTGGACTGCCATTCAATGAGTTCATGGCTGAACATGCAACTTCAGTACCCCATTCCTGCTTTCTCGCCATACCCCTTGATCCCGCTAGTAGTAAGGACTAAATCTAACTCCTTTTTGAATATATTTAGTGAATTGGCCTCAACAACTTTCTGTGGTAGAGAATTCCACAGGTTCACCACTCTCTGGGTGAAGAAATTCCTCCTCATCTCGGTCCTAAATGGCTTACCCCTTATCCTTTGACTCTGACCCCTGGTTCTGAACTTCCCCAACATTGGGAACATTCTTCCTGCATCTAACCTGTCTACACCCATCAGAATTTTAAATGTTTCTATGAGATCCCCTCTCATTCTTCTGAACTCCAGTGAATACAAGCCCAGTTGATCCACTCTTTCTTGATATGTCAGTCCCGCCATCCCGGGAATCAGTCTGGTGAACCATCGCTGCACTCCCTCAATGTCCTTCCTCAAGTTAGGAGACCAAAATTGTACACAATACTCCAGGTGTGGCCTCACCAAGGCCCTGTACAACTGTAGTAACACCTCCCTGCCCCTGTACTCAAATCCCATTGCTATGAAGGCCAACATGCCATTTGCTTTCTTAACCGCCTGCTGTACCTGCATGCCCACCTTCAATGACTGATGTACCATGGCACCCAGGTCTCGTTGCACCTCCCCTTTTCCTAATCTGTCACCATTCAGATAATAGTCTGTCTCTCTGTTTTTACCACCAAAGTGGATAACCTCACATTTATCCACATTATGCTTCATCTGCCATGCATTTTGCCCACTCACCGAACCTATCCAAGTCACTCTGCAGCCTCATAGCATCCTCCTCACAGCTCACACTGCCACCCAACTTAGTGTCATCTGCAAATTTTGGAGATACTACGTTTAATCCCCTCGTCTAAATCATTAATGTACAATGTAAACAGCTGGGGCCACAGCACAGAACCTTGCAGTACCCCACTAGTCATTGCCTGCCATTCTGAAAAGTACCCATTTACTCCTACTCTTTGCTTCCTGTCTGACAACCAGTTCTCAATCCATGTCAGCACACTACCCCCAATCCCATGTGCTTTCACTTTGCACATTAATCTCTTGTTTGGCACCTTGTCGAAAGCCTTCTGAAAATCCAAATACATCACATCAACTGGTTCTCCCTTGTCCACTCTACTGGAAACATCCTCAAAAAATTCCAGAAGATTTGTCAAGCATGATTTCCCTTTCACAAATCCATGCTGACTTGGACCTATCATGTCACCTCTTTCCAAATGCGCTGCTATGATATCCTTAATAATTGATTCCATCATTTTACCCACTACCGATGTCAGGCTGACCGGTATATAATTCCCTGTTTTCTCTCTCCCTCCTTTTTTAAAAAGTGGGGTTACATTGGCTACCCACCACTCCATAGGAACTGATCCAGAGTTTATGGAATGTTGGAAAATGACTGTCAATACATCCGCTATTTCCAAGGCCACCTCCTTAAGTACTCTGGGATGCAGTCCATCAGGCCCTGGGGATTTATCAGCCTTCAATCCCATCAATTTCCCCAACACAATTTCCCGACTAATAAGGATTTCCCTCAGTTCCTCCTTCTTACTAGACCCTCTGACCCCTTTTATATCTGGAAGGTTGTTTGTGTCCTCCTTAGTGAATACCGAACCAAAGTACTTGTTCAATTGGTCTGCCATTTCTTTGTTCCCCGTTATGACTTCCCCTGATTCTGACTGCAGAGGACCTACGTTTGTCTTTACTAACCTTTTTCTCTTTACATAGAAACTTTTTCAGTCCGTCTTTATGTTCCCTGCAAGCTTCCCCTCGTACTCTATTTTCCCTGCCCGAATCAAACCCTTTGTCCTCCTCTACTGAGTTCTAAATTTCTCCCAGTCCCCAGGTTCACTGCAGGCTCGAGGGGCTAGATGGCCTACTCCTGTTCCTAATTCTTATTTCTGGCCAATTTGTATGCCACTTCCTTGGCTTTAATACTATCCCTGATTTCCCTTGATAGCCACGGTTGAGCCACCTTCCCTTTTTTATTTTTACGCCAGACAGGGATGTACAATTGTTGTAATTCATCCATGCGGTCTCTAAATGTCTGCCATTGCCCATCCACAGTCAACACCTTAAGTATCATTCGCCAATCTATCCTAGCCAATTCATGCCTCATACCTTCAAAGTTACCCTTCTTTAAGTTCTGGACCATGGTCTCTGAATTAACTGTTTCATTCTCCATCCTAATGTAGAATTCCACCATATTATGGTCACTCTTTCCCAAGGGGCCTCGCACAACAAGATTGCTAATTAATCCTCTCTCATTACACAACACCCAGTCTAAGATGGCCTCCCCCATAGTTGGTTCCTCGACATATTGGTCTCGAAAACCATCCCTTATGCACTCCAGGAAATCCTCCTCCACTGTATTGCTTCCAGTTTGGTTAGCCCAATCTATATGCATATTTAAGTCACCCATGATAACTGCTGCACCTTTATTGCATGCACCCCTAATTTCCTGTTTGATGCCCTCCCCAACATCACTACAACTGTTTGGAGGTCTGTATACAACTCCCACTAATGTTTTTTGCCCTTTGGTGTTCTGCAGCTCTACCCATATAGATTCCACATCATCCAAGCTAATGTCCTTCCTAACTATTGCATTAATCTCTTCTTTAACCAGCAATGCTACCCCACCTCCTTTTCCTTTTATTCTATCCTTCCTGAATGTTGAATACCCATGGATGTTGAGTTCCCAGTCCTGATCATCCTGGAGCCATGTCTCTAATCCCAATCACATCATATCTGTTAACATCTATTTGCACAGTTAATTAATCCACCTTATTACGATACTCCTTGCTACTCTGACCTACTTGAGCAGTTCGAATCGCTCCCACTCCCTTGGGTTCCAGACTCTGGATTTATTTGGGGAGTGTGATAAAATGCAAAGGACAACTGGATTGATGCAAAAGAACTTTGCATTTTCTTATCTGTAATAAGATCAATGTCAAACTTATAATCACTCCAATAAAGAACAATGCATTCAAAGGGGGTTACAGTAAAAATTACACCTCCCACCTCCCAATACCTAATCCTAGCTAGGTTAGACTCCAGGGTGGGCAGGGACAATGCTTACCAATCCTTTCTGGTCAGTTAGCGGTAGTTCGCGATTTCGGGGTTCGTTGAATTCTGTAGGTTCTGCTTGCCGTACCCCGAACGTCGGAGAAGACTTGCTGCGCAATCTTCAGTTGGGTTGAGTCCGCTGATGCGGTAAGGCGTGTTTTTGATCTTTGGGGTAAGCACCCGGTTTCCTTAATTTAGAAATAGGTTCAAAGTCTCTCGGTAATGTTTTCACCTGTTGGTAGTCAGGACTTAGATTGTAGAGTGGAAACTTTCGATTCTTCGGTTTCTTCCTGTTGAAGTTTTGCTTCGAGTTTGGTTTTTCGATGGTACCACGTTGGCTGTGATCGGTTGCAGCCGCGATGGTGGTATTCTTCCTTCCTTCAGGACTTTGAGGCTGGAGAAGTTAGTTTACAACTGCCGAGTTGGTTTCTCTCCCTGTCTTGATGGCATACTCGCAGAATAGCACCTGGTGTAGCATGGCATACCCTCTGTTAAAACAGGGGGCCAGTTATACGGTTTGAGTTCTAATCTTCGCGCCAAATCAGTTCAGAGTTCTTTGTTTAAATTTGGCGGACTTGACTTTTCTTTCATATTTTGGCGGACTCGTTAAGTTAATATGTCTAGGGTGGGTTGCATTTCTAAAACTGTTTCCTGATGGAAATATTAGCTTGGTAATCGCAATGTCCTTTTGTGCTTGGTTTTTCGCATACAGGCTGTAGTGGGCCCTTTTGATCATCATGTTGTTGAAGATGGCTTTTCTCAGTTTGGTTTGATGGCTGGCCGTCTGAGTTATTGTTGTATGTAAATGTCTCTTGTGGAGAAGGGTTTGTGAATGTCCATTCCTCCAGACATTTTAACTTGGTTCCAACACACAGACAGTTCCAATAATTAAGTTGACCTCTTTAGTTCCTTAGGCCCACCCACAGGCTTGAATTTGTCTTGTAAAAGTCCAAAATTCGATTAAAGTTCGTAGTTTCTTCCATAAGCACTTTAGGATTTCAAACTTTCCAGTAGATAGTCCCAAATTAAATTTCCTTTCGAATGAGCCCAAACACTGGGGGGGTTTCTCGTGAATTTTGCACCCTTCATCTATCTCTTGTGGACATTATCCTCTTTGAAGTGGCCTAGCAAGCCATTCAGTTGTACAACCAATCACTCAAAGAAGTAGTATTGGCTGATCTGGGAGGGCAATAAATGCAGCTTTTGCAGTCGTCCATGTCCCAAGAGCAAAATAAAAACAAAAAAGAATTGTTAGGCCATATAAGAGTGAAATCAGGAAGCATTTTTTCCACACAGTGTAGTGAAAATATGGAACACTCTCCCTAAACTTATTGGTTCTGTCTTCACGAAGGAAGACACAAATAACCTTCCAGAAGTACTAGGGGACCGAGGGTCTAGTGAGAAGGAGGAGCTGAAGGATATCCTTATTAGGTGGGAAATTGTGTTGGGGAAATTGTTGGGATTGAAGGCCGATAAATCCCCGGGGCCTGATCGACTGCATTCCAGAGTACTTAAGGAAGTGGCCCTAGAAATAGTGGATGCATTGGTGATTATTTTCCAACAGTCTTATCGAATCTGGATCAGTTCCTATGGACTGGAGGGTAGCTAATGTAACACCACTTTTTAAAAAGGGAGGGAGAGAGAAAGCGGGTAATTATTGACCGGTTAGCCTGACATCAGTGGTGGGGAAAATGTTGGAATCAATTATTAAGGATGAAATAGCAGCGCATTTGGAAAGCAGTGACTGGATCGGTCCAAGTCAGCATGGATTTATGAAAGGGAAATCATGCTTGACAAATCTTATGGAATTTTTTGAGGATGTGACTAGTAGAGTGGACAAGGGAGAACCAGTGGATGTGGTGTATTTGGACTTTCAAAAGGCTTTTGACAAGGTCCCACACGAGATTGGTGTGCAAAATCAAAGCACATGGTATTGGGGGTAATATACTGACGTGGATAGAGAATTGGTTGGCAGACAGGAAGCAGAGAGTCGGGATAAACGGGTCCTTTTCAGAATGGCAGGCAGTGACTCGTGGAATGCCGCAGGGCTCAGTGCTGGGACCCCAGCTCTTTACAATATACATCAATGATTTGGATGAAGGAATTGAGTGTAATATCTCCAAGTTTGCAGATGACACTAAACTGGGTGGCGGTGTGAGCTGTGAGGGGGACGCTAAGAGGCTGCAGGGTGACTTGGACAGGTTAGTTGAGTGGGCAAATGCATGGCAGATGCAGTATAATGTGGATAAATGTGAGGTTATCCACTGTGGAGGCAAAAACGCGAAGACAGGATATTATCTGAATGGTGGCAGATTAGGAAAAGGGGAGGTGCAACGAGACCTGGGTGTCATGGTTCATCAGTCATTGAAAGTTGGCATACAGGTACAGCAGGCGGTAAAGAAGGCAAATGGTATGTTGGCTTTCATAGCTAGGGGATTTGAGTATAGGAGCAGGGAGGTCTTACTGCAATTGTATAAGGACTTGGTGAGGCCTCACCTAGAATATTGTGTTCAGTTTTGGTCTCCTAATCTGAGGAAGGACGTTCTTGCAATTGGGGGAGTGCAGTGAAGGTTCACCAGACTGATTCCTGGGCTGGCTGGACTGACATATGAGGAGAGACTGGATTAACTGGGCCTTTATACACTGGAGTTTAGAAGGATGAGGGGGGATCTCATAGAAACATACAAGATTCTGACGGGATTGGACAGGTTAGATGCGGGTAGATTGTTCCCGATGATGGGGAAGTCCAGAACCAGGGGACATAGTCTTAGGATAAGGGATAGGCCATTTAGGACTGAGATGAGGAGAAACTTCTTCACTCAGAGTTGTTAACCTGTGGAATTCTCTATCGTAGAGAGTTGATGCCAGTTCATTGGATATATTCAAGCGGGAGTTAGATATGGCCCTTACTGCTAAGGGGATCAAGGGTTATGGAGAGAAAGCAGGAAAGGGATACTGAGGGAATGATCAGCCACGAATGGTGGTGCAGACTCGAAGGGCCGAATGGCCTACTCCACCTATTTTCTATGTTTCTAAAAACCCGTGGAGGCTAGAACAATTGCTGTGCATAAATTGCAGCATTTTCCTACATTACAAAAGTGACTACACTTCAAAGTACTTAATTGGTTGTAAAGTGCTTTGTGATGTCATGTGGTAAAGTGCAATATCAACCTCGGTGCTTTCCTTTCCTGAAAAAATGATGTTCCCATTGGTCAGCCCAATACTGTCCTTTGCTTTACAATATGTGACAGTAAATTGACACTTTCACTTGGAAGATGTTGTGCAAAAAATGTTGTACTGAGCTGTGCTATGTTGACATTGGATGACCAAATGGAACATTTTCTACTTGCTGACACAACCATTCTTTTGCTTGGGTAACAAAATACACAATATATTTTTAATTACGTAGCAGAGAAAAGGCCACTGAGCCAATCCAAATTTCTGTCATCAAGATTCTATATCGGATCTCTGTATGACTGCTATCCAGCTTACATACTCCAAACTTAAATGACTGCACTCTGCTAAATCAGGAATCAATTCCTGTTGAATGGTTCAATTTAGTCAATATTAACAATGTTGGGTCTTGCTGATGAAGGTGCTATGCCTTTCGCCTTTTTAACCTGTTTGATCCACTGGAGGCCACGTAGAATGTTCCCCATATTCTCTTCTCTATTCCAAGAGTGGGCACTGCCAGATTATTATATTCTGGGAATATAATAATATATTTCCAGAAACTAAGGCCCCAAGTTTCCACATGATTTGCTCCTGATTTTTAGGAGCAACTGGTGTAGAACGGAGTATCTTAGAAATCGGAATTCTCCACATTTAGGGCCCAAGTTTCCACACGATAAAAAACGGGCGCCCCTCCGAGCTGGGCGCCCGTTTTTCGCGCTGAAAACGGCGCCGGAAAAAAAAACGCGCGATTCTGGAGCGCCCTCCCCATCATCGGCAATAAATCCAACCTGAATAAAAATTTATAAGCAAAGAAAAGATTAAATCAACCATGTTCCTACCTGTGTGAAAGTACTTCAGGCAGGCCTTTCATGTTGGAGACAGGCAGCGGTGTAGCGTCAGTGTCTTGACGGCAGCGGCAGCAAGCTTCGAGCTGAGCTGCAGTGCTTGAGACAGGCCTTCATTCTCTTCGTGGCTGGCCGCGAAGAAGCAGCACCAGACGGACCCGAGGCCATTCGGCCATGAGATATCAGCAGCGTCAGTGGCTGGCCGGCAGCCGAAGAATCAACGCAGGACACACGCAGCTCATTAAGGTTCTTGAGGCCATTCGGCCACGCTTTAGGGGCGGCGTCAGTGGCTGGCCGGCAGCCAAAGAATCAGCAGCGGACGGACATGAGGCCATTCGGCCATAGGATATCAGCGGCGTCAGTGGCTGGCCGGCAGCCGAAGATACAGCAGCAGCCTTCGAGCTGTGAGGGGGACTGAGGCCATTTGGACAAGGAGAGGCAGCCACATCGACAGTTTTATATTTAAATTTGCAGAATGGGTGCTGCATTGTCAACACCACGTATTATTGCAAAGTTGAATTGGCACTCTTATTTCTCCAAACACACAGTCCTTAATTTGCATGCACCAATGCAGCACCGGTTCTGCAAGTTTAGCAGTGAAAAGCTGAACTCGCTGATTTCAGCAGGTGATTTATTCAGCAGTACTGCGAAAAGCACTCCCTCACACAGAAATATCAAAAAAATTAAATTACAAGCCTTTGCAGGGGTCCAAGAAACAAATCTTCACTTTTTCTGCAGTATTTTAAAAAATGGCCGAGTGCCAATGTTTGTGTGAGACTGCGCGTGCGCGCACGCTCCAACGCGCACGCGCAGGGTTGCCGGCACCACGAAGGCTAATTTAAATTGTATCCACCTCCTGCTGCTTAGAAAATCGGCACGAGTGTTAGGCTCCGCTCCCTGCTGCGAAGAGCGCGCCGCGCCAAGGAGCTCGAGAATAATCGGATTTTTTTTTAGGCGCAGTTTTCGGCGCGAAAAACAGGCGCCCAGCTCGGAGGTGTGCCGTTTTCGCCGCGGCACAAAACTTGGGGCCTAAATACTTACAGTAAATACTGCAGTATTACTACTCAAACTAGTAATTTTAAAACTAATACTGTAGTCTGAAACTCTTAATTATTTACAAATAAGATAATTGCAGAGAAGGAAAGGCTGTGTGGATGAAAGTCGTTTCTAAGTAGTTGAAGATAACATTGGCGAGATTATTGGTAACTTTTTTTTTGTTTTCAACATTTTACATTTTTCTTCTGTTTGCTGTAGATTAAATTTTTTTGAAATTTATTATTGGATAATTTCTGGGATTTGATTGGTTGCTTTTTCGTGGCGGTTGCTAGTTGTTTAAAATGAAAGTTTTAATTTTTTTTTTAAAAAAGTGCCTTTTTAGATAATTGGTTTTTAATTGGTTGAATTTTTTGCTAGGTCAAATATTCCTCTCAGTATGTTTTGCATTCTGTAGGTATGTCATTAACTTCCCCAAGCCTTACAGACACAGAACTCTTAATTATATGGATAGATTTAAAAATTCATTCTTGGGATGTGGACGAAGTATATTCTCATCTCTATTTTGATAGGGAAATCTACTATCCATCTGCCCATTCATATGTGTTAAACTTTAAGAACAGCATTACTAATTTGTCAAATTTTACTGGAGGATGTTTTAGGTTTTGATGTTGGGTTTTGATTTAAGAAATATTAAGATACTAATATGTATGTTGTGGTTGTATAATTACATACCATATGTACAATTGGGGTGGGGGGGGTGGTTGGTGGGGATAGGCGGTGTGGATGATCAAGGTAGAGCCCAGTCTGTCTTTTTCCTAACGCCTGCACACTTTCCAGCAGTAGCCCTGGCCCTTCTTTCCTTCCTCTCTCAACCTTGGGATGCTGTGTTCGATCATAATGGTTCACAGCGTAGATGGAGGAATCAAGCCCAGGGACTTTCTGATTATAACTTCTCATTTCCAATAGTTGTTTAACTTTGGCTGTTTCAAATAATAAAACAAATTAAAATTTGCAATGTTTTTTGGGTTTTTTTTCAAATCAGAAGCAACATGTTTTACAATTGTTAAATATAGTGCTGTTTTGCAATATTTCAATGGCACCCTCTGAGTTCTGGACTCAACTTTAAGTTCAACAATTTCAGATCATAACCTCTGCCCCGTTTTTTTGGATGGCTGCTGTTGCTGATGATTCGGATACAGGTATTCCCATTTATACCTCTTCTGGACCCATCTTTTTGTTTCTTTACTTGTCTCATTACCATATCCTTTTGCCTTGCGCCATCGCCCTTTTGTCATAGAATCATAGAATGGCTACAACACAGAATGAGGCCATTCGGCCCGTCGATCCCATGCCGACTCTCTGTAAGAGCACTTCAGCTAGATCCACTCCCCCGTCCATTCCCCGTAGCCCTGCAAATTCTTTTCCTTTTGAAAACCAAATTAAGTCTGCCTCTACCACCCTTTCATGCACTGCATTCCAGACCCTCACCAATCGCGGCATAAACATTTTTTTTTCTCATCGCCTTTTGGTTCTTCTGTCAATCACCTTAAATCTCTCTCCTCTAGTTCTCGACACTTCCGCCAATGGGAACAGTTTCTCTCTCCCTCTACTCTGTCTGGACCCATCATGATTTTGAACACCTCAATCAAATCTCCTCTCAACCTTCTCTGCTCTAAGGAGACCAACCCCATCTTCTCTAGTCAGTCCACATAACTGAAGTTCCTCATCCCTGGAACCATTCTGTAAATCTTTTCTGCACCCTCTCTAAGGCCATCACTTCCTTTCTAAAGTGCAGTGCCCAGAATTGGACACAACACTCCAGTTGAGGCCGAACCAGTGCTTTTATAAAGGTTCAGGATAACTTCCTTGCTTTTGTACTTTCTGCCTCCATTTATGAAGCCCATAAAATGCTTTTTTAACCACTTTCTCAACCTGCCCTGCCGCCTTCAACGATTTGTGCACATATGCACCCTCTTTAGAATTGTCATTTAACCTCACCTGCCAATCACAGATCTTCCCTTTTGTTCTTTCCTCCCCTCTCCCCCGCCTTTCCTTGTGTCTGTACTTGTTTAAAACCTGTTGCATTGCTAACTTCTTCCCATTCTGACGACAGATCCGTTATATATGTAAACTTGTATATACCTTGTACAGCCACCAGAGGGCTCATCCGCTGGAGTCCCAAGGGATCCCACAATCCCTTAGGAGCACAGGTACTTAAGGAGGCCTCAGTCTGGAGAGACACTCTGGAGACCTGCAATAAAAGACTAAGCTCACACTTTACTTTGAGCTCGCAGTACCTAGTCAGACTCTTTATTCATACATAAGATCATTGACCTGAAACGTTAACTCTGTTTCTCTCTCCACAGAAGCTGCCTAACCTGCTGAGTTTTTATTTCAGATTTCTGGCTTCCGCAGTAGTTTGCTTTTGTTCCTGTCCATTGGAGATTGACAGTGGGAAAGGCCTTACTGGGCCTTGCTAAACTGCTACAGCTTCAGCAAGAACTCCACTGTAGGAATTAAGGGGGAAGAGAAAATGTGCCGAAAATTCTGGCCTCGCCAAGTCTGTACGAAGTGCGCACGGACTCAGCGAAGCCTCGCAAAAGCTGGTTTTCGGGGCGCGATGTACATGCGCCGAAAACCGGCTTTTCCAATCTGTCAAGGTTTCTCGACAGATTCTCCGTATTCCCGGGAGAAGGACATTTGTGCGGGAGAGATTGGGTTATTTGCCCAATTTTTGCCCAGCGAATGTCCTTCAAACTTTGATGCCTGGTAAAATCAGGTGTATAGCTTACTTTTGCCAGCATAAGAGTTTTAAAACATATAAAAATTTAATCTCACATTTTTATGTTAAAAGCCCTGTCCATTAAGGTAAGTTTATTTTAAACCCTATTAAAACGCACAAGAAATTACAAAAAATACATATTTTTTGTGAAACAGTTAATTAACTTTACTTTCAATTAATTTTAAATATGTGAAGTGATTTATTTATTTTATGGTGTTTTTTGTTTTTGGAGGGTTTTCTCATTGATAGTAATGAGAACTCGTAAAAACGGAGATCTCATTATCCTCCATGAGAATACTAGACACTGATTGGTGGTCCAGGCCCACATGACTCTGTACGTACAGGGAAGTCATCTCCGCATACGCTATGCATCGAATGAAGACCTCTGACCGCAATCGAAGGTGCTTCAGTGACCACCAGGTATTTCCGAAAAAAATTTTCGGGTCGGACCAACCGGAATTTCCCCCCACTATCTTTTATAATCATGTAAATATCTTTTTTTAAAGTTTTGGAGTGGGAAAAATAAACAAATAAATAAAAGTATTTGCATCCTAGGCTTAGATGTATCTGCATTTTAAAGAAAAGAAAGATTTGCATTTATATAGCTCCTTTTGCGACCACCAGAAGTCCCAAAGCGATTTACACCCAATGAAGTACTTTTGAAGGGTAGTCACTTGTAATATAGGAAACAAAGCAAACTCTCAAAAAGCAATGAGATAATGACCAGATAATTTGTTTTTGTAATGCTGATTGAGGGATAAATATTGGCCAGGACACCGGGGATAACTCCCCTGCTCTTCTTCAAAATTGTGCCATTATGTCCACCTGAGAGGGCAGATGGAGTCTCGATTTAAAGTCTTATCCAAAAGACGGCACCTCCAACAGTGCAGCACTCTCTCAGCACTGCACTGGAGTATGAGCCTAGGTTTTTGTGCTCCAGTGTCTGGAGTGGGTCTTGAACCACAACCTTCTGACTCTGAGGCAAGCATGTTACCAAGTGAGCCACTGGCTGACACTATATACTGGAAATGCATTGTGGGAGACACAGCAAAAATATGGAGTCAAAATAACTGAAATAAGATGTCTTGGGGCAGTAAAAACTAATCTATTTGCACCTTTCGCAAGCTTTGTAAAAGTTGTGTAAATAGTATTGCATGTATCTATGGAACCCTGTATCTCTTAGCATTAGTAGGATATGTAATGATTCTACCTTCCAATCAGTAATATTACTTTACCTACATTAGTAGTGAACTTCTGTTGAGCTCAGGCTGCAGCCTGGTCACAGCAAATGGCCAGGTCTTGGACTACCTTTTGAGCAACACTGTGGGAGTGTTACCAGTTTATAGGTAGAGTTTCAAAAATTGGTGAAACATTTCAGTATGTATTTTATACCTGTATCTTTTGCAACAGAGAGCTGACTGGTCACTTATTAGCAGACCAAGAACAGCCAAGTTTCTCTGAATTGT
Source organism: Pristiophorus japonicus (assembly GCF_044704955.1). Lineage (NCBI taxonomy): Eukaryota > Metazoa > Chordata > Chondrichthyes > Pristiophoridae > Pristiophorus > Pristiophorus japonicus. The sequence continues at coordinate 342,267,958 of NC_091977.1, read as the reverse complement.
TATGGATGCAAACACAGTTATTATATTTTGTACTACTTTCTGGTCCCAGTAGTGCTTCAAACAAAAAGAAGTGTTGGTAAAGTGCAGCAAAGGTATTATTGCTTCTGATGGTACCTTTTTATTTTTGCAATGCAGGTTTGTACTTCATGTCTTGGACTTAGTGCTCAAGTGCGTGCTTTAACTTTTTGTACTACAAAAACTATCTGGCGAAATCTTCGAATCTGCAATTGAAAGAAAGTGATCCCTTTATTTCTTCCCATTCTCTGCGTGGCAGATCTGATCAAGTGGTGTCCTCTTTCTGAGATAGTCTCTGGCTGAAGGAGCGCCTAACGTTACTGTGGCATTGGGTAGGTGTAGTTAGTGAAGGGGAGGGGCTCCCAGTGTCGTGACTGCAGGAGACAGGAACATGAGGAAATGTGTGGAGGAGGGCTGAAGTGGCTAAAATTTAAAGCAAGCTTGCTGGAGGAAAAGATAATATCTCTGGTATGTATTGAGGCCACTTCCGCATTCGTTAATTCCAGGAAGTAGATACCACAGGCAAACTGTTTACAATAAGAATTAGAAGTTTTATTTTAAGTTCTTTGAGAATACATAATTAAAAGCAGTGGGAAAACCTCAAATGTGAGACCATTTTACATCTCTTAACTTTCATCACAAGGTTTAATGATGTAGCTGCTGAAGCCTCTTGGGTTAGTGGCTGTACTTGTTGACCACACTTGACCAGCTCCATTGGGCGGGCCAAATTGTCCGCGTGCCCAACAAAAGACTCCCAAAGCAAGCACTCTATTCGGAACTCCTATATGGCAAGCGAGCCCCAGGTGGGCAGAGGAAATGTTTCAAGAACACCCACAAAGCCTCCTTGATTAAGTGCAACATCCCTACCGACACCTGGGAATCCCTGGCCCAAGACCGCCCTAAGTGGAGGAAGAGCATCGGGAGGGTGCTGAGAACCTCGAGTCTCGTTGCCGAGAGCATCCAAAAATAAGTACAGACAGCGGAAAGAGCAAGCGGCAAATCAGGCTCCCCACCCACCCCTTCCTTCAACCACTGTCTGTCCCACCTGTGACAGAGACTGTAATTCTCGTATTGGACTGTACAGCCACCTGTAAACTCCCTTTTAGAGTGGAAGCAAGTCTTCATCGATTTCAAGGGACTGCCTATGATATTCACACAGCCCCTTCACACTATCTGCCTCAATAGCTCCAAGTCATATGCCCCCATTGATAATGAAATAATAAGTGGCCAATAACAAAGAAAATGAAGGGAAAAACAAATCTAAATTTTAATTTCTAAGGGTTTGTTCCTAAAAGTTAATCTTGCTTACTTTGCTGTTTCTAAACCAGGGGTTATTGCCAATGAGCCACCGGCCCACGAAGCCCAGGCAGCTCAGTCCTAGTTACGCTTCTATTTCTTGCTCCTTTGTCCTATTTGATTTTCACCAGTATACAAGTTTGGAAATGGCTCTTGATACTGTTCCTGTGGTAGATAAATCCCAGATCAGAATAGCAACATCTGTCGAAGATAATAAAAGTTATTAAAAACATGGATTTAAATTTTGTACGTGTCCCACTGAGGATCCATAAGTATGTAGCCAAATGTTCCACAAAGGCAAAAACTTTGGTAACTCCTGTTCTGAAGCATCTAGGGAACCGTAAAGATTATTAGATTATATGTGCTGAAAAGCCAATGGTGGGTCTGCAACTTCTGCAGAGTGAAGTGCAGAGGTGTTCATGGCCCTGCAGTTATTTTATTACCATTTTGTGCTACACTCGGGAAGAGGCGAGCTTACATTGGCTGGAAACTGTGACAATGCTGCAGACACTGCCAAATGGCATAGTTTTGTGACACTTGTGTATGTAAAAGCCCAATTTTAATTCCAGATGCACATATTCTTGTTTTTTCCAACAGTGTGAGTGAAGTTTTCTGTTAGTGTGATATTAACTTCATTATATTGCTAATACTGCCCTTAAATTTGAGTTGCTGAGAAAAAAATAATTGTTGATTCACCTGAATTAAATTTTACATACAAGAGGCTTCTTTGTTTATCAACTTGAGCCTCAATTTTAACCCCACCCCCTCCCAATGGGCACGAAGGGTCAGGTGAGGGGTTAAAATCTTGAAAATCGCCATCCCGTCCTCAACCCGCCATGTTCCCGGCCGCTGTAATATTAACTGTGGCAATTCAGGCCATTGACTAGGGTCTCACTAAAGGCAAGCAGGGGCCGACTTAAGATGCAAAAGTCGTGGCCTGATGATGTCATCGTCGCTGTGCCATAATATGAACGACAAGCCCAGTAGTAGAATCATGGCAGGAGGTGCCGACTGGCCAAAAGAAGCCAAGCTCTTTCTCTTTGAACTCCTTGTGGGCTAGGAGGAGCAAGAGTGCTCCCCAAGCTCCTCAGAGTCCATGTGGGCCTCCCTGATAGTGCGCTATGAGGAAATCCCTAGCCCTCCCCGATCTCGCAGCTTTGTACATAACAAAATAGTGACAATCTGCAAGATACATTAAAAGTGACAATTTTATTTAGAGAATGGGTGCATGTGATGTTTCAGTGACTCCGATGATTTTTCATTTTGTATTTCTAACTCTTTTTTAAATGAATCTGTGATTTATGTGATTATTGCTTCAAGTATTCTACTTCATTGACTGAGGGAGGAGCAGTGGTGATAGATTAATGATTAAGACAATCAGCTACCTGCATCAGCAACTAACTTTGGTGTATGGGCAGTAGTTCTCATAGTCTCCGCGGGTTTACTGCATTGTGAGATGATGAATACAGCTATGTGATCTCTCGGAACTGCTACAGAGAATTTCTATCATTTGATTGCTTCTGTACGTCTGCACAACTCAGTGCTGAAAGTCACCTCTTCACAAGTGTAAGTGGGAAACAGTGGTCCTCTACGAGGCCATTGAATCCTTTCCAGTTGTTTATCTGTAAGTGAAGGTAGCTTATTGGATCTTGGACCCCCAGGTCTCCGTTAGCAACAGTGAGGCCGTTCATGAGAGTTGTTACTGTGGTGATTAGGAGCTGATACTTGTGATACTGTTTTCAGATTGTATTGCAGAGAGCCATCACTTGCCCGATGATGAGAATAAAGTCATGTGCCTGCTCGCAACAGTTCATGGGAGTGAAATTGGATAAAGCTCAAAAACAGACGCGGCGGCATGCAAAATTCATCCTGCTTGCTCATTAGAATGATTGGAGCACTGATCTCAGTGCTAAACACACTGCTGTTTGGCTTGGTGCTCAACGGGGTGTGCGGGCCCATATCAGGTGCTGTCTACTACCAATAACATTTTGCCTAGGCTCTCTGCACTACTTAAAGGGGGCTACTTTTTGCAGAAGGACCTCATTGTCATTCTGAAGCCATGGCTCAACAAGGAAGAGAGAGGGCAAGGAGGTTCTCTGATGCGGCACTGGTTGCCTTCATCCTGAGGGTTCACATAAGATGTCAGGTCCTCTACCCGCAGGGGGGGGGGGGGGGGCGGCAGGAGGTCTTCCAGCCAGCATGGCAGAAGGCAGTGGGAGGAAATAGCACAAACTATCAGTGCTACGCGTGTTGCCCCCAGAACCTGGATCCAGTGCCACAAGAAGTTTGATGACCTCACATGAGTGGTCAAGGTGAGTGAATGGATATGACATTTGAAGATGCAATCAGCTGCACCACAAGCCTCACACACTGCTCTATGCACCACATGCCCATCACTCACCTACCAACAATCTCTAGCTATCACAACTCATACCTCATAATCATAGCTTCACCTCAACCTCACACTTATCACTGCTGCAGGACTCACATCCACATCTCACACCTTGCACACACTGACAGCTATACAACCATGATGGGCACATAACCCAAACACATTGCACCACATTCAGTGACACACTTCCCTTTCTCTTGCAGGCAAAGATAGCACACAACTGCCGTGAGCAGCAGCAGATGAGTGAAAGGGGAGCCTGACTTCCAAGATTAACTTCAGAACCTGACTGATCTGTCGGAGACGGTGCTGGAGATCATTGGAGGGGCTGTCTCTGAGCCCGTGGCAAGTGGCGAGGTTGAAAGCATTGCTGATCTGCTTATACCTAATCCTCCTCCTCTCATCCCACTTCTCCCGCATCCCACAATCTCATCTCACTTACAAGCTGCTGATAGTGTAAGCATGCACAACCACAGATAACTCGAGAACTGCCACCATCATAGCCTGTCCCTTATGTTTTGGAGGAGGTGTTTTGGAGGAGGAGAGGCTCCATCACTCATTCTGACACTGAAGAAACAGCTCAGAAAATAGCACTGCGTGTACTTTAGAGGGGAGTATAGAGGCGGGATCTGCACATGTTGAGTCATCGGGTATGAGTGGGCTATAGCCAGGCCAAGTGGAAAGCTGGAGGGCGAGTTTGCGCATGAGTTCTATTGCACAGGACCGGATGATAACTTTGATGGGTGGTCTCCAAAAGGATACTCATGGACCCAACCATAATGCTGGCTGTGATTGGTGCTGTCGCAGCACAAGCGGAAGCAACCCAACGTTTCAGTGCCCTCATGCAAGCTCAGACTGATGCAATCGTGGCTGGGTTTATGATTGTGCAAAGGGGCTTGCAAGGTGTTGCAGCAGTCCAGCAATCTGTGCTCCAGCAGATGGTTAGGATCCTGAGGTGTCGCCCCGGGGGAGTGCCAGTGGCAGTGTGGAGCACAAACCTGCTGTCCTGTCTGAAGATGACAACATTCGTCATCCCAATACTGCCATTCTGCCATCGCCCAACCAGCCAGCCCAGACTACTGCCGCCCATGCTGAGATGGTGCAGTCTGTAGCTGGGCCTTCTAGATCCAGAGTTGCTTGAGGTCATCTTGCGAGAGCATCCTGAAGTCTCCCCCACAGAATGTCAGCAGCCTTCCACCAGTGATGCTGCAGCCACTGGGGTAGCACTCAGCGGGAGCACTAGAGTAGGCATAGGAACTCGAAAGACAGACACTAATGAATGCACAAGAGTGATTAGTTGACGTGTAGTTTTGCATTAATTAATTTATAAATTATGTTCAGAATGTTTGTTTTGTGGTGATTCTCATTTCAGCTTTGTGCCCAAGAGGAAGTGTGATGTTCCGTGACAGAGGGATGGTAAGGTGGGGAAGTGGTGAGCAACGACGATCTGGACTTTCAGGGGAACCGGATTCTGATGAGGCGCTCACTGACAGCCCGTCCAGAATGGGGATCTGCTGCCTGCCTTCTAGCTTTCTCCTCCTCCTCTACCTGAGTTGGTTGCAAAACCCATGGTGGCAAAGGCTGCGCCCTCATGATGACCAGGTTGTGGAGGATGCAGCAGACCACCATGAAATGGGACACCCCTCCAACAAGTACTGGAGGGCTCCTCCCGAGTGGTCAAGGCAGCAGAACCGTAGCTTCAGAACCCTGATGGCCTGCTCATTGAGGTTCCTTGTTGCAGCATAGCTCTCATTAAGGAATGCTGGCCATGTGTGATGGGGTTGTGGAGGGGAGTCATCAGCTAGGTGCAGAGCAGGTAGCCCTCATCTCCTCGGGTTTGTTGTGGTGGATGGAAGATTGCTGGCACAGGATGAATGCATCATGACTGTTGTCAGGATAGTGGGCATTCACCCTCGTGCTGGACATGGTTGCACAACAACTGCACGTTAAGTGTGTGGTATCCTTTGCAGTTACAGAACATCTCAGCATTGATATGCGGTGCCTGCAAAGTCACGTGTGTGCAGTTGATGGCACCCTGCACCATGGGGAGCCCCCATATCCTGGCAAAGTAACATGCGTATTCCTACTGCTTCTCGCTGTTCAGAGAGAAGACAACGAAGCCCCTTCTCCTGGTGTACAGAGCCTTTGTGACTTCCCAGACGGCAAACTGGGAGATGTTAGCTACGTCTCCTGTTCCAGTCTGATGGGAGCCGGTGGCGAAACAATTGAGGGTCATGGTGACCTTGAAGACCACTGGCAGTGCCATGATTACCGTGTTTTGAGGCTGCAGGCCTACTTCCATCAGGTCTGGTTCCAGGAGGTGGCAGAGTTCTGTGACCACCTCCTTGGTGAAGCGGAGCTTCCTAATACACTGCTCCTGTCTTAAGTGCAAATAGGAGAAGTGCTCTTGCAGGACCCTAGGTGGGTAAGGCCTCCTTCTGTGCGAGCCCTCCTGGCCCCCCTCATCCTTCTCTGTAAGCAGCTTGTCCTCTTCACTGCTTCTGTTCCATCTCCATCATATTTAAGCGCGAGGGGGACTGCAAATAGAGCCCCATGACTGGGAGCAAATGGTTTGATCAGTACCCTTGAAATCAGAAGCAAGGCGACCTCCACCTGCAGCACCACTCCCCGTCACCTCAACAACTTTAAATAACTACAAACATTTGTATAAACTTACGCAGAGCCAGTACAAATCAAAAAGCAAGTCACCTGCTAGTTGTTGCTGATTCCTTTTAAATACCTCTGGTGGGGGTCCTTCCTGCTGATAAATGCATGTTCAGCTGTTCGTGATTTGAATGCAGAGACGACGTTGAAATTGGCAGGTTGTGCATCAAATGAGTGTTGTGCACTGATTGACGTCATGATCTGCCTCATTACCATTCCTCCAGCAAGCGCAGGCAACGGCCACGATGCCGACCTGCTCAAAATGCTGCGGGCCCCACCACAAGTGGATGGAAGTGAGGAAGCTGCCATTTGTTCTCTGAAACCATCCTTCTCCACTGACGCTAAGGTGCCAAATTTCACGGCCCATATGTTCCAACACCCCCTGTTTGAAAACAGACCCATTGAGGTCTGGCAGGTACGTGTTGGAGGCCTGGAATGGAGCATTCTGAATAATATGACTCTACTTATCTGTAGAATAACTCCACGAGGCCTAGTGCTGTGCTTGAACTGCTGTGACCATAGTCTCTTTATTGTAACCCAGAGTGAGGCAGCAATGTGGTGACCAGCCTTTTATACAGCTCCTGCCTGGGCCTCCCACAGTTGCACCTTCTAGTGGTACCAGCATAGAATATACAGAGTATACATATATGACAACATTTCCCCCCCCCCCCTCAAAGTCTTTGATTCGAGTTTGGTACAGGTTGAGGCGACCTGGAACTCTGCGCTGCCTGGTTGATCGTCTGAGTGTCACTTCTGGCATGGGTGAGTTGGTTGGGTCACTGCTGTCTTGCAGCGCTGTTGGGCTGTTGGAGATGGTGGGATCATCCTCGTGGTTGGCAGCTAGGTCTGTTGCTGATTGGGTGTGTGTAGGTGGATCGCTGAAGGTAAGGTCCTCTCCCGGTCGTTCCTGGTTACCTGTAAATCGCAATTTGATCTGGTCCAAATGCTTTCTGCACGTTTGTCCGTTAAGCAGTTTGACACCAAACACTCTTCCCCTCCTTGGCGAAAACAGTGCGAGCGACCCATTTGGGGCCATGACCATGATTCAGCACAAACACCGGGTCGTTTAGTGATATCGCGTGAAATAGCCGCGCGATCATGGTACATGTTTTGCCGATAGCGCCTGGTTTCCACCTGATTGTTGAGGTTAGGGTGGACTAAGGAGAGCCTGGGTTTGAGTGCACGTTTCATTAGTAACTCCGCAGGGGGGGTCCCCGGTAGGCGAGTGGGGTCGTGTCCTGTAATTGATCAGCACCCGGGATAGGCGGGTTTGTAAGGAGCCTTCCGTGACACGTTTCAAGCTCTGCTTTATGGTTTGGACTGCCTGCTCCGCTTGGCTGTTGGATACGGGCTTGAACGGGGCAGACCTGACATGCTTGATGCCATTGCGGGTCATTAATTCAATGAATTCCGAGCTGGTGAAACATGGACCATTGTCGCTGACCAGAATGTTAGGCAAGCCATGGGTAGCGAACATGGCCCTGAGGCTTTCAATGGTGGCGGTGGACATGGTCATTATTACACATTCGATCCACTTAGAGTAGGCGTCCACTACAACGAAGAACATTTTTCCTAAAAAGGGGCCCGCATAATCTACGTGGATTCTGGACCATGGTTTTAAGGGCCAGGACCACAGACGAAGTGGAGCCTCCCTGGGGGCATTGCTCAATTGTGAGCAAGTGTTACACTGGCGCATGCACTACTCCAAATCCAAGCCACTGCTGGGTCACCAGACGTAGGACCTGGTGATAGCCTTCATCATGATTATGCCTGGATGGGCACTGTTTAGGTTGCATATGAAGGTTGCCCTGCCTTTAATGCGTTTACCCCATAAGAGGCAATCCGATTGGATGGAAATTTCGTCTTTACGATGGTGAAACGGCTTTATCTCGTCTCGCATTTCTCTTGGGACCGCTGACCAGCCCCCATTGAGGACGCAACTTTCTACAACAGGTAACACAGGATCCTGGTTGGTCCAGGTTTGATCTGGTGGGCCATTACGGGGTGACCCTTCGCTTTCGAAGATGTCCATCATTGCAGGCTGCACCATTTCCACCCCGGTGGTGGGCAACGGTAGCCGCCTGAGGGCATCGGTGCAGGTCAGTGCCTGGCCTGTGGCAGATGGTATAATTGTAGGCTGACCGTGTTAGTGCCCATCTTTGGATTCGCGACGAAGCATTGGTGTTTATGCCTTTGCTTTCCGAAAACATGGAGATTAGGGGCTTGTGGTCGGTTTCTAACTCGAACCTGAGTCCGAACAAATACTGGTGCATTTTTTTTAACGCCATAGACACAGGCCAAAACCTCCTCGACCATGCTGTAAGCTCTTTCGGCCTTGGATAGCCTTCTAGAAGCATATGCAACCGGTTGGAGTTTGCCCGCTACATTTGCTTGGTGTAAAACACACCCGACACCGTACGATGACATGTCACATGCTAAAACTAGATGTTTGTCTGGGTCATACAATATAAGTAACTTGTTCAAACACAGCAAGTTTCTGGCCTTTTTGAAGGCAGCGACTTGATTTTGACCCCAAACCCAGTCATGTCTCTTGCGTAGCAACTTGTGCAACGGTTCGAGCAAGGTGCTCAACCCTGGAAGAAAGTTACCAAAATAGTTGAGTCCCAGGAACGAGCGCAGCTCTGTTACATTTTCTCGTCTGATGTGCATTCTTGATGGCCTCTGTCTTCGAGTCCGTGGGCCTGATGCCGTCTGCCGCAATTTTCCTCCCCAGGAATTCTACCTCTGGCACCAGGAAGACACACTTGGATCATTTCAGCCGGAGTCCGACTCTGTTTAGTCGACTTAAAACCTCTTACAGGTTGTGCAGGTGTTCGGTGGTGACATGACCAGTGATTAGAATGTCATTCTGAAATACAACGGTGCATGAAACCGATTTCAACAGACTCTCCATGTTCCTTTGGAAGATGGCTGCAGCTGAGCAGATCCCGAATGGGCACCTGTGATACAAAAACAGTCCCTTGTGTGTGTTAATGCACGTTAATTTTTTCGATGACTCAGCCAGCTCCTGGGTCATGTAAGTGGAGATTAGATCCAGCTTGGTGAATGCCTTTCCCCCTGCCAATGTCTCAGAGATCATCGGCTTTGGGTAGCGGGTACTGGTCCTGTAATGAAACTCGGTTGATAGTTACCTTGTAGTCGTCGCAGATTCTGACCGTGCCATCGCTCTTAAGTACCGGAACAATCGGGTTGGCCCACTCGTTGAATTTGACTGGTGATAGATTCTCTTGCGTTGACGTCTGTCCAATTCGATCTCGGCTTTCTCCCTCATCGTGTAAGAGATCGCTCGAGCCTTATGAAGAACAGGCCGTGCCAAGGGGACTAAGTTTGATCTGCACTTTGGCACCTGTGAAGTTGCCGATGCCTGGTTCAAATAAGGATGGGAACTTGCTCAGCACTTGAGCACAGGACACATCGTCCACTGAAGATAGTGCTTTGATGACTTCCCAGTTCCACCGAATCTTCCCCATCCAGCCTCTGCCAAGCAGCATTGGCCCATTGCCTGGTACAGCCCACAGTGGCAATTCGTGTATCTCTTCATCATAGGATACCTTTACGTTCACACTGCCGATAACTGTGATCAGTTCCTTGGTGTAAGTGCACAGCTTTGTCTGAATTGGGCTCAGCTTGTTGCCCCACAGCCTCTCAAATGCCTTCTGGCTCATAAGTGACTGACTCGCCCGTGTCCAACTCCATGGAAACAGGAATGCCATTTATCTTGACTTTCATCATCATGGGGGGACTTTTGGTAGTGAAGGTGTGCACCCCGTGCACTGCTTCCTCGGGCTGAGTCGCCTCTTTAGCTTGTACTTTATGATCCTTACTGGATCGGAAATCTCCTGCCGACTCCTCTGCTACGTTGTGAGTTGCAGTTCTTCTGCACATTTGCTGTGGGTGGCCTTTTTGGCCGCAGCCTTTGCACACATAGTGTCTGAATTGACACAGCTGGGCACGATGGTTACCCCCACAATGCCAACATGTTAAACGATTCACATTTACATCCCTTGGCGGACTCTGAGTCGGACTAATTCTTTGATCAATAGTTATTTTCTGCACAGTACTTGCCAGTGAGTTTTGATTCTGGGAAAATCTCAACATTGAGGTTGTGAACGCCTGGCTTAAGGTGATGGTCTGCATCACGTCCCATCCCGTCCCGTCGCGTAAACTTCCCGCAACACATTGTTGAGTTCGCCAAATTCGCACGGTTCCACGAGCCTTTGTAGGTCTGCGACATATTCCGCTAAATCCTGGCCCTCGGTGCGGTGGTGTGTGTAGAAGCGATACCTGGCCAGCAAAACCCGAGTAAAGGCTTCACCCTCTAAACTTTTCTAAACTACCAACGGCAGCCATCTCTGCGTGCAAGTCCATGATCTGTTTTCGTCACCAGTTAATATGTCTCTACTCATCTGTAGAATAACTCCACGAGGCCTAGTGCTGTGCTTGAACTGCTGTGACCTTAGTCTCTTTATTGTAACCCAGAGTGAGGCAGCAATGTGGTGACCAGCCTTTTATACAGCTCCTGCCTGGGCCTCCCACAGTTGCACCCTCTAGTGGTACCAGCATATTATATACAGAGTATACATATATGACACTGAATCTGTGCTGCACGTCCATTGGCCCCTCAGCAGCCACTGCTCCTGCAAAAGCATTATCATCAGTTACCTGTGGATTCTCCATTATTAATAAATAATGCATATAAATGTCTGGATCTGGGCTACTGATCTAGTATATGTGATTTAATAGTTTCTACCAGGTGGTCTGTTATTGAAGCCTTGACTGCTGCTTCAATTTTGGACCCAAAGTATCCTTAGCAACATTGAGACTAATCTCCCAAGGACCTAATTTCCCTTCTTATTTGCTACAACAACAATATATTGCATATATAATGCATCTTTAGCATAATAAAACGTCCCAAGGTGCTTCACAGGAGTGTTATCAAATAATATTTAACACCGAGCCACGTAAGGAAATATTAGGACAGGTGATCAAAAGCTTGGTCAAAGAGGTAGGTTTCAAGGAGTGTCTACTTGTGCTGACAAAGGCTTTTCTTGGGACAAGCCCTCACTTGTGTCCCTCTGTGCTGTGTTGTTTGTTCAGTGCTCTCTTGGATTTTAAAAATGAAAGCAGTGTGAATTAGTAACTGAAGTTCATGTGCCATCTGCCATTAAATGCATTAAGTTGACTATATATGATAGAGAATTCAAGCTCTGCAGCCTGGCTGCAGTTTTGAGAAAACACAGACCACATTGCATTAAGTCATCAATCAACTTGACATTTTAGGACCTTGGGTAGCGAGCCAATTAAAGGTTAACAGACTATCAAATGAGCCAATAAAGTCAAAGAAGGCGTGTTCTTTACTGTAAATTGAACCAGGTATGAGTACAGCCATTTTGGTCATGTGGTCTCAGAAGGACAAAGGTCTCACTTAAAGCCAAGAGCTTGTTGCTGCTGCCAGTATAAAATTACATTAAAACTACAACCGGAGTTCGTATTTCATTGGAAATTAAGAGATCTAACAATATATAATTATTTCCTTAATTTCACTGATACGTTTAACAAGTCAGATTTTTTTTAAATGTCCATATGTCATTTAATTCCATACTAAGGTAGAATAATTTAAAAAAAAATCTTAACTTGTGCTCTTTTCAAGTTGTGGAATTTCTTGCACACCTCCTAATGGTCAAAATGAGTGGATGTGGTCAGCAACCAGATCATCTGTTGGTTGAGGGATAAATGGTCAGAACACTAGTAGAACTTTCCTGGTCTTCAAAATAGTGCCATTAGATTTTTTACATCCACCTGATCAGGCAGAGAGGCCTCAATTTAGCATCTCATCTGAAAAACAGGAACCTCTGACAATTTAGCAGTCCTTCAGTACTGTACTGGAGTGTCAGCCTAGATTATGTGCTCATGTCTCTGGTGTGGGAGTTGAATCAATGACCTTCTGACTCATAGGCAAAAGTGAGCCAAGTCTGACACCTTGGCAGAATTAACCTCTTATTCAGGAAAAAGAAAGTCCTCCAACAATAGATAATTCTGCTAAAGTGTAAATTTGGACTTTCTTACATTTGTACACGACTGACATGCTTATTTTTGAAAACTTAGTATGTTTAAAGTACAATTTATTTTAGGAGTTAATTTCATAAAATTGAACTCTTGAAATACATTTAAAATTTGTCTAAGTTGGCCGCTTTATGCTTGTCAGTTGTGGCCTGGCTAAATGTTGTCCCAGTAACTTTTTACGACAGGTATATGAATTTGTAAATCAACTAAAATAAATGCAATTACAGGTATGAAAAGTCCAGGAATATATTTGGATGTTCCAGTCTGTGCGAAGAAGTTTGGCTGGCTTTGTTAGGTTAATTTAGACAAATTTCTATCTCTGGATATTTCCCAACATGTTCCAGATAACTGACACCAAAATATGACCCATTTATTGTCATTTATTATTGCTTTGTAAACACCGAGCACGGCTGTCTTTATGCTTCCAGTTATAGGATCCTTGTAACACTTCCAGTTTCAACAACATCCCTCTGGGCTACTGATTTATGGTGACTCAGTAAATCCATTCCCATTTTTATAATATAGGATTCTACTGAGAATTTGACAGTTCTGATCCTAATATGGCGATATATAAAACGGAAAAGAGTGACTAAAGTAAATGTTGGTCCTTTAGAAGATGAGAAGGGGGATTTAGTAATGGGAAATGTGGAAATGGCTGAGACCTTAAACAATTATTTTGCTTCGGTCTTCACAGTGGAAGACACAAAAACCATGCCAAAAATTGCTGGTCACGGGAATGTGGGAAGGGAGGACCTTGAGACAATCACTATCACTAGGGAGATAGTGTTGGATAGGCTAATGGGACTCAAGGTAGACAAGTCCCCTGGTCCTGATGAAATGCATCCCACGGTATTAAGAGATGGTGGAAGTTATAGCAAATGCATTCGTTATAATCTACCAAAATTCTCTGGATTCTGGGGAAGTACCAGTGGATTGGAAAGCAGCTAATGTAACGCCTCTGTTTTTAAAAAAAAAGGGGGCAGACAAAAAGCAGGTAACTATAGGCCGGTTAGTTTAACATCTGAAGTGGGGAAAATGCTTGAAGCTATCATTAAGGAAGAAATAGCGTGACATCTAGATAGGAATAGTGCAATCAAGCAGACGCAACATGGATTCATGAAGGGGAAATCATGTTTAACTAATTTACTGGAATTCTTTGAGGATATAACGAGCATGGTGGATAGAGGTGTACCGATGGATGTGGTGCATTTAGATTTTCAAAAGGCATTCAATAAGGTGCCACACAAAAGGTTACTGCAGAAGATAAAGGTACGTGGAGTCAGAGGAAATGTATTGGCATGGATCGAGAATTGGCTGGCTCATAGAAAGCAGAGAGTCGGGATAAATGGGTCCTTTTCGGGTTGGAAATCGGTGGTTAGTGGTGTGCCACAGGGATCTGTGCTGGGACCACAACTGTTTACAATATACATAGATGACCTGGAAGAGGGGACAGAGTGTAGTGTAACAAAATTTGCAGATGACACAAAGATTAGTGGGAAAGCAGGTTGTGTAGAGGACACAGAGAGGCTGCAAAGAGATTTAGATAGGTTAAGCGAATGGGCTAAGGTTTGGCAGATGCAATACAATATTGGAAAATGTGAGGTCATCCACCTTGGGGGAAAAAAAAACAGTAAAAGGGAATATTATTTGAATGGGGAGAAATTACAACATGCTGCAGTGCAGAGGGACCTGGGGGTCCTTGTGCATGAATCCCAAAAAGATAGTTTGCAGGTGCAGCAGGTAATCAGGAAGGCAAATGGAATGTTGGCCTTCATTGCGAGAGGGATGGAGTACAAAAGCAGGGAGGTCCTTCTTCAACTGTACAGGGTATTGGTGAGGCCGCACCTGGAGTATTGCGTGCAGTTTTGGTCACCTTACTTAAGGAAGAATATACTAGCCTTGGAGGGGGTACAGAGACGATTCACTAGGCTGATTCCGGAGATGAGGGGGTTACCTTATGATGATAGATTGAGTAGATTGGGTCTTTACTCGTTGGAGTTCAGAAGGATGAGGGGTGATCTTATAGAAACATCTAAAATAATGAAAGGGATAGACAAGATAAGAGGCAGAGAGGTTGCTTCCACTGGTCGAGGAGACTAGAACTCGGGGGCACAGCCTCAAAATACAGGGGAGCCAATTTAAAACCGAGTTGAGAAGGAATTTCTTCTCCCAGAGGATTGTGAATCTGTGGAATTCTCTGCCCAAGGAAGTAGTTGAGGCTAGCTCATTGAATGTATTCAAATCACAGATAGATAGATTTTTAACCAATAAGGGAATTAAGGGTTATGGGGAGCGGGCGGGTAAGTGGAGCTGAGTCCATGGCCAGATCAGCCATGATCTTGTTGAATGGCGAAGCAGGCTCGAGGGGCTAGATGGCCTACTCCTGTTCCTAATTCTTATGTTCTTATGTATACGGTCAATGCTGAGACACAGGATTAAAACTGTACCAGTAAATGTGTACAGAATTGACACATTTCTAAAGCACTCTTCACGCCTGGAAAATGTCAGTTTGACTTCAACGGAAAACACAATCGGATGGGGTGTAAACAGGCTGCCGATTTTCTAATTCCGATTTTGCGCGATTGCCCAGGACCAATTTCATCCCCAGGTCTCTTATGAACAGTAAGCTGTGTCTTACACACCCACCATATCAGACAGATAGTGACGGGGCGGGGGGGCGGGGGGGTGTGGGGTGGGGGGCTGCGGTCAGAGTCTGAGCTTCATGACAAAGTCTGCATCTTTCTCATATTTTCAATCTTTGAAAACTATCACTGGATTGCTGTAATAACATATTTGGATGAGATATTTGAATACCTGAATTCATGCTACATATTAATTCAAGGATGTGCTACTGGCATTTTCACTGTAAAAGACCAGATTGAGAAATTTGTTTGCAAGCTTGCCTTGTGTTCATGAATAAGGAAAAGGATGTCTTTGCTCCTTTGAGACATTGGCAGAGTTTGTGATTTTTCTGTCAAATGAAAATGAATGTTCAAATCTGACTGGGCTGTGAGTACTTTCCAGAGTCTGATGACCAAGTCCAAGACATGCTGCGGTGTTAGCCAATTACGCTGCCACCTACTTTGCCGCCAGTCGTGATTTGGAAAACTGCAAAAGGACAAGAAGAAAACAGTGGCTCAAATGGTAGCTGACTACTTTTAACTTTTAGTCAAGTCAATTTCTTCAGCTACTTGTGACCCAAGTCTCATTGGGCTAATGATCAAACACTGAAGCTGGCACATTTTACTTAAGACACTAACCAGCTTTTGGATGTTTGTTCAATGAGCTCTGAGATTAGAAAGAAGAAAACCGGGTTGATAAGTGCACATTTGATTTGACAGTGGCACCTACTTTAGAGCAGTGCAAGTCAGCTGTTCTACTTGGGAAAAGCCAAGCTCTGTGCGTTCATGTTCACACAAAGCATAATTCTACTTACCAGTTGGTCACAATTTCAATATATAAAAAAAAGACCCAGGGAACAGTCAGCTCTTTGCTAACGTTGGCCCAGAAATTACGGTCGGAGGTTTCCGCAGGCGGATGCTTCCGACCGCAATTTCTGGGCCCACATATTCCAGAGACTTGGGCACTTCGTACACATCCCTGGGATCACTGGGGCGGCCCAACCAATTCAAGTAGGGGTATTCCATTCATACTTATGGTTATCCCGTATGTCGAAATAAATCAAAATGGAATTTTTAATTATTTAAAACACAAATTGCATTTTTTGAAAAGTAAATTTACATATTTCAAAGGGTCTAAAAATAAACTTGCCTTATTTAACAGGATTTTAAATGAAATCGTTGAAAAAAGTATATTTTTCTGTCCTTTTAAAAGTCTTGTGCTGATAAAAGCAGGCTTTGCATTCGCTGGGCAGAAGTTGGGTAAATAGCCTAACACCCGCGGAGGCCTTTTACTTCCGGATGCGTGCGATCTGTAATGAGGATTCTTGATGGATCGCAAGTTGCGGATTTAAGCACATGCGCTTTGCTTGCCTAAACTTGTAACCTGCGAGGCCCCTGTGGGCATGTGCGTGCCTTGCACGCACCCATAGGGACCGTGAATTCGGGGCCTTTGTAATTTTAAAAAGTAGTTTTAGAAAGACTCTGCACCACCTATTTCTCCGAGATGGTCTTGC
Organism: Pristiophorus japonicus; assembly: GCF_044704955.1. Lineage (NCBI taxonomy): Eukaryota > Metazoa > Chordata > Chondrichthyes > Pristiophoridae > Pristiophorus > Pristiophorus japonicus. The sequence goes on along the minus strand of NC_091977.1, from coordinate 342,251,375 downwards.
ACCACTTGCCAGGAATAAATGGTGCAGCTAAATCGGTGACTCCACTCCAATTTGTTTTGACCATGTAAGTGTTGCCATAAAATATTGTTCAACTGATAGTTGCTTTTGTAGAATGTAGTTTTTATTATCCTTAACTCTGTTTCTTAACCACATATGTTAGATTGCCACATTCTTTATAAATAGTCTCTTGTGTTCCTTCCTTGGATTAATTCTTGCCCGTTCAGGTGACCAAAAGCTTGGACACGGAGGTAGGTTTTAAGGAGCATCTTAAAGGGGGACAGTGAGGTAGAGTGGTGGAGAAATGTAGAGCTCAGTTTTGACCAGGAGTTGCTCAGTTTTTTTTGGAGTAACTTGATTTTTCTGGCATAACTTAAAAATCCCCATTTTGCACATTTAATTTGCACCAGTGTAAGTGAATTAGTTACGATTTTTTTTTCTCTCAAAAGGGGGAGTTACCAGCCACCTACGTCAGTTCTGCCCATTTAGGCAACTTTGGCCAGCTAATAGTAACTCCAAATCTACTTAGACCAGCATATGTGGCCACTTCAGGAAACCCTTGCGGAGAGTGAAGAAATCAGTGCAGGTAGGTACATCGGAGGCCGTTCTGCTTGGGCTAGGGGTGGGAGGCCAGCAGAACTGATAGTGCTCCTGCCTGGATGATTTCTATCAGTTCTGCTGGCCTCCCACCCCTAGCCCTGGCCGAGTGAGTTTTAAAAGACTAAGATTTAATTTGGTCACTAATAAAGAAACTTAATGACTAAAGAATGTGAATAGAATCAAACAGTTATACAGGACATCATATGACAAACTTCGCAAAGTTAATTTACTATATAACAGAAGCATTCGTGGAAGCTTAAACTACAAAAATAAAAAGTAAAAGATAGTTGAATTAATTTGCCCTAATCGCTCAACTAATTTAAACAACTATTTGTTTGCAATGATGATACTGGATCGATCGCACCGGGAGAGCACTCGGCCAGGGCTAGGGGTGGTCAGGAGAAATGGTAGTGTTCCTGCCTGGATGATTACTATCAGTTCTCCTGACCGCCCCTAGCCCTGGCCGAGTGGTCTCCCGGTGCAATATCTAGATGATTAAAGCTTCAAATCAACTACCCCTACTCACAGCAACATTTGACCGGCATCGGGTCCCTCCCACACAGCAGCTGCAACAAGACACGGAGAGGCTGGGGGCGAGGAGCTACTGCGCATGCACGGACACTCCACTGCGCATGTGCAGACATCCCGGCACTGTTTACGGTGCAGGACTCTGGCTCCACCCCCGACTCGACTGGCCATGCTGCGCGACCACAGGGAGAAGGCCGGACAGTGGCCAAAGTGGGGAGGAATTTTTTCGCCGCACTTCTGAACAGAGAAAAACGGCGCATCTCTGGTAAGTGCGCTTGAAAAAAAGGGGTGGGCCAAAATTGAATCCCCTGGCAGGGAATTCCAGACTTAGGGGCTAGATAGCTGAAGGTACAGCTGCCAGTGCAGTGGCGAAGCAAATCGGGAGTGTACAAGAGGCCAGAATTGGAGGAACGCAGAGTTTTCGAAGCATTGTAGGGCTGGATGAGAGCAGAGTTCAAGCTTTGTCAAAATACATTTTATTTTTAAATAGATACGTTATGTAGGAGATGGAATGGGAAGAATAAATTTGGACATGCCTGTAAATAAAATTTATCATAGAATTCTCCAGGGAAAAGGAACATAGATAAGTGAATTAGGAAAATGGAAGTATTGAGGACAATAACAATTACTATTTGTCACTCCATAGAAATGCTGATAGTAATGGTCAAGGCTATGGAGGGATTTGAACACAAGGATGAGAATTTTAAATTTGAAGCATTGCTGGACTGGGATGCTTTCAGAGTATCAGCAGAAGGTGGACTGAGGCAGGGTTGGAGCCGAGCAATTTTATGGAGCTGGAAATTGGTGACCTTGGTGATGGATTGGATACGGGCTCAGAAGCTCAGCTCAGGGTAAAGTAGGTTAGTGTGGTTGTGAACAGTGTGGCTCAGCCTCAGTGGTCAGGGAGGGGATGGAATTGGTGGCTAGGGAACTAAATTTGGGGTGGGGATGGGTTAGGTCTTCCCAATATTTAATTGGAGCCAATTTCTGCTGCTATTAGATAATGGAACATGCCATGGAAGATTTTGAAAACTAAGATGAAGATTTTAAAGTTGATTTTTTAAATCGGTGGGCAGAAAATGGAAGACTCCATTGATAAGTAAAATAGACAGCACTTAACTTTATTAGAAATATTAAACAATGGTAAAACAAAACTCCCTTGAATTATGTATAATTGCATTCTGTTGCATTAGACTACATCTTCAAAATAAATGAACATATACAGCATTTCTATGGAGTGACAAATAGCAATTGTTATTGTCCTCAATACTTCCATTTTCCAAATTCACTTATCTATGTTTCTTTTCCCTGGAGAATTCTATGATAAATTTTATTTACAGGCATGCCCAAATTTATTCTTCCCATTCCATCTCCTACATAACGTAACTATTTAAAAATAAAATGTATTTTGACAAAGCTTGAACTCTGCTCTCTTTTTTTTTTTCTGTTGCTTGTTCAAAGTACATAAGAACATAAGAACATAAGAATTAGGAACAGGAGTAGGCCATCTAGCCCCTCGAGCCTGCTCCGCCATTCAACAAGATCTTGGCTGATCTGGCCGCGGACTCAGCTCCACTTACCCGCCCGCTCCCCGTAACCCTTAATTCCCTTATTGGTTAAAAATCAATCTATCTATCCGTGACTTGAATACATTCAATGAGCCAGCCTCAACTGCTTCCTTGGGCAGAGAATTCCACAGATTCACAATCCTCTGGGAGAAGAAATTCCTTCTCAACTCGGTTTTAAATTGGCTCCCCCGTATTTTGATGCTGTGCCCCCTAGTTCTAGTCTCCACGACCAGTGGAAACGACCTCTCTGCCTCTATCTTGTCTATCCCTTTCATTATTTTAAATGTTTCTATAAGATCACCCCTCATCCTTCTGAACTCCAACGAGTAAGAACATAACATAAGAATTAGAAACAGGAGCAGGCCATCTAGCCCCTCGAGCCTGCTCCGCCATTCAATAAGATCATGGCTGATCTGGTCGTGGACTCAGCTCCACTTACCCGCCCTCTCCCCATAACCCTTAATTCCCTTATTGGTTAAAAATCTATCTATCTTTGACTTGAAAACATTCAATGAGCTAGCCTCAACTGCTTCCTTGGGCAGAGAATTCCACAGATTCACAACCATCTTGGAGAAGAAATTCTTTCTCAACTCGGTTTTAAATTGGCTCCTCCGTAAAGACCCAGTCTACTCAATCTATCATCATAAGGTAACCCCCTCATCTCCGGAATCAGCGTAGTGAATCGTCTCTGTACCCCCTCCAAAGCTAGTATATCCTTCCTTAAGTAAGATGACCAAAACTGCACGCAGTACTCCAGGTGCGGCCTCACCAATACCCGATACAGTTGCAGCAGGACCTCCCTGCTTTTGTACTCCATCCCACTCGCAATGAAGGCCAACATTCCATTCGCCTTCCTGATTACCTGCTGCACCTGTAAACTAACTTTTTGGGATTCGTGCACAAGGACTCCCAGGTCCCTCTGCACTGCAGCATGTTGTAATTTCTCCCCATTCAAATAATATTCCCTTTTACTGTTTTTTTTTCCAAGGTGGATGACCTCACACTTTCCGACATTGTATTGCATCTGCCAAACCTTAGCCCATTCGCTTAACCTATCTAAATCTCTTTGCAGCCTTTCTGTGTCCTCTACACAACCCGCTTTCCCACTAATCTTTGTGTCATCTGCTCATCTGCTTTCTGTATGATGGAAGCAGGGCCCATCTTGCTTCAAACCATTACATTTCTATCATATCTGTTTTATGAGATTTTAGAAATGTTGTGAATTTAGAATTAAACTCTGCTGCTTTCGGAAGGTAACTCAATTGGTGTGTATGTGAGAGGAGGAGAGAGTGGCACAATGAATGCCAGTTGATAGTGTACTGGAGAGATGTTATCACGGGCTAATTGCATGGAAATCCTCATGCTTGAAACATTGGATTCACTGAAAGCCTTCACATCCATAATGGTTATCAAGGATTGTTCTCGAGACCAGGCTATTTGATACACAAATTAAGAGTTGGAGGACACAAAACTCATCCAGATTCCAGAAGCCAGCCGTTTATGCTGTGTCTGATGAAAGATAAAATTGATTAAAAAAATGTTATATACCTATTATGAAAGGACTGCTTTGATCTGTACTGGCAAAAGCCTATGTGGAGAAATATAAGAATAATTGGTTTTATCTATTCAAGAGGTTTCTTGTTTCAACCATGTGTTTGAGTTGTGGTAGTGAGACTGGACACTAAAAGCACTCGTGTTACAATTCTCAAACGCTCACAAAAAACTTCTGAAAAGGACTAAAGATTTAGGGCACTGACTATTCTGCTATATTCCTTTTGCTTTTGTTTAATTAAAATCATGTAAATTGGACAGTATTATGTAGTGTGACTTTTTTTTCACCTTTTGCAGGTGCACAACTTGTGCAAATTGTAATGTGAGATAACTTGGTAACAGGGTAAATGTTAATCTTTTGCATTCTACTGCTATTCATGGCATCCATAGGGTGCAAGTTTCAGAACTGATTGTGGATAGTGCAATTTGATCTGAACATGAATGAAGAGATTTGGGAGAAATTCTGAATTGTAAAACATACTCTTTCTTTGTCGAAGAACCTTCCTGTTATTTGGTGCCATTCTACCTTCGTCCATATATTTTTAGCCTAGAGTTAGTGGAACAAAAACTTGCTCAAAGGGGTCATCGATAATGCCAGTAGTCATTACAGACAAAGAAAGAACTTGCATTTAAATATTGCCTTTCACAACCTCGGGCCATCCAAAGCACTTTTCAGCCAATGAAGTACTTTTGAAGTGTAGTCACTCTTGTAACATAGGAAATGTGGCAGTGGTTGTGTGCATAGCAACAGTGTGGGAATGACCAGATAATCTGTTTTAGTGGTGTTGGTTATTTTGTGATATAAAAAATATGAATCTATGAACTATTGAAAGCAGAAAACATTGATTTTATGACAACACAGTGGGTCACTCATTGAATGTTTTCCATATTCAGTGGCTCTCTCGTGTTTCATTGGACTGTTCAGTCACCTAAGAACTCACTTTTAGAGTGGAAGCAAGTCTTCCTCGTTTTTGAGAGACTGCTTATGATGATGAGTGTTTCATCCTTTTTTTATATACCTTACCATCTGAAGTGTAAGCTATTAACTTGATTTCATCTAGTGTTTGTGCTTTGCATGATTGTGTCAACATGCCATTACAAAGCACTTCTAATTGTTCAATCTCAGTTATCTGTGACTACATTATACACTGATTTTGATGCTTTTAGTTAATGTTGTCCTTATGGACTTCCAGTGACTTGCACCTTGATTATCAGAACAGTCAAATAGTTGATATCTGCAAATATTGTACAGTATATACATTATACCACAGTATGTATTCTAATCTGTAGGTTCATTAAACTTTCTTAACATGATACGTTGTAATTCTTGAGCTCTGTTATGTTTCTGTAAAGTGAGCTACATAATCTGTGCTTTCAGTTTTGTATGTATAATTCCTGCCTTGTAAATGTAAATTTGTCTTGCGTTGCAGGGGGCTTCCAAAACCATAAGTTCTGTAATCTGAACAAAATAATTCCAGGTAAGTGTACTATTATGTGTGTGATTTAATTTGTAAAAAATTAAATGTGTATGTGTTCTGCATACTGATATTAAACGTTTCTTAATTTTGCTCATGTAGATAGTTGCTGTATTTCACAGCATTTGCAGTGATTAAAATCAGCTTGAATTTGCTGATTGAAAAGTTGTATGATAACTATTACATTCAATCAATGCATTGTCCTGAAATTCTTAGCTTGCTATTCAGTTCATAGTATGTATCTCATTTCCAATTGCAATGGTCTTTGTAATATGAAATGCTCTTGAGCAATGAAAATGAGCAGATTCTTGCATAAAATAGCGGGGATTTTTCTGATTGGGATTGCGTGATTTGTGTGCACAAATTAGACGATGCTGACTGAGAAACTGGGAGGAGATTCATAACTGGATTAGCAGAGGATTGCTACATGTGGAAGTTCTTATTCCCAAAACAGGCTGGGACAGAACCAATTAAGCTTAAATAAAGGAGACTACAAAGGTATGAGGGCAGAGTTGGCTAAAGTGGACTGGGAAAATAGATTAAAGTGTAGGACGGTTGATGAGCTTGCGTACATTTAATGAGATATTTCATAGCTCTCAAGAAAAATATATTCCAGTGAGGAGGAAAAGATGCAAAAGAAAGATAGCCATCCATGGCTAACTAAAGAAATAAAGAATAGTATCCAATTTAAAAACCAGGGCATACAAAGTGACCAAAACTAGTGGGAGGACAGAAGATTGAGAAGCTTTTGAAAGCCAGCAAAGAACGACTCAAAAATGATTAAGAAAGGGTAGACTATGAAAGTAAACTAGTATGAAATATAAAAACAGATGGCAAGAATTTCTACAGGTATATAAAAAGGAAAAGAGTAGCTAAAGTACATGTTGGTCCCTTAGAGGACGAGACCGGGGAATTCGTGACAGGAAACATGGAGATGGCAGAAACTCTCAACAAATACTTTGTATCAGTCTTTACGGTAGAGGACACTAAAAATATCCCAACAGTGGATAGTCAAGGGTCTAGAGGGGGGAGGAACTTAACACAATCACAATCACTAAGGTGGTGGTACTCAGTAAGATAATGGGACTAAAGGTGGATAAATCCCTTGGACCTGATGGCTTACATCCTAGGGTCTTAAGAGAAGTAGCGGCAGGGATAGTGGATGCATTGGTTGTAATTTACCAAAATTCCCTGGATTCTGGGGAGGTCCCAGCAGATTGGAAAACTGCAAATGTAACGTCCCTGTTTTTTTTTAAAAAAGGAGGCAGACAAAAAGCAGGAAACTATAGGCCAGTTAGCCTAACATCTGTCATTGGGAAGATGTTGGAGTCCATTGTTAAAGAAGCAGTAGTAGGACATTTGGAAAAGCATAATTCAGTCAGGCAGAATCAGCATGGATTTATGAAGGGAAAGTAATGTTTGACAAATTTGCTGTAGTTCTTTGAGGATGTAACAAACAGGATGGATAAAGGGGAACCAGTGGATGTGGTGTATTTGGACTTCCAGAAGGCATTTGACAAGGTGCCACATAAAAAGTTACTGCACAAGATAGAAGTTCACTGGGTTGGGAGTAATATATTAGCATGGATAGAGGATTGGCTAACTAACAGAAAATAGAGAGTCGGGATAAATGGGTCATTCTCGGGTTGGCAATCAGTAACTAGTGGGGTGCCACAGGGATCAGTGCTGGGACCCCAACTGTTTACAATCTATGTTAACGACTTGGATGAAGGGACCAAGTGTAACGTAGCCAAGTTTGCTGACGATACAAAGGTGGGAGGAAAAGCATTGTGTGAGGAGGAAATAAAAAACCTGCAAAAGGACATGGACATAGGCTAAGTGAATGGGCAAAAATTTGGCAGATGGAGTATAATGTTGGAAAGTGTGAGGTTATGCATTTTGGCAGAAAAAAAATCAAATTTATTATTTAAATGGAGAAAGATTGCAAAGTGCTGCAGTACAGCGGGACCTGGTGGTACTTATGCATGAAACACAAAAGGATAGTATGCAGGTACAGCAAGTGATCAGGAAGGCCAATGGAATCTTGGCCTTTATTGCAAAGGAGTATAAAAGCAGGGAAGTCTTGCTCAGTCATACAAGGTATTGGTGAGGCCACACCTGGAATACTGCGTGCGGTTTTGGTTTCCATATTTACGAAAGGATATACTTGCTTTGGAGGCAGTTCAGAGAAGGTTCATTAGGTTGATTCCGGAGATGAGATGGTTGACTTATGAGGAAAGGTTGAATAGGTTGGGCCTCTACTCATTGGAATTCAGAAGAATGAGAGGTGATCTTATCGAAATGTGTAAGATTATGAGGGGGTTTGATAAGGTGGATGCAGAGAGGATGTTTCCACTGGTGGGGGAGACGAGAACTAAAATAAGGGGCCGCCTATTTAAAACTGAGATGAGGAGGAAGTTCTTCTGAGGGTTGTAAATCTGTGGAATTCGCTGCCTCGGAGAGCTTTGGAAGCTGGGTCTTCGGATAAATTTAAGACAGAGATAAACAGTTTCTTAACCGATAAGGGGTTACGGGGAGCAGGCAGGGAAGTGAACCTGAGCCCATGATCGGATCAGCCATGATTGTATTAAATGGCGGAGCAGGCTTGAAGGGACGTATGGCCTACTCCTACTCCTATTTCTTATGTTTTTATGTAATGGTACAATGAAGATATATGAATGCCTAACAATTGTAATGCTGGATGCCTCCTCACAAGCACCACAATCAACAGCAACAACAACTTGTATTTCTATAACACCTTTAATGTAGTGAAACATCCCAAGGTGCTTCACAGTGGTGTTATGAGAAAGAAAGCTTGACACTGAGCACATGAGAAATCAGGGTGGGGGGTGGGGTGTGAGGCTGAAGGAGATTGGAGATGGGGAGGGGCAAGGCTATAGAGAGACTTGAAAACAAGGATGAAAATTTTGAAATCGAAGCGTTGCTTAACCGAGAGTCACTGTAGGCGAGCACAGGGGTGATGGGTGAGCCGAGTTAGGACACGTGCTACCGAGTTTTGGATCACTTCTAGTTTTTGTAGGGTAGAATGTGGGAGGCCAGCCAGGAGTGCATTGGAATAGTCAAGTCTAGATGTAACAAAGGCATGGATGAGGGCTTCAGCAGCAGATGAGCTGAGGCAAGGGCGGAGGTGGAAATAGCTGGTCTTATTTATGCTGAGGATTATGTGGTCAATAGCTCATTTCAGGGTCAAATATGACACCAAGGTTCAGCCTCAGACAGAGGTTGGGGAGAGGGATGGAGTCAGTGGCTAGGGAACGGAGTTTGTGGCGGGGGCCAAAAACAATGGCTTCGTTCCCAATATTCAATTAGAGAACATTTTTGCTCATCTAGAACTGGATGTCTGACAAGCAGTCTGACAATTTAGGGACCGTGGAGGGGTCGAAAAAAGTGGTAGTGAGGTAGAGCTGGGTGTCATCAGCGTACACGTGGAAACTGACACTGCAGATGATGTCGCTAAGGGGCAACATGTAGATGAGAAATAGGAGGGGACCAAGGATAGATCCTTGGAGGACACCAGAGGTAACTAGATGGGAAGAGAAGCCAATGCAGGTGATTCTATGACTACAATTAGATCGATTAGAATGGAACCAGGCGAGTGCATTCCCACCCAGCTGGATGATGGTAGAGAGGCGTTGGAGAAGATTAGAGTGGTCAACCATGTCAAAGGCTGCAGACCAGTCAAGAAGGACGAGGAGGGGTAGTTTGCCCTAGTCACAGTCACAAAGGATGTCTTTTGTGACCGAGTGCCGTTTCAGTACTGTGGCAGTTGTGGAAACCGGATTGGAGGGATTCAAACATGGAATTGTGGGAAAGTGGGGCACGGATTTGGGGGGCGACAATCACAGTATATCAAGCTTTCAGTGGCACTGAATGAAGAATGGCATGCCAAGATGATCAAAAGCCATAGTGTCCTAATTGGCTGCAACTACTAATGATATCTGCAGTATAGAGCTGACACAACCAATGATGGTTGTGTCTTAAAACTCGGCTCCACCTCTTTGCAGGTGTGCTGCAGTGTTGACCAATTGGCGGGGTTGGTACCATGGAGTGGTAAAGAGGGCAATCCTTGCAACCACGTCATGCAGCACCACCGCAACTTCAGCAGCCAACAACAGGTGCCAGGTTGCTCTGATACTTGCCTGCTGATTCTTATCTCCACCATGGATTTCCCTTCCCTTCCCTTCATTTTTGTCCACCACTTCTTAGATCCTCTTCCGTCAGCATTGACAAAGGCTGTAAAGAGGTTCAATTGCTTTTTGAGCTTTTCTAAGAGCTTTCAGAATTTTTGTCTGCAAATGTGGCATGTTTTTCAGTATTCCCATTCCCTTATATTTGACTGACTCACAATATTTTGCTCCTGTCACTGTTGTCCTCCCTGCATATGGAGCTTTCCTGAATTATAATAATGAGCTGCCCATGAAAAACTCTGGGTAATTTGATACATTTGTGTTCATGCGGTGGAAAATTCATTTCTAAATATTTGGGAATAAACTGCCCATCTCTGAAAATCCCTCCGAATGTATCTCAACTAGACAGAATCTTTTTAATAAATAAATAACTAAGTATTACCATATTCCTCGCTGCCATGCTCCACCTCAGTCAACAAGCTCCTCGCTGGAGTGAAACTAAACTACAGAACCAGTGGGAAACTGTTTGACCTTCTCCGCCTCCAGGCCAGGTCCAAGACCACCCAACCTTTGTCGTCGAACTACAGTACGCGGACGATGTCTGCGCACATTCAAAGGATGAACTCCAGGATATAGTTGACATATTTACTGAGGCATGCGAAAACATGGGCCTTACGCTAAACATCCATTTCCCATACCTCGGGAGCCTCTTATCAACAAAAGCAGACATTGATGAGATCCAACACCGCCTCCAGTGCGCCAGGGCAGTCTTCGGCCGCCTGAGGAAAAGAGTGTTTGAAGACCAGGCCCTCAAATCTACCACCAAGCTCATGGTCTGCAGGGCTGTAGTAATACCCGCCCTCCTGTATGGCTCAGAGGTATGGGCGATGTACAGTAGACACCAAGTCGCTGGAGAAATACCATCAACGATGCCTCCGCAAGATCCTACAAATTCCCTGGGAGGACAGACGTACTAACATTAGCGTCCTCGACCAGGCCAACATCCCCAGCATTGAAGCACTGACCACACTTGATCCGCTGGGCAGGCCACGTTGTCCACATGCCAGACACGAGACTCCCAAAGCAAGTGCTCTACTCTGAACTCCTTCATGGCAAACGAGCCAAGGGTGGACAGAGGAAACATTACAAGGACACCCCCAAAGCCTCCCTGATAAAGTGCGGCATCCCCACCAACAACTGGGAGTCCCTGGCCAAAGACCGCCCTGAGTGGAGGAAGTGCATCCGGGAGGGCGCTGAGCGCCTCAAGTCTCATCGCCAAGCGCAGGCAACAGAAAGAACGCGCGGCAAACCTGTCCCACCCACCCCTTACCCACCTGTGGCAGGGACTGTGGCTCTCGTATTGGACTGTTCAGCCTCCTAAGGACTCGTGTTAAGAGTGGAAGCAAGTCTTCCTCGATTCCGAGGGACTGCTTATGATGATGATTGGGTCAAATCTTGCTGTAAGAGGGCATCTAATGGTGACGTTTAACAGTAATTTAGAGTATTGTTTGTAGAGGATGCTTAATTTAAAGAATTAGGATGATCCTATAAGTTCTATTCTCTTCATACTTCTCCAGTTGTTTTTAATCTAAATGGGGAAAGGCTGTCAGGATAGATGAGTAAAAATGCTGCCTACCTGAGAGTGATAGCTTGTCACTTCATTAATTTTGAAATGACTCATTAGATTTTAAAATTAATCAAAATCCCCTCAAAAATGTTGTGCATTTCAAGTTGATCAAATAAATATTTGTTACTGTTTGACAATTTTCTGATTGTGCAAAGTAGGACAAAACTATTTTGTGTTACAAAAAGGTGCTACATTTATAAAGTGCTTCCTTTTACTATCCAGCATCCCTTGCCTTGATGTATGTAGTTCGTAAGTCATTCTGTTTTTTGATTTACACAATTGTCAGCTTACATCTATTGTGTGCCTTTCCACATTTTAAAATGTTCTCAGTATTTCTTTCATGTGTTAAGATGGCTGGGAACTTATCTTCCATACAATGGCTGTTAGAAAGAACTTATCATTTGTATCCGTTCATTATTTAAGTTTTTTATTTTGTTTTGAAAATTTCCGAGGTGCGACCAGTCCCTGAATTTCCCCAGCCGCTTAGAGCGGTGTATCTCGATGTGGTGCGCCGACTTCCTGGAGGAAAAAAAGCGCCAAAAATCTACCTCTGAATTTGACCGCTCCCTCGTTGCCCGAATCCATCGGCATCATGCAGCAGAGTCTGGGGGGGGGGGGGGGAGGGAGGGAGGGCGGAGGTGGCCGGCAGGGGGGCAGGGCTTGGGCCCAGCATGTCGTGCAGTACCGGCAGGGGCACGCATGACCGTTTGAGTGTGCGCGCATGCGCAATGGGCGGTTCAGTCTGCGCGCATGTGCAGTGTAACAGGAAGCTTGGCAATCGGCCAATTAAAGGGAGAGTGTCCTCAGACTAAGTGGCAATGGAGCATATATAAAGATGAGCTTTGAATATTGATTTTTGTGTGACTGAGGGAGTGGAAAGGAGTGCTGAATAGGTGTAAGTGTGATCTTTGAACATTACCTGCGTTTGAGTCTAATAGACGAATGGCGCAAGAGCGTGCAAGAAGAACCAAGAATTTCCTCCATGAGGAAGTGGAGAAATTAGTGACAGTTATTGAAGAAAAATAGCTGGAGCTGGATATCAGCAAGAATGGTCCGTCAAAGGTCTCCCCCAAGGAAATAAGAAAAAGATGGAACCTCGTTGCCGAAGAATTTTCCGCTGAGGTCAACACCACAAGATCTGGAAGCCAGTGCAAGAAGAAATGCAGGACATTGGTTAAGTGAGTGTAAGTAATATCTTCTTCTTTAAATTGAATCGCAGTAGAAAATGTGAGCATATGTATGTGTCCCACCCATCAGAAGCTCACCATGTCTGACAAATTAATATTTTCATATTTGCAGAAGAAATTGGCCCACAACAAGAGGGAGAGAACTAGAACAGGAAGAGGTACACCAAATCTGCACCAACTGACACCCCTGGAACAGAGTGTTGCTGCCTTGCTGACTCGCACTGGCAGAAAAAGAATAAGCACTGCACAAGCCCAACCCACACATGAGTCATTAAAATGCATAGTGGCCCTTCAAATCAACCTGCTGACTGGCCTGCTACACATGAGACAACTCATGCCACCCATCCTGTGCTGCTAACCATTTGACTGTTGTGTTGTCTTTTGCAGAAGACGACGACACTCCAAGATCCTGAGGATCCAGATGCGTGCGCTCCAGACCAAGGCGGGTGGGGGGAGGAGGGATCCATGGAAATGTGTGCTCAGGAGAATGCTGACCGCAATATCGATCAGGACATATCACAGGGCATCACACAGCCAGAATCCTCCATTAGCTCCTCGGCAACCTTCCATGGCTTCACACCTTCCGAGGTCGCGGGTCGGGAAATGCATCTTGGGACACCCAGTCCCCTACCATCCCAGCCTGTACCTCGCATAGGAAGGGTTCCACTAGGTAGACCCACAGGGAAGGAGAAGCCGACCAGTCTCTCCTGAGAGGCAGCCCTCAGCAGAAGTTAATCGGGTTTTTTCATTGGGTGAGGAGACCAATGCCCTCACAAAATCACTCGTGGCGGCCGTCAGTGGGGTGCGTGATGAGGTCGCCACACTATCGGGTGAAATCTCTGCACTAAGACGGGAAATCAAGGCGGGCATTTCAGGGGATGTGCAGACGATGGCAGATGTCATGAGGGAGCTGGCTTCTGCAATAAGAGCACAAAGGCCAGAGACTCAAATGTCACTCCCACTTCACTCCACACACCAGCCACCGGTCAGACCCAAGCCGGGCCCCCACCACCATCACCGACCCTATGAGGAAGTGCACCGTCCCTGAGATGTGGGTGAGGGATGGGTGCAGACTTTCTTTCCTGTTGTGGCTATTGATGTTGTTGTTATCGTTGAAGTGCACTAAAATTCAAAATCAAAGATATTTTGCATCAAAACTGAATCATCCTTCATTCGGACCACACAACATTTAAGGTCAACTGTAAAAAGTAAAAATCCCTCACCCCTATAGTCATGCGTGCCTGCCGCCCCTAGCCCTGGCGGGAGGGCTAGCCGGTGTGTTCTGCAGTCAGCAAGGTAGGATTGCTCTATTTTCTGTAGCTGATTTATCTTTCATTTATTTGTGGTGATGTTGTGCAGCTGTTGTGCTGAAGATGTTGTAATGTTGTGAAGGTATTTAGAGCTTTGGAATCCTCTAATTCACCACCTCTCCTCTCCGCCCCCCCCCCATCTATGGCTACCCGCGCTGATTTCTTGAATGTAGGTAAGATTTTTCTGTGGCCACATACACTGGCCTAAGTTAATTTGGAGTAACTTTCAGCTGGCCAAATTTGCTTCTTTGGTCAGAAGAGGTGTAAGTGGCTTGTAATGCCCCTTTTGGAGAGAACAAACTAAACAAAAAAGAAAACCTAACTAACTGACTTACATTGGAGCAAGTTAAATGGGGAAATTTGCGATTTTTAAGATACTCCAAACAAAGCTACTTACTCCAAAAAAACAGGGCAGCTCTTGGGGAAATTTGGGCCCATAGAGTGTACATTTACAATCTTTGAAGCAAATTCATTTCATGCCTATGCTACAGTAATTCTGCAAATGCAGCCTGAATCTAGACGGAGTTCAATCTGATTCTGGAACAATGAGAGACTCGCTCTGGAACTTGGCTGGGCCTTGACTCTACATTTACATAAGGCAAGTTTAGTGTTGGTTTGAAGTGAAAGTCACTTTACACCACACCGATGTTAAACTTACTGTATAAATGCACTCCTTTAAATCTCTGCCTTGGTGTTTTTAGTGTTATCAGCAGATCTCGTATCTGCCTTGGTTGGCAGGACTTCAACCATAAATTTAACTGGAAAATCAATTTTTATTTTGAAAAAAAATCAATTAGTTTGTTTAATGGTTAAAAACCAATCTGAGTAACTTTACATCACTTGTACAGGAGAACAAAGTAATTGGATAATCGAATAATATGAATAAATATGGAAAGAACTTGCATTTATATAGTGCCTCAGGGCATCCTGAAACACTTTACAAATAATATGTTACTTTTGAAGTGCAGCCACTGCTGTAGGGAAATCATGTAGCCAATTTGTGCAGAAGAAGGTTTCAAACAGCAAATTAATGAATGACCAGATACTCTGTTTTGGTTTAGACAAAGGGTTCACATGTGAAGCCTCACCTCCTTTTCTCACTATAGATGCTGTCTAATCTGCTAAGCGTTTCGAGCAGTTTCTGTTTTGCTGGTCTTAGTTGTGGGAAGAATGTTGGCTAAGATCCTGAGAGAACTCAGTGCTATTCACCATTTTGCCTGAAAGATAGCACCTTCAACAATGCAGCCCTCCATCAATACTGCACTGACGTGTCAGCCGAGACCACATAATCTAGGCATTGTCAGAGGTACACGTCTTGTGGATGAGACAGTAAGTTGGTGCCACATCTGCCATCTCCCTGCTCAGATGGGCATAAAAGTCATAGCATTTGAATATTTCTCTCTTGATTAGCTATATGGTTAAAAGGAAATTTCTTAAAATGCTTCTATTACATTGGTTCAGTGGAGCACACTGGGTATCTGTTATATTTAGTTTGCCAATAGAATAGTAATACCGACCACATTTTGCATACTTACTGATGGAAACTGGGGTAGTAGTTGCAACAATACATTTTCAGGCTTAGTAATAGATCAGTTTTCTTCCTAGGATTATTCAACAGTCTTGTTCATTTATGACTACAGCCTGTTGCACAAAGATCATAAGACCCTGGATGTCATTATGATGGTGTGGCCAACCTTTCAAATCTCATGAACCAGAAAAAATAAATTGTATGCAGACAAAGAATTAGAAGTTTTATAGTATATATGCTTTAGTTCCTGACCTAAACTAATCCCAATTATGCATTCAGGTTGATACCCATATTGTCCAATGTCTGAATTTTCTTTCGTATGGTAGTAGCAAATCAAATGTCAATATCTAAGTCAGATTTTCTGGTGTAACAGCATGGATATTTTGTAGTTTGTCTGCAAATTTCCTCTGAGGGCAGAGCTCAATGATGTGCTCCCGGGTCTGATTGGGAGTCTACAGTCGCATGATGGGGATGCTTTAATCTTCCATCTAAGGCAGTGGTGCGCAAAATATGGCCCGCCGAGTCATTCTATCCAGCCCACTGGATGGGACAGAAATAGAACATGAGCAGAAGCTCAAGCTGCCCATTTGTCTACGCACTGTCACGTCTCATGGGTCAGAGACAGATCCGAACTGCAGCCAAGGAAACAATATAGTAATACTGCATTAATAATTAATAATTCGCAAAAGCAATTTTCCCTGGCCCAATATTAAAATCGTAGAATCATAGAAATTTACAGCACGGAAGGAGGCCATTTCGGCCCATCGTGTCCGCGCCGGCTGACCAAGAGCTATCCAGCCTAATCCCACTTTCTAGCTCTTGGTCGTAGCCTTGTAGGTTACGGCACTTTAAGTGCACATCCAAGTATTTTTTAAATGTGGTGAGAGTTTCTGCCTCTACAGGCAGTGAGTTCCAGACCCCACTACCCTCTGGCTGAAGAAACTTCCCCTCATAGCTCCTCTAAACCTCTCCCAATTACTTTAAATCTATGCCCCCTGTTTGTTGACCCCTCTGCCAAGGAAAACGGGTCCTTCCTATCCACTCTATCCAGGCGTCTCATAATTTTATACACCTCAACCAGGTCTCCCCTCAGCCTCCTCTGTTCTAAAGAAAACTGACCCAGCATCTCCAATCTTTTCTCTTAGCCAAAATTCTCTAGTCCAGGCAACATTCTTGTAAATCTCCTCTGCACCCTTAACAGTGCAATCCTATCTTTCCTGCAATGTGATGACCAGAACTACGCACACTACTCCAGCTGCAGCCTAGCCAGTGTTTTATACAATTCAAGCATAACCACCTTGCTCTTGTATTCCATGCCTTGACTAATAAAGGCAAATATTCCATATGCCTTCCTAGCAGGGGATCTGTGGACATGCACTCCAAGGTCCCTTTGTTCTTCTACACTTTTCAGTGTCGTACCATTTAATGTGGTCAGCATTGACCACACTTGATCAGCTCCGCTGGGCAGGCCACTTTGTCCACATGCCAGACAAGAGCCTCCCAAAGCAAGCGCTCTACTCTGAACTCTTTCAAGGCAACGAGCCAAAGGTGGGCAGAGGAAACATTACAAGGACACCCTCAAAGCCTTCCTGATAAAGTGCAACATCCCCACCGACACCTGAGAGTCCCTGGCCAAAGGCCGCTCTAAGTGGAGGAAGAGCATCCGGGAGGGTGTTGAGCACCTCAAGTCTCATCACCGAGAGTATGCAGAAATCAAGCGCAGTCAACAGAAATAGCATGCGGCAAATCTGTCCCACCCTCCCTTACCCTCAACGACTATCTGTCCCACCTGTGGCAGGGATTGTGGTTCTCTTATTGGACTGTTCAGCCACCTAAGAACTCATGTTAAGAGTGGGAGCACGTCTTCCTTGATTCCGAGGGACTGCCTATGATGATGATGATGATGACCATGTAATGTGTATTCCCTTGCCTTGTTTGACCTCCCCAAATGCATTACCTTACACTTATCCGGATTGAATTCCATTTGCCACTGTTCTGACCAGTACATTGATATCTTCCTGCAATCCGCAGCTTTCTACTTCATTATCAACCACACAGCCTATTTTAGTGTCATCTGCAAACTTCTTAATACCCCCAACATTCAAATCCAAGTCATTGATATATACCCCAAAAAGCAAGGGACCCAACACTGAGCCCTGCGGAACCCCACTGGATGCAACCTTCCAGTCACTAAAACACCCAACAACCATTATCCTTTGCTTCCTGCCTCTGAGCCAATTTTGGATCCAACTTGCCACTTTGTGCTTTTACTTTTGTGACTAGTCTGCCATGTGAGACCTTATCAAAAGTTTTGCTAAAATCCATATACACGTCCACATATGCACTATCCTCATCAACCCACTTGGTAACCTCCTCGCAAAATTCAATGAAGTTAGTCAGACATAACCTTCCCTTAACATAGAAAATAGGTGCAGGAGTAGGCCATTCGGCCCTTCAAGCCTGCACCACCATTCAATAAGATCATGACTGATCATCACCTCAGTACCCCTTTCCTGCTTTCTCTCCATACCCCTTGATCCCTTTAGCTGTAAAGGCCATATCTAACTCCCTCTTGAATATATCCAACGAACTTGCGTCAATAACTCCCTGCGGTAGAGAATTCCACAGGTTAACAACTCTGAGTGAAGAAGTTTCTCCTCATCTTGGTCCTAAATGGCTTACCCCTCATCCTGAGACTGTGACCCCTGGTTCTGGACTTCCCCAACGTCGGGAACATTCTTCCTGCATCTAACCTGTCCAGTCCCGTTAGAAGTTTACATGTTTCTATGAGATTCCCTCTCGTCCTTCTAAACTCCAGTGAATACAGGCCCAGTTGATCCAGTCTCTCATATGTCAGTCCTGCCATCCTGGGAATCAGTCTGGTGAACCTTCGCTGCACTCTCTCAATAGCAAAAACGTCCTTCCTCAGATTAGGAGACCAAAACTGAACAAAATATTCCAGGTGAGGCCTCACCAAGTCTCTGTACAACTGCAGAAAGACCTCCCTGCTCCTATACTCAAACCCCTTAGCTATGAAGGCCAACATGCCATTTGCTGCCTTCACCGCCTGCTGGAGCTGCATGCCAACGTTCAGTGACTGATGTACCATGACACCCAGGTCTCGTTGCACTTCCTAATCTGCTGCCATTCAGCTAATCTGCCTTTGTGTTTTTGCCCCCAAAGTGGATAACCTCACATTTATCCACATTATACTGCACCTGCCATGCATTTGCCCGCTCACCTAACCTGTCCAAGTCACCCCGCAGCCTCTTAGCATCCTCCTCACAGCTCACACCGCCACCCAGTTTAGTGTCATCTGCAAACTTGGAGATATTACACTCAATTCCTTCATCTAAATCTTTGATGTATATTGTAAATAGCTGGGGTCCCAGCACTGAGCCCTGCGGCACCCCACTAGTCACTGCCTGCCTTTCTGAAAAGTACCCGTTTATTCCGACTCTCTGCTTCCTGTCTGCCAACCAGTTCTCTATCCACGTCAATACATTACCCCCAATACCATGTGCTTTAATTTTGCACACCAATCTCTTGTGTGGGACCTTGTCAAAAGCCTTTTGAAAGTCCGAATACACCACATCCACTGGTTCTCCCTTGTCCACTCTACTGGTTACATCCTCAAAAAATTCTAGAAGATTTATCAATCATGATTTCCCTTTCATAAATCCATGCTGACTTGGACCGATCCTGTCACTGCTTTCCAAATGCGCTGCTATTTCATCTTTAATAATTGATTCCAACATTTTCCCCACTATTGATGTCCGGCTAACCCGTCTATAATTACCTGTTTTCTCTCTCCCTCCTTTCTTAAAAAGTGGTGTTACATTAGCCACCCTCCAGTCCATAGGAACTGATCCAGAGTCAATAGATTGCTGGAAAATGATCACCTGTGCATCCACTATATCTAGGGCCACTTCCTTAAGTACTCTGGGATGCAGACTATCAGGCCCTAGGGATTTATCGGCTTTCAATCCCATCAATTTCCCCAACACAATTTCCTGACTAATAAGGATATCCTTCAGTTCCTCCTTCTCCCTAGACCCTCGGTCCCCAAGTATTTCTGGAAGGTTATTTGTGTCTTCCTTAGTGAAGACCGAACCAAAGTATTTGTTCAATTGGTCTGCCATTTCTTTGTTCCCCATTATAAATTCACCTGATTCTGACTGCAAGGGAGCTATGTTTGTCTTCACTAATCTTTTTCTCTTCACATATCTATCGAAGCTTTTGCAGTCAGTTTTTATGTTCCCAGCAAGCTTCCTCTCATACTCTATTTTCCCCCTCCTAATTAAACCCTTTGTCCTCTGCTGGATTCTAAATTTCTCCCAGTCCTCCCGTTTGCTGCTTTTTCTGGCCAATTTTTATGCCTCTTCCTTGGATTTAACACTATCCTTAATTTCCCTTGTTAGCCACGGTTGAGCTACCCTCCCCGTTTTATTTTTACCCCGGACAGGGATGTACAATTGTTGAAGTTCATTCATGTGATCTTTAAATGTTTGCCATTGCCGATCCACCATCAACCCTTTAAGTATCATTCGCCAGTCTATTCTAGCCAATTAATGTCTCATACCATCGAAGTTACCTTTCCCTAAGATCCGAGTCTCTGAATTAACAAATCCATGCTGACTGTCCTTGATTAATCCATGTCTTTCCATATGACGATTTATCCTGTCCCTCAGGATTTTTTCCAATGATGTTCCCACCGTTGAGGTTAGGCTGACTGGCCTGTAATTACTTGGGCTATCCCTTTCTCCTTTTTAAAACAAAGATACATTAGCAGTCTTCCAGTCCTATAGCCAGAGAGGACTGGAAAATGATGGTCAGAGTGTCTGCTATTTCCTCTTTTGCTTCTCAACAGCCTGAGCTGAATTTAAGACCTCAAAAGTAGTAATCTCAGGAATGCTACCAATACAACATGCTAGTCATAGTAGGAATCGCAGGATAGCCCAGATGAATACGTGGCTTGAGGAGTGGTGCAAAAGGGTGGGACTCAAATTCCTGGGACATTGGAACCGGTTCTGGGGGAGATGGGACCAGTACAAACCTGACGCGGTCTGCACCTGGGCAGGACTGGAACCAATATCCTAGGGGGAGTGTTTGCTAGTGCTATTGGAGAGGAGTTAAACGAACATGGCAGGCGGATGCGAACTTATGCAGGGAGACAGAGGGAAATAAAATGGAGGCAGAAGCAAAAGGTGGAAAGGAGAATAGTAAAAGTGGACGGCAGATAATCCCAAGGCAAAAAACAAAAAGGGCCACATTACAGCAAAATTCTAAAGGGGTAAAGTGTGTTAATAAGACAAGCCTGAAGGCTCTGTGCCTCAATGAGAGGAGTATTCGGAATAAGGTGGACGAATTAACTGCGCAGGCAGCAGTTAATGGATATGATGTAATTGGCATTATGGAGACATGGCTTCAGGATGACCAAGGCTGGGAACTCAACATCAAGCGGTCTTCAACATTTAGAAAGGATAGGCAGAGATGACAAGGAGGCGGGGTGGCATTGCTGGTTAAAGAGGAAATTAATGCAATAGTAAGGAGGGACATTAGCCTGGATGATGTGGGACCCCAGCTCTTAATGTATATTGTAAACGATTTGGATGAAGGAACTGAGTGTAATATCTCCAAGTTTGCAGATGACACTAAACTGGGTGGCGGTGTGAGCTGTGCGGGGGACGCTAAGAGGCTGCAAGGTGATTTGGACAGGTTAGGTGAGTGGGCAAATGCATGGCAGATGCAGTATAATGTGGATAAATGTGAGTTTATCCATTTTGGGGGCAAAAACACGAAGGCAGAATATTATCTGAATGGCGGCAGATTAGGAAAAGGGGAGGGGCAACGAGACCTGGGTGTCATGGTACATCAGTCATTGAAGGTTGGCATGCAGGTACAGCAGGCGGTGAAGAAGGCAAATGGTTTGTTGGCCTTCATAGCTAGGGGATTTTGAGTATAGGAGCAGGAGGTCTTACTGCAGTTGTACAGGGCCTTAGTGAGGCCTCACCTTGAATATTGTGTTCAGTTTTGGTCTCCTAATCTGAGGAAGGACGTTCTTGCTCTTGAGGGAGTGCAGCGAAGGTTTACCAGACTAATTCCAGGGATGGCTGGACTGTCATATGAGGAGAGACTGGATCAACTGGGCCTTTATTCACTGGAATTTAAAAGGATGAGAGGGGATCTCATAGAAACGTATACGATTCTGACGGGACTGGACAGGTTAGATGCGGGAAGAATGTTCCCGATGTTGGGGAAGTCCAGAACCAGGGGACGTAGTCATGGGATAAGGGGTAGGCCATTTAGGACTGATGAGGAGAAACTTCTTCACTCAGAGTTGTTAATCTGTGAAATTCCCTGCCGCAGAGTTGTTGATACCAGTTCATTGGATATATTCAAGAGGGAGTTGGATATGGCCCTTACGGCTAAGAGGGATCAAGGGGTATGGAGAGGAAGCAGGAAAGTGGTACTGAGGGAATGATCAGCCATGATATTGAATGGCGGTGCAGGCTCAAATGGCCGAATGGCCTACTCCTGCACCTATTTTCTATGTTTCTATTTCATCTGGGCCGGGGGAATTATCCACTTTCAAAGCTGCTAAGCCCCTTAATCATCATCTTGGGCAATCCTTCCACGCTATAAATGAGTTCTTAGGTGACTGAAGAGTCCAATGCGCAACCTGCAGTCTCTGTCACTGGTGGGGCAACGGGTGGGTGGTGTGCCTGGGTTGTTGTGCGCTCCTTCCGCTTACTACGCTTGACTTCTGCTGGCGTAGAGATTCTGTGTTCGGTGCCTTCCCGGATGCTTTTCCTCCACCTTGAGCGCTCTTGGGCCAGGGATTCCCAGGTGACGGTGGGGATGGTGCAATTTTTAAAGGCAGCTTTGAGGGTGTCCTTGAAGTGTTTCCTCTGCCCACCTGAGGCTCGCTTGCCGTGTTGAAGCTCTGAGCAGAGTGCTTGTTTTGGGAGTCGCGTGTCGGGCATGCGGACGATATGTCCCATCCAACGGAGCTGATCGAGCGTCGTCAATACTTCGATGCTGGGGATATTGGCCAGAGTAAGAACACTGACGTTGGTGCACCTATCCTGCCAATGGATTTGCAGGATCTTGCGGAGGCAGCCTTGGTGTGGTGGTTTTCCCATGTTTTGAGGTGCCTGCTGTACATCGTTCATATCTCTGAACCATATAGGAGGGCAGGTGTCACAACTGCTCTGTAGACCATGAGCTTGGTGCTGGGTTTGAGGTCCTGCTCTTCAAATACACTTTTCCTCAGGCGACCAAAGGCTGCACTGGCACACTGAAGGCGGCATTGGACCTAGTTGTTGATGTCTGCCCTTGTTGGTCTTTTCTAACTCATTGCCGGGCTGGGGTTGTGCTGAGATGCTGACTGGCACGCTGTCTAGTACGCTTGTGTCGAAGATAGATTCATGGTTAAGGAGAGTTTCGAAGTGCTCCTTCCAGCGGGCACTGACTGCTTCTCTGTCCTTGATGAGTACTACTCCATTCTTGGCCAGCAGTGGGCTAAGGCCTTGGGTGCTTGGGCCGTAGCTGGCCTTGACTGCACTAAAGAATCCTTGCAAATCATGGCTTTCAGCTAGTTGCTGGATCTCCTGCGCTTTCTCCACCCACCATCTGTTCTTTTGTACGTGGGTATTTTGTTGGACCTCGGACTTCAGACGTCTGTAGAATTGCTTTCTTGCTCTTGAGTTGTGATGCTGTTTCCAGTTCAAGAATGCCTTGCGCTTGCAGCTTATTAACTCCTGGATCTCCTGGTCGTTTTCTTTGAACCAGTCTTGGTGTTTCCTGGTCAAGTGACCGAGCGTCCCTTCACAGGTGCTAATTATGGAGGCCTTGAGGGGAGACCAGGCGTCTCTGGGTCACTGGGAGACGTCAGGTTGGCAGAGAGGCGCTGGCTGAATAGGGCTTTAGCAGGGTCTTTGAGTGCTCCAGCATTGATTTTCCTGCGACATTGTTTCTGTTACCATCGCTGTTTTGGGGCTACGTTGATGGTGATGACAGAGTGGATTAGGCAGTGGTCCGTCCAGCAGTCATCGGCTCCTGCCACTGCGCGGGTGATGTGGACGTCCTTGCGGTCCCTCGCTCGTACGATGACTTAGTTTAGCAGATGCCAGTGCGTGGAGCGAGTGTGTTGCCGTGAAGCCTTATATTTGTCTTTCTGATGGAACAAGGTGTTGGTTATGACCAGGCCATGTTCTAAGCATCTCGTCAGGAGGAGGGTACTGTTGGAGTTTCTTTTCCCTACCCCCTCTCTGCAGATCACACTTCCCCAGAGGTCTGTGTCCTTTCCAACTCTGGCGTTAAAGTCGCCAAGTGGATCAGCTTGTCGCCCATTGGGACTTGGGACAGGGATTGTTCGAGGCTGGAGTAGAATTCCCCTTTGGTCTCGTCTGTAGCTTCCTGTGTTGGCGTACGCTCTGAAGACCATAGTGCACTGCTTCTGGGCTAGGATGAGCTGAAGAGTCATGAGGCGTTCGTTTATCCCGCAAGGGGAGTCTCTGAGACGGCCCACTAGCTCATTTGTTATGGCGAAGCCTACCCCATGGAGGTGGCATTCTTCTGGTTTATCTTTCCAGAACATGTAACCACCATCTTGTTCTTTGAGCTGGCCTTCCTTTGCCTGCCAGGTCTTGCTTAGGGCGGCAATGCCTATGCCAAAACGTCCGAGTTCCCGGCAACGGTAGCAGTGCGACGTTCCGGTCTGTCGCTGTTGGGGTTGTCCATGAGGGCCCTGATGTTCCAAGTCCCGAACTTCATTTTGAAGGGTGGAAGATGTCTATGCGTGAATTCTTTTAATGTGGGGTGGCTGTTGGCACACGGGCTTGGCAGAGCAAGGTCTTGGTCCGGTGGCAAGGCGATCCAAGACAACTGGAGACCAGGCTCCACTGCATGGGAAAGTACATACACACATGCATACTTCTACTATCCTCCTTTCTCCTTCCCACAGGTGTTCTCTCCCTGGGATTCATAGGACGCAGTGGCGGCCTAACGACCTCGCTGTTGGCCCATGTTGCACCACTCTTGGGCCTTGACCTCGCGGCTCCCATCTCCAGACCTCGCCGGCCCCGACCTCCGTTCTTCGGCGGTTCCCACCTCTGGGCCTCGCTGGTCCCCTCGCCCTCTTCCCTCGCCCTCTTCCCTCGCCGACCTCCGGGCCTCCCTCTCCTCGCCGACCTCCGGGCCTCCCTCTCCTCGCCGACCTCCGGGCCTCCCTCTCCTCACCGACCTCTGGGCCTCGCCAACCTCCGCTCCTCCCTCTCCTTGCAGAGCTGCTTGCCGACCTCCGGGCCTCCCTCTCCTCGCCGACCTCCGGGCCTCGCCGACCTCCGCTCCTCCCTCTCCTTGCAGAGCTGCTCGCCGAACTCCGGGCCTCCTGCACCTCGCCGACCTCTCCTGGGTCCCAACCCCACTGCTGGGCTCGACCTCGTTCCAATCAGCTGCCTGGATTCCTATTTCACATTCCACCTCCCTCATTGCAAAGTCTGCATCGCCCCTCTCTTTTGTGAAAACAGATGCAAATTATTCACTAAGGATCATACCCACATCTTCTGCCTCCACGCACAGATTTCCTTTATGATCTCTAATAGGCCCTACTCTTTCTCTAGTTATCCTCTTGCTCTTAATAATTTATAAAACATCTTTGGATTTTCCCCGATTTTCCTAGCCAACATTCTTTACTTTCCGGATATCTTTTTTAATTGCACCCCTGCACTTCTTATACTCCCCGAGAGTCTCTGAAGTTTTGAGTTCTCGGAATCTGTCATAAGCTTCCTTTTTTTCTTTATCTTACCCTGTATGTCTTTTGACATCCAGGGGGAACGAGATTTGTTAGCCCTACCTTTTTTTTTAAGGGAACATACTTGCTCTGCACCCTCAGGATCTCCTCCTTGAATGCCTCCCACTGCTCTGACACTGATTTACCATCAAGTAGCCATTTCCACCTTGGCCAAATCTTATCTTGGCTCAGCAACATTGGTTTACCCCAATTGAGAAAATTTTTCCTGGTCCAGCTTTGTCCTTTTCCATAATTACCCTAAATCTTACTGAATTATGGGCCCCAAGTTTCATCCCGCGGCGAAAACGGCGCACCTCCGAGCTGGGCGCCTGTTTTTCGCGCCGAAAACTGCGCTTAAAAAAAAAAAAAAAACTCCCATATTCTCGAGCTCCTTGGAGCTCGATGTCTGCTTGGCGCGGCGCGCTCTTCACAGCAGGGGGCGGAGCCTAACACTCGTGCCGATTTTCTAAGTAGCAGGGGGCGGGTACAATTTAAATTAGCCTTCGTGATGCCGGCAACCCTGCGCGTGCGCGCATGCGCAGTCTCTCACAAACATTGGCACTCGGCCATTTTTAAAAGGACTGCAGAAAAAGTGAAGATTTGTTTCTTGGACCCCTGCAAAGGCTTGTAATTTAATTTTTTTGATATTTCTGTGTGTGAGGGAGTGCTTTTAGCAGTACTGCTGAATAAATCACCTGCTGAAATCAGCGAGTTCAGTTTTTCACTGCTAAACTTGCAGAACCGGTGCTGCATTGGTGCATGCAAATTAAGGACTGTGTGTTTGGAGAAATAAGAGTGCCAATTCAACTTTGCAATAATACGTGGTGTTGACAATGCAGCACCCATTCTGCAAATTTAAATATAAAACTGTCGATGTGGCTGCCTCTCCCTGTCCAAATGGCCTCAGTCCCCCTCACAGTTCGAAGGCTGCTGCTGTATCTTCGGCTGCCGTTGAGCCACTGACGCCGCCCCTAAAGCGTGGCCGAATGGTCTCAAGCACCATAAAGAGCTGCGTGTGTCAGGTGTTGATTCTTCGGCTGCCGGCCAGCCACTGACGCCGCTGATATCCTATGGCCGAATGGCCTCACGTCCGTCCGCTGCTGATTCTTTGGCTGCCGGCCAGCCACTGACGCCGCCCCTAAAGCGTGGCCGAATGGCCTCAAGAACCTTAATGAGCTGCGTGTGTCCTGCGTTGATTCTTCGGCTGCCGGCCAGCCACTGACGCCGCTGATATCTCATGGCTGAATGGCCTCGGGTCCGTCCGGTGTTGCTTCTTCGCGGCCAGCCACGAAGAGAATGAAGGCCTGCCTCAAGCACCGCAGCTCAGCTCGAAGCTTGCTGCCGCTGCCGTCGAGACACTGATGCCACACCCCTGCCTGTCTCCAACATGAAAGGCCTACCTGAAGCACAGCAGCTCGAAGGCTGCTGCTGTTTCACACAGGTAGGAACATGGTTTATTTAATCTTTTCTTTGCTTATAAATGTTTATTCAGGTTGGATTTATTTGTATAATATTTGTATAAGTATAACTAAGGATTGATTGTAGAATTTAATGACTTCCCTTCCCCCCCCCACCTCGTTCCCTACGCCTAATTTGTAACCTACGCCTGATTTTCTAAAGTGGTTACTTTCAAGCGTACAAAAATCTTCACTTACTCTATTCTAAGTTAGTTTGGAGTAAGTTTTCACTGACGAAACTTTGAAAACAAGCGCCCCCTTTTGGAAAAAAAAAAAATTCTGTTCCAAAGTGAAACTGTTCTAACTGACTAGAACTGGAGCAAACTAAATGGCGAGAATTCCGATTTCTAAGATACTCTGTTCTACACCAGTTGCTCCTAAAAATCAGGAGCAAATCATATCGAAACTTGGGGCCATGATCACTAGCACCAAAATGCTCTCCCACTGATTCCGCTTCCACCTGCCCCTCTTTATTCCCCAAAACCAAGTCCAGAACCGCCCCCTCCCTTGTTGGGCTTGTTACATACTGGCTAAAGAAATTTTCCTGACTGCATTTTACAAATTCCGCACCCTCTGTACCACCCGCACTGCTTTTTTTCCCAGTTAATATTAGGATAGTTGAAATCTCTCACCAATACAGCTCTATAGTTTTTGCACTTCACAGCAATTTGCCCACATTTGTTCTATCTCCCTCTGACTGTTTGGCGGTCTATACAGGTGCAGTGTCGATGGTCCGGATCTCCAGATTTATCGGTGGCAGGGTTGTACAGAATCCGTAAAATGTTCCGCAATCCAGACCTGCCGACCTTGAGGCCCCGCCGCCGCCCGACCTCTGGTCTCACCCCGCTCTCCACCATTGCCCTTATCTCGTCATCGCTCGCTTCGTCCTGCTCGCCGCCACTGCCCTTACCTCTGGGCCTTGCTGCCGGCCCGGCCAAACACCTCCTCCTTGGCGGGGCCCCGTCCGAACAGCTCCTCTAATGAGGAGGAAAGGGTGTAAAAGAAAAGATAGCCATCCGTGGCTAACTAAAGAAATAAAGGACGGTATCCAATTTTTTTTTTTAAAAAGGGCATACAAAGTGGTCAAAACTAGTGGGAGGACAGAAGATTGGGAAGCTTTTAAAAGCCAGCAAAGAATGATGAAGAAAGGGAAGATAGACTATGAAAGTAAACTAACACGAAATATAAAAACAGATAGCAAGAGTTTCTATAGGTATATAAAAAGGAAAAGAGTGGCTAAAGTAAATGTTGATCCCTTAGAGGACAAGACCAAGGAATTAGTAATGGGGAACATGAAGATGGCAGAAACTCTCAACAAATATTTTGTATCAGTCTTTATGGTAGAGGACCCCAACAATATCCCAACAGTGCATAGTCAAGGAGCTGGGGGGGGAGGGACTTAACACAATCACAATCACTAAAGAGGTGGTACTCGGTAAGATAATGGGACTAAAGGTGGATACATCCCCTGGACATGATGGCTTGCATCCTAGGGTCTTAAGAGAAGTCGTGGCAGGGATAGTGGATGCATTGGTTGTAATTTACCAACATTCCTTGGATTCTGGTGAGGTCCCAGCAGATTGGAAAACTGCAAATGTAACACTCCTATTTAAAAAAAGGAGGCAGACAAAAAGCAGGAAACTATAGACCAGTTAGCCTAACATCTGTGGTTGGGAAAATGTTGGAGTCCATTATTAAAGAAGCAGTAGGACATTTGGAAAAACATAATTCGATCAGGCAGAGTCAGCATGGATTTATGAAAGGGAAGTCATGTTTGACAAACTTGCTGGAATTCTTTGAGGATGTGGACAAAGGGGAACTAGTGTATTTGGACTTCCAGAAGGCATTTGCCAAAGTGCCATATAAAAAGTTACTGCACAAGATAAAAGTTCATGGGGTTGGGGGGAATATATTAGTTAGTCAATCCTCTATCCATACTAACAGAAAACAGAGTCGGGATAAATGGTTCATTCTCGGATTGGCAATCAGTAACTAGTGGGGTGCCGCAGGGATCAGTGCTGGGACCCCAACTATTTACAATCTACATTAATGACTTGGAAGATGGGACCAAGTGTAACAGAGCCAAGTATACCAACGATGCAAAGATGGGAGGACACAAAATCTTCAAAAGGACATAGACCGGCTAAGTGAGTGGACAAACATTTGACAGATGGAGTATAATGTTGGAAAGTGTGAGGTTATGCTCTTTGGCAGAAAAAAATCGAAGAGCAAGTTATTATTTAAATGGAGAAACATTGCAAAGTGCCGCAGTACAGTGGGACCTGGGGTCCTGGTGCATGAAACAAAGGGTTAGTATGCAGGTACAGCAAGTGATCAGGAAGTCCAATGGAATCTTGGTCTTTATTGCAAAGGGGATGGAGTATAAAAGCAAGGCAGTCTTGCTACAGTTATACAGGGTATTGGTGAGGCCACACCTGGAATACTGTGTACAGTTTTGGTTTCCATATTTAAGAAGGGATATACTTGCTTTGGAGCAGTTCAGAGAAGGTTCACTAGGTTGATTCCAGAGATGAGGGGGTTGACTTTTGAGGAAAGGTTGAGTAGGCTGGGCCTCTACTCATTGAAATTCAGAAGAATGAGAGGTGACCTTATCGGAACGTATAAGATTATGAGGGGGATTGACGAGGTGGATGCAGAGAGGCTGTTTCCACTGATTGGGGAGACTAGAACTCGAGGGCTTAATCGTAGAATAAGGGGGCGCCCATTTAAAACTGAGATGAGGAGGAATTTCTTCTGAGGGTTGTGAATCTGTGGAATTCGCTGCCTCAGAGCTGTGGAAGCTGGGTCATTGAGTAGATTTAAGACAGAGATAGACAGTTTCTTAACCGATAAGGGAATAAGGGCTTATGGGGAGCGGGCAGGGAAGTGGACCTGAGTTCATGATCGGATTAGCCATGATCGTATTAAATGGCGGAGTAGGCCTGAGGGGCCGTATGGCCTACTCCTCCTATTTCTTATGTTCTTATGAATGAACATGCTTGTTATCAACATCCTTGTTGAACCTGGATGCATTCTAGCAGGAATGTATAGGTTTGCTTCCTTGGTCTTGCGGAGTGTTATTTTTCCTCTGCTGTTGGTCTGGCCTCGGGTTCTATTTTTGTGGACTATTCTTGAAGCTCTCTTTTCTCCTTATCGTTCTTTGGCTTTGGGTTCCTAAATGAAGGTTTGATTTCTAACCCTGCTTGAGATCCGGGAGTCACAAGCAGAGAGCTTTTTATGAATTTCACTCCTGCTCTGAAGCTTTGCCTTTTTACTTTGTTGTCCCACACAACACACCAGACGCATGCACTGGCTGGCTAATCACCCGCGCAGCCTTTCTGCATTCTATGCTTCGGGGTTTTCCCATGCTGACTTTTACTTGCGATTTTAAAAGCTGTGCACTGCTGCAGCAGTTCTCTTCTGAGCAAACTGTGCTGCACTCCCACTAACTATGCTTAAATCTTCTGTTACAGGCTGCCTGTTTTGTCTTGACTGATTGTATCCTTTGTTTCTCTGTATTCTCATTGATAAAAATAGGAGCTCTGTTTGTACGGACTTCCATTACTATCAATTAGAAAACTCTTAAATACCAAAAGTTTTCAGTTTCCTGCGCTTGTTTGGGATACAGTCATAAATTTTTTTCAAATCAAAGAAAAAATTAAGACTTGCATTTATATAGTGGGGGGAAAATTGCGGTCGGAGGCTTCCTTCGTAAGAACGCCTCCAACCCGAAAAAAATTCTACGAAAGTACCTAGTGGTCCCGGAGGAACATAGGATCCCGGTCAGAGGCCTAGATTTGCTGTGCAGCGCACAGGGAGATGTCTTTCAGGTATGTACAAGCTGGAGTCACATGGGCTAGGACCACCAGTCACTATGCATAGAAACATAGAAATTTACAACGCAGAAGGAGGCCATTTCAGCCCATCGTGTCCACGCCGGCCGACAAAGAGCCGCTTGGCCCTTGGTCAGCAGCCCTAAAGGTTATACGTAAACCTATGAACAATGACGGAAAGGCAAAGAGCACCCAGCCCAACCAGTCCGCCTCACACAACTGCGACACCCCTTATACTGAGACATTCTACACTCCACCTCAACCGAAGCCATGTGATCCCCTGGGAGAGGCAAAATTCCAGGCCAATTCTGGGAGAAAAAATCTGGGAAAATTCCTCTCCGACCCATCCAGGCGATCGAAACTAGATCACCCTGGCTGTATTCGATTCCCTGCGGTACTTACCATTATATCTGCACCGTACAACAAAAGGTCATCCAGTCTAATCCCAATTACCAGCTCTGGGTCCGTAACCCTGCAGGTTACTGCACTTTAAGGGCCCAAGTTTCCACATGATTTGCGCCTGATTTTTAGGAGCAACTGGTGGAGAACGGACTATCTTAGAAATCGCAATTCTCCACATTTTTTTTTCTGCAGTTCTAGTCAGGTAGAACAGTTCTACTTTGGAACAGAATTTTTTCTTCAAAAGGGGACGTGTCCGGCCACTGACGCCTGATTTGAAAGTTTCCACAGTGAAAACGTACTCCAAACTAACTTAGAATGGAGCAAGTGAAGATTTTTGTAGAACTGAAAAAACCTGTTCTACACATTAAAAAATCAGGCGCAGGTTACAAATTAGGCGTCCAGAACGAGGTGGGAGGGGGGGGGGAAGGGATGTCATTAAATTCTACAATAAATCCTTATTTATACTTCTACAAATATTATACAAATAAATCCAACCTGAATAAACATTTATAAGCAAAGAAAAGATTAAATAAACCATCTTCCTACCTGTGTGAAAGTGCTTCAGGCACGGAGAATGCTGTAGTCAGCCTGAGGCGCCCGTTCTTCCCGCGGGGGGGAGGAGAGGGAGAAGAGAGGAGAGAGAGAGGAGGCGCCCGTTCTTCCCGCGGGGGGGGTGGGAGGAGGCGCCCGTTCTTCCCGCGGGGGGGGGGGGGGGGGGGGGGTGGGAGGAGGCGCCCGTTCTTCCCGCGGGGGAGGGGGGAAGGAGACAGTGAGAAGGCTGCAAGTGCTGATGGCAATGTGCTTTTATTAAAAAATGTTCAAAAATTAAACAACTACAAAAATGGCCGAGTGCCAATGTTTCCTTCACATTGCGCGAACGCTCCAACGCGCACGCGCAGCGTTGCCGGCAGGAAAAAAACTAATTTAAATAGTACCCGCCCCCTCCCACGTACAAAATCGGCGCGAGTGTAGGCTCCGCCCCCCTGGCCGCCGCGCCAAACAGACAAGGAGCTGCAGAATGCTCCAGAATTGCGAGTTTTTTTTCCGGCGCCGTTTTAGGCGCAAAAAACAGGCGCCCAGCTCGGAGTGGCGCCCATTTTTTATCGTGTAGAAACTTGGGCCGTAGTGTCCATCCAACCATCTCTTAAAAGTGATGAGGGTTTCTGCATTCACCACTCTTTCAGGCAGCGAGTTCCAGATCCCCCCAACCCTCTGTAAAGAAGCACCCCCCTCAAATCCCCTCTAAACCTTCCTCCAACCACCTTAAAATTATGTCCTCTCATAATAGACCCTTCCATGCAGTATTCTCATTGATTAAAAATGGGAGCTCCGTTTGTACGGACTTCCATTACTATCAATGAGAAAAACCCCTAAAACACTGAAACACAGCATAATAAATAAATAAAACACCTCATATATTTAAAATTAATTGAAATTAAATATAAATAAATGTTTTAGAAAAAAATATTTTTTGGAATTTTATTTGTTTTAAGTGTTAAAAATAAACTTTCTTAATGGACAGGGTTTTTAATATAAAATGACTGTTTAAATTTAATTTTTCTTTGTTTTAAATCTCTTACGCTGGTAAAAGTAAGCTCTGCGTCTGCTTTTACCAGGCATAAAAGTTTCAAGGACATTCGTTGGGCAAATAGCCCAATCTCTCCTGCGCGGATGTCCTTTTTCGCGGGGATGTGGAGGATCCGTCAAGATGGAAAAGCCGGTTTTCGGCGCGTGCGCATCTTGCCCCGAGAACCGGCTTTTGTGAGGCCTCGCCGGGTCTGTGTGCACTTCGTGTGGATCTGGTGAGGACCGGAATTTTCGGCCCAGTGACTTTCATGACCACCGGATGTCCCAAAATGCTTTACCTCCAATTGAGTACTTTTAAAGTGTAATCACTATTGTAATGTAGGAAATGCAGTAGCCAATTTGCATTCAATAAGGTCCCACAAACAGCAATGTGATAATGAACAGATAATCTGTTTGTGATTTTTGTTGAGTATTTAATAAAAGGAGGCAGACGGGGCCTTTGTTTAATCTCTCATCTGAAAGGCGGCACCTCCAAAAGTATAGCACTCCCGCCATACTACACTGAAGGGTCAGTCTAGATTTTGTGCTCAAGTCTCTGGAGTGGGACATGAACGCATGACCTTCTGATTCAAGCAAGCATGCACTTCATCCACAGGTGAAAGCACATGCAGATCAGGGGATACTGTTTGACCATCCCAGCGTTCTGCTTTATTTTCCATAATGCATCAATCCAATGTTATAATACTCATAAATAAAAAATGACACATTGCGCGTGGGAAATCTGGAAATATGTGAAGCGTGTCAGTTGGTAGCTTATTAACACAGCCACTGCATTAACATATGATTTACAGGTTTCCCGACCAATTAGCATCAGCGGGCGTCATGATGATCTGCATGACGTTATTTCAACTGCACTATTTAAAGGGACACTTCAATCATGCAAGTTGAAGCAGTTGGAGATGGGAAGGAAAGAGAAAGAAGTGATGCCGTAGAAGGTCAAAGGCTGCACCCCGCTTCAGCGACAGTCATTGAAAGTTGGCATGCAGGTACAGCAGGCGGTGAAGAAGGCAAATGGCATGTTGGCCTTCATAGCGAGAGGATTTGAATATAGGAGCAGGGAGGTCTTACTGCAATTGTACAGGGCCTTGGTGAGGCCACACCTTGAATATTGTGCACAGTTTTGGTCTCCTAATCTGAGGAAGGACATTCTTGCTATTGAGGGAGTACAGCGAAGGTTCACCAGACTGATTCCCGGGATGACATATGAAGAAAGACTGGATCGACTAGGCTTATATTCACTGGAATTTAGAAGAATGAGAAGGGGATCTCATAGAAACATGTAAATTTCTGATGGGATTGGATAGGTTAGATGCAGGAAGAATGTTCCCGATGTTGGAGAAGTCCAGAACCAGGGGTAAGTCCAGAATCTAAGGATAAGGGGTAAGCCATTTAGGACCAAGATGAGGAGAAATTTCTTCACTCAGAGAATTGTGAACCTGTGGAATTCTTTACCACAGAAAGTTATTGAGGCCAGTTCGTTAGATATATTCAGAAGGGAGTTAGATGTGGCCCTTACGGCTAAAGGGATCGAGGGTACGGAGAGAAAGCAGGAATGGGGTAAAAAGTTGCATGATCTGCCATGATCATATTGAATGGTGGTACAGGCTTGAAGGGCTGAATGGCCTACTCCGGCACCAATTTTCTATGTTTCTATGACTCCCTGGACGTGCTGCTGAGTGCTGTGAGGACCCGGAGGTATATACTGTTTCCTAGCAGCAGGTGGAATAAGCCGGCTGGAAACACCAAGAAGGCATGGTTGGAGGTGGCATGAGGTCAGCAACAGGAGTGCAGTGCTACCTCCCGGGTCCAATGCAAGAAGCAGTTCCATGGCCTAAGCAGAACAATGGCCCATTCACCTACATCCTGATGTGTGCATCATTCCAACCCCCTCACTTTGCCTTCTCAAGCCGACTCCAGCACATTACTCCTCACACCAACTTACCTTGCAGGTACACATATTCCTCTCTGTCTATGCACTTTCTCACATCCCCATCTGTCCATCCACCATTGACATTCTCCCTCATCCTTATTCAATGTCATGCCTCTCCCTCAGAGTCACCCTCAACAAATGCTCTCCATCCATCACTCATGGGTCTCTTCTTTCCCTCCTTGCAGGAGGAGAGAGCACAGAAAATGAGGGAAGGCAGAGAACCAAAGGTGGCTTTCCAGCCATCTCACAGCTAACAAGTGTAGAGGAGGAGGTGCTAGAAGTCAGTGGTGCCTTGGAGTGCCTGGCCATCAGAGATGCAGGCCCCCCAGCTACCTGGAGACATAATTAAATGTCAGACAGCATGGCATGCAACAC
This sequence comes from Pristiophorus japonicus, assembly GCF_044704955.1. Taxonomy (NCBI): domain Eukaryota; kingdom Metazoa; phylum Chordata; class Chondrichthyes; family Pristiophoridae; genus Pristiophorus; species Pristiophorus japonicus. Next base: position 342,216,476 of record NC_091977.1, on the reverse strand, counting down.
TCACTCATGTTGACGATGTCAACAGCAAATGAAATATGATCATGTGCATAATGATAACTTCAAACTGCAGCAATGTGCGCCACTGGTGGTGCATTGCCTGCACCACCTTCCTCCGCCTCCTCATCTTCCTCCTCTTCCTCAGAATTGTCTGAAGAGGCTTTTGCTCTGTAGCTTGTTCCCCCTGAAAATCCAAACTTCGATGTTAGCACACAATGACCATTCTGGAGACCCTGGCTGGTACGTACTGAAGGGCAGCTGAAGTGCATCTTCAGTATGCTGATGGCTTGTTCGATGACTCATCTGGTGGTCATATGGCATTCATTGAATCATTCCTAGGCCTCATCCCTCGGGTTTCTGAGAGGTTTCATCAACCACATTTTAAGTGGGTATCCCTTGTCCCCGAGCAGCCAGCTGGTAACTCTGCTTCGAGCTATGAAGAGATCTGGGAGGGTGGACTGCTGCAGGACGAAAGCATCATGGCAGCTGGCCGGGCATATTGTGCACACCTTCATAAAGATCTTTTTGTGGTTGCACACCAGCTGCACATTGATGGAGTGGAAGCCCTTGCAGTTAATGAACACTCTTAAACGCTGCTTAACAGGAACATTGACGCCAAAGTATGTAAAGTAACCTCTCAGCGCAAGTACTGTGAACAAATAGTTTCTCACAAACAGGTAAGAAAGTAGCTGTTAGTACTGAGTATTTTAATATTTTGCAGTCATGTCTCCATCCCCCTCAACTGCCGCTGTGTTCTTGTCTTGCTTTCGCAAGAGTTCCAAGAAGTCTGGGAAACCAGTGGACCCAAAGTTAAATTGCAAAACCAACGTCAATATCTCTCTAATTGAGTGATTTAACATAAAGAAATTGACAACGCTCCCAAGGGGGTTGCATGCACGCAACCTAATGTGCTGGAGTGAAATTTGGGAATCAGCGGATTGGAGTTGGCTTCCTGAAGCGCTCACATTTTTCCAGAATTTCACCCCACCACCTGCACCCAAACCCATGCGTGCGCCAGATCAGATGCCAAATGTCAGCAAGTCTCCACTCAAAAGCCGCAAAGACTCGGACAGCTGTTAGCGAGGTGAATGATGAGCGCCATTCCTTCGCCGTTGACCGCAGAATCCAAGAGACAAATATTTCAGGTGTAACCATCATCCCTTTTTTTTTTCTCCCAGTTATTTTGAAGGGTTGTACTTGAAACATTAACTTGTCTATTCTCTCCACAGAAGCTGACTGATTTGCTGAGTGTTTCCAGGATTTTCTGTTGTTGTATCATAATTGTGACTTTATCACTTGTGTAATTAAACCCTGTTACTTCATTTATACATGTAAAATAAAATTGTGTGCTGTGGTAGCTGATCTTTGTTGCCTGATACTATAGCTAGCCTCAGTACCCTGTGTTTAATTGATGGGGAGGATCCAGCTATGCCATTGTATCGAAGGAACAAGAGCATCCAACTGACCACAAAAACAAGGGCATTCAGGGTGTCTGGCATGTTTGTCTCTAGTTCAAGGTACTGAGAAATCTAAATCAAATGCTTGGGGGTACTTTCAATGTTTAACCAGCTAAATATGCGCAGCCAACCAGCTTAGGGTACTGTTAAGTTTTCTGCTGACCTACTCAAACTTCAAACCGCCCTACTGTTAGAGTATTGGCTTGCAGGGTTATCTGTAGGTGAGTGGTAATAATCCCAGCCGCCCGTGACTGCTGTATCATTAGTGAGCCAGATTGGTTGGTCAATCATCAACAATGCTCTGGCTCAGTAATGAGCCTTGCAGACTTGGAAACATCTAGTTAGTGAGTCTGCCAGAAAATTCCTTGATTCTGGACTTCTATCATGATATGTGTCATCTTGGAAACAGTTTAAGCCCCAACAATACTCCATTTACCCCTCTCTCACCACACCCCCAAGGAAGGGGTGTAGTCACTAGTTGGTTATTAGACGACTAAGAGATGCAGCTTGGAGCCCTTGCTAGATGGATGGCAGGTACAACAAGCTCCTCACTAACCAGGGAGTAGACTATTTCAGATTTGATAATGTATAATGAGACTGGATTAATTAATGATCCTCTTGGGAAGAGTGATCATGGCATGGTAGAATTTAAAATCAGTTTGAGGGTGAGAAAGCTAGGTCTCAAACTAGTGTCCTGAACTTAAATAAAGGTAATTACAAAGGTATTAAGGCAGAGTTGGTTAAAGTGGACTGGAAAAGTAGATTAAAGGGCAAGACGGTAGATGAGCGGCGGCAAACATTTAAGGAGATACTTCATAACTCTCAGCAAAAATATATTCCAGTGAGAAAGAAAGACTTTGAGAAGGATGAACCATCCATGGCTAAGTAAGAAAGTAAAGGATGGTATCAAATTGAAAAAGGCATACAATGTTGTGAAGCATAGTGGAAGGCCAGAGGATTTGGAAATGTTCAGAAACCAGCAAAGGATGACTTTTTTAAAAAAAAAAAAGAGACAAGATAGTTTGAGAGTAATCTAGCAAGAAATATAAAAACAGACAGCAAGAGCTTCTACAGGTATATAAAAAGGAAGAGAGTCGCTAAAGTAAACATTGGTCCCTTAAAGGATGAGACTGGGGAATTAATAATGGGAAATGGCAGAGACTTTGAACAAATATTTTGTATCTGTGTTTACGGTAGAAAACACTAAAAGCATCCCAATAATAATTCAAGGGGCTATTGGGAGGGGGGAACTTAAAACTATCACTAGAGAAAAAGTACTGGACAAACTAATGGGACTAAAGGTGGACAAGTCTCCTGGACCCGATGGCCTGCATCCTAGGGTCTTTTTAAAAAAAAAAAAGTGGCTGCAGAGATATTCGATGCATTGGTTGTAATCTATCAAAATTCCCTGGATTCTGGAGAGGTCCCGGTGGATTGGAAAACTGCAAATGTAACGCCCCTATTTAAGAAAAAGGGAGACAGAAAGCAGAAAATTATAGACCAGTTCGCCTAACATCTGTCATTGGAAAAATGCTGGAGTCCATTATTAAAGAAGTAGTAGCAGGACATTAAGAAAATCATAATACAGTCAAGCAGAGTCAGTATGGTTTTATGAAAAGGAAATCATATTTGACAAATTTTCTGGAGTTCTTGGAGGATGTAATGAGCAGGGTGAATAAAGGGGAACCAGTAGATGTCGTGTATTTGGATTTCCAGAAGGCATTCGATAAGGCGCCACATGAAAGGTTACTGCACAAGATTAGAGCTCATGTGGTTGCGGATAATATATTTGCATGGATAAAGGATCGGCTAAGTAACAGAAAACAGAGAGTCGGGATAAATGGGCCATTTTCCGGTTGGCAAACTGTAACTAATGGGGTGCCACAGGGATCAATGCTGGGGCCTCAACTATTTACAATCTATATTAATAACTTGGATGAAGGGACTGAGTGTAATGTAGCCAAATTTGCTGATGATACAAAGATAGGTGGGAAAGCAAGTTGTGAGGAGGACGCAAAGAATATGCAAAGGGACGTAGATAGGCTTAGTGAGTGGACACAAATTGGCAGATGGAGTATAATGTGGGAAAAATTTGAGGTTATCCACTTTTGGAAGAAAAATAAAAAATAAAAATTATTATTTAAATAGAGAGATTACAAAATGTTGAGGTACAGAGGGATCTGGGGGTCCTTGTACATGAATCACAAAGTTTAGAATGCAAGTAATTAGGAATGCAAATGGAATGTTGGCCTTTATTGCAAGGGGAATGGAGTATAAAATTAGGGAAGTCCTGCTACAACTACAGTGCGTTGGTGAGAATGGAGTACCAAGTACAGTTTTGATCTCCTTATTTAAGGAGGGATATACTTGCGTTGGAGGCAGTTCAGAGAAGGTTCACAAGGTTGATTCCTGAGATGAAGGAGTTGTCTTATGAAGAAAGGTTGAATAGGTTGGGCTTATACTCATTGGAGTTTCGAAGAATGGGAGGTGATCTGATTGAAACATGTAAGATTATGAGGGGGGTTGACGGGGTAGATGCAGAGAGAATGTTTCCCCTCGTGGGGGAATCAAGAACTAGGTGGCATAGTTTCAGAATAAGGGGTCATCCATTTAAAACTGATAGGAGGAATTTCTTCTCTCAGGGTCATGAATCTATGGAATTCTCTACCGCAGAGAGCTGTGGATGCTGGGTCATTGAAAAAATTTAAGGTGGAGATAGACAGATTTTTGAACGATAAGGGTGTCGAGGGTTATGGGAAGTGGAGTTGAGGCCAAGATCAGATCAATCATGATCTTATTGAATGGTGGAGCAGGCTAGAGAAGCCGAATGGTCTATTCTTGTTCCTATTTCTTATGTTCTTATGTTCTCAAGTAGCATTGCGAGCAGCGCAACACGCCATAAAATGTGTGAATTTATGTACACCATTTTAACCAGAGCATGAAGATACCCCATCGAATGATGATTCTACCAGTTGAGAGTACAGAGCTTTCAGCAGCAGTTACTTGGCTCTCTGCAAACCAGTCATGTTTAATCACCAAGCCCTGGGTATAAAAGTGTGTCCTTATTTCTATCCTCAATCACTCAATTGTTGTCATAACATGCAACTACCAGGATAGTAAAGGAGAACTAGATGGGCCTTGGTCTTTCTCCATTGAGCAATTCTTATGTTCCTAAGTGGGAAGTTAGGAATGTTAAATTTTCCAATGGTCCAGGGTGAGCTTTTACAGTATTTTTATCAAAAAGCTCATGATTTCTGATGTGTTTTATGTTTGCAGTACCCTAATCAGTAGAAATCAAATCTATTTGTGTTTAAATGCAATGCCATTAGGATATAGCTGCCTAGGGCCTAGGAACTAATGTGAATTAATGTAGTGTTTTTTTTCCATTGGTACAACACATGCACACAAAGAACAACTGCAAATGTTATTTGCATTGCTAGCAAAGGCAAGTTTGAGTCTGCATAACAGCAATGATTAAAGAAAAACATATTGTTCCTATTTTGTCTCCACATGCTGGGCCCAGTAAAATTGATCTGTTAGAGCTATACAAAGATATACAAGGATTTACCAGGATGATAGATATTCTTGTTGTTTTTAAGCCTTGTTCTGTGGAAAGGTAGCATTTTATTAATTCCACAGTTGAATACATGTTTATCAAGCTAGAACATAGCTTTTCCTGTTAACTAGAGTCAGAACACTCAAAATTCTGTTGTATGCTTAGGAGGAACAGGTGACACTGGACCTGTGGTTCCCAAAGCTTCCCACCACTGGGGTTTTCCTAACCTTGTTTGGATCTGTTGAGGACTAATTGATAGAAATTAATTCCCATGATTCGTCGACAACTCCATTATTGTAATCTGCACTTACCAGGATGATAGAAGGCAAACTGGATGGACCTTGATCTTTTTCATCTATTCCTATGCTCCTGTGATTAGAACTCATCTCCACGCCAGCAGGGAGAAGGTGACCTATTTCCCTGAAGTGCACAAGTTAGTACTTTCAATAATGCTTCGGAGAAAATGGGAGTTGTTCTCGGGAAGACCAGTTTCAAAATGTTGCCTAATCCTTTGATTGCCCAATTATCCCATGAATAGTTAAGCCTAACTAAAAGCCCTCCTGCATTTTCATTTTATTAGAATTCAACACAAACCATGCACTGCAAACAAGTATTACCAAATTCTTGTTGGAAAGCTGGTTCTTCAAGCTTGTCATCCCCAGGATAGGAAGAATGACGAAGGAAGTATTGCACTAAAGGTGCAAAGATTCACTCATTCATTCTGCTTGGCTTTGAAGCTAAGAATTCTGCATTGAAAAGGGGCCTTTTTTTGTTGTTGCTCGCCCTGGAGATAACATTGTCTCCTCCAGCTGTAATTATGTTTGGTTTTGATCTTCCCATCAGCTGGAATATAATTAAGACTCTGAAATGTCAATATTCTGGTTTATCTGGCTGTGAGCAAGATTTTCATAATCCACTCCTGATTTTGTATTCTCATTTTCAGTGTGGACTGGATATTTATTTAATTGACATTATAGGTGATGTGTTTTTGTTCAGCCTTTCTTTTGAAGCGCTGTATCTTTGTTACTGTGTAGTTTCTACAAACCTTGGTGAAAATAATGATGATTGTTGGTAACTTCAAATAAGGTTCAGAGGCTAAAGTGAGTTTTGACAAGATTTTATTACGTTAAGCAGCAGCAGTTTATATATATCGAAGCACTACATCCACTTACATTTGGAATACTCTGAGATTTTTTCCAAGAAGACTTCCTTGTGAACTCTTCACAATAGGATCTGCCACTGTCCCTTACAAGCTTCACAAACTTATAGTAAAAAGTTACCTTTTCATTAACATTGCTTATTATGATGTGCCTTAGTTCATTAGGAATATTGGGTCTTCTCCTTTGTTAAATCAATCAATTTTAGTTCTAAAGTCTGTTTCTTGCAAAGTCCTTGGGCTTTATCTTATATTCTTAGCCCTTCTCCATTGGATCTGACTTCTCTACCCCTGAAGTATGTGCCCATTCATGTTATAGACAAGAGTCAAAGGTTCTATGCCGCTATTATCTAACAGTAGTTTTCCATTACGAGCTCAGCACAAGCAGAATACAGGTTGAACCTTCCTTATCCAGAACTCCCTTATCCGGTACCATTCCCGGCCACCAGGTGGTGAAGTCGCAGAACTCCGACATGAACAAATTGAAGTCCTTCCTCGCTGCCGACTCCCGCAATTGCTGGCCTGCAGGGATATTTAAAGCAGCCTTGGCCACATCACATTTAAAGGTTCATATAGGAGTGTGTAGGGAGGATATTACATGATCTGCTTATTGCTCAGTCTTAAAAACATGGCTTCACAATGACAAGAGGGCTACACCCAGGTTTTCAGATGACTTCCTAGCTATTCTTGTGGAAGGAGTGAGAGCACACAAGGAGGTCCTCTTCCCTGCGGATTGGCGGAAAGACCTCCCCATTGAAGCGCTTCAATGATCTGATGAGATCAGGAAAAGTGAGTACAAAGCCACACTCAACTTCATCCTGCTGTGCCTCTCACCACATCCCCAACACACTGCCTTCCCAAGCCTGCATCTGCACATTATTATTCACAACAACCTACCTTGCACATCCACCCATCTCTCTCTCGCTATGTACATACTCTCCTCCCCCTCTTACGAACCACCCCTCACACTTGCCCGCATCCTAATGCAATCATACCCAAGTAACAGCACACAAGGAGGCCATTTGGCATTGGCACCAGTACTCCCTCAGTCACCCTCTACAGATGTAACCCACACATTCCTTACACTCATGCCTTCACGCAAACTTCTCTTCTTTCCCTTCTTGCAGGAGAAACGAATGCACAACAGGGAGGGAGAGAATCCAAGGTAGCCCTCCATCCTTTGACTGCAGCAGAGGAAGTCGGCTTGGAGGTGTCGGGAGTGCAGAGCTGCTGGCAGTGGGAGACGGAGAGAGGGGAACCTGTCAGCAGCCTGCTGATAGAATTACATCTCGTACAGCCACATGGCACACAGCAGTTACATGGCATACAGCAGTGACTCAAATGGGGACTAATGTCAGCATGGTATTGTTATTCATAATATAACATTTCTAAATCATCTCTTTATACTCTCCCACAGGTCCATCAAGAGCTCCTCAAAGGATCCTCCAGCCACTGAGGGTGCACAGTCATCAGACCCAAGTGCACCCAGCACTGGCGCGGATATGTATACTTCGGTGGGTCCTACGTCAGAGAGTAGTGTTGTCACCTGGTGTCTCAAGTCTCGGGTGAGCAAGAGGAGATGGTGGGGACTGGGACAGCAGTGGAGACTCCTCGCCAGAGGGTGCACGACGTTTCCAGCTCTGCTCAGCTGCATGTTGACGTTGAGCCTCAAGGGCCATCGAGAAAGAGGGTGATCCTGGACTCTTCCATAGATAGGATAGCTACCTGCATGGAGCAGCTAATGTACCACTCGCATGAGCAGATGCTATCGATGGACAACATATGGCAGAGGCTCATAGACCTCCTTTCTAGGAGGGATGTAAGCAACAAGGTGCCAGCTCCTTGCTAGCAGGGAATTGCGAGTGGCCCATGACATGGATGATGGTGAGAGGGGACATGTATGTGGGGCTCCTCTCAAAGCACTCATACTACTTTCCCCATTGCCCACCCACACCCCCCCATCCTTCCCCAGGCGGAGCCCCAGATGCCTCCTCTGTTTGCAGTGGCCGAGTCTGCCCCTGCACAGTCGCAGGAGCAGCAGACTGACGGGGCCATCACTGTCTCCAAAACCTAGAGGGTGTCTGCCAAAAGTTTCTATGCAGTCGCAGCAGGGAAGTGAGCAGGCTGCCTCTACCTCTGCTTAAGCCACATGGGTTGCACCTCGTAGAAGCATGCATACACAAAAAATGACATGGGTAAATGCACAAATAAGCACATGGGTGTACAAAGGAATGTTATTGTTAAGGTTCCGTTACTATTATGACGCATATAAAACTTTTTTTTCACCACTTCCCAGTCATGCCCATTTTTGTATGCAACTTTGGAAGTAGCTTAGTGAGTTGAAGTGAATGGTGAGACATAATGTTACCTTCAGCAATGGGGGTCAGTGTGAAAGGAATGGCTTGGTCATTGTAGGGATGCTTTATGGTGTTTTTGGTTGGGGAACATGGCACAGCATGGGGCAGCCATATGGCTGTAATGTAGGATGTTAAGTAAATCTGGTCCTGATGAGTCCATTCTTGGCCTCCCGGGCAGCACTGTGCTCCAGTGTTGCTAGCATTTGGACCTCAGATTCCTCCTCCTCGTCTTCCAGCTGACGCTCCTCCTCTGAAGAGGCTGTGCACTCTGCACCTTGCTCCTCATGCAACGCAAATACCTTTTGCTGCGCTATATTGTGCAGCACGCAGCAGATAGCGATGAGTCTGGGACCCTGGCTGGTGCATACTGAAGGTCTCTTCCAGATCTGTCAAGGCATCTGAAGTGCATCTTCAGCATGCCTATTGTTTGCTCTGTGGCTTTCATTATAGCACTCCTCGGCCTCCGTACTTGGCCTCCTCAAGGGTGTCATGAGCCAAGTCTTCAGTTGATGGCCCTTATCTCCAAGCAGCCAGCCGGAAAGTCTGTTTGGCGGTGCGAAGAGCTGAGGGAGAGCGGACTTGTGCAGGATGAAAGAGTCATGACGCGCTGCCAGGGAATTTGGCACACACATGCATGATGATCTTCCTGTGGTTGATGACGAGCAACACATTGAGGGGGTGGAAGCCCTTGCGGTTCACACAAACTCCTGGGTGATGTGGGGTGCCCTGATGGCCACATATGTTCAATTGATGATGCTCTGCATCGTGGGAAGCCTGCCAGAGTGGCAAAGCCATGTGCCCGCTCAGTAACACTGGCTTCATCAGTGGCAAAGTTGACATAATTGACTGACTTGTCAAACAGGGCATCGATGGACCTGTGCAATGCATCTGTGGGAGGCCGACTGCGAGATGCTGCAAATGTCTGCTGCAGATCCCTGGAAGGAGTATGAGGCAAAGAAGTTGTGTGTGCTGCCAACTTTGACAACCACTGGTGAGGCGAATCCACCAGGTCCTCTGGGCTACAGGTCTCCCAGCAAGCTGCAAATGTCTGCGATGACCTGGTGCGATAGCCTGAGTCTCCTTTGGCATTACTGCTCAATAATGTTGAGGAAGCTCCTCCTCTGCCTGTATACCCTGTGTTGCGTGTATCTCTTCCATCGCGGTGCAGCCCTGTGCTGATGCCCTCTGTCGTGAGGAGCATCAGGTCATTGAGGAAAAGGCGGTTGTTGTTGCTGCTGCTGTGCCTGCTGGTGTTGGGGCTCAACCAGGTCTGATTCTGAGGACCAAGGTGACACCCATACTGATGTAATAGATGGCAGATCAAGTAGAGATCAGAGAAGCAATCAGATCCGAGTGGTTTCCGAGGTTGCAGAAAAGACTTGCAAACTCGAGACACCTAAATCTGTGCCCAAAGTGGAGCCAACAAGAGCATTTCCCTTAGGCAAGTAATGAGGTGTCATGTGGGAGTACTTATTTGGATTTCCATGCTCTGCATTAATACCCTCACTCAATAGCCGCTGAGCTTCCGCCTCAAGCTGATGGACGTGGTTCCCGAGCTGCGTGATTCCCGTGGTCATTCGGTGAAATTCAAAAGGACTGGTTAAAAGCACTGTTAAAGGTTTAACAACAAGGTTTTAATGAGCTCAATTAGGTCGCCCACCTCTGCCGTTTGGGTCTGTGCTGCACTGACAAACGTGCGAGGAGGCAGGATGATGGCGGGCTCCCAACACGCGCCCTTTTCATGCGACATTTACTGCTGACCCGCACGCACGGCAGCGGGGAAATTTCGGCCAAGGTTTTAGCAGTGGTGCTATATATGTGGACAGTACATGACAGCAGTTCAGGCTGGCCTTGCATTGTAGCTTTCATCCGTACCATTGGGGAAGTGCCAATTCCATGTTTGATGTCTCTTTAGTCAGCTTGTCATGACTGGGAATTCTTGTGGAAGACTAAGCTAGCAAACCCATGACCTACTACTATGTCACGCATCACCTTAGTGAACCTGCACAGTGCTTTAGGTACACCTTCCTTATTGTAACAATAATGTATGGACCATAATCTATTGCTAAGTTGGAACACCGTATGAGCCCCCGCATTTTACAGTGAGACCTATATCGCCCACATGCTGCTTAGGAGACAAAAGTTTAACAATCTAGGAACACCTGACTATGTTGATTACACTAAATGCCAAATGTTCAACCAGGTGAAAACTAGAAATGAACAATTGAAGACTATTCTTTATTATCCTTGTTACCCACAGCCCTTCAAATTCCCTTATTACTTTGGTCAAACCTGATAATAGATTGAAAGATATTGGATGCAAAATTGTGGGGTGTAGCGCTGGCCATTAAGGCCGGTTTTGTTGACCAAATGGAGGCCGCCTTGCTTCAAGCGAGGAACACGGCAGTCATTTTGGAGAGGTCATTAGCGCTGTCGTTGCCTGCGCTCGCCTTTCGCATGTAAATATGCAGATCATGTTAATTGGCGTGCATCGCTTAAATTGATGCAGGACTGTGATTTTGGATGTCGTGCTCTCCATAACGCCCTCTCCAGACCACAACATTTAATTTCCTGACTTTACCCATGAGTCCTCAACTTTATTTATTTTTGCCAAGTATATATTTCAACTCCAGTCCATTTATAATCTGATCTATTAGGAAGTTTCATGTATTACTACTTCCCTCCATGGTTTTAAATTGTCCATATCCAAATAGGATTGTCACCTTGCAGTACAATGCTTCCCAAGGGTATGGACGTGGAAAATAAAGTTTGCATTAATTATTAAAAAATGGAAGAACAATGGTATTTGTGCCTCCATGATTTCATTGTTGTTTGGATTGGGAGGGGTTTTTACATTTGTATACATTATGTAGAATGTTGTTAACCTAATAATTCACTTATCTGACTCGTACTTCCATTTGTAAGTGATTGCTATCTTCCACTGCTGTTGCAAGGCTCTCCATTCTGAATCTTGGCCTTCACACCTTCCTCTCCAGGTCACACCCCACCCAGGTAACTTGGACCCCACTATTGGTGCTGGATTTTGCTGGCGCTCAGATGTGGGTCCATTGTCAAAACTGAAAAGATTGACAATCTGGCGGTATCCCGCTCTGGACCCGCCTCTTAAGTTTCCCAAGTGCCGGCTCTGCCTGCGCTTTGCAGACTCGGCACTAAGTGGTGGGAGGGGGGGGTGGTGGCATTTGAGATAGTTAGGAGCGTGTTTAAAGGTAGTTGAACAGCATTTTACCACCTCCTTACCATTTTCCCAACTTTTTCACAAGGTTCCGTCGCTCGGGGATCACGTTGAGTAAGTATGTCGGGTTTTCAGTGACTTCATTGCTTTGAATAGGTGACAGCTGCAAAAGTGGTATAAAAGCTACCATTTCACAGCTGTTAACTTTCCAATGTTAAAAGCTGGAGCCTTCAGGATTTGGAATACACTTTTCAGTTTTATGCAGTTTGGAAGTGTTTGGAGTAAACTCTCTAGTCGCTGTCACCATCTTGGAACAACCTATCCCACCATTGAAATCTCAATTTCAGCTGCCATCTGTTCCATCCACATCGATGCCCTTGAAAGAAATCTCACCTTAGTCCTCAATCCCATCAAAATTTCAGCCCCAACACCAACATCACCAGGCACACCAGCAGCCCCAACAACACCACCAACCATCTCTAATCACCTAATGCTGGACAGGACACGGCATCAGCACATGACCACATTGCTGCCAGGGATGGCTTCACCATGGCCAGATTTACTTCACTTAACGCTGTACACCCTGGCTGCCATATGATGCGCCAGGTTGGCACCACCCCACATCAACATCTAAAGCATCCCCATAATGCCCAAGACATTCCTTTCACACTCATGGGGTGGGGGGTACTGTTATGTCTCACCATTCACTGCAACTCACTAAGCCAAAGGAGGAAACAAATCTGTCCAAGAAACAAAGTTTTGAAAATAAAGATTTCAATGTTTGGCAACACATTAATTGAAAATTGACACTAACATTGGCTAAAAGACCCAAGTGCCTACCCTTGTGTGTAGTTAGCTGGCAAGGGTGAGGGTTGGCTAGAAACATAGAAACATAGAAAATAGGTGCAGGAGTAGGACATTCGGCCCTTCTAGCCTGCACCGCCATTCAATGAGTTCATGGCTGAACATGTAACTTCAGTACCCCATTCCTGCTTTCTCACCATACCCCTTGATTCCCCTAGTAGTAAGGACTTCATCTAACTCCTTTTTGAATATATTTAGTGAATTGGCCTCAACAACTTTCTGTGGTAGAGAATTCCACAGGTTCACCACTCTCTGGGTGAAGAAATTCCTCCTCATCTCGGTCCTAAATGGCTTCCCCCTTATCCTTAGACTGTGTCCCCTGGTTCTGGACTTCCCCAACATTGGGAACATTCTTCCTGCATCTAACCTGTCTAACCCCGTCAGAATTTTAAACGTTTCTATGAGGTCCCCTCTCATTCTTCTGAACTCCAGTGAATACAAGCCCAGTTGATCCAGTCTTTCTTGATAGGTCAGTCCCGCCATCCCGGGAATCAGCCTGGTGAACCTTCGCTGCACTCCCTCAATAGCAAGCATGTCCTTCCTCAGGTTAGGAGACCAAAACTGTACACAATACTCCAGGTGTGGCCTCACCAAGGCCCTGTACAATTGTAGCAACACCTCCCTGCCCTTGTACTCAAATCCCCTCGCTATGAAGGCCAACATGCCATTTGCTTTCTTAACCGCCTGCTGTACCTGCATGCCAACCTTCAATGACTGATGTACCATGACACCCAGGTCTCTTTGCACCTGCCCTTTTCCTAATCTGTCACCATTCAGATAATAATCTGTCTCTCTGTTTTTACCACCAAAGTGGATAACCTCACATTTATCCACATTATACTTCATCTGCCATGCATTTGCCCACTCACCTAACCTATCCAAGTCGCTCTGCAGCCTCATAGAATCCTCCTTGCAGCTCACACTGCCACCCAACTTAGTGTCATCCGCAAATTTGGAGATACTACATTTAATCCCCTCGTCTAAATCATTAATGTACAGTGTAAACAGCTGGGGCCCCAGCACAGAACCTTGCGGTATCCCACTAGTCACTGCCTGCCATTCTGAAAAGTCCCCATTTACTCCTACTCTTTGCTTCCTGTCTGACAACCAGTTCTCAATCCATGTCAGCACACTACCCCCAATCCCATGTGCTTTAACTTTGCACATTAATCTCTTGTGTGGGACCTTGTTGAAAGCCTTCTGAAAGTCCAAATATACCACATCGACTGGTTCTCCCTTGTCCACTCTACTGGAAACATCCTCAAAAAATTCCAGAAGATTTGTCAAGCATGATTTCCCTTTCACAAATCCATGCTGACTTGGACCTATCATATTACCTCTTTCCAAATGCACTGCGATGACATCCTTAATAATTGATTCCATCATTTTACCCACTACCGATGTCAGGCTGACCGGTCTGTAATTCCCTGTTTTCTCTCCCTCCTTTTTTAAAAAGTGGGGTTACATTGGCTACCTTCCACTCCATAGGAACTGATCCAGAGTCAATGGAATGTTGGAAAATGACTGTCAATGCATCCACTATTTCCAAGGCCACCTCCTTAAGTACTCTGGGATGCAGTCCATCAGGCCCTGGGGATTTATCGGCCTTCAATCCCATCAATTTTCCCAACACAATTTCCCGACTAATAAGGATTTCCCTCAGTTCCTCCTCCTTACTAGACCCTCCGACCCCTTTTATATCCGGAAGGTTGTTTGTGTCCTCCTCAGTGAATACCGAACCAAAGTACTTGTTCAATTGGTCCGCCATTTCTTTGTTCCCCGTTATGACTTCCCCTGATTCTGACTGCAGGGGACCTACGTTTGTCTTTACTAACCTTTTTCTCTTTACATATCTATAGAAACTTTTGCAATCCGTCTTAATGTTCCCTGCAAGCTTCTTCTCGTACTCCATTTTCCCTGCCCTAATCAAACCCTTTGTCCTCCTCTGCTGAGTTCTAAATTTCTCCCAGTCCCTGGGTTCTCTGCTATTTCTGGCCAATTTGTATGCCACTTCCTTGGCTTTAATGCTATCCCTGATTTCCCTTGATAGCCACGGTTGAGCCTTTTTTATTTTTACGACAGACAGGAATGTACAATTGTTGTAGTTCATCCATGAGATGGGGATGTGATAATGTAGATAGATAGAGAGGGATGGGTGGAGGTGCAAGGCAAATTGGTGTGAGTAAGGATGTGCAGGACTAGGGTAGGGAAGGCAGAGTGATGAGAATGTGATGAGTGGCGCAGCAGGATGAAGTTGAGTGCGGCTGTGCAGTAATGTTTCATGATCTACTGAGATCATTAAAAGATTTGCACCACTGCAGCCAGCTCCTCCTGCCGACATCCCTGCTTGTGCCCTCCTGTGCAATGTACTACCAGATTGTGTTGGTATCCTGGGGAGGGAAGAGAACACCTCTGCGTGCTGTGACTCCCTCCAGAAGCATATGGAGGGAGTGATGGGCGAGCCTGGGTACAGCCCTGCATCTTTGTGCAATGCTTGTCAGTGTTTGCAGCACCTCAATGCTGCAGAGCACTGACATTACAGCTGGCAAAATAAATGTGGCCATGGTCCTTGTAAGGAAACTGGCTGATGACTCATCATCAAGTGACATAATAAGACCTGCTTCCTTTTAATTGGGCGGGAACCTCACAGGGCAGGCTTAACATGCCCAATCGGGGGAAAGTTGTGTGGGAAGCTGACATGGAGCCAGGAGCGGCATTCGAATCCGTCCCCGATGTCGCCTGCCTCTTTCTTCCTCGGTTGGGGAAATCGCAGCCTCTCACTCTAGCTACCCCAACTGCAGCTGACTGCCTTGCTATGACCTCTTAACCCTGGGCTGGGGCCTCAATACTTGTCTTCAGCATCAGGCCTGTTGCCCTTAAATTCAGCCATCATCTGGCTTCCAGCCTCAAACTCAAGCTGAAGTGGTCAACTCCCCATCCAATTACTGTAAAGATTAATTCGTCATGACTGATGCGTACTAAAGGCCTTTTATTATATAGGCATCTTTAGTTTATATACACCACTACAGCTCATTCTTAAAGCACTTTTTAAATTAATACAGATTATTATTTACAGCACATGGTCGATGGGAATTAAAGTCTCCGATATTTTATTATTAAACTGTTCATCTTATTTATACACACTCGCAGATCTTGTGTGTCACCACAGTCCGCTGTGGCTCAGTTGGTAGCACTCTCCTCTGAGTCAGAAGGTTGTGGGTTCAAGTCCCACTCTAGAAATTTGAGCGCACAAATCTATGCTAACACTCCAGTGCAGTACTGAGGAAGTTGCAGCACTGTCGGAGGTGCTGCTGGTGAATGGTGTATTGAAACAAATTCTCCTATACAAGGAAAGTCCAAATCAATCAGCCAGTGTAGCTGCTACTTTCAAGTACAAAATCACATTTACAATCATCTTTATAATGAAGCAAACAATTGATGTAAAAGTACTTGCATTTTTACTATTTTTTTTCTTCAATATCTGATTACTTCTGTTCTTTCACAGACCACCACACAGTGTATTATGTAATGTGTTGTGCAGATGCTTCCAGGCGACAACTTAGAGCCTTGTCTAAAAATAGCCTATTTTTTTGCTCAGGCGAATTGATTTATACAGGTAACAAAGATCTTTCTGTAGCATATGCAGCCAGCATATCATTACAGCATGCGCTTGAGGGACAATGGAAAAATATCAGAGAATAATAGTTGCAAAGAAAGCAAAATAACTGAATAAGTGGAAAAGGTCGCATTTCAAGCAGAATGTATCATTTTTCATTTTATTTTCACATGCTGCATATAAATATTTCAGACTCAGTTTTTGGTATACGCATTGGATTAATAGTGAGCCTTTCATTTAAAAAAAAATTAATTTTGCTCAACTTTTATTTGTTCCTATTGTGAGTGTAGAAGAGTGAACCAATAAAAAATCTAAACACAATGGCCTAGAAAGAGTGGGCTATGTACCACCACCCATTCGTGGTAGAATCCTGGAAAAAAAAATAGTGGGCACGGCCTAATGACCACTTCTGATGTGGGACTCGGTGGCTGCCATTTTGGCGAGGGCAGTAGCGCTGCCAATAGCATCGCTGGTCCTGGACATGCAAATTGGGAGGGTGTGACGTCAGTCCGGAATGCCACGCTCTGCGATCTTGGACTTTAGCGCTGGGTCCTAAGCTCACTCTGAAAAATGAGCTTGCAGCAGACTGACAGAGACTCTGACAGCACCTCTTAAAGATACACGCACATCTTTCAGGTAAGCTTGCATTTAAACTTTTGGACTGGATTCTTTTATATTTTATTGAAGTAGTGGGTTGGTGCAATAGATATTGAAAGTTTTTAAAATGTGCAGGGAGTGCTGATGGATGTTTACAAGGCTTCAGATGGTAAAGGAAGGCCTCTGAGAAAACAGAAAATGCTGGAAATCTTCAGGTCAGGCAGCATCCATGAAAAAAGAAACAAAGTTTACATCTCGGGTTAAGATGCTGCCTGACCACCGTATTTCTAGCTTTTTCTGCTTTTATTTCAGATTTCCAGCATCCACTCGCAGTGTGAGGAGGAAGCCGAATGAAGGATGCAAACTATCAGCTCCTTTCTGGCCAGGATATCCGGGATAGAATCATCCTCCTGCGGTAGCGGTGACCACAATCCCAGTTCCCCTTTCAACATTTGTCCCACACCTAACCTTTCCTTTGTTATTGACCATCACAGCGTCTTCTTGGCCACAATGCTAAAATAAAAGTCACCACAAAGCAAACTTTCCAATCCAACCAGATCCATATATGCATCCAATGTGACATCAAGAAATCAACTCATCACCCTTATGCATTCCCTTAGTGACTATCTTGTGTGTGCCATGCAAAGGTTTTAGCAGTGCTATCCCAGTGGCAGTAAAAGGCTGTTGACTTTCAGTGGTGAACACTGCTTTCTTGAGAAGCTGGTGGCTGGGAGTGTGAAATTGAGTGACTGTGTTTCTTCTTCACTTTCCTCTCCCTCTTGTTCAACCACTGGCTGGGCAGGCTGCATTTCTTGGGTGTGCGAAATGAGTTGGGCACAAGGATGGAGTTGTGGTAAGGGGAGGGCAGAAAAGCAAGAGGTGCATGTGAGAAGAAGGTTAACATACGAGGATACCAGCATCTTGTATCCTTTTAGCCCCGCTGCTGGCCAAGGGCTCAGTCGTGCACCTACCAAGAATGGCCAGTACCATCTCTAAGGGGGTGAGATGAAGCTAGGAACGGGAGGTGTGCCTAGTGTTTGGTATAGATTGTTGGTAGTTGTGCGAGGCTAGTGGTGCAGATGGTAGGAAACCTTTGGAAGATGCATTAATTGACCTTGACCAGTGGTCTGAAGTCATGAAGCTTCTTTAGGCACTGGAACCAGGTTATGTGGTCCCACATTGTTATTTCTGTCGGGTTCCCTGGCCCCTGTGGGTAGAGGACCACTCTTGCAGTGTTGACGCCCTGCACAAAGCTGGTGTATTGCGTGTGAGACCCTGGGTGCCCTTCCCTGGCTTGCTGAACCATTTGTGTTGGTGCTGGCATAGTACTGCTCCCCGGCTATCAAGATCCTGGATGAGACCTTGGATAATGTGGACCACTTCCCATACCTTAGGAGCCTACTATCAGCAAGGATAGACATCGATGCCGAAGTCCAACACCGCCTTCAGTGTGCCAGTGCAGCCTTCAGCCACCTGAGGAAGAGTGTTCGAAGACCAGGATCTCAAACCTAGCATCAAGCTCATGGTCTACAGAGCAGTAGACCATTATATGCTTGAGACGTAGACTAAGTACAGTTGGCGAAGTACCACCAGTGTTGCCTCCGCAAAATCCTGCAAACTCATTGGCAGGATAGGCACACCAACGTCAGCGTTCTCTCTCAGGCCAACATCCTCAACACCGAGGAATTGACCACGCTCGACCAGCTCCGGTGGGTGGACCACATTGTCCGCATGCCCATGCTAGACTCCTGAAACAAGCATTCTACTCCCTGCTACGTCACGGCAGGCGAGCCCAAGAAAGGCAGAGAAAATATTTCAAGGACCCCCTCAAAGCCTCCTTTTAAAAAATGCAACATACCCACCAACTCTTGGGAATCCTTGGCCTAAGACCGCTCAAAGTGGAGGAGGAGCAATCGAGAAGGCACCGAACACTTCAAGTCTCTTTGCCGGGAGCATGCCGAAGCCAAGCATAAAAAGCGGAAGGAGTGGACGACAAATCAAGCACCCCATCCACCCGTCCCTCCAACCACTGCCTGCCCCACCTGTGACAGAGACTGTAGGTCCTGGATTGATCTCATCAGTCATCTTAGAACTCATTTTAGTGTGGAAGCAAGTTATCCTCGACTCCGGTGGACTGCCTAAGAATCATCATCATCATTAGGCAGTCCCTCGGAATCGAGGAAGACTTGCTTCCACTCTTTTTAAAAAAATTTAAAAAAATTAAAAAAAATGAGTCCTTAGGTGGCTGAACAGTCCAATACAAGAACCACAGTCCCTGTCCCAGGTGGGCCAGATAGTCATTGAGGGAAAGAGTGGGTGGGACTGGTTTGCTGCCTGCGCTTGATTTCTGCATGCTCTTGGCGATGAGGCTCGAGGTGCTCAGTGCCCTCCCGGATGCATTTTCTCCACTTAGGGCGGTCTTTGGCCAGGGACTCCCAAGTGTCAGTGGGGATGTTGCACTTTATCAGGGAAGCTTTGAGGGTGTCCTTGTAACATTTCCTCTGCCCACCTTTGGCTCATTTGCCGTGAAGGCGTTCCGAGTAGAGCGCTTGCTTTGGAAGTCTTGTGTCTGGCATGCGAACAAGGTGGCCTGCCCAGTGTGGTCAGTGCTTCAATGCTGGGGATGTTGGTCTGGTCGAGGATACTAATGTTGGTGCGTCTGTCCTCCCAGGGGATTTGTAGGATCTTGTGGAAACATCGTTGGTGGTATTTCTCCAGCGACTTGTGTCTATTGTACATGGTCCATGTCTCTGAACCATACAGGAGGGCGGGTATTACTACAGCCCTGTACACCATGAACTTGGTGGCAGATTTGAGGGCCTGGTCTTCAAACACACTTTTCCTCAGGCGGCCGAAGGCTGCACTGGTGCATTGGAGGCGGAGTTAATTTTCGTCGGCAATATCTGCTGTTGTTAAGAGGCTCCCGAGGTATGGAAAATGGGCCACATTGTCCAGGGCTGCGCCGTGGATCTTGATGACTGGGGGCGGCAGTGCTGTGCGGAGGGGAAAGGTTGGTGTACAGATGTTTAGCGTAAGGCCCATGTTTTCGTACGACTCAGTAAATATGTTGACTGTGACTTGGAGTTCAGCCTATCTATGTGCGCAGACGCAGGCGCCATCCGCGTACTGTAGCTCGACAACAGAGGTTGGGGTGGTCTTGAACCTGGCCTGGAAACGACGAAGGTTGAACAGGTTCCTACTGGTTCTGTAGTTTAGTTCCACTCCAGTGGGAAGCTTGAGTGTGAGGTGGAGCATGGCAGCATGGAAGATTGAGAAGAGGGTTGGGGCGATGACGCAGCCCTGTTTGGCCCCAGTCCGGACGTGGATTGGGTCTGTAATGGATCCGTTGATAAGGATCACAGCCTGCATGTCATGGTGGAGCAGGCGGAGGATGGTGACGAACGTTTGGGGGCATCTGAAACGGAGGAGGACGCGCCATAGACCCTCACGGTTGACTGTGTCAAAGGCCTTTGTAAGGTCGACGTCGACTCAGCTACCCTACCCGATCATCGATCCTCGACAACGCCTGGCGAGCCAGGTGAGCCTCCGACCAGGTGACAGGGCCCCCTCCAACGGCGATCAGGTACCCTCCAGTGGTGCTCGAGAAGAAGTGCTGAAGCACTTTTTCCCCATTTTTTTTTAAGGTGTGAAAAGCATTTCATCTTTGAGTTGAAGAATCCCATTTGGGAATTATTTTTAATAATTATTTTTTCTGAAGGCAGCTGAGCTCAAAGGGCTAAAAACCTGTATTTTGAAATGTTTTTTTAATCTTTTTCTTTTTGGAAGGCAGTTCCCCTTTTAAGGGATCAAACTGCTTTCTAAAATGACAGCCTTGCCTGTCCTTGATGCTACAGCCACGATACATTGGGCATCCTGCTGAGACTGTCATACCAGGAGAACTGGCCTTGCATCGTGAATTTAGCACTGGGCTAATGTTAATTACCAAGCAGCACCAACTTACAGGTGCTGCCAGCGTTATTAATTTCAGCAGCCGTTAGCTGCGGCCTCCGGTGCCACTGGCAGGTTTCCAGCACTCTCGAATTCCTAAGCCAAAGGCCTAGAAATTTGGGGGTTTAGCGCCGGTCGTTGAGGACTTGAAGAAAAAATGATGGACGACTTGCTTCTACCCACATCTGATGGGTCCTGCACTGGTTGCCATTTTGGGCAGGTTGGCAACGCTGTCGTTGCCTGCGCTCGCTGATCATGACAATGTTTGTGCAACTGCCATTTTGAACGTCACCGCTCCACTTACTGTCATCTCTTAATCAAGTCCAGCTGACCAACATCCAGCAGCAGGAAGTCCCCTCAGCAGCACTATTTATAGGGGTAATCATCAACGACCTGTTTTTTCAGTTTTACTGACTCAGTTTCTGCAATTCTTGGAGCTTTCTAAACTTGTTTAAAGTTGCTGAGGTCACAGGGAGTGTTGCTGCAAGTGGAGAATGCCTTGCTTCTCATTTAAAGGGTTCTTCTCGCACCACTTGCTCCCAGTCATGGTGGTTCTACTTGCAGTCCCCCTCGCGCTCGAGTATGACACGGAGATGGATTGGAGTCAATGAAGAGGAGCACAAGATGCTTGCAGAGGGAAGAGGAGGGGGGCTCTTGGCAGGCGGCATTTCCCACCTAGGGTCCTCCAAGAGCATTTGCCCTACCTGCACTTAAGCCAGGAGCAGAGTATTACATGGCTCCACTTCACCAAGGAGGTGGTTACAGAACTCCTGCAACCAGACTTCAGAGTAGGACGACGACGGCTCTACAAATAGCCACCAGGAGTTGTGGGAACATCTCTGGGAGAGGGAGGGAGGAGATGGGCAGCAAATCCCCTTTCTGGATGGGCTGTCCGTGAGTGTCTCACCAGACCTTCGATTCAACTGAATGAAACCCCAGATCCGTGTTGCTCACCATTTCTCATCATGCCATCCCTTTGTGACGGAACATCACAGCGTCCGCCTAGACACACAGCTAAAATGTGAGCCACCACCAAACCCACATTCCAAACAAAATTTATACACTTAACTAGCCACCCTTGTGCATTCCCTTCGTATCTGTCTTTCATACACCTTTACCTACTCCAGTGCCCCTACGCAGTGCTCCCCTAGTGGCTGCATCATGACTGGTGGAAGGCTGCTGACTGTCAGTATGGGAGGCTATAGATGGCCTTGCAGGACAACCTTGAACAGCTCTAGACATAGAAGGTCCAGCTGTAGACTACACCACCTCAGCATAAGCGGAAGCAGTCTGGTTGGCTGGCTGATGGGGGCAGCGGCAAGGGCAATGGTAATGCGGCAGTGGTGGGAGTAGGAATGCTGTCCACCTGAGAGGACAGCAGCAGCTTGTTCCACAGATCCACTGCCAGTCCCCCTGGGTGGCACCTCAGTATTCCTAGTAATCTGTTGGACAGATTACTGGCCTGCTACGACACCCTGCAAGCCCCTTTTGAGACTCAAACCCAGTGATAATGGCAGCAGTCTGAGCTTCCACTGCAGCAGTGAGACGTTGGATCACTTCCACCTGTGCTGCAATGGAAGCTGGAATATTGCCCATCATCACCTGTGGGTCCACAAGATCTCTCCTGCAGTTGTCCATCATTTCCATCCTGGAAATCATAGGCTCCAAGCTCTGCAGAAAGCCTCATACAATGTTGGAGCTGGATTCCTCCATGCTCCTTGACACTGACCAGGCTCTCTGGTAGGTTTGCCCATTGCACCTAGCTTTTGGACGTTTATTGGAATAGTGGCTTGGTACTATACATTTAAAATTTGTTAGTGTAGAGAGTGCTGCTGGATGCATGCAAGTGTTTGGATGTTAAAGGAAGGCCTCTGAGAACACCACTTTCTCCCACCCCTTGGGGTTCTAGTTGTAGTCCCCCTTGAGCTGCAACACCATCATTTTTAAATCCTTTCTGGCTATAGGTGGGGTGCTGGAGGACTGGAGGATTGCTAATGATGTACCGTTGTTTAAAAGGGAGAAAGTGCTAGACAGAGTAATTGCAGGCCAGTCAGCCTAACCCTGGTGGTGGGAAAATAATTGGAAAAAATTCTGAGGGACAGGATAAATCTTCATTTAGAGAGACATAGATTAATCAAGAACAGTCAGCAGGGATTTGTTATGGGAAGGTCGTGTCTGACTAACTTGATTGAATTTTTTGAGGAAGTAACAAGGAGGGTCAAAGAGGGCAGTGCTTTTGATGTAGTCTATAGGGAATTTAGCAAAGCAAAGCAGACTGGTCACGAAAGTGGGATCCAGGGCAACATGGCAAGTTGGATCCAAAATTGGCTCGGAGGCAGGAAGCAAAGTGTAATGGTCGATGGGTGTTTTTGTGACTGGAAGGCTGTTTCCAGTGGGGTTCTGCAGGACTCCGTAGTAGGTCCCTTGTTTTTTGTGGTAATCAATCATTTAGACTTGAATGCAGGGGGTATGATTTAAGATGTTTGCAGATGATACAAAAATTGGCTGTGTGGTTGATAGTGAGGAAGAAAGGTGTCAACAGCAGGAGGATATCAATGAACTGTTCAGGTGAGCAGAACAGTGGCAAATGGAATTCAATCCGGAGAAGTGTGAGGTAATGCGTTTGGGGAGGGCTAACAAGGCAAGGGAATGCACATTAAATGGTAGGTCACTGAAAAGTGTAGAGGAACTGATGGACCTTGGAGTGCATTTCCACACATCCCTGAAGGTAGCAGGACAGGTAGATAAGGTGGTTAAAAAGGCATATGGGATACTTGCCTTTATTAGCCGAGGAATAGAATATGAGAGCAGTGAGGTTATGCTTGAACCGTATAAAATACTAGTTAGGCCACAGCTAGAGTACCGCGTGCAGTTCTGGTCACCACATTGTAGGAAAGATGTGATTGCACTAGAGAGGGTACACAGGAGATTTCCAAGGACAAAAGCAAAATACTGTGGGATGCTGAATCTGAAATAAAAACAGAAAATGCTGGAAATCTCAACGGGTCAGGCAGCATCTGTGGAAAATAAGTGTTAATGTTTCGGGTCTCTGACCCTTTGTCAGGACTGGAAAATTTCAAAATTAACAGATTCTTAAGGAGCACTGAAAGGGGGAGGGGAGGAAAGATCAAAAAGGGAAGGTCTGCAATAGGGTGGAGGACAGGAGAGATTTGAGACAAAAGGGATATTAAGCCAACTTGAGATGATGATGGTAGAAGTTAGAAAAAAATTAGTCTCGATGAGGTGTGAATGGCAGAATAATTACCAGCGGCCATGGGAAACAATGAGAAAAAAAATACGCAAGTGCCGAGAAAAAAAATACGCAAGTGCCAAGCAAAAGATGAGGTTCTGTTCCTCGAGCTTGTGTTGAGCTTCATTAGAACAGCGTAGGAGGCAGAGGTCAGAGTGGGAGTGGCGTGGAGAATTAAAGTGACAGGCGACTGGAAGCTCAGGGTCACGCTTACGGACTGAACGAAGGTGTTCCGAAAAGCGGTCACCCAATCTGCATTTGGTCTCCCCAATGTAATGCACTTTACAGCCATCTGGACTCAGCATTGAGTTCAACAATTTCAAACCATAACCTCTGCCCATATTTTGCTCCCTTTCCCCTCTTTTTTTTAACCCACCCCCCCCCCCCCCAACCCCGGCCCGATCTTATGTATTTTTCTCTCTCTCTTTCCCATGGTCCCATGGCAGCTGATAATTATTCTGCCATTTACACCCTGTCTGGACTCATCTTTTTCTCATTTCTGCCATTGCCATCTCAAGTTGTCCCATCATCCCTTTTGTCTCTCTAATCTCTCCTGCCTTCCACCCTATCACAGACCTTCCCTTTTTGTTCTTTCCTCCCCTCCCCCTTTCAGTGCTCCTTAAGAATCTATTAATTTCGAACTTTTCCAGTTCTGACGAAGCATCACAGTCCCGAAACATTAACTGTTATTTTCCACAGATGCTGCCTGACCCACTGAGACTTACGAGGATGTTGCTGGACTGGAAAATTTTAGCTGGGAGGAAAGATTGGATAGGCTGGGGTTGTTTTTGGAATAGAGGAGGCTGAGGGTAGACCGAATTGAGGCGTATAAAATTATGAGGGGCCTAGGTAGAGTGGATAGGAAGGACCAATTCCCTTTAGCAGAGAGATCAATTACCAGGTGCATAAACTTAAAGTAAGTGGTAGGAGGTTGAGGGGATCTGAGGAGAAATGTTTTCACCCAGAGGGTGGTGGGGGTCCGGAACTCACTGCCTGAAAGGGTGGTGGAGGCAGAAACTCTCATAGCATTTAAAAAGTACTTGGATGAGCACTTGAGGTGCCGTAACCCACAAAGCTACAGACCAAGAGCTGGACATGATGGGCTGAATGACCGCCTTCTGTGCTGTAAATTTCTATGATTCTATGGATTCTATGAATTCCCCTTCCCACATTTGTCCCACAACTTACTATCCCTCTGTTACTGACCATCACTGCGCCCTCTTGGCCACAATGCTGAAATAAAAGCCTCCATAAAGCAAACTTTTCGATCAAACTTTATATATGCATCCAATATTACATAAAAAAATCGAATAATTACCCAATGCATTCCCATAGTGACTGTTTTGCATGTGCCTTTGCCTATCCTAGTGATGTTGCACAATGCTACCGCAGTGGCTGCAGCAAGGCTGGTGGAAGGCTGCTGACTTTCAGTGGGGGAGACTACAAATGGCCTTGCAGGATGATCTCTAGGAGCTGGTGGCTGTGAGTGTGAAATCTGGTGACGATGGTGCTTCTTCTTCACTCTCCTCTCCCTACGTTGATACTTTAAATTAGACAGTATATTTCTGTTGAGGTCTGGTCTCAGCCATAACATTACAACTTCTGTCTTTTTTTAATACATTTGATTTTGTATTTTGTTTTGCTGTTATTTCTGCTTTTGTCAATTTTGCTTTTACTATAGTTGCAAATTCTGCTGGCATCCTTTTTCACAACTTAATTTACTGGTGTATGCTAGAACTTTATAAATCGCTGGTTAGGTCTCAGCTGGGGACAATTGAGGTTTTCAAGATGATGAGAGGTTTTGATAGAGTAGTTAGATAAAAATGATTCCCTCTGGTTATAGAACCGCTCACCAGAGATTATGGCCTAGAAATTGGAGGGTTTGGTGCTGGCTGTTAAGGCCAGTTTTGCTGTTTTTAAAAAAAAAAAAAATTGGCACCGCACTTCCAGTGGGTCCTGCGGCGGCCATCATATTTGGCAGGTTGGCAGCGTTGCCATTGCCTGCGCTCATCGCAAGTATTTTAATTAGCAGGAATGCAATGTCAATTGGCATACAATACTAAATTGATGCATGCGCATCCATTTTGGGGCTTGCCGCTCCTACCGCACTCTCCAAAGCACATTGTGCGTGTGCAGCCGTTGACAGCGTGTATAGGCAGGAGAAGGCAGTGGTGAGTTATAACCCATACTAGTTATCTCAGCAGCTGTTTACTGTAACAATGGAAAGCTCAAACTATGTAATTGGCGTTAAAACTGCCTTCAATGAGATGCATCAAATCTTCCCAGCCCCCCTTTCTCCCCCCCCCCAGTCAAACATTACAGTAAATACTTTTAAAATAAACTATACTGTACTACAGTTGTAAGAATTTCAGGAAAAATCAAAGCTGCATTTCCTTAAATTTTATACATTGGGTTTTGAAGTTTAGGAACTGATAAAATAAGATGGGAAGTTTGGAAGTCTGTTTTTAAAAAGCTTGACAGCATATTCTCATCGAGTCCTTCAAAAGTCTGCTGTTGTTAAAAATTGTAACTGAACTCTCCTGCACCAGTAAACTCCTGACCAAAAGGTTCATGTTCCTATTTTTAAGAAAATGTATTTCCTTTGATTCTCATGCAACGGTGTAAGGACATGTGTGCCACAGTCTTTGGGCTCAATTTTTCCCAAAGCTTTTTTTGGCGTACTTGAAGAGTTACACCTGTTTTTTGGGGGCCAAAGTACTCCAAAAAAAAAAGTTCTCAGTTTTTCTGTTGGATTTCTTCATTTTGGCATGGCCTAACCTGTCCTTTAGTTTTGGGGGTGGAGCCTTGATCTGTGACAAAAAGATCGGGCTGCCACGGTAACCAGGGACACAATGTGAGCTGAGGCTGCAAAGTGAAACATGCAGCCAGCTCACAACATATTAAAACATATTGCACCAACTTAAAAACACTTTAAACTCATTTCATCAACTTAAAAACACATTAAAATATAATGCAGCAACTTGCATCCAATTATTAAAGCCGGTCCCGCAGTCCTGAGTGCCTTACCGGTCCTGCTCCCCGCCCCATCCATCCCAGGCCAAATGGCCGCCTCCCTCCCAGTCCCTGCACCTAACTACATCCGAAATGCTCCCCCCCCCCCCCAGGTCTCTCTCTCTCTCTCTCTCTCTTTTTCTTTCTTTCTCTCTCTCTCTCTCTCTCTCTCTCTCTCTCTCTCTCTCTCTCCCCCTCTTACCTTTCCTGCTGCTGCTGTCTGGGCATCTGCTGTACTTACCTGCGCCGATTTCCTTACCTGCGCCAATTTCTTTAACTTTCCGGAAGGTTTATCTACAGAAGCCACATATGCTGGAGTAACTCTCAGCTGGTCAAACTTGCCTAAATGGCCAGAATTGGCACAGGTGGCAGATTATGCCCCCCCGTTGGCTGAAAAAAAAACTTACCTAAAAAAAAAATCGTAACTAACTGAGTTACACTGGTGCAAATTGATTGGGGAAACTGTGGATTTTTAACTTGGGCCAAAAAAAACAGCCTGCTCAAAAAAAAAGGCGCACATCACGGGAAAATTGAGCCCAAATTGTAGTGCTTCCAGTCACAGTCCTTCCAGATCTGACCGTGCTTTAAGACCCACTCTCCAGGGAGTGAATCCCATATGTAATACACAGGCTAGTGCACGTTCACTGCTAGCTGCAAGATGGTGCTTCATCATTCTCAACCTCTCCAGTACGATGGTGTAGCACAAACCTCCACACAGCAACCATCTGGGTGAAACATCAGTGGAGCTATGGTAGCGAAGGTGGGAGTAATAGGCAGTCTGGCACCCATTTGTGGATCCCACTGAAGGATCAATGCAGCATTCGTCGGTAATGTGCTGTTTCGGATTATTTGGTTGACGACTCCTAGGTTTTTCTGCGAAAGTAAGAGGGGAACCTTGGACAAACAAATGCCTTGTGATGTGCCACAATTGAAAATACTACAACCCTATAAAGGCCTTCAGCAGACTCGATACCTGCTGACCCAGAAAAACCCAGGAGTCGTCAACCAAATAATCCGAAACAGCACATTGCCGGCGAATGCCGCATCGATCCTTCAGTCGCGACCTTTGGCCTCCTGCTGAGTCTTTTAATCTGCTTTGTGAAAGGAGAGAGGTTATGGTACATGATTTAATTTTTAAAATACTAGTCAATCTGCCTTGGCATTACACATGGGGAGCAAATACCAAATGTGATCTTCAACTGAAATGGAGTGAGAGGGCAGAGGATACTTGGATCAGGACGTGCAGATGTAATATAATCTCTCTGTAGTCATAATTTCAATCCTTCATTTTTTTTTATGGGACCATTATATTTCCTATGTCCATATTTATAATATAAGCAGCTCATGTAAAGTGGGAGGATGTAATTACAGCATGACCAGTTTACATAGTCAGTTTCCAATGTAAATGTAGACCTAGGAATATATAATGGGAAAAGTTGACAGGAAGTGCATAGATATACTTATGCATATTAGTCTTGAAGTCTAAATCTGCAATGTTAATTTCAAGTTGTTCCACTTAGTGCTATTCAAAAATTACTAGTGGTATAATTGAGTTAAGTCTTCATATAAAACCAATAGGTTATATGTTTTTTGAATTAATTATTATTACCTCTTTTTCTGGTTCACCTTTACTTACCTTTCACACCAAAAACACATTTGAGGTTAAGTAAGAAAATATTATTACCATATAGCTAATTCACAATGGGCATAAAGGAATTGTAGAAGTACTGATTGTCATACAGCACAGTAGGTTGGAATTGCACATATGTGGCTTATCTTGAAGTTGTGCTAAAGTGCTATCACTGTCCTCGGGCACTTGCTGCATCTGCATCTATTTGTGTGGTTACCGTGTCTGTTATGCAGAGTTGGCATGATGAACAGAAAATTGTTGAGCTCCATCATTACTAAATTTATACCACTTGAAGTCTAGGGCATGGGAATTATTATTCAAAAGTAATCAACCAAGCTTGATATTACATAAATGAATGGGCTAACATATAATTACTTTCCTCAGTAACTCAATAAAGGAAGTAATGCGCCTTTCACAGTTCAATATATACTGTGGCTGGTTATAAATAGCATTTGAAATAAGTATCCAGTGAGGATGATTTTGCTTTGAATATCGGCATTTGAATAAATACGCCAAGAGCACTCTAATTTCCTTGCTTGTGTACAACCCTAGTTTACCATCAACTTAACAATAATAATGCTTACACTGGTGGTCCAAGAGAGTTGAGATTGGAGGTTTCTCTTCCAATGGTTAAACCTGTGATGTGATAGTCTGCTTTACAGTTCTAAATTAGACCCCGACTCGAGGCTTACCCTTATTTTCGATTTTCATTTTGATCCGGGATCAGTATTTGGATCTTCGTTATGGCTTCTGGTAATTTAAGGATAATGCCTTGCACTGTATTATCTGTCTGCTAAAGATTCTATGACCGAATTGTCCTAGTGTAGCCATTATGGCCATATGGGAAGTAAATTTGGTATAACTTCATGTCTTTTTCTGTAACTTCATGTTAACAGTGAATTAAGCCATGTTCACTTCCCAAATCTTGTTGGTTTCCTGCTCCTCGGGTATCAAAATTCCAGAAAAATAGAAGAGGTGGTGAACACGGTTAGCAGTGTGAAATGCTATCTAAAGCATCCCCTATAATTACAACAATTGTGAAAGCATAGGGAGTGACATCTCACAGAAGGTTAAGGAGATTAAGTTTTGCACCTGGAAAATGTCTCTGCTCACTGACTCAGCAGGAGACCGGGAGTGTGTCGGGCTCATGGAACTAAAATTAGAATTTGATGCTGTACTGGACTGGATTCAACTAATGAAGTTACATTTTCCCTGTATTGTCATCTTTCATTGAAAACTTATTTAAGAAAATGTAATTTCCTACATCTTGGTCTTTCTCCAGCAGTGATTGACAGAGAGCTAGTTAGCATTTCAAAATGTGGAGGCAATGTTCAAGTATCCCTGTGACTTGTGCTTTCACTTTCTGAAGTATTATGGCAAATGTTTTTATCCTTTACATCATATATGTAACAAGTAAGTTGTCTTATATTAGGTTATTTACCAAAGAAATAAAAACAGAAAATGCTGGAAATACTCAGCAAGTCAGGCAGCATCTGTGAAGAGAGAAAGAATTAATGGGCCCAAGTTTCCGCAGGAGTTGCTCATACTTTTTTGGAGCAACTTGTTTTTTTTTGGAGTATCTTCAAAATCTCAATTCTCCCCATTTAGTTTGCTCCAGTTTAAGTGAGTTAGTTCAGTTTCTTTTTACTTCAGTTTTTTTTTCCCAAAAGGTGGCGTTACCAGCCATTTACACCTGTTTTGGCTATTTAAGCAAGTTTAGCCAGCGGAAAGTTACTCCAAACTAACTTAGGCCAGCATATGTGTCCACTTTTGTACACTCAGAAAAACCTTGCGGAGACTTAAAAAATCAGCACAGGTAGCCAGAGATAGGGGGGAAGGGAAGCTAGAGGATTTTCCAAAGCACTAAACACCTTCACGACAACATTAAAGAAGCATAAGTACATTTAAAGCACTAAACAAAGCACAAAAAATAATAAGCAATTAATTAACAAATTAAAAAATAGAAGGAACACCCTGTACCTAAAGCACCAAGACCAAAGTAATAAGCAATCAATCAATAACAAATCAAAAAAAATAGAAGTCCTACCTTTATGTGAAGGGGAGGCAGCGGGCCGCCGATGAGGGAGCCCTTCGGCCAGGGGTAGAGGCGGTAAGACACACACCGGGAGGCTAGGCTCAATGTGGCATCGGTGAAGGGGTGGGGGGAAAGGAGCAGGAGGAGGGGGGGCGGGGAGGCCTACCTACCCGACAGCCAGGGGAGGTGCGACGGAGGCCATTATAAAATCATCCAGTTGTTTGTTTGAATGCGTGTATCGTGATATTCGCAGGAAAATTTCACAATGCAGCTGGGAAATTTAAATTGATGTGTAGGCTGTCCCCTGTTATCTTCAATTAATCCCTCTATGATTTTCCATTCCGCTGTCCTGATCGCTCCCTTGCTACTTGATTTTCTATCCTACTGCCTGGAGTCACTTCTTATCTAGTTCCTTCTCTAGACAGCCCATTCGGCCAGGGCGAGGGACGGCGTGCTTCGGGTCCCTCCCACACAGCCTGCAGAGATTCGGGAGCGAAGAGCTACTGCACATGTGCGCACACTCTAGCGTGCATGTGTAGAGGTCCCGGCACTGTTTTCAGCGCCGGGACCTGGCTCCGCCCCCCACTGGATGTGGTACGCTACGCCGAGCCCGAAGACTTCAGCAGGAGCGGGGAGAATTCCTCGGTAAGTTTTAGGTGTGCTTTTTGTTCCAAAAAGTCGGCGCACCTCTCGGAGGTGTGCCATTCTAAGCGTCGTGGCAAACTTGGGCCCCATGTTTCAGGTTGATGACCATGCATCAGAACCTATTATATACGCAACAGGTACGTTGCTTTATTTCAGGACAATAGAGTGTGAGGAAGCTTGCTGGGAACATAAAAACTGACTGCAAAAGCTTCGATAGATTAGTGAAGACAAACTTAGGTCCCTTACAGTCAGAATCAGGTGAATTTGTAATGGGGAATAAAGAAATGGCAGACCAATTAAACAAATACTTTGGTTCTGTCTTCATGAAGGAAGACACAAATAACCTTCCGGAAGTACTAGGGGACCGAGGGTCTGGTGAGAAGGAGGAATTGAAGAAAATCCTTATTAGACAGGAAATTGTGTTAGGGAAATTGATGGGATTGAAGGCCGATAAATCCCTAGGGCCTAATAGTCTGCATCCCAGAGTACTTAAGGAAGTGGCCTAGAAATAGTGGATGCATTGGTGATCATTTTCCAACAGTCTATCAACTCTGGATCAGTTCCTATGGACTGGAGGGTAGCTAATGTAACATCACTGTTTAAAAAAGGAAGGAGAGAGAAAATGGAGAATTATAGACCAGTTAGCCTGACATCGGTGGTGGGGAAAATGTTGGACGGCGCGATGATGATCACCACTGGAAAACAAATGGAGGGCAATTTCATAAATGTCGGTGACTCTGCGATGACTAGGCAGTGAGACCTTACCGACCCATGGCCGCCGCTTTGAGGCGGTCACGGCTCTTAAAGAAAGGGGCAATTTCGGCCCCACTGTGTGAATGCCATCCACTATACGAGTGCCATTGTCAAAACAAAACCTATTATAGCCTGGCTAGTCTGTTAGGTGTATACTGTAACATTCAGTCATGCCCTGAGGTCTCTATGATGCCAGTGTTTCTACTATGCCCGGTTTGCCTGTCATCCTTCTCAGTGGGCACCATCTCCTTACTGAATAAATGCAGCCATTATCAAAGAATTCAAAAATACTACTACTTCATATGACTGATGTAGATGTAGAGCAATAACGATAACTTTGCATTTGGATGGTTAAGCCAGATAATTGCATCACTGATGGCTCCTTTGTATGTGAATCAGGCATTGAGTCATTATATGTTCCATGGTCTGTTCTGGGTGACCACAGTCACATACTGGAGAGTTCTTAATTCTCCATCTGTGCATCGAGAATCGGCATCTGCCACGGTTTGGGTGGATTCGGTTAAGGGTTCCCCAATAGCTTTGCAGAGATTGAAGCTAGGGATCTTCCACATCAGGCCTTTTTTGAGGTGTTTGTTTGTGTCGTCTTGTGAACTCCATTTGGCTTTCCCAGCATCTTTGGGGTTGAAATCACATGGTCAAAATTTAAGCGCGTGGGTTCAAAAATGCCTTGCGCGACTTCAGGCGGTGGTGAGGGATGTTGTTGAGATCCTGGTGGATGGAGAGACATTCGGTCAACTCAAAAATGCCAATTTATATTGTTGGAACCTTTGGTATCTCTGACTGTTCAGTAGTTCTGAGACATATGACAATGCTTTGATTTTCTACCAATTTTATGATTTGAACATCCATTGTGGAAAAATCTTCTTGTCTCGACTCTTATCCATCGTGATTGTACTTGTATCAGATGCTGCTGCGATATGTTTTGGAAGATAGCCTGCTGAAGCTAATTCAGTTTCTGGGTTCTGATGTCGTTTATAAAGCAATCTGCCCCTCCCCATTAAATTACACCCGAGAAGCTTCCTCAAGACTTATTCTGTCTTGATGTTTAGCTTGTTGGTATAACATTGCTGTTCTGTCTGTCAGCATCATTTGCTTAATGATCCCCTCACTGATGCCAGAAGTTCAGTGAATTCTGCGTTGGCTGCATCTGGGGAGGTGTGACAGTTCCCTCAACTAGATTAGGCCACAATCTATCTATGCGACGGAATGGGTGAACCTGCCATAGTACTGTTTTTATGTAGTGCATAATGCTTCTCCAAAAGAATGCATTTACTGTGTTCACTTCTGACAGATGCAAGGAATTAATTTCATCCAGCAAAGGATGTACATTGATGATAAGCACTAAAATATACACTGGCACAGTACCATGGAAGCCCTTAACTGTAACTGGATAACAAATTACTGCTGTTGCATGCAGACCTTTATATACAAATGATACCTATTGAATTTATGCAGGAGGACTGAAAGCTGGTTCATTTGTATTCAAGTCATTGAATTGCTATTTGCTTCTGTTTTTAATAGAAAGGATATAAATATTTGACTGGAGTCAAAAAGTAATCAGGCAAAATATTTGCAGTGAACTGCAATATTGGTAAATGGATTGAATAATTTGATGAGTTTAAAACAGATTCTTAATGTTTAAGAATGTGACTCGTGCTATACAAAGAGTAATGTAACTGAAAAAATATAAAATAGGACAATGCTTTAAAAACACATTTACATTATGTTTTTAAGTATAAACGTGTCAAACTCTTCATTTTTTTAAAGATTCTGTACCTTATGTAAAATGTCACTTTTATATTGATGGGTGATTAGATGATATTTTGATCTTTTATTCTATGATTTGTAAAGCTCAGTTGTGTTGCAGTACAGCCTTTGTCCTCCATGTGTCTGTTGGCTGCAGTTTAAACGTAAGTAAAACACTGCACTTAAATCGCTTCAATAGCAAACGAGCATACGGACAGGGAAAGACCCTTTGGTTCATCCAGCCTATTCCATACAACATACACACCCCTTATGTTGTAGTATATTATATGGGCCAGATTTTCGGCAGCTTTGCGACCGGGTTTTTGCTGCGATTTGACCCTCTGTGATGAAAACCCGGTCGCATAGCCTGGGCGGGATCCTCAGGTACCTGTTTGTGGCGGCGCTTCTAAGTACCACCGGGGAGAGGTGTGCCGACGTGCAACGACTGATTGCGTTTGGGTCCGAGTTTCGGCACTCTCTCAACCCGTACGCTGTGCCCAGAATAGCGACAGGTCAAACTTGTCAGTGCAGCCCTGCCTGCAGAGGTAAGTATGAAAATCTGCAAAAAAGGTAAGTTAAAGTTTAAATTTTAAAATTTTTTTGCAGTCTTGTAAATATTTTTGGAATGTTTTTTGGAATTTTTTCCCCACCCTCCCAAGGCGCCTCTCGCAGATCACCTGGCCCCGGACTAAAGTTGCCGAAACTCGCGTTTTGCGCCGTGAATGGTTGTGCAACACCTACCTTACAGGCGTAAAGGCCAAAAGTTCAGCCTAAAAACGGTAGCGCAGCGAAAACGGTAAGTTTCACGTATCGCTACCGTTTTCGCCGAAAAACCCCGAAAGCTGAAAATCCGGCCAGTTTAATTAAAATGTGTTTGTTCATGAATGCACTTCATTAAATATAATCTATTTAATGTTATCTTTTGGAGCCTTGCCAGCTAATGCCCAATAAATGGCAACTGCACTTATTAGCTGAGAGATGCTTTTGTGTTTTTGGAATCCAACTCTGTACTGACCAGCATGCTATAACACACTGGTAGAATATGTGATTTATTGATATAAGTCTCTGATTTTTAGAAGCTTTCAGAGAGAAAGGCACCAGTTGCAGTATGTATACCTTTCTATTGGGTAGGAGGAGTTGTCAACCAGGCTGGTCTTGTATCCTAGTGAGTGGACTTGAACTTGTGTCATTAATTAGATCTGAAAAATCACACATCCAATTTAACAATGTCCAGGTTTACCACGAGGCCATCTTTCCAATAAGAAAGCCATAGCCAATTGATTGCTTATGGAACTCTTGAGAGTTAAAGTAAGACATCAAGTCAACTGATAATTTGGACCATAACATTGAGAGCAGGTCATCAGTGCACTAGAGACATAAATATATCTTGAAACTGCTTACTTTGCTCAACCTTTCAGTTCTGCATATCAAGCTGTTGTTATAAGCCATGATGAGCAAAAAGCAGCTTAATAACATAACAAAAATGACATAGGAACAAGAGCAGGCCATTCAACCCCTCTAGCTTGATCTGCAATTTGATTAAATCATGACTGAATTGTACCTCAAATCCATTTACTCACCTTTGCTCATATCTCTTGATACCCTTATCTAACACAAAATCTCGGTCTTGAAAATTTCAATTGACCCAGCATCACAACCATGGTTTGGATAGCCTCTGCACAATCGCACATCAGCCTATCCTTCATCTATGTAGCAGTGGTTGCAGTTCTGATGTGGTTTGCAGTGACTTGTACGTTATGTGGCATGGTGAAGTCAGGTGGTTGATCTGCAGGGTCTATGATCAGGTCCTGATTCTGGGTCCTGCTGGTTTCCTGCCTCCTCCATCACTTGCCTTTAGGTGAGAGTTCTGAGGTTATGAGAAATTAAGTAGCTAACAAGAAGGGGTTCCTGGACTTAAGGTGATGCAGTACTGAGGGAGTGCTTCACTTTCTGAGGTGCCATCTTTAAGATGAAACATGAAACCAATTAAATATGTCCCCTCAAATGGATGTTAAAGAGCCCATTCAAAGAAGAACAGGGAAGTTCTGCTCATGTCCTGGCCACCATTTAGCCCATGACTAAAATCACTAATGCAGACTCTCTGGTCATTATCTTATTGCTATTTGTGAGTCCCTGCAATGCTTCAAAAATTGGCTGCAAAGCACTAAGATATTCTGAGGTTGTGAAAGGTGCTAAATAAGTGAAATTTTGGTTGAAAGGTATATGACATGTAGACATTTCGGTGGATCATAAATTATTAAGCAGAAAGATTTTCCTCCTTGAGGAATAATTCAATCCAATGGACAACAAAGGTGACTGATTCAAAGACTTGTCTGTGGGAGGTTGCCAACCCACGTTTGGAATATTTGGCAATTCTGCTGCTGCTTGTGCCAACTCAATCAATATATGCTCCACTAAAAAGTCCTACCCTACAGCACCAATCATAGATGACAGGATTGCTTGAAGGCCAGGAACATTGTGTATTGTATATTTATGATTTAATACAGAATCTAATTGTTTAATGAAATTAGGAAACACTCCTACACACACAGGGTGATAGACGTTTGGAACTCTCTTCCGCAAATGGCAATTGATGCTAGATCAATTGTTAATTTTCAATCTGAGGATGATGGATTTTTGTTAACGAAAGATATTAAGGGAAATGGGACAAAGGTGGGTATATGAAATTAGGTCGCAGATCAACCATGATTTCATTGAATGACGGAACAAGCTTGAGGGGCTAAATGGCCAACTCCTGTTCCTATCTTCCTAATGCTATTCCCTCAAATTTTTATTTCTGCAGCCAATGTTGCTTCAAAAAGTATTTAAAAAATCTTTATTTTATATAAAGATCAATGCTTTAAAAACTCATCTCTGGTCAGACACTGATAATTTAGCCTGCTGCTTGATCTGTCTTGGGTCAATGAATATTATTTTCATTCCTATTGACTGGATTTTGAAGATGGAAGTTATTGACTTCTGCAAACAGTTGAGAAACCGCTCAGGTGATAGATAATGAGCAAAACTTCACAAAGATATAAAGAACCTCATTCTAAATCATTTAAAAATTGCTCAACAAGAGTACTCAGAATTGAAATATTAAATTCTCACTGTTGCTTTAATATAGTATTCTATCCTTTAGCACAGCATATAATCTACTGGATTATTTATATTGGCTTAGTTCACTAAAAAAGCACAAATATCTGTACCTTGGGTGGCTCTACTGCACAGGAGGGCAGGAAAAAAGAGCTATAGTGATAGGGGATTCTATTTTAAGGGGAATAGATAGACGTTTCTGCGGCCGCAACCGAGACTCCAGGATGGTATGTTGCCTCCCTGGTGCAAGGGTCAAGGATGTCTCTGAGCGGATGCAGGACACTTTGAAGGGGGAGGATAAACAGCCAGTTGTCATGATGCATATAGGTACCAACGATATAGGTAAAAAACGGGATGAGGTCCTACAAAATGAATTTAGGGAGCTAGGAGCTAAATTAAAAGGTAGAACCTCAAAACTAGTAATCTCAGGATTGCTACCAGTGTCACATGCTAGTCAGAGTAGGAATCGCAGGATAGCTCAGATGAATACATATTTTGAGGAGTGGTGCAGAAGGGAGGGATTCAAATTCCTGGGACATTGGAACTGGTTCTGGGGGAGGTGGGACCAGTACAAACCGGATGGTCTGCACCTGAGCAGGACCGGAACCAATGTCCTAGGGGGAGTGTTTGCTAGTGCTGTTGGGGAGGGGTTAAGCTAATATGGCAGGGGGATGGAAACCTATGCAGGGAGACAGGGAAGTAGAATGGGGGCAGAAGCAAAAGATAGAAAGAAGAACAGTGAAAGTGGAGGGCAGAGAAACCCAAGGCAAAAAGCAAAAAGGGCCACATTACAGCAAAATCCTAAAGGGGCAAAGGGTGTTAAAAAGACTAGCCTGAAGACTCTGTGCCTCAATACGAGGAGTATTCATAATAAGGTGGACGAATTAACTGCGCAGATAGCAGTTAACGGATATGATATAATTGGCATCATGGAGACATGGCTCCAGGATGACCAAGGCTGGGAACTCAACATCCAGGGGTATTCAACATTTAGGAAGGCTAGACAGAAAGGAAAAGGAGGTGGGGTGGCGTTGCTGGTTAAAGAGGAAATTAATGCAACAGTACGAAGGACATTAGCTTGGATGATGTGGAATCCGAATGGGTGGAGTTACGGAATACCAAAGGGCAGAAAACGCTAGTGGGAGTTGTGTACAGACCACCAAACAGTAGTAATGAGGATGGGGACAGCATCAAACAAAAAATTAGGGATGCGTGCAATAAAGGTACAGCAGTTATGGGCGACTTTAATCTACATATTGACTGAGCTAACCAAACTGGTAGCAATGCGGTGGAGGAAGATTTCCTGGAGTGTATGAGGGATGGTTTTCTAGACCAGTATGTCGAAGAACCAACTATAGAGAGCTGGCCGTTCTAGACTGGGTGATGTGTAATGAGAACAGACTAATTAACAATCTTGTGCGAGGCCCCTTGGGGAAGAGTGACCATAATATGGTAGAATTCTTTCTTAAGATGGAGAGTTAATTCAGAGACTAGGGTCCTGAACTTGGGGAACGGTAACTTCGATGGTATGAGACATGAATTGGCTAGAATAGAGTGATACTTAAAAGGTTGACAGTGGATAGGCAATGACAAACATTTAAAGATCACATGGATGAACTTCAACAATTGTACATCCCTGTCTGGAGTAAAAATAAAACGGGGAAGGTGGCTCAACTGTGGCTAACAAGGGAAATTAAGGATAGTGTTAAATCCAAGGAAGAGGCATATAAATTGGCCAGAAAAAGCAGCAAACCTGAGGACTGGGAGAATTTTGTAATACAGCAGAGGAGGACAAAGGGTTTCATTAGGAGGGGGGAAATAGAGTATGAGAGGAAGCTTGCTGGGAACATAAAAACTGACTGCAGAAGCTTCTATAGATATGTAAAGAGAAAAAGATTAGTGAAAACAAACGTAGGTCCCTTGCAGTCAGATTCAGGTGAATTTATAATGGGGAACAAAGAAATGGCAGACCAGTTAAAGAAATATTTTGGTTCTGTTTTCACGAAGGAAGACACAAATAACCTTCCGGAAATACTAGGGGACCGAGGGTCGAGGGAGAAGGAGGAACAGAAGGATATCCTTATAAAGCGGAAAATTGTGTTTGGGATATTGATGGGATTGAAGGCCAATAAATCCCCGGGGCCTGATAGTCTGCATCCCAGAGTACTTAAGGAAGTGTCCCTAGAAATAGTGGATGCATTGGTGATCATTTTCCAACAGTCTATCAACTCTGGATCAGTTCCAATGGACTGGAGGGTAGCTAATGTAAGATCACTGTTTAAAAAAGGAGGGAGAGAGAAAACAGATAATTATAGCCTGACATCAGTAGTGGGGAAAATGTTGGAATCAATTATTGAGGATGAAATAGCAGCGCATTTGGAAAGCAGTGACAGGATCGGTACAAGTCAGCATGGATTTATGAAAGGGAAATCATGCTTGACAAATCTTCTGGAATTTTTTGAGGATGTAACTAGTAGAGGGGACAAGGGAGAACCAGTGGATGTGGTGTATTTGGACTTTCAAAAGGCTTTTGACAAGGTCCCACACAAGAGATTGGTGTGCAAAATTAAAGCACATGGTATTGGGTGTAATGTACTGATGTGGATAGAGAACTGGTTGGCAGACAGGAAGCAGAGAGTCGGGATAAACTGATCCTTTTCAGAAGGGCAGGCAGTGACTAGTGGAATGCCGCAGGGCTCAGTGCTGGGACCCCAGCTCTACAATATATATTAATGATTTAGATGAAGGAATTGAGTGTAATATCTCCAAGTTTGCAGATGACACTAAATTGGGTGGTGGTGTGAGCTGTGAGGAGGATGCTAAAAGGCTGCAGGGTGACTTGGACAGGTTAAGTGAGTGGGCAAATGCATGGCAGATGCAGTATACTGAGAGGTTATCCACTTTGGGGGCAAAAACATGAATGCAGAATATTATCTGAATGGCGGCAGATTAGGAAAGGGGGAGGTGCAACGAGCTGGATGTCATGGTTCATCAGTCATTGAAAGTTGACATGCAGGTACAGCAGGCGGTGAAGAAGGCAAATGGTTTATTGGCCTTCATTGCTAGCGGATTTGAGTATAGGAGCAGGGAGGTCTTACTGCAGTTGTACAGGGCCTTGGTGAGGCCTCACCTGAAATATTGTGTTCAGTTTTGGTCTCCTAATCTGAGGAAGGACATTATTGCTATTGAGAGCGTGCAGCGAAGGTTCACCAGATTGATTCCCAGGATGCCAGGACGACATATGAGAGACTGGATCAGCTGGGCCTTTATACACTGGAGTTTAGAAGGATGAGAGGGGATCGCATAGAAACTTACAGGATTCTGACGGGACTGGACAGGTTAGATGCGGGAAGAATGTTCCCAATGATGGGGAAGTCCAGAACTAGGGAACACAGTGTTCGGATAAGGGGTAGACCATTTAGGACTGAGATGAGGAGAAACTTCTTCACTCAGAGTTGTTAACCTGTGGAATTCCCCACCGCAGAGAGTTGTTGATGCCAGTTCATTGGATATATTCAAGAGGGAATTAGATATGGCCCTTACGGCTAAAGGGATCAAGGAGTATGGAGAGAAAGCAGGAAAGTAGTACTGAGGGAATGATCAGCCATGATTTTATTGAATGGCGGTGCAGGCTCGAAGTGCCGAATGGCCTGCTCCTGCACCTATTTTCTATGTTTTTATGTTTTTTAACTTTCCCCTAAAAATACAGAAATCCATTTTTGGGCTTTTTGTCCACTGTAGTTTTTCATTTGATAGTTGGTGGAATCAGTGTCCACCACCTTTTCAGGTAGAGTTTTCCAGATCCCAACAACTGAGTAAAATGCATCTAATATTTTGGTCAATCAAGTTTCAAATGCTATGTTGACCCGGATCTTGTGGTCAGTGGTGAAGTGACAACACTTGCTGCTGACCTTGAAGAAAGCTGCCCACAAACTTTTAGCGGGCTTTGTGGTGTCGATTTTACCTTTTCCAAAATTAATTTCATTCTCGTGCCATTTATAGGGGATTTCTGGCGCTAGGAACAGTGATGTCAAGTAGCCAATCACATTGACAGAAAATCAGGAAGTAACAAGCAAGCTTTTAGCATTCACTATTTATAATTTTACAGAAAGCGAAATAAAAATTGGGACATGCACATGTGATTAAGGTAGAAGCTGAAATATCATAAACACAATATAAAAAAAATATATATATTTCTTTATTTTAAAAATCTAACTAACAGAAAAAGTTGGGATAAATGGGTCATTTTCCGGTTGGCAAACAGTAATTGGTGGGGTGCCACAGGGATTGGTGCTGGGGCCTCAATTAGTTACAATCTATTAATGATTTGGATGAAGGGGCCGAGTGTAATGTAGCCAAGTTTGCGACTGATACAAAGATGGATGGGAAAGCAAGTTGTGAGGCGGACACACAAAATCTGCAAAGGGATATAGACAGGCTAAGTGAGTGGGCAAAAATTTGGCAGATGGAGTATAATGTGGGAAATTGAGGTTATGCACTTTGGCAGAAAAAATAAAGCAAATTATTATTTAAATGGAGAAAAATTACAAAATGCTGCAGTACAGAGGGACCTGTGGGTCCTTGTGCATGAAACACAAAAAGTTAGTATGCAGGTACAGCAAGTAATCAGGAAGGCAAATAAAATATAAAAACAGAAAAGTCCTGCTATAACTGTACAAGATATTGGTGAGGCCACACCTATTTTGGTCTCCTTATTTAAGGAAGGATATAGTTGTATTGGAGGCAGTTCAGAGAAGGTTCACTAGGTTGATTCCTGAGATGAAGGGGTTAACTTATGAAGAAAAGTTGAGTAGGCTGGAGTTCAGAACAATGAAAGGTGATCTTATTGAAACATATAAGATACTGAAACGGCTCGACAAGGTAGATGCAGAGAGGATGTTTCCACTCATGGGGGAATCTAGAACTAGGGGACATGGTTTCAGAATAAGTGGTCGTCCATTTAAAACTGAGATGAGGAGGAATTTCTTTTCTTGGAGGGTTGTAAATCTGTGGAATTCCCTGCCCCAGAGAACTGTGAAGGCTGGGTCATTGAATAGATTTAAGGTGGAGAGAGACAGATTTTTGAGCGATAAGAGCGTAAAGGGTTATGGGGAGTGGGCAGGGAAGTGGGGCTGAGCCCATGATCAGATCAGCCATGATAATGAATGGTGGAGCAGGCTCGATCGGCCAAATGGCCCACTCCTGCTCCTGGAGGGAGGTGTTGACCAGTCTTAAGCCAGCCCTTCCAGACCCAAAGCTGGTCGAGGGCGTCCTGGAAGGACATCTGCAGCTTCCACACCAGGAAACACAGCAGCCTTCCCAGACCCATGAGGCAGCCACTGGGGTGACACCTAGGTGTAGTAGTAGATTCGGCACGCGTAAGAGGGGTTATAAGGAAATGCACTAGGATGAGAAATTATGTTGTGTAAGATTTTTGGACTGTTATTTGTTCTGTTACTCTCTCGCACTGATTTGGATTACATGATAAACCTTTATTTTTTGCACCTATATCTGGGCAGCTGTCTTATTTGAGAGTGGGCAATTATGTATCATTGGGATTGCCATGGAAAATAGAAGCTGAAGAGTCGTGGAGATAAAATTATTTGAATCGAGCAGCAATCAGATGTCTCTGCATCTCCCTTGCAGGGTTGGGATGGCGACGAGGATCCTGGTCCTCCTCCTCCTCCTCGGGTCGTACTGCTGGCTCGAACTCCAGCGGCTGGCCCCTCATGAGGGCCAGGTTGTGCAGCATGCAGCAGACCACCACGAATATGGAGACCCGTTGACGAGAGTACTGCAAGGTGCCAGAACAGTCCAGGCAATGGAACCGCTGAGGATCCTGATGCAGTGCTCAATGATGCACCTGCTGCCAGAATGAGTGTCATTGTAGGCATGGCCACAATTACTGCATCTCTCAGATCCCCCGGCATGCTCTCCCCTCTCCAGATGAGAGAGATGTGTATTCACGCCAGCAGTGCCTCTCCGCCATACTTCAATGCCTCAGCAAGGATTTCATCCGCATCCATAGCCTTGTTGTTTTTAAGCTGGAAAAAAAGAGAACCAGTCCGACTGTGGCAACTACAGAGGAATCTCCCTGCTATCCGCCACTGGGAAAGTCGTCGTTGAAGTCCTCCTCGACCGTCTTCTTCCCGTGGCCGAGGAACTCCTCCCGGAGTCACAGAGCGGATTTCGTCCCTTACGGGGCACAACGGACATGATTTTTGCAGCGCGACAGCTACAGGATTAATGCAGGGAACAGCGCCAGCCCTTATACATGGCCGCCTTCGACCTTACAAAGGCCTTTGACACTGTCAACTGCGAGGGTCTATGGAGCGCCGCCTCCATTTTGGATGCCCCCAAAAGTTCATCACCATCCTCTACAACGACATGCTGGCCGTGATCCTTGCCAGCGGATCCATCACAGACCCAATCCACGTCCGGACCGGGGTCAAACAGGGCTGCGTCATCGCCCCAGCCGCCTTCTCAATCTTCCTCGCTGCCATGCTCCACCTCAGTCAACAAGCTCCCCGCTGGTGTAGAACTAAACTACAGAACCAGTGGGAACCTGTTCAACCTGCGCCGTCTCCAGGCCAGGTCCAAAACCACCCCAACCTCTGTCATCGACCTACAGTATGCAGACGACGCCTGCGTCTGCGCACAGAGGCTGAACTCCAGGACATAGTCGACGTATTTACTGAGGCGCACGAAAGCATGGGCCTTACGCTAAACATCCATAAGGCAATCGTCCTCCACCAGCTTGGCCTCGCCCCACAGCACTGCCCCCCAGTCATCAAGATCCATGGCACGGCCCTGGACACC
Source organism: Pristiophorus japonicus (assembly GCF_044704955.1). Lineage (NCBI taxonomy): Eukaryota > Metazoa > Chordata > Chondrichthyes > Pristiophoridae > Pristiophorus > Pristiophorus japonicus. The sequence goes on along the minus strand of NC_091977.1, from coordinate 342,172,728 downwards.
GTGGACCACTTCCCATATCTCGGGAGCCTCCTATCAACAAGAGCAGGCATCGACGACGAGATCCAACACTGCCACCTGTGTGCCAGTACAGCCTTCGGCCATCTGAAGAAGAGTGTTTGAAGACCAGGACCTCAAAACTGCCTCCAAGCTCATGGTCTACAGGGCTGTAGTAATACCTGCTCTCCTGTATGGCTGAGACATGGACCATGTCCAGTAGACATCAAGTCACTGGAGAAATACCACCAACGATGTCTCCGCAAGATCCTACAAAACCCCTGGGAGGACAGGCACACCAACATCAGCGTCCTCGTCCAGGCTAACATCCCCAGCATTGAAGCACTGACCACATTCGATCAGTTCTGCTGGGCAGGCCACATTGTTCACATGCCAGACACGAGACTCCCAAAGCAAGTGCTCTACGCGGAGCTCCTTCACGGTAAAGGTGGGCAGCGGAAATGTTTACAAGGACACCTTCAAAGCCTCCTTGATAAAGTGCGACATCCCCACTGACACCTGGGAGTCCCTGGCCAAAGACTGCCCTAAGTGGAGGAAGTGCATCCGGGTGGGTGCTGAGCACCTCGAGACTCAACAGCGAGAGCATGCAGAAATCAAGCGCAGGCAGCAGAAAGAGCGTGCGGCAAACCAGTCCCACCCATCCCTTCCCTCAACGACTATCTGTCCCACTTGTGACAGAGTCTGTGGCTCTCGTATTGGACTGGGGCCGCCCATTTAGAACGGCGATGAGGAGAAATTTCTTCTGAGGGTTGTGAATCTATCGAAGTCGCTGCCTCAGAGAGCTGGGGAAGCTGAGACATTAAATAAATTTAAGACCGAAATAGACAGTTTCTTGAGCGATGGGGTTGAGGGGTTATGGGGAGCGGGCGGGGAAGTGGAGCTGAGGCCATGACCTTATTGAATAGCGCAGCAGGCTCGAGGGGCCTTATGGTCGACTCCTGCTGCTATTTCTTATGTTCTTATTTCCATGTGCGAGGACTGCAACAGCACACCCTGTGGAGAAGCAGGGTAGCACTGACAGCAACGTCAGGATTTCTGCGTTTAAATGCACATGTGCAAATTCCAGAAGTTGCTGTCAGTTTTACAGAGCTATGATGGTGAATGCTCACAGTTTTGCCGTCAATACAACTGCAAATTCCGGTCCATCATTTCTTCCAGTTAGGAATTATTCCAAGGTTATGAACGATGATTCAGTGTACTGAATAAAGACGACGACGAAAAATCCAGTACATTTTATGCTGGCCTAAGGTATAGAGAGCTATTTTAAAGCACTAGTGAGTTTAGTCTTTTAATTGTGAGCACTTTGAACTGCTTAAAGCCTGTTGAGCTACTAACATGTTTCAGGATCAGATGCTATTTGTAGTGTTTTGCTCGTTTTTCCCTTCCCCCAATGGTATTTCAGAATTTTAAAGGATCCTTCAATCCAAGCAATTAATGACTGCTGGTCCCCTAGTTAGTACTATTTCACTTACCCACAATTCATTAAAATGTAGGCCACATTGTTCGCATGCCAGACACGTCACTCCCAAAGCAAGCGCTCTGCTCGGAACACCTTCACGGCAAATGAGCCAAAGGTGTGCAGCGGAAACGTTACAAGGAAACCCTCAAAACCTCCCTGATAAAGTGCAACATCCCCACTGACACCTGGGAGTCCCTGGCCAAAGACCGCCCTAAGTGGAGGACGTGCATCCGGGAGGGCGCTGAGCACTTTGAGTCTCGTCACCGTGAGCATGCAGAAATCAAGTGCAGGCAGCGGAAAGAGCGTGCGGCAAACCAGTCCCACCCACCCCTTCCCTCAACGACTATCTGTCCCACCTGTGGCACGGATTGTGGTTCTCGTATTGGACTGTTCAGCCACCTAAGAACTCATGTTAAGAGTGGAAGCAAGTCTTCCTCGATTCTGAGGGTCTGCCTATGATGATAAATGTAGATAACCCATTAGTTGAAAACAATCAGCTTATGAAAGATCTTTGGAAATGTAATGTTAATAGTATAAAAAGATAAGCATGGCATGATATCTGTAAAATTACTTTGTCTCAATTAAAATAGTTCAAGAGTGTTAACAATGAGGTTTAAAGATCTCATAGTCTTCACTAGCATTTTGGTTTATAAATTATTTTGTTCAATGCATGCAAAAGGAAGTTGGTAAGGATGTACAATGTTTTTAGAAATGCTAAACATCAGCTTGGCTCACTTGGTAACCCTTCATCTCTAAATCAGTAGATTGTGGGCGGAAGTCCATGCCAGGATTTGAGGCTCTAATCCAGGCAGGCACTCCAGTGCAATACGGAGAGAGTGCTACATTGACTGAGCTGTTGTGTTTGGATGGGATGACAAAACCGAGGACAAGCCTGTCTGTTGGTTGGAAGAAGAGCAGGAGTGTTCCTAATATCCTGGCTAACATTTAATGCTCGTCCAAGCTGATTAACTAGACATTCACCTCATTGTTGTTTGCAGGATCTTATTGTTAATAATCTGATTGCCATGTTTACCTATATAATAACAATTGCTGCACTTCAAATTCATTTCATGAAATGCCTCAAGACCTTTCTGAGAGGTGTATTAAGATACTGTACAAAATATTCATTTTCTTTCTAAGCATATAATTTATTTTCCAACCACTTAGATTATTATGTTGTCTTTAAAAAGCTTTCCCACAACTCTTCAAAATGTGTCAATTTTAAAACCTTTAAGTTAATGTAGTAATTAAAAGAAAACTCTTGTGTGGTTGGTCCCGAGGGTTTTGGGAGCCCCTAAAACACTCCAGCTGTACAGGACTAACCACCCTATCAGCTGGTATAAAGCCATGGAAGGAGCAATCATGTCAGAAGAACATAACATAAGAAATAGGAGCAGGAGTCGGCCATACGGCCCCCTGAGCCTGCTCCGCCATTCAATACGATCGTGGCTGATCCGATCATGGACTCGGGTCCACTTCCCTGCCCGCTCCCCATGACCTTATTCCTTTATCGGTTAAGAAACTGTCTCTCTCTGTCTTAAATTTATTCAATGTCCCAGCTTTCACACTCTGAGGCAGTGAATTCCACAGATTTACAACCCTCAGAGATGAAGTTACTCCTCATCTCAGTTTTAAATGGGTGGCCCCTTATTCTGAGATTATGCCCCCGTAGTTCTAGTCTCCCCTATCAGTGGAAACATCCTCTCTGCATCCACCTTGTCAAGCCCCCTCATAATCTTATACCTTTTGACAAGATCACCTCTCATTCTTCTGAATTCCAATGAGTAGAAGCCCAACCTACTCAACCTTTCCTCATAAGTCAACCCCCTCATCTCTGGAATCAACCTGGTGAACCTTCTCTGATCTGCCTCCAAAGCAAGTGTATCCTTTCTTAAATATGGAAACCAAAACTGTATGTAGTATTCTAGGTGTGGCCTCACCAATACCCTGTATAGCTGTAGCAAGACTTCCCTGCTTTTATACTTCATCCCCTTTGCAATAAAGGCCAAGATTCCATTAGCCTTCCTGGTCACTTGCTGTACCTGCATACTAACCTTGTGTTTCATGCACCAGGACCTCCAAGTCCTGCTGTACTGCAGCACTTTGCAATTTTTCTCCATTTAAATAATAACTTTGCTCTTTGATTTTTTTTTCTGCCAATGTGCCTAACCTCACGCTTACCAACATTATACTCCATCTGCCAAATTTTTGCCCACTCACTTAACCTGTCTGTCTTTTTGCAGGTTTTTTGTGTCCTCCTCACACACTGCTTTTCCTCCCATCTTAGTATCGTCAGCAAACTTGGCTACATTACACTTGGTCCCTTCATCCAAGTCATTAAAAAAGATTGTAAATAGTTGGGGTCGCAGCACTGATCCCTGCGGCACCCCACTAGTTACTGATTGTCTACCCGAGAATGAACCATTTATCCCGATTCTCTGTTTTCTGTTAGTTAGCCAATCCTCTATACATGCTTATATATAACCCCCAACCTCGTGAACTTTTATCTTGTGCAGTGACCTTTTATGTGGCACCTTGTCAAATGCCTTCTGGAAGTCCAAATACACCACATCCACTGGTTTCCCTTTATCCATCCTGTTCGTTCCATCCTCAAAGAATTCCAGCAAATTTGTCAAACATGACTTCCCCTTCATAAATCCATGCTGACTCTGCCTGACTGCATTATGTTTTTCCAAATGTCCTGCTACTGCTTCTTTCATAACGGACTCATTTCCCAACCACAGATGTTAGGCTAACTGGTCTATAGTTTCCTGCTTTTTGTCATGGCCTGTCAGACTGTTAATCAGCTGATGAATACTTCCACTATTCACACCATTCTCCAAGGAAAGAGTGTGAAGATATTAAACAAAACAACCACCTCTGTTTTCTCCTAGCATGGGCTGGACAGCATTGCCATTCTGGGCACTTATGGCTTTTCTTTTAGTTAATATTAATTAAGGTGGTGTGTGTATAAAAAAAAATTAAATAACTATTGTATTGCCTTGTTGTTTCATCATCATAGGCGGTCCCTTGTATAAGGATGACTTGCTTCCACGAGACTTCACAGATGTTTCAATGAAGGACCCGATGTTCCAGTCCTGAACTCCAGTTGAGGGGGTGCAAGATGCCTGTGCGTGAATTTTTTTTAACGTGTGGTGACTGTTGCACATCAGCCACCACACGGGCTTGACAGAGCTAGGCCTTTACCCAATGGCAAGGATTAACCAGGACGACTGGAGACCTGCTCTGCTGCACGGACCTAGTGCGCGCGCACATCGCAGTGTAGGCAGGTCCGTGCTGCCCCTGGGCCCTTGGCTCTTCTGGGCCCCGTACCTTCATTCGCCACACCTCCCCCACGATCTTCTAGCACCAGCGCTCCAGCTCTATTTATAGCCCCAACCTGCAGTGGTGTTCTCACACAGGTCAGGGCGGCCCATGATGTATCACAGGAACAACCTCCAAATTATTCATCGTCCTGACTTGGACACATATAGAATCATACAGCAGAGGGAGGCAATTCAGCCCATACATCACCGTTCCTTCATCGTCACCGGGTCAAAATCTTGGAATTCCCTACCCTATGTAGCACCTTCATCAACGGGGCTGCACCAGTTACCCTTTAAGGCTACTACTTATTGATGTTCTAGGAGATTCTCGTTAAGATAATTACAACAGTTACGGAATTATAAGATGTCTGATAAGTTTTGCTTGGTACCTGGTGGTATTTCCTAGCATTTTTAGATGCACACATTTATTGTGGCTTCAACACCAAAGATATTCACTGGGCTGCCATTTCACGAGGCACAGTTCTTTTTCAAACGGTGTAGTACTTGTTCTGATATTTTATTGCCTTCCAAGCTGAATGTTGACAGCTGGGAAGTTACACCATCTGATATCGTTGGAGTTAATGTACAGCATCGCCGTAAGATCACATTGTGCAGAAGTTCAATCTACAGCAGTTTATGGCGAGAAAACTCTTCTGAGTACTGTATTATAAAGCAGTCATTTTTAATTTTGTCGGTGCAATACACCTCATCAGCTAGTCAATAAAATACTTAATTAATTCTTTCATTCTTAAGGTAAATTAGAAATAAGGTTCTTTCTCAGTTGGTCTAAATTTATAACAGATAGTAAGCATAATCAGAATTGATATCAGAAGGAGGTTATTCATGTCTCTTTCATTTAAGTTGTGCAATAGGCACAATTTAAAAAAAAAATGTTTGGAATTGCCAGCTGGACAGAGCTCCACGTTCTGCTTTGGTGGCAGTTATTCAATCAAGATTAATTAGCACCCTGATGAGTTATGTCATATCCAAAGTAACAGTTGCTTGGCTTGGCAAAGTATCTTTGTTATCTCTGATACCTCATTTAAAAAAAAATAGTGGCAGGGAACAGTGGAATGGTAATGATTAGGATAAATATGGTAATCTGTTGAATTTTAAATCTGAGCTAATCAGTGCAGTCTGTTTTTCTGTGGTACAATATGAATATTCATGTTTTCAACTGCAATAAATTGTATATCTTCACTGTTAAATGTAACTTTTCTTCTGACTTTGTGCGCATTATTTAACGGCACAGATTTTCATGTTGCTAGAATTAAATATCAACTCAGGTGTTCAGTGTTTTATTTGGTCTTGATTATGTTTTTGTGATCTATTCACTGAGCGCAAGCACACACAGCTCCTAACGTGACAGGCAGTTCTCTCAGAAGCCTCCAGAAATCTGCCTGGATCTGTTTAATTATTAACTGTGCAATTGCAGTACACAATACGTCCACATCCATAGTATGGAGCTCCAAACATTACAAGCTTACAGACATTACACTTCTCCCTCCTTAATGAAGAAGTTATTACAACAAACATCATACATAACATTCATGTTTATACATAACACAAGATATAAACTTATTTTTTCCATATTTACAAATTTAACTTTACCACTTGTTTTCTGTTTCGAAAAGGATACCGTCACTCTCGAACAAAACCTTCCAAACATGGTGTCGAATCTAAACTCATTCGAGGCTCATCCTGAGGGACGTTTTCCTCCATGGAATTTCCTTGATTTTCATTTGAACTCACTCTAACTTCAGGCTCTTTGTTTTCCTGACTCGGACTCAGACTTTCATTCTGATTCTCTCCTGGATTTGTTTCCAGTACATTGGATTTAGGATTTGCTACTGGTATATCAAAATTATCTGATGAGTCAGAAGTAATTGAATCATTCCCACCTTCAACTCCTTCCATGTCTGTAGGTAAAATATGATCAGTATGAACAAACCTAACCTGTCCATTATCAAACATCTTTACCAAATATGTGCGAGGACCACATATCTTCACCATTCTTCCTGGTAACCACTTTACCCATTTATGGTGATGGTTCTTCACTTTCACCTTCTGGTTTAATTTTATACTTCTCTCTTTTACTCTACCTCTATCATGATTCTCTTTCTGTCTTAATTGTGTCTCTTCTACGCACTGTGCCAAATTTGGTTTTAACAACGAGAATCTGGTTCGTGGCTATCGTTTGATAAACAACTCTGCTGGTGTTCTACCAGTAGTTGTATGAGGAGTATTTCGATATGTAATCAAAAAATTAGCCAATTTGTGATCTAATGACAACTGTTGTTTCCTTGGATTTGGATCTAACCTTTGTTTTATGAGGGCACGCTTTACAATTTGTACAGTGCACTCTGCTGCACCATTCGAAGCAGGATGGCATGGTGGAACCTTGGTATATTTCACACCATTTTTGCTTGTGAATTGTGAAAATTATTCTGAATGAAATTGTGGTCTATTATCCAAAACAATGTCTTCAGGGAGGCCAAATGAAGAAAATAATTTTTGCAAAATGTCCAATGTTTTACTTGTTATTTTCCACATTGGAAACACCTCAACCCACTTCAAATGGCTATCAATCACAATGAACAATTGTTGTCCTTCTAACTCAGCAAAATCAATATGTAGCCTTTGCCACACCCTGGGAGGCCATTTCCATGGCTGTAATGGTACTGATGGTGGTTGCTTGCTTACCAATTGACATGTCATACACTGACTCACGATGTACTCTATATCTTTATCAAGACCTGGCCACCATAAATAACTGCATTCAAAACTCTTGGTCAAGCACGTTCCCAGGTGCTGGTCATGGAGGTCTCCGAATAATTTGGACCTGAATTTATTTGGTATAACCACTCTTGCACCCCACATGATACAATCTTTATCGACTGATAATTCATTCCTACGAATGAAGAATGGATGTGTATCTTTGTCTGTTACCTGGTTTGGCCATCCATTTGCAATATACTCATACACCTTTGACATCACTGGGTCACGTTTGGTTGCTCTATCAATCTCTTCAGCTGTGACTGGCAGTTCATCAATGTATGAAAAATAAAACACTTCTTCCCTATCGGGTGTAACTTATAATGGGGAAGGCAGTCTCGAGATTGCATCAGCATTACTGTGATCAGCTGATCATATGTATATGCTGACAAAATCAAAGCCCATCTCTGCATTCGGGCTGCAGCTAATGTTGGAACTGGGGACTTTGGATGGAGGATTGCTGTTAGGGGCTTATTGTCCGTAACAATGGTAAACTCACGACCATACAAGTATTTGTGAAACTTGACCCCAAAAATTAATGCTAAAGCTTCTCTTTCAATTTGTGCATAATTACTCTCACTGGCACTGAGAGTGCGTGAAGCAAAAGCAATTGGTCTCTCCTCCCCACTACTTAATACATGAGAGATCACTGCCCAATTCCATACGGAGAGGCATCACATGCTAGCTTAATTTCCTTGGATATGTCATAGTGAACTAGCATGGTGCTCTCTCCCAATTTGCTTTTACACTCCTCGAATGCTGTATCGCATTCTTTTGACCACTTCCAATGGACCTGTTTTTTCAAAAGTTCATTCAGTGGATGTAATAATGTAGCCAAATTTGGTCGGAACTTCCCATAATAGTTCAATAGACCCAAGAATGAACGAAGTTCAGTGACATTCCTGGGAGTGGGTGCATTTCTGATCGCATCCAATTTTTCCATGGTTGGATGTAAACCATCTTTGTCTACTCTGTACCCTAAGTACTCCACTGAGTTTTTAAATAACTCACACTTACGAGCAGACACTTGTACTCTGTGCTTCTCTAGCCATTTAAGGACTTCATTCAATGTTATTATGAATTTGCCTATTTGGTGCTGAAATTAGTATGTCATCCATACCCCTTCAATACCTTGCAAAATCTGGTTGATCACCCCTTGGAATATGGCAGGGGCGGAAGACACTTCAAACGGTAGCCTATTAAATTGATATAGACCTAGATGAGTATTTATAGTCAAATATGACTTGGACTCCTCATCTAGTTCAAGCTGTAAGTAGGCATTCGTAAGATCCAGTTTTGAGAAGATCTGACCACCTGTCAGTGTTGTGAACAAATCTTCTATATTCGGCAATGTATTGGGGACATTACCCTCTAGAACCTGGTTTACGGTTACTTTATAATCACCACACAATCTTACCTTACCATCAGACTTGGATCGATGTAATTATTGTTGTACTTATCTTACAAATAATGTTCTCAGTCTCTAGTCTTTTGAGTTCTTGCTCAACTTTCTCCTTGAGTCCATATGGTACGGAATGTGGCTTGTAGTAAACCAATCTAGCATCCTCCTGTACCCTGACACTCGCCGTGAAGCCTTGGATCGGACCGCCCATTTCACAGAACACCTTCGGATACTTCTTGATAACCTCATCCGTTGATGAAAATCTCGTTTCCACACAGAATATCTTACTCCAATCCAGCTTCAGTGAGCTCAACCAATTTCTTCCTAGTAAGGCAGACTTGTCTCCTTTCACTACTATTAGAGGCAAGTTCTGAAATTGATCTTTATATTTTACCGGTATGGTGATACGACCCACCACAGGAGTTTTCTCTCCCGAGTAGCCTCGCAGCTCTAGCTTGGATTTCTCCAGTTGGAAATCACGCAATTTGTCGTGATATAGTGACTCCAGTACTAAACTCACTGATGCACCCGTGTCAATTTCCATTGGTATCTTGAATCCAACAACATCTATGTGGATTTTGAAGCTTTCTGAATCGCTGTCCTTTAATCTCGTGCTCCTGATGACGTGTAATTCTAACATCTCCTCGTCCTGTTGTTGTTCTTCCATGCTATGTAGTCTCTTAGGATTTCTACTCATAGCTTTGAACGCTGGCCTCATAGCTTTAAAAACTGATTTACCCTTCAGTCGGCATGCCTTCGCAAGATGCCCAGTCTTTCTGCAGGAGAAACAATCTGCCTTAACGTATGGACAACTTTGAGCAATGTGTTGTCCCAGGCACCTATAGCACGACTTCGACGCTCTGTTAGAATTTCCAGTTTCTGAGACTTTGGGCTCCCACTATCTTTTACTTTGAACCTGCATGTGATTTACCTCGGTTGACTGACGACCATAATTATTATTTAATTCTCGGGAATATTGTTCGGTCATGCCCATCGACGTCGCTGTCTGACATGCAATCTCATAAGTCAAGTCATCCGTCGTCAATAACTTCCATCTGATCGCATCATTTTTTACCCCACAAACAAAACGATCCCGTAATGCTCTGTTTTGAAAGTTTCCAAAATTACAGTGCATCAATAGCTTTTTTAATGCTACGATGTAATCACTGATACTTTCATCAGCCTTTTGATTCCGAATCCCAAAACAATAGCTTTCAGCAATTTCTAATGGTTTGCAATTATAGTGCTGCTTCAGCTTCGTTAAAATCTCTTAAGTGTTGTGTCCTTTGGCTCGTCAGGCACAAGCAGATTTGCAAGGGTTTCGTATAATGTCGGACCCGCCTCCGATAAGAAGATCACTTTCTTATGTTCCAACACAGCCCGGTTCTGGACTGCATTGTCTGGAACTTTGATTGTTATTTGCAGTGAAATACATTTCTAACCGATCCACATACGCTTTAAAACGTTCCTGGTCATGTCTATATTTCCCCCAAATATCCGATTACACCTGCCATTTTAATCTCTAGCTGTTCACACCGTGTGCTGTATTTTACCTCGGATTTTTGTAGCATTTTCCAAAGACAGAAACTTCCAAAGTCTCTCTGTCGGCTGGCTGAATCCTTTACCAACAAAATTTTAGCTTTAAATCATCCGAAAAATCCCATCTCGCCATCAAAAGTGATATATTCACAGAGCACAAGCACACACAGCTCCTAACATGGCAGGCAGCCCTGTCGGAAGCCTCCGCAAATCTGCCTGGTTCTGTTTAATTATTAACTGTGCAATTGCAGTACACAATATGTCCACATCCATAGTGTGGAGCTACAAACATTACAAGCTTACAGACATTACAGTTTTCTAAAAATACATTGTGCTGGTCTTCAGTCTATTTAGTTTGCAATTTTCCCTCATTTGGTTCTACAAGGTGGAGACAATGCAGTAAAATTCTACAAATATGGACTGACCAGCATAAGTCTTAAATCCTCATAAATAATAAAGATTTATCAGTTGTAGTAGATGCCATGGATTCAGCTGTTCTCTGAACTGAAGTGAATATAGTACAAGCCTAATGCAGTGTATGAGGGCTTGTTTTACCAATTATAATATTTTTACATAAGTATCTGAGATTTGTTTTTACTGTCCTTCACAATCATGTTCTTGCCCAGCATATCTACATTGAGAATATTTTGGCTACTAGGGCTTAAAAGGCAAAAGCTTGCTCGGGAATATAGCTAGTACTTCAGTCCAGGTTCTTGTTCATAGTAGTCAGGTAAAATACTTTGTTCTTGCAAGCAGCATGGCATGAATATAACTCTCTAGATACTCCAGAGAAAAGATTTTGGAATTTATACTAACTTGTGAAAGTATTTGCAGCTGTAGCAATTGATACGTAAATCACCAGCCATGAATTACTGCTGGAAAATCTACACATGATGCAAATATGTACATTCTCTCAGTGCCAACCAATATATACTGGATGAGAGCTCCATATGATAGCATTTTTAGGATAAATATACATTTTAGGTGAGCAAATAAGATCACGTTGAAACTTGAGACTTGTATAATTGTAACTTTTGCTATATTATTGGTTCATTATTCTTTTCCTAACCTTAAGCAGGATTCAACATTGGCAACTGTGTAGGCTTTTTTATCCTCGTTACAACCAGAGCACTTTGCAGCTTGATCAGGACTGCTTCTGACTTGTATTCAACTGATTAGGCTAAGTAGTTCAACACTCTATTGTCTCTGTTGATTGTTGTTTTGTATGGAAAGAGGATAGTGATGTATTTAGAAAGATGTCAACTTGGTAGAAGATTATGTTGGACAAGAATAATGCTGTGGCATAAAAGTGCTTACTTAAAATAACTATTTCTGCAACTTCATGGACCAATTTTAGTATCTAGTGTTGTGACTGGCAGGAGACAGACATGGTGGGAATAATCTGAGTTCATAAATGCTAAACAGTCGTGTCTATTTGCAACACCAAATTTCTGATTGGTCCCCTTGGAGGACAAGAAACACCCAACAGTTTGTCTGGAATGTGTAATTTGATCCTGACTGCTGGAGATCAAGATATTTGCAATGTGTAATTTGATCCATTCATTGTGGCCTCACAGCAAACGAACCAAAGGTGGGCAGAGGAAACATTACAGGGACACCCTCCAAGCCTCCCTGAAAAAGTGCAACATCCCCACTGACACCTGGGAGTCCCTAAGTGGAGGAAGTGCATCTGGGAGGGCGCTGAACACCTTGAGTCTTACTGCTGAGAGCATGCAAAAATCAAGCGCAGGCAGTGGAAAGTGCGTGTGGCAAACCTGTCCCACCCACCCGTTCCCACAACGACTGTCTGTCCCACCTGTGACAGAGACTGTGGTTCAGCCACCTAAGGACTCATATTAAGAGTGGAAGCAAGTCTTCCTTGATTCCGAGGGACTGCCGATGATGATGATAATGACTGCTTTCAGAGAACAGGTAGAGCTCACCTACCTGTTAGGAGCACTCACACTGCTGAGTTCAGATAGGAAGGGATGCAGCCATGGAGGGATTTTAACATGAGGATGAGAATTTTAAAATTGAGGCATTGGTCCCCCTAATGTTTTGAATGCATGGTCCCTTTAACGGACTATTTTGCCCCTTTCAAAATTTTGCACATGTGCAAAATCCCCCATTCATATACTGGTAAGCAACCTGCGTGGGACCTCCAGAAAGCTGCGCAGCTGTGTAACTTAGCAGGAACATTGTGGTTGTCCATGAGCCAATGTAGGTCAATGAGCACAAAGCTGATGGGTGATTGAGACTTGCTGCCTGTTAGGATATGTGCAGCAGAGTTTCGGATGAGCTCAAGTTCATTGAGCGTGGAAGATGGGAAGCTGCTCAGGATGATATTGGAATAGTCGAGTCTGGCAAATATCACATGAATGTAATGTTATGCATGTTGTAGGACCAGACCAACACAGAATCAATGTTTCCTCTAACTTAGTTTGGCTCTGCGAGGCCCCCTTAAGGGGAGCGGTGCGTGGCCACACTGCTTACAGGGAACATTGCTCAGAATACACTCTCATTTTTAAAAATTCATTTATTGCCCATCACTAGTTGCCCTTGAGAGGGTGCAAGTGAGCAGTCGTCTTGAGCCTCTGGTCAGGGTTGAGGGGTGGGAGGAAAGGGGAAGACTAGAGAGAGAATGTGGTGCAGATATAAAGGGGGTGGGGATGGAAGATCATATGTCTGACAGGAGTTGCAAATCATGTCTGTTAGCAGCATTGTTCTGAGAATAGGTTCCATAGTTCACCAGATGGGTCAAGGGTACCACAGACTTAATGTGCAGTTGGTGAGCGACCATGCTCAGCACAACATAATGGAGAATGCCTGATTTCCTGGCAGCAGTCATGATGCCTTCATCCTGCGCCAGTCCAGTATGCCAACAATCTTCCAGCTACCACGTTGAACCCGAGGGTGACTGCTTGGTGATGAGGGTTATCTGCTCTACAACTGGCTGATAACTTCCCTCCGCAACCTACCCCACTCGTGGCCAACAATCATATGATGACAGCCACGCTGCCATGAGGAAGATCATTGAGCAGACCATTGGGATGCTCAAGCAATGATTCTGCTGCCTTGACCGCTCGGGAGGAATCCTCCAATACACGCCAGAGTATTCACCGAGTATTCATCTTCACCGAGACATACGAAAGCATAGGCTTTACACTTAAACATCCGTAAGACAAAGGTCCTCCACCAACCTGACCTTGTCACACAGCACTGCCCCTCCAGTCATCAACATCCACGGCACGTCCCTGACAACGTGAGCCACTTTCCATACCTCGGGAGCCTATTATCAGCAAGGGCAGTCATCAACGACAAGGTTCAACACCGCCTCCAGAGCACCAGCACAGCCTTCGGCCGCCTGGGGAAGAGAGTGTTCGAAGATCAGGCCCTCAAATCTGGCACCAAGCTTTTGGTCTACAGGGCTGTAGTGACACCCGCCCTCCTGTATGGCTCAGAGACGTGGACCATATACAGTAGACACCTCAAATCATTGGAGAAATACCACCAACGATGCCTCCGCAAGATCCTGCAAATCCCCTGGGAGGACAGACACACCAACATTGGTGTTCTCAATCAGGCCAACATCCCCAACATCGAAGCACTGACCACACTCGACCAGTTCCGTTGGGCAGGCTACATTGTCTGCATACCCGACACATGACTCCCAAAGCAAGCGCTCTACTCGTAATTCCTACATGGCAAGTAAGCCCCAGGTGGGCAGAGGAAATGTTTCAAAGCCTCCTTGATAAAGTGCAACATCCCCACCGACACCTGGGAGTCCCTGGCCAAAGGCCACCCTAAGTGGAGGAAGAACATCTGGGAGGGCGCTGAGCACCAGAGTCTCGTCACCAAGAGCATGCAGGAAACGAGCACAGGCAGTGGAAGGAGCTTGTGGCAAACCAGACTGCCCACCCACCCTTTCCTCCAACGACTGTTTCACCTGTGACAGAGACTGTAATTCCCATATTGGACTGTTCAGTCATCTGAGAACTCACTTTTAGAGTGGAAGCAAGTCTTCCTTGATTTCGAGGGACTGCCTAAGATGATGATGATGATCCCCCAGGCCTGTTTTTGAGCCTTATCGAATTTAGCCCACCCTCACTTCAAAAGGACACTGAGGAACATGTAGGTAACTATGGCAGTGATAATTCTCGCTCTGAGGGGGTTATTTTGGCCAAAAGGTGAAAATGGATGCTGTACTACTAAGAAATGCTTGTTTGAAGGTCCAGATTTAGCACGCAATTTTTGGGCTAATTGATAATTATCATCATTTGAACATACCTGCAGGCTCTAAACAGAAACCTGCAGGTTTCGCACTCAAGTGCTAATTAGACACAATTTTCATGGAGCAGTATGTATGGGGTCCTCGTGCCCACTTCCACTGAAGGTGTGGAGCGCTCTGGCTGGCTCACAGCAGCAGGTTGAAGGATGGCTTAGGGACTGAAGGAGAGGGCGCACAGGTTCTCTGATGCAGCACTGGCAGTCCTGGTGGAGAAGGTCAAATGAAGGAGGGATGCCCTGTATGTGAAGGGATGAAGGATGCTGCCTCGCCCTCCTGTCCCTCTCCTGCAGATGCTGGTGCTGCTCTGCCTGGCCTCATGTCCTCCTCCCATTCCTCATCCAAACCAAGGGTGACCCTTAAGATGTCGATGAGCAAGCACGCCCTTTCTCCTGCTGACTGATATAAGGAGTCCAACAAGGTAGAGTAGCACAGCACTTACTCTCTCTTTAGGTGAAGTCCTTGGAGAATTTCTGGAAAGTTGCTCGAGTGTTAAAGTTTTGACAAAGTGTCCCAGAAAGTCTCCCGATGTGTTTCAGTGGTCCTCTTCACAGCTCCAGTAGCATTTAGCATTTCCGCCACACAAGTGTCTGGCAATGGCCATCTCCAACAAGAGAGTGTTAACTACCTCCCAATGTTATTCAATGGGATTACCATCACCGAATCCCCCACCATCAACATTCTGGGGGTCACAAACTTAACTGGACCAGCCACACACATGCTGTGGCTGCAAGAGCTGGTCAGAGGTCGAGTCCCCAAAGCTTTTCTACCATCTACAAGGCACAAGTCTGGAGTATGATGATTTACTCACCACTTATCTGGATGTGTGAAGCTCCAACAACACAAGAAGCTCGACACCAGGACAAAGCAGCCCGCCTGATCGGCACCTCATCCACCACCTTAAACATTCATTCCCTCCACCACTGGGTGCACCATGGCTGGAATATGTACCATCTACAAGATGCACTGCAACAACTCACCAAGGCTTCTTCGACAGCACCTCCCAAATCCGCAACCTCTACCACCTAAAAGGACAAGGGAAGCTGGCGCATGGGAACATCATCACATCCAAGATCCCCTCCAAGTCGCAGGTGATCCTAACTTTGAAATATATCAGCATACCTTCATCGTCACTGGATCAAAATCCTGGAACTTCCTCCCTAACAGCAATGTGGAAGTACCTTCAGCACACGGACTGCAGCGGTTCAAGAAGGGGACTCCCCACCACCTTCTCTAGGCCAATTAGGCATGGGCAATAAATGTTGGCCTTTCCAGCGACGATTACATCCCATGAACGAATAAATAAAAAGTGGTGATTATCTCTAAGTAACGCTTGAAATTGGCTTCAATGCGTATTTACTCCTGAAAGGCTGGTTACTGTTGGGATTGCTGTTCGCAGAAATGCTGGCCACCAAAATGGTATGCAGCCTCTTTAAAATGAGCACCAGCAGGCATTTTAAGTGGCAATCAATTGTTTAACTAGCCTCCGGGTGACTGTTTCTAGCGCTGGCTCAACTCCTTTACCAAGGTGGTGTCTTGCGTTAAACGCAGGCTAATCTGGCGTTTCAGCTTGAAACCTCATCTTGGCACATTTTTACATCAGCTGAGCTGCGAGCTTGAAACGGGCATCCGAAGGCCGCTCATTTGGTTCTGTCTGGCAAACATTGGGCAGTCCGGAAGTACGACCGGCTGGCACTTGGGTAACTCATTGCAGAGGAGGGTTGGGTGGGTTTTGCAAATGTACAAGGGTGAAGGGAGCTTGTTGGCAGCATCCTAAAGTGTCTTTGTGGGGCCCAGAGGTGCATTCCTGCTCCTCCTAGACCACAAAGGTACATTTTTTATTTACATACGGCGCCTCCACTTCTGCTCCGACTGCTTCTATAGAACAGGGCATCCATGGCAGACACACTGCTCAGTAGGGTGTTAAAATGGACCCGGTCTAAGTGATGGGACCCCAATTTGCATACATCTTTGAGGTGACCATCTGAATTAGCCAGGAAAACAACAGTCTGATGAAGCCTGCAAGGTGGAAACAGAGCGATGATTGACCACTTTCAGTTCAACTTCTATTCTGTCCAATTTGCACTGGGCGGCGGGAGTTACGATTCCCCCCTAGTTAATGACCATGGAAGGAGCAGGCTTGATTAGCAGAGTGTCTTTTCTTGCTCTCTACTTTCTCATCTTGAGTGTAAAATTGGCTTTATTAAAGAATTTGTATCAAACATTCAGATGTTAATTGACATTGTCAGGTAGTCGTTGGGGGGGGGGGGGGCGGTGGGTGGTGCGGGGGAGAGAAAGAGTGAGAGCTTTGATAAATCACTTGAACAATTTCATTGTATGACATCTGTATATAGTTGCTGTTTTCCAATAAAATGTGGACCCAGATGAATTGCTCAGTACCATTAAAACTTAATTTATTTAGTACAGAAGAAAGCTTTAATTGGGCTAGTCTAATTACTTAAATTTAATGTCAGCTTTTTGATAAAAAGAAATGATTTAAAATACTTCCTTAGATGAATATTTATCGAGATTTGCCCAGGCTATATTATAAACTGTTCAAAGAAATGCTGATATTTTTGGAGTTGAGCCAGTGTAGGTCACCATTATGTAGGGCATCCTTTAAAAGTGCACATTAGATACCATACTTCTGTTACACACACATACACAATGAACTGCTAATTACAATGCAGACCATTGTCAGTGATTTATTGGTCTTTGCTCGTACAATTTGTTCTAGCTAAAAATTCTAAGATTTTGCAAGATATATGAACTACTTTGATACTTTTTAAGATGGTGGTTGCTGCACATGGTTGATTTAAATTAGCTAAATTTATAAGATTTGATTTTTGTTTTCATCATTCTTTGGCGTCACTGACAAGGCCACCATTTATTGGCCATCTCTAGTTGCCTTGGCTTCTAGGCCACTTTAGGGCAGTTAAGAGCCAACTGTGTTGCTGTGGGTCTGAAGTCATAGAGAGGCCAGACCAGGTAAGGATGGCAGTTTTTTTTCCCCAAAAGGACATTAGTGAACCAGTTGGGTTTTTATGACAATCCAAACAGCTTCATGGTCACTTTTACTAACACCAGTTTTTTATTTCCAGATTTTTTTTAAACAGAATTCAAATTCTCAAACTATTATCATAGGCAGTCCCTCGAAATTGAGGAAGGCTTGCTTCCACTCTAAAAGTGAGTTCTCAGGTGGCTGTACAGTCCAATGCAGGAATTACAGTCTCTAACAGGTGGGGCAGACAGTGGTTGAAGGAAAGGGTGGGTGGGGAGCCTGGTTTGCCACACCCTCCTTCCGCTGTCTGCGCTTGGTTTCTGCATGTTCTCGGCGACGAGACAGGAGGTGCTCAACGCCCTCCTGGATGCTCTTCTTCCACTTAGGGTGGTCTTGGGCCAAGGATTCCCAGGTACCGGTGGGGATGTTGCATTTTATCAAGGAGGCTTTGAGGGTGTCCTTGAAATGTTTCCTCTGCCCATCTGGGGCTCGCTTGCCGTGTAGGAGTTCCGAATAGAGCAGTTGCTTAAGGAGTCTCGTGTCGGGCGTGTGGACAATGTGGCCCGCCCAATAGAGCTGGTCGAGTGTGGTCAGTGCTTCGATGCTGGAGATGTTGGCCTGAGCGAGAACACTGACATTGGTGCGTCTAGCTTCCAGTGGATTTGCAGGATCTTGCGGAGGCAGCCCTGGTGGTATTTCTCCAGAGCTTTGAGGTGTCTACTGTACATAGTCCATGTCTCTCTAAGCCATATAGGAGGGCGGGTATCATTACGGCTCTGTAGACCATAAGCTTCGTGCCAGATTTGAGGTCCTGGTCTTCAAAAACACTCTTCCTCAGGCGACCAAAGGCTGCGCTGGCGCACTGGAGGCGGTGTTGGACCTCGTCATCGATGGTGGGATTTGAACTCGAGTTCTCTGGATTATTAGTTCAGTAACATAATCATTTCTGCCAGTTTACAATAGAAGATTAGCTTCCTAACATTTATTTCATATGAAAAACTTATTTAAGGTGGGAAAAGATTGTGACAATGGAGGAAATTATTTAGGAACAGGAGTAGGCCATTCAGCCTCTTGAGCATGTTCTGCAATTTGTAGCTCTGGGTGGCAAAACAACATGGACATGGACACTGGTTGTTGATATTGGGGGCGGTTTTCAGTCCAGTACTGCTCTGCTTGTGTTCAAAAACGGCGCAGTAGCAGAACTAAAATGGAGCGGCTGCTAGTCCCGCTGATTTAATAGTGCTTTGATGCCCATCCCAATTTTCAGGTAGGCTTGAATCCTAGTTGCCAGAGCTCTTGTCAGAAACTGGCTTGAACTTCATGCGCATACATGCAACTGGCATCATTTAGACCTCAACACAATTTTTGTCTCTGCCCACTTGTCTCTCTCCAGTTCCTACTCCTGCCCACCAACCATGGCCTGTACAGTTGGGAGACGACCATTTCCAGCATTACTTAATGGGATCCTCAACTGTTGTTTGGTAAAGCTGGATGGAGTTATTGAAGATATTTTCTGGCAGTCATTTGTGAGTTTTCTACCTTGCAGGATTTGAAAGCTTATATACTTTCTGTTGTAGCTTCTGAGCTTATTACCTGATGCTCCACAGTGCTGTTTATTTCTGTTCCCAATGAAAGATACATCGCCCCTTTAAGCTGCTGCTGCAGACCCCTGATGAGTGACATTATTGCCCGAACTTTCGCCTCCAAATCAGTGAACTGCATATTGGGATTGTGTTTCACACTGGCAGTTCACCGACTGCATGATAACGAGGGCCAACCCCAAAAATGGCAACAGTCCTACACTGAATCCTCTGGGCAGCCACTGAGCACACCATACCCATCGCCTGCCCAACTTCAATAAAACATCATTATCTCATTGCTATTTGTGGGACCTTGCTGTAGGCAAACTGGCTGTGTTTCTACATTGCAACAGTGACTACATTTCAAAAAGTAGTTCATTGGCTGTAAGCTGCTTTGGGATGTCCTGAGGTCATGAAAGATGCCAAATCAATACAAGTTCATTTTTTTTCTTAATTTCCAGAAACTACATGTATATATTTTGATTCATCCCCCCTTCCTGTTTTATATACCCAGAAGGTCTGTAAACATTTAGGTCATTTATTCATCTTTGGCTGCATTCACACTCCAATGTGTGAACTGTTTCGCACCGGTGGTAAAAGTAGTGTAATTTGGGTACCAAGACCTGAGCAAAGCAAAGCACAGTGAGATTAGCTGCTCCTTTAATTTCATTCGGCGTCCGGTCGAGGCCTGATGTCTGATTCAGGGTGTGTAACTGCAGCATTGGTGTGAAGCTGTTATGTATACAATAACTGTCAGACTGAGTACTGTTTAACTCCAAGGGGTATGACCGTGGCTCTGCTTTATTAAGGCGCAAAGTGACTAATATACAAAATGGCTGGTCTTCTTTAATATTTGGGCTGCGCACACAATGGCCTCCAACAGTGACGCCATCTAGTGACTAGTGATCCCAAAAGTACATACATGACAGAAGCCAAACTCTGTCGCGTTTTGAAGCCCAGACAAATTCTAAATGATAGAATACTGAAAATGGGGATACTTTCATGGTTGTTCACCTTGGAATTAAGCATCTTTAAGATCTATGTAGCTTTCAGCATGATCCAGAAGAGGTCTGACAAATTACCAGATATTTGTTGATTTATAACTCTCATGTTTGACTTTTATTACCAGCTTTTCACTAAGTTCTTATCAGTAGTGGCAATTCATCATGTATACTGATAAGTGAGGAAACCTTCCTAAGAGCAAGTCCAACACAGAACCCTTCTGTTGAGGCCTTGGAGACATCTGGTAAACCTTGGTGAGACCATCTGTAACAAACTCTTGGGAGCCAAGTTGGCGATTGCTTAGTGAAGGCTCTTGCTACTGAGGGACTTTCTTGGATATCTAAAATCAGCTGGAGTGTTTTCTCAGTTGGCAATAAAATCCTAAGTCCTTTTACGTCATGGCTATAGCTGCGCGTTCCAGTATGCCAAGCTCTCCATGAGTCTGTTTCATTGCTCACTGTTTGTCCGAGTGTGTCTCAAACAAGGTCATGGTAGACATTATAAGAATGATTATATTCATGCACTGTTAGAAATATGGTTTATTTAAAAAAAGATGTAATTGGAATGTTGACGTGTGTGATAACTTAAGTATTGTACTTTATTAGCACTATGTCAAATGTGAATCAGCGTATATTTTAAAAGGTACAAAATATGTGAGCTGCAGTTTTTCAATTAACAAAAACTACCAATTAATATGGGTCTTGGTCTGTTCTATCTTGCCTTTAAGTGTCTATTGCAGCAATATAATAGAATGTCTACCATGACCTTGTTTCTGAGACGTACTGGACAAACAGTGAGCAATGAAATAGACCTGTGGAGAGCTTGGCATACTGGAACATGCAGCTATAACCATGACGTAAAAGGATTTATGATTTTATTGCCAACTGAGAAAACACACCAGCTGATTTTAGATAACCAAGAAAGTTTTTCTATTGCAGCAATTAGGTCAAAAATTCTGTTTTGATATTGAGTGCATTGTTCTCCTCCTGACCAGATTTATATGATTTCAAACTTTCTGGGGATGGTCAGGCACTTTACCATTCAATTTCCCTCCTGCTTGTAAAATATGCTTTGAGAGCTGGTTACACTGACCCATTGAATTTGTCTTTTGTACCTTCTTTAATGCCTTCTACTTCAAGGTCTCTCAATTTTTCAAAAGCCATGGCTTGAACTTTTTTGCCCTGAGTTGTGATACCGCGAGCTGCATTTAGATTGTGCAGTTTGATCAGGTCCAGTTTGCCTAATTTCCCAGGATGCATCAGTACCGTTTAACCATTGCTTTCGGTCCCTGCCACAAACTTAATTCGTCTCCCTGGAAACTGAGGCTGAATCAGACTGTTCACAACCTTGGTGTCATATTTGACCCTAAAATGAGCTTCCCACCACATATTTGCGCCATCATTAAGACAGCCTATTTCCACCTCCGTAACATCGTCCGACTCCGTCCCTGCCTCAGCTCATCTGCTGCTGAAACACTCATCCATTCCTTTGTTACCTCTATCCTTGACTATTCCAATGCACTCCTGGCCAGCCTCCTACGTTCCACCTTTCGGAAACTAGAGGTCATCCAAAACTTTACTGCCTGTGCCTTAACTCGCACCAAGTCCCACTCCCCTATCACCGCTGTGCTCACTGACCGACATTGGCCCTCAGTTAAGCAACACCTCAATTTTAAAATGATCATTCTTGTTTTCAAATCCCTCCATGGCTTTGCCCCTTCCTATCTCTATAATCTCCTCCAGCCCGACAACCGAGATATCTGCACTCCTCCAATTCTAGTCTCTTGAGCATCCTTGATTTTAATTGCTCCACCATTGGTGGCCATGCCTTCAGCTGCCAAGGCCCTAAGCTCTGGAATTCCCATCCCAAACCTCTCTGCCTCTCTACCTCTCTTTCCTACTTTTAAGACTGCCATGTATCTTGCATTATTATATATAACTGTATCCCAACATGCTATACATGACTGTAATAAGATATGACCTGTAACCACTAGCATACCTTACCACCGAGGGTGCACTTGCAGAGACAGGTATATAAGCACAGGTCTCAGGCAAGTGCAGCATTCCAGAGCTGTGAAATAAAAGGTGCAGGTCCAGAGTGATCTTGACTTCACTACATGCCTCGTGTGAATCTGTACTGAGGGGACAGGACTTTACAGTGGCGACGGGTTACGGGATTACAGAATCCACAGAATGGCGAACAACGGATCAGATGAAAAGTATAATGCGGGAGACAATTGGGAGGACTTTATAGAAAGGCTCCAGCAAAGCTTTGTAACCAAAGACTGGTTAGGCGACGATACGGCAGACAAGAGAAGAGCCCATCTCTTGACCAGCTGTGCCTCGAAAACATACGCTTTAATGAAGGATCTGTTGGCACCTGAGGAATCAGCAAGCAAGTCGTTTGAAGAATTGAGCACACTGGTAAGAGACCACCTGAAGCTAGTGAGCAGCCTACACATGGCCAGACAGGTTCTACAACTACAGACGCTGTGTGGGCCAGAGCATACACGACTTCGTGGCGGAATTTCGGAGGTTGGCTAGTTTATGTGAGTTCTCCGATGAACTGAGGAGAGAAATGCTGAGAGACTTTTTCATTGAAGGAATAGGCCATGCAGGCATATTCCGAAAGCTCATAGAGACCAAGAACCTGATCTTGGAGGCAGCAGCACTGGTTGCACAGACATTCTTGGTAGGGGAAAAAGAAATGAGATTGATTTACAATGCAGGTACGACAACTAACGAAATAATGGAACAAGGAGTTCACAGCATTAGAAAAGCTGCTACCCCCACACACAGACAAAACCGGCAGAACAGGCTTTCGACAGCAAGCAGTGGCAACAGAAGCCATCAAGGGCCACAGGAACGGCCGTTCACACCTCATCAACCCACAATGCGAGCAATCAACTGCAAACTGAGAGAAGCTCGAGAGATCAGCCAGACGCAGACATTCTTTGCAAGCAGTCTGTGCTGGAGGTATGGGGGTGGGCACTCGTCAAGGGAATGTCGATTTCAGCAGGCTGTTTGCAGGAACTGTGAATATACAGGGCATTTGGCCCGCATGTGCAAAAAAACGGCAGCTCGGCTGGTATATGAATCGGATGGGTCGGAAAGCGGATCAGAAGACAGTGGAGACAGTACCCGTTACACCGATGTACAGCAGGTCAACACGATCAATGGCCGCTGCTCCTACGACAGGACGCCTCCTATAATGAGGGTCCTACTCAACGGGATATCTGTCAACATGGAGCTGGATACAGGAGTGAGTCAATCTCTCATGGGCGCTCAACAATTTAAACAACTGTGGCCGCATAAAAGACAGACCAAAACTCACAAGGGTCGACACCAAACTAAGGACCTATACCAAAGAAATCGTACCAGTCCTCGGCAGCGCCATGCTCTCTGTCACACACAAAGGGACAGTGAACCGACTTCCCCTGTGGATTGTCCCCGGAGACCCCCCAGCACTGCTGGGGAGAAGCTGGCTGGCAAAACTAAACTGGAAATGGGATGATGTCTATGCCATGTCATTAGAGGAACGGACCTCCTGCTCAACAGTTATAAAGCAATTTGAACATCTCTTTCAGCCAGGTGTGGGTACTTTCAAAGGGGCCAAAGTCAAAATCTACATCACACAGGATGCTAGACCGGTCCATCACAAGGCCAGAGCTGTAGCCTATGTGATGAGGGAAAGGATTGAATACGAACTAGACAGGCTTCTGCGGGAAGGCATTATATCACCTGTGGAATTTAGCGACTGGGCAAGTCCCATCGTCCCAGTCATGAAGCCTGATGGATCCGTACGAATCTGTGGGGACTACAAATCTACCATAAACAGAGTCTCCCTACAGGACCAGTACCCGCTGCCCAGAGCGGAGGACTTATTTGCCACATTGGCTGGAGGTAAACTTTTCTCAAAATTAGATCTCACATCTGTGTATATGACACACGAATTGACCGAGGAATCCAAGCTACTCACCAACATCAACACACATCGAGGCCTTTTCATGTACAATCGATGCCCATTCAACATCAGGTCGGCAGCTGCCATATTCCAGCGCAACATGGAGAGTCTGCTCAAGTCCATCCCGGGGACGGTTGTATTTCAAGACGACATACTTATCACGGGCAGGGACACCGACTCCCATCTCCGTAATTTGGAGGAAGTACTAAAGCGGTTGGATCAGGTAGGCCTACGAGTCAAGAAATCCAAGTGCCTGTTTCTCGCACCCGAGGTTGAATTTTTGGGCAAAAGGATTGCCGCTGATGGAATCCGCCCAACAGAGTCCAAAACAGAAGCAATTCGCCTGGCACCCAGGCCCCGGAATGTCTCAGAACTGCACGTCTTTCTCTGGCTACTCAATTACTTTGGGAACTTTATGCAGAACTTAAGCATGCTGCTGGAGCCTCTCCACGTGCTACTCAGGAAGGGGTGCGATTGATTTTGGGGGGACGCCCAGGAACGCGCCTTCAATAAGGCACGCAACCTTGTGTTCCAACAGTGTTTTGACTTTCTTTGACCCAGGTAAAAAGCTAGTTCTCACATGCGATGCGTCAGCATATGGGGTTGGGTGCGTTTTGCAACATGTCAATAGTGCGGGCAAATTACAACCAATAGCTTATGCCTCCAGGTCACTTGCGTGGGCAGAGCGCGGGTACGGAATAGTAGAGAAGGAGGCGCACGATGCACCAATACCTTTTCGGGGCCAAGTTCACATTAGAAACCGACCACAAGCCCCTCACCTCCCTCCTATCCGAGAGCAAGGCAATAAATGTCAACGCCTCGGCACGAATTCAACGGTGGGCACTCATGCTGGCGTCCTACGACTATACCATAAGGCACAGACCAGGCACAGACAACTTGCTGACGCGCTCAGCAGGATACCCCTGGCGACCACGGAAGAGTCTGACGAAGAGGACTGTGAGATAGTCATGGCAGTCAATGCCTTTGAGTCCACAGGTTCGCCCATGATGGCTCGCCAAATCAGAGCCTGGACGGCCAGCGACCCCACGTTATCCTTAGTAAAAAGATGTGTCCTAACCGGTGACTGGGCAGAGGCTCGCGATGCCTGCCCCGAGGAATTAAAACCCTTTCACAGGAGCATGCATGAGCTATCACTACAAGCAGACTGCCTGATGTAGGGCAGCTGAGTAGTCATGCCTCTGCGAGGAAGAGAGGCATTTGTCCGGGAGCTCCACCGCGAGCACCCGGGGATCGTTCTCATGAAGGCTATAGCCAGATCCCACGTCTGGTGGCCTGGTATTGACGCGGACTTGGAGCTCTGCGTCCGAAGGTGCACCATTTGTGCCCAACTCAGCAATGCCCCCAGGGAGGCTCCACTGAGCCCCTGGCCGACCAAACTGGGGTCATGGGTGCATGTAGACTATGTGGTCCCATTCATGGGCAAAATGTTCCTTGTAGTTGTCGATGCATTTTCAAAGTGGATCGAATGCACCATTTTAAACTCTAGCACAACCTCCACCACTGTGGAGAGCCTCGCAACCATGTTTGCAACGCACGGAATCCCTGACATATTGGTCAGTGACAATGGTCCGTGCTTCACCAGCGCATAATTCCAAGACTTTATAATTGACCACGGCATAAATCACGTCAAGACAGCACTGTTCAAGCCGGCCTCCAACGGTCAGGCGGAGAGAGCAGTGCAAATCATCAAACAAGGCATGCTTAAAATCCAAGGTCCCGCGCTGCAGGGTCGCCTGTCGCGACTGCTGTTGGTATACAGATCTCGTCCGCACTCACTGACTGGGATGCCCTCTGCGCAACTGTTGATGAAAAGGGCTTTAAAAACAAGACTCTCATTAATCCTCCCAGACATGCACGAAATCGTTGAGGCAAAGCGCCGTAAGCTGACTGACTACCATGACAGAAATTCGAGGGGGAGATGGAATGAGACAGGGGACAAAGTGTTTGTACTAAACTATGGCAGGGGTCCCAAATGGCTTGCAGGGACAGTAACGGGCAAGGAAGGAAACAGGCTACTGGTAGTACAAATGGACAATGGCAAAACCTGCCGGAGGCATGTAGACCAAGTCAAAAGCAGATTTACCAACAGCACTGCGGAACCAGAGGCAGACTACAATGTGGAACTCGCACCACACCTGATGGACAGACAGAGGGAACAACCTGAGGAAAGGGCAATCCCAACAGACAGCCCAGGCGAGTCAACAACAATCACATCAATCGAAACAGACAGCGAGATACCAGCAACCACACCCAAAGAAAAACAGACACCAAGGCAAACAACTGAACCACAACTCAGACGCTTCACGCGAGAGCGTAGACCACCTGAGAGACTGAACTTATAAAGACAATAAGACCTTGGGGGAGGGTGATGTTATGTATCTTACATTATTATATATAACTGTATCCCAACATGCTATACATGACTGTAATAAGATATGACCTGTAACCACCAGCATACCTTACCACCGGGGGTGCACTTGCAAGAGACAGGTATATAAGCACAGGTCTCCGGCAAGTGCAGCATTCCAGAGCTGTGAAATAAAAGGTGCAGGTCCAGAGTGACCTTGACTTCACTAAATGCCTCGTGTGAATCTGTACTGAGGGGACAGGACTTTACAAAGACGCTTCTTAAAATCTATTTCTTTGCCCTAATATCTCCTTATATGGCTCGTTGTCAAATTTTGCTGGGTAACGCTCCTGTGAATTCTGAATAGCAAGATGACAAATTTCAAAGGCTTTACTGAGGTAGAATTTATATTGAGTGCATTTTTTAAAAAAAGGCTTTATCTCTGCTCATGTAAACAAGAAAATCAGAAAAGAATGAGTGTTCTAATTATACAGTTGTTATAGCTTCTCCATTGTGTTTTATAAACTTTAGAAATCGTATTATGCTGTGGGAGGGAGAGAATGTTAATGTTAGTTCACTTCTCAAAACAAATCAATTGAATCTTGAATCCAACTAATTACCTCCCCTATTTTGACGTTCAGGAAGAGTAGTTACTAATCCCTTATATCTAAAAGCGAGAGAGATAGGCAGTCAGTTTTGAACGGAAGCAATTGGGAAGGGACGGGTGGACAGAAGTAGGTTGAAGATTAGGGGGATTTTTGGGGGAGGAGGAAGAGAGGAAGTGGATAATGGGTTGAAGGTGAGGTGAGTGACAGTGGAGCGAGGAATGGAGACTATACCAGAATTGACTGTAGTTGAAAGGTGAATAGGTAAGGATAGTAATGGGTGTAAGTGGATAGTTGGAAGAGGAAGAGATGGTGGGCAACTAAAGGGGTCAGGCATGCAATGGGAATGAGGAAATGAAGAGAAACATCAGTGATTGGGAGAGAGGATGGGAAGGGAGCCGCTGAGGAGCACATTTTCCTTATAGCCCAACTCCAAATTCAGTCTGCAACTGTTGATCGCCCCTTTCTCCTCCGCAATGCACTATGCCATCCACCACCTCCATCTGAAAGGAAAGCAGAAAAGAATACAAGAAAGGGGAAAGCAAAAAGTGTTAAGGTGAGAGAAAGAGGAGAGAAGAGAAACAGAGAGGCAGAAGAGGAGGGAGAGAGAAACAGCAACACTAAGACAGCAAAGATAAATGAGTGACCATCTAGGCTGACTTACCATGTGAAACGCCATAAGTGAACGACTAGTCATATGTTAAGTCTTGCATCTTCGTGCGCTTCCTGTTTGGCGTAATTATGTCCTGTGTCATGATTTGGTTACATATGGAGTGACAATTTACTCATGTCTGAGGTAATGCCTGTTGCCACAGAAAAATGGCTACATATTTAAAAAAAAAAATACTTGCCTTACAGTACAGGCCTCCTACTGCGCCTCTTCTTTCCAGCTCATCTGACCCCTAATGCTCCCCTAATGCTGCCCTTGAGCCAACCTACCAACTTTCTTTGCCGCCTTGCTGCTCAGCTGCTTCTAATCCTTGCCATTTTATTTTTTTACTCCTGGCGCCTGTTGCTTCCCGCTCCCCAATCTGTCTGACTTTGGACGCTAATCTTGCCTTGGTGCTGCCTGCCTCCTTAGCCACTCCTGGGCTTTTTATTGCTCGTTAGCTGTACTGTTGGAGGTGGCATTTTTAGGATGAGGCGTTAAACTTCTGTGCTCCTCACCCATCTCTTTTCCATCCTTTCCCCCCCAGGAAAAGATGCTCCACTTCCTGCCTCCTCACTCAGCAGTGCTCCCTGCCCTGCTCAGGCGACCCAAGTACTTTCTGGCTCATCTGCTTATTCACCTGTCCAAATTGCTTCTTGAGTCACCTGCTGTGAATTCATCACAGCTTGTCTGCTCCCCAACCTTGAATGCTTTACCAGCTTCTTTGCTTTCCTGTTCTCCTGTTTGCTCACCCACCCAGCCTGAGCTTTTCCTGGTATTCTCATCCTGTGCTCCCTGGTCTCTGAGCTCATTCCCAATTCTAAATGAGGAGCGAAAGAATGAGGTCTACAAGGTATAATTGCATAAATCTTTAAAGAATTATTAATACTAAGGCAATGAAAGAAGCAATAGGCAATAATATGAAAAGATATGATTATAGAATGTATGTGGTGAAGGAGATTCAGTCAAGTCATATATATGTTTGTGAGAAATATGTGTGTTAACAGAACTAATGATCATTTACAGAGGATTCAAACTTTTCAGTTGATGGTGATGCATGTTCTGGTGAAAAATGGAAATTTGCACAGTAAACAAGATGGGAAGTTTGGAAGGTGCCTTGAAAAATAGAGAAGAAAAGTATGAATGACTGACTTATTTATAGGACTATAAATAGATACTAGATTTAATGACTAGAAGAATGTTGATGGAAGGAAACAGCTGACATTATGGGGGTGGGGAGTATGAAATAAGAGTGAGAAATTAGAAACAATAACAGACAGTAGGGCTCCAAGTAGAAAGTACCGAGAGATGCCAGCACAAAGCAAGTAATCGTGATGGGGATTCCATCATTAGTTGTGTGTTAGAGTGAATGGAGTAAGACTAATTTTGTGTTTTCTGTTGGCCTAGGAGAATAGTGATGTAGAGTTTTATGATCCTACACAAAAGGGGCTGAAAAAGTGCTCATGGTTTGATTTGCATTGGAGGCCACTGACCCGGGCAATTGAATGTCCTAAAATAATTATGGATATATGGATATATGGTGGAGGTTGAAAGACCTGGATATTTAATAAAACCTGGGCTACTGCCTGTGCTCTCTTGGAACTATGACCTGCAGAGTTGGATGACTGACTTCAATAGTAGGTTAGAGATCGGTGCAAGTAGAGTAGAAGAATCTATATAAAGAAAGCTACCCACAAAGATCTCGTGGTCTCTGACAAATTTGGCTTTTTCGACGTGCAGTTGAGATCAGTGTAGTTTCATGGGAATTCCATAGTGCGAGCTGTTGTGACCTCAACAAGTTGTGTAAGCAGCCAATCAATGCCGAATGCTCGCAGACCAGGAAGTGAAGAAGCTCCTTTTATTCTGACTTTTAAAAAATGTTACGGCGAGCAAAACAAAGATTGGGGCTCTCACGTGGAAAAGGTAAACCTGAAATAAATCTGACAAACCTTTGAAAAATATTGGGGCTGAAATTGCCCTCTGACTAAAATTAGGCGGACCTACCTTTTTGAAGTTGTTTCTCCTCCCCAATCCATGGGGTGGAGAATAGAGCAATTTTCAGCACTTTTTTGTCCTTCTGGGCGGTGTTGAGCAGCGGAAGTGGTGTTGCAGCGGGGCATACGTCGGGAGCTGTCATCAGTGTTGCGCTTCAGTTAAAGGGGAAGGCATCTGCGAACTCTGCATTTAGTTTCATTTGGATCACCAGGGAGAGGCCCAGTACCCCAGAGAGGGTGCCAGGTTGCCTGTTGGCGGTCCGGCCGAACCCGTGGCCATCATTATCGGGCCTCGCAGTCGGCTGCCAATTTAAATAAAAGGCGACTGTGGTAGTGCACCCTTCTCTTTAAGGGCGGACACACCGCCCAGCCACAAGGAGCTTCCTGACCAGCGACTGATCCATTCCCACGAGGCAGTTTTCCGTGGGGAAATTTCCCTCGTGGGTTGGAAAGGGGTCGCCACTGGTCAGTAGGGGGTCGGCGCTTGCCTGACGGCACGATGCGCGGTGGTGATCATCGCAAGGAAAACCAAGTAGGGCAATTTCACAAATGTCAGTGATTCCGTGCCGACTAGGTAGAGTTTATATGCCGACCTACGACTCTTAAGAAAGGGGCAATTTCGGTCCCATTTTTTTTTAAGTTTCTTAAAAATTGAAATTTTTATTATAATGGATAAATCAGCCACTCCACCAAATTAAAAATCAGGGCCATGACATTTGTTTAGCAGTCAGTAGGCTGTTAAAATCTATATCCTGACCCATGTACCCCAGAGCCCTGTGCTCCTCCGGCCCCTGATCAGTTGATCCAGCCCCCAACCGTGACCGACCACACCACCCCCCTGCCACCAAGCATAACACCACCTCATCCTTATCGGCGGTAAGGTATGCTAAAATGCAGTCGGTGTGCCGAATTTTCCCGGGGGAGGGCAATTTCGGCCCCACAATGTCTAAACCAGGAAGTGTAAGTTAGAATAGTTAATTGAATGGCAAGTCATGTACAGAAAGCAAAATAAATAGCGGGAATGAAAGAAGGTATTCAGAGAGATAAAAGTGACAAAGAAAAAGTTAAAAGATTAAAGATTATTTTAATTTTTAATTCAAAAAACAAATCTCCAACAATAATTAAAATCTGAAGGAATGAGACTCCACACTTGTAAAAGTTAAATTTCAGTGCTGTAGAGGTGTTTGGTGATAAAATCTTAATTACTATCAATGAGCCCCTTAATTGGGAGGTCCCGCACAGGCTGCTCGCAAGCTGTTGCCACTGGAAGATACTGCATCCGAAAAAAAAGATTAGAGGGAACATTGCTTAACAGGCCATTAAAATTTCTCTCATACTTTAATGGACAAGCCCTAACTTTTCTGGCGTGTTTAGTGGATAACTAGTGCTTAAATACTGCAAATTTGCATCCTTGATGCCTCGATTTCAAAATTCTTATCCTTATTTTCAAATCCCTCCATGGCTTCGCTCCCCCCCCCCCCATCTCTCTCATCTCTTCCAGCCCCACAATCCCTCTTTTCCCCCCCCCCCCCCCCCCCCCCCCGGGAGATGTCTGCGTTCCTCTAATTCTGCCCACTTGAGCATCCCTGATTATAATCGCTCAACCATTGGTGGCCGTGCCTTCTGTTGCCTAGGCCCCAAGCTCTGGAACTCCTTGCCTAAACCTCTCCGCCTCTCTACGTCTCCTTCCTCCTTCAAGACGTTTCTTAAAATATACCTTTTTGACCAAGCTTTTGGTCACCTGCGCTAATTTCTTGTGCGGCTCGGTGTCAAATTGCTTTATCTCGTAATACTCCTGTGATGCGCCTTGGGACGTTTCACTATCTTAAAGGTGCTATATAAATACAAGTTGTTGTTGTTGTACATATGTTTTAATGCTGAGTCTCTTGGCGAGGTACTGGCTTAGTGAAGCTTGTGGAGGAGAAGGGTAAATCAGGCAGTAACATCTAGATTTCTGTGTTTTACTGCGTGTATTCGGATGCCAGAAGTAACTGTCTGATTTACTCCAGAATAACAGTAAGCGCTGATAGACTCACCATTATTCGTGTTACAAAATCTGGGCCAATATTAAACCTAGGTGGTTAAATAGCAAGCTTAGATCAGCAAAAATGTTTTAATACCACTAATTATGAGGGATTGGAAAATATATAAAAGCAAAACAAGAGATACTTAAATTATAATCAGAGGGAATTGGAATAAACAGAATACAGGCTCATTAGCAAAAGGTAACCGTTTTGGGGGCAAATTCATAGAAGGAAAAATACTAATCCAGTGAGGTGTCTTACAAGGGAGTGAAGCGAATTGGTGGGCATGCTATAGCTTTATTCTATCAAGATTTTTACTAGAAGACACTGTGGTATTCCCATCAAACAGCTTGTTTAATACAAACAAGACTGGAGAAAATATTGGTTTGTCTAAGGGCTGAATTTTAATGGGAAGAGGGTTGGGAATGGGGGGCGGGGGGGGGGGGGTGGAGGGCCTCGAAACGGTCAGGAAACCTGGGAGAAAAGATTTTCCCATTGGCCCTGCCAAATTTAACGTCAGGGCCTGATTTGCATAGGAAACCTCTGTTTCCCAACCAGAGCCAAGCTGTTTGATGGGAATACCACAATGTCTTCTGGTAAAAATCTTGATAGAATAAAGCTATAGCATGCCCACCATTTCACTTCACTTCCTTGTAAGACACCTCACCGGATTAGTACTTTGCCTTCTATGAATTTGCCCCCAAAACGGTTACCATTTGCTAATCAGCCTGTATTTTGTTTGTTCCAATTCCCTCTGATTATCATTTAAGTATCTCTTGTTTTGCTTTTATGTTTTCCAAACTCTCGGGTAGGCCTACAGCACTAGGCTGCAGAGAGGAGGGAGGTATCATGTGAAGGCTGGGGGGTGGCCGGAAGAGCACGGGATGGGCTTGGGTAGGGAACAATTGGGAGGAGGGAGTTGGGAACGGTCGGGGTCGGAAGAACTGGTGGGATGGGGGTGGGGGTGGGGTGGTGATTGGCCACGGTCAGGGGCTGGATCAACAGGTTGGGGGCCGGAGGAACAAGGGGCCCAGGAGATGCACGGGTCGGGATACAGATTTTAAACACTTTGGGCCCAAAATTGCCCCTTTCCAAGAGCCGTGACCACCTCAAAGAGGCGGCCAAGGGTCAGTAAGGACTCGCCACTCAGTTGGCACGGAGACACCGACATTTCTGAAATTGCCCTCCCTTCTTTTTCTAGTGGTGCTTGTCACTGCACCACCTGTGTTGCTGCCCTATCGGGCATGCGCCGACCCTCTACCGACCGCGGCAGCGGATTGGCCGCTACTCGGTGCCCCCGACAGCTTTCCCCTGCGGGAAGCTGTTTGGGGCTGGGTGGCATGTCCACCCTGAAAGTGAAGGGTGCAATGCTGCGGCCGCCATTTTATTTTAATTGTTGGCCGACACAGAGATTGGCCCAACAATGGTGGCCACTGATTTGGCCGGGCCGCCAACAGGCAGCCCGGCACCCTCTCATGTATCAGGCCGCTAGTCCGGCCAAAACCCTTTCTTGTGGCCCAGTGGGTGCCACTAACGTGGCTAGAGTTTGTAGTGGCCCGCCCCTTTAACTGAAGTGGAGGGATGTTGTGACGTGGCATGTCCGCATTGCGCTGACGTCATCAGCATGACACTGATGACTCCGACCGACGTCTGCCCCAATCCAAGGGTACTTCCGCCCTGCAGCCACCACGAACACTGCCCCGACTGAAAAAATAGTTAGAGCTGAATATCGCTGGAAAAAAATGGTAGGTAAATAAAGCCAATTACATTGGTATGAAGGTCGAGTTGGCTAAGATAGATTGGAAAAATAGATAAAAAGGTATGGCAGTAGATCAGCTGTGGCTAGCATTTAAAGAAATATGTCATAATTCTCAACAAAAATACCACATGACAAGTAATTCATCCATGGCTAACTAAAGAAGTTAGTGATGGCATTAGATTGAAAGAAGAGGCTTATTATGTTGCGAAGAATAGTAATAAGCCTGAGGATTGGGAGAGTTTCAGAAACCAGCAAAGGATGACCAAAAAATTTATAAAAAGGGAAAAAAATAGACTCAGAAAACTAGCAAGAAATATAAAAACAGATTGTAAGAGTTTCTACAAGTATGTAAAAAGGAAGAAAGTAGCAAAAGTAAACATTGGTCCCTTAGAGACTGAGGCAGGAGAAATTATTATGGGGAATAAAGAAATGGCAGAAACATTAAACAAATATTTTGTATCTGTCATTACAGTAGAAAATGCCAAAAGCATACCTAAAATGATGGGGAAAGCAAGGGTCTAATGAGGGTGAGGAACTTGATGTAATCAATATAAGTAGAGAAAAAGTACCAGAGAAACTAATGGGACTAAAAGCTGACAAATCCCCTGGACCTGACGGTCCACATCCTAGGGTTCTAAAAGAGGTGGCTGCAGAGATCGTGGATGTATTGGTTTTGATCTTTCAAAATTCCCTAGATTCTAGCACAGTCCCAGCGGATTGGAAGGTAGCAAATGTAACACCGCTATTCAAGAAAGGAGGGAGATACAAAACGGTCAGTTAGCCTGACATCAGTAGTCGGGAAAATGCAGGAATCCATTGTTAAGGAAGTGGTATCAGGGCACTTAGATAATCATAACATGATTAGGCAGAGTCAACATGGTTTTATGAAAGGGAAATCATGTTTGACAAATTTTAGTTTTTTGAGGATGTAACTAGCAGGGTCGATAAAGGGGAACCAGTGGATGTAATATACTTGGATTTCCAAAAAGCATTCACTAAGGTGCCACATAAAAGGTTATTATACAAGATAAGGGCTCCTGGGATTAGAGGTAATGTATTAACATGGAAAGAGGATTAGTTAACGGACAGAAAACAGGGTAGGGATAAACGGGTCTTTTTCAGGTTGACCGGTTGTAACTAGTGGAGTGCCACAAGGATCAGTGCTGGGGCCTCAGCTGTTTACAATCTATATTAATGACCTAGATGAAAGGACCGAGTGTAATGTATCCAGGTTTGTTGACAATACAAAGCTAGGTGGGACAGTAAGCTGTGAGGAACAGAGTCTGCAAAGGGATATGGATAGACTAAGTCAGTGGGCAGTAAGGTGGCAGATGGCGTATAATGTGGAGAAATGTGAGGTTATTCACTTTGGTAGGATGAGTAGAAAAACAGAATATATTTTAAATGTTGAGAAACTTTTAAATGTTGGTGTTCAGAGATTTGGGTGATCCTTGTGCAAGAAACACAGAAAGCTAGTATACGCAGGTACAGCAAGCAATAAGAAAGACAATTTGAATGTTGTCCTTTATTGCAAGAGGGTTGGATTATAAGAGTAAGGAAGTCTTGCTACAATTGTACAGGGCCTTGGTGTGACCACGCCAGGAGTACTGTGTACAGTTTTGGTCTTATCTGAGGAAGGATATACTTGCCTTGGAGGCGGCACAACGGAGGTTCACAAGATTGATTCCTGGAATCAGAGGACTGTCTTACGATGAGAGATTGTGTAGAATGGGCCTATACTCGAGTTCAGGTGATCTCATTGAAATATACAAGATTCTGAAGGGGATTGCCAGGGTAGATGCTGAGAGGTTGTTTCCCCTGGCTGGAGTGTCTAGAACTAGGGTACACAGTCTCAGGATAAGGGGTAGGCCATTTAAGACTGAGATGAGGAGGAATTTCTTCACTCAGAGGGCTGTGGATGCTGAGTCTCTGAATATATTCAAGGCTGAAATAGATGGGGAATAAAGGCATATGGAGATCAGGCGGTAAAGTGGAGTTGAGCCATGATCTTATTGAATGGCGGAGCTGGTTTGAGGGGTCATAGGGCCTACTCCTGCTCTTATTTCTTATGTTCTTATTTTCTTAACTCCTATCTGACCCAAACCCACCTGTTTTTAGATTATAATTCCCCCTGAAATGTTCCAGAAATTGGTGCATTTAACCCATCAGTTCGACATGGAATGCATCAAAGGAAGCAAAACAAATTAGGATAGACATGGGGATTGCAGAAAGGAAATGTTCACCAAGTTCACTGAACACAAGACTGGTACTAGTTAATAGCTATTTTTGAGTCTCGTCTCGAAAGGTCAGAGGTTAAATCGTGGGAGTTGTTGGCCTTTAACTTGACAGCAATAATAAAAAATATTTGAGTTAATTATAAAGCATTTAGTAAGAATAATGAGAATAGCTGCGATTTTAAAGGGCGAGCGGGTGTGATATGCATGAGCCCCTAAGTGTGGTGGTGTACCCAGTGGAGTCTGGGGACTAGTATATAAATACTACTTGTTGTTGTTGCTGACATGGAGACAGGGGCCTCATTTGAATAAATCCTCCTGGATTCTTGCTCGAACTGGTCAGATCCACTACTGCTGGACTGGACCGGCAGGAGGCCACAACCAAGGACTCATGCGAAAAGTCCCCGCCCATCAGTTGATGGGGAGGTCTGGAGGGAATCGGGGTAGGGGATTCTAGCCACGATCGACGGAAGAACTCTCCAGGCATGCATTGGGGTGGGGGGGAGGGAGGAAGTGGGAGGGGAAGGCTCTGGCCTCAATCGGGGAAGGGGGACTCTAAAGGTGATCAGGGGAGTTTTCCGGCTGCGATCGGACAGAGGAAGCCTAGCCCAGGGCAAGGAAGATCTAAGGCTTCCTTGTGAGGCTCGGATGAACACTCCTGCCCACAAGGAAACCTAAAATGGAATTTTATGGGGGTTAAATTGGGCCACGGAGCACCTGCTTTGAAGGTACTACGCGATCATGTAAGGTCCAAAAATGGCATCCACAATGCACCCGCACACTGGTAATGTGCGCATGCGCGCCTACAAAATGCTGGCATGATGCAGTTAATCGTGCAACGCTGAATTGAGGCCGCAATCCATTTTAGAAGGCCTCAGTCAGTCAGTCGCCCTGTGATGACGTCGCTGATCATATATGACACTAAAGGCATGAAGGATCTTCTGCCAGCGGTGTTTGAAGGGATCATGCAGGTAATTTGCTGGATTACTACTTTTGAAGCTGCTCGACGTACGTATTTTTTTGTTGTCAGTAATTTACAGAGAGTGCTCTAGATATTCTTGAAGTCCCATGGATGTTATCTACTGCACAAATTATTTTCCTCCAGACCTGGGTGACCTGGTAGGTCTACCTATCTGAATAGAACATAACTGGGAGCTTGAAGGAGGACATAACAGAACATTGCAAAGTGCCAGAAGAATGTGAAGACGGAGGTGGGCACTCAGCAGAAAGCCATATCAACAGAGAATCTTCAGGGAACACTTCTCCTACCTCAACCTCAGTGAGAAGTAGTGCATTAGATCACTTGCTCCTCCACCAGATTCAATCTGCTGTTTCCTGTTATGTGCTACCGTCTTCTGCAATAAAAAGGAAACGTGCTACTGAATCCTGCAAAATATCTGGGTGATGTGGCTGTCATGGTTGAATAGCTGGCAGTTGACGTTAAGGGTGACGTTAAGCATATCAATTGATATAGGCCTCTTGGTGATCGGAGGTCTCGTGAGGTGGTCTCCAATCACAAGGGATGGGTACGGTTGGGTCCGTGGATCCAGGAGGTAGGTATAAAACTACTTACCTCCTGGTTGCAGCGGTTTAACTGCTGGGTTTCATGTGGATTGACTGAGGGGTGCAGTAGCGCTGGAGAAGGTTACGAATATAGAAAAGGGCAAAACTGGATGGATTTAAACAAAAGGATGAGCATTTTAAATTTGAGGTGTTGGGGGACCAAGAACCAATGTCAGTGAGAACAGAGGTGATAAGTGAGTGAGACTTGATACAGGGTAAGATACAAACAGCAGCAGTTTGGATATGCTGAGTTTGCAGAGGGTGGAAAATTGAATGCCAGCCAGCAGAGCATTGGAATACTTGAGTCTGGAGCTGAAAAGGCATAGTTGAGGATTTTATTGGCACATGTGCTGACATTGAGATGGCAGTAGGTGATGTTACAGAAGTGGAAGTATGTGGTCTTTGTAATGGAGAGGATATAGGTTTGTAAACCCAGCTTGGAGTAAATTAGGGTACCAAACAGTCTGCTTCAGCCTCAGACAGTAGCCAGACGGGAGGGAGCTGATGGCAAGGGTGCGGAGTTTCTGGCGGGGACTGAAAACGATAGCTTTCGTCTTTCCAGTATTTAGCTGGAGGAAATTGCAACTCATCCAAGACTGGATGTCAGACAAGCAATCTGACCACACAGACAGTGGAGGGACCAAGAGAGCTGGTAGAGTAGTAGAGCTGGGTTTCATCGGCATACATATAGAAGCTAACATCATGTCTGCAGATCTTGCTTTTATTGTTGTGGTGTGGGCATCACTGGCAAGGCCAGCATTTGTTGCCCATTCCTAATTGCCCTGAGAAGATGGTGATGGGCGCCGCTTTGAACTACTGTGGTGTAGGTGTCCAGTTGATGCTGAGACACAATGCTGTATAACGGTTTGATACAACTGAGTGGCTTGCTTGGCCCCTTCAGAGGGCAGTTACGGGTTAACCACGATGGTTTGGGACTGGAGTCATGTGTAGGCCAGACAAGGTAAGGAGGGCAGATTTCCTTCCTGAAGGACATTAGTGAACTCTTTGGGCTTTTATGATAATCTGACAACTTTGTGGTCACGTTTACTGATACCAGATTTATATTTCCAGATTATTAAAGCTAAATTCAAATTCTCAAACTACCATGGTGGGATTTGAACTCTCATTCTCCGGATTATTAATCCAGGCCTCTGGTTTCCTAGTCTAGCAATATGTTGCAGCATATAGAGGAGGAGGAAGGCTCGAAGATGGTTCCTTGGGAGAGTTCCGGGTGATTGGGATGTGCTGGCTATGATCGGATAAGTAAGAGTAAAACCAAGCAAGGTCATTGGCAACAAGGTGGACAACAGTAGAGAGATGCTGGAGAGGGATAACGTGTTGAACTGTGTCCAAGAAAGGATAAGGGGTGATTAACATACCACGGCCATAGTCACAATGCCCTTAGTTAGGGCTGTTTATCTTAATTAAT
Source organism: Pristiophorus japonicus (assembly GCF_044704955.1). Classification (NCBI taxonomy): domain Eukaryota; kingdom Metazoa; phylum Chordata; class Chondrichthyes; family Pristiophoridae; genus Pristiophorus; species Pristiophorus japonicus. The sequence continues at coordinate 342,133,756 of NC_091977.1, read as the reverse complement.
AGTGTGAGACTGGTAGCTGCAGAAATATTTCCAGCTGAGCAGTACCTCGTTTACACTGCCTAATTCTGAATCGAACAGTCACAACACGTGCAGAGCACTATTCTCACATGGTAAATTTTAATTGTTTTGGAAACACAATTGAAAATGCCAGCATTCTTTGAAGAATTGAACTCCACCTAATTTTATAAAATGCAGAATCCTGGGCAGGGACTCCTGAGTTTTTTTTAAACCTGCTTAGACATGGCACTATATTCCATATCTTGTGCGCGCTAGGTCCGTGCAGCAGAGCAGGTCTCCAGTCGTCTTGGCACTGGACCAAGACCCAGCTCTGTGAAGCCCGTGTGGTGGCTGGTGTGCAACAGTCACCACACATTAAAAAAATTCACGCACAGGCATCTTCCACCCCCTCAATTGGAGTTCAGGACTGGAACATCGGGTCCTTCATCGAAACACCTGTGAACTCGTGGAAGCAAGTCATCCTCGTTCGAGGGATCGCCTATGATGATGATATTCCATATGGTGTTAAGCTTAAAGTAATGTGATACAGATTCCATTCCTTTTGTGTGCTCCGAGGTTGAAACTGTTTTGCAGAACAGAAAAGTAACAATAACTCTACCATTTAATTTTATGTGTATAGCAAAGTACTGTGAAAAAGGATATTTCAAGAAGAAAGTACTGTTCAGAGACACCAATGGTAACTTAGCAACTGAGCAGTGAATGGCAAAAAGCAATTAATACTGAGAAATGCATGGTGCTAAAAATAGCAAATTTAATTACACAATAAATAGTATGTTAAATGAGTTGCAACATCAAAAGGATCTAACTGTGCTTGTTGACCAAATGTTGAAAGTGTCATCGCATTGTGCAACAGCAGATGTCAAGATACACGGAACTGTGTATAAATTCAATTTTATGCCACTTTATATACAGTACAGAGGGGTGGCATACTTTGGAATAGTGTCTAGTTTGTTAACTATTAATGGGAGGACAATAAAGATTTTGGAAAGGGTTCAATGAATACATATGATTGAGCTATGAAGAGAGTTGAGAGCTAAATATGTCCTCACTGGCTCTAATTAGACCAACTGGGACACAGGGCTCAATTTTCCCCAGTGATTTGCGCCATTTTTTGGGCACGTGCCGTTTTTTTAAAATTAAAGTTTCCCCAAGGAATGTGTGCCAACGTAACTCAGTTGGTTACGATTTTTTTTAGGTAAATTTTTTTTTTGCGTAACCTGATGTCTGTGGCAGTTTTTGTCAATTATGGAAGTTGGCCCAAAAAGAATTTCTCCTAGGTCGGCGTATGTGACCACTCCCAAAAAACCTTCTGTTGAGTTAAGAAAAAGCAGCTCATATTGAAAAATCGGTGCAGAAAGACGCCATTATTTTTCAGCCAGCGAACTTTTGGAGGGAATCAAGAAGACTTAAATATGCATCGTATAGAAACGTAGAAAATAGGTGCAGGAGTAGGCCATTCAGCCCTTAGATTAAGGCCCGAAATCGGTGAAGGCCAAGGCCCGCCCAAACGGCCGTCGAGAGACCGGATGGTACTTTGCCAGGAAGATTCCACTAAAAGTGGTGGCAATACCGCCCGGCGGCAAAATAACGGCTTACGCTGTCAACCTGGGTGGCAGTGGGCGGGAACTCTCCATCTCGGTGGCAAAGTTTCTTGCCGACCAAGTGCCGCCAAGGAGGGAGTCAGGCCCAGGGAGGGTGGAAGACCTGAAAATAAAAATTATTACAAAGAAATAAAAACACCGGAACACCTTCAGGGTACCCCATCCAGGTAAGTTGCTGTTTTTAAAAAAAAAGTTAAGATGTTCACTAACCTTTTATTGCAGGTCTTCATACTTACCTTTGGGGTTAGACCAGCCTCCACGCAGCCGTCCTTCTCCCTGCTGGCGCCGACTCCTGCCCGCACCAACCTGGCAGCTCGATGGGTGGGTAGTCACTTATGCTACTTGGCCGTCAGCAGGTGGTTCCTGTCGATACTCCCCTCCCGCCTGTTCTAGCCCAAGTGGAAACTGGCACAGAGGGGAGACCGGAGGCAAAACTTGTCGGCAGTGGGCGGTAAGGCCACCGATATCGGGGCCTAAATTTTTTTACTTAACACAGTAAATGGAAGTTTGATGGAATGCTGTAAGTTTTCATATTTTTTCAACTGACATTTTTCAATTGAACGTCTGCAAACAAGGCTCGAGGGTCGGAGAGTCGACCGGCAGAATCGGTCCCGTGCCCAGACACGGACTCGGCTGCAAAAGAAGCCCCGGGGGGGGCTGTGGAAGGCGATCGGAAGACATCACAAAATTGCACTACAAATCAAATGTAGCCCGGGTGGGTAGGGGGTTCTCGATCACTGCACCTGCTCAGACCTGGGTGTGGTCCATACAGACCTGTGGGGAGAGAGAACAAAGAACCTTGTCCTGGCTGCCTGCTGTTTTGAGCTTGCAACGGTAAAATTTAAGCATGGGGGCAATACTAACAATGCCACACCTTGTGCAAGCCTTTTGCATGATGGTGCTGCCGAGGAGACAATTGATTCGATGTAATCGCATGAGGTACCTCAGAGCCCGTAGGGTGCTGGGCAGGAGGCCTTACCCACGTTTGGTATATCGAGACAGGTGTTCGTACCTGCACCTGAATGATGCAGACTGTGTCAGAAGGCTGCGTTTTCGCAAAGAAGTGGTAACTGAGATCTGTAAGCTGGTAAAAGCAGACCTGCAACCTAGAAGTGTCAGGAGGACTGCTTTGTCAGTTGAAGTGAAGGTTACAGCTGCATTTTCATTCGATGCATCTGAATCGTTCCAAGCTTCAACTGGGGATGTGTGTGCCATTTCTTAACATGCAACACTGCAGCACTCTCTGCCCAGAGGCATGACTACATAAAGTTCCCTATTAGGCAATGCATGACAGGGCTGTGGGCTTCTCCAGGATTGTTGGCTTCCCCAAAGTACAGGGCTGCAATGATTGTACCCACATCGCCTTGCGAGCACCTTTGGAGGATTCTGAGATGTACAGGAATAGAAAAGGTGTTCACTCCATTAATGTGTGTGACGACATGCATCGCATCATGTCAGTTGATGCAAGATACCTTGGGAGCACCCATGATGCATTCATTCTACGCGAGAGCGTTATATCTGCCATGTTTCAGCAGCAGCCAGAAGGGCAGAGCTGACTACTGGGAGACAAAAGGTACGGCCTCGCCACCTGGCTCATGACACCCCTACACGTAACCCGGACAGAAGCTGACCTGGAATACAACATGTCGCACATTGCGAAGCGCAGTATAATAGAGAGGACCATTGGCATATTGAAACAGCGTTTCCGATGCCTGGACCATTCCGGGGGCTACTTGCAATACTCCCCCGAGATTGTCGGTCAGTTCACTGTTGTGTGCTGCTAGCTGCATAACTTAGCCATCATGAGGTAGCAGCCGCTGTAGCAGAAGACCCACCTGCGGTGAGAGTGGCTGATGATGATGATGAGGAAGATGCAGATGATGAGGACGAGGAAGAGGACGAGGATGAGGAAGCTATGCAACTACCTGGAGCACGACGACGACGGCGGAGGGGGGGCGGGCCATTGTGCCCCTTTAACGATTGTTCGAGCCTTGCACCAGCAACTCATCCGTGATCGTTTTGCTGCCTGAAGGCTCAGCGGCAACTATTCCACATGAACCATGTTTACTGTTTGGACCTCGTCATGTATGTACATGCTGTTTGTAGCCACCAGATGGTGTCATTATTGGAGGCCACTGAGCAGCACGTACATGGTACTGCTCGGGTATAAAAGGCCAGCCATTTTGAGAGTCACACACTTTGGGACTAAATAAAGCACAGTCAAGGTCGTTCCTTGCTTAGTTAAACAGTACTCAGTTTGAACCTTTTATTGCATACATAATATTTGGTGACGAGAATACAAGAACCTTTGTTTGCAAAATTAGCATGATTGGATTTTTAAAGTGATTCGTGGAGGGAGAAGATTGGGCAGACTTTGTGAGCCATTTGAACCAGTACTTCGTGGCCAACAAAATGAAGGGGGTCGACGATGCAGATCAGCATCGGGCCGTGTTGCTCACTGTGTGCGTTCAAAGATCTATGGTCTGATAAAGAATCTACTCATGCCTAGCGATCCAACAGAGAAAATGTACAAGGAGTTGTGTACATTGGTACAGGACCACTTCAAGCCAGGTGATGGCATCATCATCTCGAGATATAAGTTTTATACACACGTTCGATCGGAGGGCCAGAGTGCAGCGGAATTCGTTGCCGACCTGAGACGTCTAGCGGGACCATGCAAGTTCGGGACAGGGTTGGCAGACATGCTGCGGGACTTCTTTGTTATCGGTATCAACCACGAGGTGATCCTGCACAAACTTCTGGCGGTGGAGGAGTTAGATTTAAAAAGGGCCAATCATGTATGATGACGGACAGGAGTTTAAAGCAAATGTCGGTGAAGAACCAAATCTTGGCAAGTATTGTAAATGCGATTGATTTGGCGTTCGGCAGAGCTGCACATGGCAGGGCCTATCTGGCTGCATTCGCGAAACCTGTGGTTGCCCAAAATCCGCCAGCGGGAATGTATCCGACTTCTCCGTGTTGGCGTTGTGGGGGAAATCATCAGCACCAGCACTGCCGATTGAAGCAATATAGTTGCAAAGGCTGTCGGAGAGTGGGGCATCTCCAGCGCAAGTGTCCGCAGATGAGCAAGCGAGCTGCGACACGCCACGTGGAGGATGAGAGTCAGACTAGCACGGGTCCGGATACGCAATTTGAGATGCCAGAGGAGGAAGTGTATGGACTGTACTCTTTCTTAACCAAGAGTAAACAAACTTCACATTAATCAAAATTGAACAGGATATCGGTATCGATGGAACTGGGCGAGTCAATCGATCATGAACGAGAGGGCATTTAATAAGCTGTGGGATACTAAGACTGCGAGGCCCAGGCTGAGCCGTGTTAACGCCAAGCTGCTCACGTACACCAAAGAACTGATAAAGATGATTGGTAGTGCACAAATTAATGTGTCGCATAAAGGTGCGGTTCACTAGTTACCGCTGTGGATTGTTCCAGGCAATGGCCCAACGCTGCTCGGCAGGTGCTGGTTGGAGAAAATCAGATGCGACTGGAACGATATAAAGGCGTTGTTGTCAGAGGAAGATACATGTGCCCAAATATTGAGCAACTTCCCCTCACTTTTCGAACTGGGTATTGGCAACTTCACTGGAGCCAAGGTGCAGATCCACGTGGACTCCGATGCAAGACACGTCCATCATAAAGCTCGGGCAGTGCCGTATATGATTAGGGAGAAGATCGAAATTGAACTGCACAGACTTCAGCGTGAAGGGATCATATCACCGGTTGAATTTAATGAATGGGCCAGCCCATTGTTCCTGTGCTGAAAAGTGATGGCACAGTCAGAATCTGTGGAGACTACAAGGCTACGATCAACAGGGTTTCCAAACAAGATCAGTACCCGTTACCGAAGGCTGATGAATTGTTTGTGACGCTAGCCGGTGGGAAGTCGTTAACAAAACTGGACTTGACGTCGGCCTATATGACGCAGGAGTTGGTCGAGACATCGAAGAGACTTACGTGCATTAACACGCACAAAGGACAGGACTGTTTATTTATCACAGGTGCCCATTTGGAATTCGCTCGGCTGCAGCAATATTCCAGAGGAATATGGAAAGTCTACTGAAGTCCATTCCCAGAACCGTTGTGTTCCAAGATGACATCCTGATCACCGGTCATGACTCCAATGAACATCTGGACTACCTGGAAGAGGCTCTACTGCATTTGGACAGAGTGGGACTCCGACTTAAACGCTTGAAGTGCGTCTTCATGGCACCGGAGGTCGAATTCCTCGGGAGGAAAATCGCTGCTGATGGCATCAGACCTACTGACGTGAAAATCAAAGCCATCAAAAATGCACCCAAGCCACAGAACGTGTCGGAGCTGTGTTCATTCCTGGGTCTACTCAACTACTTTGGTAACTTGCTACCTAAATTGAGCACCTTACTTGAACCACTGCATATGCTATTGAGAAAAGGCAACAACTGGGCGTGGGGCACATTGCAAGACAGAACTTTCGAGAGAGCCACCAATCTGCTTTGCTCAAGCAAACTGCTGGTACATTATGACCCATGCAAAAGTTTAGTTTTGGCCTGTGACACATTGTCATATGGAATTGGTTGCGTGTTACAACAAGCCAATGAGTCGGGGAAACTTCAACCTGTCGCATATGCATCCAAACATTTGTCTAAAGCAGAAAGATCCTACAGTATGGTAGCGTGTGTGTACGGTGTTAAAAAGATGCATCAATATCTGTTTGAATTAGAGACCGATCACAAGCCGCTCATTTAATTTCCGAGAGCAAAGGTATCCATATCAACGCTTCATCCTGCATCCAAAGGTGGGCGCTGAAATTATCTGCCTATGATTGTCATTCGCCACAAACCTGGCAGAGAATTGTGCCGATGCTTTGAGCCTGTTGCCGTTGCCCACACCGGAGGTGGAAACGCCATAACTGGCAGATTTAATGTTAATCATGGATGCTTTTGAGAGTGAAGGTACCCCTGTCACGGCTCAACAAGTTAAGACCTGGACCAGCCAGGACCCAATATTATCGGTGGTAAAGGGTTGCATCCTCAAAGGGGATTGTTCTGCCATACCTCAGCAAATGTGCGAGGAGGCCAAACCGTACATTCGTTGCAAGGACAAACTGTCTATTCAAGCAGATTGCATATTGTGGGGCAATCGTGTTGTAATGCCTAAGAAAGGGAGAGAGAAGTTTGTGCATGAGTTACACAGCACACATCCTGGTATAGTGATGATGAAGGCCATTGCCAGGTCCCACGTATAGTGCCCAGGAATTGATTCTGAGCTGAAAGCATGCGTGCATCAGTGCAACACCTGCATATAGCTCAGCAAAGCACCAGCGGAATCGCCGCTGAATCTGTGGTCGTGGCCATCCAAACCTTGGTCCAGGATCCATGTAGATTTTGCAGGCCTCTTCCTGGGCAAGATGTTTTCAGTCGTGGTGGATGCTTATTTGAAGTGGATAGAATGCATAATCATGTCATCCAGTACGTCCACGGCTACTATCGAGAATCTCAATGTCATGTTCGCGACACATGGTCTGCCTGACATAGTGGTGAGCGACAATGGGTCGTGCTTCACCAGTCAGGAGTTTCAGGAGTTTGTAAAACTTAAGGGCATAAAACATGTAAGGTCAGCACCATTCAAGCCTGCGTCCAATGGGCAAGCAGAACGTGCAGTACAAATTATCAAGCAAAGCATGAGGAGAGTAACCCAAGGGTCACTGCCGACCTGCTTGACTTGCATACTGCTGAGTTACAGGACAAGACCCCACACACTCTCGGGGGGGGGGGGGGGGGGGGGGGTCTCGTCTGCTGAACTCATGATGAAAAGAGGTCTTAAGTAATCATGTTATACCTGGATTTAAGTAATCATGTTGAATACAGAAGATCGAGTCAACAAGGGCACCACGATCGCACAACTGTCATGTGAGATTTCTGTTAACGATCCTGTATATGTCTTGAATTATAGTCAGGGTCCCAAATGGATCGCTGGTACGGTCATGGCCAAGGAGGGCAACAGAGTATTTGTTGTTAAGCTCAAGAATGGGCAAATTTGCAGGAAACACATGGAGCAAACAAAGCTGAGGCACACAGACGAGCCAGAGCAGTCGAACGAAGAAACTGTCGATGACCAACCAACTTCCCAGCAGCCTTCAGTGAACTCAAGGGTCATCAGTGACCCGGAATTTCCATCACAGACTTGTTCAATAAAAATGGACTTGCAATTCCTGACATGGTCACTGCCACCCCCAACAAGTCAGCCATCTAGCCACCAGCCACAACAGACTCCGCACACTCACCCAAGGCCGGAATTGAACTGAGACGGTCAACCTGGGAGCGTAAAGCACCGGACCGTCTCAACCTGTGAAAGACTGTGATAAGATCTCAGAGGAGGGTATTGTCATGTATGTACATGCTGTTTGATGGTGTCATTGTTGGAGGCCACTGAGCAGCACGCATATGGTGCTGCTCGGGTATAAAAGGCCAACCATTTTGTGAGTCAGGCACTTTGGGACTAAATAAAGCACAGGCAAGGTCGTACCTTGCTGAGCTAAACAGTACTCAGTTTGAACCTTTTATTGCATACATAACAGACCTGTTCTGTAATGTGTTAATGGAACAAATGATTCTTGTTTACTTCAAAAGTTGTGTTAATAATGGAACAAATAATGGAAATGATTCAGTTATAATTTAAAATATATTTTATTCAAAACTTTAACAAATATTTATTTGTACTTAACTTTAATAAAATTATTCTTGTATCAAACTTTAAAGTTTTCACTTAAGATCACTGACAAACTTATAAACTTGTAAATTTACATAACTTACAAAAAAACTTTTAATTTGAGAACAATAACAACAATAATAACAACAGCAGCAAAGAAAGGCTGCACCCATCTCTCCTCCACCTTATTCTAGGATCGCCCGTTGCGCTTGGTCTTGTTGACTCCATACCTCCCCGCAGGCGGTAGCGCAGCGTTTCTTGGGTTGGTACCAAGCTTATTCTTTCGAACATCTCGGGTAATGTGCACTTCGTGATATGGGGTTCGTATGCAGGCGGTAATACGGAAGGCCCGGCTTGGGCCTCTTCAGAGGCTAGTCTGGGGATTGGAGTGGGAGTGGCAGTTGATTCTGTCAATGGGCGCGGGGTCTGGGCGTGTTCCCTAATTGCAGCAGCTAACTCCAAAATTCCCTCCTCATATGCCCTGACAGTGTGTCTCAACTACTTTCAACATTCCTTCCCTCACGTTCACTGACAGTGTATCAACTACCTGTGACATTCCCTTCCTCATGTGGACTGACATGGGTTCAGCTGACTGAGAAATTCCCTCCCTCATGTTCCCGGACGGTGTTCCCATTTCTCGTGACAGTGTTGTTACTCTTCCCGACAGTCCCGATACCTCATCACCCACCCCACTGCTGGTGTCCAGGAGTGATTGCGTAAGGTCAATGCTCTCCGCACTCATTGCTATCATCTGAACCACATCTGTAAGATCTGGCACCACAGGAGAGCGTGGTCGAGCTCTCCTTCCCTTTTCCCCACCCCACCGTCACCCTGGGTGTGGCTCGTAGCATCCCACTGGAACCCGCAGCCTGGGACAGTGGGGCCATGGGTATGGCTTGCTGTATACCACTGGGACCCGCAGCCTGGGACAGTGGGGCCATGGGTATGGCTTGCTGTATACCACTGGGACCCGCAGCCTGGGACAGTGGGGCCATGGGTATGGCTTGCTGTATCCCACTGGGACCCGCAACCTGGGACAGTGGGGCCCTGGGTATGGCTTGCTGTATCCCGCTGGGACCCGCAGCATGGGACAGTGGGGCCCTGGGTATGGCTTGCTGTATCCCACAGGAATCCCCAGCCTCGGACGGTGGGAAACCATGGAATGTCCCACCAACACTCAAACCACTACTCAAGGAAGGGGCTAGCACCTCAAAGGGTGCGTCCTGCACCTCCTCCAAAGTGAGTACAACAATGGAGACTTCATCCATCCCTTCCCCCTCACCCATGCTCTTGGTCTGGAAGGTCATATTGGAAGATGTTCTTTTCAGGCTCGTCCTCGTCTGAATCTTCTGCATTGTCAGGGTTGGCCTGAAGTTCTGCAAAATATAACAGAACAGACAAATGGTTAGCAGCAGAGGAGGGGATAGGGTGGCATGAGTAGGCACACAGCGCAGGCAGCAGCTGGCTTTGAAGGACCACAATGAATGATAATACATTGCATCAACTGAAGCGTAGCTGACGGAGACATCCCCAAGAACCGAAGCATGGTTAGCCCGCGCAGTACGTAACATTTAGGAAAGCCAGACCGTGGAATTTGCAGGACTTGCCCTCTCCCTTGAGTGTGGGCCCAGCTTGTGCAGTGGTGGTTGCTTTTCTCCAGACAGGACGCATCAAAGCAGCGACCCTCTCTTCCAAGGTTGTCGGTGGCTGCAGATTTTCCGGGCCACCACCTCTTTGAGTTTTTTCTCGTTTGTTGCGTGCCACTGTCCTCTGCAAAGATGAAAATCTAACTTTTTAGAGAGGGAGTCTTTCTGCTTGGTGTAACATATACAGATCATCACATTTACAATTGCAATTCCATTTGAAAAATGAAAATATTATACTAACAACTTGACAAGATCTTCCCACTTTTTGTACTGGCCTCCAGACCTCGGCATAGTCACCATTGCACAGTAATCTTCTGCAAGTTGGTTCCAGCATTTCTTCATTTCTTTGGGTGGAACTTTTATGTGGCCTCTGCTCGTGTCCAGCTCCTGCCATCAATCACAGTAACTAGTGCCTCCACTTCATCCTGTAAGAAATTCTTGGTCCTTGCACTGCGTTGCATCTTGTTCTGCAGCTCCGGTTTTTCCAATGAGAATTAAAGTTCTCTCACACAACTGGCTCTTTAAAAATGGCCGATTGCAGACCGGGAGCTGTACTGCGTGTTCGCACCCATAGGAATCACGTCAAAAACATCCTTTTTTTTCCGCGCATGCGCAGAAGGTGCGGCATCGTTTTTTCAGCGCAGACAGTAGGCTCCACTCCCCGTGATAGAGGACAGGCTGCGTGGCACCAATTTTGAAAAATAGAGCGGAGAAACTTCGCACATTTATTTTTGGAGTAGTTCTGGCCTAGAAAAACGGGCGTAACTCTGGCAGTGCGCCAAAAAATGGCTTTGGGCAAAATTGAGCCCACAATCTGTTTTTAATATCACAAAGGGAATCAATAATGGAGAAATCCCTTTTGTGGAATCAGGTGAACTGGAACATAATAAACATAACATAAGAAATAGGAGCAGGAATAGACCATTTGGCCCCTCGAGCCTGCGCCGTCATTCAAGATCATGGCTGATCTGATCATGGCTTCAGCTTTACTTCCCTGCCCGCTCCCCATAAACCTATACTCCATTATCGCTCAAAAATCAGTCTATCTCTGCCAAATATATTTAATGACCCAGCCTCCACCACTCTCTGGAGCAGAGAACTCCATGGATTTACAACCCTCTGAGAGAAGAAATTTCTCCTCATCTCAGTTTTAAATGGGGGGCCCCTTATTCTAAGACTATGTCCCCTAATTTTAGTTTCCCCTATTAGTGGAAATATCCTCTCTGCATCCACCTTGTCAAGCCCCCTCATTATCTTAAGTTTCTATAAGATCACCTTTCATTCTTCTGAACGCCAATGTGTAGAGGTCCAACCTACTCATAAGTCAACCCCCTCATCTCCAGAATCAACCTAGTGAACCTTCTCTGAACAGCCTCCAATGCAAGTATATCCTTCCTTTAAATACAGAGACCAAAACTGTAGGCAGTACTTCAGGTGTGTCCTCACCAATACCCTGTACAGTTGTAGCAAGACTTCTCTGCTTTTATGCTCTATCCCCCTTGCAATAAAGGCCAACATTCCATTTGCCTTCCTGATTACTTGTTTTGTGTTCCATACACAAGGACCCCCAGGTCTGTCTGTACTGCAGCACTTTCCTTTTTGGTGTCTCATTTTGTGTGCTGTCATCTGTCAATTTACTACAGAAACCCACAAAGGGCATGAACAGAAATACACCTTAGCCTTGAAATATACTGCTACCTCTGCCAATCTGATAATTTTCACTGTTTTCTGAGGAGGGGTATATAATAAATATACTGGCTAAGCTGTGGCGATGTAGGTTGTTGATATGAATGATATTTGCAGCATTTATATCTCAATATCTAGGAACAGAAACATGGATTTAAAAAAAACAAATACATTATTTTAGCAACAAGATATATTGCAACTAATAGAAGGGAAACATTTCAATGTTGCGATTTAAGTTCTACTTTCACTTGATTGGTATAAATTACATTCTCATAGTTAGCATAATGTCCATGGTAAGATTGAAGCTTAGTAATCACCCACGGCTATCAGTTTTTTCACTTATGTACATATTGTAGTACTTATTTTGTATATTCATGAATGAAGCAACCGTTCAAAATGGTGACAATTGCTTCCATAACAAGGTTAAGTGATGCATGGGTTATATAGTAGACTGCCAGTATTCTGACCAGAAAACGTTGACCTGGATCCTTGGTGTCATTTTAATCTTGGACGCAACTATGAGAGAGTCAAACTCAGTCTACAGTGATCTGAATTAGGCCAGTGTGAGGTCATTTGGCAAATACTCAACAAAAAAAAACAAGTGGTTGGCATTTTCATTTTTTCCGCTATTTTTGTTTATGCATAGAGATACAAAATGCTTCTCAATGTGAGCACATCAGGAGGGGGAAATCAGCCTTCTGCGTATGATGCATCTGTCTGAACTGCTTTTCGCAAGTAAAATGATGTTTGTCATCCATGGTCTTTAGAATAGCTAAAATGCAACACTGCTAACCTTTTCGAGCTGTTTTAGATATGGTTGTTTGTGAGTAAAGACCATCAGCTTTTCGATTTGCATACCATGATTTTAACACGTACTTGGTATCCATTGAAACACAGGACATAGCAGCATAGGAACAGGAGTAGGCCATTCAGCTCCTTAAGCTGCTTCTGCCATTCAATTAGATCATGGCTGATCTGTACTTAACTCCATTTATCTGCCATTGAGCCACATCCCTCGATAACCTTACATAATAAATATCTATCAATCTCTCTCTTGAAAATTGCAATTGATCTAGCATCCGCGGCATTGTCAGGGAGAGAATTCTACTTTTCTGCCAACCATTGTGTGAAAAATACTTCCTAATTTCATTCCTAAATGGCTTAGCTCTAATTTTAAGATGGTGCCCCCTTGTTCTAGATTCCCCCCACCAGAGGAAATAGTTTCTATGTATATAATCTATTGAATTCCAACTCCTTTAAGATCAAAGCCAACATTCCATTACACTCTCTTTGATTATTTTCTACCTGTGCACTAGCTTTTAGTGCACCTGGACATCCAAATCCCTTTGCTCCTTAGTTTCTAGCCTCAAGCCCTAAAGAAAATATTCCAATTTATCTTTCTTGGATCCAAAGTGGATGACCTCACATTTCCCTACATTAAACTCTCTCTACCACAGTTTTGCCCACTCACTTAATCTGTCTATGTCCCTTTGTAAATTGCTGCTCCCATCTACACAACCTACTGTCTCTCCTAACTTATTGCCATCTGTAAACTTGGATATGCAACTCTTCCTTCAACGAATTATCAATATATGGTGAAATCCATTGTCAGAAATACTGAAATTTTAATCCTTTGAATCCAAAGAAGCTACACAAAATGTGAAGATTTATTTCAGGTGCAATGATCCACCAAAGGGTTATTTCACCCTTTTGTGGGGATTGTTGTGTATGGTTTGGTAGTTGCTAATGTGCTGTGCAGATCTGAAGCAACTGAATAGTTGCATAATGACACTGTAAAGTCCTGTATCCTATAGTGTTCACAGATACTGAGGAAGTGGAAATTTGTGCTGCTATGAGCCATAGCCTGTAGCTTCACTGTGGTTGCAAGCATGTTCAGATGACCTGGATATCTGAATAATGAGAGTTTGCTTTTTTTTGAGACATTATTGCAGAATGAGGTGAACTTGCTGACTCTGGGCTCGTTTCATGCGCTGCTATATCATTAATTGTATCTACTATTACTGGGTGAACGGGCTCCACGGACTGAATGGCCTTCTTCCATGCTGTAACCATTCTATGATTCTATAAGATTTGTTTTATTGTTCAGTCGACTCTTAAAGGATCATTAGGATTGTGCTTCCTTCTTCCTTAATTATTGACTCAAACCAACAGATTCCATAGGGTTAGATTAAATACTAATCGAAGATAGATGTGTACATGAGGGAGAAAGGAATAGAAGTGTATGCTGATAAAGTTAGAGGAAGAGGGGTGGGAGGAAGCACATGTGTTCATAGGGCATCACACTTTTAAAAGTGTGGTCATATTTTTGTCATAGGCTCAAATAACTAATATCTGTTAAGTTAAACATACTGATACACTCACACAATCCATTGAATAAATGTAAAGCAATTAAATGAGAGACCACACCTGGAGTACTGTGTACAATTTTGGTCGTCTTACCCAAGGAAGGATATACTTGCTTTTAGAGGGGCTGCAACAAAGGTTCAGTAGATTGATTCCTAGGATGAGAGGGTGGTCCTGTGAGGAGAGATTGATTAGAATGGACTTACTCTGTAGAGTTTAGAAAAATGAGAGATTCTGAAGGGGCTTTCCGTCTTCAGACCTTGCAGAGATACCTGTACATCGAGCATCCTCCTAGATGATGTGCTCTGGCGATGTATTTCTTCTGCCTCAATTATGACACGCAGCTCCTGTTTGTAAACCTGGGAAGCGTCCAGACCACTATGTGGTGGCTGCCTGTCTTTTACCAGGAACTCATCAGGGTCTGGAACAGCGTCGCCACCAAGTGCAATTCTCCCCCATCTGGAGTGGCGACTGTCCTTCGGGAGCCGCTGCTCAGGAATCCGTACCTCCATGAGCGCGGTTTTAGGTGGCAGGTGGACGAGAGAGCTGTGTTTGGCATGGTGACCGGGGTCAGGGAACTACTGGATGCCGGAGGAGCAGGCTGGATGGCGCCAGAGGAGCTGGCACGGCGCCTATCCTGGGCCATCGAGTCGCTAAAAACGGCACTGGGCCCTGACTCCATTAGGTGCGTCAAGGAGGCTCAAGCACGTAGGGCGATCCCATCCGAACTGACCCTCTCCGGACAGAATTCCTCATTGGCACCAAGCCCCGAAACCTCCCTCGGGAGCCGGCGCCTTACAACTTGAGCGTTTTCCGGGAAATCTCTGTGCCTTTCAGTTCTGCGCGGAGGGGATTCCTGTACAGGCTGCTCTTGCACACGCTCCACTTTGCCATCCTCGTCTGTCATCTGGACATGCCATGGCGCCATCCGGAGGAGGTGGGGTCCCCAATGGAGTGCTCTCTACGTGGGAGACCTACCTTTGTTTATTGGGGATTTGGCCTGGAGGGTGTTGCAAGGGGCTGTCCCGTGCAATCTGTTTTTAAGTCGGTTCAGGGACTCCCAGGCCGCCTGTAATTTTTGCGGTCTGGAAGAGTCCATGTTCCAAGTTTATGTGGAGTGTGTCAGGTTGCAGTCCCTGTTCCAATATTTGAAGGGGCTGCTCCTCAAATTCTGGTTGCACTTCAGTCCCACACTCCTGATCTTTGAGCAACCTATGCGGAGGGGAGCGGGCAGGTCAGAAGACCTCCTCGTAGGACTACTACTGGGCTTGGCCAAGGTGGACATTAACTGGTCCAGGCAGCGGGCAGTCAAGGGGTCATTCAGCCCGACTGCCTGCCCCTCTTCTGTAGTTATTTTCGAGCCAGGGTGTCCCTGGAGATGGAGCATACGGTGTCCATCGGTACGCTTGTGGCGTTCTGCGAGAGGTGAGCGCTGGAGGGACTGGAGTGCATCATCACCCCTGATTTTAATTTGATCTAAGTTTCCGTTAAAGTTTTATTTGGAAATTTGTGGGTAATAGTGCCAAAAGGGGGCACTTGATTTAAAGTTTCTACTTAAAATTGTTTAGGGCTGTTTTCCCCCGGCTAGAGGGTCAGCCATTTAGCACTGAGATCAACAGAAATGTTTTCACTCAAAAGGTTGTGAATCTTTGGAATTCTCTACCCTAGAGGGTTGTGGATGCTCAGTTGTTATGTACATTCCTACATTACAACAGTGACTACACTTCAAAAGTACTTAATTGGCTGTAAAATGCTTTGAGATGTCCAGTGGTCATGAAAGGTGCTATATAAATGCAAGACTTTCTTTTCTCTTACAGTTAAGACTGAGATTGATAGATTTTTGGGCACTAAGAATCAAGGGATAGGGTAGGAAAGTGACGTTGATGTAGAAGTTAGCCATGTTATTGAATGGCAGAGCAGGCTCGAGCGGCCGCAGGAACAACTTCTGCTCCTATTTCTTATGTTCTTCAACATCATTTGTATTCACTAGACAGGTGAGGAAAACTATCAATCAGATTGCTCACACTTCTTTTCAAAGTAGTTTCTGTGACCTAGTTACTTCTTTCTGACAATTATATTTGTAATGTAAATTGATTAAGAATTACATAATTAACAAAAAAAATTACATTTACCATAATCTTACCAACGATATGTTCGTAAACTCTGGACCAACCCTCCGAGGTCAACCCTTTCCTTCTGGGCCACTCTTGGTGCTAACAGTCTTTGTTCTCTGGATGTGAGCAGCACTTGCAATGCCGTCCTTATTGCTCATTCCGAATTGCCCTGAAAAGGTGGTGGTGGTCCTTCTCTTTGAATTGTTGCAGTCCTCATAGTGATGGTACTCCCACAATGACGTTAGGCAAGGAGTTCCAGGCTATTGACCCAGCAATGATGTAGGAATAACGCTATATTACATTAGGATGGAGTGTGACTTGGAGGGGAACATGTAGGTGGTAGAGATCACAGGGGAGGGAGATGCTGTCGACCTTGGTGAGTTGCTCCAGTGCACCCTATAGATTGTATGTACTGCAGTCACAGTGTGCTGACGATGGAGGGAGTGTATATTGAGTTCAAATAACAATTAATCTGTTAACCCTATACTGACACACTCAAATAACCTCATGATCATATTGAATGGAGATGCCGGCTTGAAGGGCCGAATGGCCTACTCCTGCACCTATTTTCTATGTTTCTATGTTACCTCTGTCCTCCTTGCCGACAATCTGAGCTCCACACATATGTGAGCACAGTACCTCCTTTTTGAGGCCTCCGGCCACATACAGATAGTCCTATGATGCTGGTAATAAACCTTTTGAATGAGAGTCTGACATCTCCATGAATTTCTTTACTGCTTTATATGAATAGAGTACAATATTTAAGAAACTAGGTATCATTCCAAATATGTAAGGTTATATTAATTCCCATTATGCAGAGACAGAAGTAGCCCTCTTAAATGTTCAAGATGCCAATACCTTGAATGCCACCTTATTAATTATAGTAACATGCAATAGTTAGGAAAGACATTAGCTTGGATGATGTGGAATCTATATGGGTAGAGCTGCAGAACACCAAAGGGCAAAAAACGTTAGTGGGAGTTGTGTACAGACCTCCAAACAGTAGTAGTGATGTTGGGGAGGGCATCAAACAGGAAATTAGAGGTGCATGCAATAAAGGTGCAGCAGTTATAATGGGTGACTTTAATATGCACATAGCTTGGGCTTGCCAAACTGGAAGCAATACGGTGGAGGAGGATTTCCTGGAGTGCATAAGGGATGGTTTTTTAGACCAATATGTCGAGGAACCAACTAGGGGGGAGGCCATCTTAGACTGGGTGTTGTGTAATGAGAGAGGATTAATTAGCAATCTCATTGTGCGAGGCCCCTTGGGGAAGAGTGACCATAATATGGTGGAATTCTGCATTAGGATGGAGAATGATACAGTTAATTCAGAGACCATGGTCCAGAACTTAAAGAAGGGTAACTTTGAAGGTATGAGGCGTGAATTGGCTAGGATAGATTGGCGAATGATACTTAAGGGGTTGACTGTGGATGGGCAATGGCAGACATTTAGAGACCGCATGGATGAATTACAACAATTGTACATTCCTGTCTGGCGTAAAAATAAAAAAGGGAAGGTGGCTCAACCGTGGCTATCAAGGGAAATCAGGGATAGTATTAAAGCCAAGGAAGTGGCATACAAATTGGCCAGAAATAGCAGCGAACCCGGGGACTGGGAGAAATTTAGAACTCAGCAGAGGAGGACAAAGGGTTTGATTAGGGCAGGGAAAATGGAGTACGAGAAGAAGCTTGCAGGGAACATTAAGGCGGATTGCAAAAGTTTCTATCGGTATGTAAAGAGAAAAAGGTTAGTAAAGACAAACGTAGGTCCCCTGCAGTCAGAATCAGGGGAAGTCATAACGGGGAACAAAGAAATGGCAGACCAATTGAACAAGTACTTTGGTTCGGTATTCACTGAGGAGGACACAAACAACCTTCCAGATATAAAAGGGGTCAGAGGGTCTAGTAAGGAGGAGGAACTGAGGGAAATCTTTATTAGTCGGGAAATTGTGTTGGGGAAATTGATGGGATTGAAGGCCGATAAATCCCCAGGGCCTGATGGACTTAAGGAGGTGGCCTTGGAAATAGCGGATGCATTGACAGTCATTTTCCAACATTCCATTGACTCTGGATCAATTCCTATCGAGTGGTGGGTAGCCAATGTAACCGCACTTTTTAAAAAAGGAGGGAGAGAGAAAACAGGGAATTATATACCGGTCAGCCTGACCTCAGTAGTGGGTAAAATGATGGAATCAATTATTAAGGATGTCATAGCAGCGCATTTGGAAAATGGTGACATGATAGGTCCAAGTCAGCATGGATTTGTGAAAGGGAAATCATGCTTGACAAATCTTCTGGAATTTTTTGAGGATGTTTCCAGTAAAGTGGACAAAGGAGAACCAGTTGATGTGGTGTATTTGGACTTTCAGAAGGCTTTCGACAAGGTCCCACCCAAGAGATTAATGTGCAAAGTTAAAGCACATGGGATTGGGGGTAGTGTGCTGACGTGGATTGAGAACTGGTTGTCAGACAGGAAGCAAAGAGTAGGAGTAAATGGGTACTTTTCAGAATGGCAGGCAGTGACTAGTGGGGTACTGCAAGGTTCTGTGCTGGGGCCCCAGCTGTTTACATTGTACATTAATGATTTAGATGAGGGGATTAAATGTAGTATCTCCAAATTTGCGGATGACACTAAGTTGGGTGGCAGTGTGAGCTGCGAGGAGAATGTTATGAGGCTGCAGAGTGACTTGGATAGGTTAGATGAGTGGGCAAATGAATGGCAGATGAAGTATAATGTGGATAAATGTGAGGTTATCCACTTTGGTGGTAAAAACAGAGAGACAGACTATTATCTGAATGGTGACAGATTAGGAAAAGGGAAGGTGCAACGAAACCTGGGTGTCATGGTACATCAGTCATTGAAGGTTGGCATGCAGGTACAGCAGGCGGTTAAGAAAGCAAATGGCATGTTGGCCTTCATAGCGAGAGGATTTGAGTACAGGGGCAGGGAGGTGTTGCTACAGTTGTACAGGGCCTTGGTGAGGCCACACCTGGAGTATTGTGTACAATTTTGGTCTCCTAACTTGAGGAAGGACATTCTTGCTATTGAGGGAGTGCAGCGAAGATTCACCAGACTGATTCCCGGGATGGTGGGACTGACCTATCAAGAAAGACTGGATCAACTGGGCTTGTATTCACTGCAGTTCAGAAGAATGAGAGGGGACCTCATAGAAACGTTTAAAATTCTGACGGGTTTAGACAGGTTAGATGCAAGAAGAATGTTCCCAATTTTGGGGAAATCCAGAACCAGGGGTCACAGTCTAAGGATCAGGGGTAAGCCATTTAGGACCGAGATGAGGAGAAACTTCTTCACCCAGAGAGTGGTGAACCTGTGGAATTCTCTACCACAGAAAGTAGTTGAGGCCAATTCACTAAATATATTCAAAAGGGAGTTAGATGGAATCCTTACTACTCGGGGGATCAAGGGGTATGGCGAGAAAGCAGGAATGGGGTACTGAAGTTTCATGTTCAGCCATGAACTCATTGAATGGCGGTGCAGGCTAGAAGGGCTGAATGGCCTGCTCCTGCACCTATTTTCTATGTTTCTATGTTTCAAAAGGTAAAACATGATGGAAAGCAAACAATTTCATGGAACGTTGCTAATCCAGCAATGTTGTTGGCTGAATACTGTTCTAACACAATTTCCCCAGAGTGCCAATATGTAATTATATCCCTTAAAAAAATTTTTAATTTGTAGCATTTAGAGTGTACTTGCTTATTGCTAAAATTGAAAATTTTAGACAATCCTATTTTCTTCATGCTGACAATGAGACATTGCTGCAGTGAATGTGCTGTGTGTTCAGGGAATCGAGGGATCTGTTTTTGAAATAATTAGGTAGGACAGTGCTCGGCCAATTATTTATGGGTTGCCGTGACAAGGAGACCTTCTCTCTTCACTTTATTTATAATTGTGTAGTATTGCTTGGGATATTGTACATTAAATGGTGAGAGAATGTCACCAGCTCTAAAGAACCTTTCTGATTGTGTTATTTGTATTTGAAATAGAGTACAATAACAAAAAAAAGTTCCAGTAATGAAAGGAAGCAATAAGAACATCGAACATTATATGAATTATGGACTATGGATACCTTCAGTTAGAAATACTGCTGACAGATAGCATAGATATTTTGCTTCGGCCCATTGTACCTGTGCCAGTGGTTGCTCTCGCTTTTACGATCAGCTGCTCTTTTACTGTACTTACGATTTTACGCGAATAGTACCAGGGGTAAGGGACTTCAGTTATATGAAGAGATTGGTGAAACTGGGGTTGTTCTTCGAGCACAGAAGGTTAAGAGGGGATTTAATAGAAGTGTTCAAAATCATGAACCGTTTTGATGGTCAGTAGGGCATAACTGTTTCCAGTGGCAGAAGGGTTTATAACCAGAGGACACAGATTGGCAAAAGAACCAGAGACAACATGAGGAACACAGCGAGTTGTTGTGATCTGGAATGCACTGCCTGAAAGGCTGGTGGAAACAGATTCAACAGTAACATTCAAAAGGGAATTGGATATATACTTGAAGGAAACACATTTCCAGGGCGATATGGGGAAAGAGCAGGGGAGTGGAATTAATTGGATAGCTCTACCAAAGAGCTGGCACAGGCACAATGGCCAAATTACATTCTTCTGTACTGTATCGTTCTATGATTATATATTGCAATATTAAATAACAACTGATGCTACACAGGCTACAGATATGTAAATATGATTTTTCCCAAGGAAGGAGACAGATCACTTATTCGATCTGAAAATTGAAGTAGAGGTTGTTGCTGAGGTAAGTTATCATACTATTCGCATTACTACGAGCATGGTTGCTGAACAGTTGTGCAAACTTAAGATAATTAAATCTCAGGGGCCGGCTATAATGCCTTAAGGAACTAAAGAAGGAAATTGTAGGAACTCTCGTACAAATCTCCCAGATATTACTAAATACTGGGGAGGTGTCTGTGGATTGGAGAAAGACACATATTACTCCTACTTCTATAAAAGGCAGCAAAAATGCCCCAGGAAAATATAGACCAGTGAGTTTGACGTCCATAATGGGTAAAGTTATGGAAACCCTTACTTTTAAAAATAATAATTCTGGAGTAGCTGGCTAGAAATAAAATCATAAAAGATCATTAATATGGATTCATGAATGGGATTTCTTGCCAATCTAATTGACCCACAGTGCAGAATCCAATTGGTTCTTAAATGATTGAGATTTTTGCCTGTACGACTCAAAGGAGCATGATAGGGGTATGGCAGTGCATGTGGTGTACTTGGATTTTAGTAAGGTCTTTGATGCAGTAACTCTGAAAAGGCTGGTACTGAAGATAAAGAAAGTGGGTATCAGTGTAAATATTTTACAATGGATAAGTAATTGATTGGCCAATAGAACTCGGGGTGGTGATAAAGGGACTGTCTTCAGACTGGGAGAATGTTACCAGTTGGGTCCGTTGGGGGTCTGTTTTGAGACCTCTTTTGTTTAATATATTAATAAATGACCTGAAACTAGGGATCAGAAGCATATCGCTAAATTTGCAGAAGGTACAAAACTGCTTATTTGCCTACATGCACTGAATGGTTTCTAGCCCATCTGCATCTGTCTGCTTCAAGTGCTCCCCAGCCCACCTGTAGACTTGCCTGCCCGAAGTCTTAACAGCCTATTTGCTTATCTACCACGTGCCTCCGAACTGACCTCCATTAAGTGATTCCAGGGCTCCCCTGTTCATTTATCTGTCGAGTCAGAGAGCTTCCTGATTTGGCTAGTCACTGAGTGCTTCCTATCTTGCCCACCTGCCATAATGCACCAAGATATGAAAGAGGAATGAGAAGAGAATGAAAAATGAAGGAAATTCAAAGGAGAGAACAAGTGAAGAAGGGCTGAGAGAGAGGTGAGGGAAGGTCACCATAATTATGGAGATGGGTGTCTGTTCGACCTGTCTTAGTTCATCCAGAGTTGCTGTACAGATCCACAGTGCAGCACCTAATTGGTTCTTCAATGGTTGAGATTTTTGGCTGTATGCCTCAACTAAAAGTCCATTCTATGTGCTGATCACTTTGTGTGGAGAAGAATTTACTGATATCAGTCCTAAACCTCCCCTTTACTCGCTTGAACCTGGGAGGAGGGGGGACCATCCAAAACAGTGAGATTTGGGGGGGAATATCAGGTCGGCAGTCGGGAGGGAGGGGGGACCGGGAAACATTGCGGTGATGGGGGCTGGGGCGAGAAGTCGACTGGCAATCCGGGAGGGGAGGGGAGGGGGGACTGGGAAACATCGAAGGGTTGGCGGAGTTTAAAACTGTCTTGTCCTCCTCCCCCTCCCCCCTCCAGAGTCTTTGTAGATTTGACCTTCAACATGTCCAAACTATATTGAGCAGCAATCTATAAATCCATATAGATTGTATCTCTTGCCCTATTCACAAAGTTTACTTTGAAGCAATTCTTTGCATTTACATTTTGTGTACTGTTAACTATCTTAGATACGGATCACCTCCTGAACATTTCCTTTCTTGGTGGCTCTTCTCTACACTTCTTCCAATGCTGGAATGTCTTGCAATGGCTGTATAGATTGTTGCTCAGTATAGGTGAAATTCAAGTTTACGAAGACTATAGGGAGGGGGAGGGGAGGAGTTGGAGTTTTAATCTCCCTCCCTCCCCCAGCCCCGCGACCTTTGCCCTTTGCCGGTCCTCCCGATTGCCTTTCCGACTAACCGCTGAACCCCCCCCCCCCCCCCCCGGATCAACACCGGTTGTCGGATATCATCTCCAACGGTCCCTGACTACAGCCTTCTACGGCTGGCTTTCCCAGCCGGCCAGCTTGTGTCAATCTGATTGCTGGGTGGGAAATGGAGTGAAAATTATAATAAGGTCCTGCCATTAAACTCGGCAGCATCTCGTGTCATTATTGTGCAGATTATATTTAAGTTTACTTCTGATAATCGGTTCCATTATTTTACATGGGCATGAAGTCAGACTGATGGGTTTGCAGTTGCCTATGTTGGTTTTATTTCCCATTTTTAATATAGGCACCATGTTGTCCTGTTTCCAAGCCTTGCGTACCTTCCCAGTGTCCAGTGACTCCCTCGTGATCGTTAATGCTTCACAAATGATGCTTCATTTCTCATAGCATTCTTGGCTAAATACCATCTATTGCTGGGATTTGTTTAGTAGTTTTGAGCTTAATGCAGGACTGCAATCTCATCTTTATCAGTCATTAATTTTACTTATGTCATCTCTGTTTGAGGAGGCCATGTTGCTTGTATCTTCCCTTGTGAATAAGAACATAAGATCATCAGAAATAGGAGCAGAAGTAGGCCATACGACCCTTCGAGCTTGCTCCACCATTCAATAAAATCATGGCTGATCTGATCTTGACCTCAATTCCACTTTCCTGCCTGTTTTCCATAACCCTGGACTCCCCTACAGTTCAAGAGTTTGTCTCATCCTTGAATATATTCACTGATCCAGCCTCCACAGCTCTCTGGGTTAGAGAATTCCAAAGATTCACGACCCTCTGAGAAAAGAAATTCCTCCTCATCTCCATCTTAAATGGGCGATCCCTTATTCTGAAACTATACCCCCTAATTCTAGATTCCCCCATGAGGGAAACATCCTCACAGCATCTACCCTGTCAAGCCCCCTCAGAATCTTATATGTTTCAATAAGATATCCTCTCCTTCTTCTAAACTCCAATGAGTACAGGCCCAATCTGCTCAACCTTTCCTTATAAGACAACTCCTTCATCCCAGGAATCAACCTAGTGAACCTTCTCTGAACTGCCTCCAATGCAAGTATATCCTGTACGCAGTACTCTAGATGTGGTCTCACCCACAGTACAATTGTAGCAACACTTCCCTAATTTTATACTCCATCGCCCTTGCAACAAAGGCCAACATTCCATTTGCCTTCCTAATTACCGTATATACTCGCGTATCATGCGACTTTTGAAGACCTAAATTGTAACCTAAATTTGGGGGGTAGCATGATACGTGAGATACTAAATTTGCGGGTGTGAAGTGCTGGCCAAGATTAGGCTGTTAAGCAGACCGTATCCATGCTGAATCTCGGCAGGTATCTCCTGGGCTGGATTGCAGCCTCTATTGTCACTTGTACTGTATCTTTGCTGTGGTCTAGAGATCGCCACCCACAACTCCCTCTGAAGTTTGCTGCATTATTAGAGGCTTTAACAATCAAATCTCCATCTATCTCAGCCCATGCTTCTTTTACCTGCAAAGACAGTAGAGGCAAATCTGGAGCCTTCATATTCCCTCCCTTCGTAAATGATTTCTCTCCTTCCATCATCCAGTCATTCCATTTCTTTCTTATATTGTCTTTAAATGGCTTATTAATGGATACGTCAAGTGGCTGAACGACGCTAGTCAAGCCAGCTGGAATGATTGCTATATCGGTGTTCGATTCGCGAACAGCTTTCACAACAGAATCCACTCGATGTTTCATGATTCGGTTGTTAAGGTCTGTATTCGATCGTTGTTGTGTGTTAGGGTACTTGTTACGTGTTGGGTACTAGTTAAACTTGTTTGAAAGCCTAGCCTAGTGGCATCTGGTATCTCAAAAAAGTGACTCGCATGATACATGAGATATATGATAAAATCATGTTTTGGGGACGAAAATTTAGGGGTCGCATGATACGTGAGATCGTAGGATACGCGAGTATATACGGTACTTGCTATACCTGTTAACTTTTTGTGTTTCATGTACGAGGACACCCATATCTCTCTGTACCGCAGCATTCTGTAGTCTGTCAATTGAAAAAAATATTTTGCTTTTCTATTCTTCCTACCAAAGTGGATAACCTCACATTTTTCCGCATTATACAACATCTGTCAAATGTGTGCCCACTCACTTAACCTTTGCAGACTCTCTGTGCCATCCTCACAACTTGCTTTCCCACCTATCGACTATGTGTGCAGGAAGTGTATCCACCTCCAGCTCCTGACGGTCCGCGTTGCGGAGTTGGAGCTGAGGGTGGATTCACTCTGGAGCATCCACGATGCTGAGAATGACGTGAGTATCACGTGTAGCGAGTTGGTCGTACCGCAGGGAAAGGGTCCACAGCCAGATAGGGAATGGAAGACCAACAGGAAGAGCAGTGCAAGGAAGGTAGTGCAGGAGTCCCCTGTGGTCATCCCCCTGCAAAACAGATACACTGCTTTGGGTACTGTTGAGGGGGATGACTCATCAGGGGAGGGCAGCAGCAGCCAAGTTCATGGCACCCTGGCTGGCTCTGTTGCACAGGAGGGCAGAAAAAAGAGTGGGAGAGCGGTAGTGATAGGGGATTCAATGGTGAGGGGAATAGATAGGCGTTTCTGCGGCCGCAACCGAGACTCCAGGATGGTATGTTGCCTCCCTGGTGCAAGGGTCAAGGATGTCTCGGAGCGGGTGCAGGACATTCTAAAAAGGGAGGGAGATCAGCCAGTTGTCGTGGTGCACATTGGTACCAACGACATAGGTTTTAAAAAAAAGGGATGAGGTCCTACGAAATGAATTTGAGCTAGGAGCTAAATTAAAAAGTAGGACCTCAAAAGTAGTAAACTCGGGATTGCTACCAGTGCCACGTGATAGTCAGAGTAGGAATCGCAGGATAGCGCAGATGAATACGTGGCTTGAGCAGTGGTGCAGCAGGGAGAGATTCAAATTCCTGGGGCATTGGGACCGGTTCTGGGGGAGGTGGGACCAGTACAAAAAGGACGGTCTGCACCTGGGCAGAACCGGAACCAATGTCCTAGGGGGAGTGTTTGCTAGTGCTGTTGGGGAGGATTTAAACTAATATGGCAGGGGGATGGGTACCAATGCAGGGAGACAGAGGGAAACAAAAAGGAGGCAAAAGCAAAAGACAGAAAGGAGATGAGGAAAAGTGGAGGGCAGAGAAACCCAAGGCAAAGAACAAAAAGGGCCACTGTACAGCAAAATTCTAAAAGGATAAAGGGTGTTAAAAAAACAAGCCTGAAGGCTTTGTGTCTTAATGCAAGGAGTATCCGCAATACGGTGGATGAATTAACTGTGCAAATAGATGTTAACAAATATGATGTGATTGGGATTACGGAGACGTGGCTCCAGGATGATCAGGGCTGGGAACTCAACATCCAGGGGTATTCAACATTCAGGAAGGATAGAATAAAAGGAAAAGGAGGTGGGGTAGCATTGCTGGTTAAGGAGGAAATTAAGGCAATAGTTCAGAAGGACATTAGCTTGGACGATGTGGAATCTATATGGGTAGAGCTGCAGAATACCAAAGGGCAAAAAACGTTAGTGGGAGTTGTGTACAGACCTCCAAACAGTAGTAGTGATGTTGGGGAGGGCATCAAACATGAAATTAGGGGTGCGTGCAATAAAGGTGCAGCAGTTATAATGGGTGACTTTAATATGCACATAGATTGGGTTAACCAAACTGGAAGCAATACGGTGGAGGAGGATTTCCTGGAGTGCATAAGGGATGGTTTTTTAGACCAATATGTCGAGGAACCAACTAGGGGGGAGGCCATCTTAGACTGGGTGTTGTGTAATGAGAGAGGATTAATTAGCAATCTCGTTGTGCGAGGCCCCTTGGGGAAGAGTGACCATAATATGGTGGAATTCTGCATTAGGATGGAGAATGAAACAGTTAATTCAGAGACCATGGTCCAGAACTTAAAGAAGGGTAACTTTGAAGGTATGAGGCGTGAATTGGCTAGGATAGATTGGCAAATGATACTTAAGGGGTTGACTGTGGATGGGCAATGGCAGACATTTAGAGACCGCATGGATGAACTACAACAATTGTACATTCCTGTCTGGCGTAAAAATAAAAAAGGGAAGGTGGCTCAACCGTGGCTATCAAGGGAAATCAGGGATAGTATTAAAGCCAAGGAAGTGGCATACAAATTGGCCAGAAATAGCAGCGTACCCGGGGACTGGGAGAAATTTAGAACTCAGCAGAGGAGGACAAAGGGTTTGATTAGGGCAGGGAAAATGGAGTACGAGAAGAAGCTTGCAGGGAACATTAAGACGGATTGTTAAAGTTTCTATAGATATGTAAAGAGAAAAAGGTTAGTAAAGACAAACGTAGGTCCCCTGCAGTCAGAATCAGGGGAAGTCATAATGGGGAACAAAGAAATGGCGGACCAATTGAACAAGTACTTTGGTTTGGTATTCACTGAGGAGGACACAAACAACCTTCCGGATATAAAAGGGGTCAGAGGGTCCAGTAAGGAGGAGGAACTGAGGGAAATCCTTATTAGTTGGGAAATTGTATTGGGGAAACTGATGGGATTGAAGGCCGATAAATCCCCAGGGCCTGATGGACTGCATCCCAGAGTACTTAAGGAAGTGGCCTTGGAAATAGTGGATGCATTGACAGTCATTTTCCAACATTCCATTGACTCTGGATCAGTTCCTATCGAGTGGAGGGTAGCCAATGTAACCCCACTTTTTAAAAAAGGAGGGAGAGAGAAAACAGGGAATTATAGACCGGTCAGCCTGACATCGGTCGTGGGTAAAATGATGGAATCAATTATTAAGGATGTCATAGCAGTGCATTTGGAAAGAGGTGATATGATAGGTCCAAGTCAGCATGGATTTGTGAAAGGGAAATCATGCTTGACAAATCTTCTGGAAGTTTTTGAGGATGTTTCCAGTAGAGTGGACAAGGGAGAACCAGTTGATGTGGTATATTTGGACTTTCAGAAGGTTTTCGACAAGATCCCACACGAGATTAATGTGCAAAGTTAAAGCACATGGGATTGGGGGTAGTGTGCTGACATGGATTGAGAACTGGTTGTCAGACAGGAAGCAAAGAGTAGGAGTAAATGGGTACTTTTCAGAATGGCAGGCAGTGACTAGTGGGGTACCGCAAGGTTCTGTGCTGGGGCCCCAGCTGTTTACACTATATATTAATGATTTAGACGAGGGGATTAAATGTAGTATCGCCAAATTTGCGGATGACACTAAGTTGGGTGGCAGTGTGAGCTGCGAGGAGAATGCTATGAGGCTGCAGAGTGACTTGGATAGGTTAGGTGAGTGGGCAAATGCATGGCAGATGAAGTATAATGTGGATAAATGTGAGGTTATCCACTTTGGTGGTAAAAACAGAAAAACAGACTATTATCTGAATGGTGACAGATTAGGAAAAGGGGAGGTGCAAAGAGACCTGGGTGTCATGGTACATCAGTCATTGAAGGTTGGCATGCAGGTACAGCAGGCGGTTAAGAAAGCAAATGGCATGTTGGCCTTCATAGCGAGAGGATTTGAGTACAGGGGCAGGGAGGTGTTGCTACAGTTGTACAGGGCCTTGGTGAGGCCACACGTGGAGTATTGTGTACAGTTTTGGTCTCCTTACCTGAGGAAGGACATTCTTGCTATTGAGGGAGTGCAGCGAAGGTTCACCAGACTGATTCCCAGGATGGCGGGACTGACCTATCAAGAAAGACTGCATCAACTGGGCTTGTATTCACTGGAGTTCAGAAGAATGAGAGGGGACCTCATAGAAACGTTTAAAATTCTGATGGGGTTTGACAGGTTAGATGCAGGAAGAATGTTCCCAATGTTGGGGAAGTCCAGAACCAGGGGACACAGTCTAAGGATAAGGGGTAAGCCATTTAGGACCGAGATGAGGAGGAATTTCTTCACCCAGAGAGTGGTGAACCTGTGGAATTCTCTCCCACAGAAAGTTGTTGAGGCCAGTTCACTGAATATATTCAAAAAGGAGTTAGATGAAGTCCTTACTACTAGGGGAATCAAGGGGTATGGTGAGAAAGCAGGAATGGGGTACTGAAGTTGCATGTTCAGCCATGAACTCATTGAATGGCGGTGCAGGCTAGAAGGGCCGAATGGCCTACTCCTGCACCTATTTTCTATGTTTCTATGTTTCTATGTTTCTATCTTTGTATCAGAAAATGTGGTTACAATGCACTCGGTCCCTTTATCCAAGTCATTAATATAGATTGTAAATAATTGAGGGCCCAGCACTGACCCCTGTGACACCCCACTAGCTACAGTTTGCCAACATGAAAATGACCCATTTATCCCGACTCTGATTTCTGTTAGTTAGTCAATCCTCTATCCATGCTAATATATTACCCCAAAACCATGAGCTCTTATCTTGCGTAGTAACCTTTTATGTGGCACCTTATCAAATGCCTTTTGGAAATATAAATACACTACATCTACTAGTTCCCATTTATCCATCCTGCTCATTGCATCCTCAAAGAACACTCATAAATTTGTCAAGCACGATTTCCCTTTCCCTCATAGAACCATGTTGACTCTGCTTAATTGTCTTATGATTTTCTAAATGTCCTGCTCCTACTTCCTGAATAATGGATTCCAGCATTTCTCCAATAATAAATGTTAGGCTAACTGGTCTAGTTTCCTGCTTTATGTCCCCCTCCTTTTTTGAATATGGGTGTTACATTTGCGGTTTTCCAATTCGCTGGGACCTTTCCAGAATCTAGGAAATTTTGGAAGATTATAACCAATGCATCCACTATCTCGGCAGCCACTTCTCTTAAGACCCTAGGATGCAGGCTATCAGGTCCAGGGGACTTGTCAGCCTTTAGTCCCATTAGTTTTTCTGGTACTTTTTCTCTAGTGATAATTGTTTTAATTTCCTCCCTCCCTTTTGCTCCCTGATTTTCGACTATTACTGGAATGCTTTTCGTGTCAACTGTGAAGACAGATACAAAATATTTGTTCAAAGTCTCTGCCATTTCCTTGTTTCCCATTATTAATTCCCCAGTCGCATCCTCTAAGGGACCAACATTTACTTTAGCTGCTCTCTTCCTTTTTAGATACCTGTAGAAACTCTTACTGTCTGTTTTATATTTCTTGCTTGTTTACTCTCTCACTCTGTTCTCTCTTTTTTAAGTCATCCTTTTCTGATTTCTAAAATCTTCTGGCCTACCACTAATCTTTGCAACATTGTATGCCTTTGTTTTCAATTTGATACCATCCTTTACTTCCTTACTTAGCCACAGATGGTTCATCCTTCTTGTAAAATGTTTCTTTTCTCAATGGAATATATCTTTGTTTAGAATTATGAAATATCTCCTTAAATATCTGCCACTGCTTATCTACCGTCTTACTTTTTAATGTATTTTCCCAGTCTACTTAAGCCAACTCTATCTTCATACCTTTGTAATTGCCTTTATTTAGCTTTAAGACACTAGTTTCAGACCCAAGTTTCTCACCCTCAGAATTTCACATTCAGTTTATCATGTTATGATCACTCTTCTTTAGAGGATCCTTTACTATAAGATCATTAGTTAATCCGAATTACACATTACCAGATCTAAAATAGCCTGTTCCCTGGTTGGTTCTACAACTGTTCTAAGAAACTGTCCCGTATACACTCTATGAACTCGTCCTCAAGGCTATTTGTCCAATCTATATGAAGATTAAAGTTTCCCATGATTATTACGGTACCTCTCTTACAAGTCTCCATTATTTCTTGATTTATACTTTCTCCTACAGTGTAGCTACTGTTAGGGGGTCTATAGACTACTCCCATCAGTGACTTCTGTCTCTTATCTCCACCCGAACTGATCTTGATCTTCCGAGCCAAGATAATTTCTCTCAACTGTACTGACCTTATCCTTTATTAACAGAGTTTGGTCCGTATGTGGCCTTGACTGCGGTGAAGAATCCTCGCACATCATGGCTGTCGGCCAGCTGCTGTATCTCCTGTGCTTTCTCCACCCACCACCTGTTCTTTAGGTCCCGGGTTTTTTGTTGGACCTTAGCAGTTAGCCGTCTGTAATGCTGCTTTGCTGCTCCTGAGTTGTGTTGCTGTTTAAGGCTCCGAAATGCCCTGCGCTTGCAATCTATTAGTTCTTGAATCTCTCGACCATTTTCATCAAACCAGTCCTGGTGTTTCTTGGTTGAGTGACCGAGCGTCTCTTTGCAGGTTATGGAGACCTGGAGGACAGACCAAGCGCTGTGGACATTCTGCATCTCGGGGTTATCAAGGCACGCCAGGTTAGCTGTGAGGCGCTGACTGTAAAGGGCTCTCTTAGCTTGGTCCTTAAGTTCCCCGGCATGTGCGACACTGCTTCTGCTGCCCCCTTCGCTTTGGGGCTATGTTGATGTCAATGATGGATCAGATTAGGCGGTGGTCCGTCCAGCAGTCGTTAGCTCCTGTGATGGCACGGGTGATGCGCACATCCTTGCGATTCCTGGCTCGGACGATGACATTGTCGAGCAGGTGCCAGTGTTTGGAGCGAGGATGTTGCCACCATGCCTTGTATTTGTTCCTCGACATCCCCACTGACACCTGGGAGTCCCTGGCCATAGACCGCCCTAAGTGGAGGAAGTGCATTCGGGAGGGCGCTGAGCTCCTCGAGTATTGTCGCTGAGAGCATGCAGAAATCAAGCACAGGTAGCAGAAGAAGAGTGTGGCAAACCTGGCTCCCTGCCCACCCTTTCCCTCAACGACTATCTGTCCCACCTGCGACAGAGACTGTGGTTCTCTTATTGGACTGTACAGCTACCTAAGAACTCATGCTAAGAGTGGAAGCAAGTCTTCCTTGATTCGAGGGACTGCCTATGATGATGGTATTAACAGAGCTAACCCACCTCCTTTTCTTTTCTGCCTATCCTTCTGAAACGTCAATATCCCCTGAATATTCAGTTCCCAGCCTTGGTCACCTTGCAATCACGTCTCTGTAATGGCTATCAGATCATACCCATTTATTTCTATTTGTGCCATCACGAATGCTGCGTGCATTCCAATAAAGAGCCTTTAATTTTGTCTTTTTACCATTTTTCCCTACTCTGACCCTATTTGCTGGTGCACTCTTATGTTTATATGCTCTGTCCCTTCCTGTCACACTTTGGTTATCAGTGCACATATCGCTATCCTGTGCTATTGCTTTGTCCTTCCTCTTTAACTTTCTAAATTTTCCCTCACTTGAACCCTCATCCACTCCCCCTCCCCCCCCCCCCCCCCACCCCCGGCACCCAATCACCACTATTTAGTTTAAAGCCCTATCTACAGCCCTAGTTATTCGATTTGCCAGGGCACTGATCCCAGCTCATCCCCTTGGACAGCTCCCTCTTTGCCCAGTACTGGTGCCAGTGCCCCATTAAATTGAAACCCATTTCTCCCACACTAATCTTTGAGCCACACATTCAACTCTGATCTTATTGACACTATGCCAATTTGCTCGTGGCTCAAGTAGTAATCCAGAGATTATTATCTTTGTGGTTAATTTAGCACCGAGCTGTTCATACTCCCTCAGCAGAACCTCTTTCTTAGTCCTGCCTACACATTTTGGTACCTACGTGGACCATGACCACTGGATCTTCCCATCCCACTCCAAGTTCCTCTCCAGCCCCGAGGAGATAAGAACATAAGAAATAGGAGCAGGAGTAGGCCATACGGCTCCTCGAGCATGCTCCGCCATTCAATAAGATCATGGCTGATCTATCATGGTCTCAGCTCCAGTTGCCTGCCTGCTCCCCATAACCCCTTATCCCCATATTGTTTAAGAAACTGTCGATTTCTATCTTAAATTTATTTAATGTCCCAGCTTCCACAGCTCTCTGAGACAGCGAATTCCACAGATTCACAACCCTCAGCAAAAAAAATTCTCCTCATATCAGTTCTAAATGGGCGGCCCCTTATCCTAAGACTATGCCCTCTAGTTCTAGTCTCCACCACCAGTGGAAACATCCTCTCTGCATCCACCTTGTCAAGTCCCCTCATAATCTTATACGTTTCTATAAGATCACCTCTCATTCTTCTGAATTCCAATGAGTAGAGGCCCAACCCACTCCACCTTTCCTCATAAGTTAACCCCCTCATCCCCAGGATCAACCAAGTGAGCCTTCTCTGAACTGCCTCCACAGCAAGTATATCCTTTCTTAAATATGGAAACCAAAACTGCACGCAGTATTCCAGGTGTGGCCTCACG
The DNA here is from genome assembly GCF_044704955.1 of Pristiophorus japonicus. Taxonomy (NCBI): domain Eukaryota; kingdom Metazoa; phylum Chordata; class Chondrichthyes; family Pristiophoridae; genus Pristiophorus; species Pristiophorus japonicus. The sequence continues at coordinate 342,100,722 of NC_091977.1, read as the reverse complement.
AATACCCTGTACAGCTGTAACAAGACTTCTCTGCTCTTATACTCCATCCCCTTTGCAATAAAGGCCAAGATTCCATTGGCCTTCCTGATCACTTGCTATACCTGCATACTAACCTTTTGTGGTTCATGTACAAGTACCCCCAAGTCCCGCTGTGCTGCAGCACTTTGCAATCTTTCTCCATTTAAATAATAACTTGCTCTTTGATTTTTTTCTGCCAAAGTGCATGACCTCACATTTTCCAACATTATACTCCATCTGCCAAATTCTTGCCCACTCTCTTCACCTGTCGATGTCCTCCTGCAGCCTCTTTGTGTCCTCCTCACACATTACCCTTCCTCCCATCTTTGTATCGTCAGCAAACTTGGCTACATTACACTCAGTCCCCTCTTCCATGTCGTTAATATAGATTGTAAATAGTTGGGGTCCCAGCACTGATCCCTGCGGCACCCAACCAGAGAATGAACCATTTATCCCGACTCTGTTTTCTGCTTGTCAGCCAATATTCTATCCATGCTGATATATTACCCCCAACCCCGTGAACTTTTATCTTGTGCAGTAACCTTTTGTGTGGCACCTTGTCAAATGCCTTCTGGAAGTCCAAATACATCACATCCACTGGTTCCCCTTTATCTACCCTGTTCATTACATCCTCAAAGAATTCCAGCAAATTTGTCAAACATGACTTCCCCTTCATAAATCCATGCTGACTTTGCTGACCAAATTTTGCTTTTCCAAATGTCCTGTTACTGCTTTAATAAAGGACTCCAACATTTTCCCAACCACAGATGTTAGGCTAACTGGTCTATAGTTTCCTGCTTTTTGTCTGCCTCCTTTTTTGAATAGGGGCTTTACATTTGCAGTTTTCCAATCTGCTGGGACCTCCCCAGAATCTAGGGAATTTTGGTAAATTACAACTGATGCATCCACTATCCCTGCCGTTACTTCTCTTAAGCTCTTAAGACCCTAGGATGCAAGCCATCAGGTCCAGGGATTTATCTGCCTTTAGTCCTATTATCTTACTGAGCACTGCCTCCTTGGTGATTGTGATTGTGTTAAGTTTCTTCCCCCCTATAGCCCCTTGACTATCCTTAACCCTGGCACCGGGAAGGCAACACAGCCTTTGGGACTCACGTTCTAGGCTGCAGAGAACAGTACCTATCCCCCTATCTATACTGTCCCCTACCACTACTACATTATTTTTTTTACCACCCCCAACTTGAATTGCCCCCTGTACTACGGTGTTGTGGTCAGCTTGCTCATCCTCCCTGCAGTCCCTGCTCTCGGTCCACAGAGGCTGCAAGAATCTCGTGCCTGTTGGACAAGTGTAGGGGTTGAGGCTCCTCCAATGGCACCTTCTGGATCCCCATACCTGCCTCACTCACAGTCACACCCTCCTGTCCCTGATCACGAACAAAATATGAAGTACATAACCTAAGGGGTGTGACTGCCTCCTGGAACAAAATGTCCAGGTAACTTTCTTCCTCCCTGATGCATCGCAGTGTCCGAAGCTCGGACTCCAGCTTATCAACTCTGAGCCGAAGTTCCTCGAGCTACAAACACTTACTGCAGATATGGTTGCTGTGGATCACTGGTGTCCACCAGCTCCCACGTGCTACAGTTGCAACACACCACCTGCCCTGGCATCTCTACTGTGTTTTATTTAACTAATTAGATTTTCAAGTTTTTATCTATTGAACTGTCCAATCAATTTGTGTGAGTTGTCCCCTCAATTCTTTCAAGTTAGCCCTTCTAAAGTTAAATGGCTGGCACCTTGTCTTTGGAATTTCTAAATCTTCGATCAGGGATTCCCAATCTTTTTGCTTCTGAGACCCCCCTCCCATGTTATAAAAATTCCATGGACCCCCTATCACACAACACAAGTATTTATTCTGTATAAAAATTTGTTATACAAGTATTTATGATGATTTTGGTTTCACTTAAATAATGTGACACTTGTTGCTGGTGCTTGTTTTGAAATCTCTCCATTGCCTCATCCCTCCCTGTATCTATAACCTCAACCATCCGAGATCTCTGCACTCCTCCAATTCTGGGCTCTTGCGCATCCCAGATTTTCATCGCTCTATGTTTGACGTCAGTGCCTTTAGCTGGCTAGTCCCGATGCTCTGGAATTTCCTCCCTGAACCTCTCCATCTCTCTACCTCTCTCTCCTCTTTTTAGAACGCTCCTTAAAACCCACCTTTTCGATTATTCCTTTGGTTACCTGTACTAATATCTCCTTATGTGGCTCGGTGTCAAATTTTGGTTGTTTTACTATGTTAAAGGCACTATATAAATGCAAGTTGTTGTTGAGGCTGCAGCCATTCCTGGGATTCTTCAGACCATGTGGAAGAAGGTTAGTTTAGTGACAATAGCAGAACCACCCCGGAATAAACAAAACAGTCGAATTATTCAGCAATTGCTGCATTTATTTCAAATTATTATCATCGATTATTTTGTGACTGAACTGACCGCAATATAATCCCTCACCAGCAGAAATGTCAACCCGTCTTTTTGCTCTGTTTCTGTAACTTTGAAACCTTCTCCTCAATCGAATTTAAATTCTCTTGAATTTCTCAAAGATTTTCTTCCATTGTTTATAGAATCTTCCTCTCTTGTTCCTGAGATCTCTGATTAAGTGCTGCTCTTTCGCGGTGAGAATCTGGTGACTGAGTGACATGCTCACCAATTCTAATTCCCGGGATCACCTTAATGGAAACCCGCCTCTGTCACTGAGAGTGATGGGCACTCCAGCCAATTCGCTTTCTCAGATGCCCCTCATTGGGCCAGAAACTGGCCAATCTTTCAATTGAAAGAGGCTCATGCTTGGAGTTTGCTCATTCAGTTTAAATATATATATTTTTAATTGGTCACTTTTATTCTTCTGACAAGCTGACTTGTTTTGGTGGACCCCTTGAAACGTTATCAGACCTCCGGTTGAGAACCCCTGCCCTAGATCATAGTGAATTTGATCATCCTGCGATTGTTGCCACGCCCAGAGTTGTCATGACTTCCATTTACTGAACATTAGGTCATTTATGACACTTGTAGCTTCCCTGATGCACTGGGTTATGAAGCATTACTTATTTATTTACTTCTTGACCTTGAACCAATTTATATTTGGGTGACTGAAGTTGCCCATTAAAATAGCTTTCTTATTCTCACAGACCCTGAAAGGGATGGAGGCAGAGAATTAAACTGAGCAGGAAATGATCGAGGAAAGCAAATTAGTGAACAGAGGATAAGAGTGAGAAGTGAAGGAGAGTGAGTGAAGGAAGAAAGCAAAACAGAGTAAGAAATGAAGAAGCAGAGCAAAAAGGAGTGAATGTGATGGAAGAGAACGAGGACAAGAAAAAAAGCAAGAAGCAGAAGGAAACCAAGGAAGAGAGAAGTCAAGGAAATAGTGACAGAAAACAAAAACTGAAGGTGGAAGGAGATCAAAGTGGAAGAAGGGGAAAAGAGTCTGAAGTGGAGGAGCAGAGAGAGACAAGACTTTTGCATACTTACCAGCGTTAGTATCCTTCGCTAGAGATCATGGGGGTTGTCTGCTCAGCCCAAAAAGTGTTGAAACTAATGGAATTAATTTTAGGTGATTATATATTGTCAACAATAGACATGTTGCTTGAGCAAGCTGTGAGCAATGATTGACTTAAAAATATGAAGGCAAAATATTTAGCTCCAGTACTTTACTCCAATAAAATTAGATGCGCCCACTGTTGTCTTGTTCTAGTAGATTTGGTGGCCAGCCTTTTATCATGGTCGTACCTTCTGGAACCTTTGGTACAGTCCTCAGCTAAAATCTTCTTCAGAGTCTCTGATGGGCCATTTCTGTAAAGCCACTTCTCTGCTTATTAACAGTTTTCACATATATGCTGATGACACCCAGCCCTACCTCACCACTACATCTCTCGACCTCTCCCGCCACTGTCTCTAAATTATCAGACTGCTTGTCCGACATCCAGCACTGCATGAGCAGAACTTTCCTCCAACTAAATATTGGGAAGACCAAAGACATTGTCTTCGATCCTATTTAGAAAAAAGTAGAAATGATGCTTCTTTTCCCCCACCCTTATCCCCACTCTTAGTCCCTTCCTATTATATTCTGCATCCCAGAGTACTTCTGAAAGTGACCCTAGAAATGGTAGATGCATTGGTGGTCATTGTCCAAAATTCCATGGACTCTGGACCAGTTCCTATGGATTGGAGGGTAGCTAATGTAATATCACCTTTTTAAAAAAGGAGGGAGAGAGAAAACAGGGAATTATAGCCCGGTTAGCCTGACATCAGTGGTGGGGAAAATGCTGGAATCAATTATTAAAGATGTAATAGCAGCGCATTTGAAAAGCAGTGATAGAATCGGTCCAAGTCAGCATGGATTTATGAACAGGAAATCATGCTTGACAAATCTAGAGTTTTTTGAGGATGTAACTAATAGAGTGGATAAGGGAGAACCAGTGGATGTGGTGTATTTGGACTTCCAGAAGGCATTTGACAAGGTCCCACATAGGAGATTAGTGTGCAAAATTAAGGCACATGGCGTTGGGGGTAATGTATTGACGTGGATAGAGAACTGGTTGGCAGACAGGAAACAGTACGGATAAACGGGTCCTTTTCAGAATGGCAGGCAGTGACTAGTGGGGTGCCACAAGGTTCAGTGCTGGGACCCCAGCTATTTACAATATACAATGATGATTTGGATGAAAGAATTGAATGTAATATCTCCGAGATTGCAGATGACACTAAGCTCGGTGGCAGTGTGAGCTGTGAGGAGGATGCCAAGAGGCTGCAGGGTGACTTGGACAGATTAGGTGAATGGGCAAATGCATGGCAGCTGCAGTATAATGTGTATAAATGTGAGGTTATCCACTTTGGTGGCAAAAACAGGAAGGCAGAATATTATCTGAATGGTGACAGATTAGGAAAAGGGGATGTGCAATGAGACGTGGGTGTCATGGTACATCAGTCACTGAAGATAGGCATGCAGGTACAGCAGGTAGTAAAGAAAGCAAATGGCATGCTGGCCTTCATAGCGAGAGGATTTGAGTATAGGAGCAGGGAGGTCTTGCTGCAGTTGTACAGGGCCTTGGTGAGACCACACCTTGAATATTGTGTGCAGTTTTGATTTCCTAATCTGAGGAAGGACGTTCTTGCTATTGAGGGAGTGCAGCGAAGGTTCCCCAGACTAATTCCCGGGATGGCAGGACTGACATATGAAGAAAGACTGGATCGGCTAGGCTTATACTCACTGGAATTTAGAAGAATGAGAGGGGATCGCATAGAAACACATACAATTCTGACGGGAGTGGGCAGGTTGGTGCAGGAAGAATGTTCCCGATGTTGGGGAAGTCCAGAATCAGGGGTCACAGTCTAAGGATAAGGGTAAGCCAGTTAGGACCAAGATGAGGAAAAACTTTTTCACCGAGAGAGTGGTGAACCTGTGGAATTCCCTACCACAGAAAGTTGTTGAGTTCAGTTCGTTGGATATATTCAAGAGGGAGTTAGATGTGGCCCTTACAGCTAATGAGATCAGGGGGTATGGAGAGAAGGCAGGAGAGGGGTACTGAAGTTGCATGATTAGCCATGATTATATTGAATGGCGGTGCAGGCTCGAAGGGCCGCATGGCCTGCTCCTGCACCTATTTTCTATGTTTCTATATATTACTGACTGAGGAGCTTCCACAGTGTATTAGCATTGTGTTTTAATGAAGGGGTTGTTATGATGCTGGCAGCAATTCCTGATGTTTGGCGTGCCTTGAACCAGATACCTTATCATCTCACTATTCAATACTGTGCTTTCTTATTATTTTAAAAGAAAGCAAAGTGTAGCTAACAGTCATTTCCTTTACGTAGATATTAGTGTCGATTCTGTTTTCTCCGGTTTTCTCTCTTTCTCTCCTTTCTGCAATATATTTCCACAAGCATTTGTCTCCATTTGGTATTTGGCCCAAATGGCCATTATTCACATGTGAGACATGGCAGATTTTCAACCACGGGGAGCATCATAGCAGATCTTGATCTTCTGCTCACCCAGCATGTACACACCTGCCCCTCCAGAAAGGATTGTTGGATAGCATCGCTGATTTATCTTTGCCCAAACTGTGGGAGCTCTGTCAATTATAGTCCATTTCTATGTTCCTATATTGCCCCTAAAGCTGTCCTGACTTAGATTGACTGACCCAGCACAGACGGGGGATCAAACTTGGGATCTTCCAGCTCGCCATGGCTTAGCAATTCACTGGATGGACTCACCAGGGAGAGCTGTCCGTAGAGTAATGTTAATTAAGTCTCACAGTTGTTAAGTTTTAATGTTGCACTTTTGTCTCTGGATCCTGAGTTCCAAAGGATTTTTGGAATTTGAATTTTATGGATGAACATATTTTCTAAGTGGCTTAATCTGCATAGCTAAGTTTGCTTAGAACAATTCATATTTTATAGAGTATAATGGCTTTACCATTTAAGTTATTTAAAGATAATTGACATATAGTAATTAGATTGAATAGCTAAACTCTTTAATAGACTATCTCTGTTGACGTAATGAACTTACTAGCAAGTTGAAATGAGAGTCAGATTTTGTTTTTGCCTTCAACTGCCATGTTACACTGGCAAACTAATTGATGTGCCAGGAGATCCCCCTCCCCCTACACGCATTCTTTCTATTCCTCTGCCACCTGGAAGGACAAGGGCAGCAGACACATGGGAACACCATCACCTGCAAGTTCCCCTCCAAGTCTTACACCATTCTGACTTGGAAATATATCGCCGTTCTTTCATCGTCGATGGGTCAAAATCCTGGAACTCCCTCCCTAACATCACTGGGATTATCTTCACCACGTGGACTTCAGCGGTTCAAGAAGGCGCCTGCCTCATCACCACTTTCTCAAGGGCAATTAACGATGGGCAATAAATGCTGTCCTTACCAGCGACACCAACATCCCATGAACGAATTTTTTAAAAATTCCAAGACAGGATTGGTTCCAGTGTTCGTTTTTTTACTGTTTGCAAGTCAACTAATGTTCCATGCTAAATTGCTGGTCTCACTTACAGGAGCTGTAAAGAACAGTGCAATTGATGGAAGTGGCACACTGGTTCAATAAGAGGTGACTTAAGACTGTAGTTTAGGTGAGTTATTCAAGGAAAGCTTTAACATTGAATTAATGCTCTTACTTTTTAGTCAGTTGAAGAATGGCTCATTTCCTGTCATTCTCACTCCTGTGTGGTGCTAGGAATGCCCTGTTCTAGTCATGATTCAATTACAATGAAAGTTACACTCCTTGAATGTGCTGATTTATGTTTGGGTTTATGCTAATATGTTTGCATGAAAACTTCAGCATAACTTCACCTCAGAAAACCCAACGCAATGTCTAGCGCATTCTGGATACATTTTGCGCCGTAGTGGAAACTCCATGCCCAAATGCCTAAAGTTTTGGACCAACAAAAGTATTCAAGACCTTGACACACATTTTAGAAAATTACTTCTCAACAGTAATTCATTTAAATCCTTGAAATACTTTGTATTTTCTCCCTCTAACCACAACTTTCTCTGCATCTTGAATTTCTATTGCATTTTGTTCAATTTGTGATCATGCTGCCATTGCTTCTCCTTTTCATCAGCATCCACTTGTGTTCTGCCTTACGCTGCAGCTGCTGTCTCTTCCTGTCAGCCTGGTGCTTGAGTAAGTCCAACTGATTCTTTTTGCCTCTATCTCCAGTTTGTGTACTTAAGTTGGAGTGCTCTTTAGGACATTGTGCTGACTCATTCTCTGACATTATGCTCTGGTGTTTTATTTTTATTTCAGTCCAATTGCCACACCAGTTAGACCAATTTCAGCTTTCACTGTAATTCTGTAAACTGATCTTGTATTTTTATTGATGACCATGCTTTGAGCATGACCCGTGGGATTAGCAATTACCCTACTTTCCAGTAATCTGCACACTGGACTAACCAAGGGCTCCTATTGTAATGCCACTCTCTCCAAATTGGCAGAATATCAAACATAGATCAAGTTTTTTTTCATACAATAAAATATGTATTGGTTCCAATTACTTGGAAAAATGAAACATTAAAATAATTTGCTAGATATTAAAGGACACACATTTAAACACAACTGTAATTGATAATTAAAAGATTACATTTAAAAAGTTAGAATTTTAAGGGCTTACTCACCTTGTTCGCTATCTGAGAATTCTGCCTTTTGTTTGGCTACTTAGACAGCGTGTTAATGTCACAGCAGTTCGAACAAGGGGATCCCCATTAAGTTCAGTTGAATTGAATTGTGGAGTGTAGCTTAGGAGTCCCTGTGGATGGGTTTCCTGAAGGAGATGCTCAATGACGGCCTGTGGATGGGCTTTCTAAAAAATATAATGTATAGTAACAAGAACACAATTTGACAATGCAGAGTTCTCTTTCAATAGTTGTGCCTTAAGCAGATCACATTACTCCTCATGATATGGGTGCATATTTTTTGGGTTGAATCGATCAGGGCTAATGAGTACTTTGTTTAGTAGTACTTGTAACACTGCACATTGGAACTTGTTAGCACCTTCACTACATTACTTGTCAATCGGAAGACAGCATGTATCAAAGTCCACATTCACTTTATTCAGGCTAAAACTCTTGATTACATTTATTTATAATTAGATGATTTACAGATGCAAAGACATTAGGCCGATACTACATAACTCATCCATTGTGTACTCTTGTTGAGCTAACAGTGATAAGTAGCAACATTCTTGAATCTAAATCACAGGATTATGATTTCATGCCACCTTTCAGAATTTCATCACATAATGTGGTTTGCAACTAATGTGACATGTGAATCTGTCACTTCAGTGCAGCACTAAAGGAGTACTACATTGCCAGAAGTGATTTTTTTTGGATGAGATGTTTGTTTGGGTGGTCATAAAAGATCCCATTAAACTTTCTCAAAGAAGAGTAGGGAGTTCTGATGTCCTGGGTAACATTCATCCCCCAACGAACATCACCACAAGCGATTCATTGGTTATATATCTCTTTGCTCTCTGAGGTCTTGCAATGAGCAAATTGTTTGATGAGCTGTGTTTGTCTACATAAGAACAGTGACTGCACTTCTCCAGAAATCTGTTAGTTGTGAAGCACTTTGACATTTCCTGAAAGGTGCCATATAAATACAAGTCTTTTCTTTGTCTTATTTCTTTGAGATTGTACTCAATTGACATGGTTAATTGATTGAAGATGCCAGGAAATCATAGAACAATAGGCTATGTTTTGAGAGGCCAGATTCAAATTAAGCACACCAATCGCAAATCCAATTTGAAGCAGGTGATCACTAAATACATACATTGGCACTTTTAAAATTGCGCTCATCAAAACAAACCTTATAGAATTATACAACCCAGAAAGAGGCCATTCTGCCCATCATGCCAGTTACTTTAAATCTTTATTTTAAAACGATTTTAAAAGATTTACATAATTTATTTTTTCTCATAACTATTAACCAACAACAACAATTTACATTTATATAGTACCTTTAACACAGTAAAACGTCGCAAGGTGCTTCCAAGAGCAATATCAAACAAAACAGCTCTTACCAACTATTCACATGAACCCATCAGGAGAAACAGACATTGTGCAATTCTCACACCATTGTGCCTGTTTGTACATATTCACGATAGATGAGTCACTGTGTCATCCAGGAAACAGCAAGAATCTGTGTTCTCACCTATGCAGCCATTAGCACCTTCGAGTCAACCTTCCCCACCTGCTCTGAGAACTAAGGAACATTTGTTACAATGTCATGCCATTTACTGTGTTCTGCCATGGTGATGTATGTATTTTAATTCAATCTCTGGATGGTCTGGAGGTTACGTGTACAGGTACATACCCCTCCCTAATTGTTTTGGGGGTTAGGTTATCTCTGTTATCCAGCAGACCAGGAACAATTGCACATACATTTTAAATTATAGAATTTTACAGTAAAGTAGAAGGCCATTCTGCCCATCGTGCCAGTGCCTACTCTGAAAGAGCTATCCACTTAATCCTATTTTCTTGCACGTTCCTCAACTTTATATTTTTTTCTTGTCAAATAATTATCCACTTCTTTAGTAACAGTTATTATAGATTCTGGTTCCTGCCCCCCCCCCCCCCCCCTCCAAGTCCTAGCGGTCCTCTACCTTAAAAAAAGGTTTTAACATCTCTTTTCTGCTCTTCCCTCCGGCAGGATTTCCATTGTCTCTCTTACCTTGTTCACCTTCACTGCTTTCTGTTTCCCTTCTTGGGTTTGGTCAGCTATCTACCAAAACTTACTTTTGTTTAGGCACTTCCGGACTCAATGTTGAGTTCAACTATTCCAGATTACAAACACTGCCCCATTTGTTCAGATGGCAGCTGATGGTAATGATTCTGCTATTCCCATTAACACCTCTTCTGAGAATCATAGAATGGTTACAGCACAGAAGGAGGCCATTCGGCCCATCAAGCCTGTGCCGGCTATCTGCAAGAGCACTTCAGCTAGTCCCACTCCCCTGCCCTTTCCCCGTAGCCCTGAATTTTTTTTTTTGCTTCAGGAACTTGTCCAATTCCCTTTTGAAAGCCACAATTATGTCTGCCTTCACCACTCTTTCAGGCATTGCATTCCAGATCCTAAATACTCACCGCGTAAAAAAGTTTTTTGTCATGTCGCCAATCATAAATCTTTTAGACCCATCTTTTGTTTCTTTTCTTGACCCATTACCATCTCCTTTTGCCTTGCACCATCATCCCTTTTGTCATTTAATCTCTCCTGCCTTTCACTCTATCACAGACCTTCCCTTTTGTTCTTTCCTCCCCTCTCCGCTTTCCCTGCCTCTATACTTGCTTCAAAATCCATTTCATCAAGGTCGTTGACCTGAACCGTTAATTATTTTTCTCTCTCCACAGATGCTGTCTAGCTTGCTGAGTATTTCCAACATTTTCTGTTTTCATTTCAGACTTCCAACATCTGTAGTATTTTGCTTTTGTTTTAAACTTATGCCCTCTAGTTATTGACTCACTGAGCAGTGGAAATAGTTTTGCCTCATGTTCCTTGTCATGACTTCATAATGTTGACCATCTCTATTGGATCTCCTCTCAGCCTTCTTTATTCTAATAAAAAAAGCCGCAGTTTAATCTAGTGTTTCATCATAAATCAAGCCTCTCATCCCTGGTATTGTCTCAGTGAATCTCTTCTGCACAGTCTTCGTGTGCACTTTCAAAACTTGGGGTTTAATTTGGCTTAACAGGGATACTAAATACCTGGGTTTCAAGATTGGCAAAAACTGAAAAGCCAGTAATTGGATATTGGAATCCTCATCATACAGTCCCTCGAAATCGAGGAAGACTTGCTTCCACTTTAAAAGTGAGTTCTTAGGTGACTGAACAGTCCAGTGCGGGAATTACAGTCTCTGTCACAGGTGGGACAGACAGTCGTTGAAGGAAAGGGTGGGTGGGGAGTCTGGTTGGCCGCACGCTCCTTCCACTGCGTTTGTTTTCTGCATGCTCTCGGCGATGAGACTCAAGGTGCTCAGCACCCTCCCGGATGCTCTTCCTCCACTTAGGGCGGTCTTTGGCCAGGGACTCCCAGGTGTTGGTGGGGATGTTGCATTTGATCAAGGAGGATTTGAGGGTTGCCCACCTGGGGCTTGCTTGCTGTGTAGGAGTTCCAAATAGAGCGCTTTGGGAGTCTTGTCAGGCATGCGAACAATGTGGTCCGCCCAATGGAGCTGGTCGAGTGTGGTCAGTGCTTCGATGCTGGGGATGTTGGCCTGATTGAGGACACTATCGTTGGTGCTGCTATCCTCCCGGGGGATTTGCAGGATCTTGCGGAGACAACGCTGATAGTATTTCTCCAGCGATTTGAGGTGTCTACTCTAAATGGTCCACGTCTCAGCCATACAGGAGGGCGGGTATCACTACAGCCTGTAGACCATAAGCTTCGTGCCAGATTTGAGGTCCTGATCTTTGAACACTCTCTTCCTCAGGCGGCAGAAGGCTGCGCTGGCGCACTGGAGGCGGTGTTGAACCTCATCGTCGATGCTGATAGGCTCCAGAGTATGGAAAGTGGTCCACGTTGTTCAAGGCCGCGCCATGGATCTTGATGACGAGGGGGCAGTGCTGTGTGGCGGGGTCAGGTTGATGGAGGATCTTTGTCTTACGGATGTTTAGTATAAGGCCCATGCTTTCATGCGCCTCGGTGAAGATGTTGGCTATGACTTGGAGTTCAGCCTCTGAATGTGCGCAGACAACAGAGGATGGGACGGTCTTGGATCTGGCCTGTAGGCGACGAAGGTTGAACAGGTTCCCACTGGTTCTATTGTTTAGTTCCACCCCAGCAGGGAGCTTGTTGAGTGTGAGGTGGAGCATTGCAGCGAGGAGGATCGAGAAGAGGGTTGGCACAATGACGCAGCCCTGCTTGACCCCGGTCCACACGTGGATTTGGTCTGTGGTGGATTCGTTGGTCAGGATCACGGCTTGCATGTCATCGTGGAGTAGGTGGGGGATGGCGACAAACTTTTGGGGGCGGCCGAAACGGAGGAGGACGCTTCATAGTCCCTAGCGGTTAACATTTTTGCTTTCAGAACTTGGGATTTAATTTGGCTTAACAGGGATACCAGATACCTGGATTTCAAGATTGGCAAAAACTGAAAAGCCAATAATTGGATATTGGAATCCTATGACAACACCTACAACACTGGTTTGACATTTGAAAATAAGCTAGATGCCACAGGGTTATGTGGTGGTATTCTAAGATCCTGTTATCTGTTGCTCATATGGTCAATAAGCATTGTCAAGGCTTCTGAAATGGTGCTCTTTCTGTTGCAGACAGGGCCCACAGAAGGACAATCTATTATCCCATTGTGATAATTGCCCCTGAGGAGGTGGTTTTGAGCTCTTCACCGTACAGGTGGAGTGCTGCCAAGACTAATGTGATAGGTGCAGGTTGTGAAACAGCTATCTTAATGACGTACTGTAAATGGTGTTTTTAAAAGCCACTTTGCTTATTACATTTCTTACTGTCCTTTTTAATCATGGATTTCACACACTTTGTGGAGGGAAAATGTAGCAGAATTGTAACATTGTCATTTTGATAAACTTTAACAGATTAATGTCATTTTACTTTCTGTAGCACTGGATAACATGGGCAGCTGGAACACTGTTAGCATTGGGAGACAAGAGTACTGCTGAGATTGTAGATTGTGTTCCAGTTGGACAGTTGGGAAGTAGAGTTTCTTGGGTTCAGCCCCGAAGAAGCTGCTGTATTATACCTCTGTTCTTCTGTTATTTCACTATTGTAGTATAGTTAACACAATATAGCGAACAGCAAGAGCTACCATAATCAGTAGGTGTTTGAAAGTTAGTGGAATATATATATTTTTTTAATTCCAAAGGGCACAACGTCGTAGTGATATCCATGGAGTCCAATAAAGCTTTAAAAAAACTGGACTCTTCCCTCCCTACAAATGTATCATTTAAATATAATTTAATATAAACATTAGCCTGGATTTTAACTCTCGGCAGGGGTTGTGTGGATTAGGGCCAAGGTGGTGTGGAAACCAACTGGCCCTTCGCACAAAGCCAGGGAGATCTTGACTCCTGGGGCACATCTGCCTGAACCCAGCAGGTAGCGTTAGCTGGCCCGCAGAATTTTAGGTGGCAGGATACTGCTGCCAGGGACCCGAAGGAAACAGTCCCCCCCACCCCTCTCAAGAGCTAGGGAGGGTGATCTGGAAGGCATCATGCTCAGGAAGGGCAAGGGGAGGCCCAAGGTTTCCTTGTGGGGCCTGGAGCTCCTGGCACATAAGGAAATAAAAATAAACTGCTTAATTTATGGGCCTTTTCTGGCCCCGAGTCCGCAAGCCGGCAGGTTTTACTGACTGGTCCAGCACTAGGTGGGATTGCTACGATTTTTAATTAAAATTCCTTTGGGGTTGTAATTGCATCATAGGATTCCAAATATTTACATATTCATGAGGCCTCAGGTTTACTGGCGTTGGGCACTTCAACTGCCTCCGAAAAGTGCGAGGTTAAAATGGCTGCAGGCGGTATGATAGACCAGGATAAGCACTCTACCACTACTTTAATCATCCATCCAGCCTATCTCCATCAGTCATGCAGGGTTAAAATCGGTCCTTCTGTAACTAAGATCCAGAAAGTGGGCTAAACATGATAACCAGCACTGAGGGTGTGCCACAGAAGAGAAGCTGTTTTATGTGGTATGTTTTAAATAAAAGTTTGTTTGAGAACTGAAATAGTTTTTCCTTTCATCAGAACATCTCATTATTGATGATGCAAGATGTTCAAATGTATTTTTTTATTCACTTTCTTTGTTATCAGAAAGTAGGTCCCGGTAATTCCACTAAAAGTTTTAGTTTCAGTATTTGGAAAGCTTGATACCTTTGTGGGGAATATAAATTCACATTTTAACACAATTTGGGATTGGTCCATCTGAACAAAGTGATTTACAGTTGAATTTATCATTACTAAACTGTCGCAAACTGTGCTTTTTACTGAAAAGCATTGGGAACGAGTTATAATGCAAAAGTGAAAATACTTAATATTGCAACAATTTTCCTTAATTAACAGTGGATGAGGTTGCTACATTAGTGTAGTATACTTTTGCACTTTAATTTACAGAAGCTGCTGCTAATCCATCGTGTGCAAAATTTTGAAGAACATGAAGTGAACACATTAAAGTCTCGTTTAAGCACACAGCTAGACAGCCTAGAGATAGCCAGAACCGTTCCACTTCAGTACTTCAGTGTGATTGGTTAACGGTAGTCAAATGGCTGATTGTCAGTGTATGTCTCGGAACAGGTGCTGGTGCAGCATTGCACTTGGTATCTGGCATACCCTCGTGTCGCCAGTTTGGCATGGTCCACACTATTATATCAGGAAGGGTCTGTATTTCTGTTAATTTCTGAACTTCATATGTTCTTTGTCTATGAGGTGAGTGATGTTTTAAAGCTGAAATCTGAGTTTGTGTTTAATTAGGGGTGGGTCAATTGGACGGATAGTCATGTTTGAGGAGAATATTACATACGGTTTTAAGGGATTATAATTCTTAATGGAGCCCCATGTTGACATCTTGGAAGTCTGATCTCTGAGAAATGTTCAGTAATAGTATCCAAGATCAGTGGTTTGGAAAGAGAGCAGATGTGGATGTCTGCGTACCAGTAAGATCACTGCCAGTAACGTGTAGACTATTTCATATGTGCGCATACTGCAGCTGATCTGTTGAAGTTGCAAGAATTGATAGTGAATATACTTCAAAAATACAGCAAAACATCTAAATTCACTAAACGACATGTCTGTTTGAACTTAATGATCTTGCTTATAATTTTTATGGTTTTGTTCTTTTATTGATCCTTGTAATTTTGTTCAACTTTAGTGCCAGGAAAGTGATGTGTGAGGGTAATATTGATCAAGTCAACCCTTTCTCCAACCCCTTTCAAATAAGTAACACAAATAAAGTCTAATCTCCGCTCATTGTCAGTACCTCTGAACAGATGTCCATGAAACCTGTGTGGTTTTTGCTCGCAAGTACTGTCGATGACGATTGGTTTCCCGGAGATCTCCTTCTCAGTAGTGCAGCATTTGATATATTTTGTTTGGGAAAGTTATTAGCTTGGCAGGATTGACCTTGTTATATAAGTGTAATCCTGAATTGTAGCGTCGCACTGCATGTCAGCATTCAGTTCATTCCTATGCTGCATAACATTCTTTCAATTCTTGGATACTGATATATACATATCGTGGCTTAAAATGTTACTCTGCTGCGAATCTGATTTAGATTTATTTTGGTTATAGGTTGTTTCATGTGCTCTGGTAACATTTGAGGACAAAAATGTAAGCTGTGGTAAGTACATATGTTTATTTCCCCCTCAGTTTCTTAATTTAATTGGATGTGTTCAGTGTTGTAAATGAATGCAGTGATGCATTCTTATTTTGTGTTGGTATTTGTTGATTGGCCCTACTTTGAAGGGTTAAGAGAGTTTTTTGGTAACTTTTTTTCTGGTGGTTTAGGGTCTGTGCTGGTACATATCACTTATTATTAAAGTGGTATGTGTGAAATTTCACAAATGAGCTTGGAAAGGATATATGTTTTTGTACCTTGTAGTATAGAAACAAGTTTTCAGCCCTTGTACATTTGCATTGAAGGACCAATCCTGTGTAAATCCAATTAGCAAAGAAATTGTTAATTCTGACACTAAGCTAGAAAAAGGTTGTCAATTTATTTTAAATGCCTTTTCTTTAATCAACGCAGTATATTCAGTACTTTAGACCGAAAAAGCATTTAATCTGTCTCTGCACATCATTCAAAATCACTTGAAGCGCTGAAAGATTAAGGCCCCAATTAAGAGAACATTTCATATAAAGAAAGTAAAACTCTCCGCAGTCATGATAATTGTACATTTTTAAACAGTAAAAGGTACATAGCATTTCTTATTTAATATTGACTGTGAAGCATAAAGAGTTTTTGAAAGGGAGAAGAACGGGTTAGACCCAGAGGCTGCTTTGTTATTAATAGAAACTTTCTTTGATAATTTGAATATGCTAGGCTAGAGTTTTAAGGTAAGTAAATAGCAGCAGCTGTCTATTCCGCTATTGGAGTTGTTGTAAATCCAGTCAAGGGTATTAGAAGGCATTTTTTTCCCCTTGATAACAAAACCATTATTTCCAAACAATATGGGAGTCAAGCTAGTCATTGGTGAAATCCATTGTATTATTTCTCTGTTTAGCAACCCTATTCTACTGATGGTCTGACATCATAGTTATTTAAAAAAAAACACTGGGATTTCCTGTTGTGACTGATAGCTGCATGCGGAGGTCATGGGGGCAATGGAATAAAGGAACCCTGAAACTAAAACTGAAATGGTGGCAGGCCATGAAGTAATGGGATATAGGAACTAGGGTTACTAACTCTGATTTGACATTTCTCAAGGTTTGATCATGTGACATCGGATCATGTGACATTTAGCCACATTGCATCCGATCACATGACATTTTCAAATGTTATTGCATTATTGCCCCACAGTTTTAATGCAATTGTGACAAGTAGATGATGCATACAGTTTGTAAACGTAATCTTTGTTTCTGATTTCGAAACTCAGACGTTGTTTATGTATGAGAGTAAATACTTTGCATCCAGAGCCTGAAATAATAAAATTGTCTTTCAAAATCGGACAGTGTTGTCTGTTAATCGGGCTTTGCAATTTCAATGCTATGCTTAACTTATTTCCTGATATTTAGAGTAGGATTAATATTCCTGGCCATTACTTTAATAGTTAAGTGGCCAGCAACCAGCTCAGGTGCAAAATGAGTGTTATTGCAGTTGAGTCCTTATTGGCCAGATTTCTGCTGGTATGGCTGAAGAAATCCTGTAGTTTTTTTTATTCGTTCATGAGATGTGGGTGTCGCTGGCAAGGCCAGGATTTATTGTCCATCTCTAATTGCTCTTGAGGATGTGGTGGTGAGCCACCGCCTTGAACCGCAGCAGATTGTGGTGAAGGTACTGCAACAGTGCTGATTTTGTCGTAGCGGTCTGGTGCAACGGAGTGGTTTGCTCGGCCATTTCAGAGGGCAGTTGAGAGTCAACCACATTGCTGTGGGTCTGGAGTCACACAAAGGCCAGGATGGCAGCTTTCCTTCCCTAAAGGAAATCTGGTAGCTTCATGGTCACCATTACTGATACAAACTTTAAAATTCCAGATTTATTTATATAATGTATAGAAGAACTCCAGGAGGCTGAGTACTGTGAACTAAACTTCGTGTGACCTTAGTCTTTATTACAACTCCAGAGTGCCTAAACAACATGGCCCTTTATACTGGCCCTGCACGTGTGTGCAGGTGACCATTAGGACTCCAACAGTCGCGCCCTCTGGTGGCAAGTATTACATAGTTACATACATAACATCACTCTCCCCCCCCCCCCCCCCCCCCACCCCCACCCCACCCCCCCCCCCCCCCAAGACTTCAGTACAAGTTGAGGCGATTCGGAGGCCCTTCGCTCCCTGGTCGTCTAAGTTCAAACCCTGGCGTGTGTGTGTGAGTTGGTCGGACCATTGTTGCACAGCACCGCGGCTGGTCTGACCGGACTGTCAGGAATGGTGCGTTCATCCTCGTGATTGACAATGAGGTCGATTGCTGGTTCGGTGTGCGTTGGTGGATCGTCGATGGTGATGTCCTCCAAGTCGTTCCTGGGTGTCAGTAAATCGCAATTTGGTCTGATATAAATGCTTTCTCCACATTTGGCCATTTAACAGTTTGATTATAAACACCCTATTCCCTTCCTTGGCCAAAACAGTGTCAGCAACCCACTTGGGACCATGACTGTAATTCAGGACAAACACAGGGTCATTAACATCAATGTCACGTGAAACAGCCACAGGATCGTGGTACATGTTCTGCCGGTGTCGCTGGGTTTCCACGTGATCATTGAGATCCAGGTGGACTAGGGAGAGCCTGGTTTTGAGGGCTCTCTTCATTAACAATTCTGCTGGGGGAACCCTGGTGAGCGAGTGGGGTTGTGTCCGGTAACTGAGTAGAATGCGAGACAAGCAGGTCTGTAGGGAGGCGTCCGTCACGAGTTTCATGCTCTGTTTGGACTGCCCGCTCCGCTTGACCGTTAGACACGGGCTTAAACGGAGCAGACATGACATGCTTGATGCCATTGCGGGTCATAAACTCGTTGAATTCCGAGCTGGAGAACCATGGTCCATTGTCGCTGACAAGGAAGTCAGGCAAGCCATGGGTGGTGATCATGGCCCGAAGGCTTTCAATGGTGGCTGTGGATGTGCTGGATGACATGATCACGCATTCAATCTATTTGGATTAAGCGTCCACTACTACTAAAAACATCTTTCCTAGAAAGGGGCCAGCAAAATCTACGTGGATCCTGGACCACGGTTTGGAGGGCCATGACCACAGACTCAGTGGAGCCTCACTTGGTGCATTGCTCAGTTGCGAGCAAGTGTTGCACTGATGCACGCATGACTCCAAGTTCGAGTCAATGCCGGGCCACCAAACATGCGACCTGGCAAATTGCCTTCATCATGATAATGCCTGGGTGGGTACTGTGTAGGTCGCGTATAAACATTTCCCTGCCTTATTTTGGCAAAACCACGCGATTACCCCATAAGAGACAATCTGACTGGATGGACATTTCATCTTTGTGTCGGTGAAACGGCTTCATTTCACCTTGCATTTTCCTGGGAATGGCCGACCAGTTCCCATTTAGGATGCAACTCTTTACCAATGATAGCACAGGATCCTGGCTGGTCCAGGTCATCATCTGACGAGCCATGACGGGTGACTCCTCGCTCTCAAAAGCATCAATCACCAGTAGCAAGTCTGCGGGCTGCGCCATTTCAACCCCAGTGGTGGGTAATGGTAGCTGGCTGATAGCGTCGGCACAGTTTTCAGTGTCTGGTCTGTGGCGGATAACATAGTCATAAGCGGATAATGTTAGTTCCCATCTTTGGAAGTGATGAAGCCTTGGTGTTTATACCTTTGCCCTCTGAAAACTGCGAAATGAGTGGCTTGTGGTCAGTTTCAAGCTCAAACCGAAGTCCAGATAGGTATTGGTGCATTTTCTTAACCCCATATACATATGCTAACGTCTCTTTCTCGACCATACTATAGGTTCTCTCAGCCTTAGACAGACTTCTAGATGGGTATGCAACTGGTTGGAGGTTGCCCGATACATTGGCTTGCTGTAACATACAGCCGACTCTGTACGATGAGGTGTCACAAGCTAGCACTAAACGTTAACATGGGTTATCGTGTACAAGTAACTTATTTGAACAAAACAGGTTCCTGGCTTTCTCAAAGGCTGTGTCTTGAGATTTTCCCCAAAACCAGTCGTCGCCCTTACGTAGCAACATGTGCAAAGGCTCTAACAACATGCTCAACCCGGGTAGAAAGTTACCGAAATAGTTGGAGTCCCAGGAATGAATGCAGCTCTGTCACATTCTGTCGTCTGGGTGCATTCTTGATGGCCTCTATCTTTGAGTCCGTGGGCCTGATGCCGTCTGCTGCAATCTTTCTCCCAAAAATTCGACTTCTGGCGGCAGGAAAAAACACACTTAGAGCATTTCAGCCTGAGTCCCACTCTGTCTAGGCGACTTAGAACCTCTTCCAGGTTGTGTAGGTGTTCGATGGTGTCACGCCCGGTGATCAGTGTGTCATCTTGAAACACAACAGTGCGCGGAATAGATTTCAGCAAACTCTCCATGTATCTCTGGAAAATGGCTGCAGCCGAGCGAATCCCAAAAGGGCACAAGTGGTATATAAATAGTCCTTTGTGTATGTTGATGCACATCAGTCTTTTCGAAGATTCAGCCAGCTCGTGTGTCATGTGGCGGAGGTTAGGTCCAAATTGGTGAATGACTTCCCCCTCCCCCTGTTAACGTTGCGAACAGGTTATCTGCCTTGGGCGGCGGGCACTGGTCCTGTAGTGAGATTCGGTTGATCGTTACCTTGTAGTCTCCGCAGATTCTGATCGTGCCATCGCTTTTCAACACCCAAACAATTGGACTGGCCCACTCGTTGAACTCAACTGGCGATATGATTCCTTCTTGTTGGAGTCTGTCCAGTTTGATCGCGACTTTCTCCCTCATCATGTACGGAACTGCCCGAGCCTTGTGATGGATGGGCCGTGCATCGAGGACAAGATAGAATGATCTGTACCCTGGTGCCTGTGAAGTTGCCGATGCCTATTCGAATAGCGAGGGAAACTTGCTCAGCACTTGAGCACACAAGGCGTCATCCACTGAAGGATAGTGCTTTGATGTCGTTCCAATTCCATCTAATCTTTTCTAGCCAGCTTCTGCCGAACAGCGTTGGACCATTGCCTGGAACAATCCACAATGATAGGTCGTGCACAGCTCCATTACACGATATTTTCACTGCCGCACTTCCAATGACTGGTATGAGCTCTTTGGTGTAGGTTCGCAGCTTTGCATTAATCGGGCTCAGTTTGGGCCTTTGTGCCTTATTGCTACAGTTTCTCAAAAGCCTTCTAGCTCATTATTGACTGACTTGCACCCGTGTCCAACTCCATGGATACTGGAACTCCATTTATTTCAGCATTATAGGAGGGCTCTTGGTGGTGAAGGTGATACGTCCTTACTATACAGTATAAATGCATACGAAGCCCATGCTTGAGAGAAGGTCAGACTGTGACCTGTCCTTTATTCCATAGCACTCAAGTGATGGAAGTGGGTGGAGCTTCCCCTTTTATATCTGAAGGTCCAGGTTAGGAGTGTCTCCCACAAGTTCACCACCTAGTGGTCATTGTTCTCTCAGTGTACAACTTAGGTCAGATTATACATGGGTTACAATGCTGGTTGAATACATGACATCACCTCCCCCCCCCCCCCCCAAAGTCTTATTGGGATCACAGGTTGAGTTTCTCTGGTGGTTTACGCTTTCTTGTAGAGCGCCTGAGTTGGGGCTCCGGTTGTTGGGCGCTGACTTGAGTGCCTGCTATTTGCGGTGCCTCAGGCCTGTCCGGACTGCCCACAGTGACTGGGCTCTCCTCCCTTTGGTTCCTGTGTTCGGTCACCTGTGGAGGAGTGAACTCTATATCGTGTTCTTCCTCTGCTTCTTCTATGGGGTTGCTGAACCTCTTTTTTGTTTGATCCACATGTTTGCGGCAGATTTGTCCATTGGTAAGTTTAACTACCAGAATCCTATTTCCCTCTTTGGCAAGCACAGTGCCTGCGAGCCATTTGGGCCCTGCAGCGTAGTTAAGGACAAAAACTGCCCTTGTCTGCCTGGAGAACTGTGTGCTGCTCTAACAATGTTGAATCTCTGTCCCAATCATTCCTTAACACAGTACCTCTCGTCTGTTCTGCTCGTGGCCATGCTCGCGTGGTTTAAATCCCAGTTTCTCGTCACCATTGATACTGGGATGCCATTGAGGAGCACTTTCATCATTATCGGTGGCGTCCTGGTGTATGAACTGTATATGGGCTCCACATGAACTCGCTGAACTTCAGCTTCCAGCGATTGCTTCCAGCGATTTCCCCCAGCGTTCATTTCTGCAGGTATTTTGCTCATCTCTGCATACTCCGACTGAGTGTGTGCCTCCACGCCTCCAACATGAGCTGCTATTTGAAACAAAAGATCCCTTGCCAGTCGATCGTCCCTGACTGCCCCTGTCCTTGAGTGCGCCATTAACAGGTGTTGATGGCCCCATTACTGGCCGCATTGTCCCAGTACACCACAAGGCCAGAGCGGTGCCGTACGTGATGCGGGAAAAGATAGAAGGCGAATTGGACCGCCTGCTGAGGGAAGGCATCATCTCGCCAGTCGAATTCAGTGACTGGGCGAGCCCGATTGTGCCGGTGCTCAAGGCGGATGGGTCGGTCAGGATATGTGGCGATTATAAGGCCACCATCAATTGGGTGTCACTCCAAGACCAGTACCCACTACCGAGAGCGGAGGACCTCTTTGCGACGCTATCCGGTGGCAAACTTTTTTCAAAATTGGATCTGACCTCAGCTTACATGACCCAGGAGCTGGCGAGTGAGTCGAAGAAGCTGACCACCATCACGACACACAAGGGGTTGTTCGAGTGTAACAGATGTCCGTTCGGGATTCGCTCGGCGGCCGCGATCTTCCAACGAAATATGGAAAGTCTCCTCAAGTCGATTCCAGGGACGGTGGTTTTTCAGGACGACATCCTCATCACGGGTTACGATACTGAAGAATACCTCCACAACCTGGAGGAGGTGCTACACAGACTGGACCGGGTAGGGCTGCGACTGAAAAAAGCGAAGTGCGTCTTCCTAGCTCCAGAGGTAGAATTCCTGGGGATGAGGGTAGCAGCAGACGGGATCAGTCCTACTGCGTCCAAGACTGAAGCGATCCAGAGAGCACCCAGACCCTGTAACACGACGGAGCTGTGTTCATCCCATCCTCGTCGCCATTGATACGTCCTTACTGTACAGTATAAATGCACACGATGCCCATGCTTGAGAGAAGGTCAGTCTGTGACCTGTCCTTTATTCCATAGCACTCAAGTGATGGAAGTGGGTGGAGCTTGCCCTTTTATATCTGAAGGTCCAGGTTAGGAGTGTCTCCCACAAGTTCACCATCTAGTGGTCATTGTTCTCAGTGTACAACTTAGGTCAGATTATACATGGATTACAATGCTGGTTGAATACATGACAGAAGGTATGTACCCCATACACTTCTTCCTCAGGTTAAGTTGCCTATGCTGCCCGCACCGGATCGATCATCCTCTGCCAAGTAGTGTGTCACAGCATGTTTGCACATTCGCTGGAGGTGCCCCATTGTTGCACAGCCTTTGCACACGTAGTTCTTGAATCAACATCGATGGGCCCGATGATTACCCCGCAGCGCCAACACGGTGCTAATGGATTCACATTCATCACTGATGGCGGACTCTGAGTCATCACAGGTCTTGCAGTCGCAGATGTATAGGCCCTACCATATGCAGTTCGGCCTGCTAAAGACATCACTTTATGCACAGTACTTGCTGGTGAGCTTCGATGTTGAGAAGATATCTGTTTGGTGTTATCGTCCATGGCCATACATGCCTGGGCAATCGCGATGGCCCTGCTCAGGTCTAGGGTTTCGGCAGCCAGCAGTTTTCGAAGAATGACCTTGTGGCTGGTGCCCAGCATGAAAAAGTCCCATAGCATTTGCTCCAAAATCTCAAGGTCCCGCGAGGTGTCTCAGGTCGGCGACATGATCCGCCACGTCCTGGACCCCGGAGCGATGGTGCATGTAAAAATGTACCTGGCCATAAGGATACTCTCCTTCAGCTTGAGGTGATCCTGAACCAGCGTGCACAACTTTGTATATTCCTTCTCCATTGGTTTTGTCGGTGCGAGCAGGTTCTTGATGAGGCCGTATATTTTAGGCCCACAGACGGTGAGGAAAGCCGCCCTGCGCTTGACCGTGTTAGTGTCTCCTTCCAGCTTGTTGGCCACAATGTACTGGTCAAGATGCTTGACGAAGGCTTCCCAATCATCACTCTCTATGAAAATCTCTAATATTCCAACAGCAGCCATGGTTGCGTGAAGGTTCGTATTCTGTTACTTGTCACCAATTGTTATGTATAGAAGAACTCCACGAGGCTGAGTACTGTGAGCAAAACTTAGTGGGACTTTAGTCTTTATTACAACTCCAGAGTGCATAAACAACATGGCAGCCAACCTTTTATACTGGCCCTGCACGTGTGTGCAGGTGACCATTAGGACTCCAACAGTCGTGCCCTTTGGTGGCAAGTATTACATAGTTACATACATAACATCTTATTAACTGAATTTAAATTTTCCAGCTGCCATGGTGGGATTTGAACTCACTTCTCTGCATTATTAGTCCAGTAACATAACCACTATGCTATTGTACACCTGTGTACACCAAACTCTTCCAGCAATAACTGAGGTTAGCATTTCTATTTAAGGGGAAGTTAGATAAACACATGAGGGAGAAAGGACTAGAAGGTCATGCTGATAGATGAAGAGGCGTGTGAGGAGTCGCTTGTGGAGCATAAACACCGACATGGACCATTCAAGAGCCGAATGGCCTGTTGCTGTGCTATACATTCTATGTAATTCTAATAGTTACCATTAAAATTAAAAGTGGCAGGATTAACATCCTGATTTCTATAAGTGGAAAACTTTGCCAGATAAATTTCAACAGAACATTATTTTCAAAGATTTTGGGGGTTTTCTCTCTCCCACTGATCTCTCATGAAGTCGGTCACTGTGGCATCAGAAGAGGGTTCAGGAAAAAGATCGTCAGCTTATCATTCAGATGTCACAGTTCTAATAACAACCTTTCCTAAATGCTTGTTAATTTTCCCATTAAAGCCATTCGCAGTGTCTTGAAGGAAAGCATGGCCATGCTGCCTGACCCGTGTATTTCCAGCATTTTCAGTTTTTATTTCAGATTGCCAGCATCCGTAGTCTTGAAGAAAACAGTTGCCTCCTTTTTTCAAGAGAGTAAATTTAAACGCTTTGCTACAATTTTGAAATTCTCTTTCTTGAAATGTAACATTTTCTTCAGTATTTCAGTGGATTTTTTGATATGCAAGGTTTTAACTGACCACTGATTCTCTATTCAACAGGCCCACTGTTGACAAAGAAAAACAACCCACTAAATTTACCAGACTTATGTAGTGTGAAGTCTATGATAAGTAAGACTAAATATGCTTTATTGACCATAATTATAACAAATTTACCAGAGTAATGTTGCATTTAAGTCAACACTGGTTGTTGCCTATTTGATGAAGTATAATCAATAAATTAACACGTACTTGCTGGACTAGTGAAGTGCTTGATTCTTCTACATACAAGGGGCCCTTCATAAGGCTGTGTACCGGTTTCCACTAAAATGGATAGGGCATATTCTGGTATGCAGTGCATTCTGGGTAGGGACATATGTCATTTGGGATCATAATTCCAGAAAGGATCCTATAAAGTCCTTACACAATACCACAAATCCACACGAGGCACATTCTATGAACAAGGTCACTCCATGACCTGAACCTTTATTCACAGGACCAAGAAGTCCTGGCCTTGCATGGGACCTCCCTTTATATACCTGGATGACCAGGTGAGGAGTGTCTCCCACAAGTTCACCCCCTGTGGTCAAGGTGTGCATTTCTTACGTATATTCAGTATTGCAGTGTGGTTACATAAAGGTTACATACATGACATCACCTCTCCTTCAACATCTTATTGGAATCGTAGGTTAAGTCTCTCAGGTGGTCTGCGCTCTCTCGTGGAGTGCTGCAGTTGGGGCTCTCGTTGTTGAGCCTTGGTATGAGTGTCTGTCACCTGTGGTGATTCCGGCCTGTCCGGGCTGACCGCAGGGACTGTGCATGCTGCTGAATGTTTTTGTTGCTCGTTCACTGGCGGTGGTGTGAATACCATCTCATGATCTTCCTCAGGTTCCTCAGTGTCCATGCTGAACCTTTTTTTTTACTTGGTTCAGATGCTTGCGGCATATCTGCCCATTGTTAAGTTTTTAACCACTATGACCCTATTCCCCTCTTTGTCTATTACAGTACCCTCAAGCCATTTGGGCCCCAAAGTGTGATTTGAGACCAAATACGGGGTCATCAATTTCTATACATCTCCCCCTTGAATTTCAGTCATGATACTCGTTTTGGGATTGGCGCTTGCCCTCAACAATGTCGGACAGGACTGGATGAATGAGGGACAGCCGAGTTTTGAGTGTTCGTTTCATGAGTAGCTCTGCAGGCGGGACCCCCGTGAGTGAGTGCGGTCAGGACCTATAGGCCAGCAGGAGGCGCAATAGGCGGCATTGAAGGGAGGGTCCACTTGGTGAACAGCTTGCCGCCTGCCAGCGTGGCAAAAAAGTCCTCCGCTCTCGAGAGCGAGTATTGGTCTTGTACGGACACCCGGTTGATAGTGGCCTTGTCGTCGCCACAGATCCTGACCGAGTCATCCGCTTTTAGGACGGATACGATGGGGCTCGCCCAGTCACTGAATCCAACGGGCAAGATGATGCCCTCTCTCAGCAACCGGTCCAACTTGTTCTCAATTTTCTCCCGCATCACATATGGCACAGCTCTGGCTTTGTGGTGCACTGGTCTGGCGTCCGGGGTGATGTGTATCATTACTTTGGTACCATTGAACGTCCCGACGCCAGGTTGAAATAGTGACTCAAATTGCTGTAGGACCTGTGTGCATGAACTTCGCTCCACAGGTGACATGGCGTGCACATACCCCCACTTCCAGTTCATCTCAGGTAACCAGCTCCTCCCCAACAGTGCGGGACCATTGCCGGTGACAATCCAGAACGGCAGCCGGTTCACCGATCCATTGTGTGTGACCGCCAACATTGCACTGCCTAGCACTGGAATGATTTATTTGGTGTACGTCCGTAATTGCGTCTCAATGCGTTCTAGTTTGGGTCTGCTGGCTTTGAGTGACCACAGCTTTTCGAATTGTTGAACACTCATGAGTGACTGGCTGGCCCCCGTGTCCAGCTCCATGCATACAAGGATGCCGTTTAATAGGACTTTCATCATCATAGGTGGCGTTTTGGTATGAGCTGTGAATATTTGCCACATGAACCCACTGAACTTCAGCGTTCATTGAGTTGCCCTAAACGTCAACCTGCCTCGAAGACCCCTCATCTGGTTCCTCCGCCTCGTATATTAGCCTGGTTGCAGGCTTTCTGCACATTCTGGCTAAATGGCTACTGAGGTTACAATTTCTGCAGACGAACTGTTGAAACCTGCAAGTCCTGGCAGCATGTCTGCCCCCACACCTCCAGCATGAACTGAGATTCCCATTGTTGTGAACAAAAGAGCTGTTACAAGGCATTCCTCGCTGATTGTCTCTTTGACTGCTCTTGAGCACCCTGTCAGTGGGTGTCAATGGCCCCATCCTGGGCCGCATTGTCCACCGGGGGTCGTAAATGTCCGTTCAGCCTTCCATTGTCTCTGTTGGAGACTTACTCTTGGGTCTATTGCTGCCTGGGGTGTGTCGAACTGCCCTTGCCTGCCTGCGGGGCTCTGTCACGTTTATGATATTGACTCCCTGATCCATCGCCATGTTGGAGGCAGAATTGCGCGCGTATATTATCTTGGTTTCCTCCTCCCCCGCCATAAAAGTCTGAGCCATCAACGCCGCCGCTTCCAAGGTCAAGTCCTTGGTCTCAATTAGCTTTATGAAAATCCCCGCATGACCGATGCCCTCAATAAAGAAATCCCTTAGCATCTCCCCCCTGCAGGCGTCTGTGAACTTAGAGGCTGGCCAAGTGTTGGAGGTCCGCAACGAAATCCGGTATGCTCTGTCCTTCCCGATGTCGGTGGGTATAGAATCTGTGTCGGGCCATGTGTACGCTGCTCGCCGGTTTGAGGTACTCACCGATTAGTTTGCTGAGCTCTTCAAAGGTTTTGTCCGCCGGCTTCTCGGGTGCTAGCAGACCTTTCATGAGCGCGTAAGTCTTAGGTCCACAGCTGGTCAGCAGATGAGCCCTTCGCTTGTCGGCTGCTGCGTCTCCCAGCCAGTCCTTTGTGACAAAACTCTGCTGGAGCCTCTCAATGAAATCGTCCCAGTCCTCACCAACACAGTACAGTTCATCTGTGCTGCCGGTGGCCATTCTCCTGGGTCGTTGATTCCTGCTTCTCGTCGCCAATGTAAAGTCCTTACACAATACCACAAATCCACACGAGGCACATTCTATGGACAAGATCACTCCATGACCTGAACCTTTATTCACACGACCAAGACGTCCTGGCCCTGCGTGGGACCTTCCTTTATATACCTGGATGACCAGGTGAGGAGTGTCTCCCACAAGTTCACCCCTGTGGTCAAGGTGTGCATTTCTTACGTATATACAGTATTGCAGTGTTGTTACATAAAGATTACATACATGACCGATCCTATAATGATCGGGCCAGGGAGAATCACGTTTGGAGCAATACCAATGTAACTTCATCAGAAATGTGGCAAGCGGTGGGGGCAGGGGGGGTGAGGGGGCAAACAGGTGATTGGCTGCAAGCAGCACTCCGAATAACGTGCATGCGGAAACTGCCCATACGACAAACCTTTTTCCCGGATTAGCAGCAGCAGCGCCCGAGAGGCAAATAGCCAATTCTGGGAGACTTCCGAGCAAGGAGGGAGCGCTGGCATCACTAATAGGAAATTTAATCTGAAACTGAAATGGTGGTAGGTCATGGGAGTAATAGAATATGGGAAACCTGGGATCAATATTAACCCGCCCCCCCCCCCCATGGTGGGTGGGAGGAGGTCGAATGAGGGAGAGTTAAATACTAAAAAATGCAAAACGTGACCGCAACCCAACGCATATGTATCTGACACCATTTTTATGGTGGTGGGTAGCGAGTATCCCATCTTGGACCAGCGAGATACATAAACATAGGATTACACAGGATATACGGCACAGAAAAAGGCATTCAGCCCAACTAGTCCATGCCAGCATTTATGATCCACTCGAGCCTCCTCCAGTCTTTCCTCATCTAGCTCTATCAGCAGAACGCTCTATTCCCTTCTCTCTTGTGCTTGTCTAGCCTCCCCTTAAATGCATCGATACGATTCGCTTCAACTACTCCGTGTTAATGAGTTCCACATTCTTACCACTGAGGAAGTTTCTTCTGAATTCCCCATTTGATTTCTTGGTGACTATCTTAAGAACATAAGAATTAGGAGCAGTGGGTAGGCAATTCGGCCCCTTGAGCCTACTCCACCATTCAATAAGATCATGGCTGATCTTTTACCTCAACTCCACTTTCCTGCACTATCCCCATATCCCTTGATTCCCTTCAAATTTTTAATCTCATAATACTCCCATGAAGCAACTTGGGACATTTCACTACGTTAAAGGCGCTATGTAAATAAAAGTTGTTGTTGATATTCAAAAATCTATCGATCACTGTCTTGAATTTACTCAACGACTGAGCATCCACAGCCCTCTGTAGTAGACAATTCCAAAGATTCACCACCACTTGAGTGAAAACATTTCTCCTCATCTCAGTCCTAAATGGTCGACTCCTTGTTCTGAGACTGTGACCCCTGGTTCTAGACTTCCCAGCCAGGGGAAATATCCTCCCTGCATCTACCCTGTCAAGCCTTCTCATTCTTCTAAACTCTAGAGAATATAGGCCGAGTCTACTCAATCTCTCCTCATATGACAACTCCCATCGCAGGAATCAATCCCTCTATGGCATAAAATACTCCAGCTGCGGTCTCACCAGGGCACTAAATAATTGCAATAAGATGTCTTTATTCAAATCCTCTTGTAATAAAGATCAACATACCATTCTTAATTGCTTGCTGTACCTGCATGCTAACTTTCAGTTATTGGTGTACAAGGACACCCAGTTCCCTCAACACCAACATTTCCCAATCTCACCATTTTAAAAAATACTCTCTTTCTATTTCTCCTACCAAAGTGGATAACTTCACATTTCTCCACATTATATTCCATTTGCCATGTTCTTGCCCACTTACTTAGCCTGTCTATATCCCCTTGAAGTCTCTCTGCATTTTCCTCAACTTACATTCCCATCTAGCTTTGTCATCAGCAAACTTGCAAATATTATATTTAGTCCCCTAATCTTGTATCGATGGTCTCTAGTTTTGCTTTTCCCCACAAGTGTAAATTCTCTCTCTCTATCTACTCTATCAAAACCTTTCATAATTTGTAATATGTGCAATTGTTTCATATGTGTAATAGTGCTACATATTTAAACAGGACCCCCATGATGCAATTGAAAGCCTGATTTAAATGTAACTGCTGCTGTGCGTGTTGCCTAGGGCTTGAAAGGACGCGCTTATTTGTACTGCAAAAAATGGTCACCATGCTCCACCCTTTGTCTATGATTAGTCCTCTTGGAGGATAAGCCACATCCTGAAGTTTCACAGTAATGTGTAACTGGAACCGCCCATCCCAAGGTCTCACTGACTTTGCAAATTGTAACTCGATCCACTTTGACTCCCTGAAGTGACAGAGGACCGAGCTCTCCAGACGACAGCAAGGGCCAGCCAATGTGCCTTACCCAGTCCAAGTGCATCGCTCCCCCAGGTAAAGTACCTTAACCCAGCACAAATGCATCCTTCCCCCCCCCCACCCACCCCCTGCCCCCCCCCCCCCCCCCTTCCAGCCACCATAGATGGGGCAGGCATTGTGTATGGCTTGTTAACAGGTTTATTGGGTATGAAGTGAATAGTGACAATGACTTCTAGATATCATCCACTCCAACGATGTCCCTTGTAGGGGATTGGAAGAACGTGATCCATCTTCTGAGTTCCCTCTCTCCCACCCGTGTCCCGCCCCCCCTCCAAGTGTCTTTTCTTTCCTCCCCCCACCAACCCCCAGTCTCTCTCTCTCTCTCTCTCTCTCTCTCTTTCTCCCTCTCACTCCCGCAGTCTGTCTGTCTCTTTCTCTCTCTTTCTCTCTCTCTCTCTCTCTCTCTCTCTCTCTCTCTCTCTCTCTCTCTCCCGCAGTCTGTCTTTCTCTTTCTTCCCCCTGCCCCCACCCCCCCTGTCTTTCTGTCTTTCTGTCTTTCTGTCTTTCTGTCTTTCTGTCTTTCTGTCTTTCTGTCTTTCTGTCTTTCTGTCTTTCTGTCTTTTTTCTCCTCTCTCCTCTCTCCTCTCTCCTCTCTCCTCTCTTCTCTCTTCTCTCTTCTCTCTTCTCTCTTCTCTCTCACACTCTCCTCTCTTTCCCCTCGCGTGCTCTCGCTCCTTACCGTCTCGCGTTCTCTCGCTCTCCCCCTGGTCTCATTCTTTTGCTCGGGGAAGAGAGCCGGGGTCTCAGCAGAGTCTCGGGCCTCGGGTCCTGCTTCTCGGCACCACGTGGAGGGAATGATTCATTGCCGGGAGGATGGGCGGGGCTTGAAAGATGTGGTATGGGGGCGGTGTTTGACGGACGCATGTCTGTCAAAAAAGTGCAGTATAAATAGTTACACTGATTAGATAATTAAATCAGAGTGATTAATAGTGATACAAAGAAAGAATTGATGCGTAAAACCCATAGGGACAGATACAAAAGCTAGATTCTGAAATAAAAACAGAAAATGCTGGAAATCTCAGTGGATCAGGCAGCATCTGTCGAGAGAAACCGAGTGAACATTTTGAGTCGCTAACCCTTCGTCAGAACTGGCGAATGAACGAAGGAACAAATTCTTAAGGAGCACTGAAAGGGGAGGGGAGGAAAGAACAAAAGGGAAGGTCTGTGATAGGGTAGAAGACAGGAGAGATTTGATCCATTTTGTGTCTCAAATCTCTACGAGTCAATCAAAATGGACTTCTGGATTGGGTAGTAAAAGCAAAAACTTCAAAATCATTAAGTTAGGTGGCACAGTAAGTGTAGATGGGGGCAGAAATTTGAAAAGTTGGAACTGATAGATTAAGTGATTGGGAAAACCTGTGGCAGATGGAGTTCATTGTGAGGTCATCCACTTTCGCCCTTAGGTCAGATTCTAAACAGTGAGAAACTAGGAACTGTGGAGGAGCATAGAGTTTTAGGGGTCTATATAGAGAAATCACAAAGTTAGTGGACAGGTCCAAAAAATAATTTAAACAACTGATGAAATTTTGGCCTTTGCCACAATGAGTTAAATGACCAGTTAATCTGTTTCGGTAGTAACTAGTTAATTGATATTGGTGGTGATGGCTAAATGAGGAATGTTGACCAGGACACTGAGAGCTCCCCATTCTATGGGATCTTTTACATCTACTTGAATCACCGACCTTGTTTTAACTTTTTCTCCAGGACGTGTCAGCCTTGGCTCAGTGGTAGCACTCTTGTCTCAGAGTCAGAAGGTTGTAGGTTCAAATCCCACTCCAGAGACTTGAGTACAAAATCTAGGCTGACACTTCAGTTGAGTACAGAGGTGCTGTCTTTCGGATGAGATGTTAAACTGAGGCCTCGTCTGCCCTCTCAGGTGGACATAAAAGATCCCTTGCCACTATTTTGAATAATAGTAAGGGACATCTCCCTGGTGCCCTGGAAGGGGGAGGGGGTGGGGGGAAGGATGCATTTGTGCTGGATTAAGGTACTTTGCCTGGGGGAACGATGCACTTGGACTGGAGTAAGGCACTTTGGCTGGCCCTTGCTGTCTCCTGAGGAGCTCAGTCCTCTGTCACTTCAGGGAGTCAAAGTGAATCGAGTTACAATTTGCAAAGTCAGTGAGACCTTGGGATGGGCGGTTCCAGTTACACATTACTGTGAAACTTCAGGGTGTGGCTTATCCTCAACCAAAATCACTAAAAAAAATACAGATTATCTGGTTATTTTCTCATTGCTGTTTGAGGGTCTTTATTGTGCGTACATTTGCTGCCATGTTTCCCTCATTACAACAGTGACTACACTTCAAAAGTACTTAATTGGCTATAAAGCACTTTAGAATGTCCTAAGGTCATGAAAGGTGCAATATAAATGCAAGTTCTTTCTGTTGTGCTTGTCCTTCCATTGGACTAACCAGTGCTTCCCCTCCTGTTATGAATTGCAGGAGCTTTTTTCGTCAGCTAACTAAATATGACCTTCCTTTGAGCAAGTTTAAACCATCTGATTACAGGTACATGTTCTTCAATATCCTTACTCTCACAATTTTGTTTTCTTCATAAATGTGAAGCTTGGGTTTGTTTCCTTTTGTGTTTGGCTGTCCAACCTTTAATTAACTTAATCCCAGATGATGCACCTCTCTCCCTCAGACCTCCTCATCATAGGCAGTCCCTCGGGATCGAGGAAGACTTGCTTCCACTCCTGAAGTGAGTTCTTTGGTGGCTGAACAGTCCAATACGAGAGCCACAGACTCTGTCACAGGTGGGACAGATAGTCGTTGAGGGAAGGGGTGGGTGGGACTGGTTTGCCGCACGCTCTTTCCGCTGCCTGCGCTTGATTTCTGCATGTTCTCGGCATTGAGACTTGAGGTGCTCAGTGCCCTCCCGGATGCACTTCCTCCACTTAGGGCGGTCTTGGGCCAGGGACTCCCAGATGTCAGTGGGGATGCCGCACTTTACCAGGGAGGCTGTGAGGGTGTCCTTGTAGCGTTTCCACTGCCCACCTTTGGCTCTTGTGCCATGAAGGAGCTCCGAGTAGAGCACTTGCTTTGGGAGTCTCGTGTCTGGCATGCGGACTATGTGGCCTGCCCAGCGGAACTGATCGAATGTGGTCAGTGCTTCAATGCTGGTGTTGTTAGCCTGAATAAGGGCGCTGATGTTGGTGCGCCTGTTCTCCCAGAGGATTTGTAGGATCTTGAGGAGACATCGTTGGTGATATTTCTCCAGCAACTTGAGGTGTCTACTGTACATGGTCTATGTCTCTGAGCCATACAGGAGGGCAGGTATTACTACAGCTCTGTAGACCATGAGCTTGGTGGCAGTTTTGAGGGCCTGGTCTTCAAAATTTTTTCCTCAGGCGGCCGAAGGCTGCACTGGCGCACTGGAGGCGGTGTTGGATCTCGTTGTCGATGCCTGCTCTTGTTGATGGGAGGCTCCCGAGATATGGGAAGTGGTCCACGGTGTCCAGGGCGCACTGTGGATCTTGATGGTTGGGAGGCAGTGCTCTGCGGTGAGGACAGGCTTGTGGAGGACCTTTGTCTTACGGATGTTTAGCGTAAGGCCCATGCTTTCATACGCCTCAGTAAATACGTTGACTATGTCCCGGAGTGCAGCCTCTGTATATACACAGACGCAGGCGTCGTCCTCGTACTGTAGCTCGACGACAGAGTTTGGGGTGGTCTTGGATCTGGCCTGGAGACGGCGCAGGTTGAACAGGTTCCCACTGGTTCTGTAGTTTAGTTCCACTCCAGCGGGGAGCTTGTTGACTACTGGTTTTCAGATGGATTGAAATTCCTGGGTGACTTTTTTTTTTACCCACCACTTTTGTGGAACTGACCACTCTAGAATATAGTGCAGTACTCTTGCACGTGTGCATGTGATTTACAGACTGTAAAGTCCTGTCCCCTCAGTACAGATTCACACGAGGCATGTAGTGAAGTCAAGGCCCCTCGGACCTGCACCTTTTATTTCACAGCTCTGGAATGCTGCACTTGCCTGAGACCTGTGCTTATATACCTGTCTCTTGCAAGTGCACCCCCGGTGGTAAGGTATGCTGGTGGTTACAGGTCATATCTTATTACAGTCATGTATAGCATGTTGGGATACAGTTATATATAATAATGTAAGATACATGACATCACCCTCCCCCAAGGTCTTATTGTCTTTATAGGTTCAGTCTCTCAGGTGGTCTACGCTCTCGCGTGAAGCGTCTGAGTTGTGGTTCAGTTGTTTGCCTTGGTGTCTGTTTTTCTTTGGGTGTGGTTGCTGGTATCTGGCCTGGGCTGTCTGTTTCGATTGATGTGATTGTTGTTGACTCGCCTGGGCTGTCTGTTGGGATTGCCCTTTCCTCAGGTTATTCCCTCTGTCTGTCCACCAGGTGTGGTGCGAGTTCCACATTGTAGTCTGCCTCTGGTTCCGCAATGGTGTTGGTAAATCTGCTTTTGACTTGGTCTACATGCCTCTGGCAGGTTTTGCCATTGTCCATTTGTACTACCAGTAGCCTGTTTCCTTCCTTGCCCGTTACTGTCCCTGCAAGCCATTTGGGACCCCTGCCATAGTTTAGTACAAACACTTTGTCCCCTATCTCATTCCATCTCCCCCTCGAATTTCTGTCATGGTAGTCAGTCAGCTTACTGCCTCAACGATTTCGTGCATGTCTGGGAGGATTAATGAGAGCCTTGTTTTTAAAGTCCTTTTCATCAACAGTTGCGCGGGGGGGAATCCCAGTCAGTGAGTGCAGACGAGATCTGTATGCCAACAGCAGTCGCGACAGACGACCCTGCAGCGTGGGACCTTGGATTTTAAGCATGCCTTGTTTGATGATTTGCACTGCTCTCTCCGCCTGGCCGTTGGAGGTCGGCTTGAACGGTGCCGTCTTGACGTGATTTATGCCGTGGTCAATTATAAAGTCTTGGAATTATGCGCTGGTGAAGCACGGACCATTGTCACTGACTAATATGTCAGGGATTCCGTGCGTTGCAAACATGGTTGCGAGGCTCTCCACAGTGGTGGAGGTTGTGCTCGAGTTTAAAACGGTACATTCAATCCACTTTGAAAATGCATCTACAACTACGAGGAACATTTTGCCCATGAATGGGCCCGCATAGTCTACGTGCACCTGCGACCACGGTTTGGTAGGCCAGGGGCTCAGTGGAGCCTCCCTGGGGGCATTGCTGAGTTGGGCACAAATGGTGCACCTTCGGACGCAGAGCTCCAAGTCCGCGTCAATACAAGGCCACCAGACATGGGATCTGGCTATGGCCTGCATGAGAACGATCCACGGGTGCTCGCGGTGGAGCTCCCGGACAAATGCCTCTCTGCCTCACAGAGGCATGACTACTCGGCTGCCCCACATCAGGCAATCTGCTTGTAGTGATAGCTCATGCATGCGCCTGTGAAAGGGTTTTAATTCCTCGGGGCAGGCATCGCGAGCCTCTGCCCAGTCACCGGTTAGGACACATCTTTTTACTAAGGATAACGTGGGGTCGCTGGCCGTCCAGGCTCTGATTTGGCGAGCCGTCATGGGCGAACCTGTGGACTCAAAGGCATTGATTGCCATGACTATCTCACAGTCCTGTCGTCAGACCCTTCCGTGGTCGCCAGGGGTAGCCTGCTGAGCGCGTTGGCATAGTTGTCTGTGCCTGGTCTGTGCCTTATGGTATAGTCGTTGGACGCCAGCATGAGTGCCCATCGTTGAATTCGCGACGAGGCGTTGGCGTTTATTGCCTTGCTCTCGGATAGGAGGGATGTGAGGGGCTTGTGGTCGGTTTCTAACGCGAACTTGGCCCCGAAAAGGTATTGTTGCATCTTTTTGACACCGTACACGCACGCGAGTGCCTCCTTCTCCACCATTCCGTACCCGCGCTCCGCCCGCGAAAGTGACCTGGAGGCATAAGCTATGGGTTGTAATTTGCCCGCACTTTGACATGTTGCAAAACGCACCCGACCCCATACGCTGACACATCGCATGTGAGAACGAGCTTTTTACCTGGGTCAAAGAAAGTCAAAACACTGTTGGAACACAGAAGGTTGCGTGCCTTATTGAAGGCGCGTTCCTGGGCGTCCCCCCAAAATCAATCGCACCCCTTCCTGAGTAGCACGTGGAGAGGCTCCAGCAGCGTGCTTAAGTTCTGCATAAAGTTCCCAAAGTAATTGAGTAGCCCGAGAAAGGCGCGCAGTTCTGAGACATTCCGGGGCCTGGGTGCCAGGCGAATTGCTTCTGTTTTGGACTCTGTTGGGCGGATTCCATCAGCGGCAATCCTTCTGCCCAAAAATTCAACCTCGGGTGCGAGAAACAGGCACTTGGATTTCTTGACTCTTAGGCCTACCCGATCCAACCGCTTTCGTACTTCCTCCAAATTACGGGGATGGGAGTCGTTGTCCCTGCCCGTGATAAGTATGTCGTCTTGAAATACAACCGTCCCCGGGATGGACTTGAGCAGACTCTCCATGTTGCGCTGGAATATGGCAGCTGCCGACCTGATGCCGAATGGGCATCGATTGTACATGAAAAGGTTTCGATGTGTGTTGATGGTGGTGAGTAGCTTGGATTCCTCGGTCAATTCTTGTGTCATATACGCAAATGTGAGGTCTAATTTTGAGAAAAGTTTACCTCCAGCCAATGTGGCAAATAAGTCCTCCGCTCTGGGCAGCGGGTACTGGTCCTGTAGGGAGACTCTGTTTATGGTAGATTTGTAGTCCCCACAGATTCGTACGGATCCATCAGGCTTCATGACTGGGACGATGGGACTTGCCCAGTCGCTAAATTCCACAGGTGATATAATGCCTTCCCGCAGAAGCCTGTCTAGTTCGTATTCAATCCTTTCCCTCATCACATAGGGTACAGCTCTGGCCTTGTGATGGACCGGTCTAGCATCCTGTGTGATGTAGATTTTGACTTTGGCCCCTTTGAAAGTACCCACACCTGGCTGAAAGAGATGTTCAAATTGCTTTATAACTGTTGAGCAGGAGGTCCGTTCCTCTAATGACATGGCATAGACATCATCCCATTCCAGTTTAGTTCTGCCAGCCAGCTTCTCCCCAACAGTGCTGGGTGGTCTCCGGGGAGAATCCACAGGGGAAGTCTGTTCACTGTCCCTTTGTGTGTGAGAGCATGGCGCTGCCGAGGACTAGTACAATTTCTTTGGTATAGGTCCTTAGTTTGGTGTCGACCCTTGTGAGTTTTGGTCTGTCTCTTTTATGCGGCCACAGTTGTTCAAATTGTTGAACGCCCATGAGAGATTGACTCGCTCCTGTATCCAGCTCCATGTTGACAGATATCCCGTTGAGTAGGACCCTAATCATTATAGGAGGCGTCCTGTTGTAGGAGCAGCGGCCATTGATCGTGTTGACCCGCTGTACATTGGTGTCCCGGGTACTGTCCCCACCGTCTTCTGGTCCGCTTTCCGACCCATCCGATTCGTACACCAGCCGAGCTGCCATTTTTTTGCACATGCGGGCCAAATGCCCTGTATATTCACAGTTCCTGCAAACAGCCTGCTGAAATCGACATTCCCTTGACGAGTGCCCACCCCCATACCTCCAGCACAGACTGCTTGCAAAGAATGGGCTGCGTCTGGCTGATCTCTCTTGAGCTTCTCTCAGTTTGTAGTTGATTGCTCTCATTGTGGGTTGATGAGGTGTGAACGGCTGTTCCTGTGGACCTTGATGGCTTCTGTTGCCACTGCAAGATACATGAGACAGACTAACTTCTGTATTACCGCATGGATGTGTGAAATGCATGGTACAAACAAGAGTCTTGTTTCTGGACTAAATTGTCCAAGAGCTGATGAGAAACCGTTCTCCAAATGTACGTTTTCTCCAAAAAAATAAAAATGATTTTTGCAAATGCTAATTAAGCTAATTCCACTTAACTGGCCATAGTAAGCACAGCCTACTGTAATGACAAGGGATGTATTAAATACTTTTGTGATTGCCTAGATATTGGTGCAGCTTGTACAGAATATAGCGGTGGAAGAAAAAAATGTTTAACCTTTTTAATGATTTTTGACTATATAAAAACCTGGAAATAATTGAGAGGATTATTATAGGGTTGAAAACCAATTATTCTCCTCTTCTCAGACGATCTTATAATATCTAATAAAAAATCACTTAAAGCTGTTTTTATATTCTAATTTGGATTTGGGAAGCTGGCTGTTGCTGCTTATGCTTTAAATTTTCCTTTCTGTAACCTGCCGGCAGATTTCTGGATCTGGTTTTACTTGCTGCTGGGCTGCAGAAAACAAATTTACCTGGATGTACGAGTCTGTTGTTAAGCTACAGGAAACTAATATAATAGCGTAATTCCAAGGGGGCAGATTACAAATGCAGGGATCACGCTATCCTAATTAAAAGAACAATCTAAGATCGGCTGTAGAGTCAGCCTGCTGTGTGCACTGGTTGATGTCATGGTAACCTGATCTCATCATTACCCTTTTGTTTTTGCATTTAATTGTCTTGCACCTCTGATGAATCATTTTGCTGTAAATAGTTGAGAAAACTTAGAAGTTTTACTGCCATATAACACTTTGCAGAATATTCCTCGTGAACACATATATGAGCACAAGAGACTGAGTCTGTTCAAGCGTTTCTTTAGGACTTTTCCTAGGATAGTGTGTTAAACTCAGATTTTATGAAAGAAATACTTCCACCTTATCATTTTACAAAGTAATGTCTCAAAGATCATCACACAGTGACTTCTTATGCAGGCAAATGTAATGCAAACTACTTTTTTCACTGCTATTTTCAATTATTATAATTTTTGTGGACGTTTACTGCAAATGCATTAACTATGACATTTTAAATATTGTGATGTGCATCTATAACCATGTTTGTATATCATTCACAACTGCATGGTTCTATAGTTCAACTACAGCTTATTTACTGCCAACCATTTGTTGTGGATTTAATGCAAACACACACCTAATAATTAATCTTAAAAAATGTACAATTTAATAGCAATTTCTTGTATTTTTCTTCAGTATTTTAGGGTTTATGTGGTTGTTTTACTTGTGTGTACATTTTTGTTTGCTGGATGGACTATAGGTTTTGTGTAGCGTTGTACCGCATCAGATGGAATTTCAGATTTTTGTTTTGTGTGATGGAACAGTAGATTGTTATAAATGTAAAGAATGACAATTTAATATATTATCATTTCTTTACCATCTTATATTTTCTGAGAATTACTTATGAGTACAGTGACTGTATACAGAAGAGCTGGCTTATACTTCATTGGTTTGTTTGCCAGTCATTATTATACGAGGGTTAGTAATGCATAGTGTGTGTAGGTTCCGAGAAATGTAAAACAAATCCGTTTTTTCCCAGGGTGTGGCTACAATAGTTGCTGTATCTGTTGATCGATATACTGATTGAGAGAGACACAAGTGAGACAAAGTTAATGATTGAGGGAGACATAAGTAAGATAAAAACCAAAGTAATAGATGGGGGACAAAAAGCTAATTATGAGGGGATGAGGATGGAACTCGGGAATTCAATCTGAAAAAATACCTGACAGAACAGCAGAAGGAAATATTTTTCAACGTGATCAATAAAACGCAATAGCTTCAGAAATAATGTTCTGTCAGCAGTTCGATAATTTAATTGGAGGTCTGATACTTTCAGTTATGCAGGTAATTTTTTTTTGTAAATCTTGACTACTTTGTAAAATGAATTTTAACTGCACTCCTATTTTTAAATAAATGAACAGTACATTTTAGGTAACATGACCTTCCCCAAATGATGATCTGGACTAGACCCTGAATGTATTTATTTTAGGGTCATGTAGCCTAGTTGGAAATTTCTGACTGTTCATTTGGTGAAAGAAAAATAAGATGGAAAGTGTTTAAATGCTGTGTACTTTATGCCTTATAAAATCAGTATCATATATTCCTTTATATATTTTTTAAATACTTGAAGGTGAAAAAATTACATGGCTACAGGGAAAGAACAGGGCACTAAGACTAATTGGATAGTTCTTTCAAAGAGCCATGATGGGCCGAATAGCCGCCTTCTGCGGACAAAATGAGAACAAGCTAGCCAATAATGAGGCACCATGGATGAATAAAGAGATGAGGGTAAAATTGAATTTAAAGAAAAAGGCATACACTAAGTACATAGACAATAAAGGAAAGGATGACAAAAGGTCTTATGAAAAGTTTTAAAAATGATTAGGAAAGTAAAGAGGAACTACAAAATGAAATTATCAAAGAATATAACAAATATAAAAGTATTCTGTAGACATAGAAATAACTAAAGGAAAATTAAAATAGGTTCAGTGCCACTAAGGGTACATGAGATAAACTCAGTTAATTATAGGTAAATGTTACTTTGCCTCAGTTTTTACCAGCGAGACTGACTAGTTGGATTAGGACATTGGAAGAAGAGCTCAAAAACGATATCAAGACATTTGTGATAGAAAGGAAGGAGATAATTGATAAACTAGCCAAACTTAGCAAGGATAAAGTCCCAATAGACTGTGGGCCAAGTGTCAAAAAAATGCTTTTCCATAGTCCCTTCTGTGGAAGTACTTCCTATTCACACCATTAATTTAGGGACCATTTGTCACAAAAATCAATGTTCTGATCTTCAAACAATGAGCATTTTGCAGGAATTTTCATTAGAAAATAGGCAGAAATCTCATCAAAACCCAGAGTGATGACGTAATTGCGAATGACCTAAATGAACAATCACAACTGCTGTTTTTGTCAGTACCATGAAATCAGCCAATCACGATCTCTCTACTAGATCGATTAGAGTCAGTGACTCTACAACAGCATCAAAAGTGGTGAAAGGGGATGGAGGTCAGTTGGAGGAATGCAAATCACCAAAATCTTCTCTGCTGACCAGAAAGTTCCGAAGCAGTGGACAAAATTTCTGTCTTGCGGTGACAACACAGAAAATCTTCTCCAATTCCTCTATGAAAGATGGTGTAAGTCTGGAAAGGAGATTATTGATGATGTAACACTCTTTGTTGCACACGGAAGTGAGTGTCATGCTATATGTCAGAATGACCGCAAAACCGATCTGGAGGTGGTACCAATCCCAGCCTTGTTCTCCGACCTGGAAGAAGCCGACACACAACGACTGCTTCACAGCTCATTTGCTGCCAGTTCCAGTGAGTATGTCATTATAAACAGTCCTGACACTGATGTCTTTGTACTGTGCTTGGTGTTCTGCAAGGACATTGATGTCAAGCTGTACTTTCACACAGGAAGAGGAAACAACATGTGTACAATAGATGTTCATCGCATCTTTGATCAATTTGGGAAAGTTGGATGTGCTGCTCTTATGGGGTTTCACTGTTTTTCATGATGTGATTCAGTGAGTGCTCTGTATGGAATAGAAACAGAAAATAGGTGCAGGAGCAGGCCATTCAGCCCTTTGAGCCTGCACCACCATTCAATGAGTTCATGGCTGAACATGAAACTTCAGTACCCCCTTCCTGCTTTCTCGCCATACCCCTTGATCCCCCGAGTAGTAAGGACTTAATCTAACTCCCTTTTGAATATATTTAGTGAATTAGCCCCAACCACTTTCTGTGGCAGAGAATTCCACAGGTTCACCACTCTGGGTGAAAAAGTCTCTCCTCATCTCTGTCTTAAATGGCTTACCGCTTATCCTTAGACTGTGACCCCTGGTTCTGGACTTCCCCAACATTGGGAACATTCTTCCTGCATCTAACCTGTCCAAACCCGTCAGAATTTTAAACGTTTCTATGAGGTCCCCTCTCATTCTTCTGAACTCCAGTGAATACAAGCCCAGTTGATCCACTCTTTCTTGATATGTCAGTCCCACCATCCCGGGAATCAGTCTGGTGAATCTTCGCTGCACTCCCTCAATAGCAAGAATGTCCTTCTTCAAGTTAGGAGACCAAAATTGTACACAATACTCCAGGTGTGGCCTCACCAAGGCCCTGTACAACTGTAGCAACACCTCCCTGCCCCTGTACTCAAATCCCCTTGCTATGAAGGCCAACATGCCATTTGCTTTCTTAACCGCCTGCTGTACCTGCATGCCAACCTTCAATGACTGATGTACCATGACACCCAGGTCTCGTTGCACCTTCCCTTTTCCTAATCTGTCACCATTCAGATAATAGTCTGTCTCTCTGTTTTTACCACCAAAGTGGATAACCTCACATTTATCCACATTATACTTCAT
The DNA here is from genome assembly GCF_044704955.1 of Pristiophorus japonicus. Taxonomy (NCBI): domain Eukaryota; kingdom Metazoa; phylum Chordata; class Chondrichthyes; family Pristiophoridae; genus Pristiophorus; species Pristiophorus japonicus. The sequence continues at coordinate 342,058,035 of NC_091977.1, read as the reverse complement.
CTGCCATGCATTTGCCCACTCACCTAACCTATCCAAGTCACTCTGCAGCCTCATAGCGTCCTCCTCGCAGCTCACACTGCCACCCAACTTAGTGTCATCCGCAAATTTGGAGATACTGCATTTAATCCCCTCGTCTAAATCATTAATGTACAATGTAAACAGCTGGGACCCCAGCACAGAACCTTGCGGTATCCCACTAGTCACTGCCTGCCATTCTGAAAAGTACCCATTTACTCCTACTCTTTGCTTCCTGTCTGACAACCAGTTCTCAATCCACGTCAGCACACTACCCCCAATCCCATGTGCTTTAACTTTGCACATTAATCTCTTGTGTGGGACCTTGTCGAAAGCCTTCTGAAAGTCCAAATATACCACATCAACTGGTTCTCCTTTGTCCACTTTACTGGAAACATCCTCAAAAAATTCCAGAAGATTTGTCAAGCATGATTTCCCCTTCACAAATCCATGCTGACTTGGACCTATCATGTCACCATTTTCCAAATGCGCTGCTATGATATCCTTAATAATTGATTCCATCATTTTACCCACTACTGAGGTCAGGCTGACCGGTCTATAATTCCCTGTTTTCTCTCTCCCTCCTTTTTTAAAAAGTGGGGTTACATTGGCTACCCTCCACTCGATAGGAACTGATCCAGAGTCAATGGAATGTTGGAAAATGACTGTCAATGCATCCGCTATTTCCAAGGCCACTTCCTTAAGTACTCTGGGATGCAGTCCATCAGGCCCTGGGGATTTATCGGCCTTCAATCCCATCAATTTCCCCAACACAATTTCCCGACTAATAAGGATTTCCCTCAGTTCCTCCTCCCTACTAGACCCTCTGACCCCTTTTATATCCGGAATGTTGTTTGTGTCCTCCTTAGTGAATACTGAACCAAAGTACTTGTTCAATTGGTCTGCCATTTCTTTGTTCCCCGTTATGACTTCCCCTGATTCTGACTGCAGGGGACCTACGTTTGTCTTTACTAACCTTTTTCTCTTTACATACCGATAGAAACTTTTGCAATCCGCCTTAATGTTTCCTGCAAGCTTCTTCTCATACTCCATTTTCCCTGCCCTAATCAAACCCTTTGTCCTCCTCTGCTGAGTTCTAAATTTCTCCCAGTCCCCAGGTTCGCTGCTATTTCTGGCCAATTTGTATGTCATTTCCTTGGCTTTAATACTATCCCTGATTTCCCTTGATAGCCACGGTTGAGCCACCTTCCCTTTTTTATTTTTACGCCAGACAGGAATGTACAATTGTTGTAATTCATCCATGCGGTCTCTAAATGTCTGCCATTGCCCATCCACAGTCAACCCCTTAAGTATAATTCGCCAATCTATCCTAGCCAATTCATGCCTCATACCTTCAAAGTTACCCTTCTTTAAGTTCTGGACCATGGTCTCTGAATTAACTGCATCATTCTCCATCCTAATGCAGAATTCTACCATATTATGGTCACTCTTCCCCAAGGGGCCTCGCACAATGAGATTGCTAATTAGTCCTCTCTCATTACACAACACCCAGTCTAAGATGGCCTCCCCCCTAGTTGGTTCCTCGACATATTGGTCTAGAAAACCATCCCTTATGCACTCCAGGAAATCCTCCTCCACCGTATTGCTTCCAGTTTGGCTAGCCCAATCTATGTGCATATTAAAGTCACCCATTATAACTGCTGCACCTTTATTGCATGCACCCCTAATTTCCTGTTTGATGCCCTCCCCAACATCACTACTACTGTTTGGAGGTCTGTACACAACTCCCACTAACGTTTTTTGCCCTTTGGTGTTCTGCAGCTCTACCCATATAGATTCCACATCATCCAAGCTAATGTCTTTCCTAACTATTGCATTAATCGCCTCTTTAACCAGCAATGCTACCCCACCTCCTTTTCCTTTTATTCCATCCTTCCTGAATGTTGAATACCCCTGGATGTTGAGTTCCCAGCCCTGATCATCCTGGAGCCACGTCTCCGTAATCCCAATCACATCATATTTGTTAACATCTATTTGCACAGTTAATTCATCCACCTAGAATTCTGCCGCACATTGGCCCTTCCTGTTCCCTGCCCTGGGCCTCTCCGCCCCCCACCACCCCCCCCCCCCCCATCTCCCCTCCGTCTCCTGCCTCTGCCTCCCTTTTGTCTCCCTCTGTCTCCCTGTATTGGTTCCCATCCCCCTGCCATATTAGTTTAACTCCTCCCCAACAGCACTAGCAAACACTCCCCCTAGGACATTGGTTCCGGTTCTGCCCAGGTGCAGACCGTCCGGTTTGTACTGGTCCCACCTCCCCAGAACCGGTTCCAATGCCCCAGGAATTTGAATCCCTCCCTGCTGCACCACTGCTCAAGCCACGTATTCATCTGCGATTCCTACTCTGACTAGCACGTGGCACTGGTAGCAATCCCGAGATTACTACTTTTGAGGTCCTACTTTTTAATTTAGCTCCTAGCTCCTTAAATTCGTTTCGTTAGGACCTCATCCTTTTTTTTACCTATGTCGTTGGTACCAATGTGCACCACGACAACTGGCTGTTTTCCCTCCCATTTCAGAATGTCCTGCACTCGCTCCAAGACATCCTTGACCCTTGCACCAGGGAGGCAACATACCATCCTGGAGTCTCGGTTGCGGCCGCAGAAACGCCTATCTATTCCCATCACAATTGAATCCCCTATCACTATCGCGCTCCCACTCTTTTTCTTGCCCTCCTGTGCAGCAGCGCCAGCCACGGTGCCATGAACTTGCCTGCTGCTGCCCTCCCCTGATGAGTCATCCCCCCCCAACAGTACTCAAAACAGTGTATCTGTTTTGCAGGGGAATGACCACAGGGGACCCCTGCACTACCTTCCTTGCACTGGTCTTCCATTCCCTATCTGGCTGTGGACCCTTCTCCTGCGGTAAGACCAACTCACTACACGTGATACTCACGTCATTCTCAGCATCGTGGATGCTCCAGAGTGAATCCACCCTCAGTTCCAATTCCGTAACGCGGACCGTCAGGAGCTCGAGGCGGATACACTTCTCACACACGTAGTCGTCAGGGACACCGGAAGTGTCCCTGAGTTCCCACATGGCACAGGAGGAGCATATCACGTGACCAATCTCTCCTGCCATGCCTTAACCCTTAGATACCCTTAAATTGGTAATAACAATGTTACAGTTCACTTACTGATATAAAAAATAAAAAGAAAAGCTACTCACCAATCACTTACCCCATTGGCTGTGACGTCACCTTTTGATTCCTTTCTACTTCTATTTTGCTTTCTCTCCCGCTGTAGCTGCACCGGTACGCCTTTTATAGGCCGCTCCGACGCTGCTCCCACCTCTCGCCAACTGCCGCTGACTCTCGAGCTCCCGCTGGGCCTTTTATAGGCCGCTCCGACGCTGCTCCCACCTCTCGCCAACTGCCGCTGACTCTCGAGCTCCCGCTGGGCCTTTTATAGGCCGCTCCGACGCTGCTCCCACCTCTCGCCAACTGCCGCTGACTCTCGAGCTCCCGCTGGGCCTTTTATAGGCCGCTCCGACGCTGCTCCCACCTCTCGCCAACTGCCGCTGACTCTCGAGCTCCCGCTGGGCCTTTTATAGGCCGCTCCGACGCTGCTTCCACCTCTCGCCAACTGCCGCTCGGAAGGTAAAATCAGTGAAAGTCCTGATCGCCAGCAAACAGCACTGTTCGACATTTGAGAAGTTAGGGACCTCGTTTGCTGTTTCACAATCCCTTTGTGAAGAACTAAAGGCATACTTGTGAACTCTATGGGCAGAGTGGATGCAGAGATGTGAACCAGGCCAAATGTTCAAGACCGGAAGTTATGCAGAGAAGTGCTTGCTACCAAATAAAAATTCACTGTGCAAGCATATACAGTGTGCCAATTATCAGTTTGCAATTCACAAGCGATGATTTGAGAACATGCCGGAAATCCCATCTCCAAAGGACCATGGGTGGAAACTTGAAGATGATGTACTTGTCACAGACTGGATGACACTTCCTCCAGCACCAGCAATTGTAATGGACCTTGCACATTGTTCATGCAAAAAGGCCTGGTGTGCACAAGGAAAGTGCTCTTGTCTTCTCAACAAGCTACCTTGCACCGATATCTGCTCGTGTATAGGTTGTGATGAGAATGTTGCATCTTTGCCTGAGACTTCTAGGGCTGAGGAAACAGATACCCTTGATTCTGATGATGATTCAAAGATATGCATTCCTTTTCAGCCTCTAACTTTTTTCAGATCTATTTTGTTTTTTCAGTATTTCTATCTTTAAAAAAAATATTAATACTTTTATTATTATTATAATAATTATATGGTTGACAAATGCGTGTGGGTGTCCGTCTGAAATATCTAAGTGTGTGTAATGTCTGTAACCTTGTAATGTTTGTAGCTCCACACTGTGGATGTGGACGTATTGTGTACTGCAGGTGCAGGGTTAATAATAAACAGCCCAGACGAACCAGAAGGTGAGAGTGAAGAACCATCACCATAAATGGTTAAAGTGGTTACCAGAAAGGATGGTGAAGATATGTGGTCCTCGCACATATTTGGTAAAGATGTTTGATAATAGACAGGTTAGGTTTGTTCATATTGATCATATTTTACCTACAGACATGGAAGGAGGAAGTTATTGACGATGGATGACGAACAGCGAGGGCGGTGGGCATGGCCGAACAATATTCCCGAGAATTAAATAATAATTACGGTCGTCAGTCAACCAAGTAAATCACCTGCAGGTTCAAAGTAAAAGACGGCCATGGCCGAAAGTCTCAGAAACTGGAAATTCTACCAGAGTGTCGAAGTCGTGCTATAGGTGCCTGGGACAAAAACATTGCTCAAAGTTGTCCATACGTGAAGGCAGAGTGTTTTTTCTGCAGAAAGACTGGGCATATTGCGAAGGCCTGCCGACTGAAGGGTAAACCAGTTTTTAAAGCTATGAGTCCAGCGTTCAAAGCTATGATTAGAAATCCCAAGAGACTACATAGTATTGAAAAAAAACAACAGGACGAGGAGATGTTAAGAGTTACACGTCATCAGGAGCACGAGGTTAACGGACAGCGATTCAGAAAGCATCAAAATCCACATAGATGTTGCGGGATTCAAGATACCAATGGAAATTGACACGGGTGCATCCGTGAGTGTAGTACCGGAGTCATTGTACCGCGACAAATTGCGTGATTTTCAACTGGAGAAATCCAAGATAGAGCTGCGAGGCTACTCGGGAGAGAAAATTCCTGTGGTAGGTCAGATCACCGTACCGGTGAAATATAAAGATCAATTTCAGAACTTGCTTCTAATAGTAGTGAAAGGAGACAAGTCTGCCTTACTAGGAAGAAATTGGTTGAGCTCACTGAAGCTGGATTGGAGTAAGATTTTCTGTGTGGAAGCGAGACTTTCATCAACGGATGAGGTTATCAAGAAGTATCTGAAGGTGTTCTGCAAAATGGGCAGTCCGATCCAAGGCTTCAAGGCGAGTGTCAGGGTACAGAAGGACGCTAGATCGGTTTACTACAAGCCACGTTCTGTACCATATGCATTCGAGGAGAAAGTTGAGCAAGAACTCTAAAGATTAGAGACTGAGAACATTATTTGTAGGATGGATCGATGTAATTGGGCTACACCCATTGTTGTTGTACCTAAGTCCGATGGTAAGGTAAGATTGTGTGGTGATAAAGTAAACGTAAACCAGGTTCTAGAGGGTAATGTCCCCAATACATTGCCGAATATAGAAGATTTGTTCACAACACTGACAGGTGGTCAGATCTTCTCAAAACTGGATCTTACGAACGCCTACTTACAGCTTGAACTAGATGAGGAGTCCAAGTCATGTTTGGCTATAAATACTCATCTAGGCCTATATCAATTTAATAGGCTACCGTTTGGAGTGTCTTCCGCCCCTGCCATAATTCCAAGGGGTGATGAACCAGATTTTGCAAGGTATTGAAGGGGTAGTATGTTATTTGGATGACATACTAATTTCAGCACCAAATAGGCACATTCATAATAATTGAATGAAGTCCTTAAACAGCTAGAGAAGCACAGAGTATGAGTGTCTGCTCGTAAGTGTGAGTTATTTAAAAACTCTTAGGGTACAGAGTAGACAAAGATGGTTTACATCCAACCATGGAAAAATTGGATGCGATCAGAAATGCACCCACTCCCAAGAATGTCACTGAACTTCGTTCATTCTTGGGTCTTTTGAACTATTATGGGAAGTTCCTACCAAATTTGGCTATAGTATTACATCCACTGAATGAACTTTTGAAAATTCAGGTCCATTGGAAGTGGTCAAAAGAATTCGATACAGCATTCGAGGAGTGTTAAAGCAAATTGGTAGAGAGCACCATGTTAGTTCACTATGACATATCTAAGGAGATTAAGCTTGCATGTGATGGCTCTCCGTATGGAGTTGGGGCAGTAAGTAGTGGGGAGGAGAGACCAATTGCTTTTGCTTCACGCACTCTCAGTGCCAGTGAGAGTAATTATGCACATATTTTTGGGGTCAAGAAGTTTCACAAATACTTGTATGGCCGTAAGTTTACCATCGTTACGGACCATAAGCCCCTAACAGCAATCCTCCATCCAAAGTCCCCAGTTCCAACATTAGCTGCAGCCCGAATGCAGAGATGGGCTTTGATTTTGTCAGCTAATACATATGATATTGAATACAGACGATCAGCTGATCACAGTAATGCTGAAGCAATGTCTAGATTGCCTTCCCCATCACAAGTTACACCCGATAGGGAAGAAGTGTTTTATTTTTCATACATTGATGAACTGCCAGTCACAGCTGAAGAGATTGGTAGAGCAACCAAACGTGACCCAGTGATGTCAAAGGTGTATGAGTATATTGCAAATGGATGGCCAAACCAGGTAACAGACAAAGATACACATCCATTCTTCATTCGTAGGAATGAATTATCAATCGATAAAGATTGTATCATGTGAGGTGCAAGAGTGGTTATACCAAATAAATTCAGGTCCAAATTATTCGGAGACCTCCATGACCAGCACCTGGGAATGTGCTTGACCAAGAGTTTTGAAGGTGGGAATGATTCAAGTATTTCTGACTCATCAGATAGTTTTGATATACCAGTAGCAAATCCTAAATCCAATGTACTGGAATCAAATCCAGGAAAGAATCAGAATGAAAGTCTGAGTCCGAGTCAAGAAAACAAAGAGCCTGAAGTTAGTGAGTTCAAATGAAAATCAAGGAAATTCCGTGGAGGAAAACGTTCCTCAGGATGAGCCTCGAATGAGTGTAAAATCGACACCATGTTTGGAAGGTTCTTTTCGATAGCGAAGGTATCCTCTTCGAAACAAAAAACAAGTGGTAAAGTTAAATTTGTAAATATGAACAAAAAGTTTATATCCTGTGTTATGTATAAACATGAAAGTTATGTATGATGTTTGTTATGATGGCTTCTTCATTAAGGAGGGAGAAGTGTAATGTCTGTAAGCTTGTAATGTTTGTAGTTCCACACTGTGGATGTGGATGTATTGTGTACTGCAAGTGCAGGGTTAATAATAAACAGCCCAGGCAGATATCTGGAGACTTCCGAGAGAGCTGCCTGCCATGTTAGGAAGCTGTGTGTGCTGTGCTCTGTGAAGATATCAGTGTGTATGAAATAAATGGTTGTAGTGGTAGATTTCTTTCTTAGCAACGGATATGAAAACAAAACTTAGATTTATGTTTAGCTGCACCATATGATGTGTCCAGACCTCTCGTCCTCAGTGATACTTTTGACCAATTCTTACACCATCCATGCTTTAAAATTTAGCAGTAGCACTGATATGTCACCATTGTTCGGGAAAAGAAAGTCCATAGCAACCATTTTATTGTTTTCTTTGTTTTTGGCCATTTCTTGGTAGCACTCAATTTTCAGACTTGAGAACATTTGGTTTTTGCTTCAGATACATATGTTTAACATATTTAGCATGGTTCTAGGTACTTCCCACATAGAGAATACGGAACTAAAAATCTAGGCAAGAAAACAGGCTTCGGTCCACGGGCTACAAATCCGGATGGATTGAATCAGCACATACTCAAAGAAATTAGGAAAGGGTTAGCATAGCCACTAGGCACTAGTACACATCTGTATATTTAAAAATTCAATAGAAACTGAAGTCTGGCAGACAGCTAAAGCTATTCATGTATTCAAAAAGTGAGATAGAACAAGTCCAGGGAACTATAGACTAGTTAGCTTAATGTTGGTGGTAGGAAAGATATTGGAATTTTTATGCAAGTATGTAATAGAAAAATAACTAGAAACCAAAAATATCAAAAATAGTCTGTACGGATTTCAAAAAGGAAGATCATGCTTGACCAATTGTATTAACTTCTTTGAAAAAGTAACAAAAGGAGTAGACCCGGGTAATGCAATGGTTGTAATATACATGGACTTTCAAAAGGCCTTTTGATAAGGTACCGCCTAGCAAGCTCACGACTAAAGTGGAGTCAGGTGACAAGTATCTGACAATTCGGAAGGATAGACAAGAAGGGAAAGGAGGTGGGGTAGCTCTGTTAATAAAGGATGATATCAGGGCAGTTGTGAGAGATGATATTGGCTCGAATGAACAAAATGTTGAATCATTGTGGGTGGAGATTAGAGATAGTAAGGGGAAAAAGTCACTGGTGGGCGTAGTTTATAGGCCCCCAAATAATAACTTCACGGTGGGGCAGACTATAATCAAGGGAATAATAGAGGCATGTGAAAAAGGAACGGCAGTAATCATGGGGGATTTTAACCTACATATCGATTGTTCAAATCAAATCGCACGGGGTAGCCTTGAGGAGGAATTCACAGAATGCATATGGGATTGTTTCTTAGAACAGTATGTTACAGAACCTACAAGGGAGCAAGCTATCTTAGATCTGGTCCTGTGTAATGAAACAGGAATAATAAACGATCTCCTAGTAAAAGATCCTCTCGGAATGAGTGATCACAGTATGGTTGAATTTGTAATACAGATTGAGGGTGAGGAAGTAGTGTCTCAAACGAGCGTACTATGCTTAAACAAAGGGGATTACAGTGGGATGAGGGCAGAGTTAGCTAAAGTAGACTGGGAACACAGACTAAACGGTGGCACAATTGAGGAACAGTGGAGGACTTTCAAGGAGCTCTTTCATAATGCTCAACAAAAATATATTCCAGTGAAAAAGAAGGGCGGTAAGAGAAGGGATAACCAGCCGTGGATAACCAAGGAAATAAAGGAGAGTATCAAATTAAAAACCAATGTGTATAAGGTGGCCAAGGTTAGTGGGAAACTAGAAGACTGGGAAAATTTTAAACGACAGCATAGAATGACTAAGAAAGCAATAAAGAAAGGAAAGATAGATTACGAAAGTAAACTTGCGCAAAACATAAAAACAGATAGTAAAAGCTTTTACCGATATATAAAACGGAAGAGAGTGACTAAAGTAAATGTTGGTCCCTTCGAAGATGAGAAGGGGGATTTAATAATGGGAAATGGGAAAATGGCTGAGACCTTAAACAATTATTTTGCTTCAGTCTTCACAGTGGAAGACACAAAAACCATGCCAAAAATTGCTGGTCACGGGAATGTGGGAAGAGAGGACCTTGAGACAATCACTATTACGAGGGAGGTAGTGCTGGACAGACTAATGGGACTCAAGGTAGACAAGTCCCCTGGTCCTGATGAAATGCATCCCAGGGTATTAAAAGAGATGGCGGAAGTTATAGCAGATGCATTCGTTATAATCTACCAAAATTCTCTGGATTCTGGGGAGGTACCAATGGATTGGAAAGCAGCTAATGTAACGCCTCTGTTTAAAAAAGGGGGCAGACAAAAGGCAGGTAACTATAGGCCAGTTAGTTTAACATCTGTAGTGGGGAAAATGCTTGAAGCTATCATTAAGGAAGAAATAGCGGGACATCTAGATAGGAATAGTGCAATCAAGGAAACACGACATGGATTCATGAAGGGGAAATCATGTTTAACTAGTTTACTGGAAATCTTTGAGGATATAACGAGCATGGTGGATAGAGGTGTACCGATGGATGTGGTGTATTTAGATTTCCAAAAGGCATTCGATAAGGTGCCACACAAAAGGTTACTGCAGAAGATAAAGGTACGCGGAGTCAGAGGAAATGTATTAGCATGGATTGAGAATTGGCTGGCGAACAGAAAGCAGAGAGTCGGGATAAATAGGTCCTTTTCGGGTTGGAAATCGGTGGTTAGTGGTGTGCCACAGGGATCTGTGCTGGGACCACAACTGTTTACAATATACATAGATGACCTGGAAGAGGGGACAGAGTGTAGTGTAACAAAATTTGCAGATGACACAAAGATTAGTGGGAAAGCGGGTTGTGTAGAGGACACAGAGAGGCTGCAAAGAGATTTAGATAGGTTAAGCGAATGGGCTAAGGTTTGGCAGATGGAATACAATGTCGGAAAATGTGAGGTCATCCACCTTGGGGGAAAAAAAAACAGTAAAAGGGAATATTATTTGAATGGGGAGAAATTTCAACATGCTGCCGTGCAGAGGGACCTGGGGGTCCTTGTGCATGAATCCCAAAAAGTTAGTTTGCAGGTGCAGCAGGTAATCAGGAAGGCGAATGGAATGTTGGCCTTCATTGCGAGAGGGATGGAGTACAAAAGCAGGGAGGTCCTGCTGCAACTATACAGGGTATTGGTGAGGCCGCACCTGGAGTACTGCGTGCAGTTTTGGTCACCTTACTTAAGGAAGGATATACTAGCCTTGGAGGTGGTACAGAGACGATTCACTAGGCTGATTCCGGAGATGAGAGGGTTATCTTATGATGATAGATTGAGTAGATTGGGTCTTTACTCGTTGGAGTTCAGAAGGATGAGGAGTGATCTTTTAGAAACATTTAAAATAATGAAAGGGATAGACAAGATAGAGGCAGAGAGGTTGTTTCCACTGGTCGGGGAGACTAGAACTAGGGGGCACAGCCTCAAAATACGGGGGAGACAATTTAAAACTGAGTTGAGAAGGAATTTCTTCTCCCAGAGGGTTGTGAATCTGTGGAATTCTCTGCCTAAGGAAGCAGTTGAGGCTAGCTCATTGAATGTATTCAAATCACAGATAGATTTTTAACCAATAAAGAAATTAAGGGTTATGGGGAGCGGGTGGGTAAGTGGAGCTGAGTCCACGGCCAGATCAGCCATGAGAACATAAGAATTAGGTAGTTGTGCCATCACTAGTAATTTCCGTAACGTTTCTCCTGATCTTCTGCTGTAACTTAAGCGGAAACCCTGGAAAAATGGGGTAAATGGCCGATCGTGCCATTTCTCCATTGTTTTCACAAAGATTCTCTCTGGCATCTTTAAGAATATTAGCACAAGTATGCTTGCACACTGAGATCATTATATTTTACTGCACTAAAATGAGCCACCTTTTCAATTTGTACTGTTTAAAAGCACAGTGAATGTACAGTATTAATGTATATTCTGAGTAACAATGGCCTGGTTATTAACAGGGGCAGGTTGCATCGGCGGGAGGGGCGGAGTTTTGGATGGGGAGTGGGGGTCCGATCTCCAACACTTTGTGGGGGGAGCTTTGGGGGAAGCACTCCAGCTCCTCCTGGCCCACAAGCAGTACTGTGAAGGCAATTTTTCCACAAAGCTGTTCACTCTTCACTTCAGCTGCTCGGTTTTCCAAGGCTTGGGAAACCCGACTGCCCACTGTAAAAACCTGAACAGCCGGCTGCCAGCCTCATTAAAATATTTAAATTGCCACCTGGAAGGGTGTTGGCTGCCCGCCCCTTGTCCCGCCTGCGTAAACCTGGAAATGGGCAAGTTGGGGTCAGGTTCAGATTTTTAAAATTTTAACATCGGACCCGAACCCAACCCACCCATTTTTGAGTGCTAGAATTTCCCCCAGTGTATCTCACGGCTCAGTGCAATTTTCTAACTAGTCACTAGCTTTTAGCAGTGGATTTGTACAAATCAATTTATTAATCTGAGGTTTTGATATCTGGTCCTGAAGGCATTTCTGCCTGATTGAACTGCTTAATGTATGATGCACTAATCCTGCTGTTTTGTAATTAAGGTGAGATCTCTGATTATTTTTGTTCTGGAACTTGATGTTTCTGGAGAGCTCCGTATCTTTTATCTGTAATGCACCGCTGTATTAAAAAATCTATCCTACGGTTTGTTGGTACAGTCCTGTATTCAGAAAGTGATTCATACATGTGTGACTCTCAAAACCACTGTAATGTATTGTAGTCCTGGTTCACTGATTGCTAGACTTTGGTACTGGTTAAAGGAGAAGATGTGCACTTGCAGTTTAAATTGATTCACATTGGCACCTCCAGTGAGTAAATGAGCCATACAGACCAGGAAGACATTGGCCTAGAAAGTTCTAGGGGGTTAGAGCCTGGGTGAGGGGGGTCAGGGGTTGGAGCCTGGGAGGGGGAGGAGAGGGCGATCAGGGGCTGGAGCCTGGGACAAAGGGGTCAGGGGTTGGAGTCTGGGAGGGGGAGGTTGGACTGGAGCCTGGGTCAAGGGGGTAGAGCCTGGGGAGGAGGAGGTTGGGGGCTGGAGCCTGGGGCGGGGGTAGAGCCTGGGGAGGGGGAGGTTGGAGCTGGAGCCTGGGGAGGGGGGTAGAGCCTGGGGAGGGGGAGGTTGGGGGGTAGAGCCTGGGGAAGGGGGAGGTTGGGGGCTGGAGCCTGGGTCAGGGGGTGGAGCCTGGGGAGGGGGAGGTTGGAGGTTGGAGGGTAGAGCCTGGCGAGGTTGGGGGGTGGAGCCTGGGGCGGGGATAGAGCCTGGGAGGAGGAGTTTGGGGGGTAGAGCCTGGCGAGGTTGGGGGGTGGAGCCTGGGGCGGGGGTAGAGCCTGGGAGGAGGAGGTTGGGGGGTAGAGCCTGGGGGGTAGAGCCTGGCGAGGTTGGGGAGTGGAGCCTGGGGCGGGGGTAGAGCCTGGGGCGGGGGTAGAGCCTGGGAGGAGGAGGTTGGGGGGTAGAGCCTGGGGAAGGGGTAGAGCCTGGGGAGCGGGAGGTTGGGAGCTAGAGCCTAGGGCGGGGGTGGAGCCTGGGGAGGGGGAGGTTGGGGGCTGGAGTCTGGGGCGGGGGTAGAGCCTGGGGAGGGGGAGGTTGGGGGCTGGAGTCTGGGGCGGGGGTAGAGCCTGGGAGAGGGAGGTTGGGGGGTAGAGCCTGGGGAGGGGGAGATTGGGAGCTGGAGCCTAGGGCGGGGGTAGAGCCTGGGGAGGGGGAGGTTGGGGGGTGGAGCCTGGGGAGGGGGTGGTTGGGGGGTGGAGCCTGGGGAGGGGGAGGTTGGGGGGGTAGAGCCTGGGGAGGGGGTGGTTGGGGGGTGGAGCCTGGGGAGGGGGAGGTTGGGGGCTGGAGCCTGGGTCAGGGGGTAGAGCCTGGGGAGGGGGAGGCTGGGGGGTAGAGCCTGGGGAGGGGGAGGTTGGGAGCTGGAGCCTAGGGCGGGGGTAGAGCCTGGGGAGGGGGTGGTTGGGGGGTGGAGCCTGGGGAGGGGGAGGTTGGGGGCTGGAGCCTGGGTCAGGGGGTAGAGCCTGGGGAGGGGGAGGCTGGGGGGTAGAGCCTGGGGAGGGGGAGGTTGGGAGCTGGAGCCTAGGGCGGGGGTAGAGCCTGGGGAGGGGGAGATTGGGGGCTGGAGCCTAGGGCGGGGGTAGAGCCTGGGGAGGGGGAGGTTGGGGGCTGGAGTCTGGGGCGGGGGTAGAGCCTGGGATGGGGGGAGGTTGGGAGTTGGAGCCTGGGGCGGGGGTAGAGCCTGGGGAGGGGGAGGAGAGGGAGGTCAGGGGCTGGAGCCTGGGTGAGGGAGGGGATCGGTGACTTGGTTGATGGAGGTCATAGGTTTCAGAGGTGCTGCCGAAGAAGCCTTGGCAAGTTGTTGGAGTGCCACCTGTACATATGGTACACATTGCAGTCATGGTGTGCCTGTGGTGGAGGGAGTGGATGTTTGTGCTGGTATGATGCATTGGTGCAGCATTGAAAGATTAAAGGGAATTATTTAAAAATATTGAATTCCTAGAGAGGTAAGAACAGAGAAAAAAAAGTTAATTGTTTATCAACTAAATTATTTTGAACTTCCTAGATGTGCTGTATACCAGATTTGCTCAGTTTAATTTAAAAAAAAATTAAAAGTTGGGGAAGCATTAATTTAATTATGGATTCTAGACAGTTATATTATGATGAATCATGAGACTAGATAAAGTCTTAAAGTCACACCGTAGCATTTTATATTAATAACCTACCACTTTACTTTCAGGCAGATGTTTTATTTTAGTGTTGCAATAGATTTTATGATGCCAACACTTTATATGAGCGATCACCAAACTCTCTCCCTTCGACCACCTGTGCCACCCTCCCCTGCCCCCCGCCCCCCGCCCCCCGCCGGCAGCATTGGCAGCCCAACATTCGAAGCTCATGCAGCTCAGTCGTATGTATGCTTATATTTCTCATTCACTTGTTTGTTCTGTTTGAATGTAGTGAGCCTCAGGTTTGGAAAGGGACATTTTTTTGCACTGCTGGTGGATACATCCAAAATCAAGCACCAAGATCTGTTAGTACAGGGGTATCGGCAATTTGAGATATCTGCAAATTAATGGGATTAAACCATGGTGTACACCTATGTGACATGTGGCAACGAAAGCTTGGACATACCTGATGCATACATTTTAAATTCTTGGAAAATGATGGCAGTCTGACAGAATTAATTATCTCAGTACTGTACATTTATTGAAAAATGAGGTGCAGTTGATGACTTGGAAGTTGAATTTTTCAATTATGAAACAGTTTCACATAGACATATGCAGATTTGTAAAAAAAAAAACTTATGTCAGTTGAGGATCACCTCACTGCCAAAAATATTTTAAAATATTCTACTCTAAGAAAGTTAATTTCACAGTGCAAAGGTAGGGTAGACATTACATTGAAAGTGACATTAACAGTTTGTAAATGATGGAACACCAATTCTTTCATTAGGTCTTACTGCTGATCTGTGGACATTCAAAGCAGCAGTGCTGCATTGGAAGCTTAAAGAGAAGCATCAAAGTTCTTTACCATGTTGCTATAATGACAAAGTCAGCTGCTTGAAGAATGTGACCAACATATGAGTTGGCAATGGTCTTAAGATCACAGGAGTCAAAATACCACTGATCTGCGGCCTGGGACTAGCTATTTTTAGGTAGAAGTAGCATAAACGATTCTTGACAGTGGACCTCATTTCTGCCACTAGGTGTTGCTGTAATGTTACAGGGGCATCCAGTGGCAGAACTTAAGAACAGCAGCAGGATGGTACCTGTGTTTGAAAATGGGGATAGAGGGCAAGAAGAGGAAGCATTTTAGTTTTCCTCAAGCAGTGAAAGAAAGAACAATGGGCTCAATTTTTCTGGGTCATTTACGCAGTTTTTTTGGCGCACGCCTTTTTTTTTGGCGTAGGTATTTAAATCAAAGTTTCCCCCAGGAATCTGCACCGGTGTAACTGAGTTAGTTACGATTTTTTTTACGTTAGGTTTTTTTGACGTCATAAGGGGCGTTCCCTCATGCCTGCGCCAATTTTGATGATTTTTCAGTTTGGCCAAAAAAAAATTCTGCTAGGTCGGCGTATCTGGCCACTCCCAAAAAACCTTCTGGAGAGTTAACAGAAAGCCATAAGAGAAATATTGAAGAATCGCGTTGAAAGATGCCATTGTTTTCATCAAAGTTTTTGGAGGGAGTCAAGAACACTTTAAATATCCATAATAAAGATGATTTTTTTTAAACCTTTTCAATGGAGTTCATGGAAGTTTCCGATGCCTGGACCATTTCGGAGGCTACTTGCTATACTCCCCCGAGACTGTTGTGTGCAGCATGTTGCATAACTTAGCCATCATGAGGCAGCAACAGCAGCTGGTAGGAGAAGACCCACCTGCGGTTAAAGTGGCTGATAATAATGATGAGGAAGATGCAGATGACGAGCATGTTCCCTTATTGCAGCAGCTAACTCCAACATGCCATCCCTCATGTACCCTGACAGTGTCTCAACAACCTGCAACATTCCCTCCCTCATGTTGAGCAAAACTGTCTGAACTACCTGTGCCATTCCCTCCCTCATGGTCACGGACATAATTTCCATTTCTTGTGAGTTTTCTGTTACTTCCCCCGACAATCCCGCTACCTCCTCACCCACCCCACCGATGGTATCCAGGAGTGATCGCGTAAGATTAATGCTCTCCCCACTCATTGCCATCATCTGAACCACACCTGTTGGGTCCTGCACCTCCGGAGAGTGCAGTCGAGCTCTCCCTCCCCTCCTCCCCACAGGTGTGGCTCGCACTCCACCACTGGGACCCGGAGCCTCGGAAGGTGGGGCCCTGGGTGTGCCTTGCTGCACTCCACCACTGGGACCCGGAGCCTCGGAAGGTGGGGCCCTGGGTTTGGCTCGTTGCACCACACCACTGGAACTCGCAGTCTCGGAAGGTGGAGCCCTAGGTGTGCCTCGCTGTACCCCACCACTGGGACCCACAGCCTCGGTCATTAGGAAACCATGGAATGTCCCACCAACACTCAAACCACATCACGGAAGGGACTGGCATCTCAATGGGCGGCACCTGCACCGCCACCAAAGTCAGTAAAACAGTGGGGGCTTCATCCATCTCCATCCCCTCCCCTTCACCCCCATGCTCTTGGTCTGGAGGGTGGGAATCGAAGATGTTCTCTTTAGGCTTGTCCTCGTCTGAATAATCTTCTGCATCATCAGGGTCAGCCTCAAGTTCTGCAAAATATAACAGAACACAGACAAATGGTTAGCAGCAGAAGAGGGGGCAGGGTGAGTGGCATGAATAGGCTCTCACAGTGCAGGCTGATTTGAATGATAGCACATGGCATCAACCGAAGTGTAGCTGACGGAGATATCCCCAGGAACCGAAGCATGGCTAGCCCGCGCAATACTTAACATTTAGGAAAGCCAGACTATGGAATTTGCAGGACTTACCCTCTCCCCCGAATGTGGGTTCAGCTTGTGCAGTGGTGATTGCTTTTCTCCAGGCAGGAGCCCATCAAACCAGCGACCCTCTCTTCCAATGGTGTCAATGGCTACAGATTTGCCGGGCCTCCTCCTGTTCGAGTTCTTTCCCTTTTGTTGTGTGCCACCTTCCTCTGCAAAGATGAAAATGCAACTTTTTAGAGAGGGTGTCTTTCTGCTGTGTGGGGCATATACAGCTGGTCACATTTGCAATTGCATTGAATAAATGAAAATATTGCGTACACTAACTACTTGACCAAATTCCTGCCACTTCTTTTTACACTGGCCTCCAGATCTCGTGGTGGTCACCATTGCGCAGTAATTTTTTGCAACCCAGCGTTTCTTCATTTCTTTAGGTGGAACGTTTATGTGATGCCTGCTGGTGTCCAGCTCCTGCCATCTGGTCTCAATCACAGTAACTAGTGCCTCCAATTCTTCCTGTAAGACATTCTTGTTCATTGCACCGCGTTACATCTTGTATTGCTACAGATCCGATTTTTCCAATGCTCTCACACAGCACTCTCTCACAACTGGTTCTTTAAAAATGGCCGATTGCCAACCTAGAGCTGTATTGCGCATGTGCGTCCATTGAAATACTTCAGGAGCTTTTAATCAACAAAGGCAGACATTGATGTTGAGATTCAACATCGCCTCCAGTACGTTAGTGCAGCCTTTGGCCGCCTGAGGAAAAGAGTGTTCGAAGACCAGGCCCTCAAATCTACCACCAAGCTCATGGTCTACAGGGCTGTAGTAATACCCACCCTCCTGTATGGATCAGAGGCATGGACGATGTACAGAAGACACCTCAAGTCACTAGAGATAATTGCAACTGTATCGTATCCATTTACATCTATTTGCGCTGTTAACTGGTCTATCTTATTACAGATGCTTCGTCCATTCAGATACAATGCTTTTAAATTTGACTTTTTAACATTATTAGACATCTTAACATTATTTTGTACTATAGCCCTATTTGTCTTATCGCTATTTTTTTCTTACCTGGACCCTCTTTGTTAGTGCATTCTTTTGTTTGTATGCTCTGTTTGCCCGAACAGTTCCTCCTCGGCGGGGCCCCAATTCAAATTGTGAATTTTGTTAATGTGCTTCCTATGGACTGGTTATAACAATGATAATGTCTAAGTGTAATGGCCAGTCTGCGAGATCAGCAATAATTATTGGCCATCTTAAGTTTGATGGGACATTGTGGAAAAGATGATTTAACTAGATATATCCATAGGCTGTAAGGTCTGGAACTCCCTCCCTAAAGCCACACCTTGAATAGTGTGTACAGTTTTGGTCTCCTAATCGGAGGAAGGATATTCTTGCTATTGAGGGAGTGCAGCAAAGGTTCACCAGACTGATTCCCGGAATGGCAGGACTGACATATGAAGAAAGACTGGATCGACTAGGCTTCTATTCACTGGAACTTAGAAGAATGAGAGGGGATCGCATAGAAACATATAAAATTCTGACAGGATTGGACAGGTTAGATGTAGGAAGAATGTTCCCGATGTTGGGGAAGTCCGGAACCAGGGGTCACAGTCTTAAGGATAAGGGGTAAGCCATTTAGGACCGAGATGAGGAGAAACTTCTTCACTCAGAGAATTGTGAACCTGTAGAATTCTCTACCACAGAAAGTTGTTGAGGCCAATTCGTTAGATATATTCAAAAGGGAGTTAGATGTGACCCTACGGCTAAAGGGATCAAGGGGTATGGAGAGAAAGCAGGAAAGGGGTACTGAGGTGAATGATCAGCCATGATCATATTGAATGGTGGTGCAGGGTCGAAGGGCCAAATGGCCTACTCCTGCACCTATTTTCCATGTTTCTATGTGTCTCTACCTCTCTTTCATCCTTTAAGACACTCCTTAAAACCTACCTCTTTGACCAAGGTTTTGGACATCTGCCCTAATATCTCCTCATGTGGCTCGGTGTCAAATTCTGTTTGATGATGCTCCTGAGAAGCTTCTTGGGATGTTTTACTACATTAGAGTCACTGTATAAATGCAAGTTGTTGTTCGCAGAAGAATCCCCAGCGGAGTATGCCTAGCGGCTGCATCGCTCCACGCTACTTAGTTTGGCAGAAGGATTCTCATTAGTCCCCCTAATTTACAGTGGGTCAGATGTCTTTCAAGCATCCTTGGGGTGTAGGATGTTGAACCTCAAAATTTGCCCACGTTGAGCCCTTTTATCGCTAATAAATTGGGCACAACGAGGTCCAATCTTTATCCCCCCCCCCCCCCCCTCCCCCAATGAAAATGAAAGATGATTGTTAACTTTATATAGCTGGAAAATTTTCCTTGTGCTCAAGATCAGAAACTGCTTTTGAAGAGGAAGTTTTTGTTACATTTATTGCACAGAGGAAATTTCCCTCCATAGTTCCATTAACATTTGCTTCTGATATTTAGTTGTTAACCTTCTGCCCATTCAGCATCTACCCAGAGTCATTTTGTTTCTGATCAAGAGGGGAGTCCGTGAGTGCATGATTGCACCTTGAAAAATAGATGGAATGATGCGATCGAACGATTCAACTGAGTAAGAAATAAAGAAAAGAAAAATACCCATAACATATACTGAAAAAGGAGTAACACTGAAGTCTCTGAGGGTTGTAAATCTATGGAATTATCTGCCCCTGAGAGCTGTGGAGGTTGGGTTATTGAATATATTTAAGACAGAGATAAACAGAATTTTGAGCGATAAGGGAATAAAGGGTTATGGGGAGCGGGCAGGGAAGTGCAACTGAGTCTATGATCAGATCAGCCATGATCATCTTGAATGGCGGAGCAGGCTTGAGGGGCCAGGTGGCCTACTCCTGCTCCTATTTCTTATGTTATGATTACAGAGCAGTGATCTAATCTAGATTTAAAGATATCTGAAAATAAAGCTTGAGCAGTTTAAAAAGCTCCTTCATACTTGAAGTTAGATTCTTGACTTTAAATCACCCCATGTACCTGTGCTATTCTTTCCTTGTTTGTGGAATGTCATTTCCCCCCCCTCCCAATTTGCTAACCTATTCTCCTAAAGGTATGGACTCGTGGTGAAGGGCTGATTGCCCGCTTCAGTGCTCCTATTGCAAGTCAGCGCTCGAAGGACTACTGGTTGGGAAATTGAAGGTCCACAGACCCTGATTTTTTCATCCATTTAAATTGATGGATGGAAAACATCAGAATGCAGGCTTGCAATTTTCTTTCTAGTGATTCTTACCAGCATTGTTTCGCCACAAGTGCCCGATTAGGGAATCAGCTTTGTGATTCCACGGGTATCTTAACCATATGTGAGTCTAGACAGTGAGTCTTGGAAGGCAATTTATCGAGGAAGGCATCGCGGTCGATTCATATCCCATCATCACTCAATGTTCATGCGTGCAAACGTTTTTGCTGGCAGCAGTTACCGTTTCTGCCATGGGTGTCCGCCATGGACTTAATGCATGGTGACATTCTCATTGATGATTAAGGTAATCACTGCAGCTTTATTGAGTTCTATTCTGCAGTTAATTATCATAAAATAACGCTGTCAGTGCATCTGATAAATGTTTATTTCATAAGCAGTATCATCCAAACAAATGTCTCTCCAAATAGTCCATTAGTAGTCTGGTACTTTCTACAACACTCTAATTTAGCAGCAATTCATTACTTCTGCATCCACCTAATTGCAAAGAAGGAAAGGCCTTGTAATGTATGTAGTAATAAAATTCTAAAGGTTTGTCAGTAGGGTCAGTGCACCTTAAGGTCGTTTAATGTAGATTCTGCTGCTTGATCCAAATGTTCCTTTGATCTGTAGATGGCAGAGAAGAATCTAAATTTGACTTCCAACGATATCATAGACTTTAAAACAACAGATGTACGTGTTTAAGGTAGAGATGATTGCTCCTGGAATATAGAGCATTTCCTTATTTTGAGCACCTACAACCAAGATAAAGTGCTCCCAAGTCAAAATATAGTATGGATCAGTTGCAGAGAAAAGCTCTTTCTTTTATAGTTTAATAAGTTTTGATCTATCGGTTAACAATGAACAAGAGATTATATTAGAGCAATATAATACATATTTATATCTAAAGTAGATATATAGGGCCCAAATTTCAGGCCGCGCCTAAAACGGCACAGCCCGGACCTCGACGCCCATTTTTCGCGCCAGAAAGTGCGCCTAAAAAAAACGTACCTATTCGGCTCCCTGCAGGTCCTCTGGAGCTGGGCGCAGCGCAGCACGAGCTGTTGGGGGCGGAGCCAGGTCCCTGCGCTGAAAACAGTGCCGGGACCTCTGCACATGCATGTGCAGTAGCTCCAGGTGCCCAAAGCTGTGGGAGGGGCCTGAAGCACGCAGCCCCTAGCCCTGGCCGAATGGCCTCACTGGGGCTGTGTGAATAAGGCTCCTCCCACCCGACCCGACCTCCGCTCCGCTCCCCCCCCCCCCCCCCCGGACCTCCGCGACTCACTCTCCTCTCCTCTCTCTTTCTCCCCCCCCCCACCTCCGCGACTCACTCTCCTCTCTCTTCCCCCCCCCCCCCCCCCCCGGACCTCCACGACCCCCCCTACCTGTAAATCCAGCCCGAGGTCTTGGGCCCAGCCGTTCAGCTTCCTTCTCTCCTTCCCTTCCTCTCTTCCTTCATCCTCTCTCTCTTTCCCTTCTCTCCCTTCCTCCTCCCTTCCCCCTCCCTTCCCCCTCCCTTCCCCCTCCCTTCCCCCTCCCTTCCCCTCCCCCTCCCCCTCCCCCTCCATTCTCCTCCTCCTACCCCACTTCTCCCCCCCCCTCCCCACTTCTCTCCTCCCCCCCACCCCCCCTTCTCTCCTCCCCCCCCCCCCCATCTCCCCCTCCCCCTCCCCTTCCTACCCCCACCCCCCTTTCTTCCCCTCCCATTCCCCTTTCCCACCCCAAACCTGGTACCTTTCCCCGGCAGAGGAGAAGAACCCCTTTCTGGACTTTTAAAATGCATTCATGTAGAGCCCCCCCCCCCCCCCCCAGTGTTTGGACTCATAGTTCCAAATTAAATTCCATTTCCTATCTACCAGAAAGTTTGTAATCCTAAAGTGCACATGGAAGAAACTACGAACTTTAATCAAATTTGGGATTTTTAAAAGATGGATGTTGGGTCGGCAAGAAATGGGGTGGGGTCCATCTCTAAAGGGCCACTTTGGACATTGGAGCTAATCAAATTGTCTGGGAACTCTCTCAAACTTGCCCCTAGAAAACATTAGCATTCAAACAATGGAAGAAATAGTATCACCCCACCCAGAGGATCAAAATGTCACATACATATTCCAACACCTCTTCAACAGGCATAGAAATATCTGGCTCAGGGTAGACTAGCACAATGGACGACAGCTGATCAACTTTGAAAAGCCTATTAACGCCAGATTAAAAACACTTAATCAAGTTTCTGTTAACTGGGCTGGGCAATTCGGGGGGGGGGGGGGGGCGCGGTGGTAGATAAGGAAACCTTTTTGGGATATATCTATCCCCCAGTTTTACAAGGAAAAAACTAACAGAACACAGACTCGAACAAGGACACAGATTGCCACGAAACGCCCCCACCAGCTGGACCATGCCTGCCCACCTGTCCTTCGTGGAAAAGTTTTTCACAAAAAACCCCTTTGACCACAAGGCCATAAAACAGTGTCAGCACGTAAGGTCCTGAACGCCCTACGAAAGAAGGAGAGGGTGGACCCTGTCAGGTGGTTCCCTGAGCAGACTGTCAAACTCGTTTGGCAGAACATCTCATCACCAGAGCTGTCACACAAGCACCAAGACGTAGCTTGGTTGGCGGTAAGGAGGGCCCTACCCGTCAGAGCATTCATGCACAGCCGACATCTCGGCAGCACGGCACGGTGCCCCCGAGTCGGCTGCGGGGCGGATGAGACTGTCACCCATCTCCTTCAGGATTGCGCCTTCACAAGACAGGTTTGGAAAGAGATGCAGTGGATGCTGTCGAGGTTCATCCCGAGCAGCTCCGTAACACAGGACTCTGTGCTCTATGGGCTGTTCCTAGGGACACACACCGAGACAGACTCACCTGCTGGAGGGCCATCAACTCGGTCAAAGACGCTCTTTGGTCTTGCCGAAACTTGCTGGTCTTCCAGAGCAAGGAGATGTCCACGTCTGCGTGTTGCAGACTGGCGCAATCCAAGATCCAGGATTACGTGCTGAGGGACGCACTTAAAATTGGTGCAGTCGCCGCAAAGGCACGGTGGGGAAGGGCCACAGTTTAAAGCCCTTCTGCCACGGTAAACCCGGGGGCAGGAATCAGTATAAAACTCCCCTCGGGCCGTACTTGTAACTTTTTTGTGTACATGGAGCACCATGATCTGTAAACACCTAGGTAGTGCCATGTACAATGCAAGGTCTGTTTCGTGCTGCACGTTGGAAAGGAAAAGTGTAAATGTACCGTCACCCATTACGTGTACTGTATAGTGACACGTAATGTAATTTGTTGAATGTACTACAATGTATCCCGTATTGTACCGAATTGTACTTGAAATGAAAAGCTAGGAAATGTATCGAACGGAACTGCGGTCAGCACCCAAATGTAGTGTATGGGATTGCTGACCGCAGCTAAATGTACTGAACTGCTTTTGAATGTACTGTACAAATTTTTATATGAATAAAGTATATTTTGAAATTAAAAAAAGGACACAGACACAGACACAAGCAGCCTACTTCCTCTATAGTGAAGAAATGGAATAGTGAAGGAAACTACCAGAACTCATCAAGAATTGACTGAGCACGAGGCCCACGAAACGGAAGGTTGTCAGTAACCAAATTGACATCCACTCTACAATCTACTTCTGAACGACCCAACGGGTGAGAAATTACCAAAAGGGACTAACTAAAACTATTCCTAACCAAAGAAAGTGGGTACTTACCCCATACATCCAAAACGCAACTTACCGCATCAACGGACGCACCCCAACCGAAGACTACACAGTCTGGGGTGCGGCTCGCCTAGAAGGCCAAGTGCAGCGAACCCCGCAACCGCGATTCACCGGCAACTGTCTAAAGGGATTGGTGAGCATAGCCCCTGAACCCCTCAGAGCTATAACTTAGTTAGTTAGGGGAATTGGGAGGGGGGAGGCTGGGATACTGGTGTAAATGTATCTGCATTCTCCTCTTTACCCCATTTAGAGTTTAAGCTGTATTTTTTTCCCCACAGGCTGTAATTTGACATTTTATTCAATGTGTTGTACCCCCAGTGTGTATTGGTGTGCCTTTTTACTTCTTTTTAAACACAATAAAGCCATACCTGCTTCCTACCTTGAAACCAATTGTCTGTCCAAGTCTGTCACAGTCCCTTCATAATTCCAGTGTCTAGAACCAAGGGTGTGGGAGCAATTCGAAACTGCTCATATAAGGTCAGAAGGGAAAGCTGACCCCCTGCAAACCACCCCTTACATACCCTGGAAGACAGAGAAAATTGGAGGACAGAATTATGCCTGACTGGTTTCTCACGTGTCTTGGCAAATGACTATAGGGGACATTGAGATTGTGGACTGGGAGCAAGCTGCATACACTCCCTCTACTCTATAACGAGTATAGAGCAATAATGAATATTCCCTCTCTCCAACCCTGCTGGCCCAGCACTTTAATAACCTCTCTGCCTTGCCTTATCTTTCCCATCTTCAAAAAGCTTCCTTAATACCTTGTCAACAAAGCAGCCTTCCCAAACTCGACTCCCTACTCCTGTTGGCTAAAATCCCACCCTCCACTTTGTGAAGTGCCTTGGGATGTTTTCTACATTAAAGGAGCTGTTAGAATTTATTGTGCTGCATCTGTATTATGATTTAATCCACTCTGTCTTGGGTCTAGTATATGTCACACTTAAATCTGAATGTCATGCTTTAATGATTGTGTTAACCACCATCTGTTGAGTTAACAATGCTGATTTGCTTGAATATCTAATTGTCACTAAAAGGTTGGACATGTCGGGACAAATTATATATTCTAATCACAAATGAGGAAGCTGCACAATGAACCAAAATGTTGTTTTCAAAGCTATCAATCTGAACGGACAAAACCACTAGCCAATCAAATCACTCAAGTGCTTTTGTATTGCTTTTTGATGCACTGAACTGCATATCCCTAATAATTACATTTATAATATAATAAATACATTAAGCAATACATGCGTCTTAAAAACAAGTCACAAAGGTTATCCGCAATCTAACCCATTAGGATCACAGAATGTTACATCACTGGCTATTTGGCCGTTAAGCTGGTGTTTTTCTCCATGTGAGCCACCTAGCCAAATCACACTCTCCAGTTCGCTCCCCTGACCATTTAATATTCTATTTTTTCACGTAACTTTATTTATAGACTCTGCTTCTTCATCATTTTGTGGCAGAGAATTCCA
Source organism: Pristiophorus japonicus (assembly GCF_044704955.1). NCBI lineage: Eukaryota > Metazoa > Chordata > Chondrichthyes > Pristiophoridae > Pristiophorus > Pristiophorus japonicus. The sequence continues at coordinate 342,032,753 of NC_091977.1, read as the reverse complement.
TCTTATAACCAATCTCTGTTTATAGAAATATCTTCTAACCTTCTCTTTGATTCTTTTTATTAAGATCTTAAATTTGTGCTTTTTTGTTACTGTCTTGCCATCCTGTGGAAACAACTTCTCATTATTTACTGTACCATAATCCTTCATAATCTTCAGGATGTCTATCAGTTCACCCTTCTCGGTTCCAGTGAAAAGTGCCCTAACTTTTCAAGTGGGAAAAAAAAACCAGAAGAAAGGATCAAGATAAAATGTGGAAGAATAAAGAGAAGTTAAGAGAAGAGAAGGAAAAAAGTTAAGGAAATAACTTTTACTAAGGAAGGAGAAAAAGATAAGGAAGCCCTATTTTGGGAGGGGGAGATCCTGTGCTGTGCCAGCCAATGTACATGTAGATGCAATACATCTGTTAGAAGTATGAGTAAATAGTGAAGTTTTATGACTGACTGCTGCATTTGGTGAGGGCATATGGTAGCGGGGTGGGAAAGGAAGAGAATCATGCTGGCTGCATGCTGTTCAATAGGACAGAAATTCAGCCCCCAAGCCTGGAGCGCTGAGATCCAGACGCTAGCACTATTGCAGTGTGGTGATGCAGATATTAAAAGACATATGTCAGAACTATCCATGCTCTAAACTCCCCATTAATGTGGAATAGGTGAGAGTTACACCAAGCTTCAAAACTTGGTTCGGTGTCTCGTATTGTGGCCTAGACTTTCCAGCTCGGTTGTTTCCCTGCCTTCTCTTTTCTGGGGGGCAGTAGCCCCAGCAGCCTAAAATGTGTGGATGGGTGAGTGGGCGCATGCCAGAGATGTTAAAGTGAGGGAAGCACATTCACCACAAAATTTCCCTCCATTTTGCCTAATTGAATGCTGGATTCTCCAACCTCCTTTTCTCGCAAGTCCTTGAATGTGTTGTCTCCTCCCAAATCTGTGCCCATCTTTCCCGCAACTCCATGTTTGAATCCCTCCAAACCGGTTTCCGCCCCTGCCACAGTACGGAAGCAGTTCTCATCAGTCACAAATTACATCCTTTGTGAGTGTGACAAAGGTATCCCTCTTCGTCCTTCTCGACCTGTGCAGCCTTTGACACGGTTGACCACTCCATCCTTCTCCAACGCCTCTCCACCGCTGTCCAGCTGGGTGGGACTGCACTCGCCTGGTTCCATTCTTATCTATCTCATTGTAGCCCGAGAATCACCTGCAATGGCTTCTCTTCCCGCTCCCGCATTGTTACCTCTGGTGTCCCCCACCTATTTCTCATCTACATGTTGCCCCTTGCCGACAACATCAGAAAACACAGCGTTAGTTTCCACATGTATGCTAATGACACCGGGCTCTACCTACCACCTCTTCTCTTGACCCCGCCATAATCTCAAAATTGTCAGACTGCTTGTCCAACATCCAGTTCTGGAGCCACAAACTCCGTTCCTTAGCCACTGACTCCATCCCTCTCCCTAACATCTGCCTGAGGCTGAACCAGACAGTTCGCAACCATCATGTCATATTGAAATGAGCTTCCGACCACATATCCACAGCATAGCTAAGATCGCCTATTTCCACCTCCATAACATTACCCGTCTCTGCCCTTGTCTCAGCTCATCCACGCCTTTGTTACCTCTAGATTGGACTATTCCAACGCACACCTGGCTGGCCTCTCACATTATACCTTACATAAACTTCAGGTCATCCAAAACTCAGCTGCCCATGTCCTAACTCGCACCAAGTCCCGCTCACCTATCACCCCTGTGCTCGCTGACCAACATTGGCTGTTAAGCAATGGCTCAATTTCGAAATTCTCCTCCTTGTTTTCAAATCCCTCCATGGCCTCACTCCTCCCTATCTCTCTATCTCCTCAAGCCCCCCCACCCCCACCCCAGATATCTGTGCTCCTCTAATTCTGCCCTCTTCACCATCCCTGATTATAATCACTCAACCATTGGTAGCCGTGCCTTCTGTTGCCTAGGGCCTCCTAAGTTCTGGAATTCCCTACCTAAACCTTTATACCTCTCTTTCTTCCTTTAAGACGCTCCTTAAAACCTATCTCTTTGCCCAAGCTTTTGGTCACCTGCCCTAATTTATCCTTATGTGGCTCAGTGTGAATTTTTTTGTATTATAATACTCCTGTGAAGCACTTTGGGACGTTTTACGACATTAAAGGTGCTAAATAAATACAAGTTATTGTTGTTGGATGAGGTGTTGCCAAGCTCTGGGGTCCATTGTTCTCAGGCTGCAAAGGGTGCACCCACCCCATTGAGTATTTTGAGGCATCAGCTATGTTCCCCAGGGCTCTCGGACCTCATCACATCCCATTAGTTCTCTCATGCCCCTTTCAGGTTGCACTCCCAATGAGCATTCCCAGACACCAACATCCCCAGACCCCATTCCCACCTCCTTCATGGCTCTGCTGCCAAACTCTCCTCCATCCGCTCCATTACCACAATGCAACCACTTCTGCCTGGCCTCAGCTGACCCTCTGCCCCCCCCCCCCCACCCTTTCCTCAGACACACGTTCTCTTTCAATCAACTGTGGTGCCACATCTCTTAGTACCCACACCTCCAGTCCAGTATCTATTGCTTCCCATCTTTCTTCCTTAGATCTTAAAAAAGGTAAGAGATATTGAGCACATTAATAGAGGAATATTTGTAGAGATCACTTTGCCCACTCTGACATCAGTTGTGCACTCTGCAAGGAAATTTGCTATCCACATCAACTCACTGAGATTAAGCCAAATTGTTGCTTTAATTAGTGCATTAGTCAGTTCCTTACTGGCCAGTTTTGTGGCATTGATGGCGAGGCCAGCATTTATTGCCCATCCTCCGATCTAGGTCGCCGATGATTTGATCGACTGAGTGGGTTATGATCTCGGATAGGTGTAGCCGAAAGGCATTTCAATTAGGGAGATGTGGCTGGTCAGTGTTAAGCAGAGAGGCTCAGTGTGAACAGGACTGGCAGATGGTCACTCCCTATTCCCCTTGGGTCTGAGCAATTGCTGGTCACAGCTGGAGTTACAATAGCGCGGTCAAACACACAATAGAATTTGAAGCTACTGCTGTGATAAGCGAATTCTGGGGGAAGATATTGTAGCCCAGGTCACTGGCTCAATTTTCCCTGGTCATTTGCGCCGTTTTTTTGGCGAATTTATTTTTTTTCAAGTTTCCCCCTGCAATCTGACTTAGTTACGATTTTTCTAGGCCAGTTTTTTTTTTATATCATGTCTGCGCTGTTTTTTTCAATTTTTTTGCAGTTTGGCAAACATTTTTTCCTCCTAGGTCGGCGTATCTGGCCACTCCCGAAAAACCTTCTGGGCATTTAAGAAAACGGTGCTGAAAGACTCCATTGTTTTTAAATCGAAGATTTGGGAGGGAGTCAAGAACACTAAAAAGTCATTAATAAAGTTCAATAATACAGTGCAAGAATAACAAGGCTATGGAAGCGGATGGAATTCCCGCTGAGGTGCTAAAGTATGGTGGAGAGGCACTGTTGGCGCAGAGACATGACCTCATCTCTTTCATTTGGAGGGAGGGGAGCAGGCCGGGAGATCTGAGATGCAGTGATCGTGACCATCTTCAAAAATGGGGACAGGTCCGACTGCAGCAACTACAGTAGAATCTCCCTGCTAAAAGCCACTGGGAAGGTATCACTAGAGTTCTCCTCAGCCGTCTTCTCCCTGTGGCCAAGGAGCTCCTCCCTGAATCACAGTGCGGATTTCATCCCCTATGGGGCACAACGGACATGATCTTTGCAAAGTGACAGCTGCAGGGAGCAGCGCCAGCCCTTATACATGGCCTTCTTCGATCTTATAAAGGCCTTTGACACTGTCAATGGTGAGGGCTTATGGAGCGTCCTCCTCCGTTTTGGATGCCCCCAAAAGTTTGTCAACATCCTTCGTCCTGCTCCTCGACGACATGGAGGCCGTGATCCTTACCAATGGATCCATTACAGACCCAATCCACGTCCGGACCGGGGTCAAACAGGGCTGCGTCATCGCTCCAACCCTCTTATCAATCTTCCTCACTGCCATGCTCTACCTCACAGTCAACAAGCACCCCGCTGGAGTGGAACTAAACTACAGAACCAGTGGGAAGCTGTTTAACCTACACCGCCTCCAGCCCAGGTCCAAGATCACTCCAACCTGTCATTGAGCTGCAGTACGCGGAACACGCCTGCGCCTGCGCACATTCTGAGGCTGAACTCCAGGATATAGTCGATGTATTCACCGAGGCATATGAAAGCATAGGTCTTACGCTTAACATCCGTAAGACAAATGTCCTACACCAGCCTGTCCTTGCCGCACAGCACTGCCCCCCAGTCATCAAGATTCACTGCGCGGTCCTCGACAACGTGGACCACTTCCCATACCTCGGGAGCCTCTTATCAACAAAGGCAGACATTGATGCGGAAATTCAACATCACCTCCAGTCTGCAAGTGCAGCCTTTGGCCGCCTGAGGAAAAGAGTGTTCGAAGACCAGGCCCTCAAATCTACCACCAAGCTCATGGTCTACAGGGCTGTAGTAATACCCGCCCTCCTGCATGGATCAGAGGCATGGACGATGTACAGAAGACACCTCAAGTCGCTGGAGATATATCACCAATGATGTCGCCGCAAGATCCTGCAAATCCCCTGGGAGGACAGGCGCACCAACATCAGTGTCCTCGCCCAGGCTAACATCACCAGCATTGAAGCACTGACCACACTTGATCAGCTTCGCTGGGCAGGGCACATAGTTCGCATGCCAGACACAAGGCTCCCTAAGCAATTGCTCTATGCGGAGCTCCTTCATGGCAAACGAGCCAAAGGTGGGCAGCGTAAACGTTAGGACACCCTCAAAGTCTCCCTGGTAAAGTGCGACATCACCACTGACACCTGGGAACCCCGGCCGAATAACGCCCTAGGTCGAGAAAGTGCATCCAGGAGGGCGTTGAGCTCTTTGAATCTCAACGCAGGCGCAGGCAGCGGAAGGAGCATGCGGCAAATCAGTCCCACCCCCCGCCCTTCTCCCGACGAACGTCTGTCCCACCTGTGACACGATCTGTGGCTCTCGCATTGGACTGTTCAGCCGCCAAAGAACTCACTTTAGGAGTGGAAGCAAGTCTTCCTCGATACCGAGGGCCTGCCGGTGATGACTTTTTTTTTTAAACCTGTCAACGTAGTAAATATAAATTAGTTGCATTTGAGAAGTTTTCTCTTTTTTACTCACTCATGCGCCACCACCGAATATCTTGAAGCAGGGCTGCAGGGTCGTAGCTTTGGCTGGCACAATTGGCCCCGGACACGGGCTCGGGGCTCGGCTGGAAAACAAGCCAGGGAGGTAGGGAGGAGGGCGAATATATTTTATTCAAAAGTTTAATAAACAGTTCTTTTGTACATAACTTTAATAAAATTATTCTTGTATCAAACTTTACTTCTAAATTACTCATTAAGATCACTTAAAAACTTTAAAATCACTTACAAACTTTTAAACTTGTAAATTTACATAACTTATAAAAAAACTTTTAATTTTGAGAATAGCTAAACAGTAAGAATAATAACAACAGCAAAGAAAGACTGCACCCACCCATCTCTCCTCCACCTTATTCCAGGATCGCATGCTGCACTTGGTCTTGAACTCTCCACCACCCCTGCCCGCAGGCGGTGGCGCAGTGTTTCTGGGGTTGGTACCAAGCTTATTCTTCCTAAGATCTCGGGTACTGCTCACCTGTTGAAACATAGAAACATAGAAAATAAGTGCAGGAGTAGGCCATTCGGCCCTTCGAGCCTGCATCGCCATTCAATAAGATCATGGCTGATCATTCCCTCAGTATCCCTTTCCTGCTTTCTCTCCACACCCCTTCATCCTCTTAGATGTAAGGGCCATATCTAATTCCCTCTTGAATATAGCCAATGAACTGGCATCAACAACTCACTGCGGCAGGGAATTCCATAAGTTAACAACTCTCTGAGTGAAGAAGTTTCTCCTCATCTCAGCCCTAAATGGTCTACCCCTTATCCTAAGACTATGTCTGATATGTCCTTACTATACAGTATAAATGCACACGAGGCCCATACTTGTGAAGGTCACTCTGTGACCAGATACCTTTATTACCAAGACCTCGAGTGATGAAGGTGGGTGGAGCTTCCCCTTTTATACCTGAAAGTCCACATTAGGAGTGTCTCCCACAAGTTCACCCCCTTGTGGTCAATGTTCTCGAGGTGTAGAACTTAGGTCAGTTATACATGGGTTACAATGATAGTTGAATGCATGACAATGTCCCCTAGTTCTGGACTTCCCCAACATTGGGAACATTCTTCCCGCATCTAACCTGTCCAGTCCCATCAGAATCTTAGACGTTTCTACGAGATCCCCTCTCATCCTTCTAAACTCCAGTGAATAAAGACCCAGTCTCTCCTCATATGACAGTCCAGCCATCCCTGGAATCAGTCTGGTGAACCTTCGCTGCACTCCCTCAATAACAAGAACGTCCTTCCACAGATTAGGAGACCAAAACTGAACACAATATTCCAGGTGAGGCCTCACTAAGGCCCTGTACAACTGCAGTAAGACCTCCCTGCTCCTATACTCAAATCCCCGAGCTATGAAGGCCAACATACCATTTGTCGCTTTCACCGCCTGCTGTACCTGCATGCCCACTGTCAGTGACTGATGAACCATGACACCCAGGTCTCGTTGCACCTCCCCTTTTCCTAATCTGCCGCCATTCAGATAATAATCTGCCTTCGTGTTATTGCCCCCAAAATGTATAACCTCACATTTATCCATATTATACTGCATCTGCCATGCATTTGCCCACTCACCTAACCTGTCCAAGTCACCTTGCAGCCTATTAGCGCCCTCCTCACAGCTCACACTGCCACCCAGTTTAGTGTCATCCGCAAACTTGGAGATATTACACTCAATTCCTTCATCTAATTCGTTAATGTATATTGTAAAGAGCTGGGGTCCCAGCACTGAGCCCTGCGGCACTCCACTAGTCACTGCCTGCCATTCTGAAAAGGACCCGTTTATCCTGACTCTCTGCTTCCTCTCTGCCAACCAGTTCTCTATCCACGTCAGTACATTACCCCCAATATCATGCGCTTTAATTTTGCACACCAATCTCTTGTGTGGGACCTCGTCAAAAGCCTTTTGAAAGTCCAAATACACCACATCCATTGGTTCTCCCTTGTTCACTCTGCTAGTTACATCTTCAAAATATTCCAGAAGATTCGTCAAGCATGATTTCCCTTTCATAAATCCATGCTGACTTGGACCGATCCTGTCACTGCTTTCCAAATGCGCTGCTATTTCATCCTTAATAATTGATTCCAACATTTTCCCCACTACTGATGTCAGGCTGACCGGTTTATAATTAGCCGTTTTCTCTCTCCCTCTTTTTTAAAAAAGTGGTGTTACATTAGCTACCCAGCCAGTCCATAGGAACTGATCCAGAGTTGATAGATTGTTGGAAAATGATCACCAATGCATCCACTATTTCTAGGGTCATTTCCTTAAGTACTCGGGGATGCAGACGATCAGGCCCCGGGGATTTATCGGCCTTCAATCCCATCAATTTCCAGAACACAATTTCCCGCCTAATAAGGATATCCTTCAGTTCCTCCTTCTCACTAGACCCACTGTCCCCTAGTACATTCGGAAGGTTATTTGTGTCTTCCTTCGTGAAGACAGAATCGAAGTATTTGTTCAATTGGTCTGCCATTTCTTTGTTCCCCATTATAAATTCACCTGAATCCGACTTCAAGGGACCTACGTTTGTCTTCACTAATCTTTTTCTCTTCACATATCTATAGAAGCTTTTGCAGTCAGTTTTTATGTTCCCTGCAAGCTTCCTCTCGTACTCTATTTTCCCCCTCTTAATTAAAAACCTCTGTCCTCCTCTGTTGAATTCTAAATTTCTCCCAGTCCTCAGGTTTGCTGCTTTTTCTAGCCAATTTGTATGCCTCTTCCTTGGCTTTAACACTATCCTTAATTTCCCTTGTTAGGCATGGTTGAGCCACCTTCCCCATTTTATTTTTTCTCCAGACAGGGATGTACAATTGCTGAAGTTCATCCATGTGATCTTTAAATGTTTGCCATTGCTTATCCACCATCAACCCTTTAAGTATCCTTTGCCAGTCTATTCTAGCCAATTCACGCCTCATACCGTCGAAGTTCCCTTTCCTTAAGTTCAGGACCCTAGTTTCCGAATTAACTGTGTCACTCTCCATCTTAACAGAAACATAGAAACATAGAAAATAGGTGCAGGAGTAGGCCATTCGGCCCTTCGAGCCTACACCGCCATTCAATGAGTTCATGGCTGAACATGCAACTTCAGTACCCCATTCCTGCTTTCTCGCCATACCCCTTGATCCCCCTAGTAGTAAGGACTACATCTAACTTCTTTTTGAATATATTTAGTGAATTGGCCTCAACAACTTTCTGTGGTAGAGAATTCCACAGGTTCACCACTCTCTGGGTGAAGAAGTTTCTCCTCATCTCGGTCCTAAATGGCTTACCCCTGATCCTTAGACTGTGACCCCTGGTTCTGGACTTCCCCAACATTAGGAACATTCTTCCTGCATCTAACCTGTCTAAACCCATCAGAATTTTAAACGTTTCTATGAGATCCTCTCTCATTCTTCTGAACTCCAGTGAATACGAGCCCAGTTGATCCAGTCTTTCTTGATATGTCAGTCCCGCCATCCCGGGAATCAGTCTGGTGAACCTTCGCTGCACTCCCTCAATAGCAAGAATGTCCTTCCTCTAGTTAAGAGACCAAAACTGCACACAATACTCCAGGTGTGGCCTCACCAAGGCCCTGTACAACACCTCCCTGCCCCTGTACTCAAATCCCCTCGCTATGAAGGCCAACATGCCATTTGCTTTCTTAACCGCCTGCTGTACCTGCATGCCAACCTTCAATGACTGATGTACCATGACACCCAGGTCTCGTTGCACCTCCCCTTTTCCTAATAAAGAATTCTACCATATTATGGTCACTCTTCCCCAAGGGGCCTCGCACAACAAGTTTGCTAATTAGTCCCTTCTCATTACACATCACCCAGTCTATGATGGCCAGCTCTCTAGTTGGTTCCTCGACATATTGGTCGAGAAAACCATCCCTAATATACTCTCGGAAATCCTTCTCCACCGCATTGCTACCAGTTTGGTTAGCCCAATCAATATGTCGATTAAAGTCGCCCATGATAACTGCTGTACTTTTATTGCACATATCCCTTATTTCTTGTTTGATGCTGTCCCCAACCTCTCTCCTACTGTTTGGTGGTCTGTACACAACTCCCACTAACATTTTCTGCCCTTTGAAATTCTGCAGCTCCACCCATACCGATTCCACATCATCCAGGCTAATGGTCCCTCCTTACTATTGCATTAATTTCCTCATTAACCAGCAATACCACCGCGCCTCCTTTTCCTCTCTACTTATCCTTCCTAAATGTTGAATACCCCTGGATGGTGAGTTCCTAGCCTTGGTCACCCTGGAGCCATGTCTCCGTGATGCCAATTACATCATATCCGTTAACTGCTGTCTGCGCAGTTAATTTGTTCACCTTATTCAGAATACTCCTTGCATTGAAGCACAGAACCTTCAGGCTTGTCTTTTTAACACACTTTGCCCCTTGAGAATTTTTCAGTAATGTGGCCCTTTTTGTTTTTTGCCTTGGGTTTCTCTACCCTCCACTTTTACTATTCTCCTTTCTATCTTTTGCTTCTGCCTCCATTTTATTTCCCCACTTGTCTCCCTGCATAGGTTCCCATCCCCCTGCCATGTTAGTTTAACTCCTCCCCAAAAGCAGTAGCAAACACTCCCCCTAGGACATTGGTTCCAGGTGCAGACCGTCCGGTTTGTACTAGTCCCACCTCCCCCAGAACAGGTTCCAATGTCCCAGGAATTTGAAATCCTCCCTCTTGCACCACTCTTCAAGCCACGTATTCCTGTGAGCTATCCTGCGATTCCTCCTCTGACTAGCACGTGGCACTGGTAGCAATCCTGAGATTACTACCTTTGAGGTCCTACTTTTTACTTTAGCTCCTAGCTCCCTAAATTGGTCTCGTAGGACCTCATCCTGCTTTTTACCTGTGTCGTTGGTACTTATATGCACCACGACAACTGGCTGATCACCCTCTCTTTTCAGAATGCCCTGCACCCGCTCCAAGACATCCTTGACCCTTGCACCAGGGAGGCAACATACCATCCTGGAGTCTCGGTTGCGGCCGCAGTAACGTCTATTCCCCTTACAATCGAATCCCCTATCACTATCGCTCTCCCACTCTTTTTCCTGCCCTCCTGTGCAGCAGAGCCACCCACGGTGCAATGAACTTGGCTGCTGTTGCTCTCCCCTGATGAATCATCCCCCTCAACAGTACCCAAAGCGGTGTATCTGTTTTCAGGGGGATGACCTTCCTTGCACTGCTGGTCACGCATTTACTACCTGGCTGTGTACCCTTTACCCATGAGAGGAGTGGGATGGCGTCGGCGGCAGGCGGCAAGTTGGAGGGCCCAGGCGGCAAGTTGGAGGGCCTGGCATTGAGCTCTTCAGAGGCTGGTGTGGGGATTGAAGTGGGAGTGACCTTTGATTCTGTCAATGGACGCAGGGCAGGGCATGAGCGTGTTCCCTTATTGCAGCAGCTAACTCCAACATACCGTCCCTCAGGCGCCCTGACAGTGTCTCAACAACCTGCAACATTCCTTCCCTCGTGTTGAGCAAAACTGTCTAAACTACTTGCAATATCCCCTTCCTCATGGTCAGTGATGTGGTTTGCACTACCTCTGACATTCCCTCCCTCATGGCCACTATTCCCTCACTGATAGCCCCGGACATCGTTCCCATTTCTCGTGTCTTCTCCCAACGGTCCCGCTACCTCATGACTCACCCCACTGATGTCGTCTAGGAGTGATCGGGTAAGGTCAATGCTCTCCGCACTCAATGACATCATCTGAACCACATCGGTTAGATCCTGCACCTCAAGAGAGCATGGTCAAGCTCTCCTTCCCCTTTTCCCCACTGGTGTGCCTTGCTGCACCCCACCACTGGGACCCGCAGCCTGGGACGGTGGGGCCCTGGGTGTGCCTCGCTGCACCCCACCACTGGGACCCGCAGCCTGGGACGGTGAGGCCCTGGGTGTGCCTCGCTGCACCCCCCATCACTGGGACCCGCAACCTCAGAAGGTGTGAAACCATGGAATGTCCCACCAGCACTCAAACCACTAGTCATGGAAGGGGCTGTCACCGCAATGAGCGGCAGCTCCTCCAGAGTCAGTACAAGAGTGGGAGCTTCATCAAGATCCATCCCCTCCCCATCCCTCTTCCCCTCACCCCCACGTTCTTGGTCTGAAAGATATTCTCCTCTTCATGCTCATCCTCGTCTGAATCATCTTCTGCATCGTCACGGTTGGCCTCAAGTTCTGCAAAATATAACAGAACAGACAAATGGTTAGCAACAGAGGAGGGGGCAGGGTGGGTGGCATGAGTAGGCTCACACATCGCAGGCAAGGCAGCAGGCTGATTTGAAGGACCACGATGAATTTGCAGGACTTACCCTCTCCCTGAAGTGTGGGCCCAGCTTGTGCAGTACTGATTGCTTTGATGGGTCCTGCCAGGAGAAAAGCAGTGATCCTCTCTTCCAAGGGCGACAGTGCGGGCAGATCCTGTTCGAGTTATTTCTCTTTTATTATGTACCACCTTCCTCTGCAAAGATGAAAACCTAACTTTTTAAAGAGGGTATCTTTCTGCTGGGTGGGACATACAGATGGTCGCATTTACAATTGCATTGAATAAATGAAAATATTATTTACACTGACTACTTGACCAAGGTCCTGCCACTTTTTACACTGGCCTCCAGATCTAGTGGTGGTCACCATTGCATAGTAATCTTCCACAACTTGGTTCCAGCGTTTCTTTATTTCTTTGGGTGGAACTTTTATGTGACTTCTGCTGGTGTCCAGCTCCTGCCATCTGTTCTCAATCACCGTAACTAGTGCCTCCACTTGTTCCTGTAAGAAATTCTTGGTCCTTGCACCACGTTGCATCGTATACTGTTACAGCTCCGATTTTTCCAATGCTCTCACACAGCACTCCTCCTCACACATACAACTGGCTCTTTAAAAAGGCCAATTGCCAACTCTGAGCTGTACAGAGCATGCACGTCCATTGCAACGACGTCAGAAACATAACCACCTTTTTCCGCGCATGCGCAGAAGGTGCAGCATTGTTTTTTAGCGCAGACAGCAGATTCCACCCCCCGAAGCGACTGGACAGGTTGCGCGGCGCCAAATTTGAAGTATACATCGGGGAAACCTTGACAAATTATTTCCGGCGCAATTCTGGCCTCGTAAAACGGGCATAACTCTGGCAATATGCTAGAAAACGGGTTTGGGCAAAATTGAGCCCATAGTTATGTCATATAGGCCTTTGTCTGCAATGTTAATAGACCGTCTGACCCATGCAGGATATTTTTCAGTGTATTGTTTCCAAATTGGAGAGTTCTCCTCAATAAGACCTGTGGTGGTGAAGTCCATGGTGGACTGTTGTTCCAATTAATCTTTGACTGCCACATGCCCTAGCTCCCAGGCAGCATCAGAGAGATTGGCCCAGAATTTGTTGAAAAAATTGTGTGATTAATCCACACCGTATTAATGTGCAAATCGGCAGGCGACCTGTGGTAGTTTTGCACCGTTGTGCTGTTAGCTTCACAAAAAAGGGATCTCGACCTTGACTTCGAGTTTCATGAAATTGTTGTTAATTTGCACATTAATTGCCCATTAACTCACCATTGAAAGTTAAGTCTAGTAATTAACAGCCTAAGTACCTTTTAATGTGATTATTGTTAATGATTGCCAGTCAACCTCTCTTGCTCAGAAAGTGAACAATTAAGAGTGGCATCTCATTCCTTCAGGTTGTAAATTTTTGTTGGAGATTTTAAAAATGTCAAGTTTTAAATTTGTTTTCATGCTTTTCTTTTGTCTCTTTTTTTGTCTCCCTCAATGCAATTTTTCTTTCCCTTTCTCTACCTGTACCTGATTTGATATTGAATTCACCCACTCTAATTAATCTTCTTTCTCAGTCCTGCCTCTTTTTTTCTCAATCCTTTAATCTATTTGGTTAAGGAGATACAATGTTTGTATTTAAATTAAACAAGATCCCAGAAGCCCTGTTGCCCTCATCATGCCATTTTCAGCAACTGAGTGGGCAAAAAATTATAAAATGAAACATGCACAAACAAGTCTAATTAATGAGGCTCGCCACAAGGCGCCTCACTCCAGCAAAATTTGGGTAATTGACTTCATTTTTCAAGCTGCAGTGCATGAGGAAGGCTGTTCAACTTTCCTCCCTGTCTGAAGCAACAATGGTGCAGTTCAGTAGGCTGAACTTTGCTGGAAAGATAGGTTTCATTTACTGGGCTATAAGGTAATCTGTATAGCCGTCATTGTTATTCCGGATGCCTCTATTGTTCACAAGGCGTCACTGGTGGGACTTTGTTTATATGCGATGGATTTATTAAACCCATCACCAGTCTCAAGTAGTGGCTTATGACTTTACTTAATTTTTGCATTGTTACCATACAGCTTGATAGTGCATCAGGAAAATGAACACAAAATGCTTTAGACAATGTGATGTTTCTTGCCCCTTTGTTACCTGTGTTGCTGCTCACAGTGCCAGTCTCTGTACTTTCACAAGATGCTGCCATCAGCCTGTTTGATGCAGCCAACCTATGCACGTCGGCTTTTTAGGTTTCTTGCGGGCTAGATTTGGCCTCTGGATACTTATGATTTCCTGGAAGTGAGGGCAGTTTTGTGCAGCTGGTGTGATCCACCGTAGTTGGCACAGGTGATGTCGTGCTTTGGCCAAGATACTGTGGCTCCCTAATATAGGTAATGATAGGTACAGTAGTAATTCACTAATATAAGTAGTGATAGATAACCATAGTAGCTCATTGTGATATTCTGGCTAGTGATACAATAAAAGCTCCCATTAAGCTGACAGTTGCCAAGTATGGTTTAAAGAATGGTTTAAGTATTAGTAACTAAAGAGCTCAAACATTCATTCCATTTTTAAAATATAATATTTTATACAAGTAATAGCATCACAGTGGAGAGAAAATATGACCAGTTGGTCAACTATAATTTAAAAATTGAACCCAAAAAACTTTGGGCTGGATTTTGGGCTTTTGTGTTTTTTTTGACAAAAACGGTAGTGTTATTTGAAACTTACCATTTTTGCTGCGCTACCGTTTTTAGGCCTAACTTTCGGGTTTTACGTCTGCGCCAGGGCCGGTAAGGGGAGGGGGGGGGGTGTTGCACGAGGATTCGTGGTGCAAAACGCGAGTTTCGCCAAATTTAGTCCGGGGCCAGGAGCGCTGCGATAGAGGCCTTGGGGGCAGGGGGGGGGGATAATAAAATTGGAATAAAACATTCACAAAACCCTTAACTAGCAAATCGCTGAAAATGAATTAAACAATAAAAACGTTAACTTACCTTTTTTGCAGGTTTTCATACTTACCGCTGCTGGAGGGTTGTACTGGCAGGTTTGATCTGTCTGTATTCTGGGCGCGGCGTACGGGTCGGGAGAGTGCCGAAAGTACAACGGTGACGCAATCCAAGTCGTTACATGTTGGACCACCTCTTCCCGGCGGTACTTGAAAGCGTTGCCGCAAACAGGTACCCGAGGACCCCGCCCAAGCTTTGCGACCAGGTTTTCGCCGCGGAGGGTCAAATCGCGGCGAAAATCTGGTTACAAACCTGCTGAAAAACCGGCCTTAATTAAGGTCTTAAGGTGGCCAAGATAGCAGGTTGTGTCCAATCTGGATTTATTTAATCAAAATAGTACCATTATACCTTTCAGTTATCTTGCAGAAGCTAGTTATTAGCTGGTGTTAGATGTGACATATTTTCTGCTCACAGGTGCAGTAGCACATTAAAAAAACAAGGGGCCCAAATTTCCCCAGGAGTTGCTCCGTTTTTTTTGGAGCAACTTAATTTTTCTGGAGTATCATATTAGTTGCAATTCTGGCCATTTAATTTGTGCCAGTGTAAGTGAATTAGTTAGTTTTTTTTTGTGTCGTTTTTTTTTCAAGAGGGGGTGTTCCCAGCCACTTAGGCCAGAATAAGTGTCCACTTTTGTATGTTCTGAAAAACCTTGCGGACACTTTAGAAATCAGGCGCAGGTAGCTAGAGCTGGTGGGAGCGGTGGGAGCGGGGGGGGGGATTTTCGAAAGCATTAAACACTTCACTTTTAAAAAATAAAGAAAGAGCCATCATCAATAATAAATGATAAATAAATCAATCAATAAATAAATTTTTTTTAAAATCAATAAATAAAAAATTAAAAGTTCCTACCTCATCTACTGCAGCATACTTAGTCATCGTGTAAAATACTGATATATTTGAGATACATAGACATCAAAGGGGTAAGTTCTGGCAGGTCTGCTAATCCAAGAACAAAGGATTCTGCCTGCTGAAAAGAGTGCTAGTTAAATATGTCATATATGCATGCTCAAAGTAATTAAGTTTATATACTGGAGTATATTATATACACTGCCAACATTATTTCCTTAGCACTGCAAACAAAGTGGCCTAAATCTCCCTGTGTACACACTCCATACTGCCATGTTGCCATGGGAACTGTTCAGGGAGCACGGAAAGGCAGTGGCCGGCTTGTGTGGCAAGCCACTCGGCCCGGGATAGGGACTGTGAACATCACGTTGTCCCTTCAGCCAGGGATAGGGTCGCCCGGAGACAGGACGCGCTGGGGGGGGCCAGGAGCTACTGCGCACGCATGCAGACTCCACTGCGCACGGGCGCAGCTGCCGGCACTCTTTTCGGCGCAGGGCTGTAGCTCCGCCCACCACGCATTCCGATGCGCTGCGCCACAGACTTGGAATCAACGGGGAGAATACGGAGGTAAGAAATTGGCACCGTTTCTGTACTACAAAGTCTGCGCACCTCATGGAGGTGTGCCGTTCTAGCAGAGGGGGCAAACTTGGGCCCTAGATCTCTATTGATTTTCAAGTCAGCAGCTCCACCGAGATCAGCACTCCAGAGATTGCTGACAGGATGGTGGAAATAAGCACATGCTGCTTTTAGCTCTTGTGAACGCTAGAGCTACTTCTGGAGGAGATCTTTTAAGCATTCATCTGTGGTCCAGGCTTTGGAGTCACAGTAGATACATAAGGAAGCTTAGAACCAGCAGATCATCTGGTGGATTAACTACTTTGAAACATACAAAATTCTTACAAGGCTTGATGGGCTAATGCAGGGAGAATGTTTCTCCTGGTTGGGAGAGTCTAGAACTAGGGGTCACAGTCTTAGAATAAGGGGTCGGCCATTTAGGACTGAGATGAGGGGAAATTTCTTCACTCAGACGGTAGTGTAAATTTGGAATTCTCTAGTCCAGAAGGCTGTGGAGGCTCAGTTATTGAATATATTTAAGGCAGAGATCGTTAGATTTTTGGATATTAAGGCAATCAAGGGATATGGGGATCGTGCAGGAAAGTGGAGTTGAGGTAGAAGATCAGCCATGATCTTATTCAATGGCAGAGCAGGCTCGAGGGCCGAATGGCCTTCTCCTGCTCCTAATTCTTATGCTCTTATGTACTTCAATTGCTTCAGGCAGCAGGAATGCAAATACAGAATTTTGACTATGCACCAATTTCAATTATTTACTGGAGGTTCTCAGTTAGATACAGGGATGAAAAGCATTCCATCCGTCACACTTCAAGTGTTGCACTTAAATTCCAGTGTCACATAATCAAAACAGGATAAAGGAACACTCCCGAAATAAAAAATACCAGAGCAAGAATATCTATAGTCTTTTCAATTTATCTCTGCATGAACTCACCTACTGATTTCTTAACAGTTGGACTTTGTTGCCCACAGGGACTCATACCTACAATTTAACAGAAGAATAATGGGTCCGAGTTTGGTCAAACCTAAGTTCTGCCCATTTATCGTCAAAGACCGCTAAGATCCTGACGGTACTTTGGGCGGAAGTTTGGTGGAAAAAATGGGCGTTCCACGCTGATTCTGGGCGGCAGCAGGCAGTAGGTCCGATTCTGGGTGGCAAATGCAATCCTTGGCAAGGTAACGCCGAGGCTAGAGTTGGGCGCAGGGAGGGTGGAACGGAAAAAAAAAAAAAATCAACAAATGAGAAACAAACCATGACAAATCCTTCAGAGGACCCTATCCAACAAAATCGCTGCAAGAGAAATAAAGCAAACTATTTAATGCGGGTCTTCATATCGACCATTCAGGTAAGACCTGCCTCCACGCAGCAGTCTCGTCTGCTGCTGGAGCGGAGGACCGCCCGGACCAATCTCGGGAGTGAGCCGGCGGGAGGACTTTTTTCGGCGTTGCATGCCAGCGGACGCTCCCCAGCAGTCTTCTCACACCGCCGGCGTGAGTGCCTCATCAAACTCGCTTGGAAAGGAGCACGCCGAAAATCAGGGATCAAATTCGGGCCCAATATATTGGAATAAAGTTGCCACTTCAGGAAATTGCACCCAAAATACGCTCGAAATTGTGCTGGTTAGGTTATAGTTCAAGTTTTCAATAAAATTCATTTGCATAATCACAAACGTGAAATCTTCAATCAACCAGCGCAATCAGGCAGCGTATTAGAACCTATTTGTTTCTTTATATTTAAAAAGTTTTAAGTTATCACCAAAAATAAGCATTTTTAATAAGTGTCCAGTCCATCAACTGAGTAACCAGATCTTAAATCATCTGAAAATAACTTTAAAAAAAAACTATAGTGAATCATTTACTAGTTTCATTGGTGTACACTAATCAGTTTCTTAGTAAATACCGTTTGATATGAAAAAACTTTTAAAAGATTCCTACTGGTGCCTGTGCGCCTAAATTATTTTTAAAAATGTGTACAATTTGAAAACCCTTCCTGAACTAACGGAATCTCTCAATTTTACCCTGAGGGTGTGGCCAGTCTTGTGGATGGGGCCTGATCCGGGTGAATTCAATCTTAACCCAGCTTAAAAGATCACGGAAAACACGAATGTAAGTGGTTTTGGGCATAACTCTCTTTTAAAATTACCTAATCTTTTGTGCTGGTTTGCCCGATTTCCCCCGCATTGTGCTGATAGTAGCGTAAACACATAGAAACTCTACCCCATTGTGTTATACATAATTTAATTACCTCATCCTTATGAAATAGCACATACCCTTAACTTACTCTGAGCAGTGCAACAAAGGGTTTTTTTTATTACTAATTCATTCATGAGATGTGGGTGTTACTGGCAAGGCCAGCATTTATTGCCCATCCCTAATTGCCCTTGAGAAGGTGGTGTGAGCCACCTTCTTGAACTGCTGCAGTCCGCATGGTGACGGAATTCCCACAGTGCTATTTGACAAGAGTGCCAGGATTTTGACCCAGTGACGATGAAGGAACGGCTATATATTTCCAAGTCAGGATGGTGTTCTGACTTGGAAGGAACTAGGTTGCAATATATTAAAAATGATGTGTCTGCATATGCAGGGGTCACACTTCAGACATCTGCCCTACTTCATTGCAGATGCAAAACAATCTTAACATTGTATGCTTCTCATCTGCAATCTAAAATGAACTAACATACTCCAAACTTCCTTGTCAAAACAACAATTAAACTGAGTCACCATTGATTCTATATTGGACATTTTTGAAAGCCAGTCTGGCGCATAATGGTCCTAAGCAGTCATTTCAAGAATGCAGAGGAATTACACCCTTGTAGCCTTAGAGACAGAGATCTAAATTTTAGCAGCAGAATAATCCATTGCACCTTAAACGGTATAATGCATCTGTACTTATAAAACTGCATCTTCTGACTTATAAGCAGCATCACAGGAGATACATTAGCAATACATTAACAAACACATCACCATATACCACATGTCACATGTTATTAACAGCTGCAACACAATGTTAAAGCCAGTTACTGAGGGCTCAATTTTCCCCAAAGCATTTTTTTTGCTGTACTTGAAGAGTTACGCACGATTTTTTGGGACCCAATATGTCAAAACAAAAAGTGTTGTAAGTTTCCCCGTAGGATCTCTTCGTTTTGGCATGGCCTAACCCGACCTTTAGTTTTGGGGGTGGAGCCTTGATCTGCGCCAAAAAAATCAGGCTGCCATGGTAACCAGGGACACAATGCGAGCTGAGGCTGCAAAGTGAAGTATACAGCCACCTTCCAACACATTAAAAGAATTGAAAAACACACAGCACCAACTTACCTTCCAACCCCGCCCGAAGGCTCTCCGGTCTTATCGGTCGCCGGTTTGGGTCTGTCTCTCTCTCGCTCTCTCGCTCTCTGACTGGACCGAGAATGGGACCGGACTGGGTGTGTGAACCGGGGACCGAGAATGGGATTGGACTGCCTTCGGGCGGGGTTGGAGGTAAGTTGCTGCTATGCGTTTTTCAATTCTTGCAGTGTGTCCGGGCATCTGCTGCGCCGATTTCCTTAACTCTCGGGAAGGTTTTTCAGGACAGGCCACATACGCTGGTCTAATCAGAACTGGAGTAACTCTCAGCTGGCCAAACTTCCCTAAATGGCCAGAAGTGGTGTAAGTGGCTGGTTGCGCCCCCTTTGGCTGAAAAAAAAAGTTCGTAACTAACTGAGTTACGCTAGTGCAAATTGATTGGGGAAACTAGGGATTTTTAAGTTAGGCCAGAAAAAGCAGCCTGCTCAAAAAAAAACGGTGCAAATACTGGGGAAAATTGAGCCCTAATCTTTGGTGCTTCAGTCCTGTCGAAACTGAGCAGCACTTCCACAATTTTCAAAGTTCCTGGGCCAAACAATTAAACTCTGAACGACCTAAGCTTGTGTTTAATTCAGCAACAATTAGACTTTAATACCTTAAAGGGATGCAGCTGAAATTGAGCAGATGAATGCATTGTGCATCATGTAGTGTAAAATTCCTTTCCTTATCATCTGACTTACTAGGGCTATAAATTGTGTAGAGTGTGTTTTTAGCATCGTGGGTGATACACTTACTGTGTTGAAATTCCAGTGTCACATTTTGGAATCAGACCTTTATATATGCTGATTTATGCAGATAATAGGCTAAAATCTTATGTGCAAAATAACAAATCACAACTGAAGGCAAACTCATAAAACTCGAGGAAAATGGGTTTAAAACTTCCAATCAGAAAGCACCAAGGACATTTGGAAACATATCAATTATGTGGCGTCAGCATAATCTACCAATAAAAGAAACGAGTAGGGGCTGACAAAGTTTTGTGAAGTTGGTTTTAGCTGCCACATTGCATTTTGCACCCACTGAGAATTTTCATTAGTTTAATATAAAAATAACATTTCTAACAAACATAAAAAATTAAATAACTGACAAATTACTCATTCTCATTGAGATTCCTACATATTGTTGTAAGTCCTTTAAAAACGTTTTCTTGGGAGTTCAGGATTATGTTTGGAATATTCAATTGGAGCTTGTATTATTGGCTTGGACCCTGCTGTCCATTTTAATCTAAATGCCTTGGTTCCATCTGATTTCGTTACTGTCCATATTAATCAAGGAATGCCCCTCCCATCCTTCGGGCTAAGTTTTGCTGCTGAGGTTGTTGATGCAGTTGTTTCTGTCATGAAAATGTGTTACAGATCTGTTTGCCAGACAAGAAAAGACCCAACCTCCTATTCCCTCACCTTCATCAATGCCACCATTGCTGAGTTCTCCCGTGATCACTGTTGACCAGAAGCTGAACCAGCAATGTCAGCAACATGACTAACAGAGCCTGTCAGAGGCTGGTATTCTGCGAAAAGTGTCTCACCTCCTGACTCCTCAAAGCCCTCAATTGAAGGACGATTGAAAAAGCCTCTGCTATCTCTTCTTTACAGGGGTATTTTATCTCTCCTTGTGAGGCTTGCTGATCAGAACTGTTCTAGATAGCCTGAGAGCTGAAGAAGCATGTTCTCTGAAATCTGATTATATTTCCTAATGACACATGTTACGATCACAAGCATGATATCACCGCTGTGATATCTGCACCTGTACATTACTGTGGATGACAGGGAAGACTAACAATTCGAGGATGCGGTGCCTTTTTTTAAAATCTGTAAATAAAATTCACAAAATTGTGTGTATTTGCCCCCACTTTCTCTCTCTTTCTGCTCCCTTGTTCCTTAAGCGACTACCTCATTGCTCGGGCACTCATAGATCCCTGGTACTTTGCTAAAGTAGCCATTATTCGTGTGTGACCCTTAATTGTGAGTATTGCAGAGAATATCATAGCTGAGCTGAACCTCAATGACCACATATGTACACATCAGTTGATTTTAATTGTGAGGAGAAACCCTGGCTGATTTCCCCGCTTCCCCAAGGATGCTGAGGCCAATTGTAACACTCCAAATGCTGCTCTGGTCAAATCACCTGACTCAGCACAGACAGACTGCGCAACTTGCTGGCTAAACTCACCAAACCAATGGGGGATATGGCAAGATTTTTTGAAATAAATCTATTCTTTGCCACCAGTCTTGATTGTTTCCTCCTCACCCTCCCCGTCACCCTAAACAATTCCTGTTTTTTTATTCTCCCCCACCTAGAGGGAGGATGATGGTATTTTAGCCTTACAACTTTGTTCACATGCACATTGGCCTACCCACAAAGTAAACATGTGGTCAGATAATTGTATCTGAGATCAGGAATTGTATATGTTAAATCATGGGAGTTATAATCATGGCCTTGTTTACCCATCTTGCCACATCTTGGTACATTGTTGTCCTGTGCCTTTGGGTCAACTATACCATTTTTCTGCTTATCAGCTTTCAAGTGTATCCAGGCTATAAATAGTACAATTTAATTAGAAAGTTGCATATCAGCTTGTGCATACCCAAGAGAGGAGGATTTCGATTTGATGTGCTTTGTCCAAGCTGGGCTTTGTTTTCTATTTGCTCCGAAAATAAGTGTGAGGAGCTCATGGACTTTGTCTCTAAGATTGAGACCATCCGTTTGGCCCCCTCTGCCTCTTCCCTTCTTTTCCCTAGCCCACCGGACCAAACTTGCGCTAAGGATCCCCCTGCCCTAACTCTGACTTCACACCTTTGTCCAGTTTCTCTCCGATCTCCCCTCATGATCTTTCCGAGCTCATCCCGTCCATGAGACCCACTTCCTGCTTCCTTGCTCCTACTAACTGCTGACCATCCAACTTCCTTTTCTGGCTCCCATGTTAACATTGTTAACGCTTTTCCTCGGGTACTGTTCCCCTCTCCCTCAAATCTGCCGTCATCATCCCTCTCCTCAAAAAAACAACACTCGACCCCTCCGTCCTTGCAAACTACTGCCCCATCTCCAACCTTTCTTTCATCAAGTCCTTGAACGCGTTGTCGCCTCCCAAATCCATGCCCATCTTTCCCACAATTCCATGTTTGAATCCCTCCAATCCGGTTTCCTCGCCTGCCACAGTACCGAAACACTCTCATCAAAGTCACAAATGACATCCTATCTCTCTCCTCGTCCCTCTTGACTTGTCTGCAGCTTTTGGCACGTTTGATCACTCTGTCCTTCTCCAACACCTCTCCACCGTTGTCCAGCTTGGTTGGGACTGCACTTGCCTGGTTCCATTCTTATCTATCTAATCGGAGTGAGAGAATTAACGGCTTCTCTTCCCACCCCCGCACCAATACCTCTCGTGTCTCCCAAGGATCTATCCTTGGTCCCCTCCTGTTTCTCAGCTACATGTAGTCCCTTGGCGACATCATCTGAAAACACAGCATCAGTTTCCACGTGTACGCTGATGACACCCAGCTCTCTACCACTTCTCTTGATCCCTCCACGATCTCTAAATTGTCAGACTGCTTGCCTGACATCCAGTTCTGGATGAGCAGAAATTTTCTTCAATTGAATATTGGGATGACCAAACCCATTGTTTTCGGGCCCCGCCACAAACTCCGTTTCCTAGACACTGACTCCATCCCTCTCCCCAACTTCTGTCTGAGGCTGAACCAGACTGCTCACAACCTTGGTGTCATATTTGACCCTGAAATTAGCTTTTGACCACATATCCGCAGCATAACTAAGACAGCCTATTTCCACCTCCCTGCCTTTGTTACCTCTAGACTTGATTATTCCAATGCACTCCTGGCTAGCCTCCCACATTTTACCCCACATAATAGAGGTGATCCAAAACTCGGCTGCCCGTGTCCTAACTCGCACCAAGTCCTGCTCACCCATCACCCCTGTGCTCGCTGACCTGCATTGGCTCCTGGTTAAGCAACACCTTGATTTCAAAATTCTCATCCTTGTTTTTAAATCCCTCCATTGCCTCACCCCTCTCTATCTCTGTGATCTTCTCCAGCCCCGCAACCCACCGAGATATCTGCGCTCTTCTAATTTTGCTCTCTTGAGCATCCCTGATTATAATCGCTAAACCATTGGTGGCCGTGCCTTCTGTTGCCTAGGCCCTAAGCTCTGGAATTCCTTGCCTAAACCTCTCTGTCTGTCAACCTCTTTCCTCCTTCAAGATGCTACCTCTTTGATCAAGCTTTTGGTCATCTGCCCTGATTTCTCCTTATGAGGCTGGGTGTCAAATTTTTTTATCTCATAATACTCCTGTAAAGCGCCTTGAGTTGTTTTACTACATTAAAGGTGCTATATAAAAACAAGTTGTCTTTTTTCATATTATTGAACAAAAATGGTACTTTATCTTTTTTGGAAACATGAAACACTTGGTTCCTCCTCACCCTCACCCTAAACAATTCCTGTTCTTTTTTGTCTCTCCCATCTAGAGGGAGGAATGGCGGTATTTTAGCATTTCATCTTTGTTCACATGCACATTGGCCTACCCACAGTAAACCTGTGGTCCAATAATTGCATCAATCATACAATCGTACCTTTCACATTGCCCAAAAAAGCTTCTAAAATAAAGGAATATTTTGTTCAATAATATGAAAAAAGACAATTAGAAAACAAAGTCTATCATGGACAAAACACATCAATTCAAAATCTTCCTCTCTTGGGTATGTACAAACTTATATACGCCTTTCTAATTAAGTTATCCTGTTGTAAATGTACACAAAACTAATGTATTGGAGAAATACTATGATCTGATACAGCTAGGATCAGTTGCTGTACAAGTAAATGACTGTAATTTGTTGCCATAAGAACAAATATGGCATATGGTAATGCTTTGAGCAGGGGAACGTTAAACAGCATATGGACAATCAGAGAGCAAAGTAACAACATAGTGTGTGGTGTTTGTGTGGGTGTTACTGTTAGGCTGGGCCAAGTAATGAATCAACTTTCAAGCAGAAGCAACCTTTGAAATCAAAGTGTGGTGTGTGTGTGTGTGTGTCTGTATAATGTAATGTTCTATTTCCATCTTACACTACTATATTTTGACTTCCCAGTTCCCTGGTCACCTTTGCAATTCCTAAGGGTTCTGCCTTTGTAACCACCAGATCTATTTTGTATAATCTTGGTTACATCCACAGTGAATGAATCATATTTTTGCAGACCTTCGATTTTTCTGTATGACTTTGTACTTGCCTTCAACAATAACAGCTTGTATTTGCCTATGTCCTTCACTGTAGTGAAATACTGTAAAATGCTTTGCTAAAGGCAGTTGATGAGGTATGTTCTGAGAAAGCTTTTGAAAGTGGAAAAAGATGTGGCAAGGCAGAGGGATTTAAGTAAGGGAGTTTCAGAGTGCTGGGCATGAAGACTGAAAGCTGCAAAGTTGGAACAGAGGGAAAAGGCACATAGAAGATCAGAGAAGTGGACAATGTGAACTAGGATGTATGGTTGGAGGAGGTGGTAGTGGTCGGGTAATGAAAGATCAT
The DNA here is from genome assembly GCF_044704955.1 of Pristiophorus japonicus. Lineage (NCBI taxonomy): Eukaryota > Metazoa > Chordata > Chondrichthyes > Pristiophoridae > Pristiophorus > Pristiophorus japonicus. Next base: position 342,007,989 of record NC_091977.1, on the reverse strand, counting down.
GATTGAATTATAAATGAGGATAAGGATCTTAAAGTCACATTATTTGTGGTTGGGGAGCCAGTGGAGGCTGTGAGGACAGGGTAATAGATGAGTGAGACTTTCTGCAGGATGCGATGTGAGCACGAGTTCTGGATGAGTTGGAATTTGTGTTTAGTAGAGCATGAGGGATCTGCAATAAGTCAAGCCTTGAAGTTATGTAGGCAAGAATGAAGCTTTCAGCAATTATGCAGCTGAGGTAGGAGTGCAAGTGATATTACGGAGGAGGAATTAGACAATAATGGACTGTGGCTGTAAGTTTAAATCTCAGTTCATTGTGAACGATGTGCACATTCCTGTTGCCCATCATGTTTAGCCTGAGGAAACAATCAGGCAGGGTAATGGACTCGGGGCTAAAGTACTTTCGAATTAAAATTTGGGGGTTTAGTGTGACCACCAGATTCGTGGAAAAAATGGTGGCCGCTGCACCTCCGCTGGGTGCCAATGGGTCCTGCGGCAGCTGCCTTTTTCGTGTGGCCGGCAGTGCTGCCGAAGACGGCGCTCGCCAAAAGTATGTAGATGATGCAGATTGTGATGTCAGTGAGTGTGTATGATCGCTGGCCATGTGCAGATCCTGCTTCGACACTAGCCTCTAAAGTACGCACACTGCCAGTTTCTGAGCTGATGTCTGCGAGTGACAAATGCAGTGACACTATTTCTTCTCCCCCCTCACTCTCCGACATTACCTCGGGGAAAGCCTGATCTGGTGCTTGTTCTTGATTATGTGAAAGCAGAAAGGCACAAATGTCAGGTTATGGTGAGCAGAGCCAGGAGGGAAGCAAGATAAACATGCATAGAAACATAGAAAATAGGTGCAGGAGTAGGCCATTCGGCCCTTCGAGCCTGCACCACCATTCAATAAGATCATGGCTGATCATTCACCTCAGTACCCCTTTCCTGCTTTCTCTCCATACCCCTTGATCCCTGTAGCCATAAGGGCCATATCTAACTCCCTCTTGAATATATCCAATGAACTGGCATCAACAACTCTCTGCGGTAGAGAATTCCACAGGTTAACAACTCCGAGTGAAGAAGTTTCTCCTCATCTCGGTCCTAAATGGCTTACCCCTTATCCTTAGACTATGTTAGACTGATTCTGGACTTCCCCAACATCGGGAACATTCTTCCTGCATCTAACCTGTCCAGCCCCATCATAATTTTATATGTTTCTATAACATCCCCTCTCATTCTTCTAAACTCCAGTGAATACAGGCCCAGTCGATCCAGTCACTCCTCATATGTCAGTCCTGCCATCCTGGGAATCAATCTGGTGAACCTTCGCTGCACTCCCTCAATAGCAAGAACGTCCTTCCTCAGATTAGGAGACCAAAACTGAACAAAATATTCCAGGTGAGGCCTCACCAAGGCCCTGTACAACTGCAGTAAGACCTCCCTTCTCGTATACTCAAATCCCCGAGCTATGAAGGCCAACATACCATTTGCCTTCAGCGCCTGCTGTACCTGCATGCCAACTTTCAATGACTGATGTACCATGACACCCAGATCTCATTGCGCCTCCCCTTTTTCTAATCTGTCGTTATTCAGATAATATTCTGCCTTCGTGTTTTTGCCACCAAAATGGATAACCTCTCATTTATCCACATTATTCTGCATCTGCCATGCATTTGCCCATTCACCTAACCTGTCCAAGTCACCCTGCAGCCTCTTAGCATCCTCCTCACAGTTCAAACCGCCACCCATTTTCGTGTCATCTGCAAACTTGGAGATATTACACTCAATTCCTTCATCTAAATCATTGATGTGTATTGTAAAGAGCTGGGGTCCCATAACTGAGCCCTGCGGCACCCCACTAGTCACTGCCTGCCATTCTGAAAAGGACCCGTTAATCTCGACTCTCTGCTTCCTGTCTGCCAACCAGTTCTCTATCCACGTCAGTACATTACCTGCAATACCATGTGGTTTAATTTTGCACACCAATCTCTTGTCAAAAGACTTTTGAAAGTCCAAATACACCACATCCACTGGTTCTCCCTTGTCCACTCTACGAGTTACATCCTCAAAAAATTCTAGAAGATTTGTCAAACATTATTTCCCTTTCATAAATCCATGCTGACTTGGACCGATCCTGTCACTACTTTCCAAATGCGCTGCTATTTCATCTTTAATAATTGATTCCAACAATTTCCCCACTACTGATGTCAGGGCAACCGGTCTATAATTACCCGTTTTCTCTCCCTCCTTTTTTTTAAAAAGTGGTGTTACATTAGCTACCCTCCAGTCCATAGGAACTGATCCAGAGTCGATAGACTGTTGGAAAATGATCACCAATGCATCCACTATTTCTAGGGCCACATCCTTAAGTACTCTGGGATACAGACTATCAGCCCCTCGGGATTTATCGGCCTTCAATCCCATCAATTTCCCTAACACAATTTCCCACCTAATAAGGATTTCCTTCGGTTCCTCCTTCTCACTAGACCTTCGGTCCCCTAGCATTTCCAGAAGGTTATTTGTGTCTTCCTTCGTGAAGACAGAACCGAAGTATTTGTTCAATTGGTCTGCCATTTCTTTGTTCCCCATTATAAATTCACCTGAGTCCGACTGCAAGGGACCTACATTTATCTTCACTAATCTTTTTCTCTTCACATATCTATAGAAGCTTTTGCAGTCAGTTTTTATGTTCCCGGCAAGCTTCCTCTCATACTCTATTTTCCCCCTCCTAATTTAACCCTTTGTCCTCCTCTGCTGAATTCTAAATTTCTCCCAGTCCTCAGGTTTCCTGCTTTTTCTGGCCAATTTATATACCTCTTCCATGGACTTAACACTATCCTTAATTTCCCTTGTTAGCCACGGTTGAGCCACCTTCCCCGTTTTATTTTTACTCCAGACAGGGATGTACAATTGCTGAAGTTCATCCATGTGATCTTTAAATGTTTGCCATTGCCTATCCACCGTCAACCCTTTACGTATCATTTGCCAGTCTATTCTAGCCAATTCATGTCTCAAACCATCAAAGTTAGCTTTCCTTAAGTTCAGGACCCTAGTCTCTGAATTAACTGTGTTACTCTCCATCTTAATAAAGAATTCTCCCATATTATGGTCACTCTTCCCCAAGGGGCCTTGCACAACAAGATTGCTAATTAGTCCTTCTCATTACACATCACCCAGTCGAGGATGTCCAGCTCTCTAGTTGGTTCCTCGACATATTGGTCAAGAAAACCATCCCTAATATACTCCAGGAAATCCTCCTTCACCGCATTGCTACCAGTTTGGTTAGCCCAATCTATATGTAGATTAAAGTCGCCCATGATAACTGCTGTACCTTTATTGCACGCATCCCTAATTTCTTGTTTGATGCTGTCCCCAACCTCACTACTACTGTTTGGTGGTCTGTATACAACTCCCACTAGCGTTTTCTGCCCTTTGGTATTCCGCAGCTCCACCCATACAGATTTCACATCACCCAAGCTAATGTCCTTCCTTACTATTGCATTAATTTCCTCTTTTAACCAGCAAGACTACCCCACCCCCTTTTCCTTTCTGTCTATCCTTCCTGAATGTTGAATAGCCCTGGATGTTGAGTTCCCAGTCTTGGTCACCCTGGAGCCATGTCTCCGTGATGCCAATTATATCATATTCGTTAATTGCTGCCTGCGCAGTTAATTCGTCCACCTTATTACAAATACTCCTCGTATTAAGGCACAGAGCCTTCAGGCTTGTCTTTTTAATACACTTTGCCCCTTTAGAATTTTGCTGTAATGTGGCCCTTTTTGATTTTTGCCTTGGGTTTCTCTGTCCTCCACTTTTACTTTTCTTCTTTCTATCGTTTGCTTCTGCCCCCATTCTACTTCCCTCTGTCTCCCTGCATAGGTTTCCATCCCCCTGCCATATTAGTTTAACCCCTCCCCAACAGCACTAGCAAACACTCCCCCTGGGACATTGGTTCTGGTCCTGCCCAGGTGCAGACCTTCCGGTTTGTACTGGTCCCACTTCCCCCAGAACCGGTTCCAATGTTCCAGGAATTTGGATCCCTCCCTTCTGCACCACTCCTCAAGCCACGTATTCATCTTAGCTATCCTGCAGTTGCTACTCTGACTAGCACGTAGCACTGGTAGCAATCCTGAGATTACTACCTTTGAGGTCCTACTTTTTAATTTAACTCCACCTCCCTAAATTCAGCTTGTAGCACCTCATCTCGTTTTTTACTTATATCGTTGGTACCTGTATGCATCATGACAACTGGCTGTTCACCTTCCCCCTGCAAAATGTCCTGCAACCGCTCCAAGACATCCTTGACCCTTGCACCAGGGAGGCAACATACTATCCTGGAGTCTCGATTGCGGCCGCAGAAACGTCTATCTATTCCCCTTACAATCGAATCCCCTACCACCATAGCTCTCCCACTCTTTTTCCTGCCCAGCTGTGCAGCAGAGCCACCCACGATGCCATGAACTTGGCTGTTGCTGTCCCCCCCCCCCCCAACAGTACCCAAAAGAGTGTATCTGTTTTGGAGGAGGATGACCGCAGGGGACCCCTGCACTACCTTCCTTCCACTGCTCTTCCTGTTGGTCATCCACCCCCTGTATGTCTGTGTAACCTTTACCTGAGGCATGACCAACTCACTAAACGTGCTATTCACGGCATCCTCAGCATCGCGGATGCTCCAGAGTGAATCCACCCGCAGCTCCAGTGCCGCAATGCGGTCTTTCAGGAGCTGCAGCAGGATACACGTCCCGCACATGTAGTCGTCTGGGACACTGGAAGCGTCCCTGAGTTCCCACATAGCACAGGAGGAGCATGACATGTGTCCGAGCTCTCCTGCCATGACTTAACCCCTAGATTAGCTTAATTTGGCAACAACAGTGATAAAGTTTAACTACTGATAAAGAAAAAGAAAAAGAAAAACTACTCACCAATCACTTACCCCCTTGGCTGTGACGCCACCCTTCGATTTCTTTTTACTTTTTTGCCTTCTCTCACTGCTGCAGCTGCACCAGCTGGCGGCCTCCTCCGACGCTGCCGTTCCCTGACAGTTGGGCCTTTTGTAGGCCTCCCGACTCACCGCGCCACCTCCTCGATCTCCCGCTGGTGCCTCCCCGACTGCTGGCCCTTTTATAGGCCTCCTCCTCCGACGCTGCTGTTCCCTCCTCGATCTTCCGCTGGCGCCTCCCCGACTGCTGGCCCTTTTATAGGCTTCCTCCTCCGATGCTGCTGCTCCCTCCTCGATCGCCCGCTGGCTCATACAGCATCAGCAGCTTGAAAGTGGGAAGAAATTGTGGGATGAGGGGGAAATGGGATCTGAGAAGAAGGATTAGGAATGAGCATAACGTTGCTGTCCCCAAGGCCTTCCAGTTGCCATGGCCTCCATGATTTGCCCTGGCGTATATAGTTGGCTGAGATCCTGGATAGCAGATTGCCCCGTCTGTCTGCTGCTGCTCCCTCCTGTTATGCGTGACCTTGGCCTGCAAGAGAAAAAGAAGTGGGTGAGTGAGTGTGGTGCAATGTGTTTAGGTGATGTGCCTGCCATAGTTGAATAGCTCAGTGTGTGCAAAGTGTGAGATGTAGGTGTGAGAATCTGCAGGCCCTCTCCCTGTGTCTGAGGCTTCCATGACCACCTGCTTGCAGGTGGAGATAGAACTGGATTGCTGCACCTCCTCTTTAAGTACTGAATAAAGCCTGTGCCAAACATGACTGGGAATTAGACTGGATCCAATATTGGTCCACCTATTGACTATAATCATGTTAATGAGGACTGAGCAAGAATTTTGCATGCTACCAAGACCATTTTGATCTGGCACAGCTTAACATTGATGGGTCATGACACCGCCCGTTTTGTGGCCATATCCAATTTTTAGCCCAAAGTTTCTGGCAGGGACAAAAAATGATTGCTTTGGACCTGCCAGTGTTTAGCTAGAGGAAACTCTGCTTATTCTAAACTTAGTTACGTGACAGCAATAGAGTTGAGGGTGGTTGCGGAGGGTATTGTTGGGCATCAGCAGAATACATATTGAAGATGATCAAGGAACAGGAAGTGCTAAGGATGGAGCCATGGGACATGCGGAGGTGAGGATACTAAGATTGGAGGAGAACTGGAGGAGAACCATTGCAAGTGCTGGCTATGTTGGAATAGAACAATGATATAGCATTGCCACTGCTGTGGACTATCGAGGAGAGGCAATATAAAAGGATAGAGTAGTTGATTGTCGAAGACTGGGCTGAGGAGGATGAGGAGTGAACGTGCCGCAGTCACACAGACTGTGGGTAACTTTGACCAGGGCAGTCTTGGTGCTGTGAGTGAGGCAAAACTGGAGTGATGCAAGAGTGGGCAGGGAGATGTGCAACAATTATGCATTTGAGAACCTTAGAGTGGGGGGGGGATTAGAATTTGATTGGTAGTTATGGAGGGTGACGAGATTCAAGGTGAGCTTCTTAAGAAGTGGAATTGATGATATCAATGTGAAGGGGATAATACCTGAGGAGTGAGAGAGCTCTTAATAAAGTTGTTGAGTTTTAAGTCAAGGAGAGATAGTTAAATAATAAGTAGCTGAGTCATAAGGGCGTCAAGGGATCAGAAGGAGAGTCTTCTTGAGGAAACGAGTCTGATGAGAGCTGAGGAGAAGAACTTACAAAATGTCCCGTGTTGGGGTGCAAAGGGTTGACACAGAGCAGGGTCAGATGAAGAGCAAGACAGCTGAGCAAATTGTCTCTGTATTGGAGATGAAGAAATCCCTGAACTCATTAAACTTGGAATCAGAGATGAAGATGGAGGGGCAAAGTATGAGTCAAAGGATGTGAATTGTGATGGAGAAGAGAGTTTGGCATCGTCTTCGCACCCAAGAAGATCTGGAATAGCAGGAGGATTTGTCCGTTGAGAGACAAGCAATATTACTTGTTGTGTTCAAGTTAGATCTTGCCATTTATGCTGAAACATGATTTGAGATTGTGCAGGTATGTATTGCAAAGGGAAATGGCAGGGGAGTGCGACTGTAATGACCTGGTGAAGCTGAGGTCTTTGGGGGCAGAAAATAAACTGTTTAACAGGTTGATAAAGACTTGGATATTGTAGCAGACGAAGTGAGGAGAATGGGCAAAAGATTAGTCAGGAAATCACCAGAGGTGGGGGAGCTTGGGAGGGTGATTGATAATGAAGACTTTGAAGGACAGCCAAGAAGGGTGGTAGATTATGAGATGCTCAAACAGTGCCCTAGGGGGAGTGTTTGCTAGTGCTGTTGGGGAGGAGTAAAACTAATATGGCAGGGGAATGGGAACCTATGCGGGGAGACAGAGGCAAAAGATAGAAAGGAGAATAGGAAAAGTGGAGGGCAGAGAAACCCAAGGCAAAAAACAAAAAGGGTCACATTACAACAAAATTTTAAAGGGGCAACGTGTGTTAAAAAGACAAGCCTGAAGGCTCTGTGCCTCAATGCGAGGAGTATTCGGAATAAGGTGGACGAATTAACTGTGCAGATAGCAGTTAATGGATATGATGTAATTGGCATCACGGAGACATGGCTCCAGGTGACCAAGGTTGGGAACTCACCATCCAGGGGTATTCAGCATTTAGGAAGCATAGACAGAGGGAAAATGAGGCAGGGTGGTGTTGCTGGTTAAAGAGGAAATTAATGCAATAGTAAGGAAGGACATTGGCTTGGATGATGTAGAATCGGTATGGGTGGAGCTACGGAATACGAAAGGGCAAAAAACACTGGTCGGAGTTGTGTACAGACCACCAAACAGTAGTAGTGAGGTTGGGGACAGCATCAAACAAGAAATAAGGGATGTGTGCAATAAAGGTACAGCAGTTATCATGGGCGACTTTAATCTATATATTGATTGGCCGAACCAAACTGGTAGCAATGCGGTGAAGGAGGATTTCCTGGAGTATATTAGGGATGGTTTTCTTGACCAATATGTCGAGGAACCAACTAGAGAGCTGGCCATCCTCAACTGGGTGATGTGTAATGAGAAGGACTAATTAGCAATCTTGTTGTGCAAGGCCCCTTGGGGAAGAGTGACCATAATATGATAGAATTCTTTATTAAGATGGAGAGTGACACAGTTAATTCAGAAACTAGGGTCCTGAACTTAAGGAAAGCTAACTTCGACGGTATGAGGCATGAATTGGCTAGAATAGACTGGCAAATGATACTTAAAGGGTTGACGGTGGATAGGCAATGGCAAACATTTATAGATCACATGGATGAACTTCAACAATTGTACATCCCTGTCCGAAGTAAAAATAAAAAACAGGGAAGGTGGCTCAACTGTGGCAAACAAGGGAAATTAAGGATAGTGTTAGATCCAAGGATGTGGCATATACATTGGCCAGAAAAAGCAGGAAACCTGAGGACTGGGAGAAATTTAGAATTCAGCAGAGGAGGACAAAGGGTTAAATTAGGAGGGGAGAAATTAGTGTATGAGAGGAAGCTTGCCGGGAACATAAAAACTGACTGCAAAAGCTTCTATAGATATATGAAGAGAAAAAGATTAGTGAAGACAAACGTAGGTCCCTTGCAGTCGGACTCAGGTGAATTTATAATGGGGAACAAAGAAATGGCAGACCAATTGAACAAATACTTTGGTTCTGTCTTCACGAAGGAAGACACAAATAACCTTCCGGATGTACTAGGGGACCGAGGGTCTAGTGAGAAGGAGGAACTGAAGGATATCCTTATTAGGTGGGAAATTGTGTTGGGGAAATTGATGGGATTGAAGGCCGATAAATCCCGGGGCCTGATTGTCTGCATCCCAGAGTACTTAAGGAAGTGGCCCTAGAAATAGTGGATGCATTGGTGATCATTTTCCAACAGCCTATCGACTCTGCATCAGTTCCTATGGATTGGAAGGTAGCTAATGTAACACCACTTTTTAAAAAAGGAGGGAGAGAGAAAACTGGTAATTATAGACCGGTTAGCCTGACATCAGTAGTGGGGAAAATGTTGGAATCAATTATTAAGGATGAAATAGCAGCGCATTTGGAAAGCAGTGACAGGATCGGTCCAAGTCAGCATGGATTTATGAAAGGAAAATCATGCTTGACAAATCTTTTGGAATTTTTTGAGGATGTAACTAGTAGAGTGGACAAGGGAGAACCAGTGGATGTGGTGTATTTGGACTTTCAAAAGGTCTTTGACAAGGTCCCACACAAGAGATTGGTGTGCAAAATCAAAGCACATGGTATTGGGGGTAATGTACTGGCATGGATAGAGAATTGGTTGGCAGACAGGAAGCAGAGAGTCGGGATAAACGGGTCCTTTTCGGAATGGGAGGCAGTGACTAGTAAAGTGCTGCAGGGCTCAGTGCTGGGAGCCCAGCTCTTTACAATATACATTAATGATTTGGATGAAGGAATTGAGTGTAATATCTCCAATTTTGCAGATGACACTAAACTGGGTGATGGTGTGAGCTGTGAGGAGGACGCTAAGAGGCTGCAGGGTAATTTGGACAGGTTAGGTGAGTGGGCAAATGCATGGCAGATGCAGTATAATGTGGATAAATGTGAAGTTATCCACTTTGGTGGCAAAAACACGAAGGCAGAATATTATCTGAATCGTGGCCGATTAGGAAAAGAGGAGGTGCAATGAGACCTGGGTGTCATGGTTCATCAGTCATTGAAAGTTGGCATGCAGGTACAGCAGGCGGTGAAGAAGGCAAATGGTATGTAGGGGATTTGAGTATAGGAGCAGGGAGGTCTTACTGCAGTTGTACAGGGTGAGACTTCACCTGGAATATTGTGTTCAGTTTTGGTCCCCTAATCTGAGGAAGGACGTTCTTGCTAGTGAGGGAGTGCAGCGAAGGTTCACCAGACTGATTCTAGGGATGGCTGGACTGACATATGAGGAGAGACTGGATCAACTGGGCCTTTATACACTGGAGTTTAGAAGGATGAGAGGGGATCTCATAGAAACGTATAAGATTCTGACGGGACTGGACAGGTTAGATGCGGGAAGAATGTTCCCGATGTTAGGGAAGTCCAGAACCAGGGGACACAGTCTTAGGATAAGGGGTAGGCCATTTAGGACTGAGATGAGGAGAAACTTCTTCACTCAGAGAATTGTTAACCTGTGGAATTCCCTGCCACAGAGAGTTGTTGATGCCAGTTCTTTGTATATATTCAAGAGGGAGTTAGATATGGCCCTTACGGCTAAAGGGATCAAGGGGTATGGAGAGAAAGCAGGAAAGTGGTACTGAGGGAATAATCAGCCATGATCTTATTGAATGGTGATGCAGGCTCGAAGCGCCGAATGGCCTACTCCTGCACCTATTTTCTATGTTTCTAATAAAGGGACTTGAACATGAGAGTCACAGTGTTTGGGTGGGAATCGTGATGAAATGTGTAGCTAGGTGGGGCAGCTTTGACAAGGGAGAACGAATCACTGTCAGTGAGCTAGATTTCAATTAGACCCAATCACTATTAAGAGACACCAATTATGCTAGTTTTTCAACATAAAAAAGCATTGTGCCATCTTCCTACATCTGCACTGGTCTATTTGACCACAACAGCAGGGTAAGCTACTTTGTGAACAGCTCCATGAACTTTAGCCATACTCATCATCACCATCATAGGCAGTCCCTCGAAATCGAGGAAGACTTGCTTCCACTCCAAAAGTGAGTTATCAGGTGACTGTACAGTCCAATATGGGAATTACAGTTTCTGTAACGGGTGGGACAGACAGTCACTGGAGGAAAGGGTGGGTAGGGTGTCTGGTTTGCCGCACGCTCCTTCCGCTCCCTGTGCTTGTTTCCTGCATGCTCTCGGCGACGAGACTCGAGGCGCTCAGCGCCCTCCCGGATGCCCTTCCTCCACTTAGGGCGGTCTTTGGCCAGGGACTCCCAGGTGTCGGTGGGGATGTTGCATTTTATCAAGGAGTCTTTGAGGGTGTCCTTGAAACGTTTCCTCTGCCCACCTGGGGCTCACTTGCCATGTAGGAGTTCTGAGTAGAGTGCTTGCTTTGGGAGTCTTGTGTCCGGCATGCGGATGATGTGGCCCGCCCAACAGAGCTAGTTGAGTGTGGTCAGTGCTTCGATGCTGGAGATGTTGGCCTGATCGAGAACATGGACATTGGTGAGTCTGTCCTCCCAGGGGATTTGCAGCATCTTGCAGAGACATCGTTGGTGGTATTTCTCCAGCGATTTGAGATGTCTACTGTATATGGTCCACATCTCTGAGCCATACAGGAGGGCCATACTAATTCCTGATTGATTCACGCAGGCAGTTTTATGGGGATTATGTGCAGCAGGAGGCCAGAAGAAATAATGAGATGTTCTGGCAATCTGATTCTCAGCATGCAGTACTGGCACTGTTACAATGCCACAAGGGAGGTATTTCGTTCCCATGGGTAACAGAATCATCTATTTCTCTTTGGATTAATGTGCTGCGTCTTTTGTCTGACTGATGCTGAGATGTGCAAAAATGTGGATATGCAGGGACCACTGGATGCACTATACCTGACTGCCCAGAAAAAAAAGATTTTCAGCATTCACAATTTGTGCAGACACTTGCCTTTCATAAAATTTGATGAAAATGGTATCCAGAAAATTACTCAAACTCAGGATTTAAAAAAACAATCAAAGCAGTGTTAAGCTCATAATAAAGTAATGCAACTGAGTACCATAGACAATGAGTAAGTGTGACCTTAGCTCCTTTATTCAAACTCCAGAGTGCTGGTACAGCATGGGATGCCTGCTTATATACAGTGCTCCCAAGGGATGCTGGGATCCCTTGGGACTCCCAACAGGTATGCCCTCTGGTGGCGGTATGATACAGGTTGCTGAGGGTTGCATAGATAACCAGCAGTCTTTGCATTGCAATTTAACAATGCAACTGATGAAGTCAGTGTGTGTGACGTTTGAATTGCTCAGTAGAAAAAGATCACAGTTCCTGCATCTGGGTAGAGGAGGAGAGGATCTTAAACTGACCAGTGTCTCTCTGGTTACATACTACTCTTACCCAACTAAATGATGATTGAAGGTTTTTTCATATCAGTATGTGAATGTGGTTACTTTCCTTGTAATAATTTGGTCTCAAAAATGATGAATTGCTAATTGGTAGCAGGTCCCTACATGACTGATATTAGTGAGCTAGTTGGCTACTTTTTAACAATCTGTTTCAACAACAGCAGTTTTCCTGATAATTTTTCTGGTGCCAGCGCACAAATTACCAATTTTATTGAAACCAGTTTCACAATTTGCCATGGTGAGATTTATGCTCGTGGGCCAGTCGTGGGTGAGCAGTAAGATCGGATAGTTCAGGCACCGACCAAGATCTTCCTGATTGTTTGGATAGGGGTGCAAGTGATGGCTGGCAGTAGCCGCTGGACTCAATGTGGAGCCAGGAGGGGTATTCCTGCTCCTAATAGCTCCCCCGTAAGGTAAGTAAAAAAAGCCTCAAACTTATCTTTTGATGTGGCAGCCACCAGTGGTCCAGTTAAGGTTTGAGTGCTGAGCGCCTGTAAAAACAGATTACAGCTTGCATGGTGCATGCTGTGATCATTTGCAATTGCATTTTGCAAAGTGGCCTGAAACAGGCGTTAGGCCCCGATTTGCATATGCTGGACACCTACGGAAGAGCCCTAACCTATCTGGCGGGCTGTGTATTTTTGGCACGGAGTGAGCGCATGCACATTACCCACAGGCACTTGTTTTATACCAATTTCTTGACCACGGTCTCTGGCTTGCGAGTCCAGTACCATAACCACTAGGCTACTGTACTGCGCAATACGCACATTACATTGTTTTTTAAGCTTTATTTTCCTTAAGGCCAGAGTTCATTGGAGCAATATTCTGGTTGCTCAACATTCAGTGTTTGTGGGACAGCATATTGGGCCCCTGATCCTCCATGCCATGAAGTGTTGGGATATAACCTGCACTCTCTCAAATAACGATGGACATTTTTAGTTTTGACTGCAGCCAGAGAAAGGTACTGAGTGGTGGAGAACCACCTTCTAAGATGAAAAGAAATCAGAATTACCATGGAGTCATTGTCATTTCACACTTAGTGGTTATGGAAATGTTGCCTAGCCTAAGAAGACTGAAGGAGGTGATAAAATAAAGACTAATGCATCAGATTATGTGCATTTTCTGAAAAGAAAATGTATAGTGTGTGGAATTGAGGGGCGCAGCTCATTCTATAAAGAGTTTTTCTTGCTTCCACCCAGAGGGAACGGAGAAGTCCTGCAGCACCACAATGGAGAAAAAAAGTAATCAAGCTCAAACTGTACGAGTAACCAATGCGATCAAGTGCGCCTTAACTCAGGGTGGCCAGTACGTGTCACGCATTTGTGTTCTCAAAACCAATTCAATCCAGCCCACCAAAGGTAGCTCAGTGATCTTGTGCAATCTTTTTGCTGGATTCACCAAACATAATACACATCCTCAAAACCTGTCAGACCGATGAAACCTATGGTCGGAATTTTCTGGCGTCCATGTGGGCGCAATTGGAAATGGGTCGGGAACCAGGTGTCATCCTGCTCCCACGCATCTTTCCCTCAGTTGCGTTTGCCAGCGAGGCAGCAACCCAAACGGTAGAGGCGGCTGAGGTAATTTAGATGATTATTAGGTACTTGTCAGACCCTTAATGCTTTCAAATTTCCCTGGATGACCACGGGAATCTCACAGCTCAGGAACCACGCCTGTGAACCTGAGGCGGAAGTTGAGTGGCCATTGATCCAGCTCATTAGTACACAGCATGAAAAGTACAATTAAAAACTCGCACGTGACACCTGGTTACTTTCCTAAAGCAGATGCTGTTGCTAAGCTCATTGTCAGCACAGTTTAAGCTTTCTAGAGGTTGCAAGTCTTTTCAGCAAAGTTAGGATCCACTGTGATCACATTGGTACAACCTATCACACCATTGACAGCTTGCTTCTGTCTTCTCTACTTGATCTGCCATCTATTACATAAGCATGGGTCCCATTTATACTGCCTCACCTTGGTCCACAGAATCGGACCACTATGAGCCCCAACACCAGTAGCACCAGGCACACCAGCAGCACCAACAACAACACCACCACTAACCTTCTCCTCAACCACCTGATGCTGCACAGGACAGAGGGTATCCGTGCAGGGCTGCACCGTGCCGGAGGCGATACACTCAGCAGGTATACAGGCAGAGGTGTCCTTCAACATGATGGAGCAGCAGTGCAAAAGGAGGCTCAGGCTATCACACCAGGTCATCGCAGACATTTGCAGATTTCTGGAGCAAGACCTGCAGCCCATAGGGGCGGGAGGAGAGGCCTTACCAGTGGCTGTCAAAGTCGCCAGCGCCCTCAACTGCATCGGCTCGGGCTCCTTCCAGGGATCTGCAGCAGACATTTTGCGGCATCTCACAGTCGGCAACCCACAGATGCACCACACAGGTTACCAATGCTCTCTTTGACAAGTCAGCCAATTATATCAACTCTGCCACCGATGAAGCCAGTCTTATTGAGCGGGCGCTTGGCTTTGCTGCGCTGGCTTCCCACGGGTGCAGGGTATCATTGACTGCACACATGTGACCATCAGGGCACCCCCATCATTACACAGGAGTCTTTCTCAACTGCAACGGCTTCCACTCCCTCAATGTGCAGCTCGTCTGCACCCATAGTAAGATCATCATGCATGTGTGTGCCAAATTCCCTGGCAACTGTCATGGCTCTTTAGTCCTGTGTCAGTCCACCCTCCTTCAGCTCTTGCTCCTCCAAACAGACTATCCGCTGGCTGCTTGGAGGCAAGGGCTATCCACTGTAAATGTGGCTCATGGCACCCTTGAGGAGGCCAAGTACAGAGGCCCAGGAGAGATATAATATAAACCACATTTCAACCAGCTGTACCATAGAGCAGATAATAGGCATGCTGAAAATGCATTTCAGATGCCTTGACAGATCTGGAGGAGCCTTTCAGAATGCACCAGCCAGGCTCTCAAAATCATCGTGGTCTGCTGGCCCTGCACAACATAGCGCAGCAGCGAGGATTCGCGCTGCATGAGGAGCAATGCTCTGAGCGCATAGCCTCCTCAGAGGAGGAGCAGGCGATAGAACCTGTGGTCCAGATCCCACCAGCATCCGAGCACATTGCTGATCGGGAGGCTAGAAATGACCTTATCATGGCCAGATTTACTTAACTTTAGGCATTACAGCCATATGGTTGCCACATGCTGCACCAGGTTCGCACCACCCCACAGCAACACCATAAAGCATTGCTACAATGACCAAGCCATTCCATTGCTGGAGGTAACCTTTATGTTTCACCATCCACTCCAACTGACTAAGCCACTTCCAAAGTTGCATACAAATTTGTCCATAGCAAATATTTTTATCTGTGACATCATAGTAATGGAAATTTTACGCAAACTATTATTAAAACACCCAAGTGGCTACCCTTGTGCGTCTACTTGTGTTTTATCTTTCTCTTGCGCGTGCTTCTTCGAGGTGCTACCCCTGTGACCTCAGCAAAGGTAGAGGCAGGATGCTCAATTTCCTGTTGTGACTGCATAGTCACTTTTGGCGGACATCCTCTGGGTTTTGGAACCTGTGATGGCCGCACCAAAGCCTGCTCCTCCTGTGACTGCAGGAACAGACTCGGCCATCGCGATCCAAGGAGGCATGTGGGGCTCTGACTGGGAGGGGGGGGCGGTCGGGCAACAGGGGAGAAGTATGAACACTTTGAGAGGAGCCCCTATTTCTATAACCTCTCTCACCATCATCCCTCTCATGACCCACCCGCACTTTCATAGAAACATAGAAACATAGAAAATAGGTGCAGGAGTAGGCCATTCGACCCTTCGAGCCTGCACCGCCATTCTACTAGGACTACATCTAACTCCTTTTTGAATATATTTAGTGAATTGGTCTCAACAACTTCCTGTGGTAGAGAATTCCACAGGTTCACCACTCTCTGGGTGAAGAAGTTTCTCCTCATCTTGGTCCTAAATGGCTTACCACTTATCCTTAGACTGTGACCCCTGGTTCTGGACTTCCCCAACATTGGGAGCATTCTTCCTGCATCTAACCTGTCTAAACCCGTCAGAATTTTAAACTTTTCTATGAGATCCCCTCTCATTCTTCTGAACTCCAGTGAATACAAGCCCAGTTGATCCAGTCTTTCTTAATATGTCAGTCCCACCATCCCGGGAATCAGTCTGGTGAACCGTCGCTGCACTCCCTCAATAGCAAGAATGTCCTTCCTCAAGTTAGGGGACCAAAACTGTACACAATACTCCAGGTGTGGCCTCACCAAGGCCCTGTACAACTGTAGTAACACCTCCCTACCCCTGTACTCAAATCCCCTCGCTATGAAGGCCAACATGCCATTTGCGTTCTTAACCGCCTGCTGTACCTGCATGCCAACCTTCAATGACTGATGTACCATGACACCCAGGTCTCATTACACCTCCCCTTTTCCTAATCTGTCGCCATTCAGATAATAGTCTGAGTCTCTGTTTTTACCACCAAAGTGGATAACCTCACATTTATCCACATTATACTTCATCTGCCATGCATTTGCCCACTCACCTAACCTATCCAAGTCACTCTGCAGCCTCATAGCATCCTCCTCGCAGCTCACACTGCCACCCAACTTAGTGTCATCCGCAAATTTGGAGATACTACATTTAATCCCCTCGTCTAAATCATTAATGTACAATGTAAACAGCTGGGGCCCCAGCACAGAACCTTGCGGTATGCCACTAGTCACTGCCTGCCATTCTGAAAAGTCCCCATTTACTCCTACTCTTTGCTTCCTGTCTGCCAACCAGTTCTCAATCCACGTCAGCACACTTTCCTGCTAGTAATGAGCTGGAGAGCACCTTGCTGCACAGCAGTGACGACACATGTCTACTTTTGACATCCCTCCTAGAGAGAAGGTCTATGCCATCTATTCTCCATAGATAGCCATCTATTATCCATAGACACCATGTGCTCCTGTGAGTGGCGCAGTCGCTGTTCCATGCAGATGGCCATCCTATCCATGGAAGAGCATACAGTCACCATCACCTGCAACACGGTGTTGCTCATGTCGGTAATGGATTCTGCCATTCGCTGCACATTTGCAGATATCATGGTTGTAAAACCGATCAGATCCTCCTGCACTTCTTGCTGCACATCCAGGATCGCCCTCTTTCTGGATGGCACCCGAGGCTTGGGGTCTACATGCAGCTGAGCAGAGCTGGGAGCATCCTGCAAAATCCTGCGAGGAGTCTCCAAAGCGGTCCATGCCTCCACCATTTGCTCTCGTAACTTGTGAGACACCAGGTGACAACACACCCACCGAGGTGTGCGCCTCTGCGCTGGTGCTGGGTGCGCTTACGTCTGGTGATGTTGCGCCCTCAGAGGCTGGAGACTCCTGAGGAGTCATCTTCCTCTTCCGCCTGGACAGTGAGGGGGAGGGGGGCTCTTGATGGACCTGTGGGAGAGTAAGCTGATGAGTTAGATATGTAATATCTGGAATGGGTGCAGATACTATTATGCACATTGTGAACATTCACTGGCTGCTGACAATAGTCACCATATGAGTGACTGCTGTATGCCATGTGGTTGTATGAGATGTAATTCTGTCACCAGGTAGCTGAGATATTCCCCTCTCTCCGTCTCCTACCTTCAGCTGCTCTGCAACTCCTGACACACCCAGGGCAATCTCTTCTGCTGCTGTTAAGGTGACCAATGATGGAGGGCCACCTCCAGTTCTCTCCCTCTTATGGTGCGCTCTCTTTTTCTTTTAAGGCGTGAAAGAAGAGAAGGTTGAGTGAGAGTGATGGAATGAGTCTCAGAAATGGATGGGTTACAACTTTAGAGGGTGACTATGATGGATTCGGGTGGCAATGCTAAGTGGCCTCCTTGTGTGTTGTTAGTTGGTATGATTGCATTAGGATGAGGGTGAGTGTGAGGGTGCTTCGTCAGATGGGGATGTGATAATGTAGATAGAAGGAGAGGGATGGGTGGACGTGCAAGGTATGTTGGTGTGAGGAATGATTTGCAGGAGTAGGGTTGGGAAGGCAGAGTGATGTGGATGAAGTTGGGTGTCGCTTTGCATTCAACTTTCCTGCTCTAATGAGATCATTGAAAAGTTTCCAGCACTGCACCCAGGTCCTCTTGACAACATCCCTGTTATTGACTGTTATATATGTAAACTCGAACTTACTCTGTACAGCCACCAGAGGGCTCATCCCCTGGAGTCCAAAGGGATCCCATAATCCCTTGGGTGCACAGGCATTTAAGGAGGCCTCACAGGTTGGAGAGGTACTCTGGAGACCTGCAATAAAAGACTAAGGTCACACTTTACTTTGAGCTCAGAGTGGTCAGTCTGACTCTTTCTCCATACACTACAACTGGCGACGAGATACAGATAGCGAACCCAAAGATGCAGAGAACAGTGGGCATCCTGGAAAAATTCTTGAGGGAGATGATTGGGAAACTTTTGTGGAGCGACTCGACCAATACTTCGTGGCCAACGAGCTAGATGGGGAAGAGAACGCTACCAAACAAAGGGCGATCCTCCTCACCGTCTGTGGGGCACTAACATATGGCCTCATGAAGAATCTGCTCACTCCAGCGAAACCCACGGAGAAATCGTACGTTGATTTGTGCACACTGATCCGAGAGCATTTGAACCCGAATGAAAGCGTTCTGATGGCGAGGTACCGGTTCTACACCTACAAAAGGTCTGAAGGCCAGGAAGTGGCGAGCTATGTCGCCAAGCTAAGACGCCTTGCAGGACATTGCGAATATGAAGGACATTTGGAGCACATGCTCAGAGACTTTTTCGTACTTGGCATTGGCCATAAAACCATACTTTGCAAACTTTTGACTGTAGAGACCCCAACCTTGAGTAAGGCCATAGCAATAGCCCAGGCGTTCATTGCCACCAGTGTCAATACTAAGCAAATCTCTCAGCACACAAATGCTGTTACAAGTACTGTGAACAAAGTGATGTTGTTTTCGATTCACAACGTACAGAGCAGGTCACACATGTCTGCAGTTGCACGTCCGCAGATGTCTGAGTCCACCATCAAGGGTGATGAATGCAAGGCTATTAACACCTTGTTGGTGCTGCGGGGGTGATCATCATTTCTATTCATGCCGATTCAAAGGGTATGTTTGCAAGGGCTGTGGAACAATGGGACACCTCCATTATATGTGCAGACGAATTGCAAATCCTGTTAAACCTGCAAACCACCATGTTGCAGAGGAGGACAGATCCACGGAGGATCACGATGAACCAGAGCCTCAGACTGAGGAGGCAGAGGTACATGGGGTGCACACATTCACCACAAATTATCCTCTGATAATGCTAAATGTTGAACTAAATGGACTCCCGGTGTCAATGGAGCTGGACACGGGCGTGAGCCAGTCCACCATGGGCAAAAAGACTTCCGAAAGATTGTGGTGCAACAAGGACTCAAGTCCAGTCTTAACTCCAGTTCGCACGAAACTAAGAGTTTACACAAAAGAACTGATTCCCGTAATCGGCAGTATCATCGTAAAGGTCTCCTACATGGAGCAGTGCACAAGCTGGGTGGTACCGGGCGATGGTCCCACGCTGCTCGGCAGGAGCTGGCTGGGAAAGATATGCTGGGACTGGGACGATGTCCGAGCGCAATCGCCCGCTGACGACACTTGGTGTGCCCGGGTGTTCGAACCAGGCATCGGGAAATTCCAAGGAGCAAAAGTGCAGATCCCCCTAATTCCGGGGGCGCGACCCATCAATCACAAGGCAAAAGCAGTACCATACATGATAAGAGAAAGGGTAGAGATCGAGCTAGACCGGCTGTAAAGAGAGCGCATCGTTTCACCAATTAAGTTCAACGAGTGGGCCCGTCCTATTGTCTGAGTCCTCAACGGAGACAGCACCGTCAGAATCTGTGACGATTGCAAAGTAACTATCAATCGTTTCTCCCGACAGGACCAGTATCCACTACCAAAGGCCGACGACCTCTTTGCAACACTGGTGGGAGGAAAGACCTTTACGAAGCTGGATCTGACTTCAGCCTACATCGCGCAGGAACTGGAGGAATCATCAAAGAGCCTAACCTGCATCAACACGCACAAAGGTCTTTTTATTTATAACAGATGCCCAGTTGGAATTCGATCAGCGGCGGCGATATTCCAAAGAAACATTGGAAAGCTTACTGAAGTCGGTTCCACACACCATGGTCTTCCAGGACGACATCCTGGTCAGAGGTTGGAATGCATCTGCAGAACCTGGAGGAGGTTCTTGGTCGACTCAACTGCGTAGGGCTCAGGTTAAAACGCTCGAAGTGCGATTTCCTGGCGCCTGAAGTGGAATTCTTGGGAAGGAGGATTGCGGCGGATGGCATCAGGCCCACCGATTCGAAGATGGAGGCAATTGAGAACGCACAGAGACGACAGAACGTGACGGAACTGCGGTTGTTTTTGGGACTCCTGAACTACTTTGGTAACTTCTTACCAGGTCTCAGCACACTGTTAGAACCACTTCCTACTACGAAAAGGGGACGAATGGGTTTGGGTCAAAAGCCAAGAAAATGCCTTTGTAAAAGTGAGAAAATTGTTATGCTCAAACAAATTGCTTGTGTTGTATGATCCATATAAGCATTTGGTACTAACGTGATGTGTCGTCATATGGCACTGGGTGGTATTGCAACAAGCTAATGATTTCGGGAAACTGCAACCAGTTGCTTATGCATCCAGGAGTCTGTCTAAGGCTGAGAGAGCCTACAGCATGATTAGCGTGTCTCTATGGGGTAAAGAAAATGCATCAATACCTCTTTGGACTAAAATTCAAATTGGAAACTGACCATAAGCCACTCATATCTCTGTTTCCGAGAGTAAAGTGATAAATACCAAAGCATCGGCCCGCATCCAGAGATGGGCGCTCATGTTGTCCGCATACAACTACGCCATCCGCCACAGGCCAGGCACAGAAAACTGCGCCGATGCTCTCAGTAGGCTGCCATTGCCCACCACGGGGGTGGAAATGGCGCAGCCCGCAGATTTAGCCATGAATATGGAAGCATTTGAGAGTGAGCAAACACCTGTCACTGCCCGGCAGATCAAAACCTGGATGAGCCAGGACCCCTTATTATCCCTAGTCAAAAGCTGTTTGCTTCACGGGAGTTGGTCCAGTATCCCAGTGGAAATGCAGGAAGAGATAAAGCCATTCCATCGGCACAAAGATAAAATGTCTATACAGGCAGGCTGCCTTCTGTGGGGCAATCGAGTAGTGGTTCCCAAAAAGGGCAGAGACATCTTCATCAATGACCTCCACAGTACCCACCCAGGCATCGCAATGATGAAAGCGATAGCCAGATCCCACGTATGGTGGCCCGGTATCGATGCGGACTTAGAGTCCTGCGTTCACAGATGTAATACATGCTCGCAGTTAAGCAATGTACCCAGGGAGGCGCCGCTAAGTTTATGGTCTTGGCTCTCCAAACCGTGGTCTTGGGTACATGTCGACTATGCAGACCCGTTCTTGGGAAAAATGTTCCTTGTGGTTGTAGACGCGCACTCCAAGTGAATTGAATGTGAGATGATGTCAGCTAGCACGTCCGCTGCCACTACTGAAAGCCTGCGGGCCATGTTTGCCACACACGGCCTACCCGATGTCCTGGTGAGCAACAACGGGCCATGTTTTACTAGTGCGGAGTTCAAAGAATTCATGACCCGTAATGGGATCACACATGTCACATCTGCCCCATTTAAACCAGCGTCCAATGGTCAGGCAGAGAGAGCAGTGCAAACCATCAAGCAAGGCTTGAAGAGGGTAACTGAAGGCTCACTGGAGACTCACCTATCCAGAGTCCTGCTTAGCTACCGCACGAGACCCCACTCGCTCACTGGGATCCCACCTGCTGAACTCATGAAAAGAGCACTTAAGACAAGGCTCTTGTTAGTTCACCCTGATTTACATGAACAGGTAGAGAGCAGGTGGCTTGAACAAAGCACATACCATGATAGCGCAAATGTGTCACATGAGATTGAAATCAATGATCCTGTATTTGTATTGAATTATGGACAAGGTCCCAAGTGGCTTCCTGGCACTGTAGTGGCCAAAGAGGGGAGCAGGGTGTTTTGGGTCAAACTTTCAAAATGGACTCATTCACCGGAAACACTTGGACCAAATCAAACTCAGATTCACAGACTATCCTGAGCAACCCACCTTGGACCCTACCTTTTTTGATCCCCCAACATACACACCAGTGGCAACTGATACCACGGTTGACCACGAAGCAGAACCCATCATCCACAGCAGCCCAGCAGGACCCAACACACCATGCAGTCCAGCAAGGCCAGCTGCATAACGAGGGCCCAACAACTGATTAAACAATACCAGCTTTCACACCAAGACGATTAACCAGGGCAAGAAGGGCCCCAGATCGACTCACATTGTAAATAGCTACACTATTGACTTTGCAGGGGAGTGTTGTTATATATGTAAACTTGTATATACTCTGTATAGCCACCAGAGGGCTCATCCACTGGACTCCCAAGGACTCCCAAATCCCTTGGGAGCACAGGTATTTAAGGAGGCCATCGGTTGGAGAGGCACTCTGGAGACCTGCAATAAAAGACTAAGGTCACACTTTTATTTGAGCTCACAGTGTTCTGTCTGACTCTTTCTCCATATACCACATTGACCTCCTTTGCTATTTGGAGCCAGGCTCCTTTGGTCTGCTAGGGAGGTCCCTTCCACCATCAGAAGGGAAGAGGATCTCCATGTGTGCCCTCACTCCTGCCACAAGCATATGGAGGGAGTCATCTGAGAACCTAGGTGCAATCCTCTGTCTCTGTCCAGTCATGTTTAAAACTCTTCCTAACACGCCAGTGGTCCAGTGCCTATACAATCGTAGATGCACCTTCAAATGCAATGTGGCCATGGCTCCTTTATATATCTTGGCTGAAAACGTGTCATCGATGACATCATCAGATCCGTACCATGTAATCGGGCTGGGCTGCCTTAATCGGCCCATTAAGGGATGTCGATCTCAGGAGCAGGATGGAATGAAAAATGTGGTCGAGACCCACCATGGTGAACGCCCACACCTGTCCAGCCCAGGTACAGAAATTTACGGCCTCTGGCTCTCCATTCTGACGGTGCACCCCTAAGCTGAAATACTTCATTTATGTAACTCCCTTGCCTATTTGTTTAAGCAGGGACATCTGTGACCACTTATGGGAGTCCAGATGCCTCCACCATCCGCTCCCCATGGTCTTCGTCCCCTATGAGATCGGGAGTGGATGTACACTTCATCACACCAAGGATTAACAGCTCATCAATCTTATTCATTGAAACACTATTATAAAAGTGAACCAGATCTGATGACATTACTCTGTTGCAATATTTTGCATAACATGCACACTAATTTGCATGCTGAAATGCAGTGCGTGTGCTACATACAGACTTTTCTGTGAAAATGAATCTCAAAGGTGCTTGTGCAAATATAAGTGCATACTTCCACGTGACATGCACTTGTTTCCATGGTTTCTGTTACAGCCAATCTGGGTCAATGAAGTTCCTCTCTGTAGCTCTGTGTGAAGATGTGGATTTTAAGAGAAACATTTAGATTATGGGCTAGTCATTTAACTATTAGTGATTGGAATTCAGTATGTGAACACATAACAGCAGTACTACTGTTACGACAAGAGCCATCACACAGGGATTTAAACTGCACAGAATTTTGTTTAAATGACAACTTGGGTTAAGAAACTAAAACATTGTACAACACCTGACTACTATGAAACCATTCAGTCCATCGAACCTGTTTCATCATTCAGCTAGATCATCTTAACTCCATTTATTCACCTTGGTTTCGTAGCTCTTCATACCCTTGCCTAACAAAAGTCTATCAATCTTGAATTTTGAATTTTGAATTGACAACATTTTAGGGAGAGAGTTCCAGATTTCCACTACCCTTTGTGTGAAGAAGTGCTTTGTGACATCACCCCTCAGTGGCCTAGCTCTAATTTTAAGATTATGCCCCCTTATTCTGGACTCCCTCACCAGAAAAAATAGTTTTTCTATATCAACCCCATCAACTCCTTTTAATCATCTTAAACAGCTCAATTAGATCACCGCCTAATCATCTTGATTCAAGGGAATACAAGCCTAGTCTATGCAACCCATCCTCATAATTTAACCTTGTTAGCCCTGGTATCATTCTGGTGAATCTGTGCTGCACCCACTCCAAGGCTAATATATCCTTCCTGAGGTGCAGTTCCAGAACTGAATGCAGTACTCCAGATGCTGTCTAACCAGAATTTTATACAACTGTAACATAACTTCCACCCCTTGGTATTTTAGCTACAACAACAACAACAAAAACGTTTATTTATATTGTGCCTTTAAAGTAGTAAAACATCCCAAGGTGATTCACAGGAGTATTATAAGACAAAAAATTTGACACCAAGCCACATAAGGAGAAATTAGGGCAGATGACCAAAAGCTTGGCCAAAGAGGTAGGTTTTAAAGTAAGTCTTAAAAGAAGAAAGAGAGGCGGAGAGGTTTAGTGTTACCCTTGATACCCCTCGCAAGCCTTTCCTCGTATTCCCTTTTTGCAACTCTTATTCCTTTCTTTGTATTCCTTTGCTGTTCTTTATATCTCTCCCACTCTGGGATCTCTACTACTGTTCTTTGCAACTGTATAAGGCCTTACTTTTAGTTTTATACTATCTCTCACTTCTCTTTGTACCAAGATTATTTAATTACACAAGTAGATCTCTTGCCCTGTAGGGGGTATGTACATGTCTTGGAATTCTACCAAATACCTCTTTGAACACCTCCAACTGTTCATCTATAGTTTCATCTGTTAATAGTTCTGCCCAATCTACTGGGGTCAATTCCTGCCTCATACCTCCAAAGTCTGCTTTACCTAAATTGCATTATAATTACATAGAGATTCAGAAAATCCCTACCATAGCACCGCAATCCTTACAAAAAATGGCAGTTGCCACTCTAATGCCCTTCTCTGTTGCGGGACTTGGCGGCCACCATTTTGGTGAGGGCCTAAGCACTGTCGATAGCCTCATTGGCCCTGGAGAAGCAAATAGTGAGAGTGTGACGTCAGTGCAATGCTGACTTAATGTCCTGCTCTGCAAACTTCTACCTTAGCGCTGAGTTTAGCACTGGGTCCTAAGCTCACTCTAAAAAGCGAGCAAGCAGCAGACTGACAGTGATGCTGACAGTACTTCTTAAAGAGACATACACATCTTTCGGGTAAATTTGCATTTAAGGTTTTGGACTGGATTTTTTTTTTATTGAAGTAGTGGCTTGGTGCAATACATGTTAAAAGTTTTCTTTAACTGTACAGAGAGTAGTGCTGAACGATTGCAGAGCCTTGGATGTTTCTACCAAGGAAGGCTTCTGAGAAGACAGAAGATGCTGGAAATAATCAACAGGTCAGATAGCATCTGTGGAGAGAGTAATCTATTTCATATCTCGGGTCAAGAAGCTGCCTGATCTGCTGAATATTTCCAGCATTTTATGTTGTCATTTCAGATTTACAGCTTCCGCTCCCAGAGGGAAGAGGAAGACGCAGAAGAGGAGGAAGCAGAAGGAAGGATGCAACCCAGACAGCCTTTTTCTGTCTGGGATATCCGGGATGGAATCATCCACCTTGGGGTACCAGTGTCCATAACCTCAATTCCCCTTTCCACATTTGTCCCACACCTTCCCTTCCCTCTGTTACTGACCATCACAGCGCCCTCTTGGCCACAATGCTGAAATGAAAGCCACCACAAAGCAAACATTCCAATCCAACTTTATACATCTATCCATCCAATATGACATCAAGAAATCAACTCATCACCCTTGTGCATTCCCTTAGTGACTATCTTGTGTGTGCCTTTGCCTATCTTACTGATATCATGCAGTGCTACCCCAGTGGCTGCAGCATGGTTGGTGGAAGGCTGCTGACTTTGACGTGCATTTCTTGGATGTGTGAAATCAGAAAGTCACGAGCATGGAGTTGTGGTGAGAAGAGGGCGGGAAAGCAAGAGCTGCATGTTTACACTATGCACACCTTGTAAATCAGAAGCTATTGTAAGATGAGGAGGAAGTGGGATATGAGAAGGAGGATAATGTATGAGAATACTGGCATCTTGCATCCTTTCAGTCCCGTTGCTGCCGAGGACTCAGCCATGCCTCTGCCAAGAATGGCCAGTACCGACGCCTCCAAGTGGCTGAGGTGAAGCTAGGAATGAGAGCTGTGCCTCATTTTGGTACAGATTGTTGGTAGGTGAGTGATTTAGAGCAGTGGTGGTTTGTGCAATAAACAGTATGTAAGGTTAGTGGTACAGTGGTAGGAGATGGCTTTTGAAGTTGCTTTCACTGACCTTGACCAGTGATCTGAGGTCATGAAGCTTCTTTGGGCACTGGTACCAGGTTCTGTGGGGTGACACTGCTGACAGGGACAGTCTCAGTGATCTGGTCCCACATCCTTCGTTCTGGAAGGCCTCCTAGCCCCTTTGGGTAGTGGACCTCTTGCAGTGTTAATCCCTTGCACAAAGTTCGAGTGCTGCATGCGAGACTCTGGGTGTCCTTCCCTTGGCATGCTGAGCCATTTATGTTAGTGCTGAAGCACTTTTAGCAATTTTTAGGTGTGGAAAGTAATTCAGCTTTAAGAGCTGAGGACTCCCAATTAGGAATTCTTTTTAAATGTTAATTTTTTTCAGAAGGCAGTTGAGCTGTAAGGGCTCAAAAATGCCTATTTTTACATGATTTTATTTTTTCATTTCAGACGACAGTTCCCCTTTCTGAAAACACTGCTTTCTGAAATGACAGCCTTGCTTTCAGAAAAGGCTGTTCTTGCTGCAATGACGCTATGGCCATACTACGTTGGGCCGCCTGCCGGGACTAATGCCACAAGGATGGCCCTGCACGGTAAGTTTAGCGCTAGGCTAATGTTAATTAGCCACCAGAGCCAATTTACCAGTCCTGCCGATGCCTTAATTTTCGGCAGCTGTTAACACTGCCCCCCCCCGCCCCGGTACTGGCAGGTTTTTAGCGATGTCAAATTTCCAGGCCAAAATTTACAGCATAGAAATCAGTCATTCTGCCCAGCTGATTTGTTCCGTTGTTTATGTTCCACACAAGCTTCCTCCCACCCTACTTCATCTGACCCTATCAACATAAATTTAAAAACTTAGTTGATGACTCACCCTTCTTCATCTCGAACCTACTACAGAATTCAATCAAGTTAAGGGCACTGTTAGCTACGTGTTCCCTCATTGTTGAATATCAATTGAGCAGACACCGAAAAGAGGGACCAGACCTTGAGAGATAAATGGGATTGCAAATGGGTCTAGGCTATGTTTAAATATTTTTTTTAATTAAATTTATCTGCTGGTACTTAAATTAAACCAGACTGGTTGCCGTAACAGAGTAAGGGCTTAGTCAGCAGGTGAAACAGTATCGGCATGAGGGTGGGGTTGGAGCAATTTAATTGGTACAAATAAAACAGTAGTTGAAGAACACAATTAAGTTTTCAATTCGTAGCTGGACACTCCATGGCCCCATTGATTAGCCGCAAGTAATTAAAATGGGGGAAATTTGATGTCGTGGTTAAAATAGAATTTATTAAGGAGCCCCTGTTTTATATGTTCAACCTGAATTGTGTAATATATTGGAGTTATAGTAGTTAGTATAGAGTCTGGCTCTGTGCAATCTTTGACTTCTCAACCAATAGCTTTTGGTGCTGCTAACTCAAAATGTATGTAGGAAGACATGGAGACTATAAACAGATATTGTTGCAGCATGTGGGGCATGCGCAACTAACTGATTTTAACTAGAATTTCAGCACTGTACTTAACTACTTTCCAGTTCAATAAATTGCAGAAAAACCCCTCAAAACATAGATACCACGGAAACCAGATGTCACTGCTGTTACTGAAGGTCACTCGATGCACTGTTAACCCACATCCATCCTGATCTCTCTATACGCTGCAGACTTTAGTTTGAGAGAAGATGGATGAAAAGGAAATGTTCTACCAGAGGTGCACATTAATACAACGATACATAAATATCTATATAATATAAACAAGTAAAATATTAAAGTTAACTCCAATAGGATAGAAGTGCGATAACAAAGACCTATGTCAAAACTGAACTGAACAAACTATATCTGTAGTAAATTAACATAACAAAGTCATTTTTGTCAAGTATGCATCACTTGAGTAAGCGCTAAAGAGAGGGACCAGGCCTCTAAGGCTCAGGTCAAAGGTAGCAAGAAGACAAACTTATTTTTACATGAAACTTATCTGCTGAACCAAACCAGGCTGTCTGTAGTAACAGAAGTAAGGGCTTAGTTGGCAGGGGGAGCTGTATCAGGCTAAGAGTGAGGCTGGAGCATCTTGCACATGTGCTGGACTCAAAGATGGCCTAAATGCTCAGGTTGCCTATTTGAGCCTTTCAGTAATTATCATTAAAAAAATGTATATGTTTCCCAGTCGTAAAAGGATTGTTTAAGAGATGAAACACCACAGCTGACTGTTCAAGCCCACCTTAATCTCGAAAGAAAAGTGAACTGTAAGCTCTAAAAGGAAATTATGAATAATGTTGCCGCAAAGATATTCAAAGCCGCTGTGTGTTGTTAGTGTTAGTTCTAAGAGAGATCAGAATAATTTCTTGGAAATACCAACTCAAGGCCCCGTAACATACCAAGTACCAACATCTAAAAGATATTGGTGAAAAGTAAAACTGCAGAGATGTAAATAAACATATTAGGAAGTAGCATAATGATGGCAGTTTCATCAAAAACCACAACTGAGCTAGCTGGATGACTTCAGCCAATATTCTCATTGCTATCCATTGACCCTTGCTGGAACGTATCTCTGTGTGAATGTTGGATGAGGGTAGGTGTGATTCCATCCCTCTACCCCCCCAATGCCAGCACCTGCTTTCTGTATTCACGTATGAAGAGTGGTGAAGAACTGAAGGGTTTCTGGTGTCTAACTCATGTGATCCAAAATGCAAACTCTAAACGATTGTAGAATAAGAAGGCATTAGCAGCAAAAATTCCTAGAATTTTAGTTAATAATTACTGAGGTATATGCGGTCCTTCAGTGCAGTTGTTTTGAAAGCAATGGCCGATAAGGTTTCATCTTGTACAAAATGAATTCTTCAGTTTAAAAAAAAATTATATGCAGAGCTTTGTTGCTTTCCAAAGTTGTAATTTTCATATGATCTAACATTTTGTTTACTTTTACACTTCCATATTGTAAAGACCGCACCCTATGCAGTGTGTTTTCTTGACTATAACACTCTTGACTGAACGGAGATATATTCTGAGACGATGCCATCAACCAGCTAAATATGTTCACTTAATTAATTTTGCTATGTGCATCCACTTCAGTGGAACTAAATGAGACAGAGAAAGGGATTGAGTGGAAAAGAGCAAGACCTGTTAAATGATCATTGTGAACGTTGTATTGGTATGTAGGCAACACGTGCCAGTTCTAAAGGTCCAAGATGGTTCAGTGCTTGAATGTAATGCTATTAGTTGTGATGGGGTATTAATGGAGGATATACCAAATGAAACTATTGCATCAAAATTGTTCCCGCATCCATCCTTCCTTCCTTCCTTCCTCTTTTCGCTTTTTCTCTCTTCTCTTCTCTTTTCTCTCCTCTCCGCTCTTGTCACGTCTCGACTTTCTGTGCCAGATATTTGGGGAATTGGTTGGTGCAGGCGCTATGAACACTGCCTTTTCACTTGGTTTCAGAGCAGCCCGATTGAACTGAATAGTTGTTCAAGAGTTTCCAACACAGTTGCAACAAGTTGTAGGCTGAACCAGAGTTCTAAAGTAACATCAGCACACAGAGAACCACTGGTTACGTGGACTCAGTGGACGCATCTTTTTGTTTTTAATCTGTAATTGTGTTTTACTTCAGACTGCCCTCCTCGATAAGCCTCACTACAAACCCTGGAGGGAATCATTTTGAGTTCAGGTCAGTGTGAACAGACTGCAATATTCAGGCTTTATAAAGCATAAATGGGGTTAGAAATGAGGGGGATGGTATCTGACTATAGAATTAGGCCAGAACTTTATGCAAGTAGAATTCAGGATGTTATAAATCTGTATTGCACGGATTACAAATGTAAAGGAATTCCAGAAATAGTTCAGCAATATTACATTTATTTTAAGTTTGTCATAAAAATGATTGTGATTGTATTCCTGATGAAGAAGGTCCGAGTTGTGTTGTGTTGTGTACCTTGTTCAATCTCTTTCCATCTGTTGTTGATTAATATGCTGTGGTAGGATTAAAGGACAGCATGGATAATATAATTAGCTGAGATTGTAATGAAAGCTTCTAGTTTTGGGCTACTAGTTCCTCTTGCAACCCTTCTGTTATATATTAATGCTTGGGGGTCACCAGATACCAGAGGGCGCGCAGTCAGAGGTCATCGGTCTGTATGCATATGTGCTTGGTCACCTGCACATAAGCTGGGTGTCTTTGTCACGCAGGCACTCTCGGGCTGGAATAAAGATGGATCAGGTTGCACCTGAGTGAGTTTACAGTAACCAGACTCTTGAGTCATTACAATTGGCGGCAAGATAATTTAAGAACCTTCGCATGCACACTGAGCACGGTTGGAATCCTGGAGAGAATCGTGGAGGGCCGATTTTGTCGATCGCCTGGATCAGTATTTTATGGCCAATGGCATGGAGGCAGAGGCCTACACAGTTACGCGCAGGGCAGTTCTCCTCACCGTTTGTGGTCCGAAAATTTACGGCCTCATGAAGAATTTTCTCGCGCTTGTATGTCCGGCGGAAAAAGGGTATGAGGAATTGTGTACGTTGGTGGGTAACCATCTGAAGCCACAAGAGGGGACCATATCACGCTACAGTTTCTACATGCATGTTTGTACTGAGGGCCAGGACGTGTCGGGATTTGTCGCCGACCTGCGATATCTTGCTGAGCCGTGTAAGTTTGGGAACATGCTGGAAGATATGCTGCGTGATGTCTTCGTGATAGATATCAGCCATGATGCGATCCTCAGGAAGCTGTTGACTGCAAAGACGCTGGATTTGAAAAAGGCCATCGCGACTGCCCAGGCATGCATGATGATGGATGATAATTTGAGGCAGATATCATCGACGAGTCGAAGTTCCACGGCAAGTACTGTAAACAAGATGGCGTCGTTTTCGGGCAGAGCTGCTTACGCGAAACCTGCCGCTGCTCAGAGCCCGCCAACTGGTTCGAACCAGATTTCACCTTGTTGGCATTGTGGGGGCAATCATCGGCCTCATCAGTGTCGGTTCAGGCAATACTCGTGCAATGGATGTTCGAAAGTGAGGCATCTTCACAGGATGTGTCCATAACGGAGCAAGTGTGGTGCTGCTCACCACGTGGTTGATGAGGACCAGTTCAGTGATGGCCCGGATACACATACCCGAGGAGGAAGTGAATGGACTGTATTCGTTCCTGAGCAAGAGCCAGCCGATAGTTGTTAATGTGAAGCTGAATGGCATGCCTGTATCAATGGAGCTGGACACGGCTGCGAGCCAGTCGATAATGAGCCAAAGGACATTCGACAAGCCGTGGGACACTAAGGCTGCGAAACCGAAGCCAAGTCCAGTCAATGCCAGGTTGCGTACTTACACTAAGGAACTCATAATGGTGCTCGGCAGTGCAGCAATCGAGGTGTCATATGACAGTGTGGTTCATGATTACCATTATGGATCATCCCAGGTAATGGTCCAACACTGTTCGGCAGGAATTGGCTCGAGAAAATCAAGCCGAACTGGATTGATGTCAAGGTGTTGTCCTCGGTGGATGATACTTCGTGTGCTCAAAAAGCTTCCTTCTTTGTTTGAAGCGGGCATTGGTCATTTTACGGGAGCCAAGATGCAGATTCATCTGGACTCCAATGCAAGGCCTGTCTATCACAAAGCTCGTCTATTCCGTTCATGCTGAGGGAGAAGGTTGAAATTGAGCTTGACCGACTCTAACGTGAAGGGATCATATCACCAGTCGAGTTTAACGAGTGGGCTAGTCCCATTGTTCCTGTGTCGAAGAGTGATGGCACTGTCAGGATTTATGGAGACTACAAGGTTACGATTAACCAATTTTTGAAACAGGATCAGTATCCGTTACCGAGAGCTGATGATCTGTTCGTCATGCTACCTGGTGGAAAGTCGTTCACGAAACTGGATCTGACGTTGGCCTATATGACCCAGGAGCTTGTCAACACTTCGAAGACACTCACCTGCATCAACACCCATAAAGGACTGTTCGTCTACAACAAGTGTCCTTTTGGGATTCGTTCGGCTGCAGTCATATTTCAGAGGAATATGGAGAGTTTACTGAAGTCCGTTCCTAGAACTGTCGTGTTTCAAGATGATATTCTGGTCACAGGTCGCGACACTGCTGAACATCTAAACAATCTTGAAGAAGTCCTACAGAGTCTGGACAAAGTGGGACTAAGGCTGAAACGCTCGAAATGTGCATTTATGGCACCTGAAGTCAAATTCTTCGAGAGGAAGATTGCTGCTGATGTCATCAGGCCCACTGATTCGAAAACCGAGGCCATCAAAAATGCACCCAGGCCTCAGAATGTGATGGAGCTGCATTTGTTCCTTGGGCTACTCAACTACTTTGGTAATTTTTTACCTAGATTGAGCACTTTACTAGAGCCGCTGCATGTGTTACTAAGAAAAGGCGACAACTGGGTCTGGGGTGCATCTCAAGATAGAGCCTTTCAGAAAGACAAGAATCTGCTATGTTCAAACAAGTTGCTTGTTCATTATGATCTGTGTAAGCATCTTGTATTGGCCTGTGATGCTTCATCATATGGGGTTGGCTGCATACTCCAACAAGCAAAAGAATCGGGCAAGCTACAACCTGTTGCGTATGCTTTGAGAAGTCTGTCTAAAGCTGAAAGAGCTTACAGTATGGTCGAGAAAGAAGCTTTGGCCTTTGTGTATGGGGTAAAAAACATGCACCAGTACCTGTTTGGTCTTCGTTTTGAACTAGAAACGGATCACAAGCCACTCATTTCATTATTTGTGGAAAACAAAGCATCATCCTGCATTCAAAGGTGGGCGCTGACATTGTCTTCCAATGATTACGTCATCTGTCATAGACCTGGTACTGAGAATTGTGCCGATACACTGACTAGTCTGCCCTTACCCACAACTGAGATGGAGACGCCTCAACCTGCAGATCTACTGTTAGTAATGGATGCTTTTGAGAGTGAAGGAACCCCTGTCACTGCTCAACAAGTTAGGATCTGGACCAGCCATGACCCTATTATCGGTTGTGAAACGGTGTGTACACAGTGGTGATTGGTCTGCCATACCTATGGAGATGCGTGAGGAGACCAAACCTTACAACCGTCGCAAGGATTCAGTCAGACTGTTTACTGTGGGGTAATCGTGTAATCATGCCAAGAGAAAAATTTGTACGTGAATTTCATAGCACTCATCCTGGTTTTGTCATGATGACGTCCATTGCTAGGTCTAATGTATGGTGGCCTGGAATTGACTCTGATCTGGAATCATGCGTGCATCAGTGCAATACTTGCATGCAGCTAAGTAAAGTACCAATGGAATCTCCGCTGAGTCTTTGGTCGTGGCCATCCAAATCATGGTTGAGGATCCACATTGATTTTGCGGCCCGTTCCTAGGAAAGATGTTTTTTGTTGTAGTAGATGCATATTCTAAGTGGATAGAGTGTGCTATTATGTCATCCAGCACGTCTACAGCAACCATTGAGAGCCTTCATATCATGTTTGCTACTTATGGTTTGCCTAACATTCTTGTGAGTGTCAATGGATCTTGCTTCACAAGTCTTGAGTTCCAGGAGTTCATGATGGTGGGACTGACCTATCAAGAAAGACTGGATCAACTGGGCTTGTATTCACTGGAGTTCAGAAGAGTGAGAGGGGACCTCATAGAAACGTTTAAAATTCTGACGGGTTTAGACAGGTTGGATGCAGGAAGAATGTTCCCAATGTTGGGGAAGTCCAGAACCAGGGGTCACAGTCTAAGGATAAGGGGTAAGCCATTTAGGACCGAGATGAGGAGAAACTTCTTCACCCAGAGAGTGGTGAACCTGTGGAATTCTCTACCACAGAAAGTAGTTGAGGCCAGTTCATTAAATATATTCAAAAGGGAGTTAGATGAAGTCCTTACTACTCGGGGGATCAAGGGGTATGGCGTGAAAGCAGGAAGGGGGTACTGAAGTTTCATGTTCAGCCATGAACTCATTGAATGGCGGTGCAGGCTAGAAGGGCTGAATGGCCTGCTCCTGCACCTTTTTTCTATGTTTCTATGTTTCAATGGCATCAGACATGTGAGATCAGCTCCATTCTAGTCTGCTCCTAATGGTCAAGCAGAGTGTGCCGTTCAAATGTTCAAGCAAAGTATGAAACGTGTAACTCAAGGCTCACTGCAGAGACGGTTGTCATGTATATTGCTCAGTTACAGGTCAAGACCTCATATGCTTACTGGTGAATTACTGATTAAGAGAAACCTCAAGACCAGGCTTTCTCTTCATCCTGATTTGAATGATCGTGTTGAAAACAGACGTCAAAGTCAGCAATGGTATCATGATCGTGTTGCCGTGTCATGTGACATCTCGGTCAACGATCCAGTTTATGTACTGAACTATGGTCAAGGTCCAAAGTGGATCACCGGCACTGTTACAGCCAAGGATGATAAGAGTTTTTATTGTCGTGCTCAAGAATGGGCAAACATGCAGGAAACACCTTGACCAGGTTAAACTGCGGCACACAGATGAACTGGAACTGAGTGAGGAAGATGCAGTCAGTGACCAACTAACCATTGTTCGCTCATCAGAGGACTCTGAAATTTCAGTCTCTGATGTGATCATGACCACTCCCATCAGATTGGCTACTCAGCCCTCAGTCTCAACCGACTCAGAACACTCGCCCAGAGCCAAAGTTGAACTGAGACGATCAACTCGTGAGAGGAAAGCCCCAGACCGCCTTAATTTGTAAAAAGACTTAAGATTTTAAAAGGGGGATGTTGTTATGTATTAATGCTTGGGGGTCACCAGACACCAGAGGGCACCGCGGTCAGAGGTCATCGGTCTGTACGCATGTGGCATGTGTGCTTGGTCACCTGTATATAAGCTGGGTGTCTTTGTCACGCAGACACTCTCGGGCTGGAATAAAGATGGATCAGGTTGCACCTGAGTGAGCTTACAGTAACCAGACTCTTGAGTCATTTCACCTTCTTGGAGCATTACTTGTGATTATGGTTTTTTCTGCACCATTAACTGGCTGAATGTGCCTCAAAGTATCACAGGTTATGTCTTCTGCACATGTGTGAAACATCGGCCGGATGCAAAAGAAATGATGTGATGTTTTATCAGGTCATTTAAACTATTCCAGAACAAGCTCACATTTGGATCGCGGCTTGAGCAGTGCTAATGAGTTAGAAATATTGCTGCTTAGATCAAACTATATAATGGTGAACTTTTCCACTTCCTACACCAACCATTTTGTGGAATAAAAACAGAAAATGCTGGATGCACTCAGCAGGTCGGGCAGCACCTGTGGTGAGAGCAACAGAGTTAACGTTTCAAGTTGATAACCCTTCATTAGAACTCCAGGTTAAAAGGTACAAACGCAAATCCCATCAGAGAGAAGAGCATTTTTATGGACTCTCGCTGAACAGTTTTTGGGACAAAGTGCTTAATATATGTGCCACCTAACTCCCTGAAGAATTGTTAGTTATCACATTTCTCACTTTGGTTAAGCTATTAGGTTTCCTTTTTTCATAGCTTGGCTACAAAGGAATCTGATGTATTGAAGTTGATGCCTCCAGTGTATGTGGCCTGTAAGCTGTTAAAAAGTGATACCATAATAATTGTGCTGCAGCAGTAGTGCTTTTGGAGAAATAACAAAAGATTAGGAAAGTACAAGTATACAGGAGGGCAATGAGAGGATTATGGGGGTTATTTTCCCCACTGTTGCACCGGTAGGTTAGGTACTAAAGAGCATTCAAGGTGGCCAAGATGGGGTCTGGAGCTACAATGCCTGGTTAGGCCACCTTGAGCCCAAGACGCCATCTTGGTAAAGGAGTTGAAATGCGAGCTAGGAACGGTTGCCCAAGGATGTTTAAAGCTCTGCTGTCCAATTAAATTGGCTCCCAACTCTCATTAAAGAGGCTGCACACCATTTTGCTGGCTAGCATTGCAATTAACGACCTCTCCTTACAGTGACCACTATAGGAGGATGTGTGTGATGAGACCATATGGAACTTGTGAGTGAGGATAGGTTTTGGGGATTAGGGATCACAAATAGTTGTGGATATGTAAGGACGCTGGAGTGGCCACATATCTCAAGGTGCTATGTCCCCTGCTCTGCCTATGGTCATGGAGTCTGCCACTGCCATCCCAATCACGGCCAGCACTGCCTCCTCAAGGGGAGTGATCTCATGGAGTCGTGCTTCCCCTCCCCCCGATCAGGTCTTTTTGCCTCCTGTTATGTGCTATCTTGTCCGAGAAGAGAAAGAGTGATGATTGTGAATTAGTGTATTGGCAGGTATGTTTGTGTGTGTGTGAGATGCTTGACATGGTTGATGAATTGTGAGATCTGTCTGAGGTGTGACTAATCCTGTGAAGGATGGCTGTGATCTCCCCGGCAATCTCCTCCCTCATCTGCCACATTATTTGCCTCTTTGACCTCCTCTCCTTCCCCCGGGACAGAACATCTCTCTTCCGCTGTACCTCCTTCACCTGGACTTCCTGTGGCACATCTGAGAACCTGCACGTGCACGTGCTCTCTCTCGGTCCCTGAGCCATTCTGATACATGCCGTGTTCTGTCAGATAGCACGCTCTACACCTTCAGTTGAAGTGCCTGTGTGGAGGCTACATATACTGCTCCATGAAAATTGATCCAAATCACCGCATGTGCTAAATGTGAAGTGTTCGTTTTAGTGCCTCCAGGCACGTTTAAGTCATGCTAATCACCAATTAGCCCAAACATTGCAGGCTAAAACCACATTTTTAACAGGTGTGTCTTATTAGCATAGCACCCACATAATGCCTGTTTTCACTCTTTCCCAAAATTATTCCCTGTAGACCTATTTTATCACAGAGGAGCACTCAATATGGAGGTTGAAGCTCTTTAAGGAGAAGTTGAGACAATATGTAGAGCTAGAAATTACTTTGCAAGGACCACCTTTGATTCCGAGAGTGAAAGTAACAGTAGCTATTCATCATTGGGTTCCTTGGAGTTCCAGATTCCTTGCTATCATCTTTTTTTAACTGGCGAAGCAGGACATTGAAACAAACTCTGATAAAACTTTTCTAATGGCAGGAATGGCTCTATTAATGCAGTATTTTGGGTTCAAGTCCCACTCCAGAGAATTCAGCACATAATCCAGGTTAACACTCCATTGTGACTGAGGGATTGCTGCATTGTTGGAGGTGCCATCTTTTGGATGGGACATTAAACCCAGGCCCCGTCTACCCTCTCGAGTAAATGTAAAAGACCCCATGGCATTATTTCGAAGAAGAGCAGAGGCGTTCTTCTCGGTGTCCTGGCCAATATTTATCCTTCAACCAACATAACTGAAACAGATTATCTAGTCATTATCACATTGCTGTTTGTGGGAGCTTGCTGTGCACAAATTGGCTGCCACGTTTCCTACATTGCAACAGTGACTACACTTCAAAAGTACTTCATTGGCTGTGAAGTGCTTCATGACCTTCTGGGGTCTTGAAAGGTGCTGTATAAGTGTAATTCTTTCTTTTCCTTCTTTATACAGCTAAAACAAAAAAAGGTTAAAAGATGAGGGGACCGAAATTCAATGCAGCCAGAAAGCTGGTGGTCTTAAGGCCTTTTTTCCTCTGATTAGCGCCACAAAGTTTGTGGCAGCCGTTGGACCCAAATTCAGCTTTTTAACCACAAAAAAGTGTTCTAGTCTTATTAGCCTTTCAAACTTGAAAGTTTGCAGTCTTAATTGGGGCGTTATTCCCACGGGAAATTCACCCTTAGGGTGATGTGGCAGCTGCCATTGCAGCACAGGCGCGAGGGAACAAGTGTATCGGTGCTGCTTTGGAGAGGGTGGCCACAGCTTGCAAGAGTCGACGGAGCGTCGAAGTGCTGTCATATCTGGTGGCTTTCAGACTGCGGCTGCTCACATGCATTCTCAGCTGGATGCCCCCCAAGACCTCAGTGTTGCTTTCGCGGCTGGCTCCACCACAGGCCACGGGGGACCTTCCGGTGTGGCGCCACAGCACCGACCTGAGCTCCCTCAGATTGGTGGTGGTGGTATTGTGCCGTCCCTGGTGAGTTATTCAGGCTCCTTGGGTCAGGATACAGATGATGCGCTCCCTCCGGCTCGCAGCATTCCTGGCCCCAGACCTGTCACTCCGCCAGTGTCGCCACGTATGGCCTCACCCGAGCCAAGTCAGACTGAACCCTCCCAGGAGGGTATTGACTAGTCTCTAGCCGGCCCTTCCAGTCCCAAAGCTGCTCGAGGACATCCTAGAAGGACATCTGCAGCTCCCACAGCCTTCCCAGATCCAAGAGGCAGCCATAGGGGCGATACTGAGGCGAAGTCGCAGGTTAGGCACGCGTAAAATCATCATAGGCAGTCACTCGAAGTTGAGGATGACTTGCTTCCACTCTAAAAATGAGTTCTCAGGCGGCTGACCAGTCCAATGCGGGACCAACAGTCTCTGTCACAGGTGGGGCAGACAGTGGTTGAAGGAAAGGGTGGGTGGCGAGCTTGGGTTGCCGCATGCTCCTTCCGCTGTCTGCGCTTGGTTTCTGCATGCTCTCGGTGACGGGACTCGAGGTGCTCAGTGCCTTCCCGGATGTTCTTCCTTCACTTTGGGCGGTCTTGGGCCAGGGATTCCCAGGTCCGGCAGGGATGTTGCACTTTATCAAGGAAGCTATGAGGGTGTCCTTGAAGCATTTCCTCTGCCCACCTGGGGCTTGCTTGCCGTGTCCAGGCTCCGAGAAGAGCGCTTGCTTTGGGAGTCTCGTGTCAGACATGCAGACAGTGTGGCCCGCCCAGCAGAGCTGATCGAGTGTGGTCAGTGCTGCGATGCTGGGGATGTTGGCCTGAGCAAGAACACTGACGTTGGTGTGTCTGTCCTCCCAATAGATTTGCAGGATCTTGCGAAGGCAGCGTTGGTAGTACTTCAGTGTTTTGAGGTGTCTGCTGGAAATAGTCTATGTCTCTGAGCTATATAGGAGGGTGGTTATCATTACTGCCCTGTAGACCAAAAGCTTGATGCCAGATTTGAGGTCCTGGTCTTCAAAAACTCTCTTACTCAGGCGACCGAAGACTGTGCTGACGCACTGGAGGTTGTGTTGGACCTCGTCATCAATGTCTGCTCTTGCTGACAGTTTTCTCGATGTGAATCTCGGGATCTCTATTTTTCTCCTCTCTCTCGCTTCTTGCTTCTCTCTTTTCCCTCTCTCTCTCTCTCTCTCTCTCTCTCTCATCCTCTCTTTCCCTCTTCCTCCCTCTCCCGTCCCTTGAGTGCGGATTGTGTGCTGAACTCCTCTGGTCCATTGAAGAGGCCCCTAGACTTGTTGCTGAGCAATCCGGAGCTCCCTGATCTCCCCCAGATGATCTCTTAGCGGACTTCTGAGACCGACTCAGCTGTTATTACTTTGAGGACTCCGGGGAGCTTCCGACTCACCCTCAGGTTTGGATCTTACCGTCTTGTGTCTCTCTGCTCTCACGGCTCTGAGATCTCTGCCACTCTGCACCGGCTCTAAAAGCTGGCGGGGACACCGTCAGCTGAAGGACCGGCTTTTTCACTCTGAAAATGTGTCCGGGGGTGGAGTGGCAGCGGTGCGCACTTTTAACGCGCCACTATTACCGCAATCCCCACACTGCCATGAGAGTCGCAGGTGGCCCACACCGCTGCAATACCTCCCGGGCCGAATCTATGTCGGGGCGGCCAGTTGAGCC
The DNA here is from genome assembly GCF_044704955.1 of Pristiophorus japonicus. Lineage (NCBI taxonomy): Eukaryota > Metazoa > Chordata > Chondrichthyes > Pristiophoridae > Pristiophorus > Pristiophorus japonicus. Next base: position 341,968,134 of record NC_091977.1, on the reverse strand, counting down.
CAAAGTGGCAGCCATTCGATTTTGACAACTGGCCGCCGCAAACGAGCAGTACGTCCTTCCCAGCACCATAAAAAGAAAAGGAGGTGGGGTAGCAGTGCTGGTTAAAGAGGAAATTAATGCAATATTTAGGAAGGACATTAGCTTGGATGATGTGGAATCGGTATGGGTGGAGCTGCAGAACACCAAAGGGCAAAAAATGTTAGTGGGAGTTGTGCACAGACCTCCAAACTGTAGTAGTGATGTTGGGGAGGGCATCAAACAGGAAATTAGGGGTGCATGCAATAAAGGTGCAGCAGTTATCATGGGTGACTTTAATATGCATATAGATTGGGCTAACCAAACTGGAAGCAATACGGTGGAGGAGGATTTCCTGGAGTGTATAAGGGATGGTTTTCTAGACCAATATGTCGAGGAACCAACTAGGGGGAGGTCATCTTAGACTGGGTGTTGTGTAATGAGAGAGGATTAATTAGCAATCTCATTGTGCGAGGCCCTTTGGGGAAGAGTGACCATAATATGGTGGAATTCTGCATTAGGGTGGAGAATGAAACAGTTAATTCAGAGACCATGGTCCAGAACTTAAAGAAGGGTAACTTTGAAGGTATGAGGCGTGACTTGGCTAGGATAGATTGGCGAATGATACTTAAGGGATTGACAGTGGAAGGGCAATGGCAGACATTTAGAGACCGCATGGATGAACTACAACAATTGTACATCCCTGTCTGGCGTAAAAATAAAAAAGGGAGGGTGGCTCAGCCGTGGCTATCAAGGGAAATCAGTGATAGTATTAAAACCAAGGAAGTGGCATACAAATTGGCCAGAAATAGCAGCGAACCCGGGGACTGGGAGAAATTTAGAACTCAGCAGAGGAGGACAAAGGGTTTGATTAGGGCAGGGAAAATAGAGTACGAGAGGAAGCTTGCAGGGAACATTAAGACGGACTGCAAAAGCTTCTATAAATATGTAAAGAGAAAAAGGTTAGTAAAGACAAACGTAGATCCCCTGCAGTCAGAATCAGGGGAAGTCATAACTGGAAACAAAGAAATGGCAGACCAATTGAACAAGTACTTTGGTTCGGTATTCACTAAGGAGAACACAAACAACCTTCCGGATATAAAAGGGGTCAGAGGGTCTAGTAAGAAGGAGGAACTGAGGGAAATCCTTATTAGTCGGGAAATTGTGTTGGGGAAATTGATGGGATTGAAGGCTGATAAATTCCCAGGGCCTGATGGTCTGCATCCTAGAGTACTTAAGGAGGTGGCCTTGGAAATAGCGGATGCATTGACAGTCATTTTCCAACATTCCAGAGATTTTGGATCAGTTCCTATGGAGTGGAGGATAGCCAATGTAACCCCACTTTTTAAAAAAGGAGGGAGAAAGAAAACAGGGAATTATAGACCGGTCAGCCTGACATCGGTAATGGATAAAATGATGGAATCAATTATTAAGGATGTCATAGCAGCGCATTTGGAAAGAGGTGACATGATAGGTCTAAGTCAGCATGGATTTGTGAAAGGGAAATCATGCTTGACAAATTTTCTGGAATTTTTTGAGGATGTTTCCAGGAGAGTGGACAAGGGAGAACCAGTTGATGTGGTGTATTTGGACTTTCAGAAGGCTTTCGAAAAGGTCCCACACAAGAGATTAATGTGCAAAGTTAAAGCACATGAGATTGGGGATAGTGTGCTGACGTGGATTGAGAACTGGTTGGCAGACAGGAAGCAAAGAGTAGGAGTAAATGGGTACTTTTCAGAATGGTAGGCAGTGACTAGTGGGGTACCGCAAGGTTCTGTGCTGGGGTCCCAACTGTTTACATTGTACATTAATGATTTAGACGAGGGGATTAAATGTAGTATCTCCAAATTTGCGGATGACACTAAGTTGGGTGGCAGTGTGAGCTGCGAGGAGGATGCTATGAGGCTGAAAAGTGACTTGGATAGGTTAGGTGAGTGGGCAAATGCATGGCAGATGAAATATAATGTGGATAAATGTGAGGTTATCCACTTTGGTGGTAAAAACAGAGACAGACTATTATCTGAATGGCGACAGATTAGGAAAAGGGAAGGTGCAACGAGACCTGGGTGTCATGGTACATCAGTCATTGAAGGTTGGCATGCAGGTACAGCAGGCGGTTAAGAAAGCAAATGGCATTTTAGCCTTCATAGCGAGGGGTTTTGAGTACAGGGGCAGGGAGGTGTTGCTACAGTTGTACAGGGCCTTGGTGAGGCCATACCTGGAGTATTGTGTGCAGTTTTGGTCTCCTAACTTGAGGAAGGACATTCTTGCTATTGAGGGAGTGCAGCGAAGGTTCACCAGACTGATTCCCGGGATGGCGGGACTGACATATCAAGAAAGACTGGATCAACTAGGCTTGTATTCACTGGAGTTCAGAAGAATGAGAGGGGATCTCACAGAAACGTTTAAAATTCTGACGGGTTTGGACAGGTTAGATGCAGGAAGAATGTTCCCAATGTTGGGGAAGTCCAGAACCAGGGGTCACAGTCGAAGGATAAGGGGTAAGCCATTTTGGACTGAGATGAGGAGAAACTTCTTCACCCAGAGAGTGGTGAACCTGTGGAATTCTCTACCACAGAAAGTTGTTGAGGCCAATTCACTAAATATATTCAAAAAGGAGTTAGATGTAGTCCTTACTACTAGGGGGATCAAGAGGTATGGCGAGAAAGCAGGAATGGGGTACTGAAGTTGCATGTTCAGCCATGAACTTATGGAATGGCGGTGCAGGCTAGAAGGGCCGAATGGCCTACTCCTACACCTATTTTCTATGTTTCTATGTGAATTTTGGGGTCGAGCATTTCTGCACTCGGGTGTATTACTTTACCCTTTTTAACGTCAAACTAGCAGAATTTGTTTCTTCCTAATTTTAAAAGTTTAATCATTTACCTTTCATCTGAACCTCTCCCCAACGGAAGTGGAGTGGTCATCATTTATAATATAGGTCTCTGGTTTAAAAACTGGTCTCTCAGACTGTGTATTTTTTCCTACCAATTTTAACTCGGGAATGTAAAGGTTGACATGGGGGTATGACACAACCTCTGGATGGGTATCTCATAGAAATAAAATTTTGAAATTTATTGGGGCAGAAGTTCCGGCCTCCTGGGTCCGTACTGAATGTCTACGGACCCGGGAAAGCATTGCATGCGCTGAAAACTGGCTTTTCCGATCTATCAAGCTCCGGTTTGACAGATCTTCCCGTATCTCGCCTGCCAGGACATTCACATGAGCAAGATTGCGGTATTTACCCATATCTTGCCCAGCAAATGTCCTGAAAACTCTTGCGCCTGATAAAAGCAGGCGCATAACCTACTTTTACAGGTGTAAGTGTTTTAAAACACACTTAAAACATAAAAAATAAAATTAAAAAAACACATTTTATTTTTTAAAACTCTGCCCACTACATTAAATTTATTTTAAAGCATAATTTTAAAAACGTTGTTAAAAATCAGAAAAATATATATTTTTAATAATACATAAATAACTTTAATTTAAATTAATATTAAATATGTAGTGTATTTTTTCTATTTTTTATTAATGTTTTGTGTGTTTGGAGGGATTTCTCATTCATAATAATGGGAACTCCAACTTACGGAGTTTCCATTATTATGAATGAGAACATACTTTACCTTGATTGGCTGCCCAGTGCCATGTGACTGCAGCTCCAGCCCGGTGCACGACCTTGACGTGCATGCGCTGCGACGCGCAGTCAGTGGACGCCTCGGGACCGGGAACTCGCGTGGGCGCAGCAGGTTCAAGTAAGTGCGCTTTTTAAAGTTTTCTACCCGATCGCCCGCAGGAAGCAGCCGACCAAGATTTCTGGGCCATTAGTGAATTGTTGCCACCAAATTAATATGTTTGTTGCATTGGTCAGGCTTTAACCAATTATGGATGGTATTTAAACGGTCTTTATAGTAATGTCTTACCTTATGATGATAGATTGAGTAGACTGAGTCTTTACTCGTTGGAATTCAGAAGGATGAGAGGGGATCTTATAGAAACATTTAAAATAATGAAAGGGATAGACAAGATAGAGGCAGAGAGGTTGTTTCCACTAGTCAGGGAGACTAGAACTAGGGGGCATAGCCTCAAAATACGGGGGAGCCAATTTAAAACCGAGTTGAGAAGGAATTTCTTCTCCCAGAGGGTTGTGAATCCAAGGAAGCAGTTGAGGCTAGCTCATTGAATGTATTCAAGTTACAGATAGATAGATTTTTAACCAATAAGGGAATTAAGGGTTACGGGGAGCGGGCGGGTAAGTGGAGCTGAGTCCACGGCCAGATCAGCCATGATCTTTTTGAATGGCGGAGCAGGCTCGAGGGGCTAGATGGCCTACTCCTGTTCCTAATTCTTATGTTCTTATGTTCTTATATCACCAACTTGACGACTTCCAATGAAGAGTGCCCATAGTGCCTGGCCTGCCCTCAAGTCCACCATAATTAGCACCTGTGAAGAGGCTCTTGGTTACTCGACCAGAAAACATCAAGACTGGTTTGCTAAGAACAACCAGGAGATCCAGGAGCTAATAAACTGCAAACGCAACTCGAGTGAAAGAAAGCAGATCTACAGATATCTGACGGCCGAGGTCCAACAAAAAACTTGTGACCTAAAGAACAGATGGTAGTTGGAAAAAGCGCAGGAGGTCCAGCAGCTAGCTGACGATCACAACGTGCGTGGACTTTTTAGCGCAGTCAAGACCACCTATGGCCCAAGTCCTATTCCACTGAGAGCTAAGAACGGAGTGGTGCTCATCAAGGACAGAGAGGCAGTCAGTGCCTGCTGTAAAGAGCACTTCGAAGATCTCCTTAACCAAAACTCTGTCTTTGACATGATTGTCCTTGACTCCATCCCACAGCATTCTACCCACCACCATCTCGACACAATCCGAGCCCGGCATGAGGTTGAAAAGGCCATCCGACAACTGAAAAACAACAAGGCCTCAGGAGCAGATGGAATCCCCACCGAAGTACTCTTGGTGCGAATCCATGACCTCATCTCTTATCTGGAAGGAGGAGGGGATCTCAGATGCCGTAACCGTGACCATCTTCAAGAAAGGTGACAAGTCCGATTAAATACAGAGTAGTTTCCCTGCTGTCTGCCACAGAGAATATCATTGCAAGAATCCTCCTCAATCATCTCCTCCCAGTGGCTGAAGAGCTCCTCCTAAAATCGCAAAGTGGATTCCGCCCACTAAGGGGCACAACGGACATGATCGTCACCGCGCAACAAATCCAAGAAAAATGTAGGGAGCAGCATCAACCTCTATACATGGCTTTCTTTGACCTCACCTTTGACTCTTGTCAACCATGAGGGGTTATGGAGTGTCCTTCTCAAATTTTGGCTGTCCTCAAAAATTTGTCACCACCCTTGCCTGCTTCATGGTGACATGCAAGCCGTGATTCTTACCAACGGATCCACCACAGACCCAATACAAGTGCAGACCGGGGTCAAGAAAGGCTGTGTCATCGCACCAATGCTCTTCTCAATCTTCCTCACTGCAATGCTTCATCTCACCTTTAACAAGCTCCCCGCTGTAGTGGAGTTAATATACAGGACAAGCGGGAAATTGTTCAACCTCCGTCGCCTCCAGTCCAGATCCAAGGTTGTTCCAACCTTTGTCCTTGAATTACAATATGCAGACGATGCTTGCGTTTGTGCACACTCGGAGGCCGAATTCCAAACCATCATTGACACCTTCATTGAAGCGTACGAGAGTCTGGGCCTTCCATTTAACATCCGTAAGACAAAGATTCTCTGCCAACCTTCCCCCGTCACACAGCACTGCTCCCCGATTATCAAGATCCATGACGAGACCTTGGACAATGTGGACCACTTCCCATACCTTGGAAGCCTATTATCAGCAAGGATAGATATCGATGACTAAGTCCAACAGCGGCCTCAGTGTGCCAGTGTAGCCTTCGGTCGCCTGAGGAAAAGAGTGTTCGAAGATTAGGATCTCAAACCCAGCACCAAGCTCATGGTCTATAGAGCAGTAGTGATACCCGCCCTCTTACTGGCTTCAGAGACATGGATTATGTACAGTAGGCACCTCAAAGCACTGGAGAAGTACTACCAATGCTGCCTCCGCAAAATCCTGCAAATTCATTGGCAGGCCTGGCGCACCAACGTCTGTATTCTCGCTCAGGCCAACATCCCCAGCATTGAGGCATTGACCACTCTCAATCAGCTCCGAAGGACGGGCCACATTGTCCGCATGCCTGATACTAGGTTCTCAAAACAAGCGCTATACTCTGAGCTGCGTCATGGCAAGTGAGTCCAAGGAGGGCAGAGAAAACCCTTCAAAGACACCCTCAAAGTCTCCTTGAAAAAATTTAACATCCCCACCGACTCTTGGGAATCCCTGGCCCAAGACCGCTCAAAGTGGAGAAGCATCCGAGTGCCGGCAAACACTTTTGAGTCTCTCCACCGGGAGCACGCAGAAGCCAAGTACAAACAGAATACGACAAATCATGCACCCCACCCACCCATCCCTCCAATCACCGTCTGCTCCACCTGTGACAGAGATTGTAGATCCTGCATTGGTCTCATCAGTCACCATGGAACTCATTAGCGTGGAAGTAAGTCATCCTCGATTCTGGGGTCTGCCGAAGGAGAAGAAGATAGTGATGACTTATATCACCAAATGATCCTGAATGTGGAAGAGACATGTCTTTCAAAGGTCCAACCAATGTGGTTGGAACACCACAGCAAGAGAAAGCCAGCTTTTATCTGACTTACTAGTGCCACACTGACACTGGTTTTGTATTTTTTTTAAAATGTATTCGTTCATGGCTGTCGCCGGCAAGGCCAGCATTTATTGCCCATTCCTAATTACCCATGAGAAGATGGTGCTGAGCACTATTTCAGATGGTAATTAAGAGTCAACCACATTGCTGTGGGTCTGGAGTCACATATAGGCCAGACCGAGAAAGAACGGCAGATTTCCTTCCCTAAAGACATTAGTGAACCAGATGGGTTTTTCAATAATCTGGTAGTTTCATGATCACCATTACTAGCTTTTTTTAAATTCCAGCTTTATTTAACTGAATTTAAATTCCCAGCTACTATGGTGGGTTTTGAACTGTTGTCTCCGGATTATTAGTCCAGGCCTCAAGATTACTAGTCCATTAACATTACCATTATGTAATCATTCCCTCATAAAACATTACTCTGTTTGAATTCCCTATTTACTTCTAATTTCTTCATTTTTAAACCCACCATCAGTGTTTGGTCCTTGATCTGTGCTGAGTTAGCCTGATCCCAGTGTGGAGGGCCTCACAACCAAACCTGATCATGAACCTTACACAAACAACACATACACATGAACATTTTCCAACAGAAAAATGGCCTTACCATTCCTGGTCTTAAGACAGGGAGAAGTCAGTCAGGGTTCTGACTCCTGATCAGTGAAAAGTGTTGATGTTGTATAAGACCAGGATTAGATTTTGGCTATTCTGCCCTCCCAAGGTTGAATAACTTATTGAAATATTACAGGCTCTTCAACCTTTGAGGGTATTAGAACCAAATTGGGAGACAGAAGCAGAAGACACTAGCTGGCCACAAACTGTCTCGCACATGAAGAACGGGCACTTGGGTGAAATACTGGAGGACACCTGGTTCCTATGAAACCATCATTCATCCCCTCCGGAGAGGAGGAGAGAAAAGAAGTTTGAAATTGGGAGACAGAAGGAGAGGACACTTCCTGGCCACAGACTATCACAATCAGGTGCAGCTCATGCTCCAAGGATTTAGTATTTCTGCTTTATTGAAATACCATTGCCCCACACCGTTACCTCTGGTGTCCCCCAAGGATCTATCCTTGGTCCCCTCCTATTTCTCATTTACATGTTGTCCCTTGGCGACATCATCTGAAAACAGCATCAGTTTCCACATGCACGCTGATGATACCCAGCTCTACCTCACTACCACTTCTCTGGACCCCTCCACAGTCTCTAAATTGTCAGACTGCTTGTCTGACATCCAGTTCTGGATGAGCAGAAATTTTCTCCAATTGAATATTGGGAAGACCGAAGCCATTGTTTTCAGTCCCTGCCCCAATCTCCATTCCCTAGCCACTAACTCCATTCGTCTCCTCAACCTCTGTCTAAGGCTGAACCAGACTGTTCGCAATCTTGGTGTCATATTTGACCCTGAAATGAGCCTTCGACCACATATCTGCAGCATAATTAAGACCTCCTATTTCAACCTCCGTAACATCACCCGTCTCCGCCCTTGCCTCAGCTCACCCGCTGCTGAAGCCCTCATCCATGCCTTTGTTACCCCTAGACTTGACTATTCCAATGAACTCCTGTGTGGCCTCCCACATTCTATCCTACACAAACTAGAGTTGATCCAAAACTCGGCTGCTATATCCTAACTCATACCGAGTCCCACTCACCCATCACCCCTGTGCTCGCTGATCTACATTGGCTTCCAGTTAAGCAATGCCTTGATTTCAAAATTCTTACTCTTATTTTCAAATCCCTCAATGGCCTCGCCCGTCCCTATCTCTGTAATCTCCTCCAGCCCCACAATGCATAAATATAGTTACTGCAGCCGTGTGCTGTATGCAGTGTTTGTGGGTGAAGAATTATCTAAAATTTCTCAATGTCCATGTGTCTGAAAGTAAATACCTTTGCAAGATGTGTTTTACCCTGATTACAGGGTACCCTCGTTTAATCTTGCGGTAGAATTGTTGCCACTGAAATCATTAAACAAGTTTTGTCGTGTTCCAGAAAGCTAAAATCTTTCTAAGGTGACGAGTTCCTTTAATTTGACCTGATGGTTTGTAGCAAACCGCAGCTGGTGCCCTGAAAGTGTTGATGTTCTGCTATCATAGGTTACTTTGTTATTTTAGTGAGGAATTACTTTATCAAAGCATTTGTCAATTCAGCCTTACTCAAATCAAAGTTTCTCTCTCGCCTCCTTGAGGTCTCATTGATTGATGCCAGTAATCCTGTGATCCAGTAATCTTGTTCAATGGAGACATTTTTGTGCCAGCATTTGTCTGGGGTCATGGGTGTCACAGGCGGTGGCACCCGACCCCACTTTTCCACCATTGACATCGGTCGGGTGTTCGACATGTCCAGCAACGCAGGGTGCAGATGCGGGGTGGGGGGGGTGGTCCCCTCCCCCCCCCCCATGCATTGCGGCGGGTTGCATGCGCCCAGATAGAGATGTGGCACGGCCATCACCTGCGGGCATGCGCCTCGCTTTCCTTCCCCCCTCTCCTCTCCCCACCTCTGCGCCTTCCCCTCCTCGCTCCGCTGTGCCTGGCCGAGGAGCTCCTCAGGCGGTGCCTCGTTGGGGGGGGGATGGAGGCGGAGACGGTGGTTGTGCGGGGGCGGGGGGTGCCGAGGGGGCAACATTCTCTGATGCGGGGGCGGGATCTTGGTCCTTGCTCTCATCTGTCGTTCGCGATGGTGATACGGGGCCAGGGGTGGAGTGCCGCGCTCTGGAACCACTGGGAGGCCTGTGCCGGCAGTGTTCCTGGCTATCACATCCAGGGCCTCCACCATCCGCGGAATGTACTCAGTCATGGTGGCCAGTTGTCGGGATATGCCCCCAATGCTTCGATAAGCTGGTCACCAATGTCTACAGTCCTCCTGGACAACTGTACCATCTCTCTGCTCTCATGTGGTGGTCGTGGACCAGACCTGGCGCATCCACGAGGCCTCCGCGGGGTCAGCGCTGTCTCTGGCAACGTGCTTGGGGCCGGTACCTCCAGAGTGGAGGCGGGAATGATCTGAGGGCCACTAGATGGCCTTGGGGGTGGAATGGCTTCTGGAGCGCGTCGATGCAGGTTCCTAGAAGTCAGCACTCTCATCCGTGGAGAACAGACCCAGCGGATTGACGGGCGAGAATCGGAGCTCCTTAGTGTTATATATCTGGACTTGTATATACGCTGTACAGCCACCAATGGGCTCATTCCTTGGAGTCTCAAGGATCTCATAATCCCTTGGGAGCACAGGTATTTAAGAATGCTTCATAGGTTGGAGAGGCACTCTGGAGACCTGCAATAAAGGACTAAGGTCACACTTTGCTTTGAGCTCACAGTGTTCAGTCTGACTCTTTCTCCATACACTACAACTGGCGACGAGATACAGATAGCGAACCCAAAAATGCAGAGAACAGTGGGCATTCTGGAGAAATTCTCGGAGGGAGATGATTGGGAAACTTTTGTGGAGCGACTCGACCAATACTTCGTGGCCAACTAGCTAGATAGGGAAGAGAGCGCTGCCAAACGTAGAGCGATCCTCCTCACTGTCTGTGGGGCACCAACGTATGGCCTCATGAAGAATCTGCTCACTCCAGTGAAACCCACGGAGAAATCGTACGACGATTTGTGCACACTGGTCTGAGAGCATTTGAACCCGAAGGAAAGCATTCTGATGGCGAGGTACCGGTTCTACACCTACAAAAGATCCGAAGGCCAGGAAGTGGCAAGTTATGTCGCCGAGCTAAGACGCCTTGCAGGACATTGCAAATTTGAAGGACATTTGGAGCACATGCTCAGAGACTTTTTCGTACTTGGCATTGGCCACAAAACCATACTTTGCAAACTTTTGACTGGAAAGACCCCAACCTTGAGTAAGGCCATAGCGATAGCCCAGGTGTTCATTGCCACCAGTGACGATACTAAGCAAATCTCTCAGCACACAAGTGCTGCTACAATGTACTGTGAACAAAGTTATGTTTTCGAGTCGTAACGGACAGGGCAGGTCAAACATACCTGCAGCTACACGTCCGCAGATGTCTGAGTCCAACATCAAGGGTGATGAATGCAAGGCCATTAACACCTTTTTGGCGCTGCGGGGGGCGATCATCGTTTCCATTCATGCCGATTCAAAGGATACATTTGCAAGGGCTGTGGAACAATGGGACACCTCCAACGAGTGTGCAGGCGAACTGCTAGGCCTGCTAAACCTGCAAACCACCACGTTGCAGAGGAGGACAGATTCAGGGAGCATCACGACGAAACAGAACCTCTGATAGAGGAGGCAGAGGTACATGGGGTGCACACATTCACCACGAATTGTCCCCCGATAATGCTGAATGTTGAACTAAATGGACTCCCGGTGTCAATGGAGCTGAACATGGGTGCGAGCCAGTCCATCATGGGCAAAAAGACTTCCGAAAGGTTGTGGTGCAACAAGGCCTCAAGGCCAGTCTTAACTCCAATTTGCACGAAACTAAGAACTTACACAAAAGAACTGATTTCTGTAATCGGTAGTGCTACCATAAAGGTCTCCTACGATAGAGCGGTGCACAAGCTACCACTCTGGGTGGTACCGGGCGATGGTTCAACGCTGCTCGGCAGGAGCTGGCTGGGAAAGATACGCTGGAACTGGGACGACATCCGAGCACTATCGCCCGCTGGCGACACTTTGTGTGCACAGGTCTTAAACAAATTTCCTTTGCTGTTCGAACCAGGCATCGGGAAATTCCAAGGAGTAAAAGTGCAGATCCACCTAATTCTGGGGGCGCGACCCATCCAGCACAAGGTGAGAGCAGTACCGTACATGATGAGAGAAAGGATAGAAATCAAGCTCGACTGGCTACAAAGAGAGGGCAGCATCTCACCGATTGCGTTCAGCGAGTGGGCCAGTCCCACTGTCCCCCCAGTCCTCAAGGGAGACGGCACCGTCAGAATCTGTGGCGATTACAAAGTAAGTATCAATCGTTTTTCCCTGCAGACCAATACCCACTTCCAAAAGCCGACGACCTCTTTACAACGCTGGCGGGAGGAAAGACATTCACAAAGCTGGATCTGACCTCAGCCTACATGACGCAGGAACTGGAGGAATCATCGAAGGCCCTCACTTGCATTAACATGCACAAAGGTCTTTTCGTTTATAACAGATGCCCGTTTGGAATCCGATCAGCGGCGGATATTCCAGAGAAACATGGAAAGCTTACTGAAGTTGGTCCCACACACTGTGGTCTTCCAGGACAACATCTTGGTCACAGGTCGGAACACAGTCGAGCATCTGCAGAACCTGGAGGAGGTTCTTAGTCGACTCAACCATGTGGGGCTCAGGTTAAAATGCTCGAAGTGCATGTTCCTGGCGCCTGAAGTGGAGTTCCTGGGAAGGAGGATTGCGGCGGATGGCATCAAGCCCACCAACACGAAGACGAAGGCAATCGAGAACGCACCAAGGCCACAGAACGTGACAGAGCTGCGGTCGCTCCTGGGACTCTTGACCTGCTTTGGTAACTTTTTACCAGGTCTCAGCAACCTGCTAGAACCACTGCATGTCTTACTACGAAAAGGGGGCGAATGGGTTTGGGGCAAAAGCCAAGAAAATGCCTTTGTAAAAGCGAGAAAATTGTTATGCTCAAACAAATTGCTTGTGTTGGATGATCCATGTAAGTGTTTGGTACTAGCATGTGATTTGTCGTCATATGGCGTCGGGTGTATAGTACAACAAGCTAATGATTTCAGGAAACAGCAACCGGTTGCTTATGCATCCAGGAGTCTGTCTAAAGCCGAGAGAGCCTACAGCATGATTGAGAAAGAAGCATTAGTGTGTGTCGATGAGGTAAAGAAAAAGGCATCAATATCTGTTTGGGCTAAAATTCGAATTGGAAACTGACCATTAGTCACTTATATCCCTGTTTTCCGAGAGCAGAGGGATAAATACCAACACATCGACCCGCATCCAGAGATAGGCGCTCACGTTGTCCGCATACAGCTACGTTATCCGCCACAGGCCAGGCACAGAAAACTGCGCCGATGCTCTCAGTAGGCTGCCATTGCCCACCACAGGGGTGGAAATGGCGCAGCCTGCAGATCTAGCCATGGTTATGGAAGCATTTGCGAGTGAGCAATCACCCGTCACTGCCCAGCAGATCAAAACCTAGACAAGCCAGGACCCCATATTATCTCTAGTCAAAAGCTGTGTGCTTCACGGGAGCTAATCCAGTGTCCCAGTGGAAATGCAGGAAGAGATAAAACCGTTCCAGCGGCGCAAAGATGAAATGTCTATACAGGCAGACTGCTTTCTGTGGGACAATCGAGTAGTGGTCCCCAAGAAGGGCAGAGACATCTTCATCAATGACTTCCACAGTACCCACCCAGGCATCATAATAATGAAAGCGATAGCCAGATCCCATGTGTGGTGGCCCGGCATCGATTCGGACTTGGAGTCCTGCGTTCACAGATGTAATACATGCTCTCAGTTAAGCAATGTACCCAGGGAGGCGCCGCTAAGTTTATGGTCTTGGCCCTCCAAACCGTGGTCTCGGGTACACGTCGACTATGCAGGCCCATTCTTGGGAAAAATGTTCCTTGTGGTTGTAGACACGTACTCCAAATGGATTGAATGTGAGATAATGTCGGCTAGCACGTCCGCTGCCACCACCGAGAGCCTGTGGGCCATGTTTGCCACACACGGCTTACCCGATGTCCTGGTGAGCGACAACGGGCCATGTTTTACCAATGCTGAGTTCAAAGAATTTATGACCCGTAACGGGATCAAACATGTCACTCCTGCCCCGTTTAAACCAGCGTCCAATGGTCAGGCAAAGAGAGCAGTGCAAACCATCAAGCAAGGCTTGAAGAGGGTAACTGAAGGCTCACTGCAGACTCGCCTATCTGGAGTCCTGCTTAGCTACCGCATGAGACCACACTCACTCACTGGGATCCCACCTGCTGAACTGCTCATGAAAAGAGCACTTAAGACAAGGCTCTCATTAGTTCACCATGATCTACATGAACAGGTAGAGAGCAGGTGGCTTCAACAAAGTGCTTACTATTGATAGCGCAAATGTGTCACGTGAGATTGAAGTCAATGATCCTGTATTTGTATTAAATTATGGGCAAGGTCCCAAGTGGCTTCCCGGCATGTCGTGGCCAAAGAGGGGAGCAGGGTGTTTCGGGTGAAACTTTCAAAATGGACTCATTCACCGGAAACACTTGGACCAAATCAAACTCAGATTCACGGACTACCCTGAGCAACCTACCTTGGACCCTACCTTTTTTGATCCCCCAACATACACACCAGTGGCAACCGACACCACGGTTGACCACGAAGCAGAACCCATCATCCACAGCAGCCCTGTTGGGCCCAACACACCAGGCAGCCCAGCAAGGCCAGCTGCACAGCAGCCCAGCGAGGGCCCAACAAATGATTCAAAAACACCAGCCTTCACACCGGAAAGATCAACCAGGGCAAGAAGGGCTCCAGATCGACTCACATTGTAAATAATTACACTATTGACTTTGGGGGGGGGAATGTTATGATGTATCTGGACTTGTATATACTCTGTACAGCCACCAGTGGGCTCATTCCCTGGAGTCCCAAGGGATCTCGTAATCCCTTGGGAGCACAGGTATTTAAGAAGGCTTCACAGGTTGGAGAGGCACTCTGGAGACCTGCAATAAAGGACTAAGGTCACACTTTACCTTGAGCTCAGTGTTCAGTCTGACTCTTTCTCCATACACTACACTTAGCACCAGATGTAGGATCGTCCGGAGGCCCCGTGCCTCCACCTTCTGGCCTCTGTAGTCTTGCCTGGGGCCGAGCTGCTGGCTGAGCTGCAAAACACAAATTAGGTTATTAGAGGAGAAGGGGGTGCTAGGGTCACAAGGTGAGTCCAGCGCTACACACAGCATATGCACGACAAAAGCATCAGTGCTCTCAAAATCATCACACACATCACATTTCATGACCATCAACACATTTGCATTGCAATGATTATCATTTGGGCAGCATTATTTATATGACAATTTTCAAAATCATTTCTCATATATGATTGTTCGGATATGAGTGGGTGTGGCATCTGTTGACTTTACATCACGCAATGGTGTAAACTTTACTCACGTGGCATCACTTCAAGGTCTATAGATGCTTCCGTGGCTGTCCGGGTGTGCTTCCCCACAAGTGCGAGCACCTGCTCCTCCATGTCAGTGATGTCGCTGGGAACTGGTGGCTCCCCACCCGTTTGTCTCTGCATAGACCTCATCGTGGATAGCTTCTTCTGTAAAAGGCGACAGGATGACATGGCATGAGATCATTGCATGATATCATTGCTAGGTACTGTCACAGACTGTTACAACACATAACCAACAGCTGTAATCATGATTATTATGATAATTATCATTCTTTACCCAAAGACGTGCAGCGTGACCACAGGCTTTGAATAAAACATTCCCGGTAAAAGTGGAAGACCTCACATCTGCTGATAGTCACTCATGACTGTCACAAATCAAATTATATAAATACATAAATACATGTGAATAAATGTAATACTTACTCATGCGGATCCCACAAGGTCGTTCCATCGTTTGTGGCATTGGTTGCCCTCACGCACCTCGTTGGTCACCGACAAGACCACCTCTGCTATCACTGTCATTAGGCTATGACAATTTTAGAAATCATCTATCATATATAACTGTTCGGATATGAGTGGACGTGGCATCTATTGACGTTACATCACGCCCAGGAGAGACTGCGATATGTGTGTGCACTAGGTCCGTGCAGCAGAGCAGGTCTCCAGTCCTGGTTAACCATTGCCACTGGATAAAGGCCTAGCTCTGTCAAGCCCATGTGGTGGCTGATGTGCAATGGTCACCACACATTAAAAAAATTAATGCCAGGGAATTTTCCACCCCTTCAATTGAAATTCAGGACTGGAATAACGGGTCCTTCATTGGAACATCTGTGAACCCATATGGAAGCAAATCACCCTCGTTCGAGGGACCACCTATGATGATGAATCGTGGGCAGATACAGCAGGAGCGGTGAGATCAGGGTGAAGGAGCTGCGAGAGACTGTGGAGGAATGTGATCGGGGCCCAGGAGAGACGTGAGTTCGGGGCCAGGGGCCCAGGGGCAGCACGGGCCAACCCACACTGCGATAGGTGTGCGCACTATGTCCGTGCAGCAGAGCAGGGCTCCAGCTGTCTTAGATAACCCTTGCCACTGGACCAAGACCTAGCTCTGTCAAGCCCGTGTGATGGCTGGTGTGCAACGGCCACCACACGTTAAAAAAATCCATGCACAGGCATTTTCCACCCTTCTGGATGTAGCTCGGGACCTGGAATATTGGGTCCTTCATTGAAACACCTGTGAACTCATCCTTTTTTGGCATGGAAGTAAGTCATCCTGGTTTCGAGGGATTGCCTATGATGATGATGACTCACTAAGATAAGGGCATAGCTGCCAGGTTAGGTAGAGCCTGCTTGCTGTGTTAGTAATGGAATGCAATGCCTCGAGGGACCCTGGCTGCAACCTCCTGCCACTGGTTTTCCCGGCCAGCCTGTCAGTTTGGCTGGCTGCCAGTGGGAAATGGAAGAAAAAAATTATAATGAAGTCCAGCCGTTAAACTCAGCAGGACCTCCGTGCCTCCGGCCGTTTTCGCCCTTCTCGCACCTTCCCTGTAAATATAGGGACCTACGAATCTGTCATGTTCCCGAACTGTGTTTATTATCTACAGCTGCCAGAAAACCTGCACAAATCACAAAGAACCCAAAAATGCCATCCATTTAAGGTAAGTCATGGGCTGTATATGCACAATTTCCAAATATGCATTCCTCGTGGGTGAGAGGCTGTACTAGAAACATGCGTTCAGGGGATGTACCCTTCAGTGACTTCTGCACATGTGCAGTGTGTCTTAATCTTGTTTTCTCCAGCGTTTCCTAAATTGCTGCTTATGAATGAGATTATCAGTCATAGTAATCCAAAACTAACTTGCAATTTTCTTTAATGCAAGCATATTGGATCATATTGGGAGTGCTTCCCCTGACTACTGTAAGCCAGACATAGACCAATCCTACTTCAGAAGTGATTAGAGCGAATAAAATTGGTCTTTGCCAGTGGCGCAAAATGGACTGATAGCAAAGCAGCAGCCAGTTTTACACCGTTTTAATGAGCCTGCTTCGCGTTACTGGCAAAAATCAGTTTCACCCCTGGCATATTTCACACAAATGGATGATCTTGTATTGCCTGGATTAGTCCAATTGCTGTCTCTGGTAAGACCCACCAGATTATTGCAGTGTCCTGAGGTACTGCCAGACACTCTTTTATTTTATGCTGCCTTTCCCTCTCTGAAGTCAAGATTGATAGATAATCTTTCTATTATCACTAGCCTCTAAATTTTCTTTCGCCAACATATCCTTGCTTATTCCACTCTATTTTACTGATACTGCAATAATCAGTGGTCTTCTAAACTTCTCCTCCCTACATTTCTTTGTGCTAAAATCAATAAGACGCATTCATAGAATCATATAAATTTATGGCGCTGAAGTAGGACATTTGTCCCATCATGTCTGAGCTGAAAAATGTGCTATCCAGCCGAATCCCACTTTCCAATGCTTGGTCTGTAAAGTGCATATCCAAGTACTTTTTAAATGCAATGAGGATTTCTGCCTTTACCACTGTTTCAGGCTGTGATTCCAGACCCCCAACACCCTCTGGGTGTAAAAGATTCTCCTCAACTCTCCTCTAATTCTTTAAATTTATGCGCCTGGTTATCGATCTCTCTGCAAGGAAAATCGGTCCTTCCTATTCACTCTATCTCGACTCCTCATCATTTTATACAGCTCAAACAAGTCTCCCCTCAGCCTTCTCTGTTCCAAAGAAAACAACCATTGCCGACCCAATCTTTCCTCATAGCTAACAGGCTACATTGCAAGAAGTTACAGGATATGAATATCCTCTGATGCAGCAGTTCAACATTGAAATGCATAACTTTTGCAGCTGACTATCTTTTTTAAAATTGAAAAACCAAGACGATGGGCTAAGGACAATACTGTATGAGAGCACCAAGATGGAAAAGAATAAAAGAGATGTAAGCTATGAAACATAGGAACAGGAGCAGGCCATTTAGTCTCTCGAGCCTGTTCTGCCATTTAATGAGATCATGGCTGATCTGTGACTTAATTCCATATATCCACCTTTGCCCCATATCCCTTAATACCTTTGGTTAACAAAAATATGTAGTTAAAGCCCTACTCCACATTTAGGAAGTGTGTGTGTTTAAAGTTCGAGGCAAAGGGCCAATGCCCATAGTGCAGAGTTTCAAGATTGAAAGGAGGAAAAGGGAAACTCAGGTAAAAGGGAAAGTAATAACAAGCTTCGGTTTTAAAAGCCTTAAGATTATAAGAGGAAGGATGATTAAAGACGATAAGGAGATCTGTAGGTTTGGAGGGCACTGAGTGGGAGACTGTGCAATGTGGTTGATAGTGAGGAAGAAAGTTGTAGATTGCAGGAAGATATCAATTGACTGGTCAGGTGGGCAAATGGAATTCAATCCGGAGAAATGTGAGGTAATACATTTGGGGAGAGTTAGCAAGGAATACACAATAAATGGTAGGGTACTGAGAAGTGTAGAGGAACAGTGGAATCTTCGAGTGCATGTCCACAGATCCCTGAAGGTAGCAGGACAGGTAGATAAGATGGTTAAGAAGGCATACGGGATACTTTCCTTTATTCACCGAGGCATAGTATAAGAGCAGGGAGGTTATGCTTTAAAAAAAGAAAAGTAAGAATTGCATTTATATAGCATCTTTGATGACCACAGGGCGTCCCAAAGCGCTTTACAGCCATTAAGGTACTTTTTTTGAAGTGTAGTCACTGTTGTAATGTAGGAAACCTGACAGCCAATTTGCACACTATAAGGTTCCAGACAGTGAAATAAATGACCAGATCATCTGTTTTAGATGTTGGTTGAGGGATAAATGTTGGTCAGGACACCGGGACAACTCCAATGCTCTTTTTGGAGAAGTGCCCTGGGATCTTTTATATCCATCTGTGAGAGCAAATAGGGTCTCGGGATAATGTCTCATCCAAAGACATTACAGTACTCTCAGTACTGCACTGAAATGCCAGCCTATATTATGTGCGCAAGTCTCTGGAGTGGGGCTTCAACCCATCACCTTCTGACTCAGATGAGAGTGCTACCACACAAGTTGAACTTGAAGCCCTGATGACTGATACTAATCTTAATAATGTAACTAACTGTTCATTGTGCTGTTTCCATGGGACAAAACATTTTTAGTTCTTTTTAACCTTGTAATTAATTTTGTAACACCTGTTACAATGTGCAGACATTGAAAATAGTTAGTTTGACTATTTTCTCTATTTATACTGCGGTTAGTCACCTATCCATCTGGGGATAATCATAAGCATGACTCAATGTCTTTCTGAACTGTATAAAACCACTCTGACTGGCCACCAGCACTTTTTCAATTGCTATCATCGATTGCATTACATCATCTTTGTGAGGTATGTCCTTCAATCAACTACTCCTTTGCCTTTCGAGCTCAGTTTTTTTAAACTCATTTTCCTACAGTGCAAGTCAAACCTTCATCATCATTATAGGCAGTCCCTCGAAATCGAGGAAGACTTCCTTCCACTCTAAAAGTGAGTTCTCAGGTGATTGTATAGTCATCGCAGTCAAGGCCACCTTCGGTCCAAACACCCAAGACCCCACCCGGCTGCTGGCCAAGAATGGGGAAACACTCATCAAGGACACCGAGGCACTCAGGGCCCATTGGAAGGAGCAATTCGAAGATCTCCTCAGTCGAGACTCTGCCTTTGACTTGAGTGTTCTTGACTCCATTCCGCAGCATGCTACCCGCCACCAACTCAATGAGACCCCAAAACTGCACGAGGTAGAAAAAGCCATATGACAGCTAAAAAAACACAAGGCTATGGGAGTGGATGGAATCCCTGCTGAGGCACTGAAGTATGGCGGATAGGCACTGCTGGTGTGAATACATGACCTCATCTCTCTCATCTGGAGGGAGGAGAGCATGCCGGGAGATCTTAGAGATGCAGTGATCATGACTATCTTTAAAAAAGGGGACAAGTCCGACTGCGACAACGACAAAGGAATCTCCCTGCTATCAGCCATTGGGAAAGTCGTCGCTAGAGTCCTCCTCAACTGTCTTCTCCCTGTGGCCGAGGAGCTCCTCCCGGAGTCGCAGTGCAGATTTTGGCCCGTAGGGGGCACAACGGACATGATTTTTGCAGCACGATAGCTGCAGGAAAAATGCAAGAAACAGTGCCAGCCCTTATACATGGCCGCCTTCGACCTTACAAAGGCCTTTGACACTGTCAACCGTGAGGGTCTATGGAGCATCCTCCTCTGTTTCAGATGCCCCCAAAAGTACGTCACCATCCTCCGCCTGCTCCATGACGATATGCAGGCTGTCATCCTTACCAACGGATCCATCACAGACCCAATCCACGTCCGGACCGGGGTCAAGCAGGGTTGCGTCATCGCCCCAACCCTCTTATCAATCTTCGTCGCTGCCATGCTCCACCTCACAGTCGACAAGCTCCCTGCTGGGGTGAAATTAAACTACAGAACTAGTGGGAACCTGTTCAACCTTCACCGTCTCCAGGCCAGATCCAAGACCACCCCAACCTCTGTCATCGAGCTACAGTACGCAGACGACACCTGCGTCTGCGTGCACACACAGGCTGAACTCCAGGACAAAGTCGACGTATTTACTGAGGTGTACGAAAGCATGGGCCTTATGTTAAACATCAGTAAGACAAAGGTCCTCCACCGGTCTGTCCTCGCCGCACAGCACTACCCCCCAGTCATCAAGATCTAAGGCGCGGCCCTTGACAACGTGCACCACTTCCCATATCTCGGGAGCCTCCTATCAACAAGAGCAGGCATTGACGATGAGATCCAACACCGCCTCCAGTGCGCCAGTGCAGCCTTCGGCCGCCTGAGGAAAAGTGTTTGAAGACCAGGCCCTCAAAACTGTCACCGAGCTCATGGTCTATGGGGCTGCAGTAATACCCGCCCTCCCACCTCAGGGGAGAGCAGCAGCAGCCAATTTCATGCCACCGTGGGTGGCTCTGCTGCACAGGAGGGCAGGAAAAAGATTGGGAGAGCTATAGTGCCAGGGGATTCCATTGTAAGGGGAATAAATAGATGTTTCTGCGACTGCAACCGAGACTCCAGGATGGTATGTTGCCTCCCTGCTGCAAGGGTCAAGGATGTCTCGGAGCGGGTGCAGGACATTTTGAAAAGGGAGGGTGAACAGCCAGTTGTCGTGGTGCATACAGGTACCAACGATATAGGTAAAAAACGGGATGAGGTCCGAAGAGACGAATTTAGGGAGTTAGGAGCTAAATTTAAAAAGTAGGACCTCAAAAGTAGTAATCTCAGGATTGCTACCAGTGCCACGTGCTAGTCAGAGTCGGAATCGCAGGATAGCTCAGATGAATACATGGCTTGAGGAGTGGTGCAGAAGGGAGGGATTCAAATTTCTGGGACATTGGAACCAGTTCTGGGGGAGGTGGGACCAGTACAAACCGGATGGTCTGCACCTGGGCAGGACCGGAACCAAAGTCCTTGGGGGAGTGTTTGCTAGTGCTGTTGGGGAGTAGTTAAACTAATATGGCAGGGGGATGGGAACTTATGCAGGGAGACAGAGGGAAGTAGAATGGGGGCAGAAGCAAAAGGTAAAAAGAAGAAAAGTAAAAGTGGAGGGCAGAGAAACCCAAGGCAAAAAACAAAAAGGGCCACATTACAGCAAAATTCTAAAGAGGCAAAGTGTGTTAGAAAGACAAGCCTGAAGGCTCTGTGCCTCAATGCGAGGAGTATTCGGAATGAGGTGGACGAATTAATTGCGCAGATAGCAGTTAACGGTAATGATGTAATTGGCATCATGGAGACATGGCTCCAGGGTGACCAAGGTTGGGAACTCAACATCCAGGGGTATTCAACATTTAGGAAGGATAGACAGAAAGGAAAAGGAGGTGGGGTAGTGTTGCTGGTTAAAGAGGGAATTAATTCAATAGTAAGGAAGGACATTAGCATGGATGATGTGGAATCGGTATGGGTGGAGCTATGGAACACCAAAGGGCAGAAAACGCAAGTGGGAGTTGTGTATAGATCACCAAACAGTAGTAGTGAGGTCGGGGACAGCATCAAACATGAAATAAGGGATGCGTGCAATAAGGGTACAGCAGTTATCATGGGTGACTTTAATCGACATATTGATTGGGCTAACCAAATTGGTAGCAATGCGGTGGAGGAGGATTTCCTGGAGTGTATTAGGTATGGTTTTCAAGACCATTGTGTCGAGGAATCAACTAGAGAGCTGGCCATCCTAGACTGGGTGATGTGTAATAAGAAAGGACTAATTAGCAATCTTGTTGTGCGAGGCCCCTTGGGGAAGAGTGACTATAATATGGTAGAATTCTTTATTAAGATGGAGAGTGACACAGCTAATTCAGAAACTAGGGTCCTGAACTTAAGGAAAGGAAACTTCGATGGTGTGAGGTGTGAATTGGCAAGAATAGACTGGTGAATGATACTTAAAGGGTTGACGGTGGATATGCAATGGCAAACATTTAAAGATCACATGGATGAACTTCAACAATTGTACATCCCTGTCTGGAGTAAAAATAAAACGGGGAAGGTGGCTCAACCATGGCTAACAAGGGAAATTAAGGATAGTGTTAAATTCAAGGAAGAGGCATATAAATTGGCCAGAAAAAGTAGCAAACCAGAGGACTGGGAGAAATTTAGAATCCAGCAGAGGAGGACAAAGGGTTTAATTAAGACGGGGGAAATAGAGTACGAGAGGAAGCTTGCCGGGAACATAAAAACTGACTACAAAAGCTTTTATCGATATGTCAAGAGAAAAAGATTATTGAAGACCAACGTAGCTCCCTTGCAGTCGGATTCAGGTGAATTTATAATGGGGAACAAAGAAATGGGAGATCAATTGAACAAATACTTTGGTTCTGTCTTCACGAAGGAAGACGCAAATAACCTTCCGGAAGTACTAGGGTCCGAGGGTCTAGGGAGGAGGAGGAACTGAAGGATATCCTTATTAGGCGGGAAATTGTGTTCGGGAAATTGATGGGATTGAAGGCCGATAAATCCCCGAGGCCTGATAGTCTGCATCCCAGAATACTTAAGGAAGAGGCCCTAGAAATAGTGGATGCATTGCTGATCATTTTCCAACAGTCTATTGACTCTGGATCAGTTCCTATGGACTGGAGGGTAGCTAATGTAACACCACTTTACATTAAAATGGAGATAGAGAGAAAACGGGTAATTATAGATGGGTTAGCCTGACATGGTGAAAATGTTGGAATCAATTATTAAGGATGAAATAGCAGCGCATTTGGAAAGCAGTGACAGGGTTGGTCCAAGTCAGCATGGATTATGAAAGGGAGATCATGCTTGACAAATCTTCTGGAATCTTTTGAGGATGTAACTAGTAGAGTGGACAAGGGAGAACCAGTGGATGTGGTGTATTTGGACTTTCAAAAGGCTTTTGACAAGATCCCACATGAGAAACTGGTGTGCAAAATCAAAGCACATGGTATTGGGGTAATGTACTGACGTGGATAGAGAACTGGTTGGCAGACAGGAAGCAGAGAGTCTGGATAAACGGGTCCTTTTCAGAATGGCAGACAGTGACTAGTGGAGTGCCGCAGGGCTCAGTGCTGGGACCCCAGCTCTTTACAATATACATTAATGATTTAGATAAAGGAATTGATGTAATATCTCCAAGTTTGCAGATGACACTAAACTGGGTGGCGGTGTGAGCGGTGAGGAGGACGCTAAGAGGCTGCAGGGTGACATGGGAAAATGCATGGCAGATGCAGTATAATGTGGATAAATGTGAGGTTATCCACTTTGGGGGCAAAAACACGAAGGCAGAATATTTTCTGAATGGCGGCAGATTAGGAAAGGGGGAGGTGCAACGAAACCTGGGTGTCATGGTTCATCAGTCATTGAAAGTTGGCATGCAGGTACAGCAGGCGATGAAGAAGGCAAATGGTATGTTGGCCTTCATAGCTAGGGGATTTGAGTATAGGAGGTCTTACGTCAGTTATACAGGGCCTTGGTAAGGCCTCACCTGGAATAGTGTGTTCAGTTTTGGTCCCCTAATCTGAGGAAGGACGTTCTTGCGATTGAGCGAGTGCAGCAAAGGTTCACCAGACTGATTCCTGGGATGGCTGGACTGACATTTGAGGAGAAACTGGATCAACTGGGCCTTTATACACTGGAGTTTAGAAGGATGAGCAGGGATCTCATAGAAACATATAAGATTCTGATGGGACTGGACAAGTTAGATGCGGGAAGAATGTTCCCAATGTTGGGGAAGTCCAGAACCAGGGGACACAGTCTTAGGATAAGGGGTAGGCCATTTAGGACTGAGATGAGGAGAAACTTCTTCACTCAGAGAGTTGTTAACCTGTGGAATTCCCTGCCGCAAAGTTTTGCTGATGCCAGTTCATTGGATATATTGAAGAGGGAGTTAGAGGGAGTTACGGCTAAGGGGATCAAGGGGTATGGAGAGAAAGCAGGAAAGGGGTACTGAGGGAATGATCAGCCATGATCTTATTGAATGGTGGTGCAGGCTCGAAGGACCGAATGGCCGACTCCTGCACCAATTGTCTATGTTTCTATGTTTCCTCCTGTATGGCTCAGAAACATGTACCATGTACAGCAGACACCTCAAGTTGTTGGAGAAATACCACCAACGATGTCTCCGCAAGATCCTACAAATCTCCTGGGAGGACAGACGCACCAACGTTCGCGTCCTCGACCAGGCCAACATTACCCAGCATTGAAGCACTGACCACACTTGATCAGCTCCGCTGGGCAGGCCAGGTAGTTTGCATGCCAGACACGAGGCTCCCAAAGCAAGCGCTGTACTCGGAACTCAAACACGCCAAAGGTGGGCAGCGGAAATGTTACAAGGAAACCCTCAAAGCCTCCCTGATAAAGTGCAACATCCCCACTGACACCTGGGAGTCCCTGGCCAAAGACCGCCTTAAGTGGGGGAAGTGCATCCGGGAGGGCGCTGTGCTCCTCGAGTCTCGTCGCCGAGAGCATGTAGAAATCAAGCGCAGGCAGCGGAAGGAGCGTGCAGCAAACCCTCCCATCCTTTCTGTTATATATGTAAACTTGTATTTACTCGGTACAGCCACCAGAGGGCTCATCTCCTGGAGTCCCAAGGGATCCCATAATCCCTTGGGAGCACAGGTATTTAAGGAGGCCTCACAGGTTGCAGAGGCACTCTGGAGACCTGCAATAAAAGACTACGGTCACACTTTACTTTGAGCTCACCGTGTTCAGTCTGACTCTTTCTCCATACATAACACTTTCCTCCAACGACTATCTGTCCCACCTGTGACAGAGACTGTGGTTCTCGTATTGGACTGTACAGCCACCTAAGAACTCAGTCAAGAGTGGAAGCAAGTCTTCTTCGATGCCGAGGGACTGCCTATGATGATGCTCGTCCTATACGGGAATTAAAGTATCTGTCACAGGAAGGACAGACAGTTGTTGAAGGAAAGGCTGTGTGGGGAGTCTGGTTTGCCACACGCTCCTTTCGCTGTCTGTGCTTGGTTTCTGCACGCTCTCGGCAATGAGACTTGAGATACTCAGCACCCTCCCATAAGTCAAACATTCAGGGACTGACAGACTGCAGAAAACATCTTTCTGTTAACTGTTGCCAATCATTTTCTGCAGAGCCTCCTTCCTCTTGGTCGTGCATCTGCAATATCTGCATGCGCTTTTAGAAAAGGGCAAAATCTACCATATCCAATTACTGTCCTCTTTCATCATAAATGAGATGGCTGATGTTGAAAGTAATATCAAGGACAGCATATCCCATTTTTGCACTTTGAAAATTAAAAGGTAGGTATAAAGGATATGGTCCCTCAACATCATGGTAAGCTGCCAGCAGAGTCCCAGCTTTAAGAAAAGGTCAAGAATTTCAAGAACTGTAGAACCACCTTTAGCATGAACATGATGTTTGTTAATTTGACATACGTGCCAACTCAGAAAACTAGCTAATGCTGCTGAGCAGACTGCAGAGGACCTTGCGACTGACGCACAGCCATGTGGCCGTGCACCTTAGGGGGGGAACATTGCTGACCACTCTCTGGGTAAACACGTTTCTCCTGAATTCTATGTTTGATTTATTAGTGTCTATCTTATATTTATCGCCCCTAGTTTTGGTCTCCCCGCAAGTGGAAACATTATGTCTACCTTATCAAACCCTTTCGTCACCCCATAGCCTTCTCTTTTCTAGAGAAAAGAACCCCAGCCTGTTAAATCTTTCATAGAAACATAGAAAATAGGTGCAGGAGTAGGCCATTCGGTCCTTGAGCTTGCACCGCTATTCAATATGATATTGGCTGATCATGCAACTTCAGTACCCCATTTCTGCTTTCTCTCCATACCCCTTGATCCCTTTAGCTGTAAGGGCCACATCTAACTCCCTTTTGAATGTATCTAACGAACTGGCCTCAACATCTTTCTGTGGTAGAGAATTCCACAGGTTCACCACTCTCTGGGTGAAGAAGTTTCTCCTCATCTCGGTCCTAAATGGCTTACCCCTTATCCTTAGACTGTGACCCCTGGTTCTGGACTTCCCCAACATCAGGAACATTTTCCTGCCTCTAAGCTGTCCAATCCCATCAGAATTTTATATGTTTCTATGAGATCCCCTCTCATTCTTCTAAATTCCAGTGACTATAAGCCTAGTTGATCCAGTTTTTCTTCATATGTCAGGCCTGCCATCCCGGGAATCAGTCTGGTGAACCTTCGCTGCACTCCCTCAATAGCAAGAATGTCATTCCTCAGATTAGGAGACCAAAATTGAACACAATATTCAAGGTGTGGCCTCACCAAGGCCCTGTACAACTGCAGCAAGATCTCCCTGCTCCTGTACTCAAATCCTCTCGCTATGAAGGCCAACATGCCATTTGCCTTCTTCACCGCTTGCTGTACCTGCATGCCAACTTTCAATGACTGATGTATCATGACACCCAGGTCTCGTTGCACCTCCCCTTTTCCTAATCTGTCACCATTCAGATAATATTCTGCCTTCCTGTTTTTGCCACCAAAGTGGATAACCTCACATTTATCTACATTATACTTCATCTGCCATGCATTTGCCCACTCATCTAACCTGTCCAAGTCAGCCTGCAGCATCTTAGCATCCTCCTCGCAGCTCACACTGCCACCCAGCTTAGTGTCATCTGCAAACTTGGAGATATTACATTCAATTTCTTCGTCTAAATCATTAATGTATGTTGTAAATAGCTGGGGTCCCAGCACTGAACCTTGCGGCACTCCACTAGTCACTGCCTGCCATTCTGAAAAGGACCCGTTTATTCCTACTCTTTGCTTCCTGTCTGCCAGTTCTCCATCCACATCAATACATTACCCCCAATACCATGTGCTTTAATTTTGCACACTAATCTCTTGTGTGGGATCTTGTCAAAAGCCTTTTGAAATTCCAAATACGCCACATCCACTGGTTCTCCCTTGTCCACTCTACTAGTTACATCCTCAAAAAATTCCAGAAGATTTTTCAAGCATGAGTTCCCTTTCATAAATCCATGCTGACTTGGACCGATCCTGTCACTGCTTTCCAAATGCGCTGCTATTTCATCTTTAATAATTGATTCCAACATTTTCCTCACTACTGATGTTAGACTAACCGGTCTATAATTTCCTGTTTTCTCTCTCCCTCCTTTTTTAAAAAGTGAGGTTACATTAGCTACCTTCCAATCCATAGGAACTGATTCGGAGTCTATAGAATGTTGGAAAATGACTACCAATGCATCCACTATTTCTATGGCCACTTCCTTAAGTACTCTGGGATGCAGACTATCAGGCCCCGGGGATTTATCGGCCTTCAATCCCATCAATTTCCCTAACACCATTTCCTGACTAATAAGGATTTCCTTCAGTTCCTCCTTCTCGCTAGACCCTCGGTCCCCTAGTATTTCCGGAAGGTTATTTGTGTCTTCCTTCGTGAAGACAGAACCAAAGTATCTGTTCAATTAATCTGCCATTTCTTTGTTCCCCATTATAAATTCACCAGATTCTGACTGCAAGGGACCTACATTTGTCTTCATTAATCTTTTTCCCTTCACATATCTATAGAAGGTTTTGCAGTCAGTTTTTATGTTCCCTGCAAGCTTACTCTCATACTCTATTTTCCCCCTCCTAATTAAACTCTTTGTCCTCCTCTGCTGAATTATAAAATTCTCCCAGTCCTCAGGTTTGCTGCTTTTTCTGGCCAATGTATATGCCTCTTCCTTGGATTTAACACTATCCTTAATTTCCCTTGTTAGCTACGGTTGAGCCACCTTCCCCGTTTTATTTTCACACCATACAGGAATTTAAACTTGTTGAAGTTCATCCATGTGATCTTTAAATGTTTCCCATTCCCTATCCACCGTTAACCCTTTAAGTATCATTCGCCAGTCTATCCTAGCCAATTCACGTCTCATACCATCGAAGTTACCTTTCCTTAAGTTCAGGACCCTAGACTCTGAATTAACTGTGTCACTCTCCATCTTAATGAAGAATTCTACCACATTTTGGTCACTCTTCCCCAAGGGGCATCGCACAACAAGATTGCTAATTAATCCTCTCTCATTACACAACATCTAGGATATCCAGGTCTCTCGTTGGTTCCTCGACATATTGGTCTCGAAAACCATCCCTTATACACTCCAGGAAATCATCCCCCACCGCATTGCTAGCAGTTTGGTTAGCCCAATCTATATGTAGATTAAAGCCACCCATGATAACCTCTGTACCTTTATTGCACGCATCTCTAATTTCCTGTTTGATGCCATCCCCAATCTCACTACTACTGTTTGGTGGTCTGTACACATGTCCCACTAGTGTTTTCTGCCCTTTGGTATTCCGTAGCTCCATGCATACCGATTCCACATCATCCAAGCTAATGTCCTTCCTTACTATTGCATTAATTTCCTCTTTAACCAGCAATGTCACCCTGCCTCCTTTTCCTTTCTGTCTATCCTTCGTAAATGTTGAATACCCCTGGATGTTGAGTTCCCAGCCTTGGTCACCCTGGAGCCATGTCTCCGTAATCCCAATTGCATCATATCCATTAACAGCTATCTGCGCAGTTAATTCATCCACCTTATTATGAATGCTCCTCGCATTGTGACACAGAGCCTTCAGGCTTGTTTTTTTAACACTCTTTGTCCTTTTAGAATTATGTTATAATGTGGCCCTTTTTGATTTTACCTTTGATTTCTCTGCCCTCCACTTTTCCTTATCTCCTTTCTACCTTTTGCTTCTGCCCCCATTTTACTTCCCTCTGTCTCCCTGCATAGATTCCCATCCCCCTGCCATATTAGTTTAAACCCTCCCCAACAGGACATTGGTTCCAGTCCTGCCCAGGTCCTGATGAGTATAACCTCTCAGTTCTGATATCATCCTTGAAAATCTTTTTGGTACCTTCAATGCCTATGGGCATTTTATAAACTACTGTAATTCTGAGTGTGAATCTTAGTACTTTTTAATTCAGTAAAAAGTACTATCATTCCAAACCACTGCCGACTTTATATCAAAACCATGCAATTCCACAAGTACATTGACAAGAATTGTTAAATTAAGCCACTTAATACCAGGGATCATCATCCTTATCTCTCAAAAGCAGCTGCAAACAGTATTACATTGCAACCAGTATTAAGGAACATAAGCCTTTATATATAAGGCAACATATTTTTTATATGTCTATTTTAAAATGGGAAGTGATTTAATGGATATGGGGGGTCTCTTTTCATTTCACCATCATTTCATTTCTTGGAGCTAAGTTCAAATCCAGTCGAAGCACTAATTATATCTGTAACTAGGATTTTTAGAAACCAACATCTGATTTTTAATTTTTCTTTCTCATGCTTGTACGCAACAAATAATGGGAGAGAGTAACGTTTGGTTCCAGTTCTGTCTACCCGCCAACCTATCTGGTACTAATACGCACCAGACTCAACCTCCAAATAATCAAATTAGTTGATACCAACAATCTCCAATACTTTTAAAAAGGCTAATTTTTCTTGTGAAATGTTGACAAGCTAACACATGAGTTGAAAATCTGACTGACGATATGCATGAGCAGATTCTGTCTGAAACTTACTCGGATTTTGTGATTCATGGCTTATCTTATCACTTTGATGGTTGATTGTTCAGTGGACCTCCACCACTGAGCTAAACTGGAGCTAAAGCCTCCAAAAATCTCATCTTCCCTAGGCTTCATGCCCTCCATAGCATGGTGGTATGTAGAACAGTAGTAACTAATTTGTATACAAGGATGTCTCATCAAATGGCACAAGTGACCTGTTAAATGATGACTTTATACCAGTCCTTTAAATCCTGATGGTATAACCTTAAAATCAATCTTTTATTTATATTAAATTGGGTATTTGTTTTAGTCTTACTAACTGTGGACATGGGCTGAGTTTTCTGTGCATGTTGTGCTTTTGTGATATTCCTGTTTTCTATTCCAACTATAGTTGGGGCTTATTTGAATTTTTTTTGCCAGTTTGGTCCCATAGATTGCCAAATTATGGACAGTTGTGTATTGGGGACTAATGCCAATTAGGAACTAGATTGAAGTGATACAAACTAATTTCACATGGTATCTTACAAACAACAGAAAAAAATTCCATCTCATCAGTTTGGACTGTATTTGAACTTCATTCCAAGAAGTGAAAGGACAGTGCACTGACCCCTGCATCACCCATATCCATGAAATCACTTACCACTTTTAAATACGGGAATGAAAAACGTGCGTCACAACAACACAAATGGAACACTGCCTGCCTATTGCCTCCTCCCCACACCCTATCGCCACCAAGGCTACAGCCGGGAACGAAGGGTCACCCGCAACGGTCCTCGCAAATGGGACTGGGACCAGCCAGGATCCCAACCCAAATAACGCCCAGGCAAGCGAGTCAGCAGTTCCCTGCGCACTGCTAGACGACTGCCCCTCAGGGAGCAGCAGCAACCCGGGGCGCAAGGAAAGGACAAGGAGGTCACAGGCATCTGTGAACCTGCCCGATGATAGGAGCAACGGCAAAGGCCCCGAGAACAGGCAACTTGAGCCAACTGGGTTCCCACTGCCAGCACTGGGCACCGCGCCACCACCAGACTACCCCGACACCACCCAGCAGTTCTGGAACTAGTTTGTCCTCATGCACCGGTGCTGACACCAGTACTGATTCCAACTATGTATCAAGAATGTATCTCACCAGTCAAATGTACTTGCCTCACAACTGTACCACAAATGTAATGATGCAAATGCAAAATGTTTTTTTTCTGGACTTGAATGTATATGAATGTAACTAACCACTGGCATAATCTATATGTGGTGGGGGAGAGAATGGAGTGGTCATGGACTCACAAACAGAAACCACCAGCACCTCTACTGCCAACGAAACACCACCTACTCACCCAAGGGTCCCTCCAAGGGTCAACCAGATAGAGCTAAGCCCCGAGCACAGTCAATGCATGAAGGCGATTTGCACTAAGGAATTGGGGGAGAGTGATATCATGTATCCAGACATGTTACTGCCTATACTATTACATATGTTGTGCCACCAGAGGGCACTACTATGGGAAACTTGTACACCAGCTGTATGGTCACTAAGGTGTGCCACCAGAGGGCACTGCAGTGGGAGATTTGTAGTTACAGGTGTGCCAGGCCTAGTATAAAAGGCAGGCCACAATGTGTGATTCTCACTCTGGAGTTACATTAAATGGACTAAGGTCACTACAGTTCAAGTGCAATACATTGCCTCGTGGAGTCATTATCAGAGCATCTAAAGACATAACAATATACACACTACAGACACGGTGTGCCGGTGGTGGAGGAGTGCCAATTAAGTGGGCTGCTTTTTCCTGAATGTTGTCAAGCTTCTTGACTACTGCTGGAGCTGGTAAGTGAGAGTATTCCATCACACTCCTGAATTGTGCCATGTAGATGGTAGAAAGGGCTTGGGTAGTCAGAGCACTCACTGCAGAATACCCAGCCTCTGACCTGCTCTTGTAGCCACAGTATTTATGCGGCTGGTCCAGTTATGTTTCTGGTCAATGGTGACTTCCCCCCCAGGATGTCGATGGTGGTGGTTTTGATGATGGTAATGCCATTGAACGTCATGGCGAGGTGGTTAGACTTGTTGGAGATGGCGATTGCCTGGCACTTGTGTGGCGTGAATATTATTTGCCACTTATTGGCCTAATTGTGGGATGTGAGATGGAGGAGTAGGTATGAGCATACTGTCATGTTCAATGGTTTCAACCCCCCCGATTGCAATGGCCTCGGTGACGGCTCTTCCAATAGTATCCAGCATGGTCTCCTCCAGCTCGATCAGGATATACAGGCTTGTCTGTCTCCAACCGGTTAGCTGCTGCTGTTTGTGGTTGTAAGCTACCATGTCCTGCAAGAGGAAGGGAAGTGTGTCAGTGAGTGTGGTGCAATGTGTTTGTGTGGTGCCTGTCATGGTTGAATAGCTGGCAGCATGTGCAAGGTGAGGCTTGCAGCAGTGGTAAATGTGTGATGGTGAGGTGAAGCTATGAATGTGAGGTCTGAGTTGTGATTAATAGAGATTGTTGTTAAGTCAGTGATGGGGTTGCGGTGCATTGAGCAATATGTGAGGCTAGTGGTGCAGTTGATGGGAGCCAGCTTTTAAAGGTGCATTCATTGTCCTTAACCACTCGTGTGAGGTCGTGAACGTCTTTCGGCACTGGATCCAGGACCTCAGGACAAGACTGCTTGCAGTGATCACTTCAGCTATCTGCTCCCACTGCCTTTTGACTGAGAGTCTGGAGAGCCTCCTGCAGGTAGAGGACTTGTCTCCTCCCTTCTACGCCCCCGCCCCCCCCCGCTAAGAAAGGATGAAAGACTTGCATGTATATAGCGCCTTTCATGACCACAGGACATCCCAAAGTGCTTTGCTGACAGTGAAATACTTTTGCCAAAGTGTAGTCACTGTTGTAATATAGGAAATGCAGCAACTAATTTGCGCACAGCAAGCGCTCACAAACAGCAATGTAATAATGACCAGATGATCTGTTTTTTTTTTAGTGATATTGATTAAGGGATAAATATGGGCCAGGGCACTGGGGATAATTGCCCACCTCTTCTTCGAAATAGTGCCACCTGAGAGAGCAGACAGAGTCTCAGTTTAACATCTCATCTGAAAGACGGCACTTCCAACACTGTAGCACTCCCTCAGTACTGCACAGGAGTGTCAGCCTAGATTTTTGTGCTCATCTCTGGAGTGGGACTTGAACCCACAACCTTCTGACTCAGAGGTGAGAGTGCTACCCACTGACTCACAGCTGACACAAGGCCTCTAATGCTGTGTTGGAGAACATTGGTGCCCTTTCTGTGCCTTTTGAGTCATTACTGAGTGACCATTGCCTTGACAGTACTTTCAGCAGCTGCTGAATGCAGAATGCACTTCACCTTTAAGAGGTGCAGACTGCCTTTAAAAGTGGAGGCTAGCTTTTAGTAGAACTAGCCTCACACGAACTTTAGCCCCCTGCTGAGCGCTCAGTGGTGCACTCTGCGCTGGGATCAATTAATGATTAGAGGCAGCACAAATGTCGCCTGAATTTAGGGTTAGATGGAGTATAATGTGGGAAATGTAAAATTATCCACTTTGGTAGGTAGAATGGGTAAGCAGAATATTTTTTTAAAGGTGAGATACTAGTTAATGTTGGTATTTCTATTGAAAGGGATTTGTGGTTTTTGTACATGAATCACAGAAAGTTAACATATAGGTACAGCAAGCAATTAGGAAGGCAAATGGTATGTTGGCCTTTATTGTAAGCGGGTTGGAGTATAGGATAAGGAAGTCTTGCTGCAATTATATAGGGTTTTTGGTCAGGCTACATCTGGAGTACTGTGTACAGTTTGTCCCCTCAGCTAAGGAAGGATATATTTGCCTTACAGGGGTGCAAAGAAGGCTCACTAAATTGATTCCTGCATTGAGAGTGCTGTACTTTGAGGAGAGATTGAGTAGAATTCTCTGGAATTTTGAAGAATGAGAGGTGATCTAATTGAAATGTATAAAATTCTTAGAGGGCTTGACAGGGATGATGCTCAGAGGCAGTTTCCCCTTGATGGAGAGTCTAGAACTAGGGGGCATAGTCTCAGGATAAGGGGTTGGCAATTTAAGACTGAATGAGGAGAAATTTCTTCACTCGGACGGTTGTGAATCTTTGGAATTCTCTACCCCAGAGGGCTGTGGATGCTCAGTTGATGAGTACATTCAAAACTGAGATTGATCCATATTTGGGCACTAAGGGAATCAAGGGATGTAGGAATGGGACGTGAAAGTGGAGTTGATGTAGAAGTTCAGCTGTGATCTTATTGAATGGCCAAGCAGGCTCGATGGGCTGTATGGCCTATTCCTCCTGCTCCTATTTCTTGTGTTCTTAAGATTGAATTCTTAAGGTTCACATTGCCATTCTAGCTGGAGAGTACAGTATCCAATAATATAGAATGGTAACACTGAGCATTTTTGAAAAATGGCCTCCTTCCATGCTGTAAGTTCTATGAGTGATAGAAACCATAACTTCTTTGCACATTGTGAATTGCAGCAAAACATACCGTTTTATTGAAACATGTCCTGATGCAATCTAAGACCTGATGTGGAATGCAAATATACAACTGAAGCAGGATTCAACCTCCCATTTTTGGTCCTGGGAATAACGCAAATAAAGGAATGTGGAAGCAGGTAGGGAAGGGGATGGAAGAGGTGAGGGGAAGGTGGACAGAGAAGGGGAGAAGAAGGTAGAGGAATGCAGAGATGAGGAAGATGTATAGGGAAGGGGATATAGAAGGAGAAGAGCAGCAGAGGAAAAGGGTGGAAAAAAGTGGATCGGAGAAGGAAATAGGGAAGGGCAGTGGTGGAGGACATCAGCAACACCTCTCAGTGGAGGTGGGCAAGGGAGTTCTCCTTCCTTTGATCTGGCCTGGATTTCTCACTGGGGATGGGAGGGAGTTTACTGGTGAGAATTGTGGTGAGCTATTCCTTCCTTCCCCCAGGCTAAGCAGAAAATCTGGCCTTGGGGGAGGGGAGAGCTGCACTGTCCCAACCCCATTTCTTAGTGGAGTGGGAAATCAATGTACACTGAGCAGTTTGGATACACGGTGATGTAGGGATAACTGTTCTGACTGGTTTTGCTGCAGGGGAAGAGTCCAGGACTGCTCTTCGGTGGTGGAGAGTGAATTTGGCACCAAGTCCAGGACTGCTGGGGGACGGTGGAGGCAGTTTGGCCCCAGGGAAACTTCCAACATGTGGTCAGAAAGATGGAAGTTTAAAATGTTTGAAGGAACAGGGGATGAATAATATGCAGAAGAGGGACAAGAGGACATTTTAAAAGGATCTCAAAATTGAGGAATTGACAATATGCATTTGATCAGCAAGAAAGTACTTTAGAGCCAGGAGGTGCAATGTTTATACATGATCTGTAAGGGGCACTTTAAATCATCAGGACCAGAAGATAAATGGTGGGCACAGGATCAGGAAGAGTGCACTTTTATACGACTTAACAAACAAGAGAACAATGATGGAAAATTGATGACAGTTGACTCTTTCAGGTTCAGGTTAAGGTTAAGAGAAGAGCAACAGAGAGGAACTATGAAATGGAAATTCATTTTGATATGCTCACAAAAACTTCATAGTGTAAAGATGGAGGGGTGGGGGAGGGGGGAGGTGGCGGTTGAGTAGTGGGTTCAAGGTCTGCTAAAGTGGCATGGTCACAACATTATTTAAACCTCACTGTAATTAATGTGACCCTCACAACACCATCTATAGGTACAATGCTAATAGAATATTGCAAACCCTTACCTTTGTTAATAATTTAAAAAGTTATATGAATTTGCAAATATTAAAATAAATTGATGAACACTCAGTGCAAAACTGAATGTACTTTTTGTCCATATCAGAACAGTAAAATTTCATTTTACATTAAAGAAAACAAATTATTCAGATTTTATTTGCTAATTTATACATCCTTATTTCATTGCATTGTTCACAGCCTTCTGCTGGCATATAAGTCCGCTGGTACAGACAGCTTGTTGGTCTAGCACCATGCTTATTAAACTAAGTTGACAGTCAACAAACCATTATGTCCATAATATCGCCTCATTGTCTATAACAGAGCATCAGTTGTTCCTGAACA
Organism: Pristiophorus japonicus; assembly: GCF_044704955.1. Lineage (NCBI taxonomy): Eukaryota > Metazoa > Chordata > Chondrichthyes > Pristiophoridae > Pristiophorus > Pristiophorus japonicus. The sequence goes on along the minus strand of NC_091977.1, from coordinate 341,932,153 downwards.
GTAGATTTGATGACCTGATTGACTAACAAGAGAAGTTAAAGATAGTATTGAATCAAAGGAAAAAACTTATAATGTTGCCTAAAAGAGCAGTAAGCCTGAGGACTGGGAGGATTTTAGAATTCAGCAAAGGAGGATCAAGAAAGGGAAAATAGAATATGAGAGTAAACTAGAGAGAGACATAAAACAGAGTGTAAAAGTTTCTATAGGTATGTCAAAAGAAGATTAGCAAAAATAACTATGGGTCCCTTACAGGCTTAGAAATTATAATGCGGAATAAGCAAATGGCAGAGAAATTAAGTAAATACTTTGTGTCTGTCTTCACAGAAGAAGATGTAAAAAACCTCCCCGAAAAAGTGGAGAACCAAGGGAGAACTAGCATGAATGAGGAACTGAAAGAAATTAGTATTAGTAAAAAAAATAGTGCAGGTGTGACGTTTGAAATCCGGAAACCTCGGGACCGAGGCCGTTCCGGATTCTTGAGTATTCCCGGATTTCAGAACATCTTTGCCTGGGCCGAGGGAGGTAGGCAAATATGGGGAAGCGGGGTCGGTCGGGCCGCCGGAGGTCAGTGATTGGTCGGGCTGCTGGGGTGGGGGGTTTGGTCAGGGAGGGCGGGGGGCGGTCGGGCCGCCAGAGGTTGGGGGGGGGGGTCGGTCAAGCCGAGGTCGAGGGTGTCGGTCGGGCCACCGGATGCCGGGGGTGTTGGTCGGGCCGAGGCCAGGGGGGCTGTTTGGTCGGGCCACTGGAGGCCAGGGGCGTCGGTCGAGCCGAGGTCGGGGAGGGGGAAAAGTCAGGCCAAATCCGAGGGGGGAGGGGGGAAGTTCGGGCCGGGGGTGGGGGGTCAGTCAGGCCGCCGGAGATTGGGGGAGTCGATTGGGCCAAGGTCGGGCTGAGGCCAGGGGAGGTCGGGCGGCCGGAGGTCGGGGGAAGTCGGGCCGATGTCGGGGGCGGGCGAAGCGGAGGAGTCCGGATTCCGGAACAGTTTCCGGAACTCCGGATTTTGGACATAGCACCGGTACAGGAGAAATTAATGGGACTGAAAGCCGATAAACCCCCTGGACCTGATAGCCTACATTCTAGGGTTTTGAAAGAGGTGGCTATAGAGATAATGGATGCATTGGTTGTCATCTTGCAAAATTCCAAAGATTCTAAAACGTTTCCCACAGATTGGAAGGTAGCAAATGTAACCCCACTATTTAAGAAAGGAGGGAGAGAGAAATCGGGAAACTGCAGACCAGTTAGCCTGACATCAGCAGTCGGGAAATAATATCTATTATTAGGACATGGTAACAGGACACTTAGAAAATAATAATAGGATTGGGCAGAGTCAACACGGATTTTTGAAAGGGAAATCATGTCTGATAAATCTGTTAGAGGTTTTTGAGATTGTAACTAGCAGAATAGATAAGAAGGAACCAGTGAATGCGGTGTATTTGAATTTTAAGAAGGCATTCGATAAGGTGCCACACAAGAGATTATTAAACATAATTAGGGCTCATGGGATTGGGGATAATATATTAGCATGGATTGAGGATTGGTTGACAGACAGAAAACAGAGAGTAGGAATAAACGGGTAATTTTAGAGTTGACAGACTGTAAATGCTTGAGCCTCAGCTATTCACAATCTATATCAATGATTTGGATGAGGAGACCAAATGTAATACAGGTACAACGTCCAAAATCCGGAATTCTCGGGACCGACTCCGTGCTGGAATTGGGGTTTTTCCAGATTTCAGACAAGGAAATCAATAGTCTGAAATCCGGAATCCTCGACCGAATCCGTGCTGGATTTCGAGTTTTGCCAGATTTCGGACCTCGCGCTCGCACTGGTGCTCAGGGCTATCCAGAGCTGAGGGTAGGATTCCCGACCCCAATGATGGCTCAACTCCTCCACGTAGGGTCGATGAGCGGGAACCTGGGTGAATGCGGACTGTTGGCGAGGTGCCACACAGAGGGTGGGTGAGATGCTGAATTTCCATCACTCGCTCATCTCCTCTATACCCTACATTCACGCTGCTCCTCACCGCTCGCCAATTCACGCTGCCCGCAGCCCCCGGCGCTACATTTTTTACCTGTTTCCTTGTCCCCTCGCTGCCCGGTGTCGCCATCTTGGCCACCTCAAAAATTTCTGGTTTTTGGACAATAATTCTGGATTCCGGAAGACTCCATCTGGGGTGGGTAAAATTTCTGGTTTTCAGACAATGATTCCGGACAACCCCATCAGCTATGCACAAAATGTCCGGTTTTTGGACAATTCCGATTTTCGAAGTTCTGGATTTGGGACGTTGCATCTGTATATCCAAGTTTGCTAATGATACAAAGCTAGGTGGGAATATAAATTTTGAGGAGGATGCAAAGAGACTTCACGGGGATATAGACAGGTTAAGTGAATGGGCAAGAACATGGCAAATTGAATATGGGGCCCAAGTTTCCACATGATTTGCGCCTGATTTTTAGGAGCAACTGGTGGAGAACGGACTATCTTAGAAATCGCAATTCTCCACATTTTGTTTTCTGCAGTTCTAGTCAGGTAGAACAGTTCTACTTTGGAACAGAATTTTTTCTTCAAAAGGGGGCGTGTCCGGCCACTGACGCCTGATTTCAAAGTTTCCACAGTGAAATCGTACTCCAAACTAACTTAGAATGGAGCAAGTGAAGATTTTTGTAGAACTGAAAAAACCTGTTCTACACATTAAAAAATCAGGCGCAGGTTACAAATTAGGCATCCAGAACGAGGTGGGGGGGAAAGGGAAGTCATTAAATTCTACAATAAATCCTTATTTATACTTCTACAAATATTATACAAATAAATCCAACCTGAATAAAAATTTATAAGCAAAGAAAAGATTAAATAAACCATCTTCCTACCTGTGTGAAAGTGCTTCAGCCAGCCTCACAAGTTAGTTCGTTCGTTCCCGACGGCAGGGGGGGAGAAGGAAGCCGTTCCAGACAGCGGGCGGGCGGGAGGGAGGGAGTGCGGGCCCGATTGACCGAACGCAGCAGGGGGGGGGGGGAGGAAGCTGTTCCAGGCGGCGGGCGGACGGGAGTGCGGGCCCGATCGACCGAACGCAGCGGGGGCGGGGGGGAAGCCGTTCCAGACGGCGGGCGGGAAGGAGACAGTGAGAAGGCTGCATGCCGTCGGGAATGGCTGCTCAACTTCTGAGGCTTCCTGCAGCTTTCTCACTGCTGCAAGAAGCCTCAGTGCTGATGTGCTGATGGCAATGTGCTTTTATTAAAAAATGTTCAAAAATTAAACAGCTACAAAGAACTACAAAAATGGCCGAGTGCCAATGTTTCCTTCACACTGCGCGTGCGCGAACGCTCCAACGCGCACGCGCAGGGTTGCCGTCAGGAAAAAAACTAATTTAAATGGTACCCGCCCCCTCCCACTTACAAAATCGGCGCGAGTGGTAGGCTCCGCCCCCTGCACGCCGCGCCAGGCAGACATGGAGCTGCAAGGCGCTTGAGAATAGCGCGTTTTTTTTCCGGCGCCGTTTTAGGCGCGATAAACGGGCGCCCAGCTCGCAGGGGCGCCCGTTTTTTATCGTGTGGAAACTTGGGCCCATGATGTGGAGAAATGTGAAGGTATTCACTTTGGTCGGTAAAATAGAAAAGCAGAGTATTTTTTAAATGGTGAGAGATTGGGAAATGTTGGTGTTCAGAGGGACCTGGGTGTCCTTGTACACATCACTGAAAGTTAACATACAGGTACAGCAAGCAATGAAGAAAGCAAATGGTATGTTGACCTTTTATTACATGAGGATCTTGAGTATAAGAGTAAAAATGTCACCGCAATTATATCGGGCCCTGGTGAGACTGCACCTGGAGTATTGTGTACAATTTTGATCTCCTTACCTAAGGAAGGATATACCTGCCATAGAGGGAGTGCAATGAAGGTTCACCAGACTGATTCCTAGGATGGGGGGGGGGGGGTTGTCCTATGAGAAGAGATTAAGTAGACTAGGCTTATATTCTCTAGAGTTTAGAAGAATGAGAGGTGACCTCATTGAAACATACACAATTCTTACAGGGCTTGATAGGATAGATGGCTGGGGAGTCTAGAACCAGGGGTCACAGTCTCAGAATAAGGGGTTAACAACCATTTAGGACTGAGATGAAGAGAAATTTCTTCACTCAGAGGGTGGTGAATCTTTGAAGTTCTCTAACCCAGAGGGCTCAGTCGTTGAGTATATTCAAGATGTGATTGATAGATTTTTGAATATTAAGGGAATCAATGGATATGGGAATAGTGCAGGAAAGTGGAGTTGAGGTAGAAGATCAACCATGATCTCATTGAATACTCCTGCTCCTAATTCTTATGTTCTTATGCTATGGTTCCATCCATAGAGTTCTTGTGGTGTCCTGGCCAACATTGATTACTCAACCAACACCACTAAAACAGATTATCTGGTCATTACCACATTTCTTTTTGTGGGACCTTTCTATGCACAAATTGATTGCCCTGTTTCCTACATTACAACAATTACAACATTTCAAAAGTATTTCATTGGCTGTAAAGTGCTTTTGGACATACTGAGGTCATGAAAGACACTAAATAAATGCTAGTTCTTTCATTTTTATTGTGGAATGTGAGAAGGATAACATATGAGAATATCAGCATCTTGTATCTTTTCAGCCCTGCCACTGGCCAGGGACTCAGCCATGCCCCTGCCAAGAATAGCCAGCACCGTCTCCTCCAAGGGGGTTCGGTGGAGGTAGGAATGGGAGGTGTGCCTCGTGTTTGGTACAGATTGTTGGTAGATGAGTGATGAGGTGGGGCGTTGGTGAGGGAGGGGGTCATGCAATGAGAAGTGTGTGAAGTTAGTGGTGCAGTTAGTAGGAGACAGCTTTTGAAGATACATTCACTGACCTCGACGATTGGTCTGAGGTCATGTAACTTCTTTGAGCACTGGAGCTAGATCTTGGGGGGGACACTGCTGGCATTGACAGCCTCGGTGATCTGGTCCCACATTGTTCTTTCTGGAGGGCCTCCTAGCCCCTGTAGGTAGAGAACTTCTCTTGCAGTGTTGGAGTGCTGTATGCAAGACCCTGGGTGCCCCTTCCCTGGCATGTTGAGCTATTTGTGTTAGTGCTGAAGCACTTTCTCATTTTTTTTACGCATGAAAGGCAATTCAGCTTTAAAACCTGAAGACTACCATTTGGGAATTATTTTTAATGTTTATTTTTTTCAGAAGTCAGTTGAGCTCTAAGGGCTAAAGACTGTCCATCTATTTTTTTAAATGATTTTTTATTTTTTTTATTTTAGAAAGCAGTTCCCCTTTGAGGGCTCGAAATTGCTTTCTAAAATGACAGGCTAGTTTTAAGAGAACGCTGCTTCATTCTAGGGATGCTACGGCCACACTGCACTAGGTCTCATGCTGAGACTACCGCCCGACAACAGCGCGTTACACAGTGGGTTTTACATTACACTAATTTAAATCAGCAGGTTCCACCAAAAATACCGGTGCTGCCTGCACTCTATTTGCGGGCAGCCGTTAACTTCGGCCCATGTTGGCACCAGTCGTTTCCTGGCCTAAACGAATTGCAAGGCCCCTATTTTTAACTCTGGTGCTGTTTTGTAAACTTCTTTCTAAAATGTACATTGACAAAATGTTCAGTCCATACTTAGTGTGAAGGTGTTTGTACGTGTGTTAATGAGTTCTCATAATTGAATGGAACCTTTGAGAGACAGATACAATAAAGGTAAAATCTTTATCATGAATGTATGGAGATGTCCATGTTCTTGTACCATGTTGGGTAGATGTAGGAAGAAAAATCAATGTTAGGCCAGCATCAATCAATTTACAGAAAGTCCTTCAATACTTAAGAAAAATATTGGGAAGAGTCCAACTGTCTTCGGTGATGGCGTGAAATGAATCAATAGCCCATTTTACATCCTGTCCAATTTTCTTTTCCATTGACTGGGTGTAAAACAAGCTGCTGATTTGTTATCGCCTGTTTTGTTTTATTACCGAATACCAATTTCACCTCCAGGGGTTCAATCATCAGGTGAATGAAAGATCTGATCATTGAGCTTACCATAAAACATAGTTAAATATTTTGGCAATGGTTTGCCATAGTATTTGTTAAGTCTGCATTTTTTTTAAAGTTATGATTTTGCCTTGGGTTTCTATGCACCTCTGCAGGGTTGACATTAACTATTTTGAGAACTATATTAACGTTTGTTTCTCTTTGTGCATTAGTTATGAACAAATATGTGTTCTGTACTTAATTCTCATTATATTCCACGATACTGGAGATGTAATTTTATGTAGAATATCCATACAGAAAAAAATCTGAGGCATTCCTATTTGAAACTAAAAAAGCTCATTAATGACTAAATAAAGTGTTAAGAAAATCAGCCATTGTTAGAGTTTTTAAAATAAACACAATTAAAGAATACAGAAATGGCAAAGACAAGGCAAAACCATTCATTTCCTGAGGTTTGTCCCTCTGGTCTTCTCACCTTCCCAGCCTAGCATCAAATGGACTACAGAATGAGCTAATCAGCCTGGTCTGAATGAATTTAGGGTAGTTCGGACTGGCTTAGGCACGACTTCTGATGTTGTTGTGCCTCCCTATTTTACATTTCTCAGTGAATGGCCCATGATTTGATCATGGTTAGTTGGAGGAAGTGATATGTTATTCAGCAGTGTTTATCGTAACAGGCTGAGATAGCTTGCAATACCACCTCCGAAGCAGGTAAAGATAACAGGCATTTTTATAACATTCTTATAACATTGATTTTTTTTTTGGAGATTGTAGCACCACCTTTGGAGGAAGTAAGAATAGAAAACATTACCGTCATAGTAACATCCATTGATTTCAATGAAATAGGGATGTAACATCATTATCAATTCAAGCAATACAGCATGAAGCTCTCCACAGTTTGGCTTAGCACTATCTGTTGTCGAGTAAGCTCCTTTTTACTCTGCTCCAAAATCGTGCCACACCAGTTACCCTTAGTGAGATGATCAATTTTGTGCCAAATTCTGGCCAGATTATGCTGTGGAGAGACATCTAGTATGAAACAGGTTGAGACTATCAAACCTACTTTTCACATGAGACTTTCATCCCATCAGTATGGGCTTGATTAAAGTTCTAATGCCAGAGGCATAGGATGGAGAGCTAACGCAGTACACCACCCTGCACCTTGTGTTCTGGTCCTTTTCATTATTTTTCTTACGTGGGCAGAGAAAGGAAAGATAGGTAAAATACAAAATAATTTCATTGGTCAATATTTCCCAAGAAAACAAAGCTCAGAGACCTATGGTTTGGTTATTAGAGGGGAGATTTATCTGTGTTTGCACGCAGGAAATGAATGAATGAAAGGGAAGTCGGGCGGGTTCCTGTCCAGGCAAGCGCTCCAACTCACCTGATGTTCTGATATTCACTATGCCCAGTGCATCTGGGTGCAGAGCCATTGAAACCTCCCCTTGGTTGTGTGACTGCAGTAGACATGATTTAGAGTAAATGGATTATTCTGTGGGTGCTGTTTATTGACTTGCTCTTATTTATGGCAGAATATTTATTCTGTGCATGAATATTAATAGGCATAAAAGGCATTCGTTAGCCATTGTAATCATTCATGACTTTTTAAGGTGTACAGCTAAAAACTGGATACATGTCCTGAGGCTGATTTATAACACTAATGATTTTTTGTTGTTGCCATGAGTACCAGCTTTTTAACAAGGCTGCACTGTATTTAGAAAACAAGCTTTTATGATCATGTCAGATTTTATTTGTACTTGGGCTGTAGTTGTGCAGTACATGGGGAAAAATATCAAATTGATATCAGTCTTTAGGTAACAGCTTCACTGCTTTAAGCTGCATAAGCTTCTCTTTTGTTGAAACCTTGTGAATGAACAGCATAGCTTGTAGGTGAAGCAGCTCTTTAAAGATCCAGCGACCAATGGCTATCTACCAGACAATCATCTGCCTCTGTAGCGTCATGACCAAAACTGGTTGTGAGCAAGAGGATGGTTATCACATAGCTACAGTAGACTTAACGGTCCAGTGTGTGGGTGGAGTGAGCTCTCATTCTTGAGAGCAGCAGGGGAGAAGGAAAAAATCATGTCTTCCAGGAAGGCAGATACCTAGCAGCATTGAACTGTGAGTTTGTGAAAAAAACTTGGCTTCTGAAATTTAGCTGAGGTAAGAAATAGTATTAATTTTTCAAAGTGCTTCTTGGTTTTCTTGTAGATTGGCTTTGTAATATTGCATGTTAATAATGCTTCAGGACCAGCCTTCAGAAACCAAAATAATACATATATATTATATATATACCAGTTTATAAGTTGTCTGCAGCATATGGTAATTCATTCTTCAGATTTGATGTCATGTTAGCTTTTAATGCTGATCTTGCAGTGCATTGTAAGCACAATTTGCTTTAAAAAAAACTGTTGAGACAAAAAAAACCCTTTCCTTTATTTGCTGTATTTCACTGCCTCGGATTCTGGAATCTTATCGTCCTGGAGTGCTGATATAGATACCGAGTTCTGTTCCACAATGAAAGCTGAAACACAATATTAAGGTCAGTTATGCATTGTCAAGCCACTGTAGTAGTCGCAGTTGCAAAACAACCAGGATCTATACTGTTCAATCCATACTGTTCAGTCCATATTTATAGAAAATTGTGAGAATAGAACCGCATATAAGAGTTGTTTATGACACCACTCCTTTATTAATTTCAGTGTCTCAGTCAATGCTTGTCAGTTTGTTAGTCAAGATTTGTTTGCTATGAAGATCTCTGCTGACCAAAAAATCTTGTATCCAAATACCGTACTTCAGACTTGCTGTTCTTAGAAATCAATTATTTTGAAATTTCTGACAGAAAGAGGACTGGTAATATGCAGTAGAAATTGATGTTGTGAAGTTAATAAGTGTGGTGCATATCATAACTTAAATCTAATAGTTCATTTTACTAATTGAATGATCAAATATTGTAACAGTATTGTGTGGGGACTACAGAGCCTGTGAAAGCAGAATTTATTCTTTGCTTTGTATTTTAATTATCTTGTGTGTTAAGAGTTTTGTTACCTAGACAACCATGACATCTTCATTGTTGGGGCAAGCTGTACTTGAGCATCCACCATAGTGCAATTTTTAGTATCATTTAAATAATGTAGGACCCTGTTGTGCAGAGGGTGCAAGTATAAATGAAAGAGACAGATGATAAATGTATCTGAACCATAGGAAAGAAACAGATGAGATTTGAATAAAGCAGCGCCAATCACCTGCATAACTTTGACATTACAAGTTGTTATTAAGTTTGCAATAGTAGGGCATTAAGCTTGTAAATTCTTATTGTTTGATTCAAGACACCAATGCGCTATTGTTGCAGAACATTAAATATCCTGTGGAGTATCGTGCAGTTTGTATGTTACTCGCTCACGCTTCCTTTTTTTTAAAATTCAAATATTCCACACACACAAATTTGACAACATATGGGGGTGATTATTGAGGATAAATCCAAGCCCTTTATAAAAATGTCAATTTGTTCTGTATTTCTCAGCATAATACTGAAAAACTACTTGTAAAAGAAAAACAACATGCTGCATATCTTCCTTTTACCCCAATCTTTAAATGTGTATGTACTACTAGTACTTGTATGTATTAAAGTGGGTGACATCAAAATTGTGTTTCAATTAGTTGATATTAAAATTTGAGGGCTTAAATTTAATTTTTTAATGATCTGTGGCTGAAACGTTAATTTTGTTTAAACCCAAAAGCAGTGAATTGTTTAGATCAGTTCTCTAAAATATTTGTTTAATTTTAATATTCTGTTACAGTCAACCTTGTTATTTTTGCAGTGCCAATGACCAATTCCGTAAGAATGACGTCGGTAAAATTATTTAAGTCTGCAATAATGCAGAATGTGACTACACAGCATTGTATTGTATTCCCCCTTCTTGCCCTGCAATAATGAGAAATTTTATTAGACTTGATACAGTTATGTATCAAGAATACACAACAGTGTCATTACCAGGTTATTTCTGTGGTGCATTCTCTTTTTAAAAAAAATTTACTGACTGTACTTTTGAAAAGAGTTGTAGTTAGGTACGTTTAAATGCTCTAATTATATATTAGGAGTTTGAACCTTGTCCATGGCAGCAGTTTCACCAGTGCCTAGAGGTTTTGCCCAGGTCACCAGTAAAAGAAACAGTTTTTTTTTCAGCAAATCACTTAAAAATTGGTAATCTTTTAACCTAGGGTAAGCACTGCACTGCACCTGAAATCCTCAGTAACAAATCTTAGCTTGGTAATTGTGTGCCAATAGCACCTGAGCGGAATTAGCATCTTTTTCTAGGGTTCAAACAGTTGAGTAGGGCTTTACATCATAATGCAAATAGGTCATGAGAACACCATAGCCATGGAGACTTCCAGTAACTAACCTGAATACATGCTACCGAGACAGTTTTTTTTATTGGTTAGGAAATGCTCATGAATAAAGAGAGAGCCTTTTATTACTAGTATGTGGATATTTAATACCTTGTAAAATATCAACATTTTGTCGGTAAGTTTATGCGGTACAATATTATAAAGAGCAAGTCACAGAATCTAAGAAAGTCCGCTAAAGGTTGATAGTTGCATTTTTGTCAGGAACCATGATAAGTCTTGGTAATGCAGGAAAACAAAAATGGTTTTATATTTTGGGGGTTATCATAATGCCTAGTGTCGGTGCTAAGAGATCACAACTGCAAATTCCTACAGATGAATGAACATTCCATCTCCTTGATGCCTCCATCAACTGACTGATTTTGTAAATTTTGGCAAAAAAAATCAATATTGGTTTTATTCATTCTTTGTGAATCAAAATTCAGAGCTTATGATGTGCTATTGTAAATGGGGCATTAAAGCCAAAGACCAAAAAAATGAATTGCTTGTAAAAACTGATATTTCAATTGGTGAGGTACTGTTAAATCTAGTGTATGAGTTCCACCTTCAGGCAGGTTTTATGTCCTTCATGCAATTATGACTTGTACACTGGGGCAACGTTGTAGTTGCTGATCCAGGAAAAAGTCTATAAACTACAATTTCTGTTATTGGTTGTGTTGATTGCACTCTTGCTGGTATATTAATGCACAGGTTTCCAAGATAGAATCCCCAAACACATTGGTTTCTGCAATTTAGGGGTCCCTAAGGTGATCAGAGTTTTTGTCCATTTGGGAATTGGCATACGGGGAGCACAGTATGCAAGGAATTCTGTATTGTGTTTTTTACGTACTTGTTGGCTTACATTATTTCTGATGTATACGAGCAAAAATATCCTTCTGTTATACGAGTGTTTTTTTTTTAGATAGCTGACGCTGCTTTTTTGAAGTTAAGGCAGGAGATCTCTAGGACAATAGCAAAATACTGCGGATGCTGGAATCTGGAATAAAAACAGAAAATGCTGGAAATCTCAGCAAGTCAGGCAGCATCTGTGGAGAGAAAGCAGAGTTAACATTTTGGGTCGATGACCCTTCGTCAGATCTCTGGGAATATGTTAATATTTACAGGGTGTCTATGGAAATGCAACAATATTTTCAGAGATCCACCCTACCTCCTCTACAAACCCATAAAGGTTTGAATACCGCTAACTCAGGCATTTGCATTGCAATGGTGAAGTGCTGACATGCTTTCTACTTTTGTTAGGGATGTTGTAACTTTTGATGCCATAAATGAAAGAAAAGCATAATTACTGCTAATCCTGCTTTTTCTTGTGTTGGAAGACTTTTTGATCGATTTGATTTTCACCAATTGCTATTCTGTTGTCAAATGTGCAATTTGTTGATCTGTTTTTTGAGAGTATGTTCTGAGGAAAAACACAAGTGAACTCATATCACATCCCTTCCCCATCCCGTCCACATATTGGCCTCAATTTTGGCCCAGACCGTTTTTCGGCACACTTACCTGAGTTGCGCCAATTTTCTCCGTTCCGAGATGCACCGAAAAATTTTGTTGCCACTTTGGCCGCTGTCCGATCTATTCCCTGTAGTCACGCAGCGTGACCAGTCGAGTTGGGGGTGGAGCCAGCGTTCTGTGCCGGGACATCTGCACATGCGCAGTGGAGTCCGTTGGTGATGTCCGCGCATGCGCAGTAGCTCCTCGCCCCCAGCCTCTCCGTTTGCTTGCTGCTGCTGCTCTGTGGGCCCTGATGCCGGCCAGTTGAATCGCTCCTCGCCCCCAGCCTCTCCGTTTGTTTGCTGCAGCCTCTCCGTTAATTTACTTGCTGCAGCCGCTCTGTGAGTCCCGCTGTCAGCCAGTTGAATCGCTCCTCGCCCCCAGCCTCTCCGTTTGCTTGCTGCAGCCTCTCCGTTAATTTACTTGCTGCAGCCGCTCTGTGAGTCCCGCTCTCAGCCAGTTGAATCGCTCCTCGCCCCCAGCCTCTCCGTTTGCTTGCTGCAGCCTCTCCGTTAACTTGCTTGCTGCAGCCGCTCTGTGGGCTCCGATGCCAGCCAGTTGAATCGCTCCTGCTCCTAGCCCAGACCGAATGGCCTCCTGGTGCGATTTCTAAGAGATCGATCGCACCGGGAGGCCACTCAGCCAGGGCTAGGGGCGGGCGGGCAGGAGAACTGATAGAAATCATAAGCAGGCAAGAGCACTATCAGTTCTCCTGCCCGCCCGCCCCTAGCCCTGGCTGAGTGGCCTCCTGCACCATCCTGTCCACTGCCTTCCCGGGCCGAGTTTGACGACGAAGGTAGGACTTACGTCAATTTTTTATTTCTTATTGAATTCTTAGAACTTTTTGTTTGCAAGGTTTGGTGGTTTGTAAGGCTTGGTGCTTTAGGTGCAGGTCCTCTCCAATTCCCTTCACGCCCCTATCCCAGGCCGAATGGCCTCCGATGTGCCTAATTGCACCAATTTCTTTAACTCTCCACAAGGGTTTTCTGAAGTGGCCACAGACGCTGGCCTAAGTATAAATGGCGTAATTATTAGCTGGCCAGACTTGCCTAAATGGGTAGAACTGGCATAGGTGGCTGGTACCGCCCCCTTTTGAGAGAAAAAAGAACCTAAAAAAATCCTAACCAACTCAGTTACACTGGTGCAAATTGATTGGGGAAAATGGGGATTTTTAAGTTACGCCAGAAAAACCAAGTTACTCCCAAAAAAACAGAGCAACTCCTGGCCAAAATTGAGCCCATTAACACAGAACGATGGGGAAAAGCAATGAAATCTTACATTTGATTATTGTGCTTGAGGTTTAATTTGAGCCAGCACACTTTTTTTTAAATAACCCCTCTCCTCCCAAAGCAACTTCAAGTTCTTGAGGTTGGTCTCTTTCACGATCCACTTTGTTCATATCTGGTCTTTGAAGGAATTCAGCTTACCCAGAAAAACAGCCAATCTTTTAACACAGAACTCTGTTGCTGCGTGTCAATATAACGAGACCACATTTCACCTTGTGTGCTAACAGTTTGTCAGGATTGTGCGGCAAGTAGAGAGTCATTAGGATGAGAGCAGTTTTAACGGACTGTTCACCAAAATGCGTGATGGTAAACATGATCCAGCAAGGAGGCGATTCCTTTCTGTGACCCAATTAATCAGTAGGTTTCTTTTCCCTTCTTGGCTTGCTTGGACGTCAAATTGCTGTACCCAGTAATCATGCAATGACTGCTCAGGACACCAGTGACTTTTACTAGTCATTTTTGAATGACATTGCTGCCACTGTTTAAATTATGTACCAATTCTGTGGAAATTTATTTGGGTTTTAGTGTTACATAGTTATTGCAAAAGGTTTTTATAGGGTGAATAGAAAAAAATCTTTTTCCTCTGGCTGAGAAGTCAGTGATGCTGGATCACCAATTAAAAATTATCTCCGAGGGAGGGAGTGAGTGGGAGGTTGCGGGGGTCGGCGGGGGGAAAGAGAGGTTGGAAGACATTTCTTTATACAAAAAGTTGTTGGAGCATGGAATGCTTTGTCACAGAATGGTTGAGGCAGAAATCATTACCTGTTTTAAGGGACAAGTAGATGAATATTCTAAGCAGAGGAAAATGCAGGGCAGTGAATTTAGTTGTGGATTGTTCTAGCAGAACTGGCATGGATGCAGTGGGCTGAATGGCCTCTTTCTGTGTTGTAACTTTGGTTCTATTACATTAGTTTAGCTAATAATTTTCCTGGAAAGGGATCCATTTACTGCACTTCACATATGTGGCATAATTTGCAGAAAATACTTGACGAATTTGGTTTTGGGAGATGACGCCATTGTACAATGTTATCATTGTTTTGATTTTTGGGTGATTGGAAAGTGGCTGGACAGGTATTAAACTCAGGGCACCAAAACATCCAACACCTTACTTTGTTCCTTTTTCTTTTAAAGGATATTCAGGATGCTAATATATTTCATATCACTTCCTATTGCCCCTCTATCCAATGCATTCAGGTCTCAACAACAGACTGGGCAATTTATAATTTAGCAGTGGTGAAATGACAACAGTAGTTCCATAGTTCTATGGTAACTAGCGTCTCATTTGGATCTATTAATCTTATTTGTGACTTGTGTTCCTTGCAGGCGAGATTCCTTTGTTGGACCCTGCAGGTGTGGTCTACTCTGAGTAAAGCTACAATACTGTGCAAAGAACAAATTACTGAAATTTATCCTTGTCAAACTGCCCAATGTAAGCCCATATCTGAGTCTGCAGCACAATGGCCCTGAAATCCCGCTCCTCTGCTTCCCGTGGGCGCTCGACAGAAAATGGTTAAAAAGATACGCACCGACCTTTTCCTGCTGCGCCCACCAGCGATCCCGGTCCTGAGGCCTCCTCTCCCTGTGAATCAGAGCACGTGCACGCCCGTACGGACATATGCTGGAGCTGGAGTCACATGATACTGGGCAGCCAATCCAGGTACAGTATTTTCTTATTCATAATAATGAAAACTCCGTAAGTAGGAGTTCTCATTATTATGATTGAGAAACACCCCCCCCCCCAACACACAAAAATAGAAAAAATACATCACACATTTAAGATGAATTTAAATTAAACTTAACAAATGTCTTAGAAAAAATATATATTTTCCAATTTTTTAATGTCTTTTAATTATGGTTTAAAATAAACTTATCTTAATGAGTTTTTAAAATGTTATTTTTATATGTTTTTGTATGTTTTAAAACTCTTATGTCGGTAAAAGAAGGCTATGCACCTGCTTTTACCAGGCACAAGAGTTTTCAGGACATTTACTGGGCAAAAATAAATCTATGCTCAAATAAAATCTATTTTTTCTTATGACGTTAAGGCTAAATAACTAACCCTGTATTCAATCTGATGTAGTAAAGTATTGGTGTAAAACACTGGGAATCACGGAACATGAATAGAGATCTAAAAATATGGGCACCATTCACTTCTTTCAATCTGAAGAGATGATTTTGAGGAGGTGGCCATCAGAACCATAAAGGTGTAATGATTGTTATAAAATACGGATACCAAGAGAACAAGTAGGAGTTTTACCAACTTGCAAAATTAGAAGTTATGAACATACTCTTCAACAATTCAAGAGGCTGTGAGAAAGACACATCTCCTTCTTGTCTATTGACAGGAAGTTTTTTTGCCAGAGTGCTTCTCACTTATCTTCAATGACCTGACAATAGCATTTGATGCAGCCAACACGCCTGGTTTGTGGAAAATGCAATCCAGGTTTGGCTATCCATAAAAATATGTTCAGATAGTTTGCCGATATCATGATATGTGGGGCATTGTATGTACAGTTTGTGCCCTTTGCAAACCCTTGAACATTTCCAATGGGGTCAAGCAGAGCCATGTCCTTGCACTGAGTCTCTTTGGTCTATTCTCACAGCAATGATTGGTGAAGTCAGAAATAATCTGAATGCAAGTGAGGACATTGGAATTTGTATATCTGGCAAGCTCTTCAATCTGAGCGCAATCTGTACTTCCACTAAATGTTGTGGGAGCTAATTTTAAAAACTCCAGTTTGGGTTGATGTTATACTTGAAACACATACTCAGAAGGATCATCAATTGATCACAGAATTGCAACAGTGATAAAGAATTACAAGTGTACCATCAACCAAAGCAAAACAGAGGTGGTGCACCAAATGGCACCCAGTGAAATGGTATATCAAACCATCCATCATCTTTACCAATACTGAACTGGATTTCACCAAAGCAGGAATCTTCCTGTTGAACACCTCTGTCATTGATCACAAGTGCTTTTCCACAAACTGAAGGAGTGAATTATAGATTACATCCTCGGCTCAAAATGTTTCACAAAGCTGCGATCTTGATTCTTTGCAATTACAACAACCTTGCTGTACTACGGCTGTGAAGAGCACAATGCATTCCATCCAGGCCAAGTCAGTTCCCTCGTGCATATCAAATTACAGGACTAATAACGATTACAAGGTGCCGAAATGTCAAAAATTAAACAATAATGTAATAATGTGAGCACAGTTGTGGCAAGCAGAATATGTTGATGACAGCAAACATTCTGTGCATTTTCTATGCTCCGATATGGCAAACATTAGCAGAATGGGCAAATGATGTGTTAAGTATCGAATAACTCCACGAGGCTATGTACGGTGAGCTAGTTCAGGCATGACCTTGCTCCAATTTATTTATTCTCAAAGTGAGCATTCAACATGGCTGCCAACATTATATACACGGCTTGCACGTGTCTACCAGTGACCAGTAGGACTCTGACAGTCATGCCCTCCGGTGGCAGGTAAAACCCCAGTTAACATACATAACTTCATTCCCTCCAAAGACCTTGGTGCAGGTTGTATTTAAAAGTTGAGACGGTCCAGGGCCTTCCGCTTCCTGGTTGATCTGCTCAGTTCGAACCCAAGCTTGGGTGAAATAGTAGGACCCTTGCTGCATTGTGGAGCAGTCGGTCTGACAGGACTGTCGGGGATGGTAGGTTCGTCCTCGTGAATGACACAAGGGTCAACTGATGGTTGGATGTGTGTTGGTTGGTCAAAGATGATGTCATCTTCAATTTATTCTGGGTTGTCTGTGAATCGCAGTTTGGTTTGGTCGATGTGCTTCTTGCACGTTTGGCCATTTAAAAGTTTGACCACAAACACCCTGTCCCCCTCCTTGGCCAAAACCGTGCCAGCAACCTACATTGGACCATGACCATAATTCAGGACAAAAACAGCAATGTCACGTGATACGGCCGCGCGATCGTGATACCATTGCTGCCGTTGCCTTCTGGTTTCGACATGATCATTGAGATCCGGGTGTACAAGGAAGAGCCTGGTTTTGAGGCCTCTCTTCATTAACAGTTCGGCAGGAGGGACCCTGGTGAGTGAGTGGGATCTCATCTGGTAACTGTAGAGAGCCATGAGTCTTAGGCTCTGCTTAATGGTTTGGACAGCCCGCTCCGCTTGACCGTTAGACATGGGTTTGAAAGGGGTAGACCTGACATGCTTGATGCCATTACGGGTCATAACCTCGTGGAACTTCGAACTGGTGAAACACGGTCCGTTGTCGCTGACAAGGACATCGGGCAGGCCATGGGTGGCGAACATGGCCCGGAGGCTTTCAATAGTGGCTGTGGACGTGCTGGATGACATGATCACGCATTCAATCCATTTGGAGTAAGTGTCCACTATCACTAAAAACATTTTGCCGAGAAAGGGGCCGGCAAAGTTTATGTGGATCCTTGACCACAGTTTGGATATCCATGACCACAGACTCAATGGAGCCTCCACAGGTGCATTACTCAGTTGCATGCAAGTGTTGTACTGATGCACGCATGACTCCAAGTCCAAGTCAATGCCGGACCATTAAACGTGAGACCTAGCAATGGCCTTCATCATGACAATGCCTGGGTGGGTACTGTGTAAATCTTGCACAAAAGTTTCCCTGCCTTTTTTTGGCATAACAACACGATTACCCCATAACAGTCAATCAGACTGAATAGACAATTCATCATTGCGGCGGCTATAAGGCTTAATTTCATTCTGCATTTCGCTGGGAATGGCAGACCAATTTCCATTTAGGGGACACCTTTTTACGCTTGACAGTACAGGATCCTGGCTGATCCAGGTCCTAATTTGGCGAGCCGTGATGGGTGACCCCTCACTCTCGAAGGCATCCATGACCAGCAGCAAGTCTGTGGGCTGCGGCATTTCCACCCCGGTTGTGGGCAATGGTAGCCGGCTAAGCACATCAGCACA
Organism: Pristiophorus japonicus; assembly: GCF_044704955.1. NCBI lineage: Eukaryota > Metazoa > Chordata > Chondrichthyes > Pristiophoridae > Pristiophorus > Pristiophorus japonicus. The sequence continues at coordinate 341,914,035 of NC_091977.1, read as the reverse complement.
GTTTTCAGTGCCTAGTCTGTGGCGGATGACATCATCATAAGCGGATAATGTCAGTGCCCATCTTTGGATGCGGCATAGGTGTTTATACCTTTGCTCTCAGAAAACAATGAAATGAGCGGCTTGTAGTCTGTTTCAAGCTCAAACCGAAGCCTAAACAGGGATTGGTGCATTTTCCTTCCCCATATACGCATGCTAAAGCCTCTTTCTCGACCATACTATAGGCTCTTTCAGCCTTAGACAGACTTCTGGTTGGAGTTTGCCTGACACATTGGCTTGCTGGAGCACACAACCGACCCCATATGATGAGGCGTCGCAGGCCAGCACTAACTGCTTACATGGGTCATAGTGTACCAGTAATTTATTGGAACATATCAGGTTCCTGGCCTTCTCAAAGGCCCCAAACCCAGTCGTTACCCTCTCTCAGCAACATGTGCAAGGGCTCTAGCAATGTGCTCAAACTGGGTAGAAAGTTACCGAAATAGTTGAGAAGACCCAGGAACGAGCGCAGCTCCGTCACACTCTGGGGTCTGGGTGTATTCTTGTTGGCCTCTGTCTTCGGGCCCGTAGGCCTGATGTTGTCTGCTGCAATCTTTCTCCCTAGAAATTTGACTTCTGATGCCATGAAAACGCACTTGGAGTGTTTTAGCCTGAGTCCCATTCTGACCAGACGACGTAGAACCTCTTTCAGGTTGTGCAGGTGTTCTGTGGCGTCGCGACCGGTGATCAGGATGTCATCTTGGAACACGACAGTTCTCAGGATGGACTTCAGCAAACTCTCCATGTTTCTTTGAAATATGGCTGCCGCCGAGCGAATTCTGAAAGGGCATCTGTGGTATATAAACAGTCCTTTGTGCGTGTTGATGGACGTCAGTTTTTTCGACGATTCGACCAGCTCCTGTGTCATGTAAACGGAGGCCAGGTTCAATTTGGTGAATGACTTCCCACCCGCTAGCATGGCGCACAGGTCGTCAGCCTTGGGTAACAGGTACTGATCCTGTATCGAGAATCGGTTGATCATTACATTGTAGTCGCCGCAGATCCTGACCGTGCCATCACTTTTCAACACCGGGACAATTGGACTTGCGCATTCGCTGAACTCGACTGGTGATATGATTCTTTCCCGTTGAAGTCTGTCCAGTTCTATCTCACCTTTCTCCTTTACCATGTACGGAACCGCCCGAGCCTTGTGATGGATGCGTCTTGCATCCGGGCCTAGGTGGATCTGCACCTTGGCTACCGTGAAGTTACCGATGCCTGGTTCGAACAACGAGGCTAAGTACGGTGAGCTAGTTCAGGCATGACCTTACTCCAATTTATTTATTCTCAAAGTGAGGATTTAACATGGCTGCCAACATTATATACATGGCTTGTACGTGTCTGCCAGTGACCATAAGGACTCCAACAGTCACGCCCTCTGGTGGCAGGTAAAACCCAGTTAACATACATAACATGATACATTTTAAGTGCAACCTGAATCTGTGTGGCATTGTTGCAAACAACTGGGAGACACTTACAGAAGATAGAGCAGGTTTTATATATATCACACAGGGCAACAAGAAAAGCCACTGCTGTGGAAATGGCAGCAACCACCACAAGACCAAGACGAGCTGTTTTTACATGCGCTGCAAAGGCCTGGCACTTCAGGAATTGGGCTTCTTGTGATGGACGTGTCTTGCATCCGGGCCTAGGTGAATCTGAACCTTGGCTCCCGTGAAGTTGCCGATGCCTGGTTTGAACAACGAGGGAAACTTGCTCAGCACTTGAGCACACGAAGCATCATCCACTTATGATAAGGCTTCAATATCGTTCCAGTTCCATTTAATTTTCTCAAGCCAACTCCTGCTGAACAGCATTGGCCCATTGCCTGGAACGATCCACAACAATAAATCATTCACAGCTCCATAGTACGATACCTTTACTGCCACGCTGCCAATGACTGGTATGAGCTCTTTGGTGTAGGTACGCAGCTTCGCATTGATTAGGCTCAGTTTGAGTCTTTTTGCCTTAGTGTCCCAAAGTTTTTCGAAAGCCCTCTTGCTCATTATTGACTGATTCGCACCCATGTCCAATTTCATGGATAATGGAACCCCATTTAATTTAACTTCCAGCATTATCGGAGGACTTTTGGTAAAAGAATGTGCCCCATAAACTTCTTCTTCCTGTACCTCGGGTTGAGTTGCCTGTGCCGCTTGATCCATGCTGGATCCATCATCCTCAGCCACGTGGTGTGTCGCAGCACGCTTGCTCGGTTGCGGACACATTCGCTGAAGGTGCCCCATTGTTGCACAGCCTTTGCACACTTATTGCTTAAATTGGCATTGATGGGCCCGATGATAGCCGGGGGGCTGTGCAGATATGAATACTGTGGCTAACAAAGCGAGATTTGATACCCTCTGTTGGCGGACTTTGAGCAGTTACAGGTCGTAAGAATGCGGACGAGTAAGCCTTGCCATGTGCAGCTCTGCCCGCCGACGATATTACTTTATGCACAGTATTTGCCGGTGAGATTTGATGCTAGGAAGATATCCGTTTCGAGTTTTCGTCCGTGGACATGCATGCCTGGGCGATAGTGATGGCCCTGCTCAGGTCTAGAGATTCAGCAGCCAGCAGCTTTCAAATGATGAAGACGTGGTCAATGCCAAACCCGAAAAAGTCCCACAGCATTTCCTCCAACGCAGCTCCGAAGTTGCATGGCCCAGTGAGACGTCGCAGGTCGGTGACAAATTCCGCCACGTCCAGGCCCCCAGAGTGATTTTGCGTAAAGAAATGATATCCCGCCATGGTGATGCTTTCCTGCGGTTTGAAGTGGTTCCGAACCACCGTACACAATTCATCGTAAGTCTTATCCATTGGTCGAGTCAGTAAGAGTGGATTCTTGATAAGGCCATAAAGTTTTGACCCACAAACGGTGAGGAGAACCTCCCTGTGCTTAATTGCGTTATCGATTCCTTCCAATCCGTTGGCTATGAGGGAAACTTGCTCAGCGCTTGAGCACACGAAGTGTCATCCACTGATGATAAGGCTTTAATATCGTTCCAGTTCCATTTAATTTTCTCAGCCCCCCCAATATGTTGCTGGCTCCCAAATCAGCCAGTCTGACCTCCGATGTACTGCCAGCCCCCTGATCAGCCACTCCGGCCAAGCCCCCTCCTCTCTCCTGATGCTCCCAGCCCCACCCTCTGCTCCTCCGATTATCTCCCCCCGACCCCCATGCGATCCCTCTCTCCCTTCTAACTGCGGCCTAGTGCCACAGGCCTACCCACCTGCAGCAAGCCAGCCCCCCTCAATCTGGCTGGCGGCGGGTGGGAAACAGGTTTCCAATGCAAATCAGGCCCTGCCATTAAATTCAGCAGGGCCTGCGGGAAACCCATTCATCCGGGTTTCCCGACCACTTCCAAGCCCCCACGCCGCCAGCCCCCCCCCCCCCCCCCCGCTCCCGCCCACTGCTCCCAACCCGCCAAAGTATTAAAATTCAGACCTTAATATTGGAAAAGGGCTAAAGTGAATACCTACTTATTTATCCTCCTCCTCTTGATGGAATAACATTTTCATCCAGCCATTTTCTGTATGTCTTTATAACTGTGAATCAAGTGATAAAGACTGTCAAAATAAAAATCCTTCAAGATACCCTGCTGCAGGCAAAAGAAAATCTTCCAATCGTGCCCATCAGTAGAGCTCCAGTTCTTATTGGGGAAGGCTCGGTCTCTCTGTTTACATTTTATTTTCTGACTACTCAGATTGCATGCTGAGATTGTCTTGCAATTTTACCCCTGTTGACATGTAACATCCATTATTTTAAATCACAAATTCTCTTCCCCATTCAACTTTAGAAATGCTGAGAGTTTGCTATGTATTCTGAAATAAAACAATAGATTGCCAGGATAGTGTTGCTAAACAGAGAAACATAAAAAATAGGTGCAGGAGTATGCCATTCGGCCCTTTGAGCCTGCACCACCATTCAATATGATCATGGCTGATCATGCAACTTCAGTACCCCATTCCTGCTTTCTCTCCATACCCCTTGATCCCTTTAGTCGTAAGGGCCACATCTAACTCCCTTTTGAATATATCTAACGAACTGGCCTCAACATCTTTCTGTGGTAGAGAAGTCCACAGGTTCACAATTCTCTGAGTGAAGAAGTTTCTCCTCATCTCGGTCCTAAATGGCTTACCCCTTATCCTTAGACTGTGACCCCTGGTTCTGCATTTCCCCAACATCGGGAACATTCTTCCTGCATCTAACCTGTCCAATCCCGTCAGAATTTTATATGTTTCTATGAGATCCCCTCTCATTCTTCTAAATTCCAGTGACTATAAGCCTAGTTCATCCAGTCTTTCTTCATGTATCAGTCCTGTCATCCCGGGAATCAGTCTGGTGAACCTTCGCTGCACTCCCTCAATAGCAAGAATGTCCTTCCTCAGATTAGGAGACCAAAACTGCACACAATATTCAAGGTGTGGTCTCACCAAGGCCCTGTACAACTGCAGTAATACCTCCCTGCTCCTATACTCAAATCCCCTAGCTATGAAGGCCAGCATGCCATTTGCTTTATTTACCGTCTGCTGTACCTGCATGCCTACCCTCAATGACTGATGTACCATGATACCCAGGTCTCGTTGCACCTCCCCTTTTACTAATCTGTCACCATTCAGATAATCTACCTTCCTGTTTTTGCCACCAAAGTGGATAACCTCACACTTATCCACATTATACTGCATCTGCCATGTATTTTCCCACTCACCTAACCTGTCCAAGTCCCCCTGCAGCCTCCTAGCATCCTCCTCGCAGTTCGCACTGCCATCCAGCTTAGTGTCATCTGCAAACTTGGAGATATTACATTCAATTCCTTTGTCTAAATCATTAATGTATATTGTAAATAGCTGGGGTCCCAGCACTGAACCCTGCAGCACTCCACTAGTCACTGCCTGCCATTCTGAAACGGACCCGTTTATTCCCACTCTTTGCTTCCTGTCTGCCAACCAATTCTCTATCCACGTCAATACATTACCCCCAATACCATGTGCTTTAATTTTGTACACTCATCTTCTGTGTGGGACCTTGTCCAAAGCCTTTTGAAAGTCCAAATACACCATATCCACTGGTTCTCCCTTATCCACTCTACTTGTTACATCCTCAAAAAATTCTAGAGGATTTGTCAAGCATGATTTCCCTTTCATAAATCCATGTTGACTTGGACTGATCCGGTCACTGCTTTCCAAATGCGCTGCTATTACAGCTTTAATAATTGATTCCAGCATTTCCCCACCACTGATGTCAAGCTAACCAGTCTATAATACCCTGTTTTCTCTCTCCCTACTTTTTTTTTTAAAGTGGGGTTACATTAGCTACCCTCCAATCCATAGTAACTGAACCAGAGTCCATGGAATGTTAGAAAATGACCACCAATGCATCGACTATTTCTCAGGCCACTTCCTTGAGTACTCTGGCATGCAGACTATCAGGTCCTGGGGATTTATCAGCCTTCAGTCCCTTCAATTTCCCTAACACCATTTCCTGACTAATAAGGATTTCCTTCAGTTCCCCCTTCTCGCTAGACCCTCAGTCCCCTAGTATTTTCAGGAGGTTATTCGTGTCTTCCTTAGTGAAGACAGAACCAAAGTATTTGTTCAATTGGTCTGCCATTTCCTTATTCCCCATTATGAATTCACCTGATTCTGACTGCAAGGGACCTACATTAGTCTTCACTAATCTTTTTCTTCTCACATATCTATAGAAGCTTTTGCAGTTAGTTTTTATGTTGCCTGCAAGCTTACTCTCATACTCTATTTTCCCCCTCCTAATTAAACTTTTTGTCCTCCTCTGCTGAATTCTAAATTTCTCCCAGTCCTCAGGTTTGCTGCTTTTTCTGGCCAACTTATATGCCTTTTCCTTGCATTTAACACTTTCCCTAATTTCCCTTGTTAGCCACGTTGAGCCACCTTCCCTTTTTTATTCTTACGCCACACAGGGATGTACAATTGTTGTAGTTCATCCATGTAATATTTAAATGTCTGCCATTGCCTATCCACTGTCAACCCTTTAAGTATCATTCTCTGGTTTATCCTAGCCAATTTACGTCTCATACCGTCGAAGTTTCCTTTCTTTAGGTTCAGAACCCTAGTCTCTGAATTAACTGTGTTACTCTCCATCTTAATGAAAATTTCTACCATATTATGGTCACCCTTCCCCAAGGGGCCCCACACATCCAGATTGCTAATTAAACCTCTCTCGTTACACAAGACCCAGGATGGCCTGCTCTCTAATTGGTTCTTCGACATATTGGTCGAGAAAACCATCCCTTTTCCACTCCAGGAAATCCTCCTCCACAGTATTACTACCAGTTTGGTTAGCCCAATCAATATGCAGATTAAAGTCACCCATGATAACTGCTGTACCCTTATTGCACGCGTCCCTAATTTCCTTTTTGATGCCATCCCCAACCTCCCCACTACTGTTTGGTGGTCTGTCCACAACTCCCACTAACATTTTCTGCCCTTTGGTGTTTCGCAGCTCTACCCATATAGATTCCACATCATCCAAGCTAATGACCTTCCTGACTATTGCGTTAATCTCCTTTTAACCAGTAATGCTATCCCACCTCCGTTTCCTTCCTGTCTGTCCTTCCTGAATATTGAATACCCAGGATGTTCCCAGCCTTGGTTATCTTGGAGCCATGTCTCCGTAATCCCAATTACATCATATCCGTGAACAGCTATCTGCTCGGTCAATTCATCCACCTTATTACGAATGCTCCTCGCATTGAGACTCAGAGCCTTAAAAAAGGCTTGTTCTTTTTAACAATCTTTATCCTTTTAGAATTATGTTGTAATGTGGCCCTTTTAGATTTTTGCTCTTGATTTCTCTGCCCTCCACTCTTGCTTTTCTTCTTCCTACCATTTGCTTCTGCCCCCTTTTTATTTCCCTCTGCCTCCCTGCATAGATTCCCAACCCCCTGCCTTTTTAGTTTAAAGTAAGGCATATGCTCGGTTCTCTGGATTCAGGCTTCATTGAGCATTCAGTGGTTGTACCAGTTATGCACATCATAGCCCTGTACCAATTACAAGCAGTGTACATATTTGTAATGTATCCTTCACCAGCCATTATACATTTAAAAATGCCATTGCATTTTAGCAGCATTAAAATTGTATTAAAATGGAAATGTACTACTGAAACAAACTGATCAATTAGACTATGAAATATTGTAAGACCACTTCCCGGCTACAATAGAGTGTTCAAAATGCAACCCCACACCTCACACTACATCCATAAACAATATAAGGTTACTATGCTACCAAACCTGAGGGGGAACCAATAACACTCAAATTTCCACATATCAGAAACTTTGTTTTCTGCCCTTCTCTTCACCGCAGATGAAATAGGAGATCTAAAATGCATCTTTTCTGTCTGTGGCATTAAAACAACTTGTGCTGCACAGACTGAATGAATATTTTTTAATGTTTTTTTTTAATGGTCCAGAAATTCCTCTCGAGGACTTCCCGTGGGCAAAGCACTGTAGAATAGAAATAAAATGCGCACTTATCTTAAGCTGCTGCGCCTGCTTGAGATCCCGGTCCGGAGGCCTCTCATGACTGCGCGTTGCAGCGCGTTCACGTCGGGCGTCCGCAGGAGTCATGTGGGTCTGGACACCCAATCACAGGTAAGTATTTTCTCATTCATAGTAATAGGAGATTTGTAAGTTATGAATCTCCTATTACTATGAATGAGAAAAACCCCAAAACTCACAAACACTACATAAAACATTAAAAAAAACACCTCACACAATACAACAATAGAAATTAAAGTTGTTATACATATTCTTTTTTTAAATTGGCCGATTTTAAAAAATAAAATTAGGGTTAGGGTTTAAAATAACATTACCTGAGTGGGCAGGGTTTTAACATAAATATGGTTTTAAAAATTTTATTTTAATCATGTTTTGATAGGTTTTTAAACTCTTACGCCTGTAAAAGAAGGCTATGCGCCTGCTTCTATCAGGCGCAAGTGTTTTGAGGACATTTGCTGGGCAAGATATGGGTAAATGCCGCAATCTTGCCCGTACAAGTGTCCTCGCTTCCGATCTGTGGATGATCTGTCAAGCTCCAACTTGACAGATCGGAAAAGCCAGTTTTCGGCGCATGCGTGCTGAAAACCGGCTTTTCCGATGTCTTCCCGGGTCCGTAGAAACTTCGTATGGGCCCGGGACGTCGAAATTTCTACCCCAATATTTAAGGTGAGTGTTTTGTTTTATCCACTCACTTTGAAATTATTTGTTGTTGACAAAACTCCTTCATGGAGTTTTGAATGCCTTCCACTTCCTTAATAAGGCCATAAAGTGCCACTATTTTCCAACAAGCGAAAGTCTAACCACTGCTCCTTGATATTCAACGGCATACGATCGCCGAATTTCCCCATCATCAACATTCTGGGAGTCACCATGACTAGAAACTTAACTGGTCAACCACATAAGTCCTCATAGGCAGTCCCTCGAGTCGAGGATGACTTTCTTCCATGCCAAAAAGTTCACAGGTGTTTCAATGAAGGATCTAATATTCCAGGTCCTGAACTAAATCTTGAAGGGTGGAAGATGCCTGTGCGTGGATTTTTTTAACATGTGGTGGCCGTTGCACACCAGCCACCACACGGGCTTGACAGAGCTAGGTCTTGGTCCAGTAGCAAGGGTTATCCAAGACGCCTGGAGACCAGCTCTGCTGCACGGACCTAGTGCGCACACATATCGCAGTGTGGACTGGCCCATGCTGTCCCTGGGCCCTCACCTCTTCTGGGACCCGAACTCACACCTCTCCTTGGTCCCGATCATGGCCCTCTACAATCTCTCGCCGCTCACTTCGCACCGACCTCGCCGCTCCTGATGTTACTGCCCACGCTCCAATCAGTGACCTGGATCTTGGTGACGTCCAATCCAGTCGCCCTCTTCGCTGCCGTTGCTCTCCTGCTCCAACATGTGCTGGTCCCTGGAGTGGTGTGCCGCCACGCTGCTCCTTCCACTCCCCGGCCTGCTCCGATGGTGCTCGCAGACCGGGGGCCACGCAGACATAAATACTGTGGCTACAAGAGCAGGTCAGAGGGTGGGTATTCTATGGCAAGTGTCTCACCTCCTGACTCCCCAAAGCCTTTCCACCATCTGTAATGCTCAAGTCAGGAGTGTGATGGAATATTCTCCACTTGCCTGGATGAATGCAGCTCCAACAATACTCAAGTAGTTCGACACCATCCAAGACCAAGCTGCCCACGTGATTGGCACCACATCCACCACCTTAAACAGTCACTCCCTCCACCACCGGTGCACTGTGGATGCAGTGTGTACTATCTGCAAGATGCACTGCAACAACTCACCAAGGCTTCCTTGACAGCAACTCCCAAACCCGCAACCTCTACTCCACTCCCCCCAACACAGCGACAAGCTGACTGTGTGCACTTGCTGAGCGTCGGGAACGCACCAGAAATACTTAGCTGAGGCCCAACCATAAAAATGGCTCTGGCTTTTCGGTGGAACCATCGGGCAGATGGCATGATCACTCCGCTCAATGTGTACTCCAGTTGAAAATTACCCCCATCCATTCCACTTTCTTTTACTAAAAGGTAAGGCTTATGCTCCGTTCTCTGGCTTCAGGCTTCAATGAGCATTCAGTGATTGTACCAGTTGTGGCCATCATAGCCCTATACCAATTACAAGCAGTGTACATATTCGTAATGTATCCCTCACCAGCCTTAACACATTTGGGATGAGCGTTGTAAAATCTAGAGGTTTGGTGTACAACTTCTGCTTGTAAATTTTGTTTCATCTTACCATTGACAGGAAAGCAAACTATAATTCACATAGTTACAAATTTCACATTCCAGACATACAGATCATTGAAAGCCCCATTAAGGTATGTGGAACACCTGATTTGATGAAAGTTGCCTTCGTACTCTACTCGTTTAGTCTTACTCTGTTGTATCAATAGAAGCATCATGCTGTTAAGGAAAGAAAGAACTTGCATGACCTCAAGCTATCCCAAATCGATCCACAGCCAAGTATTTTGAAACTTAGTCACTGTTACAATGTAGGGAAACACAGCAGTCACAGCAAGGTCCCACAAACGGCATTGAGATTGTGATTATATAATCTGTTTTTGATCATGTTGGTTGAGGGATAAACTTTGGCCAGGATGCCAGGAGAAAACTCCTACTCTTCTTCATATAGTGACATGGGACTGTTTATATCCACCTGAGAGAGTAGACAGGATCTGATAGATGGCACTTCCAGCACTGCAACACTCCCTCAGTACTGCACTGAAATTAGAACAGCACATCTGTTACTGCCACCTTAAGTGTTAAGCTATTGCAGCAATAATATTGCAGGATTTTTAAAAAGAATTTGCAAGCTGTATTTTTTTTCTCTTGTAGCTGTGAGTCATCCTTTGAAAATAGATGAGATGAGCTGCAGATGTATTCACAATTAAATTATGAACTGCCACAATTTCATGTGTGGACACCCACACATTGCTTCTCTCAATTAAAAATGATGGATGCACTTCTCAGGAGAGCTGAGGATTTAGATTCAGTGCTGAACAATTCCTATTTATTGAAGTGCTTTGAAAGTTGTACTTCAAATATATTTCTCTGTTTCAATGTTATTCATAAAAATCATGCCATCCTAAAATCGTATTGCACTATGTGGCTTACATTGATCATTTATGACCTTATTTTGGCAGATATCCAAAACTGTCCACAGGTTGCCAGTATTATTGGGTAAGGTAGGGACCATGAGGGATGTTGAAGATGACATGTGCGCTAAAAGTTTAAAAACTGTGGGCCCCAAATTTCATGGTCTTTCTGGTGCACTCCCAACAAGACACCAGCAGAAGTGTGGCATAGGAGACAGGAAACAGCACAGGACCCCGATAGCTTATGCTACAGATGTATCATGGATCCATGTAAGGCAAAGAATCTTCGCTTGCCCCTTACAAGGGTACCCGCGTCAAAGGGGTTGAGGCCTCCCTCCGCTGGGAGCACCGATATTCTTGGCCTCGCAAGGACCCAGCATAACTATGCTAAGTGATAAGAGCGTCTTGAAGGGTGGAAGTGGGGACCACCATAGTGATCCAAGCCATCAAACTGGTCCACACACCTGAAGACTTATAAAAGGCCATTCATTTGATTTTTAATCAATTCAGCCTCCTTACAACGGAAACTGTTTAAGGATGATTTTCAAAGTTGCTGGATGGGGGCAGGGGTGGGAAATAGCACACCCCCATCCAGACATGGCAGCAGGGGGCAGATTTCTTGGTCGCTTATAGTAGACAAGCACCCAGGGGGAGCCCATAGCAGTGCAAATCCTGCCAGCCTCATGCTAATTTGGTGCCCCCACTCCCCCTTCTGACCTCATATACTCTGACGGGTTAGCTTTGGAGGGCAACAGTGGGTACGATTCTGGCACAAGAGCCGGGATTGTGACCTGTGAAATTTCACGCCCTGCATTGTTTGGCTAGACTGGGGTATCTCATTGTTGGTTGGTGGGAACATTTGGCAGCATTGAGGGAGAGGGAAGGAGAAGTGAAGAAACCTAACTTACCGTGGAATCTCCTGCTGCATGCTGCTGATGATTTTTTTGAAATGACGACCTCAAAGATCCTACCTGTTAGTTAAACATTGCTGTAAGGAAAGTCTTTGAAATAATTTGAGGATATCTAATAGCTGAATACCTGGGAAAGCTGTGAAAGGGAAGTCAACATGGATTCAGGAAAAAGTTAAGTTTAATTAGTTTCCACATGTACGCTGACGACACTCAGCTCTACCTCACCACCACCTATCTTGACTGCTCCGCTGTCTCTAAATTGTCAGACTGCAGTACTGGATCAGCAAAAATTTCCTCCAACTAAATATTGGAAAAACCAAAGCCATTCTTTTTGGTGCCCGCCACAAACCCCGTTCCCCTGCCACCGACTCATCCATCTCCATGGCAATTGTCTGAGGCTGAACCAGACTGTTCGCAACCTTGGTATCATATTTGACCCCGAAATTAGCTTCCGACCACCAATGTTCCTTCTCAGTGGCCATGCATTAATCTGAGGGGTCCCGTGCATGGGGGTAAATTGGCTTTTCCATTGTAAGTATCGCGCATGCGCAGAAATTTAAAGGCATTGTGCAGTGAAAGAAACAGGCCACACAGAACAAAGAGCAGCATATAGGGAACGTTGCCAACCACATATCCGCACCATGACTAAGACTGCCTATTTCCATCTCCGGGACATCAGCTAACTCCATCCCTGCCTCAGCTCATCTGCTGAAACCCTGATCCATGCCTTTGTTACCTCTAGACTTGACTATTCCAATGCACTCCTGGCCGGCCTCCCACGTTCTACCCTCCGTAGACTTGAGGTCATCCAAATATCGGCTGCCTGCATTCCAACTGGCACCAAGTCCCATTCACACATCATCTTGTGCTCACTGATCTTCATTGGCTTCCGGTTAAACAACGCTTCGACTTCAACATTCTTACCCTTGTTTTCATATCACTCCATGGCCTTGCCCCTCCCTATCTCTCTCATCTCTATATCCACAACCCTCCGAGATATCTGCGCTTTTCTAATTCTGGCCTCTTGAGCATCCCCAATTTTAATCGCTCCACCATTGGTGACCATGCCTTCAGTTGCCTAGGCCCTAAGGTCTGGAATTCCCTCCCTAAACCTCTCTGCCTCTCTTACCTCCTTTAAGATGCTCCTTAAAACCTACTTATTTGACCAAGTTTGCATTTATATAGTGCATTTCACAACCTCAGGATGTCCCAAAGTGCTTTTCAGCCAATAAAGTACTTTTGAAGTATAATCACTGTTGTAATGTAGAATATGAATGGAGTGTGGAGTATTCTAAGATTGCATTCACTAAGGAATGACTGTTGTATGGAGTAATTGCCTGGTAGAAAGAAAGAATGCATTAAATCTTAAAGGAAAGTATGCTAGTGAATTTGAGCAAATTAACAAATATCAATAAATGTTTCAACAACCTTTCAGCATATGAAAGAAGGTAAATTAATGATTTATTGTGAACCTGTTTCAGCTGGTTAAATTAAGTTAGCAGGATTTAGGAGATAGGAACTTCTGTTTACTTGCAATCTAGGTCGGTGCTGCCGCAGTGACCTTTACAATGATTATCTGCCTAATTATTTTCTGATTCACTGTTTTTAGCTTAGATCTGTTTTTAGAATGTGTTACCAATCTTGGGGGAAACTATCAATTATTTAACATATTTATTATATGTCCATAACATGCCAAATGGCCATTCAGAAATGGTTCAAATTTAAGATAACATCAGTGGATTAGGATCTTGAGTTCTTCTGTGCTTTTGGGTTAAATGACAAATCAAGTGTTAGAATCATAGAATCTTACAGCATATAAGGAGGCCATTCGGCCTTTCATGCCTGTGTCGACTCTTTGAAAGAACTGTCTAAATTAGTCTGACACCCCAACTTTTTCCCTATAACCCTGTAAATTAGCCTCCTTCAAGTACATGTCCAATTGCCTTTTCAAAGGTAATATGCAATTTGATTCCACCACATCTTCAGGGAGTACATTTCAGATCTTCATAACCCACTGTATGAAGAAATTTCTCCTCATTTCCCCTCTAGTTCTTTTGCCAATTATTTTAAATCTACGACCTCTGGTTACTGACCCACTTACAAGAGGAAACAGTTTCTTCTGACTTGCTCTATCAAAACCCTTCATAATTTTGAACACCTCTATTTGGTCTCCCCTTAACCTTCTCTGCTCTAAGGAGAACAATCTCAGCTTCTACAATCACTCCACAAACATGAACTCCCTCATCCATGGTATCATCCTGGAAAACCTCCTCTTTACCCTCGCCAGGGTTTTGACATCCTTCCTAAAGTGTGGTGCCCAGAATTGTATGAGACCTAACCAGTGATTTATAAAGGTTTAGTGTAACATCCTTGTTTTTGTATGCAATGCCCTTATTTACAAAACCAAGTTTCCTATACTTGTTCTTAGCTGCCTTTATCAACTTGCCCTGCCACCTCAAGGATTTGTGAATATGCACCCCTGGGTCACTCTGCTCTTGCACCCCCTCAAAATAATACCATTTAGATTATACTGCCTCTCCATGTTGTTTCTCTGAAAATGTATCACTTCACACTTATCTGCATTAAATTGCATTTGCCATGTGTCTGCCCATTTTCCAGTCTGTCTATGTCTTCCTGAAGTCTGCTACCATCCTGTTCACTGTTTACAAAGTTGTCAAGTTTTGTATCATCCACAAACTTCAAAATTGTACTCCCTATACCCAAGTGCAGGTCATTCATAGACAACAAGAAAAACAATGGTCCTAATACTGTCCCCTGGGAATCCCACTGCATACTTCCCTCCAATCAGGAAAACATCCATTTACTCTCTGCCTCCTATCCCTTAGCCGATTTCATACCCAAGTTACCACTGTTCTATTAATACCGTGTGCTTCGATTTTCTGAATAAATCTGTTATGTGGTATTTTATTAAATGCCTTTTGTAAGTCCATATATACAATATCGTCATCAACCCCCTCTGTTACTTCACCAAAGAACTAAATCGGGCTAGTCAGACACGATTTTCCTTTAATAAATCCATGCTAGTTAGCCTTTGTTATAACCCATGCTTCTCCAAGTGAAAATTAATTTTGTTCTTGACAATGATCTCTAGTAGTTTTCCCACCACTGACATTGGACGGATTGGTTTGTTGCTAGCAGGTTTATCCCTCTCCCTCTATTTGAACATGGGTGTAACATTTTCAATCCTTCAATCCTCTGGCACCACTCCCATATCCAAGGAGAATTGAAAGGCTGTGTTCAAAGCTTCTTCTATCTCCACCCTCGCTTCCCTCATCAACCATGATGCATTCCATCTGGTTCAGATGACTTGTTAACTTTGAGTGACGCTAACCTATTGAATACCTCCTTTCTATCTATTTTTATCCTGCCAATATCTCTCTCTCCCCCCTCCCCCATTCCTCTACTGTGACATTAACCTTGTCCCATTCTGTGAAGACAGATGCAAAGTATTCATTCAATACTCAGTCATGCCTGCTGCCTTCACAAGAAGATTTTCTTTTTTATCCCTAATTGGCATCACCATTCCTTTAACTATTATTTTACTTGTTATGTTGACAAAAGATTTTTGGGTTCGATTTTAAGTTAAACACGAATCATTTCTCACATTCTCTCTCTTCCCTTATTATCTTTTTTCAATTTGTCCCTGCATTCTCTGTACACAACAGCACACCCACCGTTAAGCGATAGAATAGTGTTCGCAGTAAGTAAAGGCCATTATTGAAATAACCTGCTGCTAGAGATACATTGACAGGAAAATGGAGGAGCTGCAAACAAGCCAAATGTTGCTGGAATTTGTTGAAACACAATTAGCTAGAAGATTTAAATGACCAATATTGTCAACTTTCAACAAGTATGAATTGGCTTCAAAAAATAATGTTTGCTTCAAATCATTCTTTGTGTTTGGTTTCAAACTGCTAAGAAGTAACCATCTTAACCAGAAATTATAATTACCAGAAGAGATTCAAAAAATGACTGCTCTTGGTCTGTTTTGGAGACTTCAGTTGGAACATCTTGGATGATGAATAACCAAGATAATTTCTCAATATGCAAAGTAAGAACTGCTGCTCTGGTTCCTATGGGCATATATTCAGATTTCTCTTTTTAAAGATTTTTTCCTTTCCTTTTAAACCGGTGTCTTTGCACATCTTTCACCTTTGAAAATGGGATGGATAGGCCTACAGGCTAGTACAAAATGTTTGACGATCAAGCTCATTCAGTAGGCAAGATTGATGAGCATTTTTCTGCCATTTGATTGTATTTTAAATCATTTTCTCACCAATGAGGACTTTGTCTGGTGTGTGGGTGGGGGGGGGG
Organism: Pristiophorus japonicus; assembly: GCF_044704955.1. Taxonomy (NCBI): domain Eukaryota; kingdom Metazoa; phylum Chordata; class Chondrichthyes; family Pristiophoridae; genus Pristiophorus; species Pristiophorus japonicus. The sequence continues at coordinate 341,898,121 of NC_091977.1, read as the reverse complement.
GCGGTTGGGATTTGTGTTTTGTTATATATGTTTCTCATCATTTGTGACAAATTGTCAATGTTTTTTTAAACAAATAAACTTTATGATAAAGAAATACCCAGAGCAGTTTACACCCTTCTGTGTAGTTCCATAGCTGATGCAAACTTTATTTCCTATGCTGCTTCCGTGACAATAGTAGAATGTGCTTGCAGCCCACCTGGCAGCTGTCTCTACATTTTAGACAGATGGCTATCTTCTTCCGTTTTGACAGAAACAAAACCTGATTATTTTCTAAGTGCCTCAAAATTAGCAACATCTTCGTAACTATTTTCTCAATTGTTTAGTGTTATAATCCAAGTGTTACTTCAGGATGTGATCAGTGAGGTATTTCTCATACTGTATTTTCTAGTGAATGATTTCTGTCACATCATGGGGTGAAAGAATCAATCATAATGTCACCAGATTTGAATCAAATTGGGTTTTGCATTTATTCTTTAAACATTTTTGGATTTTTACACTGAAATGGGAAACAATTTACCATATGCAAAACATATATATTTTTGAACTGTATGCTTACAAAAGATGAGTCTGATTCAAAAGCTGTTGGACTGGGCATTGTTGGATCCAACAGCTGGGTTGGACTCCATTTATCTAAAGCTGTTTCTGAAATGATCTTATTCCATGGTTTGCACAAAACTTGTGTGAAGGTAGAGTTTACTAGAAGTAATTTAAACCACTACAATGAGGTTGTCATAGCATATGGCATATGATTTGTTAGATATAGCACGATTGCATTTCTAAGGTTATCAAACTAGCAAGAAATCGTATTTGTCATTTTATTTTGCTTTAATACATTGTCACCTGTTTCCAGTAAGACAAATTGACATTATTTTAAATTACTGCTCCATTGACATTAATTTCCTTCCTATTTCTTTAATTGTTCCTGTTTACACTGGCAGTACTTGTATATGGTGACTATTATAAAATGAGTCAAGTTCTGGCAAACTGGAATGCATTTATAATTAATTTTTGCACCAATTGTATCATGTTATAAAATAGACTAATTTGATAACTATTTTCATTTAGTATGCTTTCAATTACTTTACAATGTGTTTATAATGGGAACTTTTTTTTTTACCTATTTACTAGTTACATTTCAGTGGAATGCAAACATCTCTAGTGGGTCCCACAAATGGACTTTATTGTAAATCATCGTGAGATGAAATTTCTTCAGTCAATAATATCAAAAAGGCAATGTGAGTACAAGACAGGAAATCCTGTTTTGTACTCAATTTTGTCTTTTTCATTTTATTGACTGGATGTTTTTCAACTCCATGAGTGTACATTCCGTAATGCAGTAGATACTCTGTAAACTCATTAAAGTGCAATCATTTTTTTCTATGTTGAATTAGTTCAGCCATTTTCTTAAAATAAGTGTTAGCTTGGCTCAATTGGTACAACTCGTGTCTGAGACAGAAGGTTGTGGGTTTAAACCCACTCCAGAATTTGAGCACATAACTAGGCTGACACTTCAATGCTATTTCGAGAAAGTGCTGCATTTTTGGAGGTGCTGTCTTTCAGATGAGATGTTAAACTGAGGTTTAACTTCCTGTTGAGTATATGTAAAAGAGAGATGTTTTTTCTGTTAAAAGTGCTATATGAATACGAGTCGCGGTTTTTAATTTTGTTGCTGGAACTTGCATGGCCAAATCTTGAATTATGTAGGAATTGGAATAGGATGTTCACTTTCATTTTAAAATATTTTCTTTTATTAAAATATTTCAAAACGATTTGATGCCTATTACCTTAAATCAGATTTGTATATTACAGTAATGTCAAACATACTTACATTTTTGTAGTAGATTTTAGCATCTGATCAAGCAATTTCTTCTTGGATAAATCCTTAGCTTTCACTGCAAACAGAAAACTGCATTGACTATAGTTGTAGCATGTGTTCAAGCCTATCATAGTCAACATCACTCTCTCTAATGTACAAAAGTAGCAACAGTGAACAGCACAATAATGCCAAGAAACATAGGGCTCTGTGACCCACTCACCTGTTTTACTAGTGGTGCTTGTGACCCATCTAAAATGGAAATACTGTCGTTTAAATTTAATGTGTGCACAGAAAGTATTGTATGAGGCTACACAAATGATGACTGTTCAAATAACACAAACAAAATTAGGCAACCTACATTATTGAACATTTTTGAAAAAGAGGAATTGTATTTATTAATTTTTTGCACCATAGTTTACAGCGGCAGATCAGTGTTATTCCTGATGCATGGTACAGATGGTTCATTCAGTACTATTTTGCTTTCCAGTCTTTGGCCTCCTTTTATATTCTATTGCTTTAAAGAACAAGTCTAAATAAAATTTCTTAACCAATAATCGTTTACCAAAATACATTGTAAAACCACTATAGTTACAAAAAAAATGCAGATGTTTAATTTGTATGGAAAAATAGTGAGAGCTACAGGCAATTATTTTTCAGATTACTTGAACAGTATAGGGGTAATAGTCTTACAAGGACCTGAATGAAAGCAGCGCACAATTAGAAATGCGTAATCGTTGAGTGTAAAATAATTGTTAATTTTAGCTCTTTGCGTAGGAGCTGTTATGATTGAACAGCCGTTTCTTGCCTTTATTAGAGAAGCAGCAAGCGGTTTGAGACAGGTGGAGCTAATTCAAACTGTGAAGCAGATTTGCTTCAAGCAGGTCATTAGTGCAGGAAATCTGCCTCTACTCAAGACTTTTCCTTAACCCTTGTATTATTTTCGTCATTTCTTTCAGGTTGATGATGGTCCATCAAATCCTCTTTGGGAACAGCATGGAGGTTGTCATTTTGTACTGTTGATGAGGACATGGGACTCACTTTGTCATTGATCAGTCGTGTTGTTTTCAACAGTGAACAGCATCAGATAGAAAGCAGCATCAAATCAACGCAGAAACCGTGCATTGAAGGTAATTTTCTTTTCTAAAATTTTAATGTAAAATCTGAACTGGATTGCTAATGGATTATTTTTTATTTTAATTTGGTGAAGGAAAGCAAAGAAATTTAAAGGCACGTTTGAATTTGCATTATTAAATCGCACCATACTTTATTATTGTCTAAATCTCACCAATATACAATAACACCATGGATGGTGCTTAAATTGTATAGATTCACCAGCCTATATGCAGCAGAAAGAGGTATGAGTTGCAGAGCATGAGATTTGAGAGAAAATGCAGTGATCTCTGGGAAGGGTTGTCACACGTTAGTCAGATTTTAATCTTTGGTGAATAAATTGACTTTTATTCCTTTACATATGTCAATAGCATTTTGACTATTGTAAAATGTCACTTGTGAAAAATAAAACCTTTCGGATGATGATGGGATCTGTATGTTAGTAGCGTGTTTAAATCTAATAAGTCTCACCATTTAGCCAAATCTCCATTCTTTTTACACTACTATCTTCTTGGGCAGAAATTATGTAAAAGAAAGACATTAAATTGTTAAACTAATGCATATTATTCCACACAATTTAACAGAAATTTATATATGTAGATGATTTTAAAATAAATCTGTTTAATAACAGTTGTGTTTTGAAAGCAGAAAAACATTTTTGTTTATATAGTAACTGCACAGTATGAATTGTACATTGTTACAATGTAGTTTATTTTTTTTAGCTTGATGTGGCTTAAAAGAAAGACTTGCATTTATATAGCGCCTTTCACGACCACCGGACGTCTCAAAGTGCTTTACGGCCAATGAAGTACTTTTGGAGTGTAGTCACTGTTGTAATGTGGGAAACGCGATAGTCAACTTGCACACAGTAAACACCCACAAACAGCAATGTGATAATGACCAGATAATCTGTTTTTTGTTACGTGGATTGAGGGATAAATATTGGGCAGGATACCGGGGATAACTCCCCTGCTCTTCTTCGAAATAGTGCCATGGGATCTTTTACGTCCACCTGAGAGAGCAGACAGGGCCTCGGTTTAACGTCTCATCTGAAAGACGGCACCTCCAACAGTGCAGCACTCCCTCAGCACTGCACTGGAGTGTCAGCTTAGATTTATGTGCTCAAGTCCTTGGAGTGGGACTTAAACCCACAACCTTCTGACTCAGAGGCATGTGTGCTACGCACTGAGCCACAGCTGACACGACTTAGGAGTAATGTAGATCATTATTCCTTATGTTGGCACCTGCATATGTTGCTAATACTGTAATGATTAATGACCAGTCTTTTTGTAGGTTGATGTTAAAAGCATTTATCCCACTAAGATTCTTAAACACGTAGGGCTACCTTTACACTGAGCACCATTAGTTGTGCACTGCTGAGAGATAGATTGCTTTCTAATGGGCTTTTTACTGACCACTTATCTTTTGGGAATTCTTGTAAAGCATGTTCTGTATAAAATAGAATTGGTTTGGTGTAGTAGTATTTCATAATTTATTCAGAATCCTTCTGTATAATTATATATATTTAAATATGTACATTGTGTTTATGGCCCATAATGTGGAATTGAACTTCTGACTGTAGCTTTTATTTCCACACAGCTATTGCTGTTAAATGGATATGGATATTTAACATTTTGTTTATATAGAGTCATGGAGCTAAATTATCCTAAATGACTTTTTTTATTGAATCAAGTTGAACTTGGAATATTTACAGTCTTGCAAATATAACACATCATCATCTATATTTAAGAGATTTTCAAGATGACAGCCTTTGCCTTCTCCGAAGAGCCAAGAACAAGCACACCATATCTAAAAGGGAACATTCTTGTACGTTGAGTCTATGCCTGTCATACACATCATTTATGTCAAGTAATTGATTCATTTTCTAAATTAAATATTTAAGTTTTTTGCACTCTACTTGGTCATCTTCTGTTTTGATTATTCACCAATCCTTTTCCCTCAATCACATTTTACCATTTTTTTTTACACAAATTGCATTCATACAGCAAGAAGGAGGCCATTCAGAGCATTATACTGTGCCAGCTGTTTAAAAGAGCTATGCAATTAGACCCATTTCCCCACTCTTTCCCCATAGCCCTGCAAATTATTCCTTTTCAACTATACATTCCAGTAAAAAATAAGATGTAGCTGCCAATATACTCCACTATATATTTCTGAAATTAGTTATTTTCACATATTAAATCCATTGAAAAAAAATCACAAATAACAAATGTGGCCGTCAGCTTAGCTCCAACAAATCTCTCCACAGCTTCCAAAAACCGCATGAAGCATCCTGCCGAATACCTGACCATCCTGAGATCCAGATGGAGCCTTCTACCTTTCATAGACGGCCACCTGAAGCCCCAAAATTGACACCCAACACATTTCAATGCGCATCTCCCAATGAGATTCCAATGCTCGGGAGTTGCCATTTAGCTGGGTCTCCACCTCGTACACACATTGACCAGCTGAATTCCTGGCATTGAGGTTGCCTGCTGCTTCTGACGCATGTGGAAAATGGCCAGCTGAATTCCCAACTTTGTCTTTTTGAATCGTGTAGCTCAGGAAAACAAATGGAACGCAATTGAGAACAAGTGGGCCAAAACAATTACAAATGTACAGCAAATCAAGTCATGGCTCAACTGAGTGATCTTAGTGCAGAGAACCACCAACCAGCAGGAACCCACAAATGTAAGAGCCCAATCTATCTAAATCTGCAAACACCACTATGGGAGATCAACTGGTAATTTACAAATATAAATAACAAGATCTCGCTGTGGCAGAATGTGTAAATGCCACCGGGCATGCAGGGTTCAAACTTCAAATAGTGATTAGTACTGAATCAGCTCAGCAGCAGTGGGACTGCTACAAGTGGGCTTGTGGTCCCTGGGCTGGGGCAGGGGGAAATCAGCCATGGTTCTAACTGCTACCTCTTGGAATCTCGTATGTATGGGTAAACACAAGATCAAGCTCACCTTTTGATGCCCTTCCCCAATGCTTGAATGTCAGCTGTGGCTCAGGTAGCACCCTCCCCTCTGAATCAGAAGGTTGTGGATTCAAGTATCATTCCAAGGACTTGAGCACAGAAATCTAGGCTGACACTCCAGTGCAGTGCTGAGGGAATGCTGCACTGTCGGAGGCGTCGTATTTCGGATGAGACGTTAAACCGAGGCCCCGTCTGCTCTCTCAGGTGGACATAAAAGATCCCATGGCACTGTTTCAAAGAAGAGCAGGTGAGTTAGCCCCAGTGTCCTCGCCAATAACTAGCCCTCAATCAAAATCGCTGAAAGAAATTATCTGGTCTTTATCACATTGCTGTTTGTGGGAGTTTGCTTTGTGCAAGTTGGTTGCTGCGTTTCCTATATTACAACAGTGACTACACTTAAAAGTACTTCATTGGCTTTAAAGCGCTTTGTGATGTCCCGTGGTCGTGAAAGGCACTATATAAATGAAAGTCTGTCTGTCTGGCTATTCAAACATTGTTTAGGCTCACGAGCAAAGAGTCCCCAAAAAGGCAACTAGAAGTCCAATCGGAGTCATGGCTTTCAGAAGAGAAAGGAGGAGAATATGATGGTCAAATAACATAAACATTGTATGTACACGTGTCGAATATGTCTGGCCAGTGATCTACGGATATCACCGAGGTTGACCCTGACTCACTTGGTTTTAGTGTCTCACTTTTGAAATGTTTTTTCTATCTCATGTATAACCTTTTGGATGCTTCAAAATAAATGAAGGACAAAGACAAAAGGGGGTTATTTGTAGGTTTATGAAAAACAGACAGACACAAGTCGAGATGCATGCAATGGTGTTGCAGGCCTCATTGCTCGATTGCTCTGGATAGTACTCACGCAATAGAGACAAGAGGCAAAAATCATCCAAGTATTGACTTTTAAGCAATTTTTACAAAGAAGAAATTTTACAAAATCCTGCTGCTTTGGAAACAGTGCATGGTTTTACACACCAAACTGAAGAATTATTGGGAAAATGGTTGGTACAGTTCTGTATACAGCTAACAATAATAACAAAGCAATCACTTTTTATCTTCCATCAAATATTCCAGTATCATGCCCCATGCCATGGTGATTAACGTTTCACCTCTGAACACTTTTATCTGATAAAGAATATTTGCTCCTTTTATGTTTTCAAGTTCGCATTCTGTGAACTTATCAGTAATGCTTGAAAATTATTGGTATTTTTTGATGGTATTTGCAAACGGAATGTTTCTCCCTGTGGATTAAACTTGGATTTCAGTGTATGCACCACAATATCATCATCATAAGCAGTCCCTCGAAGCGAGGATGACTTGCTTCCACGCCAAAAATGGATGAGTACACAGGTGTTTCAATGAAGGACCTAATATTCCAGATCCCGAACTACATATTGAAGGGTGGAAGATGCCTGTGCGTGGATTTTTTTAACGTGTGGTGACCGTTGCACACCAGCCACCACAATGGGCTGAAATTCCGCTAGAAGCAAACTAAAGAAAAAAGGTAAAAAAACTGCGCACTTACCTGTTACTGCTGCGCCCGCTCGAACTTCCGAGCCTGAGGCCTTCACTCCTACGCATCGGAGCGCGTGCAGGTTGGGACGCGCGCAGGGCAGGAGCTGTAGCCACATGGCTCTGGGCAGCCAATCAAGGTACAGTATTTTTTCATTCATAATAATGGGAACTCCGAAAGTTGGAGTTCCCATTATTATGAATGAGAAACGCCCCCCCCCCTGAAACACACACAAAATCAATAAAAAATAGAAAAATACATTGAAGGATCATTTAAATTAAAGTTCTTATAAAAAATAATATTTTCCCGACTTTTTTTAAAGATGCCTTAAAATAAACTTACTGTAGTGGGGAGGGTTTTTAAACAATAAAGTATGTTTTCATATGTGCTTTTTCAGGCACAAGATTTTAAAGGACATTTGCAGGGCAAGATATTCGTAAATATCGGAAATCTTGCCCTGCAAGTGTCCTCGCTCCCAATATGCGCGAGATCTGTTAAACCAGAAACTTGACAGATCGGAAAAGCCGGTTTTCAGCGCAAACGCATTGCCGCGCTGAAACCCGGCTTTTCCAATGCCTTCCCGGTTCCGTAGGAACTTCGTATAGACCCAGGACATCGGAATTTCAGGGCCAATATGTAACAATCTGGTCTGACTTGTATCAGCTATTCTGTTTTAGTTGATTAAATGAGCAACAGAATAGAAATCAGGCTGCATTAATACTCTTTGTTTTCATGTTAATAGGATATTATGTGAAAAATACTCAATAAAATTGGACTTCATAGCTTTTTACCAATCATATAACCAATACAATGCTTTTGATTACATTTGTACGTGTAATATTTAATCAACTGTTATCACTCAGCCGGAGTTTGAGGCAACTTGGGGAATTGGCTATATGTATGCATATATTTTTTTTAACTAGTTGGGCGACCAGCTTGTATTCTACAGTTGATTGCTACATTGTCTCAGCAGTACAGCAGCCACTGAATTCTATGGAGCAACTTACCTTATTCTTGATAATTGAACAAACCTGCATTTACATAAGGATGGGCTTATTTGCATTGTGTTTCTGGCTGATTATCACATGACCTGATTGCTGATTGGTTCCCTTGGAGGATAAGCCACACACAGACGTTTCTCCGGAGTATGTAATTGGAACCGCCCAGCCCAAGTTCTGAGTGACTTTGCAAAGTATAATTTGAGCCATTCTGATTGAGAACTTCCCTGAAAGCAGTCACAGAGAGGATAGAGCTCCCGGCAAAAGCCTCCCAAATGCCTGTCCCCAGCCCAAGTGCATGCCTCCCTTCCCACAGTCAAAGTTCATCCACCGCCCCCCCACCCGAGCCCAAGTTCCTTACCTCCTCCCACCCCCAGCCCACGTGTATGCCTCTCCCAGCCGAAGTCCTTAACCCCAGCGCAAGTGCATGACCTTGCCCCCCCCCGCCCCCGCCGTCCCACCATAGATACAGCATTATATGTGGGTCACGGATTGATAACCGGTTTATTCGGTATGAAGTGACTAGTGACAGTGTCATGACTGCCGGAATTCATCCACCGTGGATGTAAAGAAGGTTGGAACAATGTGATACGTCTTCCCTGAGTTCCCTCCCTCCCCTCCGATCCCCTCTCCCGCTTCCCCATCTATCTCTCTTTCCCCACCCTTATCTCTCTCTCTCTTCCCCTCCTCCCCTCCAATCCCTCTCTTCCCCAACCACGTGTCTCTCTCTCTTTGCCCACCCCCCGTGACTCTCTTCCTACCCACCCACCACCCCCCCCTCCCGTGTCTCTCTTCCTGCACACTCCCCCCGTGTCTCTCTCCCACCCCTCCCTGTGTCTCCATCCCATCCACCCCTCCCTGTGTCACGTTCTCCCCCGCCCCCCTGTCGCGTTCTCCCCACCCCCCCTCGCCCATGTTGCGCTCTCCCCTCCCGCTCCGCCGTGTCGCGCCCTCCCCCTCCGCCGTGGCGCGCTCTCCCCTCCCCCACCACCGTCTTGCGCCCTCCCACACCCGTCTCGCGCCCTTCCCCCATCCCCGTCTCGTGCCCTCCCCCACCTCGCGCCCTCCCCCACCCCCGTCTCGCGCCCTCCCACCCCCCCATCTTGCGCACTCTTCCCCCCCCCCGTCTCTCTCTCTCTCTCTCTCCCCTCTCCGCGTCTCTCTCTTCCCCCCCTCCCCATGTCTCTCTTTTCCCCCCCGCGTCTCTCTTTTCCCCCCCGCCTTGCTCTTCCCCCCCCCGCCTCGCTCTCCCCCCCCCGCCTCGCTCTCCCGCCCCCGCTCTTCCCCCCCCCCCGCCGTGCCCTCCCACACCCCTGTCTCGCGCACTCTTCCACCCCCGTCTCTCTCTCTCTCTCTCCTCTCTCCCCGTCTCTCTTTTTCCCCCCTCCCCGTCTCTCTCTTTTCCCCCCTCCCCGTGTCTCTCTTTTCCCCCCCGCCTCACTCATCCGCCCCCCCCCTCGCTCTCTCCCCCCCCGCCTCGCTCTCTCCCCCCCCGCCTCGCTCTTCCCCCCCCCCGCCGCTCTTCCCCCCGCCTCACTCTTCCCCTCCCCCCTCGCTCTCCCCCTCCGCCTCGCTCTTTTCCCTCCGCCTCGCTCTTTCCCCTCCGCCTCGCTCTCCCCCCTCGCTCTTTCCCCCCCCCTCGCTCTCCCCCCCCCCGCCTCGCTCTTCCCCCCTTGGTGTTTGCGCATGCGCGAGAGGCATCGGGTGGAGTCCAGAGGACGCAGGTGCAGAAAAAACACAGTGCATATAGTCACTCTGTTTACATAACGCCTTTCACAATCTCAGGATATCTCAAAGCACCTTTCAGCCAGCGAAGTACTTTTTTGAAGTGTAGTCACTGTTGTAATACTGCAGTCAATCAATCCCCTGTTGATAATTTCCTGTTATAGCATGCATTACATTTATTGGGCCCAATTTTGGGCATGATTTGCATCAATTTTTTCGGAGTAAGTTGTTTTTTCTGGCGTAAGTTTAAAAAATGCCATTTTCCCCCCAAAATTTGCTTGAGTAAGTCAGTTAGGTCCGATTTTTTGTTAGTTCATTTTTTTTTCCAAAAGGGAGCATTCCCAGACACTTACGCCAGTTTTGGCTATTTATGCCACTTTGGCCAGCTAAAACTTACTCCAAATCAACTGAGGTCAGCGTATGTGGCCAGCTCTGAAAAACATTGCGGGCAGTTAAGAATTCAGCACAGGTTAGTACATTTAAAGCACCAAGACTTACAAAGCACTAAACAAAGCACAAAAATAAGCATTCAATAACAAATAAAAAATACAAGGAAGCTGAAAGGACCTGCACCAAGACGTACAAAGCACTAAACAAACCACAAAAAGTAATAAGCAATCAATCAATAACAAATAAAAAATAGAAGTCCTACCTTTATGCGAATCAAGTTTTTTTTAAATCCCCGCCCCCCACCCACCAATCAAAACTCTCAAGCACAACCATCAATAAATAAAAAATAAAACTGAAGTCCTACCTCGGCCCGGGAAGTCAGCAGGTCGGTCGGCCGGCCGGTGCGGGAGGCCACTCGGCCAGGGATAGGGTGCGGCAAACATCGGGGCGTCCCTTTGGCTGGGGATAGAGGCTGCGAGCATCGGGTCCTGCTCACAGACCGCAGGACACACTGGGAGGGCAGGAGCATGCGCGCAGACTTCACTGCGCATGCGCGCAGCTGTCGGCAGTGCTTTCTGCGCTGGACTGTTGCCCCGCCCCCCACTTCACTATCTACGCCACGCTGGGACACCAGAGACTCGGCAGAGCAGGCAGGATGGGGCCACTTTTTTTCGGCACCGTTTCCATCACGCAAAGTCGGCGCATTTAAGCTAAGTACGCCGAAAAAACGGGTTGGGGAAAATTGGGCTCAATAATTTAAAAATTCATCTGGTGTTTGCTAATTCACCCACTTGTTTATTCCTTTGGAATGTCATTTATCTCCCTTGTAATAGTGACCTGGCTACATTGTTCAGTGTCAATCGTAAATTAGTAGTCTCCTCTATATTATCTCTCCTCTTTCCTCCCTCCCCACACCACACCCACCCCCCCCTCCTCCAAATGTAGCTGCTTATAATTTTACACCATGCTGTATTGAATGAAATGTTTAATTTTATAGAGAATTGCATTGGCAAAAATGTTTAATTTTCTGTTGCACATGCTTGGTCTGACCCATGATGAATGCTATTAACAATTCTCAATGTAGAATTGTCTCTCAATGTCCGAACAGCTAACAAAATACTCAGTTTATACCATCAGTTTTTTCCAGCTAATGTTACCTAGTTAATTTGATTGTTGTGAAACAATTTTTTGTTGTAGTAATAAAAATGCATTGTTTACAGGTTTTCCTGTAGATTCAGCCCAATAGGTAGGTTTCAGGGATTATTTGCCCCTGAGAAATGGACGTGTTGCTTAATTACATGCATTTGACAGCAGTATTTGTTAAACCCACTGCTAACATTGTTGCACTATTTTCACATATAAGCAATACAGTGAAGACATTGCTACTAATGTAATATCATAAAAACTGAACAATGTTCTTGTTTACACAAGGCTGTAGCCATACACAAATCAAGCAATAAAGAGTGCATTAATATATTGCACCTATTCTTTCCCTATGACAAGGGCCTGTAGATTCATATGGATTTGCGATAAATAAGGCAAACAATAGTAGTGCAAGTGTATTCTCTGCTAACTACAATTTTGGAACTAGGGTATTCTTTCCCAACAGTTTCTGCTTCATATCTTGCTGCCCATGACACTTCAGCTGTTGTACAATACATCATATGGTCTAGCATCTGTGGGAGATTTAGTTATGAGGAAACTGACAGAAACAATCAGGCAGTTCAACTTTCAAGGGAGATATCGGGACCTCTTTTATACAGTGAAGGTGAATCTTATTTTTAACATTCACATGTAACAGGTAATGGGTATTCTTGAAGTGAGCAATCAACTTTGTAATTTAATTTGATCGTGTTGCCCAGAATGGGTGCCTGCAAACCTAAATAATTCAAGGTATTCATTTTGGAATCGAGTGGTGAGGTTGAAAAGTAATTTCCCATTGAGCTTCCAGAAAATGCATCGGCATTAACAGGTCTACATTTGAGTTAGCTAAAACTTTTCTTGCTGGAGTTTCACAAACACGAAACTGACAAGGAATTTGGAATGAGGCTTATAGTATTAATAATAGAGCTGTCAGTTTGATGGCTGAGAATGTTAATCACAGGGGTTCACTTGCCAAATATATCTTTCATATTTGTTTGAATTATTACATTTGGAATTGAATGGTGATATGTTGAATTTATATCGTGCTGTGTACACAACATAGAATTTGATTCAAATGAGCAAATATAATAATTTTCTGCAGAATAAATGTCAAAAGGGAATATTATTTGAATGGGGAGAAATTACAACATGCTGCAGTGCAGAGGGACCTGGGGTCCTTGTGCATGAATCCCAAAAGGTTAGTTTGCAGGTGCAGCAGGTAATCAGGAAGGCGAATGGAATGTTGGCCTTCATTGCGAGAGGGATGGAGTACAAAAGCAGGGAGGTCCTGCTGCAACTGTATAGGGTATTGGTGAGGCCGCACCTGGAGTACTGCGTGCAGTTTTGGTCACCTTACTTATACTAGCTTTGGAGGGGGTACAGAGACGATTCACTAGGCTGATTCCGGAGATGAGAGGGTTACCTTATGATGATAGATTGAGTAGACTGGGTCTTTACGCGTTGGAGTTCAGAAGGATGAGGGGTGATCTTATAGAAACATTTAAAATAATGAAAGGGATAGACAAGATAGTGGCAGAGAGGTTGTTTCCACTGGTCGGGGAGACTAGAACTAGGGGGCACAGCCTCAAAATACGGAGGAGCCAATTTAAAATCGAGTTGAGAAGGAATTTCTTCTCCCAGAGTGTTGTGAATCTGTGGAATTCTCTGCCCAAGGAAGCAGTTGAGGCTAGCTCATTGAATGTATTCAAATCACAGATAGATAGATTTTTAACCAATAAGGGAATTAAAAGTTACGGGGAGCGGACGGGTAAGTGGAGCTGAGTCCACGACCAGATCAGCCATGATCTTATTGAATGGCGGAGCAGGCTCGAGGGGCTAGATGGCCTACTCCTGTTCCTAATTCTTATGTTCTTATGAGACTCATTCTGGGAATAAAATACTCTTTTTTTTTGATGTTTTGACCCCATAGGCCACTGTATCTTCTACTTGTGTCATTCTTTTCTGTGAGAATGTCTGAGAAAGGCATATTGAGCCAAGAGACAGTGGAGGAAGCTGGAAATGAGCAAGAGACTCAGATTTCTCCACCCTCTCCAGAGACATGCATCATTAGAACTGAAAGCTTGGAGCTAGAGGAGAAGGAGAAGGAAAAAGAGGATAAAGCAAATGACACAAAGGCTGACCATCAGGTGAGGTTGCCCATGGGATATGAGTGCCTGTACATCCAACTGCTAATTCTATTGATTAATGTACTCTTAATAATACAGGATAATTTCATCTTGTCTTTGTGTATGCTTCATCTGTTCTACTAAATTATGAATTTGACCTGCTTGTATAAGTAAGACACAGGCTTTTGTTTTGCTTATACAGTGTTTTTGTTTGTATTGTTGCATTTTAATAAAAACCACTCTCCTAAAAATTGTGTGGCCGAAATTGACCCTTTTTTAAAGAGCCGTAAACCGGTCAGTAAGCACCAAAAGCTCAGTCGGGGAGAGGTGCCGACATTTGCGAAATTGCCCTCCTTTATTTTTGTGGCGGTGCACGCTACTGGCCCGCCCGTATTCCCGCCCCATCGACACACGCCGCGCCTTACCAACTGGCAGTGACCCCCTTTCCACCCCACATGGGAAATTGCCCCACGGGAGTGGATTGGCCGTCGCTTGGTGCCCCTGACAGCTTTCTCCGGCGGGAAGCTGCTTGTGGCTGGGCGGCGCATCAGCCCTTAAAGGGGAGGGCGCACTGCTGCGGCCGCCATTTTATTTTAATTGTCGTCCGTCTCTGAAGTCAGCCCGACAATGGTAGCCACGGGTTCTGCCGGGTCGCTAATGGGCAGCTTGGCACCCCTTCTTGGGTACCGGGCCGCTGGCCCGGCCAAAACCCTCCCTGGTGGCGCAACTAAAGTTTAGGCAGAGCTAGCAGTGGCCCTCCCCTTTAACTGAACACAAGGCAGCATGTCCATGTCGCACTGATGTCATAAGCGTCGCACTGACATGGTGAGCATAGCGCTCATGAATTCGCCCGCCTTCCACCCCGCTCCCCACCAACTTCTGCCCACCGCAGCCCGATTTCACCACCCCGCCAGAAGAAAAATAAAAGAGGGCAAATTTGCTCCAGACACCGCCCCAATGGTTGTGGCGGTAAATCAACACAGAAAATGGTGAGAGCACCCCATTTTGGTCGGAGGGCAATTTCGGCCCCACGAAACTTCGATACTTGCATTTGTTCAGTAAAATATTTGACTTTTGATTCTAGCAAAAATAAATTCCAATACAGGTACAACATCTGGAATCCTCGAGACCGAGTCCATTCCGGTTTTGGGGTTTTTCCGGATTTCAGACAAGAAAATCAATTGTCTGAAATCTGTAATCCATGCTGGATTTTGAGTGGTGAGGTCCGAAAGCCGGCAAAACCCAAAATCCGGTACGGGTTCGGTCGAGGATTCCAGATTTCAGACTTGATTTTCTTGCCCGAAATCCGGAATCCTCGACCAAATCCTCGGGTTTTGCCTCAAAAATGTACGGTTTTTGGACAATAATTCCGGATTCCAGACGACTCCATCAGCTATGCGCAAAATGTCCGGTTTTTGGACAGTTCCGGTTTTCGGAGTTCCGGATTTGGGACGTTGCACCTGTAGTACGTGTAATTTGGATTAATGCCTTTTTGGAATTGTGTGAAAATACGGAAGAAGATTCCACAGTTATCCTCAAATTATGTTTCTTTAATCAGAAATTAATGAACATGCCGCATTAACTTCATTCTGTAAATGTTATCATAATCGATGAAGCTATACTACATCATTTAATTGAAACAAAAATCATGTAATTAAAAGCATGACATTTCTTGTCATCTTTGTCCAATGAGTGACAATTGTTTAAAATTTGCTGCACAGAAACGAACGGTAAACCAGGGGCAGCAGAGAAAAAGAGCAAAGGTAGGGCTGGCCATCTTCAGTGCAGCTGCATGTGAAAGCTGAAATGATGGAATAAATTCATATCCATGTGATTGTTTTTGGATGTAGCAGTGAAACTGTGTTAGTCTTTGTAAAGTCAGTCTTTCAGTTGCCAGTTAGAAGTATATGTGCTAGAGTGTAGGGCGGCCTTGCGTTTCATGTTACTGTGTTTGCTCTGATTCACCTTATATCGTGAGAGCATCTTAATTCTTCATGTGGACTCATACAAACTTGCACATTCAAGCTTCAAATGACATGACCTGCGGGTATCTTTAGAGAGGAGTAATAATCCATTTGTCAGTGAAAGTACCTTCCATAGAAAGAATTCCCAAAGGTAAAAAGGATCTGTTTAATTTAAGCCTGAAATTTATGAAACTGTTTGCCCCCGCTTTCTGTTCACAATAAATGTGCAGTTTTAAATGTCATCATTATTAAACTGAATTGAGTCAAAAGTATTTTAATTTGTGTGAAAGATTAGAAAATCTAAAAGATTAGAATGTGATGTTTTTTATTTTCCTTTGTAATTTAATAATGTAAAATCAAAGCAGAAAATGCTAGAAATGCACTATAAGTCCATCAGCATCTGTAAAGACAAAAGACAGGTCAACATCTCAGGTGTAGACCCTTTTTCAAAACTGCCAATAAATTGAAGGCTAGTTAACTGCTACTATACTACTCCATGCATGCCACTACTTGAGGGTATCTCTTCGCTATGCTGACTTACCCAACATTAATGCTTAATGTCACAGGACTGGGTTATAAAGAAGACTGCAGAAACATGGGCTTTTCTGCCTTGAAATGAGGCAACTGAGCCTCATGTTAAATGGTATAAAAAAAAGTTCAATCTTGATCACTACTTAAAAGTACATAGGCTCCAAATAGCTAATGGCAAAAATAGGGGAATTTAGGACTTTTTTTCTTCACACACGTAAGAACATAAGAACATAAGAAATAGGAACAGGAGTAGGCCATATGATCATGGCTGATCTGATCATGGACTCAGGTCCACTTCCCTGCCCACTCCCCATAACCCCTTAATCCCTTATCGGTTAAGAAATTGTCTATCTCTGTCTTAAATTTATTCAATGTCCCAGCTTCCACAGCTCTTTGAGGCAGCAAATTCCATAGATTTATAACCCTCTGAGAGAAGAAATTCCTCCTCATCTCAGTTTTAAATGGGAGGCACCTTATTCTAAGATTATGCCCCCCTAGTTCTAGTTTCCTTGATCAGTGGAAACATCCTCTCTGCATCCACCTTGTCAAGCCCCCTCATAATCTTATGCATTTCGATAAGATCACCTCTCATTCTTCTGAATTCCTGTGAGTAGAGGCCCAACCTACTCAACCTTTCCTCATAAATCAACCCCCTCATCTCTGAAATTAACTTAGTGAACTTTCTTTGAACTGCCTCCAAAGCAAGTATATCCTTTCATAAATATGGAAACCAAAACTGTACACAGTATTCTAGGTGTGGCCTCACTAATACCCTGTATAACACGTAGTGGTCACATGGACCACCATGTGAGAAAGAGCCTGAGAACCTAGAGTCATTTAAAAAACAGCTAGATACTGTTTTGATGGATTGTCAAGTTCTTTCTGGGTGGATGAGATAGGAAAGATGACATGGTCTTCCCCATTCATATTGATCACTGTCAGAGCACAGATTCAGTTGGAGGAAGAGAAAGTTGGTTCTCAAACCAGTGTCCTAAGCTTAAATAAAGGGGACTACAAATGTATGAGGGCAGAGTTGGCTAAAGTGGACTAGGAAAATAGCCTAAAGTATGGGATGGTAGATGAGCAGTGACAGACATTTAAGGAGATATTTCATAACGCGCAACAAAAATATATCCCAATGAGAAGGAAAGACTAAGAGAAGGGATAACCATCCTTGGCTAACTAAGGAAATAAGGGAGGGTATCAAATTAAAAACAAGGGCATACAATGTGGCCAAGACTACTGGAAGGCCAGAGGATTTGGAAATTTTTTTAAGCCAGCAGAGAACGACTAAAAATATGATTAAAAGAGGGGAAGATAGATTATGAAAATAAACTAGCACGAAATATAAAAACAGATAGTAAGAGTTTCTACAGGTACATAAAAAGGAAAAGAGTGGTTAAAGTAAATGTTGGTACCCTGGAGGATGAGACTGGGGAATTAATAATGGAGAACAGGGAAATGGCAGAGACAGGGAACAAATATTTTGTATTGGTCTTCACGGTAGAAGACACTAAAAACATCCCAATAGTGAATAATCAAGGGGCTATAGGGAGGGAGGAACTTAATACTATCACTAATGAAGTAGTACTAGGTAAAATAATGGGACTAAAGGTGGACAAGTCCCCGGAACCTGATGGCTTACACCCTAGGGTCTTAAGAGAAGTGGCAGCAAAGATTGTGGATGCATTGGTTGTAATCTACCAAAATTGCCTGGTTTCTGAGGCGTTGCCAGCAGATTGGAAAACCATAAATGTAATGCCCCTATTTAAAAAAGGAGGCAGACAAAAAGCAGGAAACTATAGACAAGTTAGCCGAACATCTGTCATTGGGAAAATGCTGGAGTCCATTATTAAGGAAGCAGTCGCGGGACATTTGGAAAAGCATGATTCAATCAAGCAGAGTCAGCATCGTTTCATGAAAGGGAAATCGTGTTTGACAAATTTGCTGGAGTTCTTTGAGGATATAATGAACAGGGTGGATAAGGGGGACCCAGTGGATGTGGTGTATTTGGATTTCCAGAAGGCATTCGAGAAGGTGCCACATAAAAGGTTACTGCACAAGCTTAAAGCTCACGGGTTTGGGGGTAATATATTAGCATGGATAGAGAATTGGCTCACTAACATAAAACAGAGTGTCGGGATAAATGGGTCATTTTCCGGTTGGCAAACAGTGACTAGTGGGGTGCCGCAGGTTTCGGTGCTGGGTCCTTAACTATTTACAATCTATATTAATGAATTGGATGAAGGGAGCTAATGTAATGTAGCCAAGTTTGCTGATGATACAAAGATGGGTGGGAAAGCAAATTGTGAGGAGGACACTCAAAATCTGCAAAGGCATATAGACAGGTTAAGTTAGTGGACAAAAATTCAGCAGATGGAGTATAATGTTGGAAAATGTGAGGTTATCTACTTTGGCAGAAATAATAGAAAAGCAAATTATAATTTAAATGGAGAAAAATTGCAAAGTGCTTCAATACAGAGAGACCTGGGGGTCCTTGTGCATGAAACACAAAGCAAGTAATCAGGAAGGCAAATGGAATGTTGACCTTTATTGCAAGAGGGATAGAGTATAAAAACAGAGAAGTCCTGCTACAACTGTACAAGGTATTGGTGAGGCCACAACTGGAGTACTGCGTACAGTTTTGGTCTCCGTATTTAAGGAAGGATATACTTGCACTGAAGACTGTTTAGAGAAAGTTCACTAGGTTGATTCTGGAGATTAAGGGGTTGACTTATGAGGATAGGTTGAGTAGGTTGGGCCTATGCACATTGGAGTTCAGAAGAATGAGAGGTTTCAATAACATCACTTATCAGATAATGAGGGGGCTCGACAAAGTGGATGCAGAGAAGATATTTCCACTCATAGGGGAAACTAAAACTATGGGACATAGTCTCAGAATAAAGGGCCGCCCATTTAAAACTTAGATGAGGAGAAATATCTTCTCTGAGGGTTGTAAATCTATGGAATTCTCTGCCCCAGAGAACTGTGGAGGCTGGGTCATTGAATATATTTAAGGCGGAGATAGACAGATTTTTGAGCGATAAGGCGTAAAGGGTTATGGGGAGTGGGCAGGGAAGAGGAGCTGAGTCCATGATCAGATCAGCCATGATTTTATTGAATGGCGGAGCTGGTTCGAGGGGCCAAATGGCCTACTCCTACTCCTATTTCTTATGTTCTTGTGTTCTTAGAACATTAGGCAACCTTTAATTTTTCAGAATTTCTCCATCATGCTGCTTGTAACTATTCTCCATGAGTTGAAGCCATAACTACAGCTTGTAGTTTGGATCCATAACTTCTGTAGCAGCAGTGAGATCACTGATGAGAGATATTTCTGTTGTGCCTATTACCTGTGTGACTAAAGTCACCACTGCAGATGTTGTCTTATGCTCAATTGCAGACTAAAGTGCAGCCACGCATTCCTCCATGGAATCAGTGTTGTGTGATCTGGCATTGCATATCTGGCTGTTCGACTGCCCCACACTTCCAAACCAACTTTCACTGGTGTTTGCAAGGAAGAAAGTGATTGCTCAGTAGCTGGCTGCTGTTGTTGCAGCCTCAATTTCAAAATCTGCCTAATAAGGTCTGTATCCCATTGTAACGCAAGAGGATGCCAAACATAGAGGATAGCCACCAGCTAGCTGCTCATTAACCATCACCATTGCTGCCCCTTCAGCAGAGCATGCTGTGTCTCATCTGTGATTCCTCCTGAACATCACTGTGTACTTCCCTTGAACTATGTGCATTAGTGGTGGTGATCGATTCAAGTGGAGGTGGTGAACGTTGGTGCCCTGGTGTATGTTGCTCTTCGGGTTTGCTTGAGAATGGCTAGGTTCTTTTTCTGTGAATAAAGCAGATGGTACATTTTGAGTAAATAAGCTAATTTATCCATTTGGATACTGTATTTTCATTATATGTTGCATTATGTGCTTGAATGCAGTTATTGGGTGTGGATAGGTGAATACATTGTGCAAATCATATATATTAATTATATGGAACATAGCATGAGTTCTGCGCTCTCCTCCAACCTGAACTGACCCCATACCTTCAAAGCGCTTCCTGTGCAATAATAGTTTCCTCATCTAGAATCAGTAATGCGGGGGACTATTTCTTCTGATTATATGTGAACTTTGCATTAAAACATAAGAACAGTGGGAATAGAGAGGGAATGATTTATTCTATGGAAATCACTTCCTACAGGACATTCTCTTTCACCTTAACATTTCTGTGTGTCCGTACATTTTTTTTGCAAACATAATTTACAAATACAGCTTTCCATACATCTGTGCTCTGTATAACTACTTTACAGTGATATTTATGATGTAAATTTGTGCACTTCCTTAAGCTGCGGAACCGTTTTCTCACTTCCAGCCGTGCTAGTTTTGGTGTTGAGAGAATGTTCACCATGTTCATGACATACTTCCATGCATGTCTTTTCTTCTGCATATTCTGAGTCTACCTCACACCCCCATCACCAAAAAAAGGGCGTTGTGATGCTCCGTTACACAGCCTGTGAAATGCACATCTTGCAGCATTTTCTTTCCATTCATTTTAATGGGTGCAAAATCTTGCAGGGCGCTATGCCCAAATTCCAGATGTGCCTTACTGGTGTGCAAAGCTCTGTGCTGGGAGTACCAATGAGTAAAACCTACCCTTATGTGTTGAACTATTAGGCGGGCATTGTAGGGTAAATTTTACAAATGCACGCATTCCTCAGGAACGTACATTGGGAAATCGTGCACACACCATCTTCTTTCTTCTGCCCATTCATAAAGAGTTTTCCCTTATGGATCAGTAAATCATGCATTAATAAATAATGTTGAAGGCCTTGAAAATTATTCAATGATAGGTTCAAATCATGAATATGTGATTTATTCTCCCAAAATTAAATGCTTAACTATTGACTTTTATAAACAAATTCAATAGAGTGAATAGGAAAAACACTATTTCCTACGGTTGGGAAGCTGCTGATGTGGGATCATCCATTTAGATATGCCACTAAGAGAGAGTGAGGTGAAAGATTAAAGAAATGTCTTTATTCCTTATTTATTTACTCCGAAAGTTCTTAAGAGCATGAAATGCTTAGCTATAGGGAGTGGTTGAGGGAGAGATTATTGAATCTTTTACGGGAAGAGTAGGTAAACATTTGAAGCACAGATGATGGGCAAGAACAATGATTTATTTGGATTGTTCTAGCTAAGAGTTGGCACTCTCACAGTGGGCTGAATAGTGTCCTTCTGTGCTGTAACCAACCTGAAATACCAGCCATATGCCTCACTCCCTTATGGAATATTGGAACTACATATGTCATCCCTCAATCATTGGGGGGGTACTCCAGTATTTACAGCTTTGAATGGTGTCAACCAAAATGTAGCTTTTGTACAAAGATTAAGAATAGCACAAAAATCCCAAATATCAAATAATGAAGGGCCCTTTACTGACGCATGCATCATATTTCTAAATTATTCATAAGAAAATCTTTACAATCTGTACATCCAATTGTTAACCATGGTTTCAGCAGTGACAATTTTGATACATTAATCGTGATTCTAACAACATGAATTTGTAATTGGGGGTTTACATTTAAACTTATTATGTTATGGGTGTAAATGATATAGGTGTAAATAATTTGTAAATTCATCATCATCATAGGCAGTCCCTCAGAATCGAGGAAAACTTGCTTCCACTCGTAAAGTGAGTTCTTTGGTGGCTGAACAGTCCAATACGAGAGCCACAGACCCTGTTACAGGTGTTGCACTGTTTTGAAGAACTCCATCATGCCTCAAACAGTATAATTTCTGTGTCTTTTTTTTAAGCTTAGCCAGGCAAAATGCTGTGCATTTAAAATGGACTTCAGGTCATTGTATATTTTTTAAGAAAGAGATCCTTTATCTTGATAGCGGGGTAAGTATTATACTCAGTCATCTAAAAACATAGAGAGGTTGTTTCCCCTGGTCGGGGAGACTAGAACTAGGAGGCACAGCCTCAAAATATGGGGGAGCCAATTTAAAACCGAGTTGAGAAGGAATTTCTTCTCCCAGAGGGTTGTGAATTTGTGGAATTCTCTGCCCAAGGAAGCAGTTGAGGCTAGCTCATTGAATGTATTCAAATCACAGATAGATAGATTTTTAACCAATAAGGGAATAAAGGGTTATGGGGAGCAGGCAGGTAAGTGGAGCTGAGTCCACGGCCAGATCAGCCATGATCTTTTTGAATGGCGGAGCAGGCTCGAGGGGCTAGATGGCCTACTCCTGTTCCTAATTCTTATGTACTTATATGTACTTATGTATATGCATCTCAATAAGGGCCCATCTCGCCTTGCTAGTTAACCTTGTGTTATTCAAATGTTAATGTAGGAAGGTTGCCAGTTGGATGAGAAGACAAAAGTAGTTGCCTTTGATTGCTGAACCATCAGTGGAGTTTCACACAATTTGAAATTAAACTATGCAATATTTTATCCACTGAGGAGGTGTCATAAATAAAAAATTCCACATTAGCCAGGAAACTGCTGTTCACACTCTGTCTACTTGATTGGTACAATTGACTAATAATTTGATTGCCTGCCTAGTTAAAGAACTTCTTTATTCTGGAGTGTCGAATCTTGCCTTCGAAATTGTACAAGTGCTGCTGTTTTTCCTGCTAGCTATAGTTTAATGTTTGCCTACCTGTTTACACATTGAGTCAGGGAAGGAGTTCCGTATAGTTTAATTCCAACGCTATGTTTACCAGAAATTAGTTAATGGATTCTGGATGGAACTACTAAAAGTTTGGATTCTTATTTTGTTTCAGAGCAGCTTAAATGTTGTTAGTCAAATACTGTACTGCTAGTTATTAGATATATTCATTTCCTTCTGTGTAATTATATTCTCATGCATAACCCTTAGTTGTGTACAAGAATATAACGATTAGCTTTACCCTGAGCAATATGTACATAAGAGTATAAAAAGTAGGAGCAGGAGTAGGCCATTTGGCCCCTCGAGCCTGCTCGATTTGACAAAATGACATTTTCCCTTTCAGAGTGGACAGGAGAGCATGGGACAAGCCGCACAATCTCCGATGCACAATACGGAGTAAATGGGTAACTGTTAGTCCTGAAATATGCTATTCCCATTCATGCTATACATAAGGGAGCGAGTTTAATTTCATAGGAGATACTGGTCTGGTTATGGAAACTCCCTTTTTGTCATGAACCCAAGTTTAAAGTGTAGGGACAGAAGAGAAATTGCAACAAATACCTTTTTACAAAATACATCTGACTTGTGTATAATATTCTATTTTAAGTTTTATTGGGCTAGAATTTCCGAGCAATCTGCCAGCGCCCGATTGCCATGCAAAAGACCACTAAGATTCCCCAAATTATTGGCAGCAAAAACTTCCCCCCAAAATTTTTTAAATCTGCCCAATGAAAAAAATGGGCATTGCACCCAGATTCTCGGTGAAAAAGGTGAATTTTGGGTCGATTGGGCGGTTCTTAAAGAAAATGGGCGATAATTAATAAATTTATCCCGAGGCTGCAGGTTGGGCCTAGGAGGAGAAAAACACTAAAATAATTTTTCAAAAAACATAACACAAAAAAAATCATTAAAACATTCAAAGGACCCTTTTAACTTAAATCACGACAACTGAATTTAAAATAATTAGTAAAAAAACAATTACTTACCTTTTTCTTGCAGAGCTACTCGCCTACAGCCCAGCTCCGCTGATTCTCATAGGTATTTTTTTTAATACTTACCTACGGGTCACCGCTAAGCCAAATATCACAAGATGGCAATCTGTGGACAGTGCACGTCGGCGGTTCGTTCCCCAGTGGTACTTCGAAACCCAGCGTAACTCAGCTGGGCAATTTCTCGCCGACCTGGTTATCACCCAAAACGGCCAATACCGCAAGAAACCGGGCAGTGAGCCACTGCAAATTCTAGCCCATTGTGATAGACTATTTTTAAACAAGATATATTGTTCAAAATTTTACACTTTCTTTGAGCAACTAATACCAGTTCAGGACTATCTTTTTGTTTATATCCCTCTCTCCCACCTCCGCCTCTCCTTCCACACAAAGGATTAAATAGGATATACGACACAGAAACAGGTCATTAGACCCAACCTGTCCATGCCAGTGTTTATGCTCCACTCGAGCCTCTTCCTGTCTTTCCTCATCTACTGCAAATGTAATACCCCTATTACAATAAGGAGGCAGACAAAAAGCAGGAAACAATAGACTAGTTAGCCTAACATCTGTGGTTGGGAAAATGTTGGAGTCTATTATTAAAGAAGCAGTAGCAGGACATTTGGAAAAGCAAAATTCGGTCAGGCAGAGTCAGCATGGATTTATGAAGGGGAAGTCATGTTTGACAAATTTTCTGGAGTTCTTTGAGGATGTAACGAATAGGTTGGATAAAGGGGAACCAGTGTACGTGGTGTTTTTGGACTTCCAGAAGGTATTTGACAAGGTGTCACATAAAAGGTTACTGCACAAGATAAAAGTTCACTGGGTTGGGGGTAATAAATTAGCATGGATAGAGGATTGGCTAACTAACAGAGAACAGAGAGTCGGGATAAATGGTTTATTCTCTGGCTGGCAACCAGTAACTAGTGGGGTGCTGCAGGGATCAGTGCTGGGACCCCAACTATTTACAATCTATATTAACGACTTGGAAGAAGGGACTGAGTGTAACGTAGCCAAGTTTGCTGACAATACAAAGATGGGAGGAAAAGCAATGTGTGAGGACACAAAAAATCTGCAAAAGGACATAGATAGGCTAAGTGAGTGGGCAAAAATAATGTTGGAAAGTGTGAGGTCATGCATTTTGGCAAAAAAAATTGAAGAACAAGTTATTATTTAAATGAAGAAAGATTGCAAAGTGCCGCAGTACAGCGGGACCTGGGGGTACTTATGCATGAAACACAAAAGGATAGTATGCAGGTACAGCAAGTGATCAGAAAGGCCAATGGTATCTTGGCCTTTATTGCAAAGGGGATGGAGTATAAAAGCAGATAAGTCTTGCTACAGCTATATAAGGTATTGGTGAGGTCACACCTGGAATACTGCGTGCAGTTTTGGTTTCCATATTTACGAAAGGATATACTTGCTTTGGAGGCAATTCAGAGAAGGTTCACTAGGTTGATTCCGGGGATGAGGGGGTTGACTTACGAGGAAAGATTGAGTAGGTTAGGCCTCTGCTCATTGGAATTCAGAAGAATGAGAGGTGATCTTATCGAAACGTATAAGAGTATGACAGGGCTTGACAAGGTGGATGCAGAGAGGATGTTTCCATTGATGGGGGAGACTAGAACTAGAGGGCATGATCTTAGAATAAGGGGCCGGCCATTTAAAACAGATGAGGAGAAATTTCTTCTGAGGGTTGTAAATCTGTGGAATTCGCTGCCTCAGAGAGCTGTGGATGCTGGGACATTGAAGAAATTTAAGACAGAAATAGACAGTTTCTTTAATGATAAGGGATTATGGGGAGCGGGCAGGGAAGTGGAGCTGAGTCCATGATCAGACCAGCCATGATATTGAATGGTGGAGCAAGCTCGAGGGGCCGTTCTTCTGTAAATCGATCAGTAAAACCGTCTATTGCCTTCTCCCTTATATGCTTGTCTAGCTTACCCTTAAATGCATCTATACTATTTACTTCAACCAGCCCCTGTGGTAGCAAGTTCCACATTCTCAACGCTCTTTGGGTAAAGAAGCTTATTCTGAATTCCCTATTGGATTTTTTTATGACTATCTTATACTGATGGTCTCTCGTTATGCTCTTCCGCACAAGTGGAAACATTCTCTCTGTATCCACGCTATCAAAACCTTTCAGAATTTTAAAGACCTCTATTAGGTCACCCCTCAGCCTTTTTTCAAGAGAAAAGAGACCCAGTCTGTTCATCCTTTCCTGATATGTATGCCCTCCCATTTCTGGTATCATCCTTGTAAATTTTCTCTGCACCCTGTCCAGTGATTCTCTATCCTTTTATAATATGACGACCAGAACTGTACTCTCTAAGGGCCCGAAATTCGACATACCGCCCGCTTAACGCCAAAAAATACAAGTTTTGTCAAAAAACAGGTATCTACCGCTGACATATGCACACCCGCCATGTCGAACCGCACACATACCGCCCAAAAAGTGCAAGTTTGATGACATACTGCCGACATAACACCAGAGCTGCATACTGTCCTGGAGAAGGTGGTTTTACTCGATCTCGAATGGGTGTTCGGTGCTGCCATTTTGAAATCAGGAACAGTCAGCAAAAGCAACACCTCAGTATTCAGAGGTGAACAGTTACTTTACAGTGGGATTTACAGTGGAAAAGATATTTATATTGGTACTGAGTACATTATTAAGATAGAAGGCATTTGAGTTTATATTTTTTTCATTGAAAAATCATGAGAGTTTATCTCCGGATACTTGAGATTCTGGAAGAATGGGGCCTGCACTATCTCAGCCTGTATTGTTGACTTCTTGTCTAATGTAGGATCTAGATGGGAGAAGGTTTATTGAGCAGAATTATCAGGGTAATGGAGGAGGTTTCAGACTGATGAGAAGGAGGAGACCTTACCCCCAAAGGGTTTTCAGGGAGAAGTGCTCATACTTGGACCTGACCGATCGACAGTGCTTTCGAAGGATGTGCTTCTGAAAAGAGGTGATCAATGAGATTTGCCAACTCATTAAGGCAGACCTGCAGCCCAGTACCACCAACATTACTGCACTCTCTTTCGAGGTGAAGGTGACTGCGGCATTTTCCTTTTATGCATCCGGCTCTTTTCAGGCATCAGCTGCTGGACATATGCTACATTTCTCAGTACACTACTCATCGCTGCACTTGACAGGTAACCGAAACACTGTATGCTGCCAGATGGAATTTATAAACTTCCCAATGACCAGGGAGGCACAGAGTAAGAGGGTTTTGCACGCATTGCCGGCTTCCCCAAGGTGCAGGGTGCTGTTGACTGTACCCATATTGCCCTGCGAGCACCATTACAGGAGGCAGAGGTGTACTGAAACCGTAAGGGATTCCACTCCCTCAATGTGCAGCTTGTCTGCGACCATACACAGCACACAATGGCAGTGAATGCCTACTTTCCAGGGAGCATCCATGATGCATACATCTTGCGTGAGAGCACTGTGTCTGACCTGTTGAAGTCTGATCCATAAGGTAAATGCTGGATGCTGGGGGACAAAGGGTACGGCCTTGTCACCTGGCTCTTGACCCCCCTGCGGAACCCTCAGACAGAAACCGAGCAATGTTATAATAAGAGCCATTTAGCCACACGTAATATTTTCGAAAAGACAATTGAAGTGCTGAAGCAGCACTTTCGATGCTTGGACCACTCAGGAGGCAGGCAGCAATACCACCCTGAGCAGGTTGCTCAGTTCACAGTGGTGTGCTGCATGTTGCATACTTTAGCAATCATATGGGGACAGGAATTGCCACAGGGGACTGTGGGACCACCTGAGGAGAGAGTGCAGCTGATGGAGGAGGAAACTGAGGGGGAGGATGAGGAGGAGCTTCGCGATTGTCACATGGCATCCCCCCACCCCCCCCCCAACACCACAGCGGCGGGCTCGTAGAGTGTATGCCACTGCAAAATTGTTACGTCAGCAGCTTTACTTGAATGTGGACAGTTGCGTTTCATTTTTTCCTGCAGTGTGTGGGACCCTGATGAATGTTACCCCAAAAGTTTGACACTGTATAAGAGTGCTTAAACTCAATTGAAACGTTTATGTAAAAATTTTAAAATATAGAACAATTGCAAAACTTTGTAAAACTTATGGGGCTGAAATTGATGGCCTTGCCACCCACTGCCGCCAAGATCCGCTGACATCTCTCTCTGGGTTGCGCCCAGCGCCAGTTTGCACTTGAGCTGGAGCGGGCGGGAGGGGAGAACCGCCGGGAACTGCCCGCTGACGTCAGCCGGCGGCCAAGTGGCGCACGTGACCTCCCCCCCCACCGAGATGCCAGATTGGTGCGGGCGGGAGTCGGCACCAGCAAGGGGTAGGACTGCCGTGAGGAGGCTCGTCTAACCCCCAAGGTAAGTTTTTTTAAAAACTGGAAAAAAAAAGGTTAGTAATCACAGCGTCTTACCTTAATGGGTTCCCCTGAAGGTCTTCTGGGTCATTTCTTTTTCCAATCATTTTTATTTGAACGTCTTCGCCCCCTCCGAGGGGCCCGACTCCATCCTCGGCGGCAGTTCGGCGGCAAGAGTCTTTGCCGCCGAGGTTGGGAGCTCCCGCCCGCTTCCACCCAGTTTGACACCGTACGTCGCTCGTTTGCCGCCAGCCCAACTTTAAAATTATTTTTCAGCAATTTAACGCCCAAAGTGCTACCCCGGTCTCTCAGCGGCCTTTTGGGCGGCACTTGAGCGAGACTTGGACTTCACCAAGTTCGGCCCCTATAACTTTGAAAAACTGTAACAACTGTAACAACTTTAAATAAACTTTTAAAAATCAAACTTCAACTATTTAAAGTTAACAATGAACAATTAACAATATAACAAAGCACCCTTTACTGTCCTCGACCTCGACCGAGTACTTCCCCCATCCTTTGGACTCACCCACCCCCACTTTTTCTTACTCCCGCCCTTCCCTTTCCCACTGCCTGTGAGCCAGGACCTCCCTGTGGTGGTACCAAGCCGGCATGCATCAGTGCACCCCAAGTGCTGTTGCTGTTGTTGGGGGTCAGACATTGCAGGCGCAATGAATGGGGCCTCCAGAGAAGCTCATGATCCGGAAGGCACGGCTTCAGGGCTGGAAGCTGCTGGCAGCTCCCCATCCTGAGGTGCTGTCGACCCGAGGGGGAATTTCGTGCCATATCTCGATCCCATCGATTGCCGCATGGCATCAATGGAGTTGGCAGTTTGCTCCATCGCGATGATCAGATGCGACATATCCTCCGACTGTCATTCTGATAACGCCGCGATGTTTCCGGCTATCGTAGCCATGGCCTTGAGCAGCTCTTGACTTATGTCAGTGCTGGCCTGTGATAGACACACCATGTCCAGGTATGCGCCTATCTGTCTTGCAGCAATGAACCTTTGCTGCACCAACTTCCGTCGCTGCGGCAAAGGCGCTGCAACACTGGGGTGCCTTGCTGCGCACCACTTGGTCCCGCAGGATCCAAGGCGGCATGGGGGAATCCTCTGAATATAGAATCGGTGGTGGAGAATGTTTCAGCTGGCCCAGGTGTAACTTATTTCCTCCTCCGTTTCCACCCCCACCTCCACTGGCTCCAGGATGAGCTGCTCTTCCTCTTTGTCATGTATCCTACATGGCTACTGTTGGTACTATCACAAGGTGCCACCAGAGGGCACAGCGGTGGGAAACTTGTCGATTGCATGTACAGGTGTGCCTGGCCTAGTATAAAAGGCAGGCCACCAGGTGTGATCCTGAGCAACTAGCGAGGAAAAGTCATGCCATCGCGATCGGAACTACAGAGTACCTATCATAAGTAATGAAAAGTTGTGTGATGTACGATTTCAACCGCACGCAGCCAATGCAGCGGACAGACACCCAGCAGGGGCACCCAGGTCCAGCGAGCTACCCAATGCTGTAGCCTGCGTCCCGGGGACCAGAGTTATGCACCATGGAGTGTGGTCACAAGCAGCCAATACACATGAGCTGCAGAGCAAGCGAGCTCAGCAGGGCAACGGCACTGGTATCGATACCCTGCCCCTGATCGGCTCCACCTCTCAGGCACCCTATGGCACCAACCACCATGTGCCTGAAAAAGCAGACTGTGCTAAGGCGCAGTCCCCAGACCCCATCGCCACCAAGGCCATACCCGTAAACGAAGGGTTGCCTGTTACAGTCCCCCCCAAAAGGGACCGGGACCAGCCAGGATCCCAAACCAAACAACGCCCAGGCCAGCGAGTCAGCAGTTCCCTGTGCACTGCTAGACGACAGCCCCTCGGGGAGCAGCAGCAACCCAGGGCGCAAAGAAAGGACAGGGAGGTCACAGGCATCTGTGAACCTGCCCGCGCTAGGAGCCACGGCAACAGCCCCTAGAGCAGGCAACTTGAGCCAACCGGGTTCCCACTGCCAGCACTGGGCACCACGCCGCCACCAGACTGCAGGGACACAACCCAGCAGTTCTGGAACTAGTTTGTCCTTACGCACCGGTCACCGCATCGATAATGTATCTCACCAGTCTAACGTACTTGTCTCACAATGGAACCACAAATGTAATGCGACCTTGTCTGTCTGAACTTGAATGTATATGACTGCAATGAGCCTCCGGCATGATCTATATGTGGGGGGTGGGGGGGGGGGTGGGGTGGCAGGGAGAATGGAGTGGTCAGTGACACACACAAACAGCAACCACCAGCACTCTACTGCACCAACCACTCGCCTAAGATTGAAACGACCTGCCAAGGGTCAATCAGATAGAGCTAAGCCCAGAGCACAATCAATGCAGAAGCGATTTGCACTAAAGGCTTAGGGGAGAGTGATGTCATGTAGCCTACATGGCTACTGTTAGTACTATCACAAGGTATGCCACCAGAGGGCACAGCAGTGGGAGACTTGTAGGTTACCTGTACAGGTGTGCCTGGCCTGGTATAAAAGGCAGGCCACCAGGTGTGATCCTCACTCTGGAGTTAACTAATAAAGGACTAAGGTCACTACAGTACAACACATTGCCTCATGGAGTCATTATTAGAGCATCTAAGGACACAACACTCTTTCTCATCTCTGGCAGGGGTGAAGTCGGAAGTGGGCTGGGTGACGCCAGAGGTGGAGGCAGTGGGTCTGTCGTCTGGTCTCTCTGCGGAGGTCTGGTCTAAATCCTCTGAGTCTGGAAGTACAAAACAACATTTAAAAGTGCTTGTCACCAGGGGTCAGGGTTACATGAGTACAGTCACGTAGTGCAGTCTTACTTAAATGTCCACTGCTGCATTACTGCATTACCTATTGCAGACAGACAATACATATATACATATACACTGCGTTACATTGCCCCAACATTGCAGCACATCATATGAGCCCAACATTACAGTGCAATAAACTTACATTACATTACAAGGCCAACATTATTTACGGTTACATGACATGACCGTAACACAGAGCGGGGATTGTATTGAATTAACCATCCTGTGTGGGTGGATTAGGTCCAACGCCGGTAATGGCACAATTGCTATCCCCGACCAGCAACAGGGCAAGGATCTCAATTTCCGTTAAGAGTTCTTGCATTGGGGATCCTCCCACCGTGCGCCGCTGATCCGCTGCTATTGCAGATGTTTCCTTCACAATATATATCGTGAATAGCTGGGGCCCCAAGTACTGATCCCTGTGGTACCCCACTAGTCACTGCCCGCCACCCCAAAAAAGACCCGTTTATTCCCATTCTCTGTTTCCTGTCAGTTAACCAATTTTCAATCCATGCCAATACATTACCCCCAATCCGATGTGTTTTACTTTTGCATACTAACCTCTTATGTGGGACTTTATCAAAGACCTTCTGAAAATCCAAATACACTACATTCACTGGTTCTCCCTTATCTATTCTATCAGTTACATCCTCAAAAAACTCCAGTAGGTTTGTCAAACATGATTTTCCTTTCATAAATCCATGTTGACTTTGTTTAATCCCGTTGATATTATATAAGTGTGCCATTATCACATCCTTTATAATAGACTAGCATTTTCCCTACTACTGATGTTAGGCTAACCAGTCTCTAGTTCCCTGTTTTTTCTCTCCCTCCTTTTTTAAATAGTGGGGTTACATTTGCCACCTTCCAATCTGCAGGAACTGTTCCATAATCTATAGAATTTTGGAAAATGACAACAATAGCATCTATTATTTCCATGGCTACCTCTTTTAGTACTGTAGGATGCAAATCATCAGGCCCAGGGGAATTATCGGCCTTCAGTCCCATTAGTTTCTCCAGCACTATATATTTTTTTAATAATCATTTCCTTTAATTCCTCTTGCTCACTAGACCCTTGGTTCCCTAGAATTTCTGGGACGTTATTTGTGTCCTCTTCCGTGAAAATAGAACCGAAGTATTTATTTAATTGTTCTGCCATTTCCTTGTTCCCCATTACAAATTCTCCCATTTCTGTCTGTAAAGGACCTACATCCTTCTTCACTAATTTATTTCTTTTTACTTTTTAAGCAATTCCATTATATTGATACGATTTTTTATTTATAAAATATGTATTATTATTACTGATATTGTATTATTATTTGTTATTATTTGACTATGGAATTTCTGATGAAAACAACTAACCCTCGAATACTTTGCTGCTACTTCTCACTCTCTCCATCGACTCCAACTCTGCGCATGCGCAGGTGACCCTTGACCCCCGAAATTGTGGGGAAAAAGCATCTGAAAAAAAACAGCAAAAAAAAAAATCTGCACATGCGCAGTGCAGTGCTGCACCATCCATCGAGAAGAAAGTCAATCTTGATCGACTATAATGCTGCATACCGCCCGCTGCACACCGCTCACATATCGGCGAAAAAATTTTGATGAAACTAGCAGACTTCGGTCTTGGCAATATTCTGGCTGTTTTAAACCGAGAAATGGGCAGAGCTTCTATCTTGATGAATTTCGGGCCCTCGGTTTGGTCTAACCAACATTTGATACAAGTTTAGCATAACCTCCCTACTTTTCAATTCTACCCCTCTAGAAAAAAATCTTAAGTCTTGGTTTGCTTTCTTTATGGCCTCCTTGCTAACCTGTGTCGCAACTTTTAGTGATTTGTGTATTTGTACTGCGAGATCCCTTTCTTCCTCTACCCCACCCAGACTCGCACCCTCCAAGTAATAAGTGACCTCCCTATTCTTTCTACCAAAATGTAATACCTCATATTTATCTGTGTTAAACTTCATTTGCCAATTATATGCCCATTCTGCAAGTTTATTAATGTCCTCCTGTAATTTATTGCAGTCCTCCTCAGTATTGACTACGCCCCCAATTTGGTGTCATCTGCAAATTTAGAAATTGTGTTTTGGATTCTAAAATCCAAATTTTTAATATAAATTGTGAACAACAATGGTCCCACAACAATGGTCCCAGCACTGATCCTTGTGGAACACCACTATCCACCTTCTGCCATCTTTTACCCCTACTCTGCTTTCTATCTTGAAGCCAGCTCGCTATCCATTCAGCTGCATGTCCCCTGACTCTGCATTCTCTGACTTTGTTCTTCAGTCTATTATGGGGTACTTTATCGAAGGCCTTCTGAAAATCTAGATAAATTACATCTACTTCCTCTGTTACCTCTTCAAATAATTCAATGAGGTTGGTCAAGCAAGACTTTCCCTTTTGAAATCGATGCCGACTATTCATTATTATATTTTTGGTTTCGAGATGTTCTATTTTCTCCTTTAGTAGGGATTCCATTATTTTTCCTACCACCGATGTTAAACTGACTGGTCTATCATTCCCTGGACATGTTCTATCTACCTTCTTAAATATATGTATTATGTTAGCTATCCGCCAGTCCTCTGGCACTACACCTTTTTCTAATGAATTGTTAAATATGTGCAGTAATGCCTCTGTTCTCTTCCTTAGATTCTTTTTAAATGTGTGGATGCAATCTATCCGGACATGGGGTTTTATTTTATTTGGGTTTGATTAGTTTATTTAATATATCACCTCTTTCCCTCTCTCTATTTTAAATGTAATTATCTCATTACTAAGCTCATCATCCAATGTCATGTCCACCTGTTCTATCTCCCAGGTAAATACTGAAACAAAATAATGATTTAATATTTCTACCATCTCTCTATCGTTACCTGTGGTATTATCCTGTCTATCCCTTAATGGCCCTATTCCCATCCGAACCTTCCTTTTTTATTGATGTGCCTATAAAAAATATTTTACTATTTTGTTTTATGTTCCTTGATAATTTAATTCCATAGTTCTTCTTTGCCTTCCTAATTGTTTTTTTGACTTCTCTCCTAATCTTTTCATATTCTCCCTTATCATGCACTCCCCTGCTGTCTATGTATGCCTCGTTCCTTACCCTCAATTGTTCCCTTATGGCTTTATTCATCCATTGAGTCTCATTAGTGTTTAGTTTGTTCTTTCCTTTTGGCGGAATATATTGTTCCCGCATTCTGTTGAACACCATTTTAAATGTTTCCCATTGCTGTTCTACATCGCTTTTTGCCAATATTGTTGCCCATTTTATTTTCCCAAGTTCTATTCTCAGCCCCTCAAAATCAGCTGTTCTCCAATCTATTACTCTGGTCATTGTCATATTTATATCCTTCTCAATGATTATCTTAACGTTTATTATATTATGGTCACTATTGCCTAAATGTTCCCCTACTTTTACTTACAGTATCTGCTGTGGTTTATTCCCCATTACTAGATCCAATAGCGAATCCTCCCTTGTTGGGTTAGAAAGGAGTTCTGTACACATTGTAGGAACTCCATTCCCTTATCCCCTTTACCTACCTCTTCTGTCCAATTAATATCAGGGTAGTTGAAATCCCCCATGATTATTATTCTATGTATTTTACTCATTTTAATTTGTCTGCATATTTTTTCCTCCACCCCCTTCCACTATTAGGTGATCTGTAGGCTATACCTATTAGTGTGATTGATCTTTTATTATCTTTTATCTCTATCCATATGGAATCTATTTTTGTCTTGCTGATAACTGCGCCACTTTTTTCTACTTCCGTTATGTTATCCCCAATAAGTACAGCTACTCCACCTCCCCTTTTCCCCTCTTTATCTTTTCTAAATATGTTATACCCTGCCGTATTTAATTCCCAATCCCAATTTTTCTAAAGCCATGTCTCAGTAATCCCTACTATGTCTGGTTCCTTGCAACGCATGATTGCCTCCAGCTCCCATGTTTTATTACAGAAACTGTGCATTGCTGTACAGACAGTTTAGCTCATTTTTAAAAGGATTTCCTCTCGCTTTATGTTTAATCATCTTTTTGGACTCCTGTTCTATAACTATTTATTCCCTTGCCATCAATGTCCTCCCTTACTTTATTCTTTGCTATCCTCTCTTTTCCTGTTTTGTTTATATTTAAGCTGGTTACATTTCTTGTAGACCCCGCGCCCCCCATCTTACTAGTTTAAAGCCTTTGCCACCTCCCTATTTACCCTTTCCGCTAGGACACGGTCCCATCCTGGTTCAGGTGGAGCCCGTTCCATCGGTACAGCTCCTTCCTGTCGCAAAACTGGTGCTATTGTCCCATGAAAAGGAATCTCTCTTTCCAACACGAGCCCTTTAGTCACATATTAAT
This sequence comes from Pristiophorus japonicus, assembly GCF_044704955.1. Lineage (NCBI taxonomy): Eukaryota > Metazoa > Chordata > Chondrichthyes > Pristiophoridae > Pristiophorus > Pristiophorus japonicus. Next base: position 341,862,608 of record NC_091977.1, on the reverse strand, counting down.
TCTCCTGATCTGTCTGCTTCTATGCCACATTTTCACGTGGCTCAGGCAATAATCCAGAGGTTATTACCCTCGAAGTCCTGGTTTTTAATTTAGTGCCTAACTCCGATACTATTTCAGCAGGGCCTTCTCCCTGTTCCTACCTATATCGTTTGTTCCAGCATGGACCTTGACAACTGGATTTACCCTCTCCCTTTCCAAGTTCCTATCCAGCCGCCGTGTGATATCCCTTACCCTGGCACCGGGTAGGCAGAACACCTTTCGGGATTCTCATTCTTGGCTGCAGAGGACGTTATCCATCCCCCAAATTATAGAATCCCCTATCCCCTATCACTACCACATTCCTATTCTGCTTTTCTCCCCCCCCCACTCTGTCATATCTTAGTATAGCCTTATTTTATTTATTTAATTAGTTAAAGTCTTTATTCAATTATTGATTTTGGTTCTATTAATAGTTTAATTAGTTAAGCTATAAGTTTAATACAGTACTTTATAGTTTCCCACACCTAGTTTAAACCACAGTCCTAGGTTAGTGAGAAAAGAGAGAGGGAAAAAAAACCTTAATACTCACCAACCAATCACCTACCTGCTGTCCTTGTTTTTTTTTGGAAATCGTCGAAGGTGCTGCCGCTGCTGATGCCTCCTCCAATTAAGTTCATGTCCCTCTTCTCCAAATTCCCACTCTTTCCAAATTCCCAAATAAAACACTCTGGTTAAGTGAACTCCGGTTAAGACCCTCTGTGCAGATTACACAGTTTGAAAGAAAGAAAGAACTTGCACTCGTTTCTCAGCAGAAATCTTTAACAATGCTCAACCCAAAAAAATCCCCAGCAATCTGCTCCCATCTCGGAACAGAGAAATTTACAACACAGCAGGAGGCTATTCGGCCCATCACATCCATGCTGAATCTTTGCAAGGGACATTCAAAACTAATCCCACTACTCCATTCTCTCCCCATGGCCCTGTATCATTCTCCTGCTTCAAATATTTTCTTAAACGATGCAGTGGCCTCTGTCTCAGCTACTCTTTGTAGTAATTCTTCTAACCTCTCTTAGTGACAGTTTTAAATTGATGATCCCTTGTCACTGATGCCCCAGTCTTTCCCTACTCACATTTTAGGATGGACTTAATACTCGGTGTGTGATGAAATTTTCAGTACTGCTTTCAACCAGTCTTTATTATCTGTTTTCATGTTTACTTTATAGAATCATTGAAATTTATCCCTAAACTTAAACCAGAGGAAAATCAGATAATCCTAATCATTTAAGATTGGAATGCCAATTTGTAAAGGGTTAGGTCTTAGGTGATTCTAAATTTAAATCTGACCGTTTAGCAAATATTTGAAACAAAAAAAATACAGATCTTAGGTTTGTGGCTTGATTGTGTCATTTTCTGTATGTTCAACTACTGCTTCTGTTGATTTTAGTGTTGGTGGTCTAAGTAATAAACCTGTGTGATGTACAATAAATTTTCTGTGTGCCAAGGAGTTTCCCAGAGGGTAGTCTGGGCAAATGTTTGATTTCATAATATTTTCAGGTCCTACTTAACTTTTATTCAGTAAACAATGTCTTAGATTTGCATTATTCATTCTTCTTGCTGAATTAGAAATATGATCAGTAACCTTGATTTATTGGAGCTGCATGCCACGTCGCTGGCTTGTTGTGATGTGCTCAGAATGTTGGTGAGATGTTTTATTCAAGAGATTCCAAATGCAGGTAAAAAGGGATTTTATAGCTTATTTCATGGCAAAATTCTGTTGCTTTTTATGCAGATTGTAATATAATTGATGTACGTGAATGTTTCCAAAGTACTTGTGACCAATAATGTGATCATTTTTTCTGTGCCTCTCAGTCAGGAGCCAAAGGAAAACTAGTAAGAAGTCTTGCCGTTTGTGAAGAGTCTAATCTGCCTCTGCCAACAGAAGCCACTCCAGAGAATCAGGTATGGCTTCAATGCTGCTGTAGCTAATTCAAATTTAATTTTTTTAACACATGTAACTCATAGAGCTCCGTGTTGTTGGTTCTTATCAATTTTTCTCCCACCCAAGAGTCATGTTTTTCTATATTTGTTGTTCTCCCAATTTTTAATTGAATTTTGTTTCCTTGTTTTATTCTTCAATTTAAAAATCTCTGTTTTTTTTAATTTCAGTTTGAGCTAAGAGCTGAAATACTGATCACAGTGACCCAAAGCCTCACATTTTCTCTTTGCACCCAGTTCTGAGGTATAATTATTTGGTCAGCTGCTGGCTACCATGGAAAGTAAACAAAAAATTACAGTGCCCTAGGTGCATGAGAGCACGGACAATTCTAGAGCATGTAAGAAATCTGGTCAAGGAAGGAGAGAGATTCACCTGCAGATTTTGTTCCCTTCGAGTCAACTGCAGAACAAATAAAATCAGAGAACATTTTCCCAGCAAGCGATAGATCAAACTGAAGCTTAAAGCTTGGAAAGGTTGAGGCGTGCACCTTCTCTCTCCCATAACATAGAAAGAGAGGAAAGATGGCACTGATAGGGATACTTTGGTCATGTACTGCACTTTGCTGTACAATTTCTGTGTGTAGCTGAATGGCAACTTCATGCAGAAGTATTGTGTTGATGCAAATATCCTTCCTAATACAAGCCATCTAAAGCCCAAGTACCTGGCTGAAAGAGGCAGTGTGCTGATTGACACAAAATTGCCTTCAATGCATCCCAGTATCTTTTCAAACATTTTGTTTGATTATTTATTCATGCGGGTGCCAGCATTTATTGCCCATCCCTAATTGCCCTTGAGAAGGTTGTGGTGAGTCGCCTTCTTGAACCGCTGCAGTCCTTGAGGTGAAGGTACTCTCACAGTACTGTTGGTGAGGGAGTTCTAGGATTTTGACCCAGTGACAATGAAGAAACAACAAAATACTTTGAAGTTGGGATGATGTGTGACTTTGAGGGGAACTTGCAGGTGGTGAACTCCTATGTGCGCCTACTGCCTTTGTCCTTCTAGGTGGTAGAGGTCGAGGGTTTGAGAAGTGCTATCGAAGAAGCCTTGGCAAGTTGCTGCAATGCATCTTATAGATGCTACACACTGCACCCATGGGGCACCAGTGGTGGAGGGAGTGAATGTTTAAGGTGGTGGATGGGTTGCCAATCAAGCGGGCTGCTTTGTCCTGGATGCTATCGAGCTTCTTGAGTGTTGTTGAAGCTGCACTCATCCAGGCAAATGAAGAGTATTCCATCACACTCCTGACTGTGCCTTGTAGATGGTGGAAAGGCTTTGGGGAGTCAGAAGGTGAGTCACTCGCAACAGAATATCCAGCCTCTGACCTGCTCTTGTAGCCACAATATTTATGTGGCTGGTCCAGTTAAGTTTCTGGTCAATAACAACACCCCAGGATGTTGATGGTGGGGAATTTGGTGATGGTAATCCCGTTGAACTTCAAAAGGAGGTTGCTAGACTATCTCTTGTTGGAGATGGTCATTGCCTGGCACTTGTGTGGTATGCATGTTACTTGTCACTTATCAGCCCAAAGCTGAATGTTGTCCAGGTCGTGCTGCATGCGAGCATGGACTGCTTCATTATCTAAGGAGTTGCGAGTGAAACTGAACACTGTGCAATCATCAGCGAATATCCCCACTTCTGAACTTATATGATGGAGGAAAGATCAGTGATGAAGCAACTGATGATGGTTGGGCCTATGACACTGGCCTGAGGAATTCCTGCAGCGATGTCTTGGGGCTGAGATGATTGACCTCCAGTAACCACAGCTATCTACCTTCGTGCTAAGTATTACTCCAACAGGGGACAATTTTCCTCCTGATTCCCATTGACTTCAATTTTACTCAGGCTCCTTGATGCCACACTCTGTCAATTGCTGCTTTGATGTCAAGGGCAGTCACTCTCACCTCACCTCTAGAATTGAGCTCTTTTGTCCAAGGTTGCAATGAGGTCTGGAGCCGAGTGGTCCTGGAGGAACCCAAACTGAGCATCACTGAGCAGGTTATTGATAAGTGCCGCTTGATAGCACCTGTTGACGACATTTTCCATTATTTTGTTGATGATGGAGAGTAGACCGATGGGGCGGTAATTGGCCGGATTCAATTTGTCCTGCTTTTTCTGGACAAGGCATACCTGAGCAGTTTTCCACATTGTCGGTTAGATGTCAGTGTTGTGGCTGTACTGGAACAGCTTGGCTAGAGGCGCGGTGAGTTCTGGAGCACAAATCTTCAGCACTACAGCCGGGATGTTGTCGGGGCCCATAGCCTTTGCTGTATCCAGTGCGCTCAGCTGTTTCTTGATATCACGTGGGGTGAAACGAATTGGCTGAAGACTGGCTTCTGTGATTTCAGTATGCTTTGGATTATCCTTCTTTTGTGTTTCTTTTTCTATCTCTAATTTTTATGGTAACAAAGGTTTGTGTAAATATTTCATTTCCATCATCTCTTACTGAGCTGGTGAGTAGTTGCTTTTGACATCGCTATGGTTTGGTGCAGGAACAAGTAGTGATATGTAGCATGGCATACATGGCAAAATATACATGAGAAACTCAATGTGAAACGAAATATTCTCTGAGCTCGTCTCCCCTACTGGAAATGCAGCAACCTCCACTGAAGGACTGAATGGTGTGGAGTTCTTCTTGTTCAGCTTTGAGGTTTAGGCTTGCTAGCAAAACTCCACTTTCATGATGTAAGGAGCCAAGCACACCTCAAAAACAGCCTCATTCAACAGTTGTCCCACACCACTGGATGAATCTCTACAATGCTGCCAACCAAGTTGCTAATGCATGCAATGTGTTGGTGTACATTTTGGATAGTCTGTAATTTAGTGGTTCAAAAGTAGATGTTCTCAAAGAGTTGGGTGGAAAAGTAGGACAGAGCCAGAGTTCCAGATGGAAAATAGACTTCCTGGCAGAACATCTTTCACTCTGGCAATTGTGAAGAAGCAGCTGACAGTCTCACTCACCAACATTATGAATTCCTCCAGCATGATGGCGTATGTTTCTCGATGCTCAAATTAAATGCTGATTAAATGAGCATTGCAAGGAAGAAAATTTAGACTGTGGCAACAAAATCCAACTCTTCATTGAAATACTACCTAAAGAAGAGGTCATTTCTGTATTGTTGATTTCTGCAATACCTTACATGACAAATGGGAAGCCACCATATCTCAAAATATGAATTCATAATTTGTTCATGCTGATAACTTCTGTCACACCTACAAAACTGCCACTAATGCCGACACCAACAATACCAGTGAGTGTTCTGTGCTGTTCCAACTCTTGCGAGGAAGGAAAACTCAGTGATAAAATTACTGCTCAAATGGGAATGCCAGCCTTGGATGATGGCATTCCTCTATTAGACTTCTGGCAGTTGCAATTCAGTGCGCTGCCAAACCTTAGGGCTAGAATTTCCTAGAAATCCGCCAGCGCTCGATTGCCCAAAAGACCACTAAGATTCCCAAGATTATCGCTGGCGAAAACTTCCGCTCCCCCAAAAAAAGAGAATAATCTGGCCAGCGAAAAAAAAATGGGCATTGCCCCTCGATTCTCAGTGCAAAAGGTGAATTTTGGACCGATTAGACGATTCTTAAAGAAATTGGTAATAAATTTACTAAAAATTTGCCCCGAGGCTGTGGGTTGGGCCTAGAAACATAGCATAAAAAGTCATAAAAGCATGCTCAGGACCCTTTTAACTTAAATCACTAGAGCTGAATTTTAAAATAATTAGGGCGGACGTTTCCCCTCAAATCGCCCATTTACCGCCCAGTTACCGTCCGGCAGTAAATTCCACAGTCATTACTGCCGGGAGGTATTCGATACTGTCGCCCATATATTATCGCCTGAATACCGCCCAAAATGGAAGTTTCATCATTAAGATCCGTTTATAACCAGACCTTAATACCGTCCTCAAAAAGCAGGTCTTACTGGATCTCTGGATCTTAAGTGCATCTTAAGCCGGCAGTGTGGACACAGATCTGACAGGTTTGGTTGATATTACACCGATTTTATAGTTCTCCACAGTTTGATGTTTCTTTAAATGGATTTGTAATATTTTCTAGTGTTAGGCAATAATATAAATGGTCGAATAAAGCCTTGTTTACTTCTTTAGTGTCTCACTCATATTAGTCTCTCTCCCCGCCCCCCCACCCCCCAGTCTCTCCCCACCCCCCACCCCCCCCAACAGTCTCTCCCCGCCCCCCAGCCTCATCTGTATATGCTTGGGGGCTAAATATACATTTAACCAAATCGTAGATCAAATTACTTCAATCCTGAAATCTTTCCGCCTGATCTTGTACTGTCTGCTACCTTGCTGAATATCTTGTAAGTTTCAGCAACAAATTGCAGTTTATGCTTTTCTCTAGACAAAGTTCTTGATATCTGAAAGTCATGTCTCTGAGTTGCAAGAACCTATGAAAATGCTTATAAGGATATACTGATTGCAGTCTATTGGAATGATTTGAGAACCCTTTTTTTCAGGTGCATGCCTTTTTATTTGAAAACAGGCAAATAATTACCTAATTTTCATCACAATGGCATCATCCATAGGTGACATTGCAATGCATTTTGATATGTGTTTGGAAACAAATGGGAAAGGTTTGCCGAACGTTTTTTCATGAAGACGGGGGAGCCAATGGTGAAGTCCAGTTTCTTTGTGCACGGCAGATTGTTTTCTGTTAAATTTGCTAAGTTTTGTTGCATTTTTTTGGTTTTCAGTTTTCAGTGTGCAGCTTCTGAATGCTCAAGATTTTAACATGAAATGAAATATAACTTTCACCTCACCTCTCATAACTATGCCTTCTCAAAAGTTCTGGTACACTTAATTCTTTGATTACCTGTCAGTGAAAGCTGTGTTTTGGTTGGTGTCAGTTTAGATCAGATGTACTGACCAACTTTAGACTCACGGGGGCTGAAATTCAACGTCAGCAGTAGCGTAAAACTGCCAATAGCAAATCAGCAGCCTGTTTTACAGCCCGCCAATTTCCTTTTCCATTAAAACCACCACCATTTTATACTGCCACCAAAGCCGAAGTTCACCCCCACAATCTCAAACAGTGACTAAATCAGGGGCCACTCTCAACAACCATCCTGTGGCAATTCTAGCTGGTTATTTTTAACAATAGCCTATCTGCCATAAATATGTTGTGAAAAAGAAAATAATTTATAGCTAATTAAATGGATTCATTGAGTTAGGCATGCGGGTTTCCCGGGCAGTTAAATGATGACATAATCGATGACTCACCTTGAGCTCATATTTAAAGCGGCCTTCCATACATCACATGAAGGTTGTTGGAGGAGGATCAGAGCTCTTTGGCGGAGGTGCGGTTGTTCAGAAGGTTAAGATTTTCCATCTGAGGCTTGAGGGAGGCATGCAGTCCCAGCGGCAGAAGACAGCACCCAGTTCTCTGATTCATCCCTGGAAGCCCAGCTCCAGGGAGTTCGAGACCTTCCAGTGAGACCAAGAGGGTAGTGCTGGCGATTGTGGAGGAGGTCAACAGCAGGGATGTAGTCAGCTGGTCCTGGATCCAGACCCATGCGCACCCAGCACCTGCGCAGATACACGCACCTCGGTGGGTCCAGTACAGCATAGAGTAGTGTCTCTCAGATGTGACAGAAATGGAGTGTTCTCGCCGGAGGGTGCAGGACGCTCCCAGCTCTGCTCAGCTGTATGCAGGTGCTGAGCCTCTGGGCTGTCGAGAAAGAGGGTGATCTCGGAAGAGCAGCAACAAATGCGCGAGGCTCTGGCATCTTTTGCAGCTGTGATGTGTGCAAGTATACATAGAATAGAGGCGTCCATCTCCAACATGAGCACCACCATCTTGCATCCATGGAAAGGATGGCCACCTGCATGCAGAAGCAAAAACGCTAGTCGAACGAGAACATGTTTGCTGTGAACAACAGATTGCAGACTCTCATTAACCTCATCTCGAGCAGGGATACCAACATAGACTTGGACGTTCATCGCCCCACTGCTATGCAGCAAGGTGCTCTCCAGCGCATTGCTAGTGGGGAAGTGCGAGTGGCCCATGAGAGGGATGATGTTGAGAGTAGACATGGAAGTGGGGGCTCTGTTCAAAGCGCTCCCACATCTCCCCTGTTCCCTCCCCCTCAGGCAGAGTCGCACATGCAGCCTTGGATCCTGATGGCCGAGTCTGCCCCTGCACACTTGCAGGAGGAGCAGTCTTTGGCGAGGCCCACACAGGCTCCAAAGCCCAGAGGACGTCCACCAAAAGTGTGAAAGCAGTCGCAGCAAGGAAGTGAGTAGCCTGCCTCTACCTCTACTGAAGCTACAGGGGTTGCACCTCATAAAAGCATGCAGAAAAGAAAAAAGACACAATTGTAGATGCACAAGGTTATGCACATGAGTGTTTGCCAAAATGTTAGTGTAAGTTCTATTTATGATGCACATAAATTTATTTCTTTGCACTACTTTCCTATCTTGTCCATTTTTGCCTGCTACCTGGAAAGTGGCTTTGTCACTTGAAGTGAATGGTGAGACATTACTTAACCTTGAGCAATGGTGGTTTGGGTGACGGGAATTGCTTGGTCATTGAAGGACTGCTTTATGGTGGTGTTGGTGGTGGTTGGAGGGACATTGGTACAGCATCTGGCAGCCATATAGGTGCACTGGTGCAAGTTAAATAAATTATGAAGCCATCCTGGGCCTCCCAGGCAGCAATGTGTGACACTGCTGTTACCAGCTCCACCTCGGGTTCCTCCTCCCCCTCCAAAGAGGCTGTGCGCTCTGCGCTTTGCTCTTCCTGCAGCTCCAATCCTCTCTATGTTGTGACTGTCTCCAAGCAGCCAGCTGGTAAGTCTGTTTGGAAGTACGAAGAGCTGAGGGACGCTGGCCTGGCGCAGCACAAAAGAATCTGGCACACACATGCATGATGATCCTTTTATGGTTGTAGAGCAACTGCTCATTGAGGGGGTGGAAGTCCTTGTGGTGCACAAAAACTCCTGGGTGATGTGGCAGTACCTTGACAGCCACATGTGTGCAATTGATGATGCCTGCACCTGTGGAAAGCCAGCCAGAGATGCAAAGCCCAGAGCCCACTCACTAACGCTGGCTTCATCAGTGTCAAAATTGATATAATTGGCTGACTTATGAAACATTGCATCGGTCACCTATGTGATGCATCTGTGAATGGTTGACCCTGCGAAATACCGCAAATGTGTCTGCTGCAGGCCCCTGGAAGGAGCCTGTGGTGAAGAAGTTGAGGGCGGTGGTGACTTCGACAGCCACTGGTAAGGCATGTCCGCCAGGACCTCTGGGCAGCAGGTCTTGTTCCAACAAGCTACAAATGTCTGCGATGACCTGGCGCGATAGCTTGAGCCTCCTGAAACACTGCTGCTTAGTCATGACCAGGAAACTCATCCTCTGCCTGTTTACCGTGTTGGGGGTATCACCTCTGGTGCAGTGTACCCCTGTGCTGATCCTGTCTCTCCTATGTAACATCAGGTCAGTGAATTGAAGGCTGATGGTGTGGTTGCTGCTGCTGCTACTGTTGTTGCTGGTGTGGCTGGTGTTGCTGGGGCTTATCTGATTCTGAGGTCCAAGTTGCGGCAGCTCAAGTGGCACCCATGCTGATCTAATAGATGTCAGATAAAGTGGAGATCAGAGGCACAATCCTCCAATGTATTGAGTGACTAGCAATGTGGTGAGGATGGCTTCTGAGGTTGCATAAATCACCTGCAAACTCATGAAAGCTACATCTCTGCACAAAATGGTGTCAGCAAGAGCCATTCTCTTAGGCAAGGAAGCAAGTATAATGTGGGAGTATTTGTGTTTTCTCCAGCTGTCAGTTAATGAACTCGCACAATGGCCACTGAGCTGCCTCCCCTTCACAGGCGAGGTTCCCAAGGTGCGTGAATCCTGTGTGCAACCAGTTAAAGTTCAAACTTGACAATAAAAAGTCAGTTAAAGATCTGCAAACAAGTAGTTAACATCCTCAATGAAGTCGCCCGCCTCTCCCGAGCGGGTCCGTGGCACATGTCAAAACACGACCGACGTAAAGGTTCCCGATCGGCTGTCAATTTCTGCGCCTTTAATCACCGATTTGCCCCACAAATCCACATGGTCTCCAATGTGAAAATTCCGGTCTACATGTTTTCTGGGCATAATAGTCTTTGATCTCCAGTATGCATGTATGTCTGCAAGCAACAAACAAGTTACATTAAGTTCAACTGAAATGAATTTAGTGGTGACATCTAGTAATACACACATCAGATTACCCCATTTAGTTTCAAATCTGGGAGCAACTGCACCGATGTGTGGGCACATGTAAATATCTTAAATGTTATCAATCATTGCTCTTTGGTGAAAATATTGATGAATAATTGTCATTTCAATGCAGCATTAGAAATGAACAAGATTTTGATAAAAAATTCTACGGAAGCCTTTCGAAACTTGGAGGGGGGCGTGGGTGGGGGCCGGTAATTTTAACTTTTGGCAATAGTGTAAAGTGTGATATATCAGATTGGCTGGCCATTCCAGAGCGTTCCTGATTTTTGTTTCCATCGAAGTCAATGAAAATGAAAATCGGGAGAGGTATATAATAGAGGTATATAATTTTACACTATCGCCCTAAGTTCAAATTAACATTTTTGTTTCATTATGTAAAAGCCTTCGTTGATTTAAACATTGTTCTGAATGCTGGCATGAAAATATTTAGCAGTGAGCCAGTACTCATGAATCTTGAAAAAAGCAAAATGTAACCTCCCAAAATGTAAAAGTTGAGGTTTTCTATTAACATCCTCAATGAGTTTTATAGCGCGAAGCACTAATCTAGCTTTGTGTTTTTTGGTATATAATACAACCAGCTTGTCACTTATAAGCTTATAAGATAATTATTATAAATAAAATGTCTGGTGCATTGTTATTATTTCTTTTCATTTTGTCTAGCATTACAAGACTCATCAGGGATGTATTGGAAAAAATGTACTTGTATTTGGGACATTATATTAGATTTCCCTGGTTAATCTTAAGCTTCTACAAGAGGCACGACACTGCACAACATTTCATAGCAGCAGTGCTACATCAGACTCATAATTTTGTTTAAAGCTGTATGGTGGAGGAGGGAGGATGCTTCACACATGGAAAATTTCCATGCAAGTGTTGCATTGGAAGTCCACTATATCAAGGCTATTAAAGCATTGCATGTCTAAAAGGATTATAAATGTTCACAGACCAATGAAACGTTTTTATATTCCTGAGTTTGAAGCTATTATGAAAATATTTTTCAGAAGTGATATGGGTTGGTTTAAAGACTACAATGTATTAGCTTAATGAAATTGTGCAAAATGAGCTTATATTGTACAAATATTTTCTGTTATACCTCATACATGTGTCCCCTGTTGCTATGCAGCCAAGCAGCTGTAATTCTCTGCAGGTTCAACTCACTTTCATACTCTACTATTTTATCAAACATGCTGCAAAGCTATAAGGGAGGAGGCCCCGTATCAAAAGGAAGGATTGCTTATGATGTCGCTGCTTTTCTCTGCAAGATTTTCTTCACCTCAGTCCTCAAAAGGAGGAAATAGTAACACTGAAACATTTGCAGGCTGAGGCATTAAACCCAGTTCAGAAGCATTCCAGCTATATGGCGAGGACTTTGGATAACTAAGAGGAGTACTGAACAAAAAGACAACAATGCATCCTATAATTCATATGCTTTTCATAGTGGAATTCTGATACTAAATAGTCTGTTTTAGCATCAGCAGAGTTTTAACTATTCTATAACTCATGCGCTTTCCAGATGTCTACATCACAACAAATGTAAGCATATGAGGACGTAAGCTTAAGACTGCCTTGAACATTGTTTCTGAAATTTATATGAACCAAGGATTCTGGCACAAGAAGTCAAACAATCTTAATCCGGAAACTTCTTTTGGGGACAGAAGGGAAAGGAGGGAAGAAATGCTGCATTCTAGCTCTGTTATTTTTAAGAAGCTGGATACGTTGGCCAGGTGGCGTGCGTATTTATTCACTGTTCAAGGACTGAATGATTTAAATTAAAATCACAGCCGTGCTGGCCTGAACAAATTGCCAGTCGTGATGCCGAGACCAGACCTAGTCAAGTTTCAGGTGGAAGTGAGATGCTTGGTTAAAGGAGGAGGACCTACCTGTACATCACTGTCTCCTAGCAGCAAAGCCAGGAGTGACGCAGAAGTAATCTAAACCACCCAATGTTCCTTGGGGGAGGGGGGGGGGGCGTTACAGGGGTGTGTGGAGGGGTTATGGGGGACAAGTGCGGGGGGGTGGAAAAGAGGCAGAAACAATGCAGGAAACATTTTTGTTTTGAAACTGTAGAGCGAGAGTGAACTCATGTGCATAGCATTATATTGGTCAATTGCAGCCTGCTACAACCAGCTTTTAACCACAGAACATGTTCTGTTGAACTGTAGATCTAACATTTTAGACTGCAGAAATCCAATTTCCACTCTCCATGTTATAAGGTTAATACTTGTTACAATAAGGATTATTGGTGACATTTTTCATTAAGGTCTCCATTATATCAATATTAAATTCTCAATTGTTTGGATTATTGTATGTCCAAAGTATATTGATGGAATTTTGCACAGTTTATGATACCAATGTTTTGAGATAAAATGTACTTTGTTGTTTCAAAGACCAAGTGTTGCAGCACATTCTGCTAGCTTATATTGTGGACATTTGTACAACCTTTGTGATCTTTGCCTTGGATACTCATTAATAACATGGAGTAATTTCTTTATACTGGTGTAAATCTCAATTTATATAAAAACTGAGGGAGTATACTGTTGTCTGCTGCTCATTCCCATTGATGTTGGTGAGATGATGCGATTTGAGCATTACTTGTAAAAGACACATACTGCAAATTGCAAGCTGTTATGGTTAAACACTTGTTTTTATGAAAGGCAATCCTGTGTTATAAAATTTATTTTAAATTGAGGACATTTTGTCATGTTTATTCTCAGCTGAGGAAGGCACTGTTCATTTCAAACTATGCTCTAATTATCATTCTTCAGAAGGTAATTTTCAGAAACCAATATAAAATGGACGATCTGTAGGTTAACAATTCATTGTAAGTGATAACAATATAACCAGTAATTTTACAGATGAAAGGAATTATTATTTCTTAGTCATTTTTGTGTTGCAGGATTCAATTCAGCTGCAGCTCACCAATTCTCCAAGCTTTCAAGATGATGATAAAACTAATAAAGAGGAATTGGAGAAAGAAAAGGACAAGGATAAAAACAGAGAGAAAGAGAAAACTAGTGAAAAACCTAAAATAAGAATGTTGTCAAAAGGTACGCATTTGTAATCGACCCCCTTTCATTACTCAAAGGAGAGTAGTAGTTGCAGCAGTTCTACTTACTTGGCAATCTGTGATCAGCAAAATAACTTAAAATGGTTGTATTCAAGGGATGGTTTAGGCTGACATAGCAGTTGTGATAGCCTATAAAAGCTGATTTTAAGGCAATATGAGGTTTGGTGCACTTTATTTTACTTTAGTTCATACAAAGTTTGCATTATCCAAAAATGTTGAATTTTGACACATGATTAGGGGCAAAATGCTTTTGTTGGAAGTCCTTAGCAATAGCTCCTGGGAACATGTGATGCGCATGACAGTAACCCACATAAAACAATTTGCATATTGTAATACAATATCAATGATTTACTTTAAAAGAAACTACTGTCATGTCTTATTGGAGTACTCTATTCTATTCCATGAATTTATACCAGTATATTGGTCATGTTCACAATCCTAAAATGTGATGCAATTCTACACTTTCACATTTCAAACCATTATATTTGTGTGAATTAGAAAAGTAAAAGGAAGCACTTTAATGAATTAATGTTTCCATAAATTGCATTGAGTCATTAAAAGCTTGAATATTAGAGAATGATAAATTCTTCATCAAACTGGAATTCAAGTAATAATCATGAAAACAAATATTCATCTCATTTCTATTTTGCTGCACTTTACACTTAACTCGACAATGGCTATAGAAGAACATAGGTAAGCATGTTGAGTCATCCTTCAATAGTAGACAGTTGCAAAGCAGCAAGTCTAACACTTATACATTATGATATCCAGGGACAATATGAGAGCAATAAATCACATAGCTCCTTAAAAATGTAATACAAAAGCAAAATTTTGCGGATACTGGAAATCTAAAATAAAAACAGAAAATGCTGGAAATACTCAACAGGTCAGGCAGCATCTGTGGAGAGAGAAACCAATTCTAAGCAAGTACATAGACAGGGAAAGAGGGAGGTGAGGAAAGAATAGAAAGGAAGGTCTGTGATGGGGTGGAAGGCAGGAGAGATTAAATGACAAAAGGGATGATGGTGCAAGATGAAAGGAGATGATAATGGGACACATAAAGAAACAAAAGATGGGTCTAGAGCAGGTGTAAATGGGAATAGAATCAGAAAAAGCTGCTGTTTGGGAAAAATTGGGGAGGCAGAGGTTATGGTCTGAAGTTGTTGAAATAACTGCTGAGTTCAGAAGGCTAAAAAAGTGCCTAATTGAAAGATGAGGTGCTGTTCCTCAAACTTATGTTGAGCTTCATTGGGACAGTGGAGGAAGCCGAGGACAGAGAGGTCAAAGGAGGCGAGGTCCAGAAAATTAAAGTGACAGGAAATCAGAAGCTCGGGGTCACTCTTTCAGACTGAATGGAAGTGTCACCCAATCTGCATTTAGTCTCCCCAGTGTAGATGAGAACGCATCTTGAGCAGCGAATGCAATATACTAAATTCAAAGTACAACAAGTAAATCGCTGTTTCACCTGGAAGGAATTTTTGGGGCCTTGGACAGTGGGAAGGGAGGAGGTAAAAGGGCAGGTGTTGCATCTCCTGCACTTGCACGGGAAGGGGAGGAGGTGATAGGGGTGGTAGAGGAGTGGGCCAGGGTGTTGTGGAGGGAATGGTCCCTTCAGAACGCTGAAAGAGATGGGGAAGATGTGTTTGGTGGTGGGATCACATTTGAGGTGGCGTAAATGGTGGAGGAATAACCTGTTGAATGTGGAGGCTGGTGGGGTGGAAGGTGAGGACAAGGGGAACCCGATCATGGTTCTGGGAGGAAGGGGATGGGGTGAGAGCAGAAATGCAGGAAATGGAAGGGGCACGGTCGAGGGCCATGTCAACCACGGTAGAGTGGAATCCTTGGTTGAGGACAAAGGAAGACATATCGGAAGCACTGGTATGGAAGGTAGCATTGTCAGCACAGATGCGATGGAGATAGAAAAACTGGGGGAATGGAATAGAGTCCTTACAAGAAGCGAGGTGGGAGGAAGTGTTGTTAAGGTAGCTCTGGGAGTCAGTAGGTTTATAGTGCATATTGGTCAATAGCCTGTCCCCAGAAATGGACACCGAGAAGTTGAGGAAGGGAAGAGTCTGAGATGGACCATTTGAAGGCAAGGGATGGTTGGAAATTGGAAGCGAAGTTGAGATTTTCCAGTTTGTGGCGAGAGCAGGAAACGGCATCGATACAGTCATCAAAGTACTGGAAAAAGAGGTGAGGGAAGGGACATGAGGAGAACTGGAACAAAGGATGTTCCACACATCCCACGAAAAGGCAGATATAGCTAGGACTTGTATATGTTTCCACAGCAGCACCTTTTATTCGACAGAAGTGAGTAGAGTCAAAGGAGAAGTTCAATGCGAGAACAAGTTCAGCCAGGCGGAGGAGGGTGGTGGTGAATGGGGATTGGTTGGGTCTCTGTTCGAGGAAGAAGTGGAGAACTCTCGGGTCGCTCTGGTGGGGGATAGAGGTATGGAGGGATTGGACGTACATGGTGAAAAGGAACCAGTTAGGCCCAGGAAACTGGAAACTGTTAAAGTAGTGGAGGGCATTGGAAGAGTTGCGGATGTAGATAGGAAGAGACTGGCCAAGGTTGGAGGCCATGGAAGAAAGATATCCAGAGGAGATAAGATCAGTGGCAGTCATGGAAACAATGGCTTGATGTTCGGGGTGGGGTCATGGTCCAGGGGGAGGTAGGGGGACATGTCAGAGAGTTGGCGTTCAGCCTCCGCAAGGTGGAGGTCAGTTCAGCAAATAATAACAGTGTCATCCTTGTCAGCAGGTTGAATAACGAGGTTTGAGTTGGGTCTGAGAGAACAGAGTGCTGCAAGTTGAGGGAGGTTAGAGTGAGTGACGGCAGCTGTTGCTGGTGATTCTGTTATTCTCATTTACGCCTCTTCTAGACTCATCTTTTTTTTCATAACTTCTCCCATTACCATCTCCTTTCACCTTGCACAAACATCCCTTTATCATTTACTGTCTCCTGTCTGCCACCCTATCACAGATCTTTTTTAGTCTTTCATCCCCACCCTGCTTTCCCTGCCCCTGCACTTGCTTAAAACCTGTTAAATCTCTAACCTTTTCCAGTTCTGACGAAAGGTCATCGGCCTGAAACGTTCCCTCTGTTTCTCTCTCCACAGATGCTGCCTGACCTGCTGACTATTTCCAGCATTTTCTGTTTATTTCTTTAAAAAAAATAGTTGCTGTGGCATATCACAGAATTGACTTTGAACCCCATAAACTCAATCCCATGAAGCAATCACATGAGAGTTACTTATTATAAGAAAAATAGCAAAAGAAAATTCAAGAAATTACATGGCAGAAGACTGTACCAATGATAGATGCAGCAGAGCAAAACAGAACAAGATTGTAACCTGAAACACAATAGGCCCATACTTCAATGTTTTTGCTTTAACAAAGCAACTAGAGAAAATGAACCCTCATAATATGTAGACACATCAAAATAGCCCAGGAAGGCTGAGAGAGGATTAGAAAATGAATATGCATAACTGATTATGGACTCTGGGATATGAAGAAAAAAATATAAAAATGTAGAACTCGCCATCACATGGAGTGATCGAGGTGAATAGCATTGATGCATTTAAGGGGAAGCTAAATAAGTACATGTGGGAGAAAGGAATAGAAGGATATGTGGAAATAGAGTGAGAGAAGGCACATGTGGCGCATAAACACCAGGATAGACTGGTTGGGCCAAAAGGTCTGTTAATGTGCTGTAAATTCTATGTAATCTGTGTAATTCTGATTATTTGGGACTTCAATCATTACAAAGAACTGAGATGAATCAAGAATTGGACAGAGTTCATGAAAAAAAGTAAAGCATTTACTTGACTGATCTGGGGTCAATGTCCCATTGAAGTTATTCAAAGTTACTGTGCTGTGTTTACTTTAAGAGCAAGTAAGTTCGTTGAGTCTCAATTTCAGTTCTGTTGGTAGATATTTTGACAATAGACAATATGAAGAAACAATTAATAAATGGGATAGAATGATGGGGTTGGATGTACCCGATTGAAGTATACAACAATGAAATATTGCTTCACAATAAGCCGGGCAGGTAGTACAGAGACACAAATTTAACTTGAAAAGAAAGAACTTGCAGAAACGCAGCAGTCAATTTGCACACAGCAAGATCCTACAAACAGCAGTGAGATAAATGATCAGATAATCTGTTATCGTGCTGTTGGCCTGGACACCAGGAGAACTCCTCTGCTTTTCTTTGCAAAGTGCCATGGGATCTTTTACGTTCACCTGGGGCTTTAATGTCTCATCTGAAAAATGGCACCTCCTCAGTGAAGTGTCCACTTAGATTTTGTGCTCAAGACTGGAGTGGGTCTTGAACCCATGACTTTCTGATTCAGAGGAGAGAGTGCTACCACTGAGGCCAGGCTGACATTTTAAAGTTATTGAAAATTTAATTTAAAATGAGCAGTAGGAAGAACATATTTGCTCACAGATTAATAAATGTCAAGTGGGATAGTAGAGACTATGACCTAAAAATTGGTCCACTTACAGACACGAGTTTTTGCTATGACCTGGTCTAAAAATGGCGGCTGCCACTCTAGCGCCTTTCTGTGGTGCAGGACTTGGTGGCTGCCATTTTGGTGAAGGTCTTGGCCCAGGAAATGTAAATTGAGAGTGATGTTATGCCGAATTAACGTCACCTCAGCGAACTTGGACCTTAACGCTGAGTTCAGCACTGGATCCTAAGCTCACCATGAAAACCCAGTCTTGAGCGGACTGACTGAGGCACTTTCAGCACCTCTTAAAGGGACACACATGTCTTTCAGGTAAGTTTGTATTTAAGCTTTTGGTCTGGATTTTTTTTTACTTTATTGAAGTAGTGGCTTGGTGCAAAACATGCTAAATGATTGTAAGTGTGCATGGAGTGCTGCTGGATGCTTGCAAGACTTCAGATGGTAAAGCAAGGCTTCTGAGAAGACAGAAAATGCTGAAAATATTCAGCAGGTCAGATAACATCTGTGGAGAGAGAAACAGAGTTCACGTCAGGTTGAGATGCTGCCCGACCTGCTGAGCAATTCCAGCATTTTATACATTTATTTCAGCGGGAAGAGGAGAAAGCAGAAGAGAAAGATGAAGAAGGAGAAGAGGAAGACGCAGAAGAGGTGGCAGCGGAAGGAAGGACACAACACAGACCACCACTTTCTGGCCGGGATATCTGGGATGGAATCATTCACCTGTTGTCCCAGTGGCGACAAACCAAATTCCCCTTTCAACATTTGTCCCACACCTTACCTTCCCTCTGTAACTGACCATCACAACGTCCTCTTGGCCACAATGCTGAAATAAAAGCCACCACAAAGCAAACTTTCCAATCCAACTTTATACATCGATCCATCCAATATGACATCAAGATATCAACTCATCACCGTTGTGGATTCCCTTAGTGACTGTCTTGTGTGTGCCTTTGCCTATCCTAGTGATGTCACGCAGTGCTACCCCAGTGCCTGCAGGATGGCTGGTGGAAGGCTGCTGACTTTGATTAGGGAACATGAAAATGGTCTTGCTGGTAGATCTTGAGCTGGTGGCTGGGTGTGTTGAATCAAGTGACAGTGTTTCTGTTTCTTCACTCTCCTCACCCTCTTCTTGCAGGCTGGGCAGGCTGCATTTCATAGGTGTGTGAAATGAGGAAGGCAGAAGGGTGGAATTGTGGTGATGAGAGGGTGGGAAAGCACGAGTTGCAACCGAGAAGGAGGATAACGTATGAGGATACCAGCTTGTTGTATCCTTTCAGCCCTGCCACTGGCCAAGGGCTCAGCCATGTCCCTGCCAAGAATGGCGAGCACTCTTTCTTCCAAGGGATGAGGTGAAGCTAGGAATGGGAGGTATGCTTTGTGATTGGTACAGATTGTTGGTAGGTGAGTGATGGAGGGGTGGTGGAGTTGTGCATTGAGAAGAGTATGAGGCTAGTGGTGCAGTTGGTAGGAGATGGCTTTTGGAAATGCATTCAGTGACCTTGACTAGTGGTCTGAGGTCATGAAGCTTCTTTGGGCACTGGAGCCAGGGGGAGGGGGGTGACACTGCTGGCAGTGATGGCCTTGGTGATCTGGTCCCATATCATTCTTTCTGGAGGGCCCCCTGGTCCCTGTGGGTAGAGGATTTCTCTTGCAATGTTGACCCCCTGCACAAAGCTGGAGTGCTGTGTGCGAGACCCTGGGTGCCCCTTCCCAGGCTTGCTGAGCCATTTGTGTTAATGCTGAAGGACATTTCCCATTTTGTTAGGTGCGGAATGGAATTTAGCTTCAATAGCTGAATGTTAATGTCTAAAAACCACATTTTTACATCATTTTTATTTTTATCATTTCAGAAGGCATTGTCCTTTTAAGAAAATGATAATGCATTGCCCTTTTAAGATCCTACAATGCTTTGCGTAATCACAGTTTTGTTTTCAGAGGCTGTTGAAGCGGGCACGTCACATTAGCGGACTGCTGCCGGGACGAACGTCACCAGGAAGGCGTTACACTGAGAGTTTCACGCTGGGCTAATGATCATTGGTCCCCAGTGCCAATTTTTCAGTCCTGCCAGCACCAACATTTTGGGCAGCCGTTAACGCCAGCTGCAGTGACACCGGCAGCTTTTATGGCGGTCATAAACATTAGGCATGTTCAAAGTATCATTGAATCCAAAGATGGAAAAGGGGGATGAACTTTGGGTTCATTGCCCTTTTGTCCTCAACTTTTCTTATGTACAACTTTCAACATACACAGCAAAATTTATTATATTGGTATAAAAATCGAGAATTAATTTTTTTTCTGCTATGAATAATTAGAATAATTTTAAACTAAAATATATATTTTTTAAAACAGGCCAGTACAGTACTTTGGCATTAAAATTTCTCATAACAATTGTGAGCCAATGCACAATGAATATAACTTTTTTGTGTAAACCCCTAAGTTGCACTTTTCTTTCTTTTAAATTCACATGTTTGCTTCTTCTACAGTGTGTTGTGGAGGTTGTGATTAGTGCAGTCAGCAGTGCCTGCCATTTTAATTAGATGAAAAGTGTAACTGGACTGCCACTTGGGATAATGATCTAGTTTTTAAAATTCGATTTCATTGTAATAAAGAATCAAACATAGTTTTGAAGATCAGAGCAGAGTTAAACTACTATATCAGCCATCTGGTTAATTATATGGGATTTTCCTGGTCAAAATAATCTTTGTTCTTGATCCTTTGTCTTGATAAAGTGCCAGAACAGTTTAGAAACATAGAAATTAGGTGCAGGAGTAGGCCATTCCGCCCTTCTAGCCTGCACCACCATTCAATAAAATCATGGCTAATCATTCAACCTCAGTACCCCTTTCCTGCTTTCTCTCCATACCGCTTGATCCTTTGGCCGTAAGGACCATATCTAACTCCCTTTTGAATATATCTAATGAACTGGCCTCAACAACTTTCTGCGGTAGAGAATTCCACAGATTAACCACTCTCTGAGTGAAGAAATTTCGCCTCATCTCAGTCCTAAATGGCTTACCCCTTATTCTTAGATTGTGACCCCTGGTTCTGGAACTCCCCAGCAACGGGAACATTCTTCCTGCCTCTAACTTGTCCAATCCCGTCAGAATTTTATATGTTTCTATGAGATCCCCTCTCATTCTTCTAAACTCCAGTGGATGCAAGCCCAGTTGATCCAGTCTCTCCTCATATGTCAGTCCTGCCATCCCAGGAATCAGTCTGGTGAACCTTCGCTGTATTCCCTCAATAGCAAGAATGTCCTTCCTCAGATTAGGAGACCAAAACTGTATACAGTATTCCAGGTGTGGCCTCACCAAGGCTCTGTAAGATGTCCCTGCTCCTATACTCAAATCCTCTAGCTATGAAGGCCAATATGCCATTTGCCTTCTTCACCACCTGCTGTACCTGCATGCCAACTTTCAATGACTGATGTACCATGACACCCAGGTCTCATTGCACCTCCCCTTTTCCTAATCTGTCACCATTCAGATAATATTCTGTCTTCCTGTTTTTGCCACCAAAGTGGATAAGCACACATTTATCCACATTATACTGCATCTGCCATGCATTTGCCCACTCACCTAACCTGTCCAAGTCACCCTGTAGCCTCTTAGCATCCTCCTCACAGCTCACACCACCACCCAGCTTAGTGTCATTTGCAAACTTGGAGATATTACATTCAATTCCTTCATCTAAATCATTGATGTATGTTGTAAATTGCAGGGGTCCCAGCACTGAACCCCACGGCACCCCACTGGTCACTGTCTGCCATTCTGAAAAGGACCTGTTTATTCTGACTCTCTGCTTCCTGTCTGCCAACCAATTTTCTATTCACGTCAATACATTACCCCCAATACTATGTGCTTTAATTTTGCACACTAATCTCTTGTGTAGGACCTTGTCAAAAGCCTTTTGAAAGTCCAAATACACCACATCCACTGTTCTCCCTTTTCCACTCTACCAGTTACATCCTCAAAAAATTCTAGAAGATTTGTCAAGCATGATTTCCCTTTCATAAATCCATGCTGACTTGCACCGATCCTGTCACTGCTTTCTAAATGCACTGCTATTTCATCTTTAATAACTGATTCCAACATTTTCCCCACCACCGATGTCAGGCTAACTGGTATATAATTGCCTGTTTTCTCTCTCCCTCCTTTTTTAAAACGTTGTGTTACATTAGCTACCCTCCAGTCCATAGTAACTGATCCAGAGTCAATAGAATGTTGGAAAATGATCACCAATGCATCCACTATTTCTAGGGCCACTTCCTTAAGTACTCTGGGATGCAGACTATCAGGCCCTAGGGATTAATCGGCCTTCAATCCCATCAATTTCCCGAACACAATTTCCTGACTAATAAGGATTTCCTTCAGTTCCTCCTTTTCGCTAGACCCTCGAATCCCTAGTATTTCCGTAAGGTTGTTTGTGTCTTCCTTAGTGAAGACAGATCCAAAGTATTTTTTCAATTGGTCTGCCATTTCTTTGTTCCCCATTATAAATTCACCTGAGTCTGACTGCAAAGGACCTACGTTGCTCTTCACTAATCTTTTTCTCTTCACATATCTACAGAAGCTTTTGCAGTCAGTTTTTTTATGTTCCCTGCAAGCTTCCTCTCATACTCTATTTTCCCCCTCCTAATTAGACCCTTTGTCCTCCTCTGCGGATTTCTAAATTTCTCCCAGTTCTCAGGTTTGCTGCTTTTTCTGGCCAATTTATATGCCTCTTCCTTGGATTTAACACTATCCCTAATTTCCCTTGTTAGCCACAGTTGAGCTACCTTCCCCATTTTATTTTTACTCCAGGCAGGGATGTACAATTGTTGAAGTTCATCCATGTGATCTATAAATGTCTGCCATTGCCAATCTACTGTCAATCCTTTAAGTATCATTTGCCAGTCTATCCTAACCAATTCACGTCTCATACCATCGAAGTTACCTTTCCTTAAGTTCAGGACCCTAGTCTCTGAATTAACACTGTCACTCTGCATTTTAATGAAGAATTCTACCATATTATGGTCACTCTTCCCCAGGGGGCCTCGCACAACAAGATTGCTAATTAGTCCTTTCTCATTACACAACACCCAGTCTAGGATGGCCAGCTCTCTAGTTGGTTCCTAGACATATTGGTCTAGAAAGCCATACCTAATACACTCCAGGAAATCCTCCTCCACCGCATTGCTACCAGCTTGCTTATCGCAATCTATATGTGATTTAAAACTAGCGTTTTCTGCCCTTTGGTGTTCTGCAGCTCTACCCGTACAGATTCTACATCATCCAAGCTAATGTCCTTTCTTACTCTTGCTTTAATTTCCTCTTTAACCAGCAAAGCTACCCCACCTCCTTTTCCTTTCTGTCTATCCTTCCTGAATGTTGAATACCCCTGGATGTTGAGTTCGCAGCCTTGGTCACCTTGGAGCCATGTCTCCGTGATGCCAATTACATCATATCCATTAACTGCTATCTGCGCAGTTAATTCATCCACCTTATTACGAAAACTCCTCACATTGAGGCACAGAGCCTTCAGGCTTGTCTTTTTAACACTCTTTGTCCCTTTAGAATTTCGCTGTAATTTGGCCCTTTTTGATTTTTGCCTTGGGTTTCTCTGCCCTCCACTTTTACTATTCTCCTTTCTATCTTTTGCTTCTGCCCCCATTTTATTTCCCTCTGTCTCCCTGCATAGATTCCCATCCCCCTGCCATATTAGTTTAAACCCTCCCCAACAGCACTAGCAAACACTCCCCCTAGGACATTGGTTCCAGTCCTGCCCAGGTGCAGACTGTCCGGTATGTACTGGTCCCACCTCCCCCAGAACCGGTTCCAATGTCCCAGATATTTGAATCCCTCCCTCTTGCACCACTCCTCAAGCCATGTATTCATCTTAGCTATCCTGCTATTTCTACTCTGACTATCACTTGGCACTGGTAGCAATCCTGAGATTACTACCTTTGAGGTCCTATTTTTTTAACATAACTCCTAGCTCCTTAAATTCAGCTTGTAAGACCTCATCCCGCTTTTTACCTATATCATTGGTACCTATATGCACCACGACAACTGGATGTTCACCCTCCCCCTCCAGAATGCCCTGCAGCCGCTCCGAGACATCCTTGATCCTTGCACCAGGGAGGCAACATACCATCCTGGAGTCTCGGTTGCGACCGCAGAAACGCCTGTCTATCTCCCTTACAGTAGAATCCCCTACCACTATAGCTCTCCCACTCTTTTTCCTGCCCTCCTGCGCAGCAGAGCACACAGTGCCATGAACTTGGCTGCTGCTGCCTTCCCCTGGTGAGCCATCTCCCCCAACAATATCCAGAGCGGTGTTTTGGAGGGAGATGACTGCAGGGGAGTCGTGCACTGCCTTTCTACTCCTGCTCTGCCTGATGGTCACCCTTTCCCTATCTGCCTTTTGTAACCTTTACCTGTGGTGTGACCACCTCACTGAACGTGCTATCCGCGACATCCTCAGCATCGCGCGTGCTCCAGAGTGAATCTATCCGCAGCTCCAGTGCCTTCATGCGGTCTAACAGAAACATAGAAAATAGGTGCAGCAGTAGGCCATTCGTTCCTTCGAGCCTGCACTGCCATTCAATAAGATCATGGCTGATCATTCCTTCAGTACCCCTTTCCTGCTTTCTCTCCATATCCCTTGATCCCCTTAACCGTAAGGGCCATATCTAACTCCCTCTTGAATATTTCTAATGAACTGGCATCAACAACTTTCTGCGGCAGGGAATTCCACAGATTAACAACTCTCTGAGTGAAGAAGTTTCTCCTCATCTCAGTTCTAAATGGCCTACCCCTTATCCTAAGACTATGTCCCCTGGTTCTGGACAGGAGCTGCAGCTGGATACACTTCCTGCACACATAGTCGTCAGGGACACTGGAAGCGTCCCTGATTTCCCACATGGCACAGGAAGAGCATGACACAGGTCTGGGCTCTCCTGCCATGACTTAACCCTTAAAATAACCTAATTTGGCAACAATGCCAAAGAGTTCTTACTGACAAGATAAGGAAAAAAGAAAAACTACTCACCAATCAATCAGCCAATCACTTACTCTCTTGGCTGTGATGTCATATTTCATTTTCTTTTCCTCCCAGGTTGGGGATTCAGCACTGGTGGGGAAAACAAGACAAAGCAACACTTCCCGCTCCCACTTACCAAACTCTTACCTTTGCATTCTGAGCAGTTCTGCACAAAGTCCTCTCTTTTTATACTGTTTCTAGCTGACTCACCACTGGCCTGTTTAGGGAACCGGTTTTTACTAGCTGGCCAATTAACTAAGCTAGCTTGCTTGTTTGTCTCTGCGTAAGCCTACAAGAATCCTATCTGTTTAATATTTCAGTTTTACTTAAATTTGTAATCTTAGAATTGGTGTTGATAGATAACAGTGACATCACCAATTGGGATATGCAGAACAGGCATCGGAGAAACATAGAAACATAGAAAATAGGTGCAGGAGTAGGCCATTCGGCCCTTCTAGCCTGCACCGCCATTCAATGAGTTCATGGCTGAACATTCAACTTCAGTACCCCATTCCTGCTTTCTCGCCATACCCCTTGATCCCCCTAGTAGTAAGGACCTCATCTAACTCCTTTTTGAATATATTTAGTGAATTGGCCTCAACAACTTTCTGTGGTAGAGAATTCCACAGGTTCACCACTCTCTGGGTGAAGAAGTTCCTCCGCATCTCAGTCCTAAATGGCTTACCCCTTATCCTTAGACTGTGACCTCTGGTTCTGGACTTCCCCAACATTGGGAACATTCTTCCTGCATCTAACCTGTCTAACCCCGTCAGAATTTTAAATGTTTCTATGAGGTCCCCTCTCATTCTTCTGAACTCCAGTGAATACAAGCCCAGTTGATCCAGTCTTTCTTGATAGGTCAGTCCCGCCATCCCGGGAATCAGTCTGGTGAACCTTCGCTGCACTCCCTCAATAGCAAGAATGTCCTTCCTCAGGTTAGGAGACCAAAACTGTACACAATACTCCAGGTGTGGCCTCACCAATGCCCTGTACAACTGTAGCAACACCTCCCTGCCCCTGTACTCAAATCCCCTTGCTATGAAGGCCAACATGCCATTTGCTTTCTTAACCGCCTGCTGCACCTGCATGCCAACCTTCAATGACTGATGTACCACGACACCCAGGTCTCTTTGCACCTCCCCTTTTCCTAATCTGTCACCATTCAGATAATAGTCTGTCTCTCTGTTTTTACCACCAAAGTGGATAACCTCACATTTATCCACATTATACTTCATCTGCCATGCATTTGCCCACTCACCTAACCTATCCAAGTCGCTCTGCAGCCTCACAGCATCCTCCTCACAGCTCACACTGCCACCCAACTTAGTGTCATCCGCAAATTTGGAGATACTACATTTAATCCCCTCATCTAAATCATTAATGTACAGTGTAAACAGCTGGGGCCCCAGCACAGAACCTTGCGGTACCCCACTAGTCACTGCCTGCCATTCTGAAAAGTACCCATTTACTCCTACTCTTTGCTTCCTGTCTGACAACCAGTTCTCAATCCATGTCAGCACACTACCCCCAATCCCATGTGCTCTAACTTTGCACATTAATCTCTTGTGTGGGACCTTGTTGAACGCCTTCTGGAAGTCCAAATATACCACATCAACTGGTTCTCCCTTGTCCACTCTACTGGAAACATCCTCAAAAAATTCCAGAAGATTTGTCAAGCATGATTTCCCTTTCACAAATCCATGCTGACTTGGACCTATCATGTCACCGCTTTCCAAATGCACTGCTATGACATCCTTAATAATTGATTCCATCATTTTACCCACTACCGATGTCAGGCTGACCGGTCTATAATTCCCTGTTTTCTCTCTCCCTCCTTTTTTAAAAAGTGGGGTTACATTGGCTACCTTCCACTCTATAGGAACTGATCCAGAGTCAATGGAATGTTGGAAAATGACTGTCAATGCATCCACTATTTCCAAGGCCACCTCCTTAAGTACTCTGGGATGCAGTCCATCAGGCCCTGGGGATTTATCGGCCTTCAATCCCATCAATTTCCCCAACACAATTTCCCGGCTAATAAGGATTTCCCTCAGTTCCTCCTCCTTACTAGACCCCCCGACCCCTTTTATAACCGAAAGGTTGTTTGTGTCCTCCTTTGTGAATACCGAACCAAAGTACTTGTTCAATTGGTCCGCCATTTCTTTGTTCCCCGTTATGACTTCCCCTGATTCTGACTGCAGGGGACCTACGTTTGTCTTTACTAACCTTTTTCTCTTTACATATCTATAGAAAGTTTTGCAATCCGTCTTAATGTTCCCTGCAAGCTTCTTCTCATACTCCATTTTCCCTGCCCTAATCAAACCCTTTGTCCTCCTCTGCTGAGTTCTAAATTTCTCCCAGTCCCCAGGTTCGCTGCTATTTCTGGCCAATTTGTATGCCACTTCCTTGGCTTTAATACTATCCCTGATTTCCCTTGATAGCCACGGTTGAGCCACCTTCCCTTTTTTATTTTTATGCCAGACAGAAATGTACAATTGTTGTAGTTCATCCATGCGGTCTCTAAATGTCTGCCATTGCCCATCCACAGTCAACCCCTTAAGTATCATTCGCCAATCCATCCCAGCCAATTCACGCCTCATACCTTCAAAGTTAGCCTTCTTTAAGTTCTGGACCATGGTCTCTGAATTAACTGTTTCATTCTCCATCCTAATGCAGAATTCCACCATATTATGGTCACTCTTCCCCAAGGGGCCTCGCACAACGAGATTGCTAATTAATCCTCTCTCATTACATAACACCCAGTCTAAGATGGCCTCCCCCCTAGTTGGTTCCTCGACATATTGGTCTAAAAAAAACATCCCTTATGCACTCCAGGAAATCCTCCTCCACCGTATTGCTTCCAGTTTGGTTAGCCCAATCTATGTGCATATTAAAGTCACCCATTATAACTGCTGCACCTTTATTGCATGCACCCCTAATTTCCTGTTTGATGCCCTCCCGACCATCACTACTACTGTTTGGAGGTCTGTACACAACTCCCACTAATGTTTTTTGCCCTTTGGTGTTCTGTAGCTCTACCCATATAGATTCCACATCATCCAAGCTAATGTCCTTCCTAACTATTGCCTTAATCTCCTCCTTAACCAGCAATGCTACCCCACCTCCTTTTCCTTTTATTCTATCCTTCCTGAATGTTGAATACCCCTGGATGTTGAGTTCCCAGCCCTGATCATTCTAGAGCCACGTCTCCGTAATCCCAATCACATCATATTTGTTAACATCTATTTGCACAGTTAATTCAGCCACCTTATTGCGGATACCCCTTGCATTAAGACACAAAGCCTTTAGCCTCTCTTTTAATTAAAGGTTTCTAACGGCGAAGTTAAGAATTTATATCCGAACCAAAAACTGGTTATACTTACATTCACAAATATAATTCTGAAGCTTCCTCCAAGTACGCCTTTAAATGGATTTTTAAGAGAAATTTGACTACTTTGACTGGAATTTGACAAGAAGTGGGAACCCCCATTAATGACTATTTCAAAAGCCATAAACCTTTCTGATTTCAACTAAACAATAAAAGTATTGTAATAGTAACCAGTAAGGAAGAACTTTACCAGTTCTTATTTCTGCAATCCATAGAGGAAGGTTTGCTTCCATACTTAAAAAAAAATGTGTACAATCATGAAATCCTTGTAATTTTTATCCACAAAATCTGAGGGATGGAGAATGCTTGTAGATTATATAAGTTATCTCTCCTCTTCCCTACAATAAAGAACATAAACAACCTGTCTGAATTTTTTTTAAAAATCAGACTTAACCAAGTGTTCAGTGTGCTACAACTGCAATTATTGTTAATAACCAAAACAGCCACTTTTTAATACCACTACAGCAAAATATTACATCTAAATATACATTAAAAAGCTTGCATTTATACAATGCCTTTTATATAGTAAACTCCCAATGCCTTTACAGAGCAGAAACTGAGCATTAATAGGAGAGTTAGGGGTGGTGCCCAAAAGCACAGTCAAAGGAAGAGTTTTTGAGGAAGCTTTTGAAAGTGTGAAGGAAGTTGGCAAGGCAGTAAGGGGTTTCGGGAGGGAGATCCAGAGTATCGCGAGGCAGATGAAGGGGCAGGCACGGCGTTAGAACAGGATTATAGAATATCAAAGTGGGACACATGCCTGAGAAGTGCCTGTGCTCTGTATGAATCTTTTCACGTGATGCTGCTTTGGTTTGCACAGGTTTAGTGCATTAAGCTGATGCTTACCGCTCATAAATTGCCAATCTGTTATTTTAACAACAGTTTCTCAGCAGCAGCTTGACAAAGTGCACTTGCTGGATATTTATAGTGCTCTGTGAAATTTATTGTGGAAACGCCTAACGATAAACAGTGATCAATATTGTTGATGAATCGTTTGAGCATATTACCTGCTTTTTTTGTAATGCTTAAGAGCATAAATAATGTGGCTGAATATAATATTCCGAGTACTGGTCGTATTAAAATATTGTCTTTTGCTAAGTGACCGTGTCTGTCTCTTCTATACTATGGGGCAGAATTTATGAATTAATGTACCCATACAGAGCTTCACACAGCATGAGTGCGTATCAGGAATTTGGGTATTGAATTTGGCATGATTTTCCATCCAAACAGGTAAAAAAACATGCAGGGTGTGTTGACTTTAGCGTCCAAATTGCCTATATACACTCGAATCACTCAAAATTCAGTGTCTGAATTCGTAAAATCTCCTCATAGTTTCTTCCTTTTCTGAGAATGATAATGGGATTATATTCTCATAGGAAGTGTGCATGTAATCCAAAACATTTCTTGTAATCTCCTTGCTTCTGGTATTTTTGGGAAGGTAAATATTCTGTGTAATACTTTTATCTAAACTGTTGGAGGATTTATAGATTACATTTTTTATAAATCGATATTTTTTCTATAATTTTGAAATCTGAGTGACTCCTGCCAACGAACCGGAAACTGCGCAGAAATATTCTGCACATAACTGTCAGATCGCAAATTTTAAAAATAACGTTCACAACAGACGGAGGTCTGTGTAAAAGACAACTCTAGCGGTTTTTACCCTTGTTGGAAATAATTTTATTATAAAGAAATGCAAATAAAATTTTAAATGCACGTAATTTTCCCATTACCAATTTGATTTATAAATACGCGATTAAAAAATAAAGACTAAGTGAGTGGGCAATTGTTTTTTTTCTTCCGCCTCACCTGGTTTTCTGAGTTCCAAAAGGAGCTCCTTAAAATTGTTTCACTTCCATTGAGTGATCAGCCCAGTTCGGATGTTGACAGCGGCTTCAGACTCTATTGAGTTACAATGAGCCGCTGGTTAATTCCAGGTTGATATTGAACGCTGTGCAACGGCTCCTAGCAACTGGGAACGCGCATTATCAGGGTGCATAAATGGCAATCAGGCAATTTATAAAATGGACTGGAAAAATGTCTGTCACTCATTCTTCCAGAAGCTAGACACGTCTCTAAATCCCCTTCTTTATTCCTCATTTTGGGAAGTCCAGCAACAACAAATGAAAAATAACACTGGAGCTGCGCGTGTGCGACTACCTCCGGTTCGTTGGCAGCAGTCGCGTCCTTTTAAAATACTTCTAAAAGGGTTTGACATTGACTTGCTGTAATGTCCCATAATTTAAAACTTTGTTTTGTAACACTCCCTTGTTGGTAATTCACCATCTTCAATTCCACTTCCTGGGCCCCACAATATTCTCGGCCAAAGGACACCCTTTGCTACGATCATTATGAAATCAGATGTGAGAAACTGGGTGGGTGTGGCCCTGGTGAGCCTTCCTTTCATTAATGTTTTCTGCCACCTTCCTCGCTGCAGAGAAGCACCAGGTCTCTGCACAGTATCTCTCCAAAACAGTATAGCAAGCATCAGCCACTCAGTGTGTGGAGGATTGAGGGTGCAAATCCATAACCTGCAATTCCATGGAGCTCCAACATACTCTGCAATGAATGACTCAGTAAAACCGTTTTATAGAGACAATTTATCTTTTTAATATTGTGATTTTAAATTTCTAAAACCCTGTGCTTTTTCTGGATTATGGATGTACTTAGAGTTTTTTTTTTGGTGAAGGAGAGCCTTGTGTATTTTTTTCCAGATTAATGAAGTCCATCAGGCCAACTCTTATAATGTGAAGGAGCATACAGAAGAGTTAATTACCTTAATTTACATGGATAATAACATTTCTTATTAAATCTGAATGTTGTAAATAATGTGTGTAGCAGCATTTACGAGCATGGCACCAGTTCAATGGGAGTCAATCTAAACAAAGGACAGATTAATACATTTTATTTTGTGGTCAGGCTTCCATAATGCCTCTGATCTGGGTTGTCTTGCGTTAAACCCACAGTCTTACGATGCAGGAAATACAGTAGCAAGGGAAATTAATTCACAATATGGCAATGTTGGAACAGAAATTGCTGGAAAAATAATGGTGAGTTCACTGCAGCCACCATTATTAGTGCGTAAAAACCCCCCAGCAATTTGTGACGAAGAAGAGATATGCCATGAGTTGCGAATCACCACAAATTATTGGATGATTTCTGCCACTCCGTCGTTAGCCTCGCAAAAATTGAAACTTGCCATCAGCCTCCCCATTGACATTCATTGAGAGGCAAGTAATTACTGGATTTGTATTGTAAATACAAATTAATCTCGCCGCAGCCATTTAGAGTCATTAATATGGTCCTTATGATGTGATTTATGGTCCTAATATGAACTTCGACCTTGGAGACCCAGAAAGGGAACAATGCAACTGTGCAGTCTCACTCCCACTGGGAATAAATTGTTCCTGGAGGTTTTTTAACATTTTAGATGTTTTTCCTTGCTTTTCCTTTCTGTCTTTTTTTCTTCTCTCTCTCTCAATCCACTCTTTCTTTCCCTCTATTTCTTTTTCTGTATTAATTTGACTCTAATTCACTCTATTTCCTTCTGTTGTTCGCTCTATTCCTCAAGACTTAAATTTTATTGGACTGTGAGGTAGACCATTGGATCAGTCGTTCAGTAGGTTCCAGATGTCTGGTTGATGTCACCAAGCCATTATTAATTTGCAATTCCAGCAATTTGCAGCGGAACAATAATGTGCTCTGAAGGAAGAGGTAAAAAAATCACATTCACGGCACTCGCCGCGAGATGCACCACTCCAGCAGTTTCTGGGCCATTGTAACTTCCATGGAATATGCACATAAATGTGCTGCTCCATTTTGTTAATTGCTCATGTTTTAAAGTCTTTGCTTCCCCTTAACCTAGCATCCATACAATCTGAATTGCTTAAGATATTTTTGAGTGAATTGGTTCAGAGTGATTCAAAACTGATGCATGCTGCTTTAGGGTTTAGTCTGAGTTATGATCCTTCAACTCTATTTTACCAACTTAAGGATGAGTTGTGAAGTTCTCTATCTTCAACTCAAATGGTCCACATCAAACCAACATTTAATTTATAAATTGGAAAACTAGATTAAAAGTATAATGAATGCCTTTGTTGAAAATGTGTTTTTATATTGCAGATTGCAGTCAAGAGTATACAGACTCCACAGGGATAGATTTGCATGAATTTCTTATTAATACATTAAAAAATAATCCCAGGTAGGTACCTCCATGTTTAAAGGGATAACTGTATCCACTAAACATTTTTTTACAGTATTTAAGTATTCTATATTCTAAAACTTTGTATCATCAAACTATATTATGAATTACCAAAATATATCTCCTATTAAAAATATCAGCGATGAAACAACAGGTTTAATTTGCATTTAGGTGTATCATGGAACTGGAATAGGGATAATTTTAACCTCCAAAGAGGGGTGGGTTTGGATCGGGTGGGAGGATAAAATGTTAAAAATCTAAAACAGGACCCGACTTCAAAACTGCCCATTTTCAGTTTTAATGGAGAAAGGACGAGGGGTGGGTGATCAATCCACTCTCAGGAGGTGGGTCAGTCATTAAAACCTTTTAAGGAGGCTGTATGCTTCCATTTTTACAGGATTTCTATGTTTAACCCATGTTGGCCAGGTTTCCTGGGCCTCGGGAAACCCGGCAGTTAAAAGGAGGCAAGAAGAGTTGGATCCATCAGGTAAGTGTGTGTACAGCACTGCTTATGGGCCAGGAGGAGCAGGAGTGTTCCCACCCGGCCCAAAATTTAACTCTAAACATCTATTTTCCCCTCCCCCATCTCCACGATCTCCCTGTGATCTCCGCCAATCCCCACATGGTCTTCCCCGACACCTCCAACCACCCAGTGGCCTCCGGGATCTCTACCCCCAACAAATACGAAACTTGCCTGATCCTCGGCTGCAGCCTTTTTCTGGAGAACTTCCAAGCCTATCAATTAGGATGGCTTCCGGTCGGAAAATCTGTATTTAAAAAAAAAATAAACACACACACAGTTACAATTCCATGGTGTTTGGGGAAACCTGCCCTTCTGGGTTTCCCGACCATAACTCCTTCCCCCCTCCCTCTCCGAAACCACACCCCAGAGAATATGGGGGCCAATGTGTGTTTAGTATTGAGAAAATTAAGAAAAATGCTGTTTAATTTTTAACTCCCAAAATTAGGCATCATTGTTGGATAAATGCAGCATCGGTTGTAACAAAAATGTAATTCCAACAAAAGAAACTACCATAAAAATACAAAATACTGGAAATGCATAGCAGGTCAATTAGCAAATGTAAGGAGAAAAGAAAGGTTAACATTTTGGGTATATACCCATCTTTTGGCAAATAAACTGTCAGGAAATAAGAAGGAAAAAGATTCAGGGCACCCAAGGGAAAGGGTTAGGGAACTATTTGCTGGCGAATCAACAGATTTGAACAGTATTATCCTTTTCAATAGTTATGTAGTCCAGTAACTTCCTTACCCATAATTTCCGCTTAATAGTTTTCTCGTGACATCATTGCTTCTATTATTGTGAGTTGCATAACTTTATATGATTGTGACATCAATGATAAAATGTAAATGTTTCTATCTATAACTTAAATATACAAATTGCTGGAAAGAAATTACTACACAATTAAAAAAGGTCAACTTAAAAGAACCACTGTCATCATCAGCGACTTTACTTCTGCAACCTGAGTTTGAATTTAGCCCATACAAAAGAAGTAAGGTTCTTTCCCAATGAGAGCTGTCAGTGGATCTCAAAACAATTGAGATCAGCTCCATACTTAAAGCTCCAGGGTGTCATTCTGATGAATGTTTTCCCTCTGACTGCCATTCAAAATATGAAAACTTTTGTGTGCATTTGTTGCTGAATGCTATACATCACTTTCTAATGGAATGTTTTCATGGTTTTGGGGAGAGTCCAGGGGATGCAGACTTGAATGCGTATGGCAAACATCTGGCTTAACCTTTCATTGCCAGATCTGGCTGGACCACATAAACCACGACCGGGTCCTGCTCTCCTCTGCCAAAACTGTTCACTATTCCACGATCATCCTAGAATGCAAAGATAACCCCCGGCTTCTCTTCACTGAAATCCATCTTCTTGATTCCCCTTCCCTGCCTCTTCCACCCTCACCTGTGTGGGGCTCATGGACTTCTTTTCACAAAGGTTAAGACCACCCGTTCAGCGCCCTCTGCCGCTTCCCTCCCTTCCCCTAGCACACCAGGCAATATTCCCCATAGGATCTCCCCTGCCCTAGTCCTGAACTCGCATCTTTCTCTAGTTGCCTTCCATCTTCCATCATACCTTCTCCGAGCAGATCTTGTCAATGGGACCCACTTCCTGCTCCCCAGACTCTAACCCATCTGACTACTAACAACCCAACTTTCCTTCCTGGCCCCCATGTTAGCTGATGTTAAAGTTTCCCTCTCCTTAAGTACTGTCCCTCCCCCCGCCCCCCCGTCCCTTCAAATTTGACATCATCCTGGCCGCCCATTTAAATGACATGATGAACAGGAATTTCTTCTCTGAGAGTTGGAATTCTCTGCCCCAGAGAGCTGTGGAGGGGCTAGGTCATTGAATATATTTAAGGCGGAGATAGACAGATTTTTGAGAGATAAGGGAATAAAGGGTTATGGGGAGCAGGCAGGGAAGTGGAGCTGAATCCATGATCAGATCAGCTATGATTTTATTAAATGGCGGAGCAGGCTCGAGGGAGCCAAATGGCCTACTCCTGCTCTTATTTCTTATGTTCCTATGACATGTTGTCACGTCCCAAATCCTTGCCCAACTTTCTTGCAATTCGATGTTTGAATCCCTCCAGTCAGGTTTCCGCCCCGCCACTGTACTGAAATGGCCCTCATCAAAGACACAAATAACATCCTGTGTGACTGTGACCATAGTAAATTATCCCTCCTCATACTTCTTGATCTTTCTGCAGCCTTTGATATGGTTGACCACACCATCCTCCTCCAACGCCTATCCTCCGCCGTCCAACTGTGTGTCCGCGCCTGTTTCCATTCTTAGCTATCCAGTCGTAGATAGAGAATCACCTGCAATGACTTCTCTTCCCACTCCCACATCGTTGCCCAAGTCCCCCAAGGATCTATCCTTGACCCCCCCCCCTCCTATTTATCATCTGCATTCTGCCCCTCGGCGACATCATCTGCAAACACAATGTCAGATTCTACATGTACGCCGACGACACTCAGCTTTACCTCACAATCAACTCTCTCAACTCCACCACTATCTCTGATTTGTCACCTTGCTTGTCCGACATCCAGTACTGGATGAGCAGAACTCTCCACCAATGAAATATTGGGAAGACCGAAGCCATTGTCTTTGGTCACGCCACAAAACTCCATTCCCTCGCCATCGTCTTCATCCTTCTCCCTGGCTACTGTCTTGAGGCTAATCCAGACCATTTGCACATTTGACACCAAGATGAGTTTCCGACCACCTATCCACTTCATCATTAAGACTGCTAACTCCCACCTCCATAACGTCGTCTGACTCTGCCCCTGCCTCAGCTCATTTGATTCTGAAGGTCTCATCCATGCCTTTCTTACCTCTAGACTTGATTATTCCAATGCTCTCCTGGCCGACCTCCCATCTTCTACCCTCCATAAACTGAAGCTCATCCAAAACTCTTCTGCCCGTGTCCTAATTCATGCCAAGTTCCGTTCATCCATCACCCCTTTGCTCATTGACCTACATCGGTTCCTGATCTGGCAACGCCTCTTTTAAAAAAATTCTCAACCTTGTTTTCAAATTCCTCCATTGCCTCGCCCCTCACTATTTCTGTAACCTCCTCCAGCCCTACAAACCTTAGATCTCTGTGCTCTCCAAATTTAGCCTCTTGTGCATCCCCGATTTTAATTGCTCCACCATTGGCGGACTTGCCTAGACCCTAAGCTCTGGAATTCCCTCCCTAAACCCCTCTGCCTCTCTACTCCTCTCTCCTCCTTTAAGATGCTCCTTAAAACCTACCTCTTTGACCAAGATTTAAATCATCTGTCCTGATATCCCCTTATGTGGCTCATTGTCAAATTTTATTTGATAACGCTCTTGTGTAAGCGCCTTG
This sequence comes from Pristiophorus japonicus, assembly GCF_044704955.1. Taxonomy (NCBI): domain Eukaryota; kingdom Metazoa; phylum Chordata; class Chondrichthyes; family Pristiophoridae; genus Pristiophorus; species Pristiophorus japonicus. The sequence continues at coordinate 341,826,373 of NC_091977.1, read as the reverse complement.
GGACATTTTACTATGTTAAAGACGCTATATAAATACAAGTTGTTGTTGTAGAGATGGGGGAGAATCTTGAAGACCAATCTGACCCTATAAAGCGACCTTTTTTTGAGTCAGTCCAGAGTATGGAGAATTACACAGGCCAATCCCCCTAGCTGAACGATGTATGTGTGGGAAATTGGAAAGATAACAGGTTTTTTAAAAAAAAGTGATTTTAAAAAGTAATTTAAAAAAAACATAATATCGTCATGATGGATACTACTCTTATTTTCAGTTGATAATTCAACTTCTGTAAGGAATTTCCTGTATATCATTTTGACATCTTTTGTTCTTGGAAAGACAGATTGTCCAAGAAAAGACTAAAACATAAGTATTGAAGAGCAATTCGTATGACCCAATGAACACGCATAGTTTTGGTTGAATGATGCCTCTTACTGGCACTGGATTTGTTTAAGCAAAATGGAGCAGTTTTAAACAACCTAGTCAGGTATGAAAATTCACATTAAGATAGATTCAATAAAGGTAGCCTGAGGTAGTATAGTACTGATCCTTCTGTGCTACTGAGTGTTGAGAGGTTGGCGCTCACTCTCGATTTTCCCATGCACTGAGATCTCAGTGTTAGCCAGCAACCAATGGAAGGCGACAACTATCTGAGGATGAGTCAGACTTATAGCAGTTCAAGAACTTCCTTGGCAGAGACCTGCGAGCAAGTAGCCTGCTCATTCTATTAGTTGGGAATTGATGTGTTGGGGTGTGCCGAACAACTGAGATCAAAGTAGGGGAAAGTATTCATTTAATGTTTATATTTATATTGACACAATGTTTATCATTTCAGAGACAGAATGATGCTATTAAAAATGGAACAGGAACTAATAGATTTTATCAGTGATAACAAGTAAGTTATTACCTTTATATCAGTTGCTTTAAACAGAAGCATGTTAGATGAGGTTTATTTTAGTTTAGATGTTTATTTTATTAACTGCTCATGTAAAGTCATGTAATTTACTACAATTTTTAGATAATGCTTAAATAGTTGTAGTATTTAAGTGAATTTTATTAACTGGAGGTTCACATAGGTATTAAATTCCATTAACACTGAGTATTGAAGGAGACATGCAGGAAAGGGAAGAATAAGATTCAATATTTTTATTCCGATGGGGTACTTTTTGTTCAAATATTCTGTTTTATACTGAAAAGGATATATTGATTAAAAGCTTTGTTTTATTATATCTCATGAAGCATGATTGATAACATCCACTCTTCCGACTCCAGCTTCTTTTAGAAGTAAGCATCTTTGGATCCTCACAGTGACTCAGTGAGCAATTAAAAAAAAACGTTGTGCTCTGTGAACCACTGGTTGAATCATAGAATGATTCAGCACAGAAGGAAGCCGCCATGCTTGTGCAGGCACTTTGAAAGGTCTATCCAATTAGTCCGACTCCCCTGTTACTGTCTTGCTCACTGCTTACTATATTTCCAAGTTTCATGTCATCTGCAAACTTTTGAAATTATGCCCTGTATATCTAAGTCATTAATATATATCAAAAAGAGTAGTGGTTCTAATACCACCCCCTGGGGGACACCACTGTACGATTCCTTCCAGTCTGAAAAACAATCATTCACCACGACTCTCTATTTTCTGTCATTTCTGTCATCTACATTTCGTACCCACGCAGCCACTGCCCCTTTAATCCCATGGGCTTCAATTTTGATGACAAGTCTATTATGTGGTACTTTATCAAATGCCTTTTCAAAGTCCATATACATATCAATCGCACCACCATCATCAACCCTCTCCGTTACTTCATCAAAGAACTCAATTAAGTTAGTCAAACCTGATTTACCATTAACAAATCCATGCTGGCTGTCATTTATTAACCTATATTTTTCCAAGTGACAATTAATGTTGTCTCTGATAAATGTCTGTGACAGTTTCCCCAAAATTGATGATGGGCTGACCGGCCTGTAGTTTCTGGGTTTATCCCGCTCCCTTTTTTGAAGAGGGGTGTAATATTTGCAATCCTCTTGTCCTCTGGCACTGCTCCCATACCAAGGAGAAATGTAAGATTGTGACCAGAGCCTCCGCTATCTCTACCATTGCTTTCCCCAGCAGCTTAGGATTCATGCCATCCGGTTCGGCATCTTTTCTACTTTGAGCACTGCCAACCTTTTAAGTAGCTCTTTATTTTTACCCTATCCAATTTCTCTACTACCTCCTCTTTTACTATGACATTGGCAGCATCCTCTTTTTTGAAGACAGATGTGAAATACTAGTTATTATCTCAGCCATGCCCTCTTCTCCACAGGAAGATCTTCTTTTGGACCCTAATTGATCCCACCCTTCCTTTGATTACCCTTTTACTATTTATATGTTTATAAAAGATTTTTCGGTTCCCTTTGTTTTCTGCTAATCTATTCTCATACACTCTCTGCCCTTTTTATTTCCTTTTTAAGTTCTCTTCTGTATTCAACTTGGTTCTCTACTGTGTTATGAGCCTGATATTTATCATAAGCCTCCTTTCTCTATATCTTTTAGTCTTCCAGGATGCACTTCCTTCCCCCCTCCTGGGAATGTGTCTAGTCTATGTCCGAACCCACTCCTCTTTGCTCATTTACTGTTTTACCTGCCGATCTTTGATCGCACAGGAAATTCCAGGCTATTATTTCCATTGTATACTAGAGGTCACCAAATAATGGGAAGGAGATAGTGGAGCAAATTTTCAGACAAATTTCTGAAGAATGCAAGGACTTTAGAGGAGTGATAATGGGGGATTTCAATTACCCTAATATAGACTGGGAAATTGATAGTGCCAGATCCTTTCAACTCACTGAAATCAGTCCTCCTCCAGTTCAGTATTTGCACATTTGATTTTTCCTTCCCCCCCCCCCCCTTCACCCCATAACTACTCTGAATCTAATGATCTTGTGATCACTGTTTTCCAAATGCTCCCCCACTGAAACAATGCTCCACTTGCCCCACACAAATCCCAGAACCAGATCCAACACTACTTTCTTCCTTGTGCTGGAAAAACACAGATCAAGAAAGTTCTCTTGGACACATTTCATGAATTTCTCCCCCTATTGGCCCTTTACACTATCAATTTCCCAGTCTATATTAGGGTAATTGAAATCCCCCATTATCACTCCTCTAAAGTCCTTGCATTCTTCAGAAATTTGCCTGAAAATTTGCTCCACTATCTCCTTCCCATTATTTGGTGACCTCTAGTATACAATGGAAATAATAGCCTGGAATTTCCTGTGCGATACCGCCGTATTGCGGCAGAAACAATGGGAAAATGGGGCAGAGAAGCCAACTGTCGCATCCCTACCCTGACCTAAATCTTCCTCCTGCCCCAGCAGGGAATGCCAACGGGAATCATTTCAACACTCTGCTGCTTGTAAATGATGACAGGGACATCAGCCGAAGACCAGCTGATTTCCCTGCCTTCCACTGCTAATCCTGCTAACCCCAGGAACCACCAGGAGACAGATGATTAATTTCTCACTTGGCTACCTCTCTCTTCCATCAAGTCTCCAAATGCCAACCTTTTTAGGCCTGTTTGCATACCCATGTGCCCTCATCTCTAGTGGGACAGAACTTGTGCATGGATTGTGATAAAGGACTTTGGAATATTGGCTGATAAATATGGTTATGTGAGAATGAATATAGAAACATAGGGCCCAAGTTTACACACGCGCCTAGAACGGCGCAGTCCCAACCTGGACGCCCGTTATTCACGCCACAAAGTGCGCCTAAAAAAATCCTCCGTATTCTCCACCTACCTGCAGGTCCTCTGGCCCTCGGCGCAGCCAGCACGAGCTGTGGGGGTGCAGAGCCAGGTCCCTGCGCTGAAAACAGTGCCGGGACCTCTGCACATGCGCTCTACAGTGGGCACGCAAGTGCAGTAGCTCCAGGCGCCCGAAGCACGCAGCCCCTAGCCCTGGCCGAATGGCCTCACTGGGGCTACGTGAATAAGGCTCCTCCCACGGCCAGCTCCTGCTTCCCCCCGACCAGACCTGACACCCGTTTCCCCCCCCCCCCCCCCCCCCGCCCCTGCCTCCGGACCCGACCCGCGCTCCTGCTCCCGCTCCCCCGCCCCCCCGACTGGACCCGACCCGCGCTCCTGCTCCTGCTCCCGCTCCCCCGACTGGACCCGACCCGACCCACGCTCCTGCTCCCGCCCCCCCGACTGGACCCGACCCGACCTCCTGCTCCCGCTCCCCCCTCCCCCTCCCGGAACCGACCTGACCTCCCCCTCCCCGACCTGACCTTCCCCTCCCCGACCTGACCTCCCCCTCCCCCCTCTCTCTCTCCCTCCCCCCCCTCTCTCTCTCCCTCCCCCCCTCTCTCTCTCTCCCTCCCCCCCCTCTCTCTCTCCCTCCCCCCCTCTCTCTCTCCCTCCCCCCCTCTCTCTCTCTCTCCCTCCCCCCCCTCTCTCCCTCCCCCCCTCTCTCTCTCTCTCCCCCTCTCTCTCTCTCTCTCTCCCTCTCCCTCTCTCTCTCTCTCTCCCTCCCCCCCTCTCTCTCTCTCCCTCCCCCCCCTCTCTCTCTCTCTCTCTCCCTCCCCCCCTCTCTCTCTCTCTCTCCCTCCCCCCTCTCTCTCCCTCCCTCCCCCCTCCCTCTCCCCCCTCCCCCTCTCTCTCTCTCTCTCTCCCCCCTCTCTCTCTCTCCCTCCCCCCCCTCTCTCTCCCTCCCCCTCCCTCTCCCTCCCGCCCCCCTCCCTCTCCTCCCTCTCCCCCCTCCCCCCCTCCCTCTCTCTCCCCCCTCCCCCCCCTCTCTCTCCCTCGCTCCCTCTCTCTCCCTCCCTGTCTCTCCCCCTCCCTCTCTCTCCCTCCCCCCGACCCGAACCGAACCTACCCGACCCGACCCAACCCGACGCCACCTACCTGTAAATCTGGTGCTGGGGACGAGCCCTGCCCGAAGTCTCGGGCCGGGCCGTTCAGCCTTCGGTCTCGAAAGGCCTGCCTGAAGCACTTTCACACAGGTAGGAAGGTGGTTTATTTAATCTTTTCTTTGCTTATAAATGTTTATTCAGGTTGGATTTATTTGTATAATATTTGTATAAGTATAACTAAGGATTTATTATAGAATTTAATGAGTTCCCTTCCCCCCCCCCCTCCCCCCCACCTCGTTCTGGACGCCTAATTTGTAACCTGCGCCTGATTTTTTAATGTGTAGAACAGGTTTTTTCAGTTCTACAAAAATCTTCACTGGCTCCATTCTACTTTAGTTTGGAGTACGTTTTCACTGTGGAAACTTTGAAATCAGGCGTCAGTGGCCGGACACGCCCCCTTTTGAAGAAAAATTTCTGTTCCGAAGTAGAACTGTTCTTCCTGACTAGAACTGCAGAAAAAAAAATGTGGAGAATTGCGATTTCTAAGATAGTCCGTTCTCCACCAGTTGCTCCTAAAAATCAGGCGCAAATCATGTGGAAACTTGGGCCCATAGAAACATAGAAATTAGGTGCAGGAGCAGGCCATTCGGCCCTTCGAGCCTGCACCACCATTCAATAAGATCCTGGCTGATCATTCAACCTCAGTACCCCTTTCCTGCTTTCTCTTCATACCCCTTGATCCTTTTGGCCGTAAGGGCCATATCTAACTCCCTTTTGAATATATCTAACGAACTGGTCTCAACAGCTCCCTGCAGTAGGTAATTCCACAGATTAACCACTCTGAGTGAAGAAGTTTCTCCTCATCTTGGTCCTAAATGGCTTACCTCTTATTCTTAGACTGTGACCTCTGGTTCTGGAATTCCCCCGCAATGGGGACATTCTTCCTGCCTCTAACCTGTCCAATCCTGTCAGAATTTTATATGTTTCTATGCGATCCCCTCTCATTCTTCTGAACTCCAGTTAATACAAGCCCAGTTGATCCAGTCTCTCCTCATATGTCAGTCCTGCCATCCTGGGAATCAGTCTGGTGAACCTTTGCTGTACTCTCTCAATAGCAAGAATGACCTTCCTTAGATTAGGAGACCAAAACTGAACATAATATTCCAGGTGTGGCCTCACCAAGGTTCTGTACAAACTGCAGTAAGACATTCCTGCTCCTGTACTCAAATCCTCTAGCTATGAAGGCCAACATGCCATTTGCCTTCTTCACTGCCTGCTGTACCTGCATGCCAACCTTCAATGACTGATGTACCATGACACCCAGGTCTTGTTGCACCTCCCCTTTTCCTAATCTGTCATCATTCAGATAATATTCTGTATTCCTGTTTTTACCACCAAAGTGGATAACCTCACATTTATCCACATTATACTGCATCTGCCATGCATTTGCCTACTTACCTAACCTGTCCAAGTCACCCTGCAGCCTCTTAGCATCCTCCTTACAGCTCACACTGCCACCCAGCTTAGTGTCATCTGCAAATTTGGTGATATTACATTTAATCCCTTCATCTAAATCATGGATGTATATTGTAAATAGCTGGGGTCCCAGCACTGAACCCTGCGGCACCCTACTGATCACTGCCTGTCATTCTGAAAAAGACCCATTTATTCCGACTCTCTGCTTCCTGTCTGCCAACCAGTTCTCTATCCACGTCAATACATTACCCCATATATGTCATCACAATATATGTCAGTTGTAACTTGACTAGTCTGTGGGACAGCTCTTCCAACTTTAGCACTAAGCCCCAGATGTTAGTGAGAAGGACTTTGCAGAGCTAACATGGCTGAGATTACCTGAGTCATGTCCTGATATAGTGCCTGAGTTATTGTCAATAGGTCCGCCCTCGTGTTTCATAGCAATTTATTTACTGAATGGCCACTTCATAGGTCATTAAGCGGCAGCCATGAAGTCCAGGCCAGACCAGGTGATTCCCTTCTGTGTAGGACATTAGTGAACATATTGGTATTTTAGAATGATCCAGTTGCTTTCATGGTTATTTTTCCTGGCCTTCAAATTATCAGATGCATTGAATTTACCTTCATTGTGGAGTTTGAACTCTGATTCTGGGTTCCAATACCATAACCACACAATTTCAATAATCACTCCTGCCAGAGTCCTGTTTCTCTTTCAGATGCCTGGGACTTGAGTTCATGGGCTTTCCCACAGTTAACATTGTTCACCTATCCTAAATTAAGATGCTCAATCAGTTGGCCAACTACAATTTGTAAAATGTACCAGTGTTGCTCTGTGCACTGCAGCTCCCTTCTGAGGTTAATGAATACCACCACATTTAGTATCTGGGAGAGATGCGTAACGCACTCAGGCTTTTTTATGTTTGACAAAAGGTGCCATGACTTGCTGTGAGTAATTCTTATTCCGCTCCTAGTCCTCTGCCAAAGCTATGGTGAAAGAGAGGGAAACTGTTTCGGAAATTTCACTCCAGTATAACTTGAACATAGCTTGCAATATATAATAGAGTTTGAATACACTCATGCTAGATATAATGCATAACACATCCTGTTAATCCAACTTTAACCCCAGGAAATATCTCAGTTGTTTGACCTGAGCCTGAGGAACACTCCTGCCAACTTCAGGCTCAGACCTTGCTGCTCCCAGTTACCAGAAAACTGGCCACTGTCCAGCCCTGCTTCTACTTGGGCCTCGTGTCCCATTTATCTTTGTTTCAGCTCCCATTGTGCCCAATTGCTTCACTCCATGGCCTAATATTACATTACTCATCTGACTGCTTTGCTTCTCTTCCTGCGCCCCATTTCCCATCTGGCTGCTCCACTCCCATATGCATCATAGAACCATACAATAGCACAGCACAGAAGGAGGCCAATCGGTCCATCGAGTTTGCACCAACTCTTTTCCAGTAATCCAGATAGTTTCACTCCCATGCTCTTTCCCTATAACCCTGCAGTTTTTTTCTCCTTCAAATATTTATCTAATTCCCTTTGAAAGCTACTATTGAATCTGTATCCACCACCCTATTAGGCAGTGCATTCCAAATCCTAACCACTTGTTGCGTAAAAAAAGTTTTCCCTTATGTTGTCTCTGGTTCTTTTGCCAATCACCTTAAATCTGCACCCTCTCACTATCGACCCTTCAACCATTGGAAACAGAGTAAATAAAGAGAAACTATCTAAATCCTTCATGATTTTAAACACCACTATCAAATCTCCTCTTAGCCTTCTCTGCTCCAAGAAGAACAACCCCAGCTTCTCTAGTCTCTCCACATAACTGTATTCCCTCATCCCTGAAACCATTCTACTAAATCTCTTTTCTCCAAAGCCTTTGTGTCCTTCCTAAAGTGTGGTGCCCACAATTGGACACAATACTCCAGCTGGGGCCGAACTAATGTTTTATAATGGTTTAGCATAACTTCCTGGCTTTTGTAGTCTCTGTCTCTATTTATAAAGCCCACGATCCCACATGCTTTATTAACTGCTTTGTTAACCTGTCCTGCCACTTCAGAAATTTGTGCACAAGCACCCCCAGGTTCTCTGTTCTTGCACCCCCTTTAAATTTATATCATTTAGAGTCCATGACCTCTCATTCTTCCTACCAAAATGTATCACCTCACAATTTTCTGCGTTTAGTTTGATCTGTCATGTGCCCGCTCATTCCATCAACCTGTCTAGGTCTTCGTGAAGTCTATTAGTATCTTCCTCACTGTTTATTACACTTCCAACAAGCCGAGTATGTGGTACTCTAGCAAAGCCTTTTGAAAGTTCATATATACAATATCAACTGCACTGTCCTCATTATCGCATCAAAAAACTCAATCAAACATGATTTTCCCTTAACACATACATGCTGGCTCTCCTTTATTAGTCTATGCTTGGCCAAGTGGCTGTTAATTTTCTCACGGAAAATTGTTTCTAAAAGTTTCCCCGCCACCAACGTTAAGCTGACTGGTCTGTAATTGTCAGGCTTATCCTTCTCCCCTTTTTTGAACAAGGGTGTAACAGTTGCAATCCTCTTGTCCCTTGGCACTACCCCAGTATCTAAGGAGGATTGAAAGATTGTGGCCAGCACCTCCACGATTTCTACCCTTATTTCCTTCAGTAACCAAGGATGCATCCCATCCGGACTGGGTGACCAATGCATTTTAATTACCGCCAGCTTGTCTAGTACTTCCTCTTTATCCATTCTTATCTCATCCAGTATCCCAGCAACCTCCTTGTTTACCATAGCTTTGGCAAAGTCCTCTTCCTTGGTAATCACCGATGCAAAGTACCCATTTCATACCTCAGCCACGCCTTCTGCCTCCACCAATAGATCTCCATTTTGGTCCCTAATTGGCTCCACCAATCCTTTGACTATCCTTTTACTGTTAACATGCCTATAGAAGACCTTGGGATTTACCTATGTTAGCCGCCAATCTATTCTCATACTTTTGCTTTGCCCCTCTTATTTCCTTGTTCACTTCTCCTCTGTACTTGTTATATTCAGCCTGATTCTCCCTTGTATTGTCAAGCTGATATCTGTCATATGCCCCCTTTTTCTGCTTCATCCTACTCTCCAACTCCTTCGTCATCCCAGGAGCTCTGGCTTTAGTTGGCCTCTCTTTTCATCCTTGTAGGAATGTTCCTAGATTGTACTTGGACCATCTCTTTAACGGCTGCCTATTGCGCCATTGCACTTTTGCCTGCTAGTCGTTGACTCCAATTTACCTGGGCGAGGTCCCTCCTTAATTTGCTGAAATTAATCCTCCTCGGGTTAAGTATTTTTATTCTAGATTATTAAGATTAAACCGACATTGTTGACGGTTCTCTCTCCTCGGACACTGTCCCCCTCTCCTTCAAATCTGCGGTGATCACCCCTTCTCAAAAAAAAACAACCCCTGACCCCACTGTGCTTGCAAGCTACTATCCCATCTCAAATTGACAAATTTGCTGGAATTCTTTGAGGATGTAACGAACAGGGTGGATAAAGGGGAACCAGTGGATGTGGTGTATTTGGACTTCCAGAAGGCATTTGACAAGGTGCCACATAAAAGGTTACTGCACAAGATAAAAGTTCACGGAGTTGGGGGTAATATATTAACATGGATAGAGGATTGGCTAACTATCAGAAAACAGAGAGTCAGGATAAATGGTTCATTCTTGGGTTGGCAATCAGTAATTAGTGGGGTGCCGCAGGGATCAGTGCTAGGACCCCAACTATTTACAATCTATATTAACGACTTGGAAGAAAGGACTGAGTGTAATGTAGCCAAGTTTGCTGATGATACAAAGATGGAAGGAAAAGCAATGTGTGAGGACACAAAAAATCTGCAAAAGGACATAAACAGGCTAAGTGAGTGGGCAAAAATTTGGCAGATGGAGTATAATATTGGAAAGTGTGAGGTCATGCACTTTGTCAGAAAAAAATCGAAGAGCAAGTTATTATTTAAATGGAGAAAGATTGTAAAGTGCTGCAGTACAGCGGGACCTGGTGGTACTTATGCATGAAACACAAAAGGATAGTATGCAGGTACAGCAAGTGATCAGGAAGGCCAATGGAATCTTGGCCTTTATTGCAAAGGGGATGGAGTATAAAATCAGGGAAGTCTTACTACAGTTATACAGGGTATTGGTGAGGCTGCACCTGGAATACTGCATGTAGTTTTGGTTTCCATATTTACGAAAGGATATACTTGCTTTGGAGGCAGTTCAGAAAAGGTTCACTCGGTTGATTCCGGAGATGAGAAGGTTGACTTATGAGGAAAGGTTGAGTAGGTTGGGTCTCTACTCATTGGAATTCAGAAGAATGAGAAGTGATCTTATCGAAACGTATAAGATTATGAGGGGGTTTGACAAGGTGGATGCAGAGAGGATGTTTCCACTGATAGGGGAGACTAGAACTAGAGGGCATAATCTTAGAATAAGGGGCTGCCCATTTAAAACTGAGATGAGGAGAAATTTCTTCTGAGGGTTGTGAATCTGTGGAACTCGCTGCCTCAGAGAGCTGTGGAAGCTGGGACATTGAATAAATTTAAGACAGAAATAGACAGTTTCTTAAACAATAAGGGAATAAGGGGTTATGGGGAGCGGGCAGGGAAGTGGACCTGAGTTCATGATCGGATCAGCCATGATCGTATTATGTATCTCCAACCATCCTTTCCTCTCCAAAGTCCTTGAACGTGTTGTCATCTCCCAAATCCATGACTATCTTTCCTGGAACTCCATGTTTGAATCCCTTCAATCTGGTTTTCGTCCCTGTCACAGTACCGAAATGGCTCTCATCAAAGTCACAAATGACATCTTTTGTGACTGTGACAAAGGTAAACTATCCCTCCTCGTTCTCGTGGACCTGTCTGCAGCCTTTCACCCAGTTGACCATTCCATCCTCCTCCGACGCCTCTCCACCATCGTCCAGCTGGGTGTGACTACACTCGCCTGCTTCCATTCTTATCTATCTAATCGTAGCCAGAAAATCTCCTGCAATGGATTCCCTTCCCACTCCCGCATTGTTACCTCTGGTGTTCCCCAAGGATCTATCCTTGGCCCCCTCTTATTTCTCATCTATATGCTGCCTCTTGGCGACACCATCCGAAAACACAGCGTCAGTTTCCACATATATGCTGACTGTGCCCAGCTCTACCTCTCCACCACTTCTCTCGACCTCTCCATGTTCTCTAAATTGTCAGACTGCTTGTCCGACATCTAGTACTGGATGAGCAGAAATTTTCTACAATTAAATATTAGGAAGACTAAAGCCATTGTCTTTGGTCCCCACCACAAATTGTGTTCCCTAGCCACTGACTCTGTGCCTCTCCCTAGCCTCTATCTGAGGCTAAACCAGACTGTTCGCAACCTAGGCGTCATATTTGACCCTGAAATGAGCTTCCGGCCACATATCCGCGGCATAACTAAAACCGCCTATTTCCACCTCCGTAACATTGCCCACCTCCGTCCCTGCCTCAGCTCTTCTGCTGCTGAAACCCTTATCCATGCCTTTGTTACCTCCAGACTTGACTACTCCAATGCACTCTTGGCTGGCCTCCCATATTCTACATTACATTAACTTGAGGTCATCCAAAACTCAGCAGCCTGTGCACTATCTCGCACCAAGTCCCGATCACCCATCACGCCAGTGTTCACTAACCTACATTGGCTCCCGGTTAAGCAATGCCTCGATTTCAAAATTCTCATCCTTGTTTACAAATCCCTCCATGGCCTCGCCCCTCCCTATCTCTGTAATCTCTTTCAGCCTCACAACCCCACGAGATGTCTGTGCTCCTCAAATTCTGCCCTCTTGAACATCCCTGATTATAACTGCTCAACCATTAGTGGCCGTGCCTTCAGCTGCTTGGGCCCTCAGCTCTAGAACTCCCTCCCTAAACCTCTCCGTCTCTCTTTCCTCATTTAAGATGCTCCTTAGAATCTTCCTCTTTAAGTAAGCTTTTGGTCATCTGCTGTGATTTCTTCTTTTGTGGTCAAATTTATCTGTTTTGTCTTATAACACTGCTGTGAAGCACCTAGGGATGTTTTACTACATTGAAGGTGCTATATAAATAAAAGTTCTTGTTGTCAATTTCTCCTTGTCCTGCTCCATAACTAATCTAAACCTTACGATACTATTCCTGAGATGCTCACCAACTGTGTGGTGATATTTCCACTTGACCTACTTCATTCCCCAGGACTAGATCCAGCAATGCCTCCTTCCTCATTGGGCAGGTAACATACTGATCAAGAAAATTCTTCTGAACATACTTCAGAAATTCCTCCCCTTCTCTGGCTTTAACACAATCACTGCCGCATTCAATATTGGAGTAGTTGACGTCTCCTATTATCACTACTCTATAGTTCTTGCACCTCTCAGTAATTTCTTTGCAAATCTGTTCCTCCATATCCATCCCAATATTTGGTGGCCTATAAAGAACACCAACTAACGTAATAGCTCCTTTATTGTTCCTGAACTCCAACCAAATAGATTCTGCCTTTGATCCCTTAAAGACATTCTCTCTTTCTAGCACTGTAATATTTTCCTTAATCAAAACTGCTACCCCTCCTCCTTTTTTTCCTGCCCCATCTTTCCTGAGTACCTTGTACCCTGGAATATTTACAATCCAATCCTCCCTTTTTTGAGCCAGGTCTCAGTTATCGCCTCTACATTATATTCCCACGTTACTATTTGCACCTGCAGCTCACCAACCTTATTAACCACACTTTGTGCATTTACACACATGCATTCCAAATCTAACTTAGACTTTTTGTATTTTCCATGATCCCACCTAATTCTGCATTATTTCTAGCAAACTGTCTCTCCCAGTCCTCTGTGCACCTTATTTCTACTTTTTAATACTACTTCCTAGTGAATGTTTAAACCCACCTCACAGCACTAGTTAACTTGCCCGCAAGAATATTGGTCCCAGCTGTGTTCAGGTGTACCTTGAACGGGTCCCTCCAGCCACAGAACTGGTTCCAATGTCCCAGGAATCTGAAGCCCTTCCTCCTCCACCATGTCTCTAGCCACATATTAACCTGCCATATCTTCCTATTTCTACTCTCACTAGTGCTTGGCACTGGGAGTAATCCAGATCTTTGAGGTTCTGCTTTTTAACTTCCTCCCTAGCTCCTTAAACTATGACTGCAGGACCTCAACCCTCTTGCTCCCTGTGTGATTGGTTCCGACATGGACTATGACTTCTGCCTCTTCCCCTTTCCCCCAGGTTCAGCACGAGAGATCCACTATTTTCAAGTACGTCTATGACTAGTGTCAGGTCCTGAAGCATTCTCTTTATTTCTCTCCTTCTAGCAATCACTATAAGAAATTCCCTCCAATGTCATCTTATCATCGGATGTTGGTCCACAGAGTAGCAGCTTATTTTGGAATGGATCATAATGTAGATCAAACTGGAAAATCTGTTATAATCAACAAAACTAGCAATACTAGAATGTAAGTATCGATTATCCTTAATGTTGATTCTCTTTCAGACATGGGGCTAGATTTTAGTTTTTTGGCAAAAACTAGTTTTTCGCCAAAATTACCATTTTCGCTGCGCTACCGTTTTTAGGCCGAACTTTTAGCCTTTACATCTGCGCCAGTGGTAAAGTCGGCATTGGACGAGGATTCACGGCGCAAACCGCAAGTTTCGGCAACTTTAATCCAGGGCTGGTCGCGCTGAGAGAGAGACCTTGGGAGGGGGAAAACAAAAAAGAAATTGCAAAAAACATTCAAAAAACATTCACAAAAACCTTACCTACTAAGTCGCTGAAAAAGAATTAAAAAATAAAAACTTTAACTTACCTTTTTTTGCAGGTCTTCATACTTACCACTGCTGGCAGGGCTGCACCAACAGGTTTGACCCTGTCGGTATTCTGGGTGCAGCGTACGGGTCCGGAGAGAGCCGAAAGTACGACGGTAACGCAATCCGCAGCATTGCACGTCGATTCACGTCGATGCTCCTCTCCCTGGTGGTACATGGAAGCACCGCCACAAAAAGGTGCCCAAAGATCCCGCCGACTGGGTTTTTGCTGCGGAGAGTCAAATCGCGGCGAAAACCCGGTCGCAAAGTTGACCAAAATCCATGGTCTTCTATGTTATGTGAATCTCTTTTACTGTTCATTTTCACACCGGATTCTGTTACAGCACCCAGTCTAGCACAATAATCTAGTCTGTGGTCGTTTACAGTTTGTCCCTTCCTGCTACAGCCTATGCATTATCCACAGGCTCAACACCCATCACAGCCCTGCAAAATCCCAATACAGATCAGTAATTACAGACTTTTATGTGTTGGTGGTGCAAGAAAATAATCTGAAGAAAACTGATTTGATTACATTTCTGTGTTTTTATATATGCCAACAGACCAGAGCAAAGATTCTGCGAGCATATAAAAGATGAGAAGAATGACGACTCCCAGAAAAGATTTATTTTAAAACGAGATAATTCTAGTATGGATAAAGAAGACAATCAGGTACAAAATACCGTGTGATGCTTGGGAATAAAACTTTTCCTGATAATATCCAGCAGCAAATCTATTCAATTTTTAATCCGCTCAGTCAGTTAACCTTTTATACATATCCCAGCAGTAATGTGTGTACTTTAACTAATCTGCTAAAACCTCAACTAATTCAATTGGATGGGATTTTAAATAGGTTTATGTGTAAATGAACAGTATTTCATATCCTTTCAGGAAATGTTTATCTTGCAGCAAAATAGGATTCATCCATTTAGAGATGATAGAAGAAGTAAATCAATTGAGGAGAGAGAAGAGGAATATCAACGAGTAAGAGAGAGAATTTTTGCACAAGATGTAAGTAATTTCTCTGCTAGCCTCGTACCCCATTTACACGGGGATATCAAATTGAGTTCGGATTCATTGATCTGAACTGAATTTGGCCTCCCTAACGTTTGCACTCACCTCTACCCTGATCCAGTACATGTGTCTGAACAGGATTAAATTAAATTACCTGTCTGAGGGATGTGCTGGCTTATTGGGCAGAACAAGAGTTCAGCAGGGATTTGGATCAGACTGCTCACACCAGACTGATTCAGATCCTTTGCTGCTGTGCTGGATTTAAACCAGTGTCGAGGGGGGTGAGAGATTTTATATCAGGGCAAATAAATTACTATCATTTAATTGTTGAACAAAAACAGCTGTAAATTCAAAATTATTTCAAATTTACAGCTGTAGTGTAAACGGGGCTTTAGACAGGCTAAAGTCATAACTAGATAAAGCAAATGTGGCTAATATTCCAAATAAATAGGTCATAAATAAAGTTCTATATTACACATCCCGTTAATGCATTCCAAAATTCTAATTGATAAACACATAATAAAAATAACTGAAGACAGTTTACTAAATAGTTGGGATTAGAAGTTATCTAATGCTATTCAGCTTAAGTAAAGTTTTAAATTCGTGTAATTCGACAAGAGGTTTTAATGTGGACTACATTAGTGGACTACAAAAAGTGATTTGTACTCTATACTATAAAAAAATGTCAAGAATGCTTTCAATCATATGTAAAAGCCATTTATCTGTCATCAGCTAATATATTTCAATGCAAGGAATCATTAGCAAATATTAAGCAGATGGTAAATAAGTTAAAACACAGAATTTAATTTATAATCAATCATAAACCCATGCAGCACTTTGAATGAGGGAATTAGACAGCGCTTCTACTGAAAAATAAAAACGAATTTTTCTGTTATAAGTAAGAAAATTGGTACTTATTTGTATAACATTTTCTATACATCTTTCAGTTTAATTCTATGTTCTTTTATGTATTTTATTGCCAAATCTACAGGTTTGCATACTAAAGTTAGTCTTGAAACTGAGTGCTAAAGGATATATATTTAAAATAAAGATGTAAAAGGCTGGGCATACACAGCAGACCTTGTTGGTATGTGAAAAGAGCAAAGACGGGTTAATGTCTAAGGCTGGAACCTTTCATTCTCACAAGGCATCTCAACCCTAAACCTTTTGCCAGCCTTTCCTATTTTCAGATGCTCACAATCTTGCTGTGTTTTCTGTTTTTCCAGCATTTAGTTTTTCTTTTCTCATCTCTATAGATTATTTGGCAGTGAAAAAGGAAGGTTCATTATTTGAGGGGTTTAAATATCCATCGTAACTATCATTTAACTGTTTTTTGCAATTTGCTTCCTCCTCCTCTTATTGCACTGACTTCTGCTGCAGTAAAGTTCCAGGGAATTGGGAATCCTTGAGTACCTCACTTAAGTGGCAATTCATCATGAGCCTAGACAATGAGTGTTGGCAGGTGACTGCACCATGGGGAACATCACCATCGATTTTGTCCTCCACCGATATCCACAGTGCTTTACAGCGGGGGTCACTAAATAGTGACCAGGAACAGGAACCCTGGTTGATTTTCTCTCCCTTGTTCAAAGGCACTGAGACTAGTTGTAATGCCCCTTCTGTCATGACAGCTGACTGAAGACAGACCAGAAATCAAACCTTGGACCTTCTGGTCTGTCCGGTTTAGCTATTCACTGCCTTTACTGATTGAGCTATCAGGGCACTCAGACCATGTATCTTTCAAACATTTAAAATTAATCATTGTTCCTAACCCCAAGCATAAATTGTGTTCAACTGATAATCTGTACAAATGTGCAACATTGCAATTAGTGGAACAACTAAATACATAGGAAAATAACTTTTGTGATGTGAATCTTAGTTTCGTTATTTTAATTAAATTGCTGCATTCGTTTGTTCCTTTTCATGTATGTTACAGAGATGAGCTTAAACATGTTCCCGCTGCAATGTTTCTTGTTTCTCCCTCTATCCCCATTATTCCTCCCTTTTTATGGCTGTATTCTGTTATCACTGTGTGCGGAAAAGCATTTCTGTAGTGTAATTCTGGAGTGTGTATATGTTTTAAGCAAGTTGGAGACATCACCATGATGCAGATTTGAAATCTTTTTGTTCCTGTTTAAGAGTGACACCATGAATTTATTAAAAGAAGCACAGTTAAATCGAAATCTATTTTGATCTGCCTTATGAACTCTTTTGGCATTTAGCGGAGTAAGAGTAAATTTTGCAAGGCAAGGCTCCTCACACAGAGGAATGATGCAGAGGCCAGTGCACCCAACGCTCAGCAATTCTGATTTTCTAGGCATTCATTTTAATGACTTGAAAATTGAGAGCACCGTGAATCAGCCAGACCAACCTCCAGTCCCGATCCTCTAATTCCTCGCTCCTACTGATTGAGGCTCCACGGCAGGAGCAGAGCCTTGCAAAATTTACCCTGTTGATTGAGGTAGCAATTTTTTTTTAATTCAGCAGTTTGTTTTATTGCAATATTTATTACTTGAGTCTTGCCATTGCCACTCCTTTTGAAAGTCAGTTGCAAAATGTTAGGATTTTTAAGATCCCTTTGATCAATTGATTTTAGTATTTTTGTTTAAAATGAGAGCTGATGACATCATGATGGATACTTCCTTGGATAAGTTATTGAGCCCAACTATGTGAGAGGGCTCAATAACTATCAACAAAGACGGTCATTAACCTGGTCCTTCACAATCAGCTATGTATGCCAACTTGATATCCGTACCCTGTTGAAATAGTAACTTTATAAACCAGTATCCTTTATGAAGCCATGAGCATAATGTGATTAAACAAAACAGTTTAAATATAAAGACAAATAGGCAAAAAAACACATTTTTCCTAATGTTTATTTAAACACAGAAAGGGCCCTTGTGGTTAATCTGCTATAATATTTTTCTATCCTTTCCGATCCCTCCTTCATAATGGAGGACAGGTTGTTCTAGACGGGCTATCTAATAAACAGTTACTGTCAATCATACTGGTATGCTTCAATGGTCCAGTCCATTTGCCCAATCTGTTTGCAGATGGGGTATGCTTTACCATAAAATGATCTGAAAAATGGCCATTTAGACAAGACAGGATTTTGAACCCGTGTGGTTTATGGATTGAAGTCCAGTGCTAAACTGGTAGAGGTACCAGAGTGTTCTCCTGAGAAATGTTTGAAAAATTGATAACCAAACATTGGTCTACAAAATGCTACTGAACTATTTTCTGGAGCGTTCAGCTGGAATGAAAGAATATGCAGCTAGTTAGAAATTGAAATGTTCCATTTTTCTTTGCAGTCCCCTTGTTCCCAGGACAGCCTGTATGTGGAAAACAGGTAGGCAATTATTCAATCTCATTAAATAGTGAACAATAAGATGTAGGCTGGTTATCAAGGACTAATATCAAATGTCACTTAGCTGTTCAGCCAGTGAAAATTTCTGACAGTGGGGGGCATATTAACTGCCAGCAAGTTTCCAGCGGGAAAATGCTGGTATCAATTAGATTCCTGTCCGCCCGTGGCAGTATAAGGCCACAGCAGTTTTATTCACCGGGTCCCATTAACATGCTGCCGACTCAGAACAGCCAGGAAGTGGGTGGGAGGGAACTGCCATCCTCCAGACAATTGGGTCGCCTGCCAGCATTCAGATAAGTGTGGGGTGGATGGGGGGAGGTCAGGGAAGCAGAGGCCTAAGCTTTACTTGTGGTGCCCAGCGAAGCACCTCTGCTCCTCCTGGCCCCACAAAGAAGAGTTTTTAAAAAAAACTTAACTGAAGGGCCTTTTCAGCTTCCCGATCCGCTTCATGATGGCCTTCACCTGGTGGGAAAGCCACAGCAGCTATCCCGCTCCGGCCGAAGTTAGACTGGCTCTTGGGGCCTGATGACATAATTGAACCTCGATTAACATATGTTAATTAACCTCCCTCCCTGGCTTTGGGTAGAGGCTTAGCTGCTTGTCCAGAAGCCCCTGTTAAAATTGGAAATGGCAGGATCTAGTTGTAGTGTATCCACTGATCTTAATACCAAGTTGTGAAAGCATGCTACACTTTTGTTGTTAAATCCATGCTATTAGATTAGTTGTGGAGTTTAACAAGACTTCAAGGTTTTCATTAGTTTGCAGCTTTTATTCTACTGTTGTTTGCATAACTTGTAATTATATAACAGGACCCCCACATTCCTTACTTTTCTTTTAAAAATGTCAATTTAACATGCCCAATACGTTATTCTATTGAACAAATGTTATAATTAGCACCTAGATTCCCTGTTCCTGCTAGTTCTGTATTCCCTCACCTTGTCTCCATCTGACGTGGAGTAGTGACATCAGACTGGGAATGGGATCAGACTGCAGGAGGAATATTCGTCCTTTATTTTCCTCCTCCTTCTCTAAATGTGTTCCTTCTCCTTCCCCCCACCCCTCTCCCCGCCAGTTGATTCCATAGCACTCATATTTCTCTGATCTATAACCTTCTGCCAATAATGTCACCCTTTGAGCTGTGTACAAAGTAGTGCATGACAGCAACCTGGAATGATTTGTATACTATATGTAAGATAAAAACAGAAAATGCTGGAAATACAGAGCAAGTCAGGCAGCATCTGTGGAGAGAGAAATAGAGTTAACGTATCAGGCCAAAGACCCTTTTTCAGAACTGAAAAAAGTTAGAGATATAACAGGTTTTAAGCAAATGCAGGGACAGGGAAAGAGGGGTGGGGAAGAAAGAACAAAAGGAAAGATCTATGATAGGATGGAAGGCAGGAGAGATTAAATAACAAAAGGAATGATGGTGCAGGGCGAAAGGAGATGGTAATGGGACAAGTAAAGAAACAAAAGATGGGTCTAGAGGAGGTGTAAATGGGAACAGCAGAATCATCAACAGCTGCCATCCAGAAAAATAGGTACAGAGGTTATGATTTGAAATTGTTGAACTCAGTGTTGAGTCCGGAAGGCTGTAAAGTGCCGAATCAAAAACTGAGGTGCTGTTCCTCGAGCTTGCATTGAGCTTCATTGGGACAGTGTAGGAGGCTGAGAACAGAGAGGTCCGAGTGGGAGCAGAGCGGAGAATTAAACTGACAGGCGACCAGAAGCTCATGGTCATGCTTATGAACTGAACAGAGGTGTTCCGCAAAGTGGTCAACCAATCTACAAATCCCAATGTAGAGGAGACCACAACGTGAGTAGCGAATGTAGTATGCTAAATTAAGAGAAGTACAAGTAAATCGCTGTTTCACCTGGAAGGAGTGTTTGAGGACCTGGACAGTGGGAAGGAAGGAGGTAAAAGGGCAGAAATTGGATCTCTTGCGCTTTAAAAAAAATTTGTTTGTGAGATGTGGGCGTCGCTTGCAAGGCCCATCCTTAATTGTCTTTAAGAAGATGGTGGTGAGTCACCACCTTGAATCGCTGCAGTCCGTGTGTTGAAGGTACTCCCACAGCGCTGTTAGGGAGGTGTTATATTTTCAGGAACTCACAGAAATGCACACAGCCTTAAGATGGCAGAACATACCGAAACTCACCAGACAGGTGACCTGTTCCCTTTCTTATAAACAACACTGGCTGCAGTGCCACAGGAGTCCACAGATGGAGCTATATATATTACACTTTTCCCCCCTTAATGAAGAAGTCATTATAACAAAATAATCATCATACATAACTTGCATGGTTATACATAACAAAAGATATGGACTTATTTTTCCATCTTTACAAATCATGCTGAACCACTTGTTTTCTGTTTCGAAGAAGATACCTTCGCTCTCGAACAGAACCTTCCAAACATGGTGTTGAATTTAAACTCATTGGAGGCTGACCGTGAGGAAAGTTTTCCTCCAAGGGATGCCCTTGATTTCCATTTGAACTCTCTCTAACTTCAGACTGTTTCTCTGCCTGACTCTGACTCAGATTTATATTCTGACTTTCTCTTGGATTTTTTTCTAGTACATTGGATGTAAGATATGCTTCTTGGGCATCAAAACTATCTGATGAGTCAGAAATAATTGAATCATTGCCACCTTCAACTACTTTCACATCTATAGGTAAAATATGACCAATGTGAACAAACCTAACCATGATCAAAAATCTTGACCAAATATGTGCGAGGACCACATATCTTGACCACTCTTCCTGGTAACCACTTTAACCATTTATGGTGATGGTTCTTCACTCTCACCTTCTGATTTAATTTCACACTTCTCTCTTTAACTCTACCTCTATCATGATTCTCTTTCTGTCTTAATTGTCTCTCTTCTACGGACTGTGCCAAGTTTGGTTTTAACAACAAGAATCTGGTTCGTGGCTGTCGTTTGAGAAACAACTCTGCTGGTGTTCTACCAGTAGTTGTGTGAGGAGTATTATGATACATAATTAGAAAATTAGCCAATTTGTGGTCCAATGACAACTGTCGTTTCTTTGGATTTGGATCCAACATCTGTTTGATGAGGGCACGTTTTACAATTTGTACAGTGTGCTCTGCTGCACCATTTGAAGCAGGGTGATATGGTGGAACCTTGGTATGTTTCACACTATTTTTGCTCGTGAACTGTGCAAATTCCTCTGAACGAAATTGTGGTCCATTATCAGAAACAATTTCTTCTGGGAGGCCAAATGAAGAAAATAATCTTTGTAAAATGTCTTATGTTTTACTTGTTATTTTCCACATTGGAAACACCTTGACCCACTTCAATCACAATGAACAATTGTTGTCCTTCTAGCTCAGCAAAATCGATATGTAGCCTCTGCCACAACCTGGGAGGCCATTTCCATGGCTGTAATGGTACTGATGGTGGTTGCTTGCTTACCGATTGACATGTCGTACACTGACTGACGATGTACTCAATATCTTTATCAAGACCTGGCCACCATAAGTAACTATTGGTCAAGCACATTCCCAAGTGCTGGTCATGGAGGTCTCCTAATAATTTGGACCTAAATTTATTTAATATAACCACTCTTGCACCCCACATGATACAATCTTTATCGACTGATAATTCATTCCTATGAATGAAGAATGGATGAATATCTTTGTCTGTTACCTGGTTTGGCCAGCCATTTGCAATAAAATCATACATCTTTGACTTAACTGGGTCACGTTTGGTTGCTGTACCAATCTTTTCAGCTGTGACTGGCAGTTCATCAATGTATGAAAAGTAGAACACTTCTTCCCTACCGGATGTAACTTGTGACGGGGAAGGCAATCTAGACATAGCATCAGCATTACTGTGATCAGCTGATCATCTGTATTCAATATCATATGTATATGCTGACAAAATCAAAGCCCATCTCTGCATTCGGGCTGCAGCTAATGTTGGAGCTGGGGACTTTGGATGGAAGATTGCTGTCAAGGGCTTATATGATAAACTTACGATGATAAACTTACGACCATACAAGTATTTGTGGAACTTCTTGACCCCAAAAATTAATGCCAAAGCTTCCCTTTCAATTTGCGCATAATTACGCTCACTGGCACTGAGGGCCCAAGTTTACCCCCAGGGTTAGAACGGCGCATCTTCATGTGGTGCGCCGACTTTTTAGAACAGAAACGGCGCCTATTATTTACCTTGATATTCTACCCTCTGTCTGGTCGATACAGGCCCTTGGCGCAGCGCAGCAGGACACGTGGAGGGCGGAGCCAGATCTCAGCGCTGAAAACAGTGCCGGACCTCTGCACATGCATGCTAGTGTGTGCACGCATGTGCAGTAGCTCCAGGTCCCCGAGGCACTGTGGGAGGGCCCCGAAGCACACCGCCCCTAGCCCTGGCCGAATGGTCTGCCAGGGCGAAGATCAGACTCTGGCCTCCTTCACTCCCTCCTGTTTAGCTCCCACTCTCTTCCCCCCCCACCCTGTTTCCCCCCACCCTCCCTCCCTCCTTCCCCCCCCTTCTTCCCCCCCTGCCTCCTTCCCCCCCACCCCCGTTTAGCTCTCGCTCCCGCTTCCACCCCACCGTTTAGCTCCCGCTCTCTCCCCCCCCTCCTCTCCCCCCCCCCCCTCTCCCCGCCCCCCAAGTCATCGTCGTCGGGGCCCTCCCAGCATCTTGCTGGGGGCAGGCCCCGCCCGAAGTCTTTGGCGCGGCCCGTTCAGCCTCCCTCTGCCCACTCCCTCATCTTTCCCCCTCTCCTCTTTCCCCCTTTCCCCACTCTTTCCCCCCCCTCTTCCCTCCTCTTCCTTCCCCTCTTCTTCCCTCCTCTTTCCCCCCCTCTTCCCTCTTTCCCCCCTTCCCCCTCCTCTTTCCCCCCTTCCCCCTCCTCATTCCCCCCTTCCCCCTCCTCGTTCCCCCCTCCACTCCCGCCTTCTCTCCCTCCCTCCACCCTCTCCTCCCTCCACCCTCTCCCCCTCCCCCTCCTCTCCCCCCTCCCACTCCCTCTCCTCCCTCCCTCTCCTCCTCTCCCCACTCCCTCTCCTCCTCTCCCCCCTCCCCCTCCCTCCTCCTCCTCCTCTCCCCCCTCCCCCTCCTCCCCCCCTCCTCTCCCTCCTCTCCCTCCCCCTTCTCTCCCCCCTCTCTCCCTCCACCCTCTCTCCCTCCACCCTCCTCTTCTCCCTCCTCTTCCCCTTCCTCTTCCACCCCTCCTCTCTCTCCCTCCCTCTCTCCCTTCACCCTCTCTCCCTCCACCCTCTCTCCCTCCACCCTCCTCTTCCTCTCCCCCCTCCCCCCTCCCCCTCCTCCTCCCCCCCTCCTCCTCTCCCCCCCTCCTCCTCTCCCCCCCTCCTCACCCTCACCCCCTCCTCACCCTCTCCCCCCCTCCTCCTCACCCTCTCCCCCCTCCTCCTCTCTCTCCCTCCCCCTCTCCCCCCTCCTCCTCACCCCCCCTCCTCTCTCTCCCTCCTCCTCTCCCCCCTCTCTCCCTCCACCCTCTCTCCCTCCACCCTCTCTCCCTCCCCCCTCCTCTCTCTCCCTCCCCTCTCCCCCCTTCCCTTCCTCTCCCCCCTCCCCTTCCTCCCCTCCTCCTCTCTCCCCCTCCCCCTATCCCCCTCCTCTTTCCCCCCTCCTCCTCTTCCCCTCTTCCCCTCCTCCTCTTCTCTCCCCTCCTCTTTCTCCCCTCCTTTCTCCCCTCCTCTCTCTCCCCTCCTTTCTCCCCTCCTTTCTCCCCTCCTCTCTCCCTCTGCCCCCTCCCCCTCCTCTTCCTCCTCCCCTCCCCCCTCCTCTTCCCTCCCCCTCCTACTCCCCACCTCCTCCTCTCCACTTCCCCCTCCTCTTCCCCCCCTCTACCCCCCTCTCTCCCTCCCTCCCCCTCTCTCTCTCCCTCACTCCCTCCCCTCTCTCCCTCCCTCCCTCCCCCTCTCTCCCTCCCTCCCCCCTCTTTCCCTTTCTCCCCCTCTCTCCCTCCCTCCACCCTCTTTTCCTCCCTCCCCCTCCTCACCCCCTCCCTCCCTCCCTCCCTCTCTCCCTCCCTCCACCCTCTTTCCCTCCCTTCCCCTCCTCCTCCTCCTCCCCCTCCTTCTCCTCTCCCCCTCACTGTCAGAAACACAGACACTGACAGAGAGAGAGAGAGAGAGACACTGTGGGGGCCCCGTCCTCACATGCTGTTGGGGGGCTCCCGGGGCTGCAGTCAGTGAGTATAAACGTAATTTTTTATTTATTGATCGATTTTTTTTGGATTTTTTTTTAAATTTTTAATTTTTAATTTTTTATGATTTTATTGATTTATTGATGTATTTATCATTTATTATTGATGATGGCTCTTTATTTGTAAAAGTGAAGTGTTTAATGTTTGTAAACCCCTCGCCCCCTGCCCCCCCCCCCCGATCTCTCGTTCTCTACGCCTGATTTATAAGTGTAGGCAACGTTTTTCTGAGCGTACAAAAATCTACACTTACTCCATTCTAAGTTAGTTTGGTGTAAGTTTTCGCTGCCTAAACTTTCAAAACAGGTGTAAGTGGCTGGACATGCCCCCTTTTGAAAATAAAATCTGTTCTACAATGAAACTATTCTAACTCACTAGAACTGGAGCAAACTAAATGCCGAGAATTGCAATTTCTAAGATGCTCTATTCTAAACTAGTTGCTCAAAAAAAAATAGGAGCAACTCAAGCTGAAACTTGAGCCCTGAGAATGCATGAAGCAAAAGCAATTGGTCTCTCCTCCCCACTACGTAATACATGAGAGATCACTGCCCCAACTCCATACGGAGAGGCATCACATGCTAGCTTGATCTCCTTAGATACGTCATAGTGAACTAATGTGGTGCTCTCTACCAATTTGCTTTTACACTCCTTGAATGCTATATCGCATTCTTCTGACCACTTCCAATGGACCTGTTTTTTCAATAGTTCATTCAGTGGATGTAATACTGTAGCCAAATTTGGTAGGAACTTTCCATAATGATCGAAGTTCAGTGACATTCTTGGGAGTGGGTGCATTTTTGATTGCATCCAGCTTTCCCTTGGTTGGATGTAAACCATCTTTGTCTACTCTGTACCCTAAGTACTCCACTGAGTTTTGAAATAACTCACACTTACGAGCAGACACTCGTACTCTGTGCTTCTCTAGCCGTTTGAGGACTGCATTCAATATGTTATTATGAATTTGCCTTTTTGGTGCTGAAATTAGTATGTCATCTAAATAACATACTTACCCCTTCAATACCTTGTAAAATATGGTTGATCACCCTTTGGAATATGGCAGGGGTGGAAGGCACTCCAAATGGTAGCCTATTAAATTGATATAGGCCTAGATGAGTATTTATTGTCAAGCATGACTTGGACTCCTCGACTAGTTCAAGCTGTAAGTAGGCATTCGTAAGATCCACTTTAAGAAGATCTGACCACCTGTCAGTGTTGTGAACAAATCTTCTACATTTGGCAATGTATTGGGGACATTACCCTCTAGAACCTGGTTTACGGTTACTTTATAATCACCATACAATCTTACCTTACCATCGGACTTGGGTACAACAACAATGGGTGTAGCCCAATTACATAGATCTATCTTCGGAATAATATTCTCAGTCTCTAGTCTTTTGAGTTCTTGCTCAACTTTCTCGAGTGCATACGTACGGAACGTGGCTTGCAGTAAACTGATCTAGCATCTTTCTGTACCCTGACACTCGCCTTGAAGCCTTGGATTGGACTGCCTGTCCCGCAGAACACCTTCGGATAATTATTGATGACATCATCCTTTGATGCAAATCTCGTTTCAACACGAAAAATCTCACTCCAATCCAGCTTCAGTGATCCCAACCAATTTCTTCCTAGTAAGGCAGGCTTGTCTCCTGCCATTACTAATAGAGGCAAGCTCTGAACTTGATCCTTGTATTTCACCGGTACGTTGATACGACCTACCACAGGAATGTTCTCTCCCGAGTAGCCGCGCAGCTCTATCTTGGATTTCTCTAATATGAAATCACACAATTTGTCGAGGTATAGCAACACCGGTACTACACTCACGGATGCACCAGTGTCGATTTCCATGGGTATCTTGGTTCCTGCAACATCTATGTGGATTATGATACTTTTCGAATCGCTGTCCGTTAACCTCGTGCTCCTGATGATGTTTAGCTCTCAAATCTCCTCGTCCTGTTGTTTTTCTTCCATGCAGCCTCTGGGGATTTCTACTCATAGCTTTGAAAGCTGGTTTACCCTTCAGTTGGCATGCCTTCGCAAGATACCCAGTTTTCCTGCAGATTAAACACTCTGCCTTCACATATGGACAAATTTGAGCAATGTGTTGTCCCAGGCATCGATTTCAGGACTTCAATGCTCTGTTACCATTGCGAGTTTCTGAGACTTTGGGGCCCAACTGCCTTTTACTTTTGACCTGCAAGCGATTCACCTCGGTTGTCTGACGACTGAAAATAGTATGAAATTCTCGGGAATATTGGTCGGCCATGTTCATTGACAATAGCTGTCTGGCAAGCTAAATCAAAAATCAAGTTAGGAGTTGTCAATAACTTTCTTCTGATCGCATTTTTCACCCCACAAACAAAGCGGTCACACAATGCTCGGTCCTGAAAGTTTCAGAAATTACAGTGAATAGATAGCTTTTTTAATGCTACAATGTACTCACTGATATTTTCTTCGGTTAACTGATCTTGTATTCCGAAACGCTAACTTTCAGCAATTTCCAGGGGCTCAGGGCTGTAGCGCTGTTCTAACTCTGCTTAAGAGTTGTGTCCTTTGGCTTGACAGGCACAAGCAAATTTTTCAAGGTTTCATACACCTCGGGCCTTGCTTCAGTTAAGAAAATAGCCCTTTGTCATTCCAACACCACCCGGTTATGGTTTTCATCATTATGGACTTTGATGATATTATTTGCGGTGAAAAACATTTCTAGCCGCTCCACATATGCTCTAAAACTTTCACGGTTGCGTCGAAACTCCCCCAAATGCCCTATTATTCCCATAGGCACAGCAATCTGGACTCTAGCAGTTCAAACAAGTGTGCTTGTAATTTACCTTGGATTTGTAGCTATTAATCAAAACAGAGAATCTCTCAAAGTCTCTCTGTCGGTTGGCAGAATCCGCCACCAACAAAAATTTCAGCTTTTTATTTCCAATAAATGCATCT
Organism: Pristiophorus japonicus; assembly: GCF_044704955.1. Taxonomy (NCBI): domain Eukaryota; kingdom Metazoa; phylum Chordata; class Chondrichthyes; family Pristiophoridae; genus Pristiophorus; species Pristiophorus japonicus. The sequence goes on along the minus strand of NC_091977.1, from coordinate 341,798,736 downwards.
TCATCGCCATTGTTATATTTTCAGGAACTCACAGAAACACAAACAGCCTTAAGATGGCAGAACATACCGGAACTCACCAGACAGGTGACCTGTTCTCTTTTATTATAAACAGCACTGGCTGCAGTGCCACAGGAGTTCACAGGTGAAGCTATATATATTACAGGAGAGAGTTCCAGGATTTTGACCCAGCGACGATGAAGCAACGGCGATATACTTCAAAGTCAGGATGGTGTGTGACTTGGAGGGGAATGTGGAGGTGGTGGTGCGTCTGCTGCCCTTGTCCTTCTAGATGATAGAAGTCGCAGGTGTGGGAGATGCTGCCGAAGAAGCCTTGGCGATTTGCTGCAGTGCATCTTGTAGATGATGCGCACTGCAGACATAGTACGCTGGTGATGGAGGGATTAAATAATTAAGGTGGTGGATGGGGTGCCAATCAAGCGGGCTGTTTTATCCTGGATGGTGTTGAGCTTCTTGAGTGCTTGAATGGGAAGGTGCCGTGGGAGGGGGAATGGGTGTTGGGGGAGATTGAGGAGTAGACCAGAGTGTCGCGGAGGGACTCGCACAGCAATCTTGACTATACTTCCTTTCACCCCGCTTTCTGTAAGGGTCTGGTCCATTCTCCCAGTTTCTCCATCTCTGTCGCATTTACATTGCTCAGATCAAAAGCAGATTGGGTAACCGCTTTACGGAACCCCTCCGTCCAGTCGGCAAGCGTGACCCTGAATTTCCGGTCATCTGTCATTTTAATTCTCTGCTCCACTCTGTCTCCTGCACTGTACCAATGAAGCTCAGCGTAAGCTCGAGGAACAACACCTCATCTATTGATTAAGCACTTTACAGCCTTCCGGACTCAACATTGAGTTCAACAATTTCAGACCATGAACTTTGTCCACATTTTGTTGGCCATCAGCTGTTTGATTCTACTATTCCCCATTTACAACTCCTCTAGACCCATATTTTGTTTCTTTACTTGTCCCATTACCATCTCCTTTTGCCTTGCACTATCATGAAAGGGAAGTCATGTTTGACAAATTTGCTGGAGTTCTTTGAGGATGTAACGAGCAGGGTGGATAAGGGGGAACCAGTGGATGTGGTGTATTTGGAATTCCAGAAGGCATTCGATAACGTGCCACATAAGATACAAGCTCACAGGGTTGGGGGTAATATATTAGCATGGATAGAGGATTGGTTAACTAACAGAAAACAGAGAGTCGGGATAAATGGGTTAATTTCCTGTTGGCAAACAGTGACTAGTGGGGTGCCACAGGTTTCGGTGCTGGGTCCTTAACTATTTACAATCTATATTACTGACTTGGATGAAGGGACCAAGTGTAATGTATCCAAGTTTGCTGATGTTACAAAGATGAGTGGGAAAGCAAATTGTGAGGAGGACACAAAAAATCTGCAAAGGGATATAGACAGGCTAAGTAAGTGGGCAAAAATTTGGCAAATGGGAGTATAATGTGGGAAAATATGAGGTTATCCACTTTGGCAGAAATAATAGAAAAGCAAATTATAATTTAAATGGAGAAAAATTGCAAAGTGCTGTAGCACAGTGAGACCTAGGGGGTCCTTGTGCATGAAACATACAATGTTAGTATGCAGGTACAGCAAGTAATCAGGAAGGCAAATGGAATATTGGCCTTTATTGCAAGGGGGATAGAGTATAAAAGCAGAGAAGTCCTGCTACAACTGTACAGGATATCGGTGAGGCCACACCTGGAGTACGGCGTACAGTTTTGGTCTCCGTTTTTAAGGAAGGATATACTTGCATTGGAGGCGGTTCAGAGAAGATTCACTAGGTTGATTCTGGAGATGAGGGGGTTCACTTATGAGGATAGGTTGAGTAGAGTGGGCCTATACACATTGGAGTTCAGAAGAATGTGAGGTGAGCTTATTGAAACTTATAAGATAATGAGGGCACGACAAGGTGGATGCAGAGAGGATATTTCTACTCATAGGGGAAACTAAAACTAGGGAACATAATCTTAGAATAAGGGGCTGCTGCCCACTCAAAACTGAGATGAGGAGAAATTTCTTCTCTCAGAGGGTTGTAAATCTGTGGAATTCCTGCCTATCACAGATCTTCCCTTTAGTTTCCTACATTGACTTCAAAAGTACTTCATTAGCTGTAAAGCACTTTTGGACTTTCGATGGTCATATGAAAGGTGCTCTTCTCTCTTTCTTCCCCTCAACCCTTTTGCTGCCCCTGCACTTGCTTAAAAGCTGTTACATCTCTAACTTTTTTCGGTTCTGATGAACATTCATCAACCTGAAATGTTAACTCTCTCTCTCCACAGATGGTGCCTGACCTGATGAGTATTTCCAACATTTTTGTTTCTATATCAGATTTCCAGCATCTGCAATATTTTGCTTTTGATTTGTATACTGATGTTTTATGTGAATTTCTGACTTTCTCTTCTCTCTCCCCATAGTAAAATGTTGTGCCCCCACTTGATGTCTACTCTTTTTTGGTATCTGAGATTGGAAACTTGTGCAGTTTTATGCCACCTTGATATGTGTTTGTCAAGGAGGGAAGCATATTGTGCTTGATACAGAATTTGTTTACAAGTACTTTTTGTTTTCCCCAGCCGAATTCTAGAGGATATCAATACATTCAACGACACGCAGAAGAAGAGGCAGCTATTTAGGTTTGTTATGAGGTAAATAAAGATGAGATTTCAATCAATTCAGTAGCAAAACTGGTATTAATGGTCCCTCTTGTTTTTTTTTGTTTTAGGGGTAACAGAGATGGCACAGGAAAAACATCAGGTAGTCGGCAGAGCAGTACAGAGACAGATGTGAAGTGGACAGATCAGCGACCCTGGAGTAGTACTGACTCAGACAGCTCAAATCGAAACTTGAAACCTCCTGTGACGAAGACAGCAAGTATCGGTGGCATAACTGTATTAACTCGTGGCGACAGCACAAACAGTAGCAGGAGTACGGGCAAACTCTCTAAAGCAGGTAGCTAGTACTCGATAGGTTCTGTAGCTGAGTCTTGCTCCATTGTATTCCATGATAGAAAATGGGAAACAGCCCATACAGCCTGAAGTAGCTAATTTAATGTATTATCAACGGCAGCATTGGTAAACTGTATGCCAATTGCTGCGGCATTATAAGTTTTAATTATTACTGACCATGCCACTTATATTTTAACAAAGCATCCTCAGAGCACATCCTGTTAAAGGCCAGAGAAGCCATTTTATTTCACTTTGTTTACTTTTAGATTTGATCCCCCACCCCCTTGCCTTCTACTCAACGTTTCCTTACTGCTGGAGCAGATAAGCAGCATACTCACAGACTTCTGCCAGTCCTACTTATAAAAAAACGAGGTTTCTCATTCATTCAGTTGAAGTTTGAGATGTTGTAACTGGAGCTGGGAGTGTTGCCCCTAAAACAAGTGCCAAGCAATGTGTCTTCCTCCATTTTTTTATTTTCTTCCCATCATGAAGTCTGTGACATCTTGACAGCCCTCCAGAGGCTTGGTTGAAATCAACCTGCACTGTCCTTACCTCATCCAATTTGTAGAGCCACTTGTATTCATGCAATATTTTTGTTTTACTTTGTTATTCAGGCTGTTTCTGGACTGGAAGGCAGATATCACAGCTAGCTGTCAGCTTTTCCAATCTTGAACTTCAATTGAGTCAACAAGAAACCTCGTTTTTTGTCATTTTTATTAAATAGTAAATAAGGTGCAGACTTACTGTGCTTGTGTTTGTTGAACAACTGGTGTGTTTTTCAGCAGTGGGTACCAAATAGAATTGTTCTGAGAGGCTTGCCAAATGTAATGATCTGCTCCCTGTGCCATCTGGTGATTCTTCCTGCAACAGGAGCACGACACTGTCATCTTGTTCACTGTTTTAAAACCATTAAGATGTCTCTGCTGTCTATAGTAGAGTGGAGAACTCTCACCTGAGGCTGTTCGATATGATTAAATGTCCAGAACATGCTTGTATTTCTAAGAGGTGAATTTCCTTGTGGCTTCTCCCGATCTGCTGGCATAACTTGAGCAGAAACCTTGTTTATGCAAATAAGCGTTGTTTCCACCACCTTAACCCCCGAAAAAATTCACCTCCCCTGTTGCATTAAAAAATGTAGGAGAGCAAGGCTCTATCATTCAGTTTTGGAAAAATCTCCCATGCTGCTAGGAAAGGAGCCATTAATATATGCACAGCAAGGTGTGTTTGACAAGTAATGTTTTGACAACTATGTTGCATTCCCCAGGTTCAGAGTCTTCCAGTAGTGCAGGCTCCTCAGGTTCACTGTCACGGAACCATCAGCCACTGCAGAGTACATCTGTTGTCCCGGCACCAGTCAGTTCTACGTGCTCAGTCTCCTACCCAGATGGTGGAATGGCACCTACCAACACCAGCTACATTTTGCTTCCTTTGGAAGCTACAGGTATACCACCTGGCAGTATTCTGTTAAACCCACACACAGGTTAGTGTAACTGTTACTACAGCTCAATGCTAATAAAAATCCAAGCAATATTACTGGCCATCTATAATTGTCCTTTTTCATAAGAGTACAAAGAATAATCCTTTGCTTAATAACTGATAAAAAGCTATTTCTTCAAAACATGTAAATGTTTTTATGTATATATACATGGGGGTATTAAACCCCTCTCTCTTTGGTTCTCATAAGAAAATGATAATTATGGATGCTCCCTTGGTGTGTCTTGTATTAGAGTTGAGTTTTTGCAATATCTCTGAACTTAATTGTATCTTTTCATTGAGTGGGAGTACGTGGAAGGAAGGAGAATAGGAAAAGGCTGCTGTTGCTGGAATTAAACACAGAGCTTAAAGGGCTAGGTAACCTCCCAAACAAAAGAAAAACATGCTCCAAAGAAGATTCTATAATAAAGCAATTGGAACTAGCAACCAACTGACCTGTTATTCATTTAAGTTCCTGCTATGGCCCACACACCAAGTTCTGTTAATATCAGCAACTTCAGATTTCTGCAAATTAATGGGAACATGTATTTAAACTTTACATGTGGCTTCCAAGGCTTTGTAGTATGCGCGTATGTGGCCCATGAAGATGAAAGCTCAGACTGTCCCAGTCTAGGGAAACCAGAGAACAAGAGCTGCAGACAAGAAAATAAAATGAGTTATTAGTGTGATACATTGATTTTTGTATTATGGATATATGTGCATTGTAGCAAGAATGCTGAAAACTATTTTCCTGATGAACAAAAATTATTTGAATCTCCCAAGTACCTTTCTGGGATTAATTTTGTGGAGTCACAGTTGTATTTGAGATTTACAACTGATCAAAATGTAATTTTGTTCTTTGAAAATGTCTTTATATGCCAGATTGAATCTTATTACATCTCTCATAATATGTTTTAATAATAGCAGTAGCCACTTTCCATGCAAGAGTTTTGCTGTTTCTCCGCTGGGCTGTTCGATTAAGTGTCTTGCGGTGATTGAGATTGGGAGGGAAAGAAAAGCTGTCATATGTTGCACCACGTAAAATGACATTTCTAACAAGTGATATGGAGTGACAGACAGTTGTGGCAACATTGAAGCACGATAACTGAAAGTTTAAGATATGAATATGATGGTGCATCATATTTTGTCTCATTACAGGGATGTAAATTTACAGTGAAGAGCTGCACTCAAAGGTCAGAAATAGACCTTAAAATGCTAGCATTAACTCTGCATCTTGCACTCCCTTCAGTTGTCGCTGCCCGTTGGGAGCTCAGGACTTACCCTAGAGTTCATTATTTGGTCACTATTTTATAATTTAATTGAAATATGTGATATTTTGTCATGTGGTCTGTTAGAAGCTTAATTCTAATTTTCATCATTCATCTCCAAATTTGCATATGTTTACGAGAAGAAATATGACATTTTTGTAGTAAAGCATGTGTAATGATAGATCTATACAATATGAATTTCTGTCCATTTTATTGTGTATACTTTCAAAGAAAGTGTTTAAATTACGCCAATTCTTTGTGTTGGACTTATTGACTTTGCTGCCTCTTTTGCAGGTCAACCCTTCGTGAATCCTGACGGCACTCCCGCGATTTACAATCCTCCTGGTGGTCCGCAGTCAATTAGAAGTCAGCTTCCTGGACAGGCTCAACAGCAATCTGCTTCACAGCAACAGCAGCAGCAAATGCCTGGTCATCTGGTACCACAGGTAAGTCAGACACTTTGCATACCTATTAAGTTAACCAAGTGTACACTGTTTACCACACTCACAGCCTCCCGCTCCAAACAGGAGATTCCTTATTTTGAGAGGACTTTCAAGTGCAGAGTAATCGTGTGGTGAAAATCATGTTTTCAAACAAACTAACAATATCTTGCACGTACCAGAATTACATTTGTTTGGCTGCCTGTGATAATTCAGGGCCTATTTTGTTTACTATATTATTCCATCCGAACCAAATTCAAATAAAATGTTTTGTTTTTCTCGTTCTTTTTCTTCTTTAATCTCGTTAGGCTTTCTTGCTCTAAATCAAACTAGAGTTTTGCTCTGTTAGTAAATAGTAACCAGATTGTTTGATGACTTGTATCATTGTGAAATATGTGGCATGTATAATAATGGCAACTAATAAATACAATGAGCTATCACTTCTTAATATCTTAACACTTGCGTTTGTGATTTCTTGTTTTCTTTGATTTACTTACTTGTCAAATTTCTATTCTTTGTATACCTCTGAATTGTATCTTCTATATCTGACTTTGGTGATTAATTCTCTTCTCCGCCTGTGCAGGCTATGCAGCCTTCTTCCCAGTCTGTCCAGTATCCAGCGGTTTCTTATCCTCCCCAGCATCTACTGCCAGTTTCACCAACGCAGCAGTTTCCTGTGGTACTTAATCATAGTTTTATTTTATCCCTTTTACACAGTAATTCTAACATTTGCAACCTGTGTATTAATGTAACTGCAGTATGTTTTTGTGTGCTTTGCTTCACTTTCAGTGGTGATTGTTCACTGCATTAACTGTAGTTGGCAGTTCATGGCTGAGGGTAAATCTGTATTACTTGCTGAAATATTTGTACACTGTGTGTGAGAAATTTGTTTGACTCTGTGTTGAGGTTAAAGCAGGAAATTGATATTTACAGTAGGCAGATATAACAATTTGGCACTTTTCACTTGCAAAGCTTCCATGTCAGTAAAATGATGGATATATTTTTCACATTTTCACATTCAGTGCATGGTTGGAAACATAGAAACATAGAAAATAGGTGCAGGAGTAGGCCATTCAACCCTTCGAGCCTGCAACTTCAGTACCCCACTCCTGCCTTCTCTCCATACCCCTTGATCCCTTTAGCCGAAAGGGCCACATCTAACTCCCTTTTGAATATATCCAACAAACTGGACTCAACAACTTTCTGCGGTAGAGAATTCCACAGGTTCACAATTCTCTGGGTGAAAAAGTTTCTCCTCATCTCGGTCCTATATGGCTTACCCCTTATTCTTAGACTATAACCCCTGGTTCTGGACTTCCCCAACATCGGGAACATTCTTCCTGCATCTAACCTGTCCAATCCAGTCAGAATTTTATGTTTCTATGAGACCCCCTCTCATTCTTCTAAATTCCAGTGAATATAAGCCTATTCTTCATATGTCAGTCCTGCCATCCCGGGAATCAGTCTGGTGAACCTTCGCTGCACTCCCTCAATAGCAAGAATGTCCTTCCTCAGATTCAGAGACCCAAACTGCACACAATACTCAAGGTGTGGTCTCACCAAGGCCCTGTACAACTGCAGCAAGACCTCCCTGCTCCGATACTCAAATCCTCTCGCTATGAAGGCCAACATGCCATTTGCTTTCTTAACTGTCTGTTGTACCTGCATGCCTACTTTCAGTGACTGATATATCATGACGCCCACGTCTCGTTGCATCTCCCCTTTTCCTAATCTGTCACCATTCAGATAATAATCTGCCTTCCTGTTTTTGCCACCAAAGTGGATAACCTCACACTTATCCACATTATACTGCATCTGCCATGCATTTTCCCACTCACCTAATCCTCTAAAGTCACCCTGCAGCCTCTTAGCATCCTCCTCACAGCTCACACCGCCACCCAGCTGAGTGTAATCTGCAAACTTGGAGATATTACATTCAATTCCTTTGTCTAAATCATTAATATATGTTGTAAATAGCTGGGGGCCCAGCACTGAACCTTGAGGTACCCCACTAGTCACTGCCTGCCATTCTGCCTGCCATGTTTAGTTCCACTGAATATCATTGTGATGGCAGAAAATGGAAATTTGTGACATTTTAATATTTTTTTAAACAAAATGAGTTTTATGTATTACTCTAGCCACTAAATATGTATAGAAAACCCAATCCGTTTTCCTTATACGCCTATCAACTGAAACATTTGAATTCAATGAAATAGACTTGACATCAAGTTTGAAGATTAGACTTTTGCGCCCCACATGAATCTATGGGGTGGATTTTGACTTTGTACGATAGTGTAAAACAGTGAGTTAGCAGCTCATTTTACATCTCTTCACAATTTCTACTTCCATTGGCTTCAATGTAAATAAAATGGACTGCCGCCCCGCTATCACCCACTTTACATTCACAAAGTCCAGTATGCAGACCATCCATACAGAGTTAAAAGACCATCCAAGATTTGATCTATGGTCTGTGCTGAGCTAGCTGAGGCAGTGGTAAGGACATTATAATTAGCCTTATTGCCCCTGGGTTAAAGAAGAGCAAATCAGTCATTTTTTCATTGTTGGGTTTTATAGTGGTTAATAACCTTGACATGGAGCCAAACACAGCATGATTTACTATGAATGTATGTTCTGTCTTGTGGTGTCTCTGTGGTGATGCTTGTGTTGCACGTAATACATTTTATCGTCGAAGGATTTTCTTTCATTATTACACTCAGATGTATTATTCAGCAACCGGTACTGATTATTTTTTGTTGTCTGCATCACAGCGAGAAGACTTGGCTTCCCAGTTTAACCAGATGAGCTTAAGTCGACAGTCATCAGGAGATGCCCCTGAGCAACCTTCTGGGTCTGTCTATCCATCACCAATCTTGCCTCAGCCACCCCAACAAACTAGCTACGTTATGGCAACGCCAAGTCAACAGCTGCCCCCGGGAAATTTTACTGGATCTGGCCAACCCATGTCCCAACAAGTGCTACAGCCGCCACAAGGATATGTACAACAGCCACCTGCGCAGGTATGCAAATGAAACGGAATTCGAATAACCCAGTTAAATAATGGGAAGGGTGCGCTGACTCGCAAATGTATCGCATCTGACTCCTATCAGTAAACAAGTGCAGACATAGTGGTTAACACCATCTATATAATTTTCTAAAATAATGAAGAAAATATTATGAGGGAAAGCTAAAATGAAGTTAGTCAGATATTGGAGCATGCCCTTTGTAATGTGAAGTAATTAAACAGCATGGGGTGAAATTGCCCTGCTCCCTATTTGAAGGCTGTAACCTTACGGGGCCGAGACCTTTATCGCCCAGCCCAGAAGTTCCGCCCCGGCGCGAAATTTGGCACTTCCGCCCCTCAACAGGCGGAGCGCTATCAGAGGTGCTTCACGTCCATGGAGAGACGCTCCCGGGGTGGAAGTGTGGCGCAGAGTCAGGAGCCCAGCGCCCCGCCAGCCACGTCAGCACTACTGAGATGCCCCAATTAAAGGGGAGGGCTACTGCGAGCTCTGCAGTCCCTTTGGCGGCCACCAGGGATGCTCTCGACCGGGCCAACAAACCGGCACCCAAAACTGTGTGCCGGGCTGCAAGATGGTGGTCCGGTCGAGGCGAGGGATGCCATTGTTAGGCTGACAGAAAAATATGGCAGCCCACGGCACAAAAGGCCTCCCCTTTAAGGGGTGCACCGGCGGCAGATGTTTGCCAGCTTCGCATAGTGACTTCGGCCGCTGCCATCCTTACCGCCCTCGGGACAAATTTCCCCACTGGCCACAAAGGGATTGGCTCGCACGCTGATCACGCCATTGGCATGCGTGCGCCAGCCCGGGGCACAAACTTTTGTGCCTTCTGCTAATCACAATGTATCCATTTGATTAATTGATCGAGCATATTTGGAAAGTATAAGTTTTGTACTTGCACCTGTATCTCTTTGTCTCCATAATGCACACCTTTACTGTACACAAAGTAACTGCAGCTGGCTGAATGTCTCAACATCTTGTTATAGTATCAGAAGTTACACATGAATCTCATGCCCATATTTTTGTTAATTTGTGAACTTCATAATTTTTAACCAACGGTGGATTCTAGTGCTGACAGGTAGTGGGTAATGTGTGATGCTGCATGGGAATGGGCATAAAAGGAAAATAAAATGCACAAAGTATGAGGGAGAAAGAGAAACACTGAGCAGAATAGTAGAAGTAGCAGCTGAAAGCACATTTTTTTGGTTTAAAGGATTTCTTCATCAAATGCAATGTTTTCCCCTCTCAACTTCAAATTGGCCTATGTTTCACACCCAAGGCTTAAATGAGATCTGAATCAGTCCAGGAGTATGGAACCTGACTTGCTTGTTTAAAAAAATGGATGGAGGAGGAGCTATGGTCAAAATCAGCATAAATTGCATTAAATTGACAATTTCGTTCAAAGAGGAGCCAGAGGATTAGTGGTGCGAGGAATTGAAAAATGCTACACTGTTCTTAGAGTGGGTGCTCTTCTAAGGTTGGGGGTTCAGGTGTTTGAGGCAGAGTAAAGGAAATTTTACTCTGTATCTGGCTATGCTATACCTGGCCAGAGATTCTTTGATGCTAACACTGGGGGCCCGAAATTCAGTACCGCTGGAAATCTGGTGCTCCCCCAACCTTTTTGGGGCTATTAGCGGCAAAACTTTTACGTGGCTGGGCCACCCCATATTCAGCTCCAAAAATGATCAAATGAGTTCCAGCGCTAATGAACCCTTCCAAAGTGGATTTTTCAGCAGTGTGGCTGTCCTAATTTGAGCGTTATCACCACTAAGAAATTCAGCATTCAGGTAAGGGTTTCCAATGAGCCAGCTGTCAAAAAGGCCAGGGTTTGCAGCAAGGCCCTGAGGGGGAAGGAGTTTGGAAGGATGGCTGGTGTAAGAGGTGCAAGGAGAGCCAACAGGTTCACTGATATGGAGCTGGAGATACTGATGGACAGTGTGGAGGACAGAAGAATACTGTTTCCTGACTTGGGGAGACCTGGCAGACAGGCAGTACATAATGCTTGGAGGGAGATTGCAGGGGAGGTGTCAGGCACCTCCATATATGTGAGGACGCACCCTCCCAGGAGGGTGCTGGCCAGTCTGCACCCAGCCCTTCCAGAGTGGCGATGGGTCGACGGGGCTCCTCTTCCTCCTCCTCCTCCTCCTCTGCCACCGCCGCCGACAACGACGAGGTTGTGCAGCATGAAGCAGACCATGATGATGGAGATCTGTTGAGAGTACTGCAAGGTGCCACCAGAGCGGTGCAGACACCGGAACCTCTGCGTAAGGATGCCTATGCACTGCTCGATGATGCACCTAGTGGCACAATGAGCATCATTGTACGCATTCTCTGACACTGTCCTGGGGTTCCGCAGAGGAGTGAGCAGCCACAGGAGATATCCCTTGTCCCCAAGCAGCCAACCGCAATCCTGATTCGAGCCGGTGAAGATGGCGGAAACACTGGTCTGTTGCAGAATGAACGAATCATGGCTGCTGCCTCCCTTGCCCGCTGCCTGTCTGCACGGGGCTGACGGCGACGCCTTCTCCTGCGTGCTGCCCTGCTTCTGAGCAGGTGTACCAGGTGTCGCCCTCCCAACACTCCTCCCATCCTCAGGGTGAACCCTGCCAAGCAGGTCTCTGCAGCCCACAGGACTCCACTAAAGAGTCCGACCTGAAAGTTGTACAAAAGTATATGAAAACCTCTGAGCAGCACTTGGCAGGTTTAATGGATGGAGCCAAAACAATTAATAAAACTATTTAAAAAGCAAAATACTGCAGATGATGGAATCTGACATAAAAACACTAATAATTAATAAAACTATTTCCCTACCAATGGGTCCCGATTGCGGCAATGCTCTCATGGTGTTGTGTTCGAGCACCGACTCGAACACCTCGCGGGGGCATTGCCTGAAGAACTCCTACCTTTTTGAAGCTGAAAATCCCTGACCTGGCCGCTTTTCAACGCTGGAAACTTACTTTTACAGCGGCTTCACCCCGCCATTTCCGGCAAAAGTGAGCACCGCTTAAACCCCCCAGCCCCTCCCCCCTGAGCTGAATATAGCTTGGGGAGGGGAAAGTACCCGATCGTAGTGGCTGATCGATTTTTTTCGATCGGTTGCCCAAACCCTGCGGTAGCCGTCCCTTCGGGGATGGTGAATTTCGGCCCCTGGGTATCCAGCACTAGCATCTATCACCTTGTTGAACATAAAGGTCACAGGGAAAGATTTAAGAACTAAATGGATGTGGATTTATCCAATTCCAACTTCATTCCTGGCATAGTAAACAATGCATTACTGACTAAACTTACAAGTTACTTTTGGCCTTGAGGAGAATCTATTTTCATACAAAAGCTTCTTTTTTATGTTTGTATCTGTATTTATAAATTGCAGTGAACCAGACAGAAGGATGCTCTGACTATTTCAGCTCCAGTCCCCTGCAGGTCACTGATACAAGCCTGCTGCAAAGCATGCCTATAGAAAATCATCAGAAGATTATTGTCAAATTAGCTCTCCTAAGGAATTACTTCACAGCTTACCGTTTTTTTTTTCCTTCTAACCCTTTTTTAAAATGTGTGTTCTTCCCTCTTTGGTTCCATTGAGCCTTTCCTGGTTAAAAGGCCAGGTAAGAGAGCTGTTTCACAATTCCTGCCAATTATTGGCTGCCAGAAGGTGCCTGACAGCAATCCAAATAAATAATATAATAAATAATACTTGCATTTATACGATACTGTATCACATCAAAACGCCTCAAATGCATCACTAGCTTTGAAGTACATGTAAGAAAATAGTCACTATCTTAAAAGACTATTGTCCATGGGAACTTGATTGCCAGTCTTTCTCCTTTCATTATGTCCAGTGACTGTTCAGTACCCTTCCCCTAATGTCCAGTCTAGGAATTTGTAACCTGAGGAACCTTTAGATCTGTCCCTTCGACCTGCCATTGAGTGGTACAGCTTGTGTGCCACTACTCCACTTCTTTCAACAATAGAAAAAAAGACTTACAATTATATAGCCACCTAAAGACATCCCCAAGTGCTTTACAGCCACTGAAGTACTTTTTGAAGTGTAGACAATAATATCAATTGAATGGAAAAATTCCAAATGCTTAAAATTAGAATTTATTTGCATGTGGGCTGTTAAGTACAATACAATAAAGCTGAAAATAAAACAACAAAATGTTCTACTATATGTGGGCTCATTTTAAAATAGTATAATGACAACTTGGAAGTTGGGCTAAGTTTCACTTTGTCATTGGCCCGGAGGAGGAATACTGGTCTTAATAAGTAGGATATCAAAGTGTGAAATAAGCTTCCAGATAGAATAGTGGAGGCAAAAATACTCAGGAATCATTTAAGAAAAAATTGGATGTTACAATAGGGTCTTTATTGTTACAATAGGCACTTTAGAGTCTCTTTCTGGGTGGATGAATTAAGATGGCCAAATCGCCTTCCTCATCCATAACTATCTTGTGATTTAGCCTAATGTTGACTCGAGTTTAGTCCATATTTGCATCTAATACAGTGGGAGACTACTCGTTCCTTCTGTTTATTTTTATCTCCTCTGAGCTCCATTGCTAAAGTTGTCTCAAAGATGCTCAGTTTCACATTGAATTCCAATCACAACTTTTCCCATTAACAGTTCTTAGCTTACTATACAACCCAAACTCATCTAAAACTTGAATATTATTCTGATATCCGTGAGGCTTTTAACATCTTGCTCCCACTTCTTGACAAGATACAAGGAAAAACTTGGTGTCTGATGATGGTTAACCTTTTTGTACCCCTAATCTTCAATTTATCTTTCTCTTTGAAACCTTTCTGATCATCTATTGTATTAATATTTTGGTCATCCCTCCTTGAGCTTTCTCTCTTTTATTCCCCCTAAGCTTTATATATACCATCTTGCACAATCTTTCATCACCCTGCATCCATACTGTGTTGAAAATGAAGACTCACCACACCACCTGCTCTGTCATTCTTTTTCAGATCTTCAAAAGTGGAACTCCTTACCTTCCTTAGTCTTCTATGATCAGAAATCTTAATATTTTAAGACACAAGCTTAGTACCGCCTAATTACTACCTCCTCACCTCTCCTACTCGAAAGGAAGCAGGCATCCCAAGTTGGGTTTGTCCCATGATAGGGTGCTGGTCTTGTGTTCTGGTTGTGCTGGTCTTTTATAGGAGTGTTGACACATTCCTGGAGAGTTGTTCTCATTAAGTAGATCTCAAAGATGGGGCACTGTTTGCCTGGATATTTTCTTATTTCCATACAGATGCAGTTCATCATATCTCTGGATTCCCACATATTACATACATGTTTTATTAATGTTTATTGTGGGAGTGTTTGTTTCATCAAAGTTTGGGATTTCACCTATCTACTGCTTATTCCATCTATGAAGACTTGAGAAGTGAGCATTCATGTCTAATATTATATAATATATATATATATATATATATGGTGTGGAGGGGAGTGGGGTGGTGAAAAAAGCAGAGTTGATATTATAATTGAACACCCCACAATTGCTGTACCATACTTCTTTTCTAATTTCTGCTGAATCAATAGCAAAGATAAGGCAAGTTAATGGGGCTGGAGTCCCATTCGGTGGGATAGCAATCAAGCGATGTCAATCAGAAATGAATACAAATAGCGTGACTGTGAAAAGATTACAGTTACTGAGCCAAGAATTTCTGCTGCAACAAATAAATGCACAGATTAGATATTTGAAGATTTTCATTTGTATTCAAAGCAGGTTTTCTTGCTGTTTTAAAGCTTTCTGGGTGGGGGTTTGTTTTTTGGGTAAGTTGTCAACAGATTTTAGATTTTAACTTGGTTATTTAATCTGTGCATCTATGTTTTATTATTTTTCTGTCATTGCAGCATTCTTTCTTCTCAGCACAGATGAATTTACAATGTCATAGCTGTCACGGAAGAAGACACAAAAAATCTTCAGGAAATAGTGGAGAACCAAGGGAGAATGAGGAACTGAAAGAAATTAGTATTAGTAAAAAAAATAGTACTAGAGAAATTAAAGTGACTGAAAGCTGACAAATCCCCTGGACCTGATGGCCTATATCCTAGGGTTTTGAAAGAGGTGACTATAGAGATAGTGGATGCATTGGTTGTCATCTTCCAAAATTCCATAGATTCTAGAACGGTTCCCGCAGATTGGAATGTAGCCCAGCTATCTAAGGAAGGAGGGAGAGAGAAAACGGGGAACTACAGACCAGTTAGCCTGACATCAGCAGTAGGGAAAATGCTAGAATCTATTATTAAGGACGTGGTAACAGGGCACTTAGAAAATAATAATAGAATTGGGCAGTCAATAAGGATTTATGAAAGGGAAATCACGGTTGACAAATCTGTTAGTTGTTTGAGGTTGTAATGAGTAGAATAGATAAGGGGGAACCAGTGGATGTGGTGTATTTGGATTTTCAGAAGGCATTCGATAAGGTGCCACACAGGTTATTAAACAAAATTAGGGATTGGGGGTAATATACTAGCATGGATTGAGAATTGATTAACGGACAGAGAACAGAGAGTAAGAATAAACAGGTCATATTTTGGGTTGGCAGGCTATAACTAGTGGGTGCCGCAAGGATCTGTGCTTGGACCCCAGCTATTCACAATCTATATCAATGATTTGGATGTGGGACCAAATGTAATATATCCAAGTTTGCTGATGATACAAAGCTAGGTAGGAATGTAAGTTGTGAGGAGGATGCAAAGAGGCTTCAAGGGGATATAGACAGACTAAGTGAGTGGGAAAGAACATGGCAAATGGAAAATAACATGGAGGAATGTGAAGTTATCCACTTTGGTAGGAAACAAAGAAAGCAGAATATTTTTAAAATTGTGAGAGATTGGGAAATGTTGGTGTTCAGAGGGACCTGGGTATCATTGTACACGAATCACTGAAAGTTAACATGCAGGTACAGCAAGCAATTAAGAAAGCAAATGATATGTTGGCCTTTATTACAAGAGGATTTGAGTATAACAGACTGATTCCTGGGATGTGAGGGATTACATAAGAACATAAGAATTAGCAGCAAGAGTATGCCATTCGGCCCCTCGAGCTAACTCCGCCATTCAACAAGATCATGGCTGATCGTCTACCTCAACTCCACTTTCCTGCACTATCCCCGTATCCTTTGATTCCCTTAATTTCCAAAAATCTGTCTATCTTCGTCTTGAATATACTCAAAGACTGAGCCTTCACAAACCTCTGGGGTAGGGAATTCCAAAGGTTCACCACCCTCTGAGTGAAGAAGTTTTTCCTCATCTCAGTCCTAAATGGCCGACCCCTTATTCTGAGACACTGACCTTTGCTTCTAGCCTACCCAGCCAGAAGAAACATCATCCCTGCATCTAACCTGCCAAGCCCTGTAAGAATTTTTTAATTCTCCGCACCTCTTTGTCATTGATAGAGAGAAAGGAGAATACGAGAGTAGCTAGCAAGAGACATAAAAACAGACTATAAAAGCTTCAATGGGTATGTAAAAAGGAAGGGATTAGCGGAAGTAAACGTGGGTCCATTACAATCAGAGACAGAACACATTATAATTAGGTATAATGAATGGCAGAGACATTGAACAAATACTGTGGCCGAGATTTTCCCTACCTCGGCAAGTTCATGGAGGGCGACATCAGCCTACTGTGTATAATGAATTTCCCCTGATTGGGCTGGTTAAGTATGCCCAGTGCATTTCCCGGCTAAATGAAGGAAGTGGGTCTGATGACGTCATTTAATGACGCATCATTAGCTGGTTTCCTTAAAGGGACCACGTGCAAATTTATTTTGACATTTGACTTTTCATTGTCAATGGGGGATCAGTGGGCGGCGAGGGGCGGAGGATCAGTGGATGGCAAGGATAGGTGGCGAGGAGTGGAGGATCAACAGGCGGCGAGGGGCGGAGGATCGGCAGGCAGCGAGGAGCACAGGATCAGCGGGCAGCAAGGATTGGAAGATCAGCGGGCGGCAGGAATCGGAGAAACGGCGGACGGCAAGGAGTGCCAGCAGTGAAGTCGAGACCCAGGAAAGATTCAGCACGGGCCACCAGCAAGATTGGAACCCAGGAAAGGTTCAGGCGGAACCCAGGAAAGATGCAGCGCGGGCCACCAACGAGGTTGGGACCCAGGGAAGGCACAGCACGGACCAGCAGCGAGGTCGGGAGGCTGAAGCCAACAGCGTGTTTGGGGGGTCGACGCCAGCAGTGAGGTTGGGATACGAGGCCAGAATACACGTGGTCACTAGTAAAGAACCAACGGGAGCAGCAGCGGGAGTGGGCGGACCTGTGAGGGAAGGAGCGGCAGCGGAGCGCTTCAATAAAGCTCGAGGCCCAGACCAAGCTAGTCGGGAGCATTAGCAAGAGCGGGCAGACCTGTGAGGGAAGCGGTGGCAGCGGGGTCAAAAGTAAGAAAGAAGTAAAAAAAAATCGAAGTGTGACATCACAGCAAAGAGGATAAGTGATTAGCTGGTTGATTGGTGAGTAGTTTTCTTTTTCTTTATCTTTTTTCTTTTTCTTAACAGTAAGGAACCTCGTCACTGTAGCCAAATTAAGTAATTTAAGGGTTAAGTCATGGCAGGAGAGCCCAGACCCGTGTCATGCTCCTCCTGTGCTTTGTGGGAAATCAGGGACTCTTCCGGTGTCCCCGACTACTCTCTGTGCGGGAAGTGTATCCAGCTGCAGCTCCTGACAGACCGCATTGCAGCACTGGAGCTGCACATGGATTCACTCTGGAGCATCCGCAATGCTGAGGATGTCGTGAATAGCACGTTTAGTGAGTTGGTCACACCGCAGGTAAAGGTTACACAGGCAGAAAGGGAATGGGTGACCATCAGGAAGAGAAGTGGAAGGAAGGTAGTGCAGGGGTCCCCTGTGGTCATCTCCCTCCAAAACTGATATACCACCTTGGGTACTGTTGGGGGAGATGGCTCCTCAGGGGAAGGCAGCAGTAGCCAAGTTCATGGCACCACGGGTGGCTCTGCTGCGCAGGAGGGCAGTAAAAAGAGTGGGAGAGCTATAGTTGTAGGAGATTCTATTGTAAGGGGAATAGATAGGCGTTTCTGCAGCTGCAAATAAGACTCCAGGATGGTATGTTGCCTCCCTGGTGCAAGGGTCAAGTATGTCTCGGAGCAGCTGCAGGGCATTCTGGAGGGGAAGGGTGAACAGCCAGTTGTCGTGGTGCATATAGGTACCAACGATCTAGGTAAAAAGTGGGATGAGGTCCTACAAGCTGAATTTAAGGGGCTAGGAGTTAAATTAAAAAGTAAGACCTCAAAGGCAGTAATCTCAGGACTGCTACCAGTGCCACGTGCTAGTCAGAGTAGAAATAGCAGGAAAGTTAAGATGAATACATGGCTTGAGGAATGGTGCAAGAGGAAGGGATTCAAATTCCTGGGACATTGGAACCGGTTCTGGGGGAGGTGGGAGCATTACAAACCGGACGGTCTGCACCTGGGCAGGACCGGAACCGTTGTCCTCGGGGGAGTGTTTGCTAGTGCTGTTGGGAGGATTTAAACTAATAGGGCAGGGGGATGGGAACCTATGCAGGGAGACAGAGGGAAGTAAAATGGGGTCAGAAGCAAAAGGTATAAAAGGAGAAAAGTAGAAGTGGAGGGCAGAAAAATCAACGGCAAAAATCAAAACGGGCCACATTACAACATAATTCTAAAAGGACAAAGAGTGTTAGAAAAACAAGCCTGAAGGCTCTGTGTCTCAATGTGAGGAGCATTCGTAATAAGGTGGATGAATTAACTGCGCAGATAGCTGTTAACGGATATGATGTAATTGAGATTACGGAGACATGGCTCCAGCGTGACCAAGGCTGGGAACTCAACATCCAGGGATATTTAATATTAAGCAAAGATAGACTGAAAGGAATAGGAGGTGGGGTAGCGTTGCTTATTAAAGAGGAGATTAATGCAATAGTAAGGAAGGACATTAGCGTGGATGAGGTGGAATCTGTATAGCTAGAGCTGCGGAACATCAAAGGGCAGAAAACACTAGTGGGAGTTGTGTACAGACCACCAAACAGTCATACTGAGGTTGGGGATGGCATCAAACAGGAAATTAGGGATGTGTACAATAAAGGTACAGCAGTTATCATCGGTGGCTTTAATCTACATATAGATTGGGCTAACCAAACTGTTAGCAATACGGTGGAGGAGGATTTCCTGGAGTGTATAAGGGATGGTTTTCCAAACCAATATGTCGAGGAACCAACTAGAGAGCTGGCCATCCTAGACTGGGTGTTGTGTAATGAGAGAGGATTAATTAGCAATCTTGTTGTGCAAGGCCCCTTGGGGAAAAGTGGCCATAATATGGTAGAATTCTTCATTAAGATGGAGAGTGACACAGGTAATTCAGAGACTAGGGTCCTGAACTTAAAGAAAGGTAACTTCGACGGTATGAGATGTGAATTGGCTAGGATAGACTGGCGAATAATACTTAAAGGGCTGACGGTAGATAGGCAATGGCAGACATTTAAAGATCACATGGATAAACGTCAACAATTGTACACCCCAGTCTGGCGTAAAAATAAAACTGGGAAGGTGCCTCAACCGTGGCTTACAACGGAAATTAGGGATAGTGTTAAATCCAAGGAAGAGGCATATAAATTGGCCAAAAAAAGCAACAAAGCTGAGGACTGGGAGAAATTTAGAATTCAGCAGAGGAGAACAAAGGGTTTAATTAGGAGGGGGAAAATAAATTATGAGAGTAAGCTTGCAGGGAACATAAAAACTGACTGCAAAAGCTTCTACAGATACATGAAGAAAAAAAGATTAATGAAGACAAATGTAGGTCCCTTACAGTCTGAATCAGGTGAATTTCTAATGGGGAACAAAGAAATGGCAGACCGATTGAACAAATACTTTGGTTCACAAAGGAAGACACAAATAACCTTCCGGAAATACTAGGGGACCGAGGGTCGAGCGAGAAGGAGGAACTAAAGTAAATCCTTATTAGTCAGCAAATTGTGTTAGGAAAATTGATGGAATTGAAGCCCGATAACTCCCCAGGGGCCTGATAGTCTGCATCCCAGAGTACTTAAGAAAGTGGCCCTAGAAATGGTGGATGCATTAGCTACCCTCCTATGGACTGGAGGGTAGCTAATGTAACCCCACTTTTTAAAAAAGGAGGGAGAGAGAAAACAGGGAATTACAGACCGGTTAGCCTGATATCGGTGGTGGGGACAATGTTGGAATCAATTATTAAAGATGTAAGAGCAGCGCATTTGGAAAGCAGTGACAGGATCGGTCCAAGTCAGCATGGATTTATGAAAGGGAAATCATGCTTGACAAGTCTTTTAGAATTTTTTGAGGATGTAACTAGTAGAGTGGACAAGGGGTAGCCAATGGATGTGGTGTATTTAGATTTCAAAAGGCTTTTGACAAGGTCCTATACAAGAGATTAGTGTGCAAAATTAAAGCACGTGGTATTGGGGGTAATGTACTGATGTGGATTGAGAACTGATTGGCAGACAGGAAGCAAAGAGTAGGAATAAATGGGTCCTTTTCAGAATGGCAGGCAGTGACTATTGGGGTACCGCAAATTTCAGTGCTGGGACCCCTGCTATTTACAACATACATCAATGATTTAGATGAAGGAATTGAATGTAATATCTCCAAGTTTGCAGATGACACTAAGCTGGGTGGCGGTGTGAGCTGTGAGGAGGATGCTAAGAGGCTGCAGAGTGACTTGGACAGGTTAGGTGAGTGGGCAAATACATGGCAAATGCGGTATAATGTAGATAAATGTGAGGTTATCCACTTTGGTCGTAAAAACAGGAAGGCAGATTATTATCTGAATGGCGACAGATTAGTAAAAGGGGAGGTGCAACGAGATCTGGATGTCATGATACATCAGCCTTTGAAAGTTGGCATACAGGTACAGCAGGTGGTGAAGAAGGCAAATGGCATATTGGCCTTCATAGCGAGAGGATTTGAGTATAGGAGCAGGGAGGTCTTACTACAGTTGTACAGGGCCTTGATGAGGCCACACCTTGAATATTGTGTACAGTTTTGGTCTCCTAATCTAAGGAAGGACATTCTTGCTATTCCCAGGGTGACAGGATTGACATATGAAGAAAGACTGGATCGACTTGGCTTATATTCAATGGAATTTAGAAGAATGAGAGGGGATCTCATAGAAACATATAAAATTCTGATGGGATTGGACAGGTTAGGTGCAGGAAGAGTGTTCCGATGTTGGGGAAGTCCAGAACCAGCAGTCATAGTCTAAGGATAAGGGCTAAGCCATTTAGGACTGAGATGAGGAGAAACTTCTTCACTCAGAGAGTTGTGAGCATGTGGAATTCTCTACCACAGAAAGTTGTTGAAGCCAGTTCGTTAGATATATTCAAAAGGGAGTTAGATGTGGCCCTTACGGCTAAAGGGATCAAGGGGTATGGAGAGAAAGCAGGAATGGGGTACTGAAGTGCATGATCAGCCATGATCATATTGAATGACGGTGCAGGCTCAAAGAACCGAATGGTTCTATGTTTCTATGTTTCAAAACATGAGCGGCTGAAGAGAGCGGAAAATCGCAGTAGAACCTGCGCAACTAGAGCAGCGCACTGGAGTTGGGGGGCGGGGGGCCCGGAGTACAGTGTCAGTATTTTATGGACAAATTCGCAAGCTGCTCCGAGATTAATGCGCCCACCTGTAGAGAGGACCTGAGGGAGGGAGGGGGTCAGTAGGAATATGTGTGTGTGTGTGCAGCAGAGCCTGGTCTCCATTCGTCTCGGATCCCCTTGCCATTGGACCAAGACTTTGCTCTGTCAAGCCCATGTGGTAGATGGTGTGCAACGGCCACCCCACGATAAAATAATTCACGTACCGGCATCTTCCACCATTCAAAATGAAGTTCTGGACCTGGAATATCAGGACCCTCATGGACAGCCCCAACAGCAACAGACCGGAACATCGTACTGCTATCATTGCCCGGGAACTCAAATGCTACGACATCAACATCACCGCCCTAAGCGAGACATGGCGGGCAGGCGAAGGTCAGCTCAAGGAACAAGGTGGTGGATAGACCTTCTTCTGGAAAGACAAATCAGAAGAAGAATGCCGACTCCATGGGGTTTACTTCGCCATCAAAACTGAGCTGGTTTGGCGCTATCGAGATTCCCTCTACAGGATAAACGAATGCCTCATGACCTTTCGGGTCATCCTAACCCAGAACCAGTATTCAATGGTCATCAGTGCGTACGCCCCAACACTGGAAGCTACGGACGAGATTAAAGAGGAATTCTGCTCCAGCCTTGAACAATCCTTGTCCCGAGTACCAATGGGCAACAAGCTGATTCTCCTTGGCGACTTTAATGCCAGAATTGGAAAGGACACAGATCTATGGAGAGGGGTGATTGGCAGGGAAGGGGTAGGGAAAACCAACTCCAATGGTATCCTCCTCCTGTTGAATTGCTCAGAACATGGTCTTGTCTTAACTAACACCTTGTTTCGTCATAAAGACAAGTACAAGGCATCCTGGCAACACCCTCGCTCCAAGCACTGGCATCTGCTAGACTACGTCATTGTCCGAGCAAGGAACTGCTAGGATGTCTGCAACACGCGCGCCATGACAGGAGCTGATGACTGCTGGATTGACCATCGTCTAATTTGCTCTGCTATCTCCATC
Source organism: Pristiophorus japonicus (assembly GCF_044704955.1). Lineage (NCBI taxonomy): Eukaryota > Metazoa > Chordata > Chondrichthyes > Pristiophoridae > Pristiophorus > Pristiophorus japonicus. Next base: position 341,775,955 of record NC_091977.1, on the reverse strand, counting down.
AACGTAGCCTCAAAACGCCGGGGTAAACAGAAATGCTGCCACAAAAAGATCAAAGCTGAAGCACTCAAAGACCCTGCAAAGAAAGTCCTACTCAGCCAACACCTCACAGTCAACCTGATGACCTCCAATGAACTGGAGCTGCAGAGTGTCCATAGTGCCTGGTCTGCCCTCAAGTCCATCATAATTAGCACCTACGAAGAGACTCTTGGTTACTCTACCAGAAAACATCAAGACTGGTTCGATAAGAACAACCAGGAGCTAATAAACCGCAAACGCAAGGCATTTCTGAATTGGAAACAACTCCACAACTCAAGAGAAAGAAAGCAGATCTACAGACAACTGAAGGCTGATGTCTAACAAAAAATTTGTGACAAAGAACAAATGGTGGGTCGAAAAAGCGCAGGAGATCTAACCTCTAGATGACAGTCACGACATGCGTGGAAATTTTAGCGCAATCAAGTCCATCTACGACCCAAGCATTCAAAGTCCTATTCCACTGAGAGCCAAGAACTGAGAGGTGCTCATCAAGGACATAGAGGCAGCCAGTGCCCGCTGGAAGGAGCACTTTGAGGATCTCCTCAACCAAGACTCTGTCTTGACGTGTGTCCTTGACTCCATCCCACAGCATGCTGACCGTCGCCACCTCAGCACAATCCCAGCCCAGCATGAGGTTGAAAAGGCCATCTGACAACTGAAAAACAACAAGGCCTCAGGAGCGAATGGGATCTCCACCACAGTACTAAAGCATGGCAGAGAAGTACTCGGTGCAAATCCATGACCTAATCTCTCTGATCTGGAAGGAGGAGAGCATGCCAGGGGATCTCAGAGATGCCGTAATCGTGACCATCTTCAAGAAAGGGGACAAGTCTAACTGTGGTAATTACAGAGGAGTCTGCCGCAGGGAAAATCATCGCAAAAATCCTCCTCAATTATCTCTTCCCAGTGACTGAAGAGCTCCTCCCAGAGTCGCAATGCGCAATCCACCCACTAAGGGGTACAACGGACATGATCTTCACCGCGCGACATAACCAACAAAAATGTAGTGAGCAGCATCACCCTCTCTACATGGCTTTCTTTGACCTCACAAGATCTTTGACTCTGTCAACCGCGAGGGATTATGGAGTGTCCTTCTCAAATTCGGCAGTCCTCAAAAATTCATCACCATCCTACGTCTGCTTCATGATGACATGCAAGCTGTGATTCTTGCCAACGGATCCACCTCAGACTCAATACGAGTGCAGACCGCAGTCATGCAAGGCTGTGTCATTGCACCAACACTTTTCTTAATCTTCCTCGCTGCAATGCTTCATCTCACCCTTAACAAGCTCCCCGCTGGAGTGGAGTTAATTTACAGGACAAGCGGGAAATTGTTCAACCTCCGACATTTCCAGTCCAGATCCAAGGTTGCTCCAACCACTGTCCTTGAATTACAATATGCAGATGACGCTTGCGTTTGTGCACACTCGGGAGTATGAACTCCAAACCATCGTCAACGTCTTCACTGAAGCATTCGAGAGTCCAGGCCTCACATTAAACATCAGTAACACAAAGGTTCTCTGCCAACCTGCCCTCAGCACACAGTACTCCTCCCCATTATCAAGATCCACGATGAGATCTTGGACAATGTGGACCACTTCCCATACTTTAGGAGCCTACTATCAGCAAGGGCAGACATCGATGACGAAGTCCAACACTGCCTTCAGTGTGCCAGTTCAGCCTTCGGCTGCCTGAGGAAAAGAGTGTTCAAAGACCAGGATCTCAAACCCGGCACCAAGCTCATGGTCCACAGAGCAGTAGTGATACCCGCCCTCCTATATGCTTCAGAGAAATTAACTATGTACAGTAGGTGCCTCAAAGCACTGGAGAAGTACCACCAACGCTGTCTCCATAAAATCCTGCAAATTCACTGGCAGGATAGGTGCACCAACATCAGCGTTCTCTCTCAGGCCAACATCCCCAGCATCGAGACATTGACCACGCTCGACCAGCTCTGGTGGATGGGCCACATTGTCCGCATGCCCGATACTAGACTCCCGAAACAAGCACTCTGCTCAGAGCTACATCATGGCAGATGACCCCCAGGAGGGCAGAGAAAATGCTTCAAGTACATCCTCAAAGCCTCCATGAAAATATCTAACATCTCCACTGACTCTTGGGAATCCCTGGCTCAAGACCGCTCAAAGTGGAGGAAGGCACCGAACATTTCCAGTCTCTTCGCCAGGAGCATGCGAAAGCCAAGCATAGAAAGCAGAAGAAGCATACAATAAATCAAGCACTCCATCCACCCGTCCCTCCAACCATCATCTGCCCCACCTGTGACAGAGACTGTAGATCCTGCTTTTGTCTCATCAGTCACCTTAGAACTCATTTCAGTGTGGAAGCAAGTCATCCTCGACTCCGGGGTCTGCCTAAGAAGTTGTTCTACAGCACTGAGGTGCTGCAAACACTTACAAGCACTCCACAAAGGTGCAGGGTTGCACCCAAGCTCTCCTGTGACTCCCTCCATATGCTTATGGAGCGAGTCACAGCATGCAGCGAGGTTCTTTTCCCTTCCAGTGGGCAGAAGAGACCTCCCCAGGACACCAATGCAGCCTTGTTGCACATTGCACAAGAGGACACAAGCAGGGTTGTCGTCAGGAGGACCAGGTTGCAGTGGTGCAAACCTTTCAATGATCTCAGTAGATCACAAAACATTACTGCAAAGCCACACTCAGCCTCATCCTGTTGGGCCACTCCTCACGTCCCCATCGCTCTGCTTTCCCACCCTACTCTTGCACATCCTTACACCAACGTACCTTGCACCGCCACCCATCCCTCTCCATCTACATTATGACTTCCCCATCTCACTAGCCACGTGTCACACTCACCTTCATCTTCGTCCAATCATACCAACTAACAACATACAAGGACAGGCAGTTGTGTGTTATCGCCAATGTTCATGTGAAGTTTTTGTTAATGTGCCATCAAACATTAAAATCTTTATTTTCAACACTTTGTGTTCTTGGACAGATTTATGTGCACTTTTGGAAGTGGCTTAGTGAGTTGCAGTGAATGGTGAGACTAAACGGTGCACCCCCGCCCCCCCCCCCCCCCGCTGCAACAATGCTGATGAGTGTGAAAGGAATGGCTTGGGCATTAAAGGGATGCTTTATGGTGTTGGTGTGGGGTGGTGCCAACCTGGCGCATCATGTGACACCCAAGGTGTACAGCGTCAAGTGAAGTAAATCTGGCTATGGTAAGGCCATCCCTGGCGTCCCAGGCAGCAATGTGGTCAGGTGCTGATGCCCTCTGTCCCGTGCAGTTTCAGTTGATTGTGGAGAAGGTTAGTGGTGTTGGTGCTGCTGGTGTGCCTGTTGATGCTGGTGATCGGGCTGATTGTGGTGGGATTCTGAGGACCAAGGTGAGAGAGTATAAAGTGCACCGATGCTGATGGAATAGATAGCAGATGAAATAGAGGTGACCAAAGCGATCTATCAATGATGGGGAGAGGTAATGAGGTCAGACTGGATGGAGACTTGTGTAAAGACTTGCAACATTCTGAATCTGTAGTGGAAATTCAGTTTAGAGAAGCTAGTGACAAAGGGAAGATATCTAATTGACTGGGAGCTTTGACATGAAATTTGAAGCTGCCAACGCATCAGTTGAAACAATACCAAGTGACCTCCCGCCTCAGCTTCACTGATGAGGTCTAGGCACAGCGGTAAACCGGTGGGTGACTTGTCAAATTCCAAAAACTGTGAAAAAAGCATTGTTAAGTGACTGTAAACAAGCCACTAATGATTTTAACTAGCTCCCCCGCCGCTCAGCGCTGACAGACCCGACATTTGGTAAAGATGAGAGGTTGACAGTGGGGTCCTAAGCCGCTGTAAAAAAAAAACACTTTCCCACCTGCCCCGCCCACTAACCCACCCACCCCCCCCTAGAAAATCCACCCCTTTGTATGGATGAAGACACAAAAAACATTTCAGAAATAGTGGGGAACCAAGGATCGAGCAAGAATGAGGAACTGAAATAAATTTGCATTAGTAAATAAATAGAACTGGAGAAATTAATGGGACTAAAAGCTGACAAATCCCCTGGGCCTGATGGTCTACAGCCTAGGGTTTTAAAAGAGGTGGCCACAGAGATAGTGGATGCATTGGTTTTGATCTTGCAGAATTCCCTCTATTCAAGAACGGTCCCCATGGATTTGAAGGGAGAAAATGTAACCCCGCTATTCAAGAAAGGAGGGAGAGAGAAAACGGGGAACTATAGACCAGTTAGCCCGAGATCAGTAGCTGGAGACAATGCTAGAATCTATTATTAGGGGCGTTATAACATGGCCGTTACAAAGACATAATATGATTGGGCAGAGTCAACATGGATTTATGAAAGGGAAATCTTCTTTGAAAAATCTAATAGAATGATTTTGGGGTTGTAATGAGCAGGGTAGATAAGGGAGAACCAGTGGATGTAGTGTATTTAGATTTTCAAAAATCATTTGCTAAGGTGCCACACAATACACAAAATTAAGGCTCATGGGATTGTGGGTAATATATTAGCATGGATTGAGGATTGGCTAACAGACAGAAAATAGAGTCTTGGAATGAATGGGTCATTTTCGGATTGGCAGGCAGTAACTAGTGGAGTATTGCAAGGATCAGTGCTTGGTCCTCAGCTACTCACTATATATATTAATGACTTAGATGAGGGGACCAAGTGTAATGTATTCAAGTTTGCTGACGATGCAAAGCTAGGTATGAAAGTAAGTTGTGAGGAGGATGCAAAAAGGCAGCAAAGGCATATAGACAGGTTAAGTGAGTGGGCAAGAACATAGCAGATGGAATATAATGAGGAGAAATGTGAAGTTATCCACTTCGATAGGAAAAATAGAAAAGCAGAATATGTTTTAAATGATGAGAGATTGGGAAATGTTTGCATTCAGATGGACCTGGGTGTCCTAGTACACACATCACAGAAAGTTAACATGCAACTACAGCAATCAATTAGTATGCAAATAGTATGTTAGCCTTTATTACAAAAGAATTGGAGTAAAAGAGTAAAGACGTCTTTACTGCAATTGTATAGGGTCTTGGTGAGACCACATCTGGAGTACTGTGTACAGTTTTGATTTTCTTATCTATGGAATGAAAGGAAAGAAAGACTTGCATCTTGCATGACCACCAGATGTCATAAAGCGCTTTACAGTGAATGAAGTACTTTAGAAGTGTAGTCACTGTTGCACTGTGTAGGATCAGTGCTTGTTCCTCATCTATTCACTATATATATTAATGACTTAGATGAGGGTTTACTAGACTGATTCCTGGGATGGGGGAATTGTCCTCTGAGGAGAGATTGAGTAGACTCGGCCTATGCTCCCTAGAGTCTAGAAGAATGAGAGGTGATCTCATTGAAATATTTAAAATTCTTAAGAGGCTTAACAAGGTAGATGCTGGGAGGATGTTTCCCCTGGCTGGGGCATCTAGAATTAGGAGTCACAGTCTCAGAATAAGGGGTCAGCTATTTAGGACTGAGCTGAGGAGTAATTTCTTTATTCAAAAGGGTAGTGAATGTTTGGAATTCTCTACCCCAGAGGGCCGTGGAGGCTCAGTCATTGAGTATATTCAGGACAGAGATCGATAGATTTTTGGATATTAAGCAAACCAAGCGATATGGGGATAGTACGGGAAATTGGAATTGAGGTAGAAGATCATCCATAATCTTATTGAATGGGGGAGCTGGCTTGAGTGGCCGAATGGCCTACATCTGCTCCTATTTCTTGACGTGTTATAGTTCAGCGTTCAAATAAAAATCTCGTATAAGTGGATCTCGCTTTATCTCTTCTGTTTACTTAGTACTGGTCTGGAAGCATACAATCAAGAATTGGGTTTTAAAGATTTATTTTAAAATATTTGCATTCATTAATGCTAAACATAGTTGAAGTGATCTAGTTTGGTTACCAATGAGTAGCTTGTAAAGAATACTACATACAGGTTGATATTATAACATCTTAACTGTTTCGTTCTCAAAGATTATTGAAAGCTCACAATGTACAACTTCCTCTTGCAAGAGTTTTCTGATAAATTGATGTTAAAAGTAGGACCATGGGCTAGCATTCTCAATTAGAAAATGTTATATCTGTATAATTAAAAGGTGCTGAAACACTATGCAAAATGTGGTAATTTGTCAGGATATGAGAACAAAAATTGCAGTTGTTCAGTTATCACAAGCAGTTCATCATAGCAGTACCTGTTAAATCCGATTCACATGTTTCTATATGTAATAGTTATATCAGTATTAATGCTTCCCAACAACTAATTAGCAAATGATTTATAGTTTGGTTTGTGTCATGCTGTAGGTTAAGCATCTCATAATGTACATCAAAAGAGCATCTTGACATTTATGTACAGTTAATAGTTGTGTTGCATTGACAGCTTAATTTCACGTTACTCTGGTATACAAGCATCCATTGATTTATGGGCAATTCTAAAATCTTCCTAATCTACTGTAACCTGTTATGGAAGATTGCCGACATACCTACTACCTTCAAACGTCTGAAACAAGTACAAAAAGCACAATGTGATGGAGGGGATTCATCAATTTGCTATCAGTCTCTAGACTGACTGACAAATAGACACAGAAGAACTTAACGGAATAGTACAATTTTTGTAGCTGTTTCTACTGAGGCTGCTCCATATAGACAATGCTCTTTTCTGATGTGTTTCATTGGCCCGGAATTTGCGATGAGAATAACCGTGAAGCTATCAGCGCTCACCATTGTAATGGAGGAAATCTGACAGTAACTTTTGGAGTACACACATACGCAGCTAAACAAAGAAATCCAGAAGTTGCTGTTGGAGATACCCTGCTCCTCCACAGGGTGCGCTATTGCAGTCCTTGTTGATCGACTCGGCATTGAAATGACTGCAATGGCGTGAACTTGCTGAACCTCCCACTAGTTCCGTACTAAAAACGGCTGAAAAAGTTAGGGCTGGTGCATTCAGGTTTTTAATGATAAATGATCATTACTGCTGAACAACTCCTGTCGTCTGAAAAAATAATTTTACAAGTGTGGAGTCCCATTCCCTCAGAAGAAAAATAGTATTGAAGATTTAAAATATATATTTTTTTTACCATTTCTATCTGTCTCTCTTATCTCTCTCCCTTAATGCCATCTATATTTCCCAATCCTGATTTTGCTTTCTGTACATAATTTAAATATAATTAATATTTCCTGGTTTATACTTCCTCGGTTAGACTTCCTCTGTGGGCTGGATTTTTACTTGGAGGCACGGAGAGGATGGGGGATATTTGGAGACCAGTGGGGGGGGGGTGGTGGGGGTGGGGAAGAGGGTAGAGATAAGAGGCCTCTGGGTGGGGAATGGAGGTCGGAGGCCTCTGGGGGGAGGTCAGGGAAGATCAGAAGGGTGAGGAGTGTCCAATTGCGGGGGTTTGGCGAGGCTGGATTCAGGTAAGTGGAAAGGCACTTACCTCCTGGATCCAGCAGTCCTCGCCTCCCTTTAGCCGGTGGGTTTTCAGGGCGTCAGCCTCATTATAATATTTAAAATGCCAGCCTGCCTCCTGGGACTGCGTTGGCTGTCTGCACCCCTCCCCCACCCCCAGTCCCAGAAGTAGGCGGGATGGGGTCGTCATTCAGATTTTCAACACTTTAATCTCCCACCTGACCCAAACCTGCCCATTTTTTTAGGATTAAAATTCTCTCCTGCGTGTCGCATTGAGAATTCTTTATTCGGATTGGTTGAAGAGCCTTGCTGTTGTTTAGCCTGTTCCGATGTCTTGTAGAGGGCGCCGTGCTGTAAAATACGCCAGATTTGAGCAAGTCTCTGCTGACAAGACCCGGGAAATGTCTGTGGGCAACTATCAGCGAGCTGAATGGCGTGCATCATTCCTTCGCCGCTGAGAGCAAACTCCAGGCCATTATCTTCTAAATTTTCAAAGGCTTTAGCTGATTGAATGGCATCCTATAAATCCACTGCTGCTTTTAAAAAGAATTTACATATGTCATTACCATTTTTTAATTTTTATGAACAGCACTTTTATTTTTACTGATATTGTGACATTTACTGGGGAATCTAACTGTAGAATCTATTTCAGGAATGAGAAAGATCTGAAAACTTACAAATTAGTCACAAATTAGTTCTGCAACTCTTCATGAGTAGATTGAGTTCAGAATTCCATTGCTCGTCATTGAGTATTTTGATTCAAAATCATATGTTTTATTCAACATTAAAATGTTAAATAAAATATTGAAATGTCAAATGGGATGCTGTTGTCACACAGTCTGTATTCTCTCTATGTATGCACTATAGATACATAGAGGTTTATGGTTCTTTCCTATTGTTTTCCAACTGACGAAATGGAAATAAAGATTCCATGAAGTACAAATAATTTGTCAATGATCCTATTCAGTGAACACCTACAAAATTGACTTAAATTAATCTAATATGGGTTCAAATGTGTTTGCCTTTGTTCCAACTTACGATAGCATAGTGGTTATGTTACTGGACTAGTAATCCAGAGACCCGAGTTCAGACATGAGCTCAAATTCCATCAGCTGTGGAATTTGAATTCAGTCTGGAATAAAAAAGCTTGTATCAGTAACCATGAAACTACTGGATTGTTGTAAAAACCCATGTAGTTCACTGACGTACTTTAGGGAAGGATATCTGCTGCCCTTACCCGGTCTAGGTAAAGTGTTTGACTCTTAACTGGCCTCTGAAACAGCCTGCGAGCCACTCAGTTGTATCAAACTGTGAGGAAAAACTGCAGTGGTTCAAGAATGCGGGTCACCACCACCTTTTCACGGGCAATTAGGGATAAGCAATAAATGCTGGCCTTGCCAGCGACACCCACTTCTCATGAAGGAATTAAAAAAACTTATCTCTTCAAGATTTTAATATCAAGCTCACTGTAGTTCTCTAATAGGACACAAGTTTCCCCAGGAGTTGCAACTAGATTTTTTTGCAGTAACTTAAAACTCACAATTCTCCCCATTTAAGTTGCTCCAGTGTAAGTGAGTTAGTTAGGTTTTCTTTAGTATTTTTTTCAAAAGGGGGCATTACCAGCCACTTAAACCTGATTTGGCCATTTTAGCCAGTGGATTGGGGGCGGAGCAAGTTTAGCCCGCTAAAACTTACTCCAAACTAACTTAGGCCAGCGTAAGTGTACGTTCTGAAAAACCCTGTGCTGAATTAAGAAATCAGGCAGGCAGGCAGGCAGCCAGAGATAGAGGAGATGGGGGAGGGGACCTTGCAAAGCACTAAATACCTTCACAACAACGTTAAAGAAGCATAAATACATTTAAAGCACCAAGCACTAAACAAAGCAATACATTTGCACCAAGCACTAAACAAAGCACAAAAAGTAATAAGCAATTAATTAACAAATAAAAAAAATAGAAGGAACCCTGCAGCTAAAGCACCAAGACCAAGGTAATAAGCAATCAATAAATCAATAAATAACAAATAAAAAAATAGAAGTCCTACCTTCGGGAACGCAGCAGGCTGCCGATGAGGGAGCCCATTCGGCCAGGGCTAGGGACGGCGTGCTTCGGGCCCCTCCCACACAGCCTGCAGAGCATCGCACAGACTCGGGTTGTCAGGATCTACTGCATATGCGTGCAGACTCTAGCGCGCATGTGCAGAGGTCCCGGCACTGTTTTCAGTGCAGAGGTCCCAGCTCCGCCCCCAATCCACTGGCTACACTACGCCACCATCGAGGAGAGGCTGGGGAGCGACCAGAATCGGGAGGAAGATTTTTGGCGCGCTTGGAGGTGGACAAAAGCAGTGCACCTCAGGTGAGTGTGCCAGAAAAAGGGGTTGGGGAAATTTGGGCCCTTAGTTCTACCATTAAGAATAAGTACGTTCACAGTAATTTATCTCCATTAGATTGGAAAGAGTAGGAGAGAGAAAAATGTTGATTAGCACATCTGTTTTTTCTAAAAGTAGTGACAATCCACAACTCATTGAGATAACAGTGAAATGGCATAAATATAAACTATGGGGCACTGATTATCTCCTCAGTAAAAGAGTCAAGGAAAGTCTTGTTTATATGTGGCCTATATTAAGGAGACAAGGATCACTAGCATAGGTCCCATCTAAATACTCTGCTATGCTTTATCTCTTACATTACTTCCCAGTTTTATATCACCCATTAATTGCATCTGCCTTGTGATAGATATACAGGAATTAGTACTTGTTTTAAAACGCGCATCCCACAAAAAAGTGAGAGGAAAAGGGGAAAGAAATACAGAATGAAGGTCATTTATAGTTAGAGCAAAATCTAAGAGGGGTGCTTCAATATCAATATGTTGAATTTGCCATAGAAACAGTACAACAGTTCCCAAATAGTTAACATACTGCTTCATTTTGTTGAATGAATATTATTAAGCAAGCAGCTTTGACTGCAATTCCTTTTGTTATATCTAGGTAAGGCCCATATGGAGATTACAAGCTTCCATTAATCATATTTAATTGACTTGAACATGCAGGGTCAGTGATTTTCTGTCTTTATAAAGACTGATTGTATTTCGCAACACCTTACTAATAATCTCCTTGGAATAAGACCTCTCACTAGGCTAAAAGCTGAATATTAAACTGGGCCAGTATCGAGAAATGATGCAGAAAGTTATTTCCTTGCATGTTTATCCATTTAACATATACGCTCAGAGCCATGAACTTTAATGCAAATGCTTATTGGCAAGTTTTTAAAGACATAACCTACTGTGTGAATAATTGTTTTGCTTCCCCATAGCAATTAGTTACTACTTGGGCTAAGTGGAATTTTTGTAAGCTTGAAATTTCATGATCCAGCAAATTGCTCCCTTTGCCAAAAATGATTATAAAACTGTAATATCTGCACAACTGTCTCATTTGTACAATTGCCCAAAATGGATTATGGAATTGTCAGACAAAAAAGATTATTTTTTATGATCTGCTTTCATTTCCCAATGTATGTATCTTTCTGTTTGACCTATTAGAACAGGCTGCTTTCCCAGGTCATTAAATACCAAAACAATAAGTAATTCACCATATCGTGTTGTTAGTCTTGAAACATCTAACTGTTATTTATATATATATATATATATATAATAATATACATTATATATTGTGTGTGTATATATATATATATTATATATATATATTGTGTGCATGTGTGTGAGTGTATGTATATATATACACACAATATACATTATATATTTTATTATGTTACTAGTTGCCTGTGCTTCCCTGGAGCTTGAACTAATTGTGTTGGGGATTGGGCTGAAGTAAAACACAGCAGTCGGTATCCTGATTTATGGCTTCACACAGTGATAATGAGATTGATGACAGCATAGTGCATCTGGAAATAGGTTACTTAGAGGAATCCAAAAGAGCAGATGAATAATCATGTTGGGCAAATATATTTTTAATCCATTAAATTTTTTGCTTTTCAGTAAATGGTTTTATTTGTTTTATTAAGTGTCGTAGACTAATGAGATTGGTTGGAATCGCACTTATGTTTTTGAATATTTTACCAAGTAATTATTTATGCACTGTTCAGGATTGAAACTTAAGATGTTTTCCGTGAATCTCTTTCAGATGCCAGTGTATTACTATCCATCTGGCCAGTACCCTACCTCAGCAGCCCAACAGTTCAGGCCTGTTGCTTCTGTTCAATACAATGCACAGCGAAGTCAGCAGATACCACAGACCACACAACAGACAGGTATGTCATTTCTGCTGTATTGTTTCTGATTACTCCAAGTGAGCCCTGCCATTCTCCCCTTGTGTTTGTGCCTTAACTTGACTTGGAGTCAGTTAGAATTAGGGACAAATGAAAAACAGGTGTCCACAGCCACATTTAACACCCACCAATGGATCCAAATCTTGGAACACTTTTTGAGCTTCACATTTACTACGCATCACTGCCTTTTCTTTTCACTTCCATGTAATGCTTGCTTATGTGGATGCATTACAGTTTTGGGTTGTTTTGCACCATATTCTTGTTCAGTGCCCCTGATGACAGTTTCTGTAAGCAAACCTCGCCATTACAATTGGAAATCTTCAACTTTTAGCTTTCTATCCTATCAGAGTGGTGGAGATTAACGATTATCCCTTTTGCACTACTAATACTACGAATAATGTAGGATTACTACTATACCTTCAGTCTGTTTGAGTAAGTGAAAATCACAGATCAGAGATTTGACAAGCTACTAACAAATAACAAAATTTATTGGTACTAAACCAGGTAAAGTTATAAAATACAGTGAATAAGGCTATTGAAATAGTGAATGTCAACTGTAGGGTCTTTGTGTGCTTCTTGATAGGAGTTGCACCATATCCCTCATGTAGGCTCATTTAGCTAGCTCCTTTTTATCTGAACATCATCCGAATTCAGCAACAACTATAGAATCTGCAGACATGCTCTGCATTTATTCACTTAAATATTAACAAACAGAAATTCTATAAAATAACATTTCATAGATTTACAACTGCCCATGGTCACTTTCACGGCTACCAGTGCCACCGCACAACTGTAACAACAACTTTAAGTATGACATTGCTCAATAATTACAATTCTATAAACAATTTCTGATACAAATGAAGTGGCTGGGTCTAATTTAGAGTTCCACCATATTAATTTCTGCAAAACACAGGGCCTAGCAGTTAGATTAATCACTTAAAATATTTAAGTAAGCTGATTTAAAAGGAACAACAGCCAGTCATGCCCTTTGAAATAAAGAAAGCAATTGGCCACTTTTAACACTATTTAAAGAATACTTTTTATAGTTCCTAACAATTAAATGTTGCTCAAATGTTGCTATTTGTGGCAGCATGATGCTGCTCTGTACAGGTAACAGCTGTAGGTACACCACCAATTGTGTAATATTGGGGAATGGATGTGAATCACAAATGCAAAACAAACTATTTCTTAAGTTAAAAATCATGCCAACAAAATTCAAGACTACTACATAATTTCTAAGCAATAAAATAAAATTCTGTAAAATAATCAGCCACTCATTGTTTATATCTATTTGATATCATAATTTCCTCTACAGTGTTAAAGGATGTAATATTATTTAGTAGACTATTTAAATTACAGATTTGTTAAAGGTATATAGTACCTCTACAATAGGAATTATACACATTGAAGATGGGAGCTACTTAGCAAGAACCTTGAAGAGTCGGCTCGTTGGACCCAGAACCATGCATCTGGAGAGGGGGCCGTTACACTGTAAGAGAGTGAGTAGCAGGTCTCACAGTGAACCGGTCTCTTTCCCAGAAGCCACGCACTCATCTAAGAAAAATATTACTGTTTTATTAAAAGTAGAATCAATATTTGGGGTTGTTTTATTCCTGTATCTTTCAGCCAGTTACTTTGTATTTTATTCTTGAAATGTGCTAAATCGAATTCAGCCATCACCAAGCTGCTCTTGTTAAAAAATCTTGATATCATGCTGTTGTTCAGACCTTGGTCAGGCAGATGCTGATCAAATAAACATCATGTAAAACTACTACACTTTTAATGCATTATTAATTCAATGCTTTAAATGCTGATTTTATTTGTGTAGATTTTGTTGTTGCATTTTTTTTAATCCGCATGAGTGGCCCTGTTCCTGGCCTGCCTGAAAGGTTAGGGAGAGTTTTATCCTGGCTTGTTCCATTTAGAAAATTGCTTGGGCTGGATCTTGAAGCCAATAAATTGCTCTCCTTTTCCCACCCCACTCCTCAACCCTCTCAGCGAAAAATTGATTGGCGTGTTAATTACTATATAAGTTTCCACAATGATTTTACCCTCCTTTAAAGAGTATCTTCACTGTGTGATGGTATAATTAAGATACAGGTGATATTTTAAGCTAATGGTTTCAGCTAATGTATTTTGCTCATCATCATCATAGACAGTCCCTCGGAATCGAGGAAGACTTGCTTCCACTCTTAGAATGAGTCCTTAGGTGGCTGAACAGTCCAATACGAGAGCCACAGTCCCTACCACAGGTGGGACAGACATTCATCGAGGGTAAGGGAGGGTGGGATGTAGAAACCCTCACCACCTTTAAAAGATGGTTGGATGGGCCTTAAAGTGCCATAACCTGCAGGGTTACGGATGTAAAGATGGTAATTGGGATTAGATTGGATGAGCTCGTGTTGTTTGGCTCAGATATGATGTTGAGTACTGCAGGGAATTGAATACGGCCAGGGTGATCTCCTGGACTAGTTTTGATTGCCTGGATGGGTCGGAGAGGAAGTTTCCCAGATTTTCTTTTCCCAAATTGGCCTGGGTTTTTATCTGGTTTTTGCCTCTCCCAGGAGATCACATGGCTCCGGTTGTGGTGGAGTGTAGAATGTTTCAGTGTAAGGGATGTCGCAGTTGTGTGGGGTGGACTGGTTGGTCTGGGTGCTCTTTACCTTTCCGCCATTGTTCATTGGTGATAGGTTTATATATAACCTTCAGAGCTGCTGACCGAGGGCCGTATGGCTCTTTGTCAGCCGGCGCGGACATGATGCGCTGAAATGGCCGCCTTCTGCGCTGTAAATTTCTATGTTTCTACGGGTGGAGAGAAGGGAAATGGATTGAAGGCAAAGGAGCTTCCAGCCTCTAGGCATCTACCCTTGGGCTATTGTTGTAAACATTGTTTGTCAATTAAGGGTCTGAAAGAGATAAGATTCGAATTGGTTAAGTCGCTAGCTTGGCTGGTATTGGGCTTAGGAGAGAACCTGCTAGAAGAGATAAATAAAGAACATGAGTGGAGAAGTATGGGTGGGTGGCATGCAAATGGTTCAGTCAAATGAGCCCCGGATATTGGGCCTAGCATCTCATTTGACTGAAAGTGACACTGCGGGAAGAGGCTGCATAAGTAAGTCACAGGGTTTGGTTTGCGGGCCTTGGGATGATCGCAGAGCTCGGGGGGCGGTGGGGAGTTGTAGGGCTCGGGAGAACCAATCGGGCCCTTGTGGGAGGAGTGATCGGGCCCTTGTGGGAGGAGCGATTGGGGCCTCGGGAGGGAGACATTGGGAAGGGAGACATCAAGACCTCGGGAAGGGAGGCTTTGAGGCCTCAGAACGATACGTCGTAGGGTTGGGAGGGGCGGGCGGGGTCACAATTGGCATTTGGGGTGTAGGGAGATCAGGGGTCAGGGGGGCCAGCAGGGAGGGACATCGGTGGTTGAGGTCAGGGCCTGGAGCTCGGTGGTCAAGGATCTTGAGTCTGCAGCAGCAGCATTCAAGATGGTGATTGTGTAAGTAACTTACCTTTTTTTATGTAGGTGATCTTTAGGGTTGGTTTTCCCTGAAGCAGCCAGCAATGTTGCTTCCACTCTTAAAATGAGTCCTTAGGTGGCTGAACAGTCCAATACGAGAACCACAGTCCCTGTCACAGGTGGGACAGACAGTCGTTGAGGGAAAGGGCGGGTGTGACTGGTTTGCAGCACGCTCTTTTCGCTGCCTGCGCTTGATTTCTGCATGCTCTTGGCGATGAGACTCGAGGTGCTCAGCACCCTCCCGGATGCACTTCCTTCACTTAGGCCAGTCTTTGGCCAGGGACTCCCAGGTGTCAGTGGGGATGTTGCACTTTATCAGGAAGGCTTTGAGGGTGTCCTTGTAATGTTTCCTCTGCCCACCATTGGCTCGTTTGCCGTGAAGGAGTTCCGAATAGAGCGCTTGCTTTGGGATTCTCGTGTCTGGCATGCGAACAATGTGGCCTGCCCAGCAGAGCTGATCAAGTGTGGTCAGTGCTTCAATGCTGGGGATGTTGGCTTGGTCGAGGACGCTAATGTTGGTACGTCTGTCCTCCCAGGAGATTTGTAGGACCTTGCAGAGACATCGTTGGTGGTATTTCTCCAGCGACTTGAGATATCTACTGTCCATGTCTCTGAGCCATACAGGAGGGCGGGTATTACTACAGCCCTGTAGACCATGAGCTTAGTGGTAGATTTTAGGGCCTGGTCTTCGAACATTCTTTTCCTCAGGCGGCCGAAGGCTGCGCTGACGCACTGGAGGCAGTGTTGACTCACCTCATCAATGTCTGCTTTTGTTGATAAGAGGCTCCCGAGGTATGGGAAATGGTCCACGTTTTCCAGGGCCGCGCCGTGGATCTTGATGACTGACGGGGGAATAGCTGTGCGGCGGGGACAGGCTGGTGGAGGACCTTTGCCTTATGAATATTTAGCGTAAGGCCCATGCTTTTGTACGCCTCAGTAAATATGTCGACTATGTCCTGGAGTTCAACCTCTGAATGTGCGCAGACACAGGCGTCGTCCGCGTACTGTAGCTCGACGACAGAGGTTGGGGTGGTCTTGGACCTGGTCTGGAGACGGCGAAGGTCGAACAGCTTCCCACTGGTTCTGTAGTTTAATTCCACTCCAGCGGGGAGCATGTTGATTGTGCGGTGGAGCATGGCAGCGAGGATGATTGAGAAGAGGGTTGGGGCGATGACGCAGCCCTGTTTGACCCCGGTCCGGACGTGGATTGGGTCTGTAATGGATCCGTTGGTAAGGATCACGGCCTGCATGTTGTCATGGAGCAGGCGGAGGATGTTGACGAACTTCTGAAATGGAGGAGGACGTTCCATAGACCCTCACGGTTGACAGTGTCAAAGGCCTTTGTAAGGTCAAAGAAGGCCATGTATAAGGGCTGGTGCTGTTCCGTGCATTTTTCCTGCAGTGCCGCGCTGCTAAGATCATGTCCGTTTTGCCCAGTAGGGGAGGAAATCCACACTGTGACTCTCGGAGGAGTTCCTCGGCCACAGGGAGAAGACAGTTGAGGAGGACTTTACTCCGTATTTTGCTACAACTTTATTGGCTTCATACTTCCATTAATGCAAATTCTTGAGCAGACATTTTGTACACGAACAGTGAACATGTGCAAACCTCTTTTACTCAGATGCGTCCATTAAAATAACAAAGTGGAATTCTAAATGTTCCATCTATCTATTAAAAATCTTACATCTTCACATATTTCCTGCTAACTTTTTCCATTATAAATTGGAATGTACACCCACATTTAAAATGCAAACTGTCTATGTAAACTTTTGATACTGTAATTACACCCCTCCCACCAGTGGAGTCACTGCATCACAAAGGACAGATTGAGGTTTGTGTACTCTTGTCCAATCATCCTCAACTCTCTAATCCCACTTCACCTGAAGACCGCACTTGATCTTGACACCCCATGTGTACACGATTTCAACTACTAATATATAAAGTCTTGCATAGAGTTCATACTTCCTGTCAGTATAACAAGAAGTAAATGTAACTCGTTCCACTTACATTAGAACATAAGAAATAGAAACAGGAGTAGGCCATATGGCCCCTTGAGCCTGCTCCTCCATTCAATAAGACCCTGGCTGATCTGATCATCGACTCGGCTCCACTTCCCCGCCCGCTCCCCATAACCCCTTATCCCCTTATCGTTTAAGAACCTGTCTATTTCTGTCTTGAATTTATTCAATGTCTCAGCTTCCACAGCTCTCTGAGAGAAGAAATTTCTCCTCATATCTGTTTTAAATTCTAAGATCATGCCCTCTAGTTCTAGTCTCCCCCATCAGCGGAAACATCCTCTCTGCATCCACCTTGTCAAGCCCCCTCATACTCTTATACGTTTCGATAAGGTTGCCTCTCATTCTTCTGAATTCCAATGCGTAGAGGCCCAACCTACTCAACCTGTCCTCATAAGTCAACCCCCTCATCCCCGGAATCTAGTGAACCTTCTCTGAACTGCCTCCAAAGCAAATATATCCTTTCGTAAATATGGAAACCAAAACTGCATGCCGTATTCCAGGTGTGGCCTCACCAATACCTTATATAGCTGTAGCAAGACTTCCCTGCTTTTATACTCCATCCCCTTTGCAATAAAGGCCAAGATACCATTGGCCTTCCTGATCACTTGCTGTACCTGCATACTATCCTTTTGTGTTTCATGCACAAGTACCCCCAGGTCCTGCTGCACTGTGGCACTTTGCAATCTTTCTCCACTTAAATAATAACTTGCTCTTTGATTTTTTCTGACAAAGTGCATGACCTCACACTTTCCAGCATTATACTCTATCTGCAAAACATTTGCCCATTCACTTAGCCTGTCTATGTCCTTTTGCAGATTTTTTGTGTCCGCTTCACGCATTGCTTTTCCTCCCATCTTTGTATTGTCAGCAAACTTGGCTACGTTACACTCAGTCCCTTCTTCCAAGTCATTAATATAGATTGTAAATAGTTGGGGTCCCAGCACTGATCCCTGTGGCACCCCACTAGTTACTGGTTGCCGACCAGATAATGATCCATTTATCCTGACTCTCAATTCTCTGTTAGTTAGCTAATCCTCTATCCATGCTAATATATTACCCCCAACCCCATGAACTTTTATCTTGTGCAGTAACCTTTTATATGGCACCTTGTCAAATGCCTTCTGGAAGTCCAAATACATCACATTCACTGGTTCCCCTTTATCCACCCTGTTTGTTAAACATCCTCAAAGAACTCCAGCAAATTTGTCAAACATGACTTCCCCTTCATAAATCCATGCTGACTCTGCCTGACCGAATTATGGTTTTCCAAATGTCCTGCTACTGCTTCTTTAATAATGGACTCCAACATTTTCCCAACCACAGATGTTAGGCTAACTGGTCTATAGTTTCCTGTTTTTTGTCTGCTTTCTTTTTTAAATAGGGGTGTTACATTTGTAGTTTTCTAATCTGCTGGGACCTCCCCAGAATCCAGGGAATTTTGGTAAATTACATCCACAATCCCTGCCGCTACTTCTCTTAAGACCCTAGGATGCAAGGCATCAGGTCAAGGGGATTTATCTGCCTTTAGTCCCATTATCTTACTGAGTATCACCTCCTTAGTGATTGTGATTGTGTTAAGTTCCTCCCCCTTATAGCCCCTTGACTATCCACTGTTGGAATATTGTTAGTGTCCTCTACTGTAAAGACTGATACAAAATATTTGTTCAGAGTTTCTGCCATCTCCATGTTCCCCATTACTAATTCCCCGGTCTCGTCCTCAAAGGGACCAACATTTACTTGAGCCACTCTTTTCCTTTTTATATACTGATAGAAACTCTTGCTATCTATTTTTATATTTTATGCTAGTTTACTTTCATAGTCTATCTTCTCTTTCTTAATCATTTTTTTAGTCATTCTTTGCTGGCTTTTAAAACTTCCCAGTCTTCTGTCCTCCCACTAGTTTTGGCCACTTTGTATGCCCTTGTTTTTAGTTGGATACCGTCCTTTATTTCTTTAGTTAGCCATGGATGGCTATCTTTTCTCTTACACTCTTTCCTCCACTTCTTTTTGAAGCCCTATTCCCTGCTGATATTTTGATCCATTGTCCACTCCTGGTCCACACAATTTCTTCCTGATGTCGGGCTACAGCCCTGCCCAATCTCTTCCATTTCCCAAAACACCAGCCTGCGACCTTGCATGATCCCTTTTACTCCATGAATTGCTGCAAGATTGACAGAGAAAGGTAAGAAAAGGGAAGGTGGAAAGGAGGCAAAGAGAGCAAAGTAGAAGAAAGGAGAGAGAGAGAGAAAGTGGGGCAGAAGGGCAGTTGGCAAAACAGAAAAGGAGAGTGAACCAAGAGCGACAGGATAAAAAAAGCCAAGTGTGAGACAAAGGGAAGTGTGAAAAGAGGGGGAGAGATGCAGAAGAGGAGGGAATGAGTGAGGAATGGAAGCAAGAATTAGAAGAACAAAGAGAGAGCGAGGGCCAAAGAAAAGGCAGAGAAATGAAAGGAGAGAGAGAGAGGATGGATGGAGCAGAGTGGGAAGAGTTGAGAAAAAAGGTCTAAATTTCAACTTTGGCAGGGGTAGAAAGCTAGTGGTATTGGATCAGTAGCCCATTATACACCCTGCCCGATTCTCCTTCCACTGACTTCAATAGAAAGGAAAATCTGATGAGGTGTATACAGGTGGCCAATCCAATATTGCCCGTTCGCTGCCCCCACAAAAGTTGAAAATTATCCCCAAAGTATGGGAAGGTGACAGGGACGTGTATTCCTGAAACAGTGACAGACAGAGTGTGAGTCAGACAGAGCGAAAGAGAAAATGTCAGAGGCACAGCTGTTAGACCCCACCTTCCACCCAGTCAGCCCTTGGCTGTCAGAGACACATTCCCTCTGCAACCATCCAAGGCTTGTTCTCAGCCATTAAGCAGTCCCATCCCCTATGAGATACAATCAGCCTTGATCCCTGAAGGAAGCTACTGTTAAACACAAAAAGTGCTTTGAAAACTGTTTTTGTCACCTGTACACCACCATATAATCGGCAAGCACAATTTCAGCAGATTATGTACTTAAAGAATCAATCTGCTGCCATGACCTAAACTGGTGGCAGGAGGGTCACATTGTCTTGGGCTTGCCCCACTCTTAATGCCCACCATATCTCTGCACCTAATTTATTGCACCTTCCCAGTCTTCGAGGCCTTGGAATTCTCAGCAGATCCCCTGCCTCAGTATGAGCAACACCACGGGAGATTCAAAAGAGATCAATAAAAATATAATGCATCTCCACAGAAATCTAACAGCTGCTGTGGTTCAAGTTCAATTTTAAAGGGATTTACTACTATCAATACTAGATGGTTACTGTTGCATTTTGTATTGCTTATTTACCTTGGTATTGAACAAAATTGAGTAATCAATAGACTGCAGAGGACTAGTCGA
Organism: Pristiophorus japonicus; assembly: GCF_044704955.1. Taxonomy (NCBI): domain Eukaryota; kingdom Metazoa; phylum Chordata; class Chondrichthyes; family Pristiophoridae; genus Pristiophorus; species Pristiophorus japonicus. Next base: position 341,755,323 of record NC_091977.1, on the reverse strand, counting down.
AGTTGTGCAATATGTATTGCTTGAGCTCTTTTTATGGTAGTTTGTTTTTTGATACTGAATCCTGCTGAATTTCAAGCTGAGATTATTTCATGAGATTCTTGTTGACAATGACATTGTTGAGCCGAGATAAAAGCAGAGTTGAATGGATTTCTATTTTCAGCAGAGAAGGTTGAGATAAAGTGCATCAAGTTAAATGGCTGTGGCAGCTGAAAAGTGGAACTTTATTAAAAAGGGTATACATTGAGATTCTAGTTCAGTTTATTATATACACTGCTTGCATTATAGAAAAGTACAATTGTTAGTACCTTTGATTCTTTCCTATTAATGGTTATGCTCCAGCTCTGCTCCAGATTACAGACTTGGAACGGATCACATTTTCTGAGGTGGTGGGAGAAAGAGATTAAAATTCCAAAGCCAGTGTGCTATTTAAGTGATTATTACAAGGAAATTTGTTTGCTCTTGGGTTTAATGTTGAAGTTAATTAAGGATCTGTGATAAAGATCGCTTATAAGAAAAATGTGGTGCATAATAGCTTGATTTCTGTCAGTCCAGGGAATGTGTATGTTACATGCATGATGAAACATAGAAAATAGGTGCAGTAGGCCATTCGAACTTTCGAGCCTGCACCACCATTCAATATGATCATGGCTGATCATGCAACTTCAGTACCCCATTCCTGCTTTCTCTCCATACCCCTTGATCCCTTTAGCCGTAAGGGCCACATCTAACTCCCTTTTGAATATATCTAATGGACTGGCATCAACAACTTCCTGTGGTAGAGAATTCCACAGGTTCACAATTCTGAGTGAAGAAGTTTCTCCTCATCTCGGTCCTAAATGGCTTACCCCTTATCCTTCGACTGTGACCCCTGGTTCTGTACTTGCCCAACATCGGGAACATTCTTCCTGCATCTAACCTGTCCAGTCCCGTCAGAATTTTATATGTTTCTATGAGATCCCCTCTCATTCTTCTAAATTCCAGTGAATATAAGCCTAGTCGATCCAGTCTTTCTTCATATGTCAGTCCTGCCATCCCGCGAATCAGTCTGGTGAACCTTCGCTGCACTCCCTCAATAGCAAGAATGTCCTTCCTCAGATTAGGAGACCAAAACTGTACACAATATTCAAGATATGGTCTCACCAAGGCCAAGTACAACTGCAGTAAGACCTCCCTGCTCCTATACTCAAATCCTCTCGCTATGAAGGCTAACATGCCATTTGCCGCCTTCATCGCCTTCTGTACCTGCATGCCAACTTTCAGTGACTGATATACCATGACGCCCAGATCTCATTCTACCTCCCCTTTTCCTAATCTGTCACCATTCAGATAATATTCTGCCTTCCTGTTTTTGCCACCAAAGTGGATAACCTCACATTTATCTACATTAAACTGCATCTGCCAGGCATTTGCCCACAATTATCTTATTGTGCAAGAGATGTATCTTTTCTCCATTGCAAAAATACTGTACAAGGTTTAAGAAATGACTGAGCTATGTCTCTTGTGCTCTACAGATAGCTTTAATCAAAATGAAATTAGGAAAATAAAAACATCATGGTTTCAATGTAGCAGTCAAAGTGAATCCAAGCCCAGTTGAATGTTTGTTTACAGGTTTACCTACAGTGAATGACCTCAGTAATCAATGTCAGAAATATTAACTTTTTTCCCACTTTAACCCATCAAGTTTACCAACCCTATTGTGGTGTTCACTTAATAGAAGTTTCTATTTTTTTTCGTATTACAAAGAATGTTTTTTATTTTTCACATTCCATTGATAAGCAACAACCATCAATGAACTGAAAAGGAATAATCCATGTTCCACAAATAAATTCTAAAAACAGGACAGGAGGAGGATTATAATTTCAATCGATGGGGGAATTGCCACTGATAGTGTGCGGAAATTTCTTGAGCTTTGCATTTCAGGATTTTGATTGTCATCTTCTTCTACTGTATCATAATTATTGTTTCCAGTGTTTGGGTTCAACTAAGAGAGCCTGTTTTTGGTCAGTTTAAATTTTGACAACACAGATAAAACACGCGAGATATATGAAAAGGGCTATTATCACATTTAGCTTTCTGGAACAGACTGGCAGCAGGGGCTCTTCTGAGAGCTGATTGTTTCTCCACTTTGTATCTGGAGAATGCTCAGATACTAGGTGAAAAGCACAGGAAAATAATGGGGTGGTGGTGATGGGGAGAGGAAGGTCTCTCTTCCCCCCCCCCCCCCCCCACCCCCCCACAATTCCATTGCAATTTCCACCTAGCACCGGAACGATGCCCATTTTCAGGCGTGTCCAGAGGAAGCAGGCTTCAGGCCCAACATCCAACCCTTTTTAGTTCAGAAGATGGAAAGGGTAACTTCCTTTCCTGCACAAGTAACGGACACCTTCCAGTGTCGTTCACGTGCCATTATTTTTTCAGCAAAGTCTCGCCCAATTAAAATTTCAGATTTATTGCTGGATCATTTAGGCACTAAAGACCCTCCGAGGTAGCCAAGATGGGGTCTTGAGCTGAAATGGCAGTTTAGCGCAAGACACCATCTTGGGAAAGAGTTAAAGTACATTCCAGGAACGGCTGCCCGGAGGATCGTTAAGGGGCTGATTGCCACTTAACTTGCTGACTAGTGCTCATTAAAGAGGCCACATGGCACTTTGGTGGCGAGCACTTGACCCAATGCCCCCTCCTAACAGCGACCAGCTGAGCAGGAGTAAACAAGCTGTTGCTGAGGATTTTGAGTGCTATTTAAAGGCATATTCATCTTTTACCGTTCACTTGCTGCTGGAGGTTTGAAGAGGACTTTTGAATCACATAGATAGACTTTCTGAGACTGTCAAGACTTCATCAACATTTATTCCGGAATTTCTCTGAGGACTTGGTCCCTGTGCCATCCTGAAACCTGCCATTATGTGTCACTCGAAGTGGGTGTGTAGAGCCCACATATACTGCTCCATGAAAATGGCTTCTAATCAGTGCTAAACCTGCGGGTGTCTGTTTTAGCACCTCCAAGCAAATTCAGATTATGGTAATCAGCAATTAGGCATGTTAAATCCAAACTTTGAAACAGACATGTCTAATTAGCATCCACTTAGCAGCTATTTCCACCCTTTCACAAAAATAATCCCTTTAATATGTGATTTCCAGATTGCCAAGACAAATGATTACTCTGTAAAGGAAGCCCAACAATTCTGTAATTTGTACATTCACAGACGACTGTCGTAGAGGGCTAAGAAAAGGAAGACAGTGGGCCCGAATTTGGTGAAACCCAAGTTCCGCCCGTTTTTCGGCGGTCCCCGCACGGTGTGTGATTTTTTTACTGCCCGGTACCGCTGGGGCTGAGTAGGAGGGAGTTTAATTCCACTTTTCTCGGCGATAGTGGGAGCGGAGTGCAGCGGGCGGTGTGCAGCAGAGGAGGCCTATTGACTTAGGAATCTTCGGCTCCCGAATTGTGCGCATGCGTGCATGGCTATCAAGCTCTGCGACCACACCCCCCATCCCCTTCCCCCCAGAGAGGTACTGGCGATAGGCCAGAGATTGCCAACCTGAGATCGTTGTGAGGCCTGGGGGGGGAGGCGGTGTGGGGTGGGGGACGGGTAGGAGATGGAGAGAGAGATTCCTGTGGGGGGGGGGTGTGGAAGAGATCGCTGGCGGGGGGGAGGGGGTAGAGAGAGAGATTGCTGTGGGGAGGGGAGAAAAGATTGCTTTAGCGAGGGGAGAGATCACTGGGGGTGGGGGGGGAGAGAGATCCCGCTCTCATTCTCTCTCTTTCATTAGCACTTTGGGAGGGCTAATAAGGAAAGGGTATACACATTAAGCGGTAGGCCACTTAATAGTGTAGATGAACAAAGGCACCTTGGAGTGCTTGTCTACAGAACTCTTTTTGGGAGAAAATTAAAACATTAAATCATTAAATCGTGTCCCCCCCGATCTGGGGGGCGCACCAAACATTTCCAAGGCCCTTTTTTTTTGTTTTTTTTTAGGTTTTTTTTGTTTTTTTTTAAAGTTTTTTTTTGGGCACTAAAATCATATTTTTTTCCTCCAAGTGCCCCCTATAAAAGGAGAGAGGGACACTAAAAACACCGGCAATTAAAACAAATTAAACTTTAAAACATAAAATCAAATTAAAATTTGGTTGCCGGGGGTGACGATGCACTCCAGTCCCTCCGGCGCCCACCGTGTGCTCCATCTCCAAGGACGCCCTGGCGCGGATGTACGCGCGGAAGAGAGGCAGGCAGTCAGTCTGAACGACCCCCTCGACCGCCCGCTGCCTGGACCGGCTGATGGCACCCTGGTCACCTCACCAGCCACAGCCCTCTCGTCCCACATTCCTCCTCTGGCCCCACGCCCCCCACGACAGGCAGATCTTCCACGTCATCCCCGGGAGGCAGAGGCTAGGCAGCCTCGACTGTCTCACCCTCCCCGGGGACAGATTCCTCCTGCCTACGGCGCAGTTTGGGGGCGCTGGTGGGGGACGCGGGACACGCGGCGGGCATCGACTCCTCCGCGGAGGGATGTTGTTCCCCCTCCGCCTCATTGGAGCGGCGCCTCCTTTTGTTCCTGGGGGGGCGCAGAGACAGGGATTCCTCCATGTCTGCCGAGGCCTCCCGCTCCACTCCCTCCTTTTTCTTATCTTGCCCGCGCCCGAACCCCTCTGCGGTATTGGTCAAGGGCTCGGGCACGGGCTCAGGGCACCCCGCACTCGCCGGTGACAGGGTTGGGCTGAGCGCGGTAAACAAATTGTCTGGCGCACTGAGGGGACCCGCCTCGAGATGTTTCGCCTTCTTCCGCGCCTTCCTTCCGATCGGACGCTCTCCCTCCCCCTCGCCAGAGGCCGCGAAAACAAAGGCCCCCGACGATGCCCGCGCACCTACAGCTCCCAGCACGCGGACGCAACTAGGGGGAGGGGTGGCGGCGGCGCCAGCCTTGGCCGCCTTCGGTGGTTTGGCAGCCTTGGAGGCGGGGCAGTTCTTGCGAACGTGCCCCACCTCCCTGCAGGCATGGCACCGCACGCCGTCCGACGTCCAAAAGACGCGGTAGGCAGTCTCCTCGTGCACCACATTAAATGATCCCTCCGTCGTCTCCTCCCGCGCCAGCCGGACAAAGAGCTGGCGGCGGAAGGAGAAGACGTGGCGCAGGCTGTTCTCCCTGATGCCGAGCAGTATGGGGTTGATCCCCGACCTTACCTCCCCCAGTTGTGTAGGTGAGGGAGGAGGAGCCCAGCGGGAACAAAGGGCGGGATGTTAGAAATTATGACCCTCTGCGCGGTGGCCTCGAGAGGGTCCACCGGCAGGAACGTCCCACCCAACGTGAGCCCCTTTTCGAGGGCCAGGGACACCGCCCGCTCCGACCCCAGGAAGAATACAGCCTTCCCAGACATCTTGGAGGCCGCGACAATGGCCGAGGGGCCGACTACCTCAGCCATCGCCCGCACGCACTCCTCGATGCTCATTGTGGGGTGAGTGTAGCTCTTGACCGCGTATTTTTTTGTTATGAGTCTGAATGGTGGCAGGGCAGCAGGAGGCGCAGGAGGCGCCGTGGATGTGGACGCCGCCTGCGCGTATGTCTTAGCTGGCCCTTTAGCTCACGGGGTCCCTTTAAGGACTACACCCACCCCAAAGTCACAGGCCTTAATGGTCTTTAATTGGCCTCGTTGGTGTTTTGAGCAGAGGGAGCTCTTAATGGGGCACACCTCTCCCCTAGTTAACGAATGGGGAGGGGCCTTGCTCCCTCTGCTCAGTTGTCTTAATTGTCTTATTTCCAAATTTGGAGGAAAGGGCTCTCAGAGAGAGAGGGGAGAGACAGAGAGAGAGAGAGAGAAAGAGAGAAAGGGGGGGTGGGAAAGAGGGAAGCTGCGAGGGCAGGTCTCCCCTCAGCGATGGGTGGGCGTTTTTCTGGGATGCACTCCCCAGATGATGGAAAAAATCAGGACACAGTCCTTGTCGATGGTCTTCGGGTGGGGGGAGAAGATGTCTTCACCTGGGGTAGCTGGAGCCACCCAGGCACACACTCCCAACGATGTTGAATAGGGTGATTATTACTACTTCAGCCAGGTAGCTCCAGCTATCCCAGGCTCGGCAATGGGGGAGGGGTGCTTCAGTGGTGTGTGGGGCCTAGCTGTAAGCAAGATATCTTCTTTCCTCCCCCCACCGATACAACAAAGTCTTTCAGGGAATGCACCAAAACACACCCACCTGTCGAAGATTGTAGAAATGGCTCTCCCTCCTTCCACACTGGATGGTGTTTTCTCAGGTTGTTCTTTTCCCTCTCTCTCCAACTCTCTGAAGTAGTAATAAGTTGATAACATTTTCTGCTCTCCTCCTCTCCCTCTGGATGTTGAATTGTAGTAAGCCAGCCCCCTCCTCCTCTTCCTGGGCTGGTCTCAGGGTTCACTCTAGGCCTTCCAGACAGGAGCAAAGCAGGGAGTTCCTTCTCTCACAACAGCACAGCTCCAACTGATTAGGCCACGCCTCCAAAGCTCCACCATTGGTCCACAGAACTCTTTGTGAGAAAATTAAAACATTAAATCATTAAATCGTGTCCCCCTGATCTGGGGGGCGCACCAAACATTTCCAAGGCCCTTTTGTTGTGTTTTTTTTTGTTTTTTTTGTGTTTTTTTAAAGTTTTTTTTGGGGCACTAAAATTTTTTTTACTCCAAGTGCCCCCTATAAAAGGGGGGGGGACACTAAAAAACACCGGCAATTAAAACAAATTAAACTTTAAAACATAAAATCAAATTAAAATTTGGTTGCCGGGGGTGACGATGCACTCCAGTCCCTCCGGTGCCCACCTCTCACGGAAGGCCGCGAGGGTACCGGTGGACATCGCGTGCTCCATCTCCAAGGACACCCTGGCACGGATGTACGCGCGGAAGAGAGGCAGGCAGTCAGGTTGAACGACCCCCTCGACCGCCCGCTGCCTGGACCGGCTGATGGCACCCTTGGCCGTGCCCAGGAGCAGTCCTACGAGGAGGCCCTCGGACCTACCCGCTCCCCTCCGCACAGGATGTCCAAAGATCAGGAGTGTGGGACTGAAGTGCAGCCAGAATTTCAGGAGCAGCCCCTTTAAATAATAAAACAGGGGCTGCAACCTCGTGCATTCCATAAAAACATGGAACACGGACTCTTCCAGACCGTAGAAATTGCAGGCAGTCTGGGAGCCCGTGAACCGGCTTAAAAATTTATTGCACGGGACTGCTCCGTGCACTACCCTCCAGGCCAAGTCCCCGATAAATACTGGGAGGACTCCCGCGTCGAGTGTGCTCCATCGGGGACCCCCGCCTCCTCCGGACGGCAAGATGGTCCGCCATGGCGTGTCCGGACGGCAGGCGAGGATGGCAAAGTTGAGAGTGTGCAGGAGCAGCCCGTACAGGAAACCACTCCGCGCGGAACTGAAAGGCACGGAGGGGATTTCCTCGAGGCGGCTCAAGTTGTGAGGCGCCGGCTCCCGAGGGAGGTTCCGGGGTTTGGCGCTGATGAGGAATTCCGTCCGGACGGGGGTCAGTTCGGACGGGATCTCCCCACGTGCTTGAGCCTCCTCAGGGCCCAGAGCTGTTTTTAGCGACTCGATGGCATCGGCTGCGCGGCGGACGTTGGCGGAATTTAGGCGCCGCGCCAGCGTGTCTGGCGCCATCCAGCCCGCTCCTCCGCCATCGAGCAGGTCCCTGACCCTTGTCACCTCACCAGCCACAGCCCTCTCATCCGACCGCCACCTAAAACCTCGGTCGTGGAGGTACGGATTCCCGAGCAGCAGCTCCTGCAGGACAGCCACCACTCCAGCCGGTGGAGAGCTGCGCTTGGTGGAGACTTTGTTCCAGACCCTGGTTAGTTCCTTGTAAAAGACAGGCAGCTCCTGGAAGGCGGTCCTGACGCCCCCCAAGCTCACAAACAGGAGCTGCGTGTCGTAGTTGAGGCCGTACTGCTGGCGGAAGAAATACGTCGCCAGAGCACGCCACCTAGGAGGGGGCTCAACGTAAAGGTATCTCTGCAGGGTCTGAAGACGGAAAGTCGCGAGCTGGGTGCTGACGCACATCAACGACTGACCGCCCTCCCCAAGCGGAAGACTCAAGACTGCGGCAGAGACCCAGTGCTTCCTGTTGTTCCAGAAGCAGTCCACCAGCTTCTTCTGTATCTTGGTGACAAACGCAGGGGGAGGGGTCAAGGTGACCAGCCGGTACCACAACATGGCAGCCATCAGCTGGTTTATGACTAGCGCTCGACCCCTGTAGGACAGTGCTCGGAGCAGTCCTGTCCAGCGCCCGAGGCGAGCGGCGACCTTGGCCTCCAGCTCTTGCCAGTTCGCCGGCCAGGCTTCCTCGTCGAGGCTAAGGTAGACTCCCAGATAGAGGAGATGGGTCGTGCTCCAGGCAAAAGGCCTGAGCTCCTCCGGCAGGGAGTCCACTCGCCACTGACCCACCAGGAGTCCGGAACATTTCTCCCAGTTGATCCTGGCAGAGGATGCGGCCGAGTAAATCTCCTGGCACTCACGCATCCTCCGCAGGTCAGCGGGATCCTCTACCGCGAGGAGCACATCATCGGCGTAAGCCGAGAGGACAACCTCCACGCCTGGCCCTTGCAGAGCCAGTCCCGTCAACCTCGTCCGCAGGAGGCGCAGGAAAGGCTCCACGCAGATGGCATACAACTGGCCGGACATGGGGCATCCCTGGGGCACCCCTCTTCCAAAGCGAAGGGGTGCCATCAAGGACCCGTTAACCTTAATCAGACACTCCGCGGCGGTGTACAAAAGTCGGATCTGGGCGACGAAATACGTCCCGAACCCGAAAGCGCGCAGATTTCCGAACAGATAGTCGTGATCCACCCTGTCGAACGCCTTCTCTTGGTCGAGAGATAGGAAGGCGACCGACAGACCTGCCTCCTGGGAATGATGGATAAGGTCCCGGACCAGATGGATGTTATCATGGATTGTCTGGCCCGGGACCGTGTAGGACTGGTCGGGGTGGATCATGTGGTCCAGCACGGCGCCAAGGCGAGCAGACATCGCCCTGGCGAAGATTTTGTAGTCCGTGCTGAGGAGGGAGACCGGGCACCAGTTCTTAAGGAGGCGGAGATCGCCCTTCTTAGGCAGCAGGACGATGACTGCCCTGCGCCAAGAGAGGGGCATCTCCCCGGTCGCCAGACTTTCCCCCAGGACCCGCGCGTAGTCGCCCCCCAGGACGTCCCAGAACGCCCTGTGGAACTCCACGGTCAGCCCATCCAGCCCCGGGGCTTTTCCCCTGGAGAGCCGGGCGAGGGCGCCGGTCAGCTCCGCCAGGCTTAGCGGAGCTTCCAGATTTTCGGCGCCCTCCGGGCCGACCTTCGTCAGGTCCTCCCACAAAACTCTACGCGCTTCCTCGCTGGACGGCTCCGGAGAGAACAGAGCCCCGTAATATTCACGGGCCCTGTTGTTGACGCCCTCCGGATCCGAGATGAGAGAGCCGTCGTCGGCCAGCAGCGTCAAGAGCTGCATATGGGCACTCTTTTTTCCAGCGAGTAGAAGAAGGGGGAGCTACGGTCCAGATCCCGCAGGAACCGGATCCGCGACCTCACGAACGCGCCTCGGGTCCCGACGAGCCGCAGGTCCTTCAGCACGGCCTTCTTCGCTTCGTACACCGTCCGCAGGGCCGGGTCCTCGACGACTTGACCGAGACGCGACTCCAGTTCGAGCACCTCTTTTTCTAGGCGCCCGACCCTGGCCGCCCGCCTCTTGGTCGACCCCCTCGCGTACTCTTGACAGAAGACGCGGACGTGAGCCTTGCCCACGTCCCACCATAGCCTCAAGGAGAAACGATGGAACGAGTCCTGGAACCGCACGTCCTCCAGCAGCTGGTTGTTAAAATGCCAGTACGCTGACCCCGTCCTCGCGCGGAGCGAAGCGAGCTCCGCCCACACCAGGTGGTGGTCCGAACACGGCACCGGTCGCATGGAGGTCGCCGGGACGCAGGAAACGTACGCCCGAGACACGTAAATGCGGTCGACTCTGGACCATCCTACTCCAGGCCTCACTCAAGTAAAGGCGCTGGAGTCGGGATGGAGATTTCGCCAGACGTCCACCAAGTCGAAGGACCCGACCAGGTCCCTCAACTTCTCCATCGCCGTCATGCTCTGCGGGGCACCGGAGGTCCCTCGCCTCGAGGGTGCAGTTGAAATCCCCCCCGAGGACAATGCAGTCGCCGACGTCGACGGAGCCAAGAAGAGCAGACACCTCTTCGAAGAAGCGCGTTTGCTGCAGTCCGGGCTGAGGGGCGTAAACTTCACGAGATGGAGCGGCACGTCCCCCAGGCGAACCGTGACGTGCAGCAAGCGGCCTGGCACGGGCTCCTCGATCCCCAAGATCTCCGGCTGAAAATGCGGGGCCAACAAGATGGCCACCCCACAAGAAGTGGTAGTGAGGTGGCTCATGCGGACCTCTCCTTGCCATTCCAGGAGCCACGTGGCTTCGTCTCCCGGAACGGTGTGGGTTTCTTGCAGGAAGCACACCGCATATTTCCCCTCCCGCAGGAGCGAAAAATTGTTAAATCTACGGTGTGCCTCTCTGCTGCCGTTGATGTTGAGGCTGGCTATGGTTATCTTCATGACAAAAGCATAGTGCAACCTCTACCTAACCTATTGTGGGGGGGGAGTGGAGTCGTTTGTTGACCTCCGCTCCTTCAGCAGCCCAGCGAGTAACCTTTTGAGCCGGCGCAGCTCAAGGCCTTACGCCTTTGATAAGGGCCCGCCCGCGGCCATGGTTTTAGCGGCGGCGCGGACGGACGCGACGAGCAGCCCCGGCTCGGACCATCTTTCCAGGGCCAGATGGGCTCGGTTGCGGCGACCCTGGCTCTGGACCAAAAAGTCCCGGAGTTCCTTTGCAGGAATGAGGGGGGACTCAGCGGCGGGCACGAGGAGATCCACCGCCTCACTGGCGATGGACTCGAGATCTTCTCCCGAGTCACCTACCGAGTCCCCGTCCCCCTCCGGGAGGTCGCCGCCAGCAGCCGGCCCGTCGACCGCATGAGGTACGGCAAGCGGCCCGGCCGCTCCATCCGGCCCTGGCTCTGCCCCGAAACCACCCCCAGGATCGTCGACAGAGGAGTCCCCACTGGGCTCTTTTAAAAGCGGTGCTGGGTCACGAAGTGACAGCGGAAGGTGTTCCCCCTCCGCCCCAGGAACCAGGGAACTCTGAGAGACCTGGTTTAGGAAATTCTCCAGTTCCTCCAAGTACCCCAGCTCCAAAGTAGGGGGCGAGGGTTGGTGTTCTTCTCCCTCCCCGCCGCCACCCCTCAGCCCAGCGTGTACAGATTCATTAAAATTGTTAATACTGTGTATTTCTGCCGAGTCGAGCAAGTCCCGGGGGAAGTTGGATATTGGCTGGGTGGGCTCAGGTTCGGCCTTTTCGGCCCCGCCCGCCTCAGTCCCCGAGACGCTCGACCCGGCGGCATCGTATTCCTCTGCTGGCCCCACGCCCCCACAACAGGCAGATCCCCCACGCCATCCCTGGGAGGCAGAGGCTGGGCAGCCTCGACTGCCGCTCCCTCCCCGGCGACAGATTCCTCCCGTCTACGGCGCAGTTTGGGGACACGCGGCGGGCACCGACTCCTCCGCGGAGGAATGTTGTTCCCCCTCCGCCTCATTGGAGCGGCGCCTTCTTTTGTTCCTGGGGGTGCGCGGAGGCAGGGAGACCTCCATGTCTGCCGAGGCCTCCCGCTCCACTCCCCCCTTTTTCTTATCTTGCCCGCACCCGAGCCCCTCTGTGATATTGGTCAAGGGCTCGGGCACGGGCTCAGGGCACCCCGCGCTCGCCGGTGACAGGGTTGGGCTGAGCACGGTGATCAGACTGTCTGGCGCACTGAGGGGACCCGCCTCAAGATGTTTCGCCTTCCTCCACGCCTTCTTTCCGATCAGACGTTCTCCCTCCCCCCCCCACCGGAGGCCGTGAAAACAAAGGCCCCCGACGATGCCCACGCACCTACGGCTCCCGGCACGCGGACGCTACTAGGGGGAGGGGTGGCGGCGGTGCAAGCCTTGGCCGCCTTCGGTGGTTTGGCAGCCTTGGAGGCGGGGCAGTTCTTGCGAACGTGCCCCACCTCCCTGCAGGCATGGCACCGCACGCCGTCCGACGTCCAGAAGACGCGGTAGGCAGTCCCCTCGTGCACCACATTAAAATAGCCCTCCGTCGTCTCCTCCCGCGCCAGCCGGACAAAGAGCTGGCGGCGGAAGGAGAACACATGGCGCAGGCTGTTCTCCCTGAGGCCGAGCGGTATGGGGTTGATCCCCGACCTTACCTCCCCCAGTTGGTGTAGGTGAGGGAGGAGGAGCTCAGCGGGAACAAAGGGCAGGACATTTGAAATGATGACCCTCTGCGCGGTGGCCTCGAGAGGGTCCACTGGCAGGAATGTCCCACCCACCGTGAGCCCCTTTTCGAGGGCCAGGGACACCGCCCGCTCCGACCCCAGGAAGAATACAGCCTTCCCAGACATCTTGGAGGCCACGACAATGGCCGAGGGGGCGACTACCCCAGCCATCGCCCGCACGCACTCCTCGATGCTCATTGTGGGGTGAGTGTAGCTCTTGACCCCGTGTTTTTTTGTTATGAGTCTGAATGGCAGGGCAGCAGGAGGCGCCGTGGATGTGGACGCCGCCTGCGCGTACGTCTTACCTGGCCCTGCCACCGGCGTGGATGGGGTCGCCATCACGGGGTCCCTTTAAGGGCTACACCCACCCCAAAGTCACAGGCCTTAATGGTCTTTAATTGGCCTCGTTGGTGTTTTGAGCAGAGGGAGCTCTTGATGGGGCACACCTCTCCCCTAGTTAATGAATGGGGAGGGGCCTTGCTCCCTCTGCTCAGTTGTCTTAATTGTCTTATTTCCAAATTAGGAGGAAAGGGTTCTCAGAGAGAGAGGGGAGAGACAGAGAGAGAGAGAGAGAGAGAGAAAGATAGAGAGAAGGGGGAGGGTGGGAAAGAGGGAAGCTGCGAGGGCAGGTCTCCCCTCAGCGATGGGTGGGCGTTTTTCTGGGGTGCATTCCCCAGATGATGGAAAAAATCAGGACACAGTCCTTGTCGATGGTCTTCGGGTGGGGGGAGAAGATGTCTTCACCTGGGGTAGCTGGAGCCACCCAGGCACACACTCCCAACGATGTTAAATAGGGTGATTAGTACTACTTCAGCCAGGTAGCTCCAGCTATCCCAGGCTAGGCAATGGGGGAGGGGTGCTTCAGTGGTGTGTGGGGCCTAGCTGTAAGCAAGACCCCCACACACACTTCCACACACACACATCCCCCGCGATTTTCCGGCCCTCGAGATATCTTCTTTCCTCTCCCCACCGATACAACAAAGTCTTTCAGGGAATGCACCAAAACACACCCACCTGTCGAAGATTGTAGAAATGGCTCTCCCTCCTTCCACACTGGATGGTGTTTTCTCAGGTTGTTCTTTTCCCCCTCTCTCCAACTCTCTGAAGTAGTAATAAGTTGATAAAATTTTTTGCTCTCCTCCTCTCCCTCTGGATGTTGAATTGTAGTAAGCCAGCCCCCTCCTCCTCTTCCTGGGTTCACTCTAGGCCTTCCAGACAGGAGCAAAGCAGGGAGTTCCTTCTCTCACAACAGCACAGCTCCAACTGATTAGGCCACGCCTCCAAAGCTCCACCATTGGTCCACAGATCCCTGAAAGTTAGCAGGCCAGGTGGATAAGGTAGTTAAGAAGGCATACAGAATGCTTGACTTTATTGACCGAGGCATAGAATACAAGAGCACGGAGGTTATGCTTAAATTGCATAATACTCTGGTTAGGCCACAGCTGGAGTACTGCGTGCAGTTCTGGTCGCCATATTATAGGAATGATGAGATTGCACTCGTGAGTACGCAGAGGAGATTTACTCGGATGCTGCCTGGAATGGAGAATCTTAGTTATGAGGACAGATTGGATAGGCTGAGTTTGTTCTCCTTGGAACTGAGGAGGTTGAGAGGAGATCTCATTGAGGTTTACAAAATATTGAGGGGCCTGGATATAGTGGATACCAAGGGCTTATTTCCATTGGTGGAAGGGTCTATTACGAGGAGGCATAGTTTTAAGGTGGTTGGTGGAAGGTTTAGAGGGGATTTGAGGGGGAGCTTCTTTACACAGAGGGTTGTGGGGATCTGGAACTCACTGCCTGGATGAGTGGTGGATGCAGAAACCCTCGCCACATTTAAAAGATGGTTGGATGGGCACTTAAAGTGCCGTAACCTGTAGGGTTACGGATATAAAGCTGGTAATTGGGATTAGATTGGATGAGCTCTTGTTGTTTGGCGCAGATATGATGTTGAGTACTGCAGGGAATTGAACACGGCCAAGGTGATCTCCTGGACTAGTGTTGATCGCCTGGATGGGTCGGAAGGAATTTTCCCAAATTTTTTTTTCCCAAATTGGCCTGGTTTTTTATCTGGTTTTTGTCTCTCCCAGGAGATCACATGGCTCCGGTTGGGGTGGAGTGTAGAATGTTTCAGTGTAAGGGGTGTCGCAGTTGTGTTGGGACTAGTTAGTCTGGGTGTTCTTTACCTTTCCGCCATTGTTCATTGTTGATAGGTTTATGTATAACTTTCAGGGCTGCTGACCAAAGACCGTACGGCTCTTTGTCAGCCGGCGCGGACAAGATGGGCCGAAATAGCTGCCTTCTGCGCTGTAAATTTCTATGGGCCCAAATTTCCCCATGAGTTGCACTGTTTTTTTTGGTGTGACTTGATTTTTCTGGTGTATCTTTTTAGTTGCGAATATGGCCATTTAATTTGCGCCAATGTAAGTGAGTTAGTTAGGTTTTTTTGGTTAGGTCAGTTTTTTTTCAAAAGGGGCGTTCCAGCCACTTACACCATTTATGCCAATTTGGCCAGAAAAAAGTTGTACTAAACTAATTTAGGGCAGCGTATGTGTCCACTTTTGTCTGCACAGAAAAACCTTACTTACAATTAAGGAATCGGCGCAAGTAACGACATTTAAAGCACGACCAAGCACCAAACAAAGCACAAAAAGTAATAAGCAATTAATTAACAAATAAAATAGAAGCATCCCTGCACCTAAAGCACCAAGACCAAAGTAATAAGCAATCAATAAATAAAAAATTAAAAAATAGAAGGAACCCTGCACCTAAACAACATTTCAAGCACCAAACAAAGCACAAGCAGTAATAACCATTCAATAAAAACTAAAGAACTGAAGTAAATAATTAAATTAGCAAAACTAACAAATAAAGAGCTGAAGTAAATCCTACCTTCGGCCTGGGCTAGAGGAGGGAGAACACGGCTGATGCCCCACCAACTTTCAAACCTTTTCGGGCGGGAATTTTTTCCCTTTTTGCCCATTTCCCTTTTTCCCTTTTTGCCCACTGACATCTTCAAAGAGCTCACACACAAATTATTTGTAATACAACCTAACTGCATGTTGCTGGTTATTTATTGATACACAGGATGGGATGTAGGTTAAGCACAAGGCTGTCACTGTATATGTGCTTCTTTAACATGAGAAGACCACCACCCAACCAACCAAACGAGCACAAAGCCAGCCCAACATGGCAAGTGATGTCGCTACATGACAAGCTATCCTCGGTCCAAACCACTAGACTGCAGCCAAAGACGACCAACCTCTTCCCCCCTGTCTTGCCCCAATCAAAATTCAGTCACACCAACCTGTTTCTTGCAGCCCTCAGCAGCCGGCCTATGCGGCAGGCCATTCGGCCTGGGATAGGGGCTGGGCGCGTTCTGCAGACATCATCATCACAATCATGGGACGGAGCTACTGTGCATGCGTGACCACTCTACTGCGCACGCGCGCAGCTGCCGGCACTGTTTTTGGCGCAGGTCTGTAGCTCCGCCCCCCACTCCACAAGGAGCATTGGGCCAGGACCCGGGACACACAGCAGAGTGGCCAGAATCGTGAGTAAGTTTTTTGGCGCCGTTTCCAGCGTGAAAAAAGGGGTTGGGGAAATTTGGGCCCTATGTTTCTACGGGTGGAGAGAAGGGAAATGGATTGAAGGCAAGAGAGCTGCCAGCCTCCAGGCATCTACCCTTGGGCTATTGTTGTAAACATTGTTTGTCGATTAAGGGTCTGAAAGAGATAAGATTCGAATTGGATAATATGATTAAGTCGCTAGCTTGGCTGGTATTGGGCTTAGGAGAGACAGAATGGGAACCTACTAGAAGAGATGAATAAAGAACATGTTGGAGAAGTATGGGTGGGTGGCATACAAATGGTTCAGTCAAATGAGCCCCGGATATTGGGCCTAGCATCTCATTTGACTGAAAGCGACACTGTGGGAAGAGGCTGCATAAGTAAGTCACGGGGTTTGGTTTGCGGGCCTTGGGATGATCGCGGAACTCGGGAGGACGGTGGGGAGTTGTAGGGCTCGGGAGAAGCAATCGGGCCCTTGTGGGAGTGACGATTGGGCCCTTGTGGGAGGAGCGATTGGGCCCTTGTGGGAGGAGTGATTAGGGCCTCGGAAGGGAGACATTGGGACATTGGGAAGAGAGACATTAGGGCCTCGGGGAGGGAGCTTTGAGGGCTCAGAATGATACGTCTTGGGGTTGGGGGGGCAAGGGGGTCTCGATTGGCATTTGGGGTGTAGGGAGATCAGGGGTCGGGGGCCGGCAGGGAGGGACATCGGTGGTTGAGGTCAGAGCCTGGAGGTCGGTGGTCAAGGATCTTGGATCTGCAGCAGCAGCATTCAAGATGGTGATTGTGTTAAGTGTAATGTATTTAACCCTGTGTAACCTGCATGACACCTGACCACCAGAGGGCCCACCTGTTGGAGTTCCAAGGAATCCCAGCATCCCTTGGGAGCACAGTATATAAGCAGGCCACCCACGAGGTACCTGCACTCTGGAGTCTTATTAAAGGAGCTAAGGTCACACTTGCTCATTGTACATAGTACTCAGTTTCATCTTTTATTATGAGTGTACCAATAAGTAACTTACCTTTTTTCATGTAGGTGTTGGCTTTCCCTGAAACATAGAAACATAGAAAATAGGTGCAGGGGTAGGCCATTCGGCCCTTCGAGCCTGCACCACCATTCAATAAGATCATGGCTGATCATTCACCTCAGTATCCCTTTCCTGCTTTCTCTCCATACCCCTTGATCCCTTTAGCTGTAAGAGCTATATCTCCCAAAGCGAGAATCCTACCCCTGAAGCAGCCAGCAATGTTGCAGCAGGGAACTGAAGCAGGCATTCGGTCCCTTATTTGTACCCTGTATATGCAAATAGCCTAATGCCTGCTTCAGGTGTGGGTAAAGGATGCCTCTTGTTTGTACTTGCCATTTTTGTTTCTTCTTGCCATTTTGGGACCTTAGGAGGCATATAGCATCTGAAAACTGTCGTTGGGTGGCCCAATTTATTCCCCAATAAGTTCATAAGTACAATTCATCATCATAGGCAGGCCCTCAGAATCGAGGAAGACTTGCTTCCACTCTTAAAATGAGTCCTTAGGTGGCTGAACAGTCCAATATGAGAACCACAGTCCCCGTCACAGATGGGACAGATAGTCGTTGAGGGAAAGGGTGAGTGGGACTGGTTTGCTGCACGCTCATTTCGCTGCCTGCGCTTGATATCTGCATGCTCTCGGCGATGAGACTCGAGGTGCTCAGCGCCCTCCCGGATGCACTTCCTCCACTTAGGCCGGTCTTTGGCCAGGGACTCCCAGGTGTCGGTGGAGATGTTGCACTTTATCAGGAAGGCTTTGAGAGTGTCCTTGTAAAGTTTCCTCTGCCCACCTTTGGCTCGTTTGCCGTGAAGGAGTTCTGAGTAGAGCGCTTGCTTTGGGAGTCTCATGTCTGGCATGCGAACAGTGTGGCCTGCCCAGCGGAGCTGATCAAGTGTGGTCAGTGCTTCAATGCTGGGGATGTTGCCCTGGGTGAGGACGCTAATGTTGGTACGCCTGTCCTCCCAGGGGATTTGTAGGATCTTGCAGAGACATCGTTGGTGGTATTTCTCCAGCGACTTGAGATATCTACTGTACATAGTCCATGTCTCTGAGGCATAGAGGAGGGCGGGTATTACTACAGCCCTGTAGACCATGAGCTTAGTGGTAGATTTGAGGGCCTGGTCTTCGAACACTCTTTTCCTCAGGTGGTCGAAGGCTGCGCTGGCGCATGGGAGGCAGTGCTGAATCTCCTCATCAATGTCTGCTTTTGTTGATAAGAGGCTCCCGAGGTATGGGAAATGGTCCACGTTGTCCAGGGCCGCGCCGTGGATCTTGATGACTGGCGGGGGGGAGCTTTGCGGCGAGGACAGGCTGGTGGAGGACCTTTGTCTTATGGATGTTTAATGTAAGGCCCATGCTTTTGTATACCTCAGTAAATACATCGACTATATCCTGGAGTTCAACCTCTGAATGTGCGCAGACACAGGCGTCGTCCACGTACTGTAGCTCGACGACAGAGGTTGGGATGGTCTTGGACCTGGCCTGGGGACGGTGAAGGTTGAACAGCTTCCCAATGGTTCTGTAGTTTAGTTCCACTCCAGCGGGGAGCTTGTTGATTGTGAGGTGGAGCATGGCAGCGAGGATGATTGAGAAGAGGGTTGGGGCGATGACGCAGCCCTGCTTGACCCCGGTCTGGACGTGGATTGGGTCTGTAATGGATCCGTTGGTAAGGATCACGGCCTGCATGTTGTCATGGAGCAGGCGGAGGATGTTGACGAACTTTTGGGGGAATCTGAAACGGAGGAGGACGTTCCATAGACCCTCGCGGTTGACAGTGTCAAAGGCCTTTGTAAGGTCAAAGAAGGCCATGTATAAGGGCTGGCTTTGCTCCCTGCACTTTTCCTGCAGCTGTCGCGCTGCAAAGATCATGTCCATTGTGCCCTGTAGGGGAACGAAATCCACACTGTGACTCTAGGAGGAGTTCCTCGGCCACAGGGAGAAGACAGTTTAGGAGGACTTTACTCTGTTTTTTGCTACAACTTTGTTGGCTTCATATTTCCATTAATGCAAACTCATGAGCAGACATTTTGTACACAAACAATGAACATGTGCAAACCTTTTACTCAGATGCGTCCATTGAAATAACAAAGTGGAACTCTAAATGTTCCATCTATCTATTAAAAATCTTACATCTTCACATATTTCCTGCCAACCTTTTCCATTCTAAATTGGAATGTACACCCACATTTAAAATGGAAACTGTCTATGTAAACTTTTGATACTGTAATTACACCCCTTCCACCAGTGGAGTCACTGCATCACAAAGGACAGATTGAGGTTTGTGTACTCTTGTCCAATCATCCTCCACCCTCGAACCCCACTTCACCTGAAGACTGCACTTGATCTTGACACCCCTTGTGTAGTGCTACACGATTTCAACTACTAATATGTAAAATCTTGCATAGAGTTCATACTTCCTGTCAGTATAACAGGAAGTAAATGTAACTTGTTTCACTTGCATAAGAACATAAGAAATAGGAACAGGAGTAGGCCATATGGCCCCTCGGATGGTGACAAACTTTTGGGGGCATCCGAAACGGAGGAGGACGCTCCATAGACCCTCGTGGTTGACAGTGTAAGGAACTGTACTCCTCAATTTTGCTAACATTTCTTTTGTAGCCCATCAACCATGGACAAACCTAAGTTGGGAACTGCTGCCCCTTGTGAGAGATACCATTTGAAGCACACAATATTTCTCTCAATTCTTTCATTGTGCCACGCTGTATGGCACACTACTCGAAGGTGGAGGTGGCATCCAAGGAACAAAACACATGCTGAAGTGCTACGGCCAAGGTGCTCCTATGCTGATAGAGGGTTTCTTAGATGGATTAGCAGCCATGGGTGTAAAGAATAGTCCATCTTCTCAAAGAATGCAGGCATTGTAAACTGACATCATGATTGTTTCTTGGATAACTGTCACTGATGCGTATAATAATGTTTCCACGGTCAGATGCCACCTGAACAGTTATTAACTACAAACCCTATCTTTTGATGTTACCCATGGGATTGACATGAAGATCCTTGATGGCCACATGGGTGTCAACTACAGTGCCCTGCCGACTAAGGAACTCTGTTACCCAGTGAAGGCTGAGAACATTGTTCAATTGATATCTCCTTTCCAAAGAGTTTGTCACGTGCTTGATATAGATGTATACTGTAGATCATCTGATGCAGCATATGTCTCCTTTGGTAGAGTGGAAGAATGCAGTGGCATGAAAGCTTCATGCTATGGTAGCCTTCCCTTCTTTGAGAAGACCTCTCCCTGTTCCAGGTGTATCTGCAGGTTAACCTGCAGCAGATGGTACAACTCTGTGGCAGCCATGAAGACATGTCCAGATACGTGTGGAGAGATCTATACACATGGGTCCCACAATAGTAATGGGTACGGATCAAATGTCATTGTATCTGCATTTGTTAATCCACATGTCCTCCATAACCATATCATCATATCATCACACCATAAGGAATTCCCATTATTGACATTTTGTACAGTATGAAAATGCTAACAGCAACCAATGATAAGGAAAGCAGTGGCAGGAAAAAAACACAAACAAATTTAAAGGTAAAGTAATCCTGGGAAAAAAATAGCCGATGAATGGAGCAAAATGTAATTGACAAGGCAAAAAAGATTCAATTCCCATGGGGGCTATCCCAATCTTCAGCTGTAACTTTGACTGAAGATCCGCAGAAACACTGTGAAAATGGTCTGATATTCTAGTTAATGATGCACTCTGGTAGTGACCAGCATGTTAGTTTGCTTTTGAAAAATAATGGCGGACTACCTGTATGAGGTGCATGAGAAGTTCAAGCATCTGTTGTCCTAGGTTTCATTGTCTTTTCTTAGTAATCATAGTATGGTCCAGAGTTGCATGTAACCAGGCAAAAGAGCCTAAATGTGAAGGAGAATTGTATTACTTATGAACTAATTTCACTGAAGCTCCATGCATCATACAGCCCTATCTACTCTTGCTGATAATTCACTAACTTCCTTCAGATTACATGCCCGAGTACTCATAATCTCAGATCATCTTGCCATGCAATGGCTGAATCATTACACTTGACCTCCTTCATGCCCTTTAAATAGTTCATGAAAATCTTGTTTATTTAATTCTTCAAAGACACATGGAGGAATTTTAATTTCCTCTGTTCAGCGGAAGCCGGGCAGAACGGGAGTTAAAATTCAAGGGCTCATGGGGTTGAGGGTAATATATTAGCGTGGATAGAGTATTGATTAACAGACAGCAAACAGAGAGTAGAAATAACCGGGTCATTTTCAAGTTGGCAGGCTGTTACTAGTGGGGTACCACAAGGATCCATGATGGGGCTTCAGCTATTTACAATCGATTTTAATGACTTAGATGAAGGGACCAAGTGTAATGCACCCAAGTTTGCTGATGATACAAAACTAGATGGGAAAGTAAGCTGTGAGGAGGACACAATGAGTCTGCAAAGGGATATAGGCAGGTTCAGTGAGCGGGCAGTAAGGTGGCAGATGCAGTATAATGTGGGGAAATGTGAGGATATTTGTTTTGGTAGTAAAAATAGAAAAACATAATTTTTTTAATTGGTAAGAAACTATTAAATGTTGGTGTTGAGAGGGACCTGGGTGTCCTTGTACACACAACTCTTTTAGGGGGGAGAGACAAAATAAACATTAAATCAAGTGCCCCCCGATCTGGGGGACACTCCAGACACTTATACCTGCCCTCTTTTTTTTGTTTTTTTTTTGTGTTTTTTTTCCTTTTGTGATTTTTTTTGGGCATTAAAATCATATAATTTACAAGTGCCCCCTATAAAAGGGGAGGGGGGACACTAAAACCGGCAATTAAAACAAATTAAACTGTAAAATAAATAAAATCAAACCCTTGTACACACAACTCTTTTGGGAGGAAACTAAACATTGAATCGTGCCACCCTTGTACACACAACACAGAGAGTTAACATGCAGGTGCAGCAAGTAATTAGATAGGCAAGGGCTCATGGGGTTGGGGGTAATATATTAGCATGGATAGAGTATTGATTAACGGACAGCAAACAGAGAGTAGAAATAACTGGGTCATTTTCAAGTTGGCAGGCTGTTACTAGTGGGGTACCACAAGGATCCATGATGGGGCCTCAGCTATTTACAATCTATATTAATGAAGGCCTTTATTGCAAGGGGGGTTGGTGTACAAGAGTAAGGAAGTCTTGCTGCAATTATACAGGACTTTGGTGAGACCACACCTGGAGTACCGTGTACAGTTTTGTTCTCTGTACCTAAGAAAGGATATACTTGCTCAGAAGGATTTTGCAGCAAATGTTCACTAGATTGATTCCTGAGATGAGCAGGTTGTCCTGTGAGGAGAGATGAGTAGAATGCGCCTATACACTCTGAAGTTTAGAAGAATGAGAGGTAATCTTATTAAAACGTATAACATTCTAAGAGGGCTTGACAGGGCAGATGTTGAAAGGCTGTTTCCTCTGGCTAGAGAGTCTAGAACTGTGGGCATATTCTCAGGGTAAGGAGTCGCCCATTTAGGACTGAGATGAGGAAAAACATTTTCCTTCAGAGGTTTGTGAATCTTTGGAATTCTCTAACACAGAGGGTAGTAGATGCTCAATCGTTGAGTATATTCAAGGCTGAGATGGATAGATTTTTGGGGACCAAAATTCAGGGTCTCAAAGAGACCCGTTATTGCCTGTTTGCTGCGGCCATTCGGCGGAATTCCATGGTCGCCACTTTGGGGTCAACTGGCTACCCCGACCCAAATTAAGGTCGGGGATTTTTCGGCCTAGACCCGATATCGTCCGATTCTGATGACCACTGCAAGCGCGTCATCAGAATGCGCACCACCGCTTTCCCTCACATTAAAATGGACCCAATGAAAAATCGATCATCCGCCACACGGTGCCCCCGACAGCTTTCTGTGTCGGTGCACCTTCTCCGCACTGTGTGCAGCGCGACGGCCCTTCAAGGGGAGGGCCCACTGCCGCGGCTGCCATGTATTTATTTTTGCCGACCGACTTCCCGATCAGCCGGCAAAATAGTGCCCCCAGTTTCGGCCAGGCAGCCTGGCATCCCCTCTTGGTGCAAGGCCGAAACCCTCCGTGGTAGCCCAGTGGCTGAAGATCTAAAAGGACAGAATCTCTCCCCTTTAACGGAGCAGTGACGCACACAAGCTGTGACGTGACCACTACTCCGCCACTGATCGACAGCGGCGGTGTCCCGGTCCGACCCATATTCAGCCCCTCAGCCTGCCTTTCAGTCTATGTCTCACCTCTATTTTGACAAATTTCCTGTGGGACTTTGAAAAAATTTCAAAGTCCTGAAAATTGCTCTTCCAACCACATCATGGATCCGTGCGGTAAGTACAGAAAAATAATCATGGGTGCGCCAGCTTTCTTGCGCTACTGAATTTCGGTCCCTTGGACTCCATGGGAATTGGGCAGGAAAGTGGAGTTGAGATCAAACTTCAGCCATGATCTTATTGAATGGCGGAGCAGGCAATAGGGCTGAATGACCAATTCTTGCTCCTATTTCTTATGTTCTTGTGTTCACGCGGGGTGATTGCTGATCTTTTATCACCCCGTGGCCATTTAAAAACTTCCGTTTTATTGTACGGGTGAAGTGCCCATCTGACTCAAAGTGAGCGTCATGAATTAATAAATTGGCTTCCTATGATTTTCATAAAACCTGGAGTTATTTTAAGGCTCTACTGGGGGTAGAGTCCACCACAAATGCTTTCTCAGTAAAATCTGGCAGGCTTGAAAGCAGAGGTATTTACAGCTAAGTGTAAAAGTTATTTCTGTGGGCCAGGAAGAGCAGGGGTGCTTCTCTGGGCCCCACAAAAAAACCTTGGGTTGCTGTTGCCTTGGGCTCCTCCCCTTTCCATTTTTGCAAAACCATCCCGAACCATTCATTCCTTTACCCCCCACCCCCCCCGCCCCTCATGGAGCTGTGATGCCTCAAGGCTACCTGATATTTGCCAGTGAGCTTTGATGGGCAGGACCTCAAGAGTGGCCAGCTCGTCAAAGGACTTAAGATTCAAGGGACTTAAAATTCCTCCTATAGTTTCTTCATGTTTATCTTGGGAGCTTTTACTTGTTTTGTTTTATTTCCTTGCTGATTTTCGCCATTATTTTTTTTTTCCTTCTCTCTGTTCCTGTTGATTCTTTGTTGGCGTACACTTGTACAGGGACTGAGCATCTTTTGGTACCTTATTCATGTGTGCGTTTTGCTGGTGAGTATTGCAGGAGGCACCACAGTGTGCCTGATTCTGTCCCCATTCAATATCCAAACACACAGGGTCATTCGATAGTAATCAGCAGCAAGGATTCTGCACAATTTTCCCTAGAATTTTACAGCATACAAGGAGGTCATTACACCCATCAGACCTGTGATATCACTGATAAAATTATGCACTTAATCCTTTTTCCGATACCCCTTGAATTATTTTTCAAATATTTATCCAATTGCATTTTGAAAACTGTTATATATTCTGCTACCCTCACAATTTTTGGCCTCATTCCATGACCTAAGCTCGTTTCTCATTTAAGAAAACACAATTCTTCTAACTTCTCTCTCCATTCTTTTGGTGATGGTCTTAAAATTATGCTATTCTTTCATGCTAAACACTTATTTGTCCTTCAACAACTCGATATAAACCCCAAGTTTGTTCAAGACTTTACGGGACTGTAATTCAGGGTCTCAAAGAGACCCGTTGATGCCCATTTGCGGTGGCCATTCCTAAAAATCGAATGGCCGCCACTTTGGGGTCAACAGGCCGACCCGATCAAAATTTAGGTCGGGGATTTTTTGGCCTGGACCCCATCCCACCCAAGAAGATGCACCACCAAATTAAAATAAATACTTAGCGGGAGTCCGGGGATCGGCGGCAGTCGGGAGTTTGGGCAGCGTCAAGGAGGCCTATAAAAGGCCCAGCGGGAGTCCGGGGAGCGGTGGCAGTCGGGAGTTCGGGCAGCTAGCTGGGGCAGGGGCAGAAGGTAAACAAAGAAATCGAAAGGTGATGTCACAGCCAAAGGCGTAAGTGATTGGCTGGTGATTGGTGAGTAGTTTTTCTTTTCTTTTATCGGTAGGTAACCCTTATCATTGTTGTTGCCAAATTAAGTTAATCTAGGGATTAAGTCATGGCAGGAGAGCTCGGACACTTGTCATGTTCCTCCTGTGCTATGCGGAAACTCAGGGACACTTCCAGTGATGACGACATGTGCAGGAAGTGTTTCCTGCTGCAGCTCCTGACAGACCGCATTACGGCACTGGAGCTGCAGGGGGATTCACTCTGGAGCATCCGCGATGCTGAGGATGCCATGAATAGCACGTTTAGTGAGTTGGTCATACCACAGATAAAGGTTACACAGAGAGATAGGGGATGGGTGACCAACAGGAAGAGCAGTGGAAGGAAGGAAGTGCAGAGGTCCGCTGCAGTCATCCCCCTCCAAAACAGATACACCGCTTTGCGCACTGCTGGGGGGTATGACTCACCAGGGGAGGGCAGCAGCAGCCAAGTCCATGACACTATGGGTGGCTCTGCTGCACAAGAGGGCAGGAAAAAGAGTGGGAGAGCTATAGTGGTGGGGGATTCTATTATAAGGGGAATAGATAGACGTTTCTGCAGCCGCAATCGAGACTCCAGGATGGTATGTTGCCTCCCTAGTGTAAGGGTCAAGGATGTCTCGGAGCAGTTGCAGAACTTTTTGGAGGGGGAGGGTGAATAGCCAGTTGTCGTGGTGCATATAGGTACCACAAATATAGGTAAAAAACGGGATGAGGTCCTACAAGGTGAATTTTGGGAGCTAGGAGTTAAATTAAAAAGTAGGACCTCAAAGGTAATAATCTCAGGATTGCTACCAGTGCCACGTGCTAGTCAGAGTAGGAATCGCAGGATAGCTCAGATGAATTCATGGCATCAGGAATGGTGCAGAAGGTTGGGATTCAAATTCGTGGGACATTGGAACCGGTTCTGGGGGAGGTGGGACCAGTACAAACCGGATGGTCTGCACCTGGGCAGGACCGAAACCAATGTCCTAGGGGGAGTGTTTGCTAGTGCTGTTGGGGAGGGGTTAAACTAATACGACAGGGGGATGGGAACCTATGCAGGAAGACAGAGGGAAGTAGAATGGGGGCAGCAGCAAAAGATAGAAAGAAGAAAAGTAAAAGTGGAGGGCAGAGAAACCCAAGGCAAAAATCAAAACGGGCCACATTACAGCAAAATTCTAAAAGGGCAAAGTGTGTTAAAAAGACAAGCCTGAAGGCTCTGTGCCTCAGTGCAAGGAATATTCGTAATAAGGTGGACGAATTAATTGCACAGGCAGCAGTTAATGAATATGATATAATTGGCATCACGGAGACATGGCTCCAGGGTGACCAAAGCTGGGAACTCAACATCCAGGGGTATTCAACATTTAGGAAGGATAGACAGAAAGGAAAAGGAGGTGGGGTAGCGTTGCTGGTTAAAGAGGAAATTAACACAATAGTAAGGAAGGACATTAGCTTGGATGATGTGGAATCTGTATGGGTGGAGCTGTGGAATACCAAAGGGCAGAAAACGTTAGTGGGAGTTGTGTGTACAGACCACCAAACAGTAATATTGAGGTTGGGGACAGCATCACACAAGAAATTCGGGATGCGTGCCATGAAGGTACAGCAGTTATCATGGGCGACTTTAATCTACATATTGATTGCGTTAACCAAACTGATAGCAATACAGTGAAGGAGGATTTTCTCGAGTGTATTAGGGATGGTTTTCCAGACCAATATGTCGAGGAACCAACTAGAGGGCTGGCCATCGTAGACTGGGTGATGTGTAATGAGAAAGGACTAATTAGCAATTTTGTTGTGCGAGGCCCCTTGGGGAAGAGTGACCATAATATGGTAGAATTCTTTATTAAGATGAAGAGTGACGCAGTTAATTCAGAGACTAGGGTTCTGAACTTAAGGAAAGGCAACTTCAATGGTATAAGACGTGAATTGACTAGAATAGACTAGTAAATGATACTTAAAGGGTTGACGGTGGGTAGGCAATGGCAAACATTTAAAGAGCACATGGATGAACTTCAACAATGGTACATCCCTGACTGGAGTAAAAATAAAACCGGGAAGGTGGCTCAACCGTGGCTAACAAGGGAAATTAAAGATAGTGTTAAATCCAAGGAAGA
Source organism: Pristiophorus japonicus (assembly GCF_044704955.1). NCBI lineage: Eukaryota > Metazoa > Chordata > Chondrichthyes > Pristiophoridae > Pristiophorus > Pristiophorus japonicus. The sequence goes on along the minus strand of NC_091977.1, from coordinate 341,728,257 downwards.
GGCATATAAATTGGCCAGAAAAAGCAGCAAACCTGAGGACTGGGAGAAATTTAGAATTCAGCAGAGGAGGACAAAGAGTTTAATTAGGAGGGGGAAAATCAAGTATGAGATGAAGCTTGCCGGGAACATAAAGACTGACTGCAAAAGCTTCTGCAGATATGTGAAGAGAAAAAGATAAGTAAAGACAAACGTAGGTCCCTTGCAGTCAGATTCAGGTGAATTTATAATGGGGAACAAAGAAAAGGCAGACCAGTTGAACAAATACTTGGGTTCTGTCTTCACGAAGGAAGACACAAATAACCTTCCGGAAATACTAGGGGACCGAGGGTCTAGTGAGAAGGAAGAACTGAAGGAAATCCTTATTAGTCAGGAAATGGTGTTAGGGAAATTGAAGGGACTGAAGGCCGATAAATCGCCAGGGCCTAATAGTCTGCATCCCAGAGTACTTAAGGAAGTGGCCCTAGAAATAGTGGATGTATTGGTGGTCATTTTCCAACATTCCATGGATTCTGGTTCAGTTTCTATGGATTGGAGGCTAGCTCATGAAACCCCACTTTTTAAAAAAGGAGGGAGAGAGAAAATAGGGAATTATAGACTGGTTAGCCTGACATCGGTGGTGGGGAAAATGCTGGAATCAGTTATTAAAGATGTAATAGCAGCGCATTTGGAAAGCAGTGACAGGAACGGTCCAAGTCAGCATGGATTTATGAAAGGGAAATCATGCTTGACAAATCTTCCAGAGTTTTTTGAGGATGTAACTAGTAGAGTGGATAAGGGAGAATCAGTGGATGTGGTGTATTTGGACTTTCAAAAGGTGTTTGACAAGGTCCCACACAAGAGATTAGTGTGCAAAATCAAAGCACATGGTACTGGGGTTAATGTATTGACATGGATAGAGAACTGGTTGGCAGACAAGAAGCAAAGAGTGGGAATAAATGGGTCCTTTTCAGAATGGCAGGAAGTGACTAGTGGGGTGTCGCAGGGTTCATAGCTGGGGCCCCAGCTGTTTACATTATACATTAATGATTTAGACGAAAGAATTGAATGAAATATCTCCAAGTTTGCAGATGACACTAAGCTGGGTGGCAGTGCAAGCTGCGAGGAGGATGCTAGGAGGCTGCAGGGGAACCTGGACAGGTTAGGTTAATGGGCAAATGCATGGCAGATGCAGTATAATGTGGATAAGTGTGAGGTTATCCACTTTGGTGGCAAAAACAGGAAGGCAGATTATTATCTGAATGGTGACAGATTAGGAAAAGGGGAGGTGCAACAAGACCTCGGTGTCATGGTACATCAATCATTGAAGGTAGGCATGCAGGTACAGTAGGCAGTAAAGAAAGCAAATGGCACGCTGGCCTTCATAGCGAGGAGATTTGAGTATAGGGGCAGGGAGGTCTTACTGCAGTTGTACAGGGCCTGGGTGAGACCACAACTTGAGTATTGTGTGCAGTTTTGGTCTCCTAATCTGAGGAAGGACATTCTTGCTATTGAGGGAGTGCAACGAAGGTTCACCAGACTGATTCCCGGGATGGCAGGACTGACATATGAAGAAAGACTGGATCGACTAGGCTTATATTTACTGGAATTTAGAAGAATGAGAGGGGATCTCATAGAAACATATAAAATTCTGACTGGATTGGACAGGTTAAATGCAGAAAGAATGTTCCCAATGTTGGGGAAGTGCAGAACCAGGGGTCACAGTCTAAGGATAAGGGGTAAGCCATTTAGGACCGAGATGAGGAGAAACTTCTTCACCCAGAGAATTGCGAACCTGTGAAAGTTGTTGTTGCCAGTTCGTTAGATATATTCAAAAGGGACTTAGATGTGTCCCTTATGGCTAAAGGGATCAAGGGGTAGGGAGAAAAAGCAGGAATGGGGTACTGAAGTTGCATGATCAGCCATGATCATATTGAATGGTGGTGCAGGCTCGAAGGGCCGAATGGCCTACTCCTGCACCTATTTTCTATGTTTCTATGACTTGCTTCCACACTAGAAATGAGCTCTCAGGTGACTGAAGAGTCCAATGCAGGACCTACAATCTCTGTCACAGATGGGGCAAAAGTTGGTTGAAGGAACAGGTGGGTGGGGTGCCTGGGTTGCCATGCCCTCCTTCTGCTGTCGACGCTTGGCTTCAGCTTGCTCTCGGCGAAGAGATTCGAGGTGTTCAGCGCCTTCCCGGATGCTTTTCCTCCACTTTGTGCGGTCTTGGGCCAGGGATTCTCGGGTGTCAATGGGGATGTTACATTTTTTCAAGCAGGCTTTGAGGATGTCCTTGAAGCATTTCCTCTGCCCACCTGGGGCTCGCTTGCCATGTCAGAGCTCCGAGTAGAGTACTTGTTTTGGGAGTCTCGTGTCAGGCATGCGGGCAACGTGGCCCGTCCAGCGGAGCTGATCGAGCGTGGCCACTGCTTCGATGCTGAGGATATTGGCCTGAGCGAAGACACTGACGTTGGTGCGCCTATCCTGCCAATGGATTTGCAGGGTCTTGCAGAGGCAGCGTTGGTGGTACTTCTCCAGTGTTTTGAGGTACCTGCTGTACATAGTCCATGTCCCTGAGCCATATAGGAGGGCGGGTATCACCACTGCAGTGTAGACCATGAGCTTGGTGCCGGATTTGAGGTTCTAGTCTTCAAACACTCTCTTCCTCAGGTGACCAAAGGCTGCACTGGCACGCTGAAGGTGGTGTTGGACCTCGTCATCGATGTCTGCCCTTGTTGACAGTAGGCTCCAGAGGTATGGAAAATGGTCCACATTGTCCACAGCTTCGTTGTGGATTTGGATAACTGGGGGGCAGTGCTGTGTGGCAGGGGCAGGTTGGTAGAAGACCTTTGTCTTACGGATGTTTAGTGTTAAGGCCCATGCTCTCATACGCATCAGTGAAGGTGTTGACGATGGCTTGGAGTTCGGCCTCTGAGTGTGCGTAGACGCAGGTACCGTCTGCGTACTGTAGTTCGATGACGGCGGATGGGACAACCTTAGATCTGGCCTGGAGGCGGCAGAGTTTGAACAGATTCCCATTTGTCCTGTAATTTAGCTCCACTCCAGTGGGGAGCTTGCCGAGGGTGAGATAGAGCATTGCAGCAAGGAAGATCGAGAAGAGCGTTGGTGCCTTGCTTGACCCCGGTCCAAACTTTTGAGGGCAGCTGAATCTGAGGAGGACGCTCTATAATCCCTCATGGTTCACAGTGTGAAAGGCTTTTGTGAGGTCGAAGAAGGCTATGTACAGGGGCTGGTGCTGTTCCCTGCATTTCTCTTATATCTGCCGTGTGGTGAAGATCATGTCCATTGTGCCCCTTAGTGGATGAAATCTGCATTGCGACTCTGGGAGGAGTTCTTCAGCCACAGGAAGAAGGCGATTCAGGAGGATTCTTGCTATGACTTTCCCGGTGGTCGATAGCAGGGAGATTCCTCTGTAGTTACACATGTGTATACGTATCAAACGGTAAGCCACTGAGAAATGTAGATGAACAAAGAGACCTTGGAGTGCTTGTCCACAGATCCCTGAAAGTAGCAAGCCAGGTGGATAAGGTGGTTAAGGAGACATACGGAATGCTTGCCTTTATTGACCGAGGCATAGAATACAAGAGCAGGGACGTTATGCTTAAATTGTATAATACTCTGTTAGGCCACAGCTGGAATACTTCGTGCAGTTCTGGTCGCCATATTATAGGAAGGACATAATTGCACTTGAGAGGGTGCAGAGGAGATTTACGAGGATGCTGCCTGAAATGGAGAATCTTAGCTATGAGGACAGATTGGATAGGCTGGGTTTGTTCTCCTTAGAACAGAGGAGGCTGAGAGGAGACCTCATTGAGGTGTCTAAAATGTTGAGGGTCTTGGTTATAGTGGCTAGCAAGGGCCTATTTCCCTTGGTGGAATGATCAATTACAAGGGGACATCGTTTTAAAGTGGTTGGTGGAAGGTTAAGAAGTAATTTGAGGGGAAGCTTCTTCACGCAGAGGGTTGTGGGTGTCTGGAACTCACTGCCTGGAAGGGTGGTAGAGGCAAAAACCCTCACCACATTTAAAAGGTGCTTGGATGGACACTTGAAGTGCCGTAACCTGCAGGGTTACGGACCTTGTGCTGGTAAGTGGGATTAGACTGGATAACCTCTTGTTGGCTGGCACAGATACGATAGTAAGCACTCCACGGAATTGAAAACGGCCAGAGTGATCTCCTAGATTAGCTTCAATTATCTGGATGGGTCGCAGAGGTATTTTCCCAGATTTTTTTTCTCCAATTGGCCTGGGTTTTTATCTGTTTTTTGCCTCTCCTAGGAGATCGCATGGCTCCAGTTGGGGTGGAGTTTAAAATGTTGCGATGCATGGGGTATCCCAGTTGTGTGAGGCGGATTGGTTGGGCGGAATGCTCTTTACATTTCCGCCATTGTTCATTGTTCATGGGTTTATATGTAACCTTCTTCAGGGCTGCTGACTGCCGGCGCGGACACGATGGGCCGAAATGGCCTCCATCTGCACTGTAGATTTCTATGTTTCTATGTAATGCATTTCAGGAGGGGCAACAAGACGAGGAAATACACAATAAATGGGAGGATACTGAGAGGTGTGGAGGAACAGAGGGACCTTGGAGTATATGTCCACAGATCCTTAAAAGGTCGATAACATAGTTAAAAAGGCATATGGAATGCTTTCCTTTATTAGCCAAGGCCTAGAATACAAGAGCAGGGAAGTTATGGTAGAATAGTATACAACACAAGTTAGGCCACAGCTTGAGTACTGCACGCAGTTCTGGTCACCACATTACAGCAAGGATGTGATTGCACTAGAAAGGACGCAGAGGAGATTCACGAGGATGTTACCAGGACTGGAAAACTTTAACTATGAGGAAAGGTTGGATAGGCTGGAGTTGTTTTCTTTGGAACAGAGGAGACAGAGGGGTGATTTAATTGAGGTGTTATAAAATTATGAGGGGCCGAGATGGAATGGATAGGAAGGACCTATTTCCCTTAGCAGAGGGGTCAATAACCAGGGGGCATAGATTTAAAGTCGTTGGTGGAAGGATTAGAGGGTAGATGAGGAAACAGTTCTTCACTGAGGATGGTCTGGAACTCACTCCCTGAAAGGGTGGTAGAGGCTGAAACCCTCATCACATTTAAAAGGTACTTGGATGTGCACTTAAAGTGCCGTAACCTACAGGGCTATGGACCTAGTGCTGGAAGATGGGATTAGGCTAGGTAATTATTTTTTGACCGGCACAGAGACGATGGGCCGAATGGCCTCCTGTGTTGTAATTTTTCTATGATAACATTTCAGGGACTGAAATATTAAGATTTGTTATTGAAAAGCTTAACTTCTCATCTAGCCTCATATCTCAAAGACAGGAAATAGCAATTTGTATTGTCTGGGGAATTGGGAGGAGGCAGGGCAGGGTGGGGGGGTTGTGACTGTTAATAAGGTGACTGCCCGAGAGGCTGTTTGGCTAGATTCTGGCACTGTTTAATAGATCTTTGTCAAAGTCTTCAATAACTCTGCAGAGTATGTCCAGTCCAGAGAGATTTCTCAGGGTGATTGCTGCAGAAACAAATCAGCAGATTCAATGGCTCTTCTATACATGTTATATGCCAGCACTCAACCAGAGCAGGCCAGTGAGTTCTAGCACATACAGTAAAAAGCCTCTGTAATAAAAAAGCTTATTCATTGTGTATGTGTATTAAAATAATAGGTTGCTTTTATGTTAGTTTCAGGGAGTAGAATCAGAAATATTGGTTGCATTCTTTTAAATTTGACACTTTCACCCTTTCATTTTTTACGCTTTCATTTATCTTGCAAGCTCTCTCTGTCAACTGAGAAACATAACCGGAAACATAACAGGTCGCTTTAAGAAATCACAATCTCCTGAGAAAGGATCTGCTGATCCTTTAGACCCAACCTTCGGCCTTCTGCTGATGTGCCCGCTGGAAAGAGCGCGTTGTATGGGAGCTTCTGCACTGCGCTCATTTAAATCAGCAGGCAGCCACCAAAATACTGGCGCTCTTGTTTTTGGGCTCAATCGAATCTCTAGACCAGTGACTTTTGATTTGATCATCAAGTTATGTAATTTCAGTTAATTTCTTCTCCAGTTGTTATCACCAAAAATTGTGAATCATGGGTTGATTCACCTAGGGGGATAGATTGATTTTAGTTAAGTTATTGCTGCAATAGATATTTTAATAAAATGTCTCAATGAAATGGAAATGAACAGGTGAGGTGCTGAACTATGTGTAAATACATTCAGGAAGGAAATAACATATGAGCATTGTTCCAATGCCATTCTTTGATCCATTTTAGGGTGACGCTAGACTTTTCTTGCCTATCTCTAGTTTCTTTGTCTCCAACTCGAAGGATGCATGGGAATCAGCCACTGAATGATGTGTTGGAGCACCCTGGGGTTAGCATTTGACTTTTCCCTTCCTCTCGGGGAAGGGCAGCTATAGGCCATGATTTTTCCTACCGGAGCAAAGCAGGCATCTTTGGATCTGAGATGGAACCTTGCTGCCTTCTTCATCCACCTCTGTTCAAGTAATTTTACGTGGATGGGGCAATTAAAAGAAAGTGGGTCTGCTGACGTCATTTGATGTCACCAGCCAGTTTTCTTAAAGGGACCATGCCCACATTCATTTTGATAGTTGTTCTGTCACTGTTCTGCAGCATTGAGGTGCTGCAAACATTGACAGACACTGCACAAAGGTGCACGGCTGCACCCAGGCTCTCGCATGACTCCCTCCAGATTACAACATGCAGGGAAGTTCTTTCCCTTCCCATGGGCAGAAGGGACCTCCCCAGGACACCCACGCAGCCTGGTTGCACATTACACAGGAGGGCACAAGCAGGGATGTCATCAGAAGGGCCTGGCTGCAATGGCGCAAATCTATGATCTCTGGATCATGAAACATTACTGCAAAGCCACACACAATCTCATCCTGCTGTGCCACTTATCACATCCCAATTACTCCGTCTTCCCTATGCTACTCCTGCACATCCCTACTCATGCTAACTTACCTTGCACCTCCACTCATCGCTCTCTATCTACATTATCACATCCCCATCTCACTAGCAACCCCTCACACTCATCCTTGTCCAATCATACCAACTAACAACACACAAGGGTAGGCACTTGGGTATTATCGCCAATGTTCATGTAAAGTTCTTGCTAATGTATTGTCCAACATTGAAATCTTTATTTTCAACACTTTACCTTCTTGGACAGATCTGTGAGCACCTTCGGAATTGGTTTAGTGAGTTGCAGTGAATGGTGAGACATAACAGTAACCCCCCCCCCAAATGGTGATGAGTATGAAAGGATGCAATGTGGTCAGGTGCTGATGCCCTGTGCAGCATCAGGTGATTGTGGACAAGGTTGCTGTTGGTGATGCTGCTGTGCCTAGTGATGTTGGGACTGATTGTATTGGTGGGATTGTGAGGACCAAGGTGAGATTTTTTCAAGGGCACTGATGCTGATAGAATACATGGCAGAAGAAGTTGAGATGACAAAAGCGATCTGTCAGTGGTGAGAGAGGTTGCTCCAAGGAAGTGACACTGAATAGAGAGTTCACTGCAAACACTTCAAACCTCCATAAACTGGAAAAGTGTATTCCAAATCATGAGGCTCCAACTTCTAAGATTGGAAATTGAACAGCTGTGAAATAGTAGCTTTTCACATCAATGGAGAATCATTGAGAACCCGATACACTTACCTGACGTGATCCCTGAGCGCCAGGAATCTCATTAAAAAAAAACTTACATCGTAAAATGCTGCTTAAGTACCCAAATATCTCAATTGCCTGACCCGTCACTTAGTGCCGGGTCTGCAAACCACAGGCAAAGCCAGCTCTTGAGAAATTCACAAGGAGGCAGGTTCAGAGCGGACTTCTGCCCCGCTGTCAATCACAGCCATTTTGACAGCGGAACTGCCTCCAAACTTGCACTCTCAGCGCCGGTAAGATTCCGGCCATAGATTCTAAAGTAAATCGGCAATTTGGGTGCCTTGAGATTGAGCTTACTGAGTTATCAGTTATTGCCTCATTGTTTGACTGCCTGATGCTGGGTAATTCTCAAAAAAAGGAATCAAAATTATTAGTTCCTGAAAGCGCACAAGTACTTTTTTTTAATTGGTTAACTGTGCTGCTGGCTATTGGAGGGTGAAATGATTTATGTTGGCAGCTTTGTAACAGTTGCTTGGTTGGTAGATTATTACTGTTAGTATTGCACTCTAGATTATAATCCCAAAAGATGTAAAGATATGCATTTTTTTTGGAATCACCTGGTTGAGATGGTACATGTGCGCCTTAACAACTAAGCAATCCATCATTAGATTAGTGTTCAACTTAAATTGTGCCTGTTTTAGGATATGGGTGAAGTTGATATTGTTTCCAAGAGCACCTGAATTGCTTCAATAAATCACAGCTGTCACTGTAAAAAGAAAAATTATTATTTGCTACTGCAGTACATTATTGTTATGCTTTATAGCGTTCAGATGCTCTAGGCTATTTTTTTCCTGTGAATTCTAAAGCATCATAAACTGCTGATGAACATTTGATCAGGAAGTGCAAATGTGTTTTCTTTTTTTTTAAGTCACATGATCAAGGAATTTCCATTTCTACTTTACTTTTTCTATTTAGAACTACAGATTTTATTAAAATAAAGTAGAAAGATGAAAGCTGCCAGTGGATTGTATAAGGCTGCTGTCTCAACTTCCCAGATTTATTGTGCTTCTGCCTCTGATTGTGACTGGACTCCCAAGTTGCGCTATTACTTTCACATCAGTTGTCACATTTATCAGCCGCTTATTGACTCAAAAGCCAAGTATAACTTGGGAGTCAGGTTCTGATCTCACCCCTGACAAAGCTTGGGGATAAGGGGAGAAAGGGATGTGAGATCACCATTTAGCTTTTACTGAGTGCAGTATAACTCCAGCCAGTTGGGTAGTTGTGTTTTAAAATGATTTGATCCCCTGATAGCTTTGAGATTAATATGGAATGTTTTTGATGCTTTGAAAGAGACCCTCCCACCAAAGCTCTCATGTTAAAATTTATCAGTCCAAGGATTGGAGTCAAGTTTTATACCCTCTGCAAACTTCAAAAGTGTACTCCATTTACCCAAGTCCAGGTCATTTATATATAACAAGAAAAGCAATGATCTTTAATACCAACTTCTGGGGGACCGCATTGCATACTTCTCTCCAGTCAGAAAAACATCCGTTCACCACTACTCCTATCCCATGGCCAATTACGTAGCCAAGTTACCACCGTCCCTTATATTCAAAAGGGAGTTAGATGAAGTCCTTACTACTCGGGGGATCAAGGGGTATGGCGAGAAAGCAGGAAGGGGGTACTGAAGTTTCATGTTCAGCCATGAACTCATTGAATGGCGGTGCAGGCTAGAAGGGCTGAATGGCCTGCTCCTGCACCTATTTTCTATGATTCTATGTTTCTATGTCCCTTTACTATCATATGCTTCTATTTTCCAAGTAAGTATGTTATGTGGTATTTTATCAAATGCCTTTTGATTGTGCATATATACAATATCTAATGCACTACCTTCATCAACCCTCTCTGTTATTTCATCAAAGAATTCAATCAGGTTAGTCAGACACGATATGCCTTTAACAAATCTGTGTTGGCTGTCCCTTATTCATGCTTCTTCAAATGAGAATTAATTTTGTCCTTGACAAATAGTCTCTACTAGTTTTCCAAGCACTGATGTTAGACAGGCCTGTAGTTACCAGGTTTGTCCCCTCCTTTTTTGAACAGGGGTGTAAAATTTTCAATCTTCCCGTCCTCTGGCAGCATTCCCATATCCAAGGAGGATGAATTCCAACACAAAAGCAAAATACTGCGGATCCAAAATAAAAACAGAAAATGCTGGAAATACTCACAGGTCAGGCAGCATCTGTAGAGAGAGAAACAGAGTTAATGTTTTGTTAGAATTGGAAAAAGTTGGAGATATAACAGGTTTTAAGCAAGTGCAGAGGCAGGAGGCAGAGAAAGGGGGGAGGGGAAGGGAGGAGAGGAAAGAACAAAAAGGAAGGTTTATGATGGGATGGATGGCAGGAGAGATTAAAAGACAAAAAGGATGATAGTGTGAGACTTGTTAACTTTGAGTGATGCCAACCTATTGAATACCTTCTTTCTATCTATTTTTATCCTATCCAATATCTCTAGTCCCCTCCACCCCCGCCCCCCTCTACTGGGACATTAACTTCATCCTATTTTCTGAAGATAGGTGCAAAGTATTCGTTCAGTACATTAGTCATGCCTCTGCCTCCACAAGAAGATTTCCCTTTTTGTCCCTCATCGGCCCTACCATTCCTTTAACCATTGTTTTACTTCTTATGGGCTCAATTTTCCTCAGTATTTGCGCTGTCTTTTTTGGAGCAGGCTGCTTTTCCTGGCCTAACTTAAAAATCCCCAGTTTCCCCAATCAATTTGCACCAGTATAACTCAGTTAGTTACAATTTTTTAAGTCCAGTTTTTTTTCAGCCAAAGGGAGCATAATCAGCCACCTACACCACTTCTGGCCATTTAGGGAAGTTTGGCCAGCTGAGAGTTACTCCAGTTCTGATTAGGCCAGCATTTGTGGCCTGTCCTGAAAAACCTTCCCTAAATTTTAAGGAAAGCGGCGCAGCAGATGCCAGGACACACTGAGAGAATTGAAAAACACATAGCAGCAACTTAACTCCAACTGGGGGGTGGGGGGGAAGGGGGGTGAGAGAGGGTGGGGTGGGGAAAGAGGGGGAGAGAGAGAGACCAAAATGAACAGAACGCCCAAAAAATGCTTTGGGAAAAATTGAGCCCTATATGTTGATAAAAGATCACTTTTTATATTACCCTTCTTATATTCTTACTCAATTTCCCTCTGCACACCCTGTATTCTGCCTGGTTTTCAGTTGTATTCTATACCTGACATTTGTCATTTACCTCCTTTTTCTGATTTATTTTAAGCTCTATTTTCTTTGTGATGAAGGGAGCTCGAGCTTTGGATGACCTATCTTTCCTCCTTCTGGAAATATGCTTGGTTTGTATCCAAGGTATCTCCGTCTTGAAGCCCTGCTATTGCTCATTTACTGTTTTTATGGCCCGTGGATTAGATGAGGAGGGGTGGAACGAGGCTCGAGTGGAGAATAGGCCAGTTGGGCTGAATGGCCTGTTTCTGAGTTGTAAATTCTATGCACTATTTCTGTACTTTGGTGTAAATTTGAAATGTAAGTTGCTTAAAGTCTTTATAGGTACAATTGTTGAACAGGACATGTGTTGCCTACTGGTTTATTTAGTTTATCTACAATGGTAGTTTTTAAGAAGTGATTCATAATTTAAATTATTGTTCCAAAAGCTACAAACATAACAACTTACAGTAATATATTCTATATTTAACTTTGTATCTCAATCATCTCATCTGTTGCGTAAATTGAATATTATCCAGTCTATAATTTCGCCAGTGTAAGGCAGTGGCTGGAATGGATTTGAGATTGGTGGATTTTTCCAATTCTATTGCAAAGCAGTTTATAATTTAGCCTGTCTTGAGTATAAATAAAAGCAGTGGCAATGCACACTCAAAATCTTGACCATTTCTGCAGGTGTTTGATTGATGTGTATATCCTTGTGAGATCATGAGATCAACCATGGTAGCTAATTTAGAACTATTAAGTTGTGCAACAGATGGACCGAGGTGGTAGTCAATCCATCATCCAAGCAAAGGAGTAAACCGCTAGGCTGTCATTACTGGGAATCTCAGCAATAAAGGTTTCACAAGCTTCTGGGCTATATTTAGCCAGCAGCAGGCACATTTTGTAGTCTTGGCAATGATTCAACCAGTAGAGCTAGAGGTGCAGAAATCATCACACTGCAGTGAAAGAATGCAGCATGGGAGTGCAATGTGTTTAAACTTCAACAAAACTGTAAGGGAAAAAATTGGTGTACACCAAGAGAATTGTCGGTGTCATCGGCAACTCGAGTTACCGGATGCTGAATATGGCCGCAGCGTTATCGTTGAAAGATTTGCGCTGGGGCCATTTTGAATGCAGCGTTAACTTACTGTGCAACACCCTCCTGGTGGCATTAATGGAGGCCTCTGACCTAAAGTTCCTGTCTGCAGTCGGTTTTGCTGCTTCTTTCAGCATCTGGGAACGAGGCTGTGGATTTTGCAAGGCATTGTGGACAATTAAGGGGGGTATGAATTAAAGGGGCAATGCATTCAAAATTAATTAAAAAAATTAAAATCAATTGAAAAAAATCACTTTTCAGCCTTTGCTGCCTTTCAAAAAAAATATAAGCATTAAAAATAATTCCCAAATGGGAGTCTTCAGTTCTTAAAGTTGAATTCCCTTCCACACCTAAAAAATGGTAAAAGTGCTTCAGCACTGACACAAGTGCCTCAGCAGGCCAGGGAGAGGGCACCCAGGGTCTCGCACGCAGCATTTCAGCTTTGCAGGGGGGGTGGGGGGTCAACACTGCAAGAGACGACCTCTACCCACAGGGGCCAGGAGGCCCTCGAAAGAACGATGTGGGACCAGATCACTGAGGTCATCTGTGCCAGCAGTGTTGCCCCCCTCCACCTGGTTCCAGTGCCCAAGGATGCTGCATGGCCTCAGACTAGTGGTCAAGTTCAGTGAATGCATCTATAAAAGACATCTCCTACCAACTGCACCACTAGCCTCACATACTGCTCAATGCACGACCCTCCACCATGCCCTCCCCGCCCCCCCAAATCACTCACCTACCAACAATCTGAACCAAACACAAGGCACACTTCCCATTCCTAGCTTCACCTCACCCCCTTGGAGGGTCGTACTGGCCATTCTTGGCAGTGGCATGGCTGAGCCCTTGGTCAGCAGCGGGGCAGAAAGGATACAAGATTCTGGTATCCTCATACCTTATCCTCCTTCTGGTATGCACCTCTTGCTTTCCCACCCTCACCTCAACTCTGCCCTTGTGCCTTCCTCATTTCACACACACAAGAAATGCAGCCTGCCCAGCCAGTGGTTGACCAAGAAGAAGGAGAAGAGAGTGAAGAAGAAGAAGCGGAAGATTGATTTGACACTCTCAGCCACCAACTCCTCAAGGTCGACCAGCAAGACCATTTGCAGTGTCCCCCACTGAAATTCAGCAGCCCTTCTCCAGCCGTGCTGCAGCCACTGTGGAAGCACTGCATGACATCAGTAGGATAGGCAAAGGCACATATTAGACCGTTACTAAGGGAATGCATAAGGGTGATTGAGTTGATTTCTTGATGTCATATTGGATGGATAGATGTATAAAGTTGGATTGGAAAGTTTGCTTTGTGGTGTCTTTTATTTCAGCATTGTGGCCAAGAGGACGCTGTGATGGTCAGTAACAGAGGGAAGGTAAGGTGTGGGACAAATGTAGAATGGCTAATTGGGGTTGTGGTCTCTAGTATCACAGGCGGATGATTCAATCCCAGATATCCCAGCCACAAAGGGGCTGCCTGGATTGCATCCTTCCTTCTGCATCCTTCCTTCTGCTTCCTCCTCTTCTGTTTCCTCCTCTTCTGCATCCTTTTCCTTGGCTTCTTCCTCTTCTGCGCCTTCCTCTTCTGTGTCCTCCTCTTTCCTCTGCGAGCGGATGCTGTAAATCTGAAATGACAGCAAAAAATGCTGGAACTACTCAGCAGGTCAGGTAGCATCTCGACCTGAGACGTAAACTCTGTTTCTCTCTCCACGGATGTTGCCTGACCTGCTGAGTATTTCCAGCATTTTTTGTCTTCTCAGAGGCCTTTCTTTACCACCCGAGGCTTTGCAACCATCAAGCAGCACTCCCTACATACTTAAAAAGCTTTTAATGTCTATTGCAGCAACTCACTACTTCAATAAGAACATAAGAATTAGGAACAGGAGTAGGCCATCTAGCCCCTCGAGCCTGCTCCGCCATTCAACAAGATCATGGCTGATCTGGCCGTGTAACATTTTTAAAAACTGTCTGAAAGTTAAATGCAAACTTGCATGAAAGAAAGATGTGTGTGTCTCTTTAAGAGGTGCTGACAGCCTCTGTCACTCTGTTTGCATGCTAAGTTTACCTGGCGTGCTTAGCACCCAGGTCTGAACTCAGCGCTAGGGTTGAAGTTTGCAGAGGTGACGTTAAGTCAGTGTTGCAGGCCGACTTGACGTCACCATTTCGCCATTTATTTTTCAAAGCGCTACTTCAGAACACCAGCGCTACCGGGATGTCGAAAATGGCGGAAGCTGCAGGATCCACCACCAGCTGGCGGAAGAGCGGCCGCCGCCGTTTTCTTCACTTAACGCCGCACTAATAGTTGGCTCTAAGGTAGGGATTTCTCCCGTTAACTCTTTTGTTGATCACAATCACCCAAATAGGCGGGCAACATTGTATGGCTGTTAATTTCTCTTTAAGATATCTGACAAGAAATGGTCTGGTTGACACTAATTATGATATTATTCAGTTAGCCAGAACAAGCGTATGATATGCTCATTGCTTTGATCAATACTCCGTAATATCCTTTCTGTCTCTATTAATACCTGTATATTGTTAGTTATAACATGTATTGAAGCTTTGAGTTGTGACATTTCAGTTAAGGCTTAAAACAATTGTCAGGCACTGTGGTCGACGTGGTGACACAATCCACATTTGTGTAACTGTATTCATTAATTATGTTACAGATGGTTGGGTTCTTCACCAAGCAACACCTAGGCTTAATTATTTGACTTATCAGCATGTACTTGTCTGCTGTTCATATCAGGCTCAAAAAGAACATTGTGAGATTTAACATTTTGCCAGCCTTTGTTATGTTGATTAAATAAGTAGTTTTCTTAATATTAGAGAAAGGGTTAACCTACAAATATACAAAAGTTGAATTTTTATAGTGGAAAAATTGTGAATAAGCGGAATTTTTTTTTAATAACAATCCTGCCCTGAGAGCAGAGGGTGGAATCCATGAAGTCACTAAGCACTCTGGTCTACATAAGGCAGCAGTTCAACAGAACCAGACTCACCACGCTATCTCCTGGGCCTTTTGTGTGCCCTAAGATCTCTCTTCTTGTGACAGTGGTACACATTCAGCATTGGAGCATTCATCTGTGCTGGTCCTGGCCTGGAAGGCCTAGTGTTTGTACACATCTTTCCAGCAATTATGCTACAATAGAAAATCATCATTTTGCTTCTATGACAATACAGGTGAGACATTGAGATTGGTCATTTTTGTTCTGCAAATGAACTGGGGGAAAAAAATAAGCTACTGAAGATACTGAAAGGGTTTATCCTAGTGTGTTTATTCATCAGCAGTCAGTCAAAAGCTATTTTTCTTTTCTAAGTAAGTGTTTTGGAGTAGAAAATCAGAATGAAAGATAACAGCGGCTATTTCTGGAACATTGCGATATAGTTAATGCCATCCTTTCATGGCAATTGAGAAGCATTTAGCATTTCAATCCTAAACAAGAGAAGGTTGAAACATATAAAATTCTTAAGGGGCTTGGCAGGGTGAATGCTGGTAGGATGTTTCTCCCGGCTGGGGAGTCTAGAACTGGGGTCACAGTCTCAGAACAAGGGATCGGCCATTTAAGACTGAGATGAGAAATTTCTTCATTCAAAGGGTTGCGAATCTTTGGAATTCTCTACCCCAAAGAGCTGTGGATGCTCATTCGTTGAGTATATTCAATACCGAGATTGATAGATCTAAGGGACTTCAGGGAATATGGGGAGTGTGCAGGAAGGTGGAGTTGAGGTAGAAGATCAGCCATGATCTTATTGAATGGCGGAACAGGCTCAATGGGCTGAATGACTGACTCCTGCTCCTATTTCTTATGTTCTTAAGATGTGGCCACAAACCTCAGTGCTGCTAAAGCATATCTGCCCTGGCTTGTTGCCAGCTGCCTTGCATTCAGTCACAAGTGCGGGAGTCACCCGATTGTAGGACCACACATACACACAAGATCTGCTCACATGTAGAAGACATTTGCCCTGCAGGATTCAGGGGAATCCTCAGGGCATTACCACAATCCCAAGCTGAATTTTGTCAGCAAACACGTGAACACTAAATGGGAAATGTTGACTGTCAGTGTGAAAAGTTGATGATTGGCATCATTGTTCTCCAGATTAGTATCTTGGGAGTTTATATCTAATATGAAAATGAGCTTTCTCATCTTCGTGATCTTGTTCTCTTTTCAAAATCTACTTCAAGTACTTCAAATAATGACTATCATCAAACAATCCCAATGAGTCTGTATTTCACCAATAGACTCATTTATTTTTGGTTTCTGTACAACTACAAAATGTACAAAATATGTTTTATGAATTAAACATTAAAAATGAAATGTTTCATACAGTATGCAAATGATGTAATCTGAGAAATGTTCTCACACTTGAGATAACACAAATTGATCATGTATCTCTTTGTTTAAATACAAAATCGCTTCTCTAATTTCTCCCCCTCCCCCACGCTTAGCAAACAGCAGCTGCACTATTCCCACAGGATTGCTGTGCTATCTGACAATTTCTTTGAATGTAATTGGGAACCACAATTAGCAATCAACTGCACCAAATATGAAAAAGAGCAATTGCATTTATAAAGCATCTTTCACAACCTCCAGATGCCCCAAAGTACTTTACAACCAATAAAGTATTTTTGAAGTGAAGGCACTGTCATTATATAGGCAAACACGGCAACCAATTTGTGGATAGCACAACCCCACAAACAGCAAACAGGTAAATGAGCTGATAATCTGTTTTGGTGGTATTGATGATCACTTTGGGTGAGGAGTGGATTGAATTCAGCTGATATGTCCTTCCTCTGGTCACGTACCCTACCAACACACATATGAATAGCAACCATGGATGAACTAGGGCAGGACAATTGCAGGACAGGAGAAAAGTGGATGAGAAAACAATGAAATAAAATTTATATAACTAAGTCAAGAATTTTTTTTTTTAAATGCTTCAGGTTGTAGTGAGTAAAATCTCTTGTACAGGAAATTAATCTCATGTGAAATTTGAGTTATCATTTACCCACATTGAAAGTATATAGAAAATTATGGTGAATAATTTGATTGAGTTGTTTGTGGAAATAACGAAGAGCATTGATGATGGTAGTGCATTTGATGTTCTGTACATGGACTTTCAAAAGACATTTGATAAAGTCTCACATATTAGACTTGTTAGTAAAATTGAAGCCCATGGGATTAAAGGCACAGTAGCAGCGTGGATATAAAATTGGCTAGGTTGAGAGACCAAGCAGAGAGAAGAGTATTAGTGAATGGCTGTTTTTCGGACTGGAGAGAGGTATACAGTGGTGTTCCCCAGGGGACGGTATTAGCATCACTGGTCTTTCTAATATATATTAACAACCTAGACTTTGGTATAGGGGCATCATTTCACAATTTTAAGATGGCACAAAGCTTGGAAATGTAGCAAACAGTACGGAGGATAGTAGCAGACGTCAGCAAAACTGGTGAAATGGGCAGATACATGGCAGATGAAATTTAATGTAGAGCAATGTGAACTAATGCATTTTGGAAGGAAAAATGACGAGAGACAGTATAAACTAAATGGTACAATTTTAAAGGGGGTGTACGTGCACAAGTCTTTGAAGGTGGCAGAACACGTTAAGAAGGCTGTTAAAAAGTCAAATGGGAATTTTGGCTTTATAAATAGAGGCATAGAGTACAAAAGTAAGGCAATTATTCTAAAACTTTATAAATCATTTGTTCGGCCTCAGCTGGAGTATTGTGTCCAATAATGGGCATCGCACTTCAGAAAGGATGTCAAGGCCCTGGAGAAGGTGCAGAGGAGTTTTGCTAGAATGGTATCGGGGATGAGGGATTTCAATTGTCTGGAGAGACTAGATAAACTAGGAGTGTTCTCCTTAGAGTAGAGAAGATTAAGGGGAGATTTAACAGAGGTGTTCAAAATTATGAGGGGTATTGATCGAGTAGAGTAGTAAACTGGCAGGAGGGTCAGTAACCATCGGACACAGATTTAAAATAATTGGCAAAAAAAGCCAGGGGAAGATGAGGATAATTTTTTGTACTCAGCGAGTTGTTGTGATCTGAAATACATTGCCTAAAAAGGTGGTGGAATCAGATTCAATATAACTTGCAAAGGAGAATTGGATCACTACTTAATAGTGAAATTTTATAGGGCCATGGGGAAAGAGTGGGGGAGTGCGACTAAGTGGTAGCTCTTTCAGAGAGATGGCACAGACACAATTGGCCAAATAGTCTCCTGTGCTGTATGATTCATTGATAGGTCAATTGAGTTCCAATGTAAACTACTGAATGCTTACAATATTTATTGCAATTTTATGATCAATCCTCCATGACTGCTGATGCTTAGCTTGTTATATGATTGTTTTGATTTTGTTACATGTTTAAAATGTGAAAGTGATCATTCATTGGTGCCTGTATGCTAACATAGGTCACCCACAGAATAACAGGGCTCCAATTTGTGCTGCATTACCGCACACTGCGTCAGCTCGCCGTATGGAGATAGTGCTGAACAAACTCAGGATGCTTCACCACAGGATGGTGGAGGAAATTGAAAGTGAAATTGATTATGTTTGCTCTCCTGTGCTTTCTAGCATTGGGACTCAAAACCATTACCATCTGGCTTGAAAGCAGGCGGTCCACCACCTGTGGTATTAGTTCCTTGGTATAAATATTCCAACAGCTGACTAAATAAAATTTCTGTTGTTTCCTAATACTTGTGCACTATTTCAAAGAAAGTTACTTGGTTTCCAACTGTTCACAGTTGCAAAAGTTTTGAAGCCCTTTCACTGACTTTGAACTTGCCTGAACTCTCTGGAGAGTATATAACTGGCCACAGCAAATGATTGACAGGCCCCTGTCACCAAGTGGCCAAATTATCAGACAATGGTTAGAGAGTTATTTTTTGCAGTCAAATGTATCTATCAATAAGTTAAACAAAACAAAGCTGTAAACAAATGTTATGGATTGATCAAAACAACCTTCTACCTTCCTAATTGCTTCCTTTCCTCTGTAATCTATTTTTCTGCTACTCTATGTGAAACAGTGCGTTGAAGAACTGATCTGTTGCATTACCAAAACAATTCCTTCTTCAATTCCACACATTTAACAAAAAAAAACCTTTCATAGACAGATAGGCCATTTTGTTTTTGCTGAGAAATTAGACCAAGTTAGGGTGTAATTCCGATGCAGCATATGCTCCATGCGTCTAATGAGGTTGGCAGCAGGCTCACGGCAAAATGGTCCGCCAGCCTCAGAATAGTACAGGCGAGCTGTGGACACCATCCAGGGCCTCAGAGGCAGCTCGCAGGCAAGCAAGATTACTAGCTTTTTTAAAATTTCAAAATATACTTTATTCATATAAAAATTTGCACAATACATTGGAAAGCAGTCCAGTACATTTGGATGCGGTCAGCAATTCCATACAATACATTTGGATGCTAACGGCAGTTCCGTTCAATACATTTGCTTGCTTTACATTTCGATGTACATTTCAGTACAATCCAGGATACATTGTAATACAGTCATCAAATTACTTTACAAGTGGCATTATACGGTACGTGGAATGAGTGAGGGTACAGTTACATTTCTTTGCAACATACATTACTAAACAGAACTTGCATTATACATAGCACTACATAGGTTTTTTCAGATCATGGTGCTCTATGTATACAAAAAGTTTTCAAGTACAGCCCGAGGGGAGTTTTATACTGATTCCAGCCCCTGGGTTTACCGTGGCGGAAGGGCTTTAAACTGTGGCTCTTCCCCACCGTGCCTTTGCGGCGACTTCACCAATTTTTAGTGCGTCCCTCAGCACTTACTCCTGGATCTTGGATTGCGCCAGTCTGCAACACGCAGACGTGGACATCTCCTTGCTCTGGAAGACCAGCAAATTTCGGCAAGACCAAAGTGCGTCTTTCACCGAGTTGATGGCCCTCCAGCAGCAGATGATATCTGTCTCGGTGTGTATCCCTGGGAACAGCCCGTAGAGCACAGAGTCTTGTGTTTCTATTTTCTATGTTTCTATGTTACGGAGCTGCTTGGGATGAACATCGACAGCAACCACTGCATCTCCTTCCAGATCTGTCTTAGAAAGGTGCAATCCCGAAGGAGATGGATGACAATCTCGTCCGCACCACAGCCAACTCGGGGGCAGAGTGCCGTGTCTCTGAAACCCCGGCTGTACATGAAGGATCTGACTGGTAGGGCCCTCCTCACCGCCAACAAGCTACGCCTTGGTGCTTGTGTGAAAGCTCTGGCGATGAAACGTTCTGCCAGACGAGTTCGACAGTCTGCTCGGGGAACCACCCGACAGGGTCCACCCTCTCCTTCTTTCGTAGGGCATCCAGGACCTTGCATGCCGACCACTGCTTTATGGCCAAGCAAGATTACCAGCTTGACCAGCAGCCAAGGTCTTCAGGAGAGCCCTGGGATGGTGAGGAGGAGGCAATTGGGAGGGTGGTGAGCAATGGGCCATGGTTTTAATGTGGAGCCGGGAAACGCATACCTATTATTCCCAGCTCCACAATAAGATACATAAAAACGTGAAGGTTGCTGAGCGCCTGAGAACGGTACATGTTGCAGTCAATCACAGTCCAATTTGAAGAGGTCTGAAACAGATGTTAAGCCTGCGATTTGCATATGCATTGAGCCTATCATCTGTTTCAAGCATGTGCCCTGGATGCATACGGAGGAACCCTAATCAATATGGTGGGCTGCGCACATCCAATGCAGAATGAACGCGCATATGCCGACTGCCTATTGGACACTTGTAAAACAGGTGCAGTGCAATACAATGTTTAGACCCTATACTCTTGTGTTTCTCAATATTGTTCTTTAATGATATTAAGAACATAAGAATTAGGAACACGAGTAGGCCACCTAGCTCCTCGTGCCTGCTCCACCATGGCTGATCTGGCCGTGGACTCAGCTCCACTTACCCGCCCGCTCCCCATAACCCTTAATTCCCTTATTGGTTAAAAATCTATCTATCTGTGACTTGAATACATTCAATGAGCTAGCCTCAACTACTTCCTTGGGCAGAGAATTCCACAGATTCACAACCCTCTGGGAGAAGAAATTCCTTCTCAACTCGGTTTTAAATTGGCTCCCCCGTATTTTGAGGCTGTGCCCCCTAGTTCTAGTCTCCCCGACCAGTGGAAACAACCTCTCTGCCTCTATCTTGTCTATCCCTTTCATTATTTTAAATGTTTCTATAAGATCACCCCTCATCCTTCTGAACTCCAACGAGTAAAGACCCAGTCTACTCAATCTATCATCATAAGGTAACCCCCTCATCTCCAGAATCAGCCTAGTGAATTGTCTCTGTACCCCCTCCAAAGCTAGTATATCCTTCCTTAAGTAAGGTGACCAAAACTGCACACAGTACTCCAGGTGCGGCCTCACCAATACCCTATACAGTTGCAGCAGGACCTCCCTGCTTTTGTACTCCATCCCTCTCGTAATGAAGGCCAACATTCCATTCGCCTTCCTGATTACCTGTTGCACCTGCAAACTAACTTTTTGGGATTCATCCACAAGGACCCCCAGGTCCCTCTGCACCGCAGCATGTTGTAATTTCTCCCCATTCAAATAATATTCCCTTTTACTGTTTTTTTTCCCAAGGTGGATGACCTTACACTTTCCGACATTGTATTCCATCTGCCAAACCTTAGCCCATTTGCTTAACCTATCTAAATCTCTTTGCAGCCTCTCTGTGTCCTCTATACAACCCGCTTTCCCACTAATCTTTGTGTCATCTGCAAATTTTGTTACACTACACTCCGTCCCCTCTTCCAAGTCATCTATGTATATTGTAAACAGTTGTGGTCCCAGCACCGATCCCTGTGGCACACCACTAACCACCGATTTCCAACCCGAAAAGGACCCATTTATCTCGACTCTCTGCTTTCTGTTAGCCAGCCAATTCTCTATCCATGCTAATACATTTCCACTGACTCCACGTACCTTTATATTCTGCAGTGACCTTTTGTGTGGCACCTTATCGAATGCCTTTTGAAAATCTAAATACACCACATCCATTGGTACATCTCTGTCCACCATGCTCATTATATCCTCAAAGAATTCCAATAAATTAGTTAAACATGATTTCCCCTTCATGAATCCACGCTGCGTCTGCTTGATTGCACTATTCCTATCTAGATGTCCCGCTATTTCTTCCTTAATGATAGTTTCAAGCATTTTCCCCACTACAGATGTTAAACTAACCGGCCTATAGTTACCTGCCTTTTGTCTGCCCCCTTTTTTAAACAGAGGCGTTACATTAGCTGCTTTCCAATCCGCTGGTACCTCCCCAGAGTCCAGAGAATTTTGGTAGATTATAACAAATGCATCTGCTATAACTTCTGCCATCTCTTTTAATACCCTGGGATGCATTTCATCAGGACCAGGGGACTTGTCTACCTTGAGTCCCATTAGCCTGTCCAGCACTACCCCCCTTGTGATAGTGAATGTCTCAAGGTCCTCCCTTCCCACATTCCTGTGACCAGCAATTTCTGGCATGGTTTCTGTATCTTCCACTGTGAAGACCGAAGCAAAATAATTGTTTAAGGTCTCAGCCATTTCCACATTTCCCCCTTCTCATCTTCTAAGGGACCAACATTTACTTTAGTCACTCTTTTCCTTTTTTATATATGTAAAAGCTTTTACTATCCGTTTTTATGTTTACTAAGCAAAATTGCCTTGCATTGCTGGGCCACAAACATTTTAAGCTCTTCCCTCACCCCTGCTTTGTATTTCAATCAGAGTGCAGAAACGTATGGAGAAAGCTGAATTTACCTTACGAACGCAGAACATGTGGCAATATTATGGACATGTTTGAGAATTATTAAAAGCTCATCAATACCTTTTGTGGGGCAGTGGAGATTAATGTAATTGACAATGTTTGGTATCACGGTAACATAGGGTTATAACATTAATGGGATTTTCTTGTTAATGTTTTCTTATTCGAGGTAATCAAATATATTTGTTTTTGGGTGAAGTGAAGGGACTTTAATAATCAGGATATTATTGGAGCATATGTTCACAAAGCTCAGCTTCACTGCATTAATAAGCGATGCTGCTGATTCCTAATTAGGTTTTGCTTCTTTGCACGAGAAGGCAACACAAGAACATAACATAAGAAATAGGAGCAGGAGAAGGCCATACGGTCCCTTGAGCCTGCTCCACCATTCAATACTATCATGGCTGATCCGATCATGGACTCAGGTCCACTTCCCTGCCCGCTCTCCATAACCCCTTATTCCCTTATCGTTCAAGAAACTGTCTTATTTCTGTCTTAAATTTATTCAATGTCCCAGCTTTCACAGCTCTCTGAGGCAGCGAATTCCATAGATCCACAATCTTCTGAGAGAAGAAATTTCTCCTCATATCAATTTTAAATGGGCGGCACCTTATTCTAAGATCATGCCCTCTAGTTCTAGTCTCCCCTATCAGCGGAAATATCCTCTCTGCATCCACCTTGTCAAGCCCCCCCCCCTCATAATCTTATACGTTTCGATAAGATCACCTCTCATTCTTCTGAATTCCAATGAGTAGAAGCCCAACCTACTCAACCTTTCCTGATAAGTCAACCCCCTCATCTCCGGAATCAACCTAGTGAACCTTCTCTGAACTGCCTCCAAAACAAGTATATCCTTTCGTAAATATGGAAACCAAAACTGCACACAGTATTCCAGGTGTGGCCTCACCAATACCCTGTACAACTGTAGCAAGACTTCCCTGCTTTTATACTCCATCCCTTTGCAATAAAGGCCAAGAAGAAAATTTGTTGTGTCAGGTTTGTGACTAATTTGAATTGCACTGAAATTTAATACAAGTTATTTATGGTAATAAAGAGATTTGGTAAGCTGTTAATGAAATTTTGTCTTTGATGAGATTAAATACAAAAATAATTGTTGTGGGGGTGTAGTGGCTTGGGTAATTGGGATTGAGTAGTGTACAGCAGGAAAGGTCATGTATCACGACATGTGGGATTTTAACTCTGCCCAGCTCGGCAGGTGTGCAGATAAAATCACCTATGGGATTTAACTGCCGAGGTCCCGCTATCGTCCCGCAGGTTCTGGTTTTAACCTATCTTTTTGACTTTCCTTGTGTGGGGCCAGGAAGAGGAGGAGTGCATCTCCGGGCCCCACACGGAAAGTGTAGACCTCCTATGCCTTCCCTCACCCGACAGCGAGGCCTCGGGAAACTTCCTCCCCGATCACTTACCTGAATGTCGGGGACCATCGCTTCGGTCTCCAGCAGCATCCTCCTGCCGCGCCACATTCTAATTCCACCCATGTCCAGCTTCCACTTCGTGCCGGCCGGTTTTGGCTGGGAACCTGACTCGCCCTATGCAGATAAGGCCCGTCTGTCAGCCTCATAATGCCAAGTTTGGGACAGTTTGCCAACCTCCTCGGTCCCTGCCTACACCACTGCCGACCCAAGATAAAATCGGGGCTGATGTTCTTCTTATGTTCTTATGTGTTGAATGGGAGGGTTGAAATCCTTACTATTCCCAGCGGATTTTCCATTTCTTATTACTTTGTACGGGAAGGATTTCAACAAAATATCATACAGTAGTTGATATATATGAATGTATTGTAAGGCAGCAAGTAGCCCAATGAAGAGATTTAAATGTAGAGATCATAATATTGAGAGCATTGTTTAAAGGGACACTCGAAATATGCAAATTGAAGGAGTTTGGAGTTGTCATGGAGAGACACAGACCTGCTGGTATTGAGTCGAGACAGGTAAACGCTGCGCCCTGTTTCAGCGATGACTTCCTGGATGTGCTGTTGGGAGCTGTAAGGGTGCAGAGTAAGATACTCTTCCTTAGTGACGGGAGGAAGAAGCTTGCAGCTGAGACAAAAAAGACATGGTTGGAGGTTGCCGAGGACGTCAACAGCACGAATGTGATGCCATGTTCCTGGATCTAATGAAGGAAGCAATTCAATGACATCAGTGGGGCAGGAAAGGTGCGAGCATGATGTGCGTATCACTCTAATCCCTTCACTCTGCCTTCTCAAGCCTACTCCAGCACATCACAACACACCTTACCTTGCAAGTGCACCCATCCCTCTGTCTATGCACTTCCTCACATCCCCATCTTTCCATCCACTGCTGCCACTCACACTCACCTTTATGCAATGTCATGCCTCTCCTTCATAATCACCCTCAATAAATGCTCTCCATCCATTGGGTGAACACATCCCATTACTCTCACTCGTGTCTCTATCCCTGCTTGCAGGGGAAAAGAGTATAGAACACCAGGGAGAGGCAGATAACCAAACGTGGCCCTCCAGTCATCTCTCAATTAACATCTGCAGAGGGGGAGACACTGGAGATCAGCAGAGTCTTGGTGTACCTGACCGTCGGAGATGGGGGCCTGCCAGATACCTGATGATAGAATTAAAAATCAGGCAGCCACATACAACACTCAGCCATGTTGACTTGATGTCAATAGCCACTGAAATATGATCATGTGCATAACAATAACTTCAAGCATTCTTACCTTAACAGTACACATTCATGTATTTTATCTCCCACAGGGCCTTCATGCTTTCTGCAGGCAGTGATCTAGGTCACCCATTACGACAACAACGACTCCTCAAGGGAGCTCACTCCCTCTGAGGGTGCACTGTCACAGGACTTATGTAGACCGTGCACCAGCTTAGATACTCGTACTTCCATAGAACAAGTTAGAGAGATAGTTGGGTTTTCACATGGTGATTCGCACTTCATTAGTGAGCAAGAGTATATGGTGGAGTCAGGGACAGCAGCGGAGAGTCTGCGTCTGAGGTTGCAGGACTCTCCAAGCTCTGCTCAGCTGAATGCAGATGCTGTATCCTGGGGGCCATTGATGAGGAGGCTACTTATTGAGCAGCAGCAGAGAATGCCCGATGTACTGTCAGGCGTTCCAAACGCACTGTGCTCGATTTGCAGAGAGGTTGGAGGAGTCCGCCTCAAGCATGAGTGGCATGATGTCTCAGGCCTTTGCGTTGACATATTCTTCCATGGATAGAGTGGCCAACTGCATGGAGCAGCAAGTGCGGCAGTCACACGAGTGCATGCAGTTATTCACCAATGGCTTACAGACTCTGAATGCCACCTTGAATAGGATAAATGATACCCTAGAACTGGCCTTTCATCTCCTCACTGATCGGCAGCAAAGTGTTCCTTGAGGAGGCCACTTTTATTCTCCTCTTAGGGATGGGCCTGACATGGGATATTGTCAACACCTTTTGACTTATAGAGGTTCCCCTAAAACCTTAATATCCAATGAGGCTTCTAGTTCTTTGTCTCGATTCTTGTCTCAAAGCCCGCCCTAAAGATGTCTCATGTTCTTGGCCACATGTCTTTCTTTGTTTATACTTTCCCAGGGTTTTTTCCTTTGAAATTTGTGTCTTTTCTCTTTCATCCCTATCCTGCCTTTGATCATAGAAACATAGAAACATAGAAAATAGGTGCAGGAGTAGGCCATTCGGCCCTTCTAGCCTGCACCGCCATTCAATGAGTTCATGGCTGAACATGCAACTTCAGTACCCCATTCCTGCTTTCTCACCATACCCCTTGATTCCCCTAGTAGTAAGGACTTCATCTAACTCCTTTTTGAATATATTTAGTGAATTGGCCTCAACAACTTTCTGTGGTAGAGAATTCCACAGGTTCACCACTCTCTGGGTGAAGAAATTCCTCCTCATCTCGGTCCTAAATGGCTTCCCCCTTATCCTTAGACTGTGTCCCCTGGTTCTGGACTTCCCCAACATTGGGAACATTCTTCCTGCATCTAACCTGTCTAACCCCGTCAGAATTTTAAACGTTTCTATGAGGTCCCCTCTCATTCTTCTGAACTCCAGTGAATACAAGCCCAGTTGATCCAGTCTTTCTTGATAGGTCAGTCCCGCCATCCCGGGAATCAGTCTGGTGAACCTTCGCTGCACTCCCTCAATAGCAAGAATGTCCTTCCTCAGGTTAGGAGACCAAAACTGTACACAATACTCCAGGTGTGGCCTCACCACGGCCCTGTACAATTGTAGCAACACCTCCCTGCCCCTGTACTCAAATCCCCTCGCTATGAAGGCCAACATGCCATTTGCTTTCTTAACCGCCTGCTGTACCTGCATGCCAACCTTCAATGAATGATGTACCATGACACCCAGGTCTCGCTGTACCTCCCCTTTTCCTAATCTGTCACCATTCAGATAATAGTCTGTCTCTCTGTTTTTACCACCAAAGTGGATAACCTCACATTTATCCACATTATACTTTATCTGCCATGCATTTGCCCACGCACCTAACCTATCCAAGTCGCTCTGCAGCCTCACAGCTCACACTGCCACCCAACTTAGTGTCATCCGCAAATTTGGAGATACTACATTTAATCCCCTCGTCTAAATCATTAATGTACAGTGTAAACAGCTGGGGCCCCAGCACAGAACCTTGCGGTACCCCACTAGTCACTGCCTGCCATTCTGAAAAGTCCCCATTTACTCCTACTCTTTGCTTCCTGTCTGACAACCAGTTCTCAATCCATGTCAGCACACTACCCCCAATCCCATGTGCTTTAACTTTGCACATTAATCTCTCGTGTGGGACCTTGTCGAAAGCCTTCTGAAAGTCCAAATATACCACATCAACTGGTTCTCCCTTGTCCACTCTACTGGAAACATCCTCAAAAAATTCCAGAAGATTTGTCAAGCATGATTTCCCTTTCACAAATCCATGCTGACTTGGACCTATCATATTACCTCTTTCCAAATGCACTGCTATGACATCCTTAATAATTGATTCCATCATTTTACCCACTACCGATTTTCCCTGTTTTCTCTCTCCCTCCTTTTTTAAAAAGTGGGGTTACATTGGCTACCCTCCACTCCATAGGAACTGATCCAGAGTCAATGGAATGTTGGAAAATGACTGTCAATGCATCCACTATTTCCAAGGCCACCTCCTTAAGTACTCTGGGATGCAGTCCATCAGGCCCTGGGGATTTATCGGCCTTCAATCCCATCAATTTCCCCAACACAATTTCCCGACTAATAAGGATTTCCCTCAGTTCCTCCTCCTCACTAGACCCTTCGAACCCTTTTATATCCGGAAGGTTGTTTGTGTCCTCCTCAGTGAATACCGAACCAAAGTACTTGTTCAATTGGTCCGCCATTTCTTTGTTCCCCGTTATGACTTCCCCTGATTCTGACTGCAGGGGACCTACGTTTGTCTTTACTAACCTTTTTCTCTTTACATATCTATAGAAACTTTTGCAATCCTTCTTAATGTTCCCTGCAAGCTTCTTCTCGTACTCCATTTTCCGTGCCCTAATCAAACCCTTTGTCCTCCTCTGCTGAGTTCTAAATTTCTCCCAGTCCCCAGGTTCGCTGCTATTTCTGGCCAATTTGTATGCCACTTCCTTGGCTTTAATGCTATCCCTGATTTCGCTTGATAGCCATGGTTGAGCCACCTTCCCTTTTTTATTTTTATGCCAGACAGGAATGAGGCCAAACCAGAAAACTGCTCGCTTCAGAGTGTTACCTCTTTTATGACGTAGCAAATGTTTATGTTAACTCTCACAACTTCCATCCATTCTAAGTCTTTCTATAACAAATTGTCTTAAAGATATATAAACAAAGTTGAAGTCTTAACTTGAAAACAGCAGGTAATACTTGTCATAGTGCAGAATGCTGTAACATCTCAGTAGGGTACAAAAACATTAGCAGTTCTAAGCATCTAACACCAGTCTTAGGATACATTTTGAACCCTGATTTCTAACAGGGTTTCTGAGAAGTATCATTAGCCACGTTTTAAGTGGGTATTGCTGGTCTTCGAGCAGCCAACCAGTAATTCTGCATCCAGGTGTAAAGAGATCAGGGAAGGTGGACTACCCCAGGAAGGAAGCCTCATGGCAGCTGCCCAGGAATCATGCACACATTTTATTTTGGTTGCACACCAGTCGCACATTGATGGAGTGGAAGCCCTTCCGCTTTATGAATGCTCCTAGGTGATTTGAGGGTGCCTTAATTGCCACATGCGTACAGTCGATGATGCCCTGCACCTGTGGGAAGCTAGCCAGAGACACAAACGCCCGCTCATTCTGACTGATATAATCACAGGCAAAATTGATATAATTGGCGGCCCTGCAAACAATCCATCCGTCACCTGTCTTATGCATTTGTGTGCTGCCGACTGCAAGATGCTGCAAGTGTCGCCAGCAGCAGAACCCTGGAAGGAGCCTGAGGCAAAAAAGTTGAGGGTGGTGGTGACTTTGACAGCCATCAGATCCAGTTGGCAGCAGGTCTTGTTTCAGTAGGCTGCAAATGTCTGCCGTGACCTGATGTGACAACCTGAGTCCAGTGAGGACACTGGTGTTCCGACATGTCGAGGAAGCTTCTCCTCTGCCTGTAGACCCTGTGTGGCAGTTGAGGTCTCCTCTGAGCTGCACCTCTCTGCTGCTGCCCTCTCTCCTGTGGAGCTGCAGGGCTGTTGCTGGTGCTGGCCACCTTGGCCCTCATCTGAGGTTCAATCTAATGCAGCGTGAGCGACACCCATGCTGAACTGATAGATCAGAGCTCCAAAGTCCAAATCAGACCTCCAAGCCTCCAAAGTGTATATGACACCTCCAAAGTGTGTGAAGTAAACCTCTCAGCACAAGTACTGTGAACAAACTCTTTCCCACAAGCAGGTAAGAATGCAGCTGAGAGTTTTGAGTACTTATTACCATTTCTCCCTGTCTTGGCTTGAGCCTCAATTGCCTCCAAGATCTCGCCTTGCTTTCATTGGCGACTTCCAGGAAGCCCAGGAAACCAATGGACCCAAAGTTAAAATAGAAAACCTATGTCGATATTGCTCTAATTGAGCAGTTAACATAGGGTAATTGGCAACCCGCCTCTCCCTCGGGGGTTTCTCGCATGCAGCCTAACGCACTGGAGTGAAATGTGGAAATCGGCAGGTTGGAGCCGGCTTCCTAATGTGCTCGCATTTTTGCCGGATTTAACCCCCACCCGCACCTAATCCCGCATGCTCCTCCAGGGTAAAATCCCCCACATTGACTTTGTGTTCCATCATTTCTCTTGTAAACCTACTCATTTAATTAAATACAGCTGTTTATATGAGGTTTTGCCTCAGAGCTCATTATGCATCTGAATATTTGCCTAATGTGTGCTGTTCATTTCCTTAGTTCCACCAGTGACTCTTGATGAGCCAATATGAGCTTACTCTAAGATTTCAAGAAAAATGCAGAATAACAACTTTCATGCAAATAAGATCTCTTTCATTAAATTATATCTTTTTATTCATATCCACAGTACAAATACAAAAACTGCTCAGAAAAGGATGTTAAGTCTCAAATAAAGCAATGTGACTGAGTACTGTAGACTTGAGCAAGTGTGACCTTCGTCTCTTTATTCTGACTCCAGAGTGCTGGCACAGCATGGGAGGCCTGCTTATATGCAGTGCTTCCAAGAGATGCTGGGATCCCTTTGGACTCCAACAGATGCGCCCTCTTGTGGCGGTAGAATGCTGGTTACAAGGTGTTGCATACATAACAAAGGAAGTCATCCATTTTAATGTGATTCAATTGGCTTGTCATCAATCCTAACATCAGGTGTAAAATTCGTCTTTCTCTTCCTTTGAAGAGAATGGAAAAGAAAATTGGGCAGGATGTAAAACAGGCTGCCGATTTGCTATCGCCCATTTTGTGCTACCGCTGAAGACCAATTAATAGCATTTGAGCAGCCCACAACCTGACACAGGCCTGGAATGTCGAAGAAGTTCAATGCTGTTTTAGAAGACCCAGAAGGGGACCTGCAGTAAAACAGCTGCACAACCCTTCAGGCTGGGTCTACAAGGTCAACAATCCCCTTTACTTGGCCCATCTCTTGGCAGATGTGAGTTCTACTGGGCTTTTCAGCTGGCAGACTAAGCAGAACTTCTTGGGATAACTTAGGAACTTCCCCAGGCATGCCACCTTGATGTGAGGATAGTAAATGAAACATCTGCCCATCTCCCCCCCCCACCCCTCCCCACCCCAGAATTTCACGGCATCCTCCCCACTGGGCAGAATCTGACAGAACAAGATTCTGCCTCACTCTGAACGCACACAGGAACCTGGTAGAATTTGGGCTTTTGATTCTTACTTTGGCTGCAGGTGCAATTCACCCTTTTGTGCAATAATACCTGAAGCTACTTTGGTGACCACCATATCTCTCAGTTCGGAATGTTAACCATCAAGGGGCCTAAACCCATGTGTGTGGAATGAGCTGCAAGGTTTGTGGCACATTACAAGACTCGAGGGCTGGATTTTAGGCTTGTTGCTGCCTTTGTCTTCGCCCCAGAGGGGCGGCAATGGCACCCAGAGGGGGAGGGGGGAGGAGAGAGAGGGAGGAGAAGGAGGGGAAGGGAGGGGAGAGAGGAGGAGTGGGGGAGGGGAGGGGAGAGAGGAGGAGTGGGGGGAGGGGAGGGGAGAGGGGAGGAGTGGGGGGAGGGGAGGGGAGAGAGGAGGAGTGGGGGGAGGGAGGGGAGAGAGGAGGAGTGGGGCGAGGGGAGGGGAGAGAGGAGGAGTGGGGGAAGGGGAGGGGAGAGAGGAGGAGTGTGGGGGGGAGGGGAGAGAGGAGGAGTGGGGGGGAGGGGAGAGAGGAGGAGTGGGGGGGAGGGGAGAGAGGAGGAGTGGGCGGGAGCGGAGGGAGAGGGGAAGGAGGAGGGGAGAGGGGGGGAAGGAGGAGTGGGAGGAGGAGAGGAGGAGGGGGAGATGGGGGGGAAGGGAAGAGAGGAGAGGAGGGGGAAGGGGAGAGAGGAGGGGGAGGGGTAAGGGGAGAGAGGAGAGGAGGGGGAAGGGGAGAGAGGAGGGGGAAGGAGGGAAGGGGAGAGGAGGGGAAGGGGGAAGAGATGGGGAAAGGGGGAAGAGGAGGGGGAAGGGGAGAGAGGAGGGGGAAGGAGGGAAGGGGAGAGGAGGGGGAAGGGGGAAGAGATGGGGAGGGGTGAGGGGGAAGAGGAGGGCTGGAAGGGGAGAGAGGAGGGGGAGAGGGGATGGGGAGGAGAGATGGGGGAAGGGAAGAGGGGGGAGAGGGGGAAAGGAAGAGGGGGAAAGGGAGAGGAGGAAGGGGAGGGGGGGAGG